>NC_135232.1:1072893903-1075293903 GCF_051348905.1 Ranitomeya variabilis | reverse complement strand
CCATTGGCGGAAAATAAACCGCAGTTTTGGACGCAGGTAACCATGTGCATGACTCCTGATCATCGGGAGGTGATTCGTTTTCTTGTTCTGCATAAAATGCATGATTTGGTCGTTTTGGGTCTGCCATGGTTACAGACCCACAATCCAGTCTTGGATTGGAAGGCAATGTCTGTGTCAAGTTGGGGCTGTCAGGGAATTCATGGTGACTCCCCGCCGGTGTCTATTGCTTCCTCTACTCCTTCAGAAGTTCCTGAGTATTTGTCTGATTATCAGGATGTATTCAGCGAGTCCAGGTCCAGTGCTCTGCCTCCTCATAGGGACTGTGACTGCGCCATAGATTTGATTCCAGGTAGTAAATTTCCTAAGGGAAGACTATTTAATCTGTCTGTACCTGAGCATGCCGCAATGCGTTCGTATATCAAGGAGTCTCTGGAGAAGGGGCATATCCGTCCATCCTCTTCCCCTCTTGGTGCGGGATTCTTTTTTGTGGCCAAGAAGGACGGATCTTTGAGACCTTGTATTGACTATCGGCTTCTGAATAAAATCACTGTTAAATTTCAGTATCCTTTGCCTCTGTTGTTGGACTTGTTTGCCCGGATTAAAGGTGCCAAGTGGTTCACCAAGATAGATCTTCGTGGTGCGTACAACCTTGTGCGCATTAAGCAAGGAGACGAATGGAAGACAGCATTTAATACGCCCGAAGGTCATTTTGAGTACTTGGTGATGCCTTTTGGGCTCTCTAATGCTCCCTCAGTGTTTCAGTCCTTTATGCATGATATTTTCCGGAAGTATCTGGATAAATTTATGATTGTTTATCTGGATGATATTCTGGTTTTCTCTGAAGATTGGGACTCACATGTGGAGCAGGTCAGGATGGTGTTTCAGGTTTTGCGTGAGAATGCTTTGTTTGTTAAGGGCTCAAAGTGTCTCTTTGGAGTACAGAAGGTTCCCTTTTTGGGGTTTATTTTTTCCCCTTCTGCTTTGGAGATGGACCCAGTCAAGGTCCGAGCTATTCATGATTGGACTCAACCCACGTCAGTTAAGAGTCTTCAGAAGTTCTTGGGTTTTGCTAACTTCTACCGTCGTTTTATCGCTAATTTTTCTAGCGTTGTTAAACCTTTGACGGATATGACCAAGAAAGGTTCTGATGTTGCTAACTGGGCTCCTGCAGCCGTGCAGGCGTTCCAAGAGTTGAAGTGCCGGTTTACTTCGGCGCCTGTTTTGTGCCAGCCTGATGTCTCACTTCCCTTTCAGGTCGAAGTGGATGCTTCTGAGATTGGGGCAGGGGCCGTTTTGTCGCAGAGAGGCCCTGGTTGCTCGGTAATGAGACCATGTGCTTTCTTCTCTAGGAAGTTTTCGCCTGCTGAGCGGAATTATGATGTTGGCAATCGGGAGTTGCTGGCCATGAAGTGGGCATTTGAGGAGTGGCGTCATTGGCTCGAGGGTGCTAAGCATCGTGTGGTGGTCTTGACTGATCACAAAAATTTGATGTATCTCGAGTCTGCTAAACGCCTGAATCCTAGACAGGCCCGCTGGTCATTGTTTTTCTCCCATTTTGACTTTGTGGTCTCGTATTTACCAGGTTCAAAGAATGTGAAGGCTGATGCTCTTTCAAGGAGCTTTGTGCCTGACTCTCCTGGAGTCGCAGAACCAGTTGGTATTCTTAAAGAGGGAGTTATCTTGTCGGCCATTTTTCCTGATTTGCGACGTGTGTTGCAAAGATTTCAGGCTGGTAGACCTGACTCTTGTCCACCTGACAGACTGTTTGTTCCTGATAAGTGGACCAGCAGAGTCATTTCCGAGGTTCATTCCTCGGTGTTGGCAGGGCATCCGGGAATTTTTGGCACCAGAGATCTGGTGGCTAGGTCCTTTTGGTGGCCTTCCTTGTCACGGGATGTGCGGTCATTTGTGCAGTCCTGTGGGACTTGTGCTCGAGCTAAGCCTTGCTGTTCTCGTGCCAGCGGGTTGCTCTTGCCCTTGCCTGTCCCGAAGAGGCCTTGGACACACATTTCCATGGATTTCATTTCAGATCTCCCGGTGTCTCAGGGCATGTCTGTCATCTGGGTGGTATGTGATCGCTTTTCTAAAATGGTCCATTTGGTGCCTTTGCCTAAGCTGCCTTCCTCTTCCGATCTGGTTCCTGTGTTCTTTCAGAATGTGGTTCGTTTACACGGCATTCTTGAGAATATTGTGTCTGACAGAGGATCCCAGTTTGTTTCCAGGTTCTGGCGATCCTTTTGTGCTAGGATGGGCATTGATTTGTCGTTTTCGTCTGCCTTTCATCCTCAGACTAATGGACAAACGGAGCGAACTAATCAGACTCTGGAGGCTTATTTGAGGTGTTTTGTTTCGGCAGATCAGGATGATTGGGTGACCTTCTTGCCGTTGGCTGAGTTTGCCCTTAATAATCGGGCTAGTTCCACTACTTTGGTTTCGCCATTTTTCTGCAACTCTGGTTTCCAGCCTCGTTTTTCCTCGGGACATGTGGAGCCTTCTGACTGTCTTGGGGTAGATTCTGTGGTGGATAGGTTGCAGCAGATCTGGAATCATGTGGTGGACAACTTAAAGTTGTCACAGGAGAAGGCTCAGCGTTTTGCCAACCGCCGCCGCGGTGTGGGTCCCCGACTTCGTGTTGGGGATTTGGTATGGCTGTCTTCTCGATTTGTTCCTATGAAGGTCTCCTCTCCTAAATTTAAGCCTCGCTTCATCGGTCCTTACAAGATATTGGAAATCCTTAATCCTGTGTCCTTTTTCTTGGATCTTCCGGTGTCGTTTGCCATTCACAACGTGTTCCATAGGTCTTTGTTGCGGCGGTACGTTGTACCTGTGGTTCCTTCTGTTGAGCCTCCTGCTCCGGTGTTGGTTGAGGGCGAGTTGGAGTACGTGGTGGAGAAGATCTTGGATTCTCGTCTCTCCAGACGGAGGCTTCAGTATCTGGTCAAGTGGAAGGGCTATGGTCAGGAGGATAATTCCTGGGTGGTTGCTTCTGATGTGCGGCCGATTTAGTTCGTGCCTTTCACGCTGCTCATCCTGATCGCCCTGGTGGTCTTGGTGAGGGTTCGGTGACCCCTCCTTAAGGGGGGGGTACTGTTGTGAATTAGACTTTTTGGCTCCCTCTTGTGGTTACTAGTGATATGACTCTGGGATTGTCTTTCCTCAGTTTGGCACCCACCTGGGTCGTTAGTCCAGGGGTGTTGCTATATAAACTTCCTGGATCCTTAGTCCAGTGCCTGGCATCGTTGTAATCAGATCCTTTCTGTTTGCTCCTGTCTGCTGGTCCTGGTTCGTGCAAAATTAAGCTAAGTCTTGCTTCTTTGTTTTTTGGTTATTCGCTTTGCTCTTATTTTTGTCCAGCTTGTACTAAATGTGATTCCTGACTTTGCTGGAAGCTCTAGGGGGCTGGTGTTCTCCCCCCGGGCCGTTAGACGGTTCGGGGGTTCTTGAATATCCAGCGTGGATATTTTGATAGGGTTTTTGCTGACCATATAAGTCATCTTACTATATTCTGCTATTAGCTAGTGGGCCTCTCTTTGCTAAATACCTAGCTCATTCTTACGTTTGTCTTTTCCTCTTACCTCACCGTTATTATTTGTTGGGGGCTTGTATCCAACTTTTGGGGTCTTTTCTCTGGAGGCAAGAAAGGTCTTTCTTTTCCCTTCTAGGGTTAGTTAGTTCTCCGGCTGGCGCGAGACGTCTAGAACCAACGTAGGCACGTTCCCCGGCTGCTGCTATTTGTGGTGCTAGGATTAGATATATGGTCAGCTCAGTTACCACTGCCCTATGAGCTGGTTTTTTGTGTTTGCAGACTTAGAAATTATTTCTGAGACCCTCTGCCATTGGGGTCATAACAGGTAGGGTCGGGTTTCATGAAACCCAACTTTGCCAAAAGTCGGCGACTTCTGAAAATTGACGACCCGTTTCGCTCAACCCTAGTAGCCAGTGTAATGACTGGCACAAGGTAGAGGCATCGGTGTAATGGTTGGTGAGGAATATGATCCTGGCAGCAGCATTCAGGACAGATTGGAGCGGGGAGAGTTTGGTAAGAGGGAGGCCGATTAGTAGAGAGTTACAATAGTCCAGACGGGAATGAATAAGAGAAACAGTAAGAGTTTTTGCAGAGTCGAAAGTAAGAAAAGGGTGAATTCTAGAAATGTTTTTGAGATGCAAATAAGAAGAGCGAGCCAGTGATCGGATGTGGGGGGTGAATGAAAGCTCGGAATCAAGGATAACCCCAAGGCAGCGGGCATGTTGCTTTGGAGTAATGGTGGAACCACACACAGAGATGGCAATGTCAGGCAAAGGTAGGTTAGTAGAGGGAGAGAACACGAGGAGTTCAGTTTTTGACAGGTTCAGTTTCAGATAGAGGGAGGATTTGATGTTAGAGACAGCGGTAAGACAATCACTGGTGTTTTCTAAGAAGGTCGGAGTGAAAGCAGGAGAAGAGGTGTATAATTGGGTGTCGTCAGCATAGAGATGGTACTGGAAACTAAATCTACTGATTGTTTTTCCAATAGGGGCAGTATACAAAGAGAAGAGGAGGGGGCCTAGGACTGATCCTTGAGGAACCCCAACAGTAAGGGGAAGGTGAGAGGAGGAGGAACCAGCAAAACATACAGTGAAGGATCGGTCAGAGAGATAGGAGGAGAACCAAGAGAAAACGGTGTTCTTGATGCCGATGGAGTGGAGCATAGTGAGGAGGAGCTGATGATCCACAGTGTCGAATGCTGCGGAAAGATCCAATAGAATTAGCATGGAGTAGTGACCATTAGATTTAGCTGTTAGTAGGTCATTAGAGACTTTATATAAACAATCATTTTTAATACAAAAACAAAATTGCGGCACCTTCCCTTTAAGAGGTTAAAAACAATATAAGGGAAAGCAGACTAAATTCTTTAAATGGGGTGCACCTAGATATTTATCATATAAAAAAAGTTAATGGATACAAAATGCACATGGACGATGACATTTTTGATATGCCATTAGAACACATAGGATGTTACAAATCTTTCCTATGCTAATTGATAAAGTGACAGAGGACAAAAAAACCAATGAAAATTACCATAATAAATATTAATAAATAATATATTATTTATTATTTATTTTTATAAGGGGCATTTGCTTTTCTAATGAAAAACCTTATGAATATGAGGAATAACAAGCAACAGTAGATAAAAGAAACAAATTAATCTTTATATATACAGTATATATATGTATATATATATATATATATATATATATATATATCTACTTTATAATTGTCTAAGGGTCACTTCCGTCTTTCTGTCTGTCCTTCTGTCTGTCTATCACAGATATTCATTGGTCACGGCCTTTGTCTGTCATGGAAACCAAGTCGCTGATGGGTCGTGGCAAAACGCCCACGACCATTTCCACGACCAATCAGCGACGGCCATAGTCTGGCAGCAAAATGGCTGCTGCTTTACTGCCCTGCAGTCAGCACTGAGCACTCACACAGGGTTAAAAAATGCCAGCGTTCACGGACCGCGGAGTAACACACTCTGTTAACGCAGCTATTAACCCTGTGTGACCAACTTTTTACTATTGATGCTGCGTATGCAGCATCAATAGAAAAAAGATCTAATGTTACAAATAATAATTTAAAAAAAGCGTTATTCTCACCCTCTGATGTGGCGCGCTGTCCTCGGCAGGTTCCGGTGCCAAGGATGCTATGCGAGAAGGACCTGCCATGACGTCACTGTCATGTGACTGCAATGTCATCACAGGTCCTGCGCTCATACCAACCCTGGGACCGGAAGCTGCCACGTGCACCGCACACAGGTGCCAGGACTTCAAGGGGCCTTTGCAAGGTGAGTATATGTTTATTTTTTATTTTAAGTATTTTTTAACCACACATATAGTGCCCACATTGCTATATACTACATGGGCCTACGTAGCTGTGCAATACACTACGTGACTGTGTTATATACTACGTGGCTGTGCAATATACCATGTGGCTCTGTGCTGTATATTCTGTGGGCTGTGCTATATACTCCGTGGGCTGTGCAATATACTCCGTGGGCTGTGCAATACACTCCGTGGCTGTGCAATATAATACGTGGGCTGTGCAATATACTATGTGGCTGGGCTATATACTGCATGGGCTGTGCAATATACTACGTGGGCTGGGCAATATACTACATGGGCTGTGCTATATACTACGTGGGCTGTGCAATATACTATGTGGCTGGGCTATATACTGCATGGGCTGTGCAATATACTACATGGCTGTGCTATATACTACGTGGCTGGGCAATATACTACGTGGCTGTGCAATATAGTATGTGGGCTGTGCAATATACTATGTGGATGGGCTATATACTGCATGGGCTGTGCAATATACTACGTGGCTGTGCTATATACTATGTGGCTGGGCAATATACTGCATGGCTGGGCAATATACGATGTGGACATGCATATTCTAGAATACCCGATGCGTTAGAATCGGGCCACCATCTAGTGTATATACATATATATATATAAATATATATATATATATATATATATATATATATATATATATATATATATATATTACAGACCAAAGGTTCGGACACATTCTTCTCATTTAAAGATTTTTCTGTATTTTCATGACTATGAAAAGTGTAAATTCACACTGAAGGCATCAAAACTATGAATTAACACATGTGGAATTATATACTTTACGAAAAAGTGTGAAACGACTGAAATTATGTCTTATATTCTAGGTTCTTCAAAGTATACACCTTTAGCTTTGATGACTGCTCTGCACACTCTTTGCATTCTCTTGATGAGCATCAAGAAGTAATCACCGGAAATCGTTTTCACTTCACAGGTGTGCCCTGTCAGGCTTAATAAGTGGGATTTCTTGCCTTTTAAATGGGGTTGGGACCATCAGTTGTGTTGAGCAGAAGTCTGGTGAATACACAGCTGATAGTCCATCTGAATAGACTGTTAGAATTTGCATTATGGCAAGAAAAAAGCAGCTAAGTAAAGAAAAACAAGTGGCCATCATTACATTAAGAAATGAAGGTCAGTCAGTCCGAAAAATTGGGAAAACTTTGAACGTGTCCCCAAGTGCAGTGGCAAAAACCATCAAGCGCTACAAATAAACTGGCTCACATGAGGACTGCCCCAGGAAAGGAAGAACAAGAGTCACCTCTGCTTCTAAGGATAAGTTTTTCCGAGTCACCAGCCTCAGAAATCGCAGGTTAACAGCAGCTCAGATTAGAGACCAGGTCAATGCCACACAGAGTTCAAGCAGCAGACACATCTCTACAACAACTGTTAAGAGGAGACTTTGTGCAGCAGGTCTTCATGGTAAAATAGCTGCTAGGAAACCACTGCTAAGGACAGGCAACAAGCAGAAGAGACTTGTTTTGGCTAAAGAACACAAGGAATGGACATTAGACCAGTGGAAATCTGTGCTTTTGTCTGATGAGTCCAAATTTGAGATCTTTGGTTCCAACCACCGTATCTTTTTGTGGCACAGAAAAAGTGAACGGATGGACTCTACATGCCTGGTTCCCATCGTGAAGCATGGAGGAGGAGGTGTGATGGTGTGAGGGTGCTTTGCTGGTGACACTGTTGGGGATTTATTCAAAATTGAAGGCATACTGAACCATCATGGCTACCACAGCATCTTGCAGCGGCATGCTATTCCATCCGGTTTGCGTTTAGTTGGACAATCATTTATTTTTCAACATGACAATGACCTCAAACACACCTCCAGGCTGTGTAAGGGCTATTTGACCAAGAAGGAGAGTGATGGGGTGCTACGCCAGATGACCTGGCCTCCACAGTCACCAGACCTGAACCCAATCGAGATGGTTTGGGGTGAGCTGGACTGCAGAGTAAAGGCAAAAGGGTCAACAAGTGCTAAGCATCTCTGGAAACTCCTTCAAGATTGTTGGAAGACCTTTTCCGGTGACTACCTCTTGAAGCTCATCAAGAGAATGCCAAAAGTGTGCAAAGCAGTCATCAAAGCTAAAGGTGGCTACTTTGAAGAACGTAGAATATAAGACATGTTTTCAGTTGTTTTACACTTTTTTGTTAAGTATATACGGTAATTCCACATGTGTGAATTCATAGTTTTGATGCCTTCAGTGTGAATTTACAATTTTCATAGTCATTAAAATACAGAAAAATCTTTAAATGAGAAGGTGTGTCCAAACTTTTGGTCTGTACTGTTTATATAACTAATGTTCATAAAGACAATTACTCAGGTAAGTCATATGCAGCCACACTTAATATGAATGGGCATAGAAAGTTCAGTGCATATTAATAGGTTCAAACCCCAAAGAAATGTCTCAACATGCGTTTTGCCTAGTCAAAGGGTGTTAGAACATCTCTTTAGGGTTTGCACCTATTATTATGTACTGATATTTCTAATAATTAAATAAATATAAAGAGCAGCCATAGCTTTAAAACATCTGGCTGTTGTAGTAAATAACATTGATAGTTTTCTGTTAAGAAGTAAGAAATATTTGACAGCAACTTGATGTTAATGTGTTGAAATGAGGTAAAATTGGCAAATAAAAGGTTCCCAGAAACTCTGATGAGAGCTAAACTCTGAAAGCTTCACCACTGGGTTAGTACATTTCCAAAATGGCTGGTCTTGTGAAGTGTTTTTGATGTGTAATGATACAAATAGCTAACTGTAGACATGGCATGTCCATTGGTGTTCAAGGTGCAGTGAGATGACCTGTCTGAACTAATCACACCTATGAGCTAGGGTAGCAGAAAAAAAACAATGCTGACTGAGAGAAAAAGTGTCAGAACACAGTGAGATTGTGCTCTCCATAGGGCTGAATAACTTTAATTAAATAGGCACATTAATAGATGTGTCTTAAGAGAACAAGTTCCATTATAAAAAGATTACAATTTTAACTTAAATAATGAATGCTTACTAGTTCATCTCAAGGAATCCATAATTTGATACAACAATAGAAAATGGGATAGATGTGAAAGATAAAATGGTGTGCTTCAATTTACAACCACAATGATTGTATACTGAGGAAGAAGTTGGATAACATTGAAATGCGTAGATATTGTACATCCTAATAAAATCCACACTTTATCTATCACTATCTCCAGAGTGAATTTTGGGATTTTACCAGCAGCAAGAGAAAATGTTTTTTTTTCCAAAGAGCTTAAAGCAAACTATTGGCACGCATGCCAGGAGGCCCTCCTAGGTGGTGTTCTGCAGGAAGGCCCTCCTAGGTGATGCTCTGCAGGAAGGCCCTCCTAGGTGGTGCTCTGCAGGAAGGCCCTCCTAGGTGGTGTTCTGTAGGAAGGCCCAAATAGGTGGTGTTCTGCAAGAAGGCCCAAATAGGTGGTGTTCTGCAGGAAGGCCCTCCTAGGTGGTGCTCTGCAGGAAGGCTCTCCTAGGTGGTGGTATGCAGCAAGGCCCTCCTAGGTGGTGCTCTGCAGGAAGGCCCAAATAGGTGTTGTTCTGCAGGAAGGCCCTCCTAGGTGGTGTTCTGTAGGAAGGCCCAAATAGGTGGTGTTCTGCAAGAAGGCCCAAATAGGTGGTGTTCTGCAGGAAGGCCCTCCTAGGTGGTGCTCTGCAGGAAGGCCCTCCTAGGTGGTGGTCTGCAGCAAGGCCCTCCTAGGTGGTGCTCTGCAGGAAGGCCCAAATAGGTGTTGTTCTGCAGGAAGGCCCTCCTAGGTGGTGATCTGCAGTCACTGCCTTTTACTTATATGGGGTTACAAATGGAGCAACAGTTACTGTCCTGCAGTAATGCAATACCTTCCAAATCAACAGATAACCACACTCAGTATAATAACTTTGTCTTAGAAGCTATTATGAAATTATTACTACAAGTAGAAAATATTGAAAGCAAAAAAAGTGCAAATAGAATCTTAACTGGTTAAAACATAGGGTATGTAAGGGAGAAGTATGCTTACCTTGTTTTGTTGCAACTAAGCAATATGTAAAAAGTATGGCCAGCTGCTACAGGACACAGGTCGAAAGAACGAGGATAAGGGTGAAACGGGGTATATGTGTCAAAATCTGCGCTGCTGATAAGGATGAATGGCAGACAACATTTTTCAAAACTTTATTTCAAAACAGATTATATAGTCAATGCATTTCAAAGTCATGTAGGGCCCCTTCTTTAGGACAAAACCTTACAACCTATTTGCTACCTGAGTTACTTCTTTTAATATGTAATTTAGAACATGTAATATGTAGCAGTGAGTCACTAAATACTAGAATCAACAAAGTTCAGTTCATCTTGGCATGGTAGATCTCTTTTACACTTCCTGATAAAAAATGTTTACCAAATACTTTACTATTTTTTGTATATAGCTATATATTGAAATTAATGTTTTTGCTAATCAAAGTGTGCTGGTGCATTGTGTACACAGTCAAATTGCCCTTGTGTACTTGAGGCCTTGGTAGGCACATACAGAAGTGAATTATTAGAATTAGATGTGATGCAACTAAAAGGCATTTGCATGTAACCTCCCCAGGGGGCGCAGGTAAGGGGGAAAAGGTAGCACTCACCGTGTAGCACCACAGTGCAAGGTGCAGAGCACCACTAGGAGGCGGCAGAGTAGTCTCAGGCCGGTCCACAACAAACAGGAGACAAGGTACCAGAAGTTACAGCAGAGCACGTAGTCAGAGACAAGCCAGAAGTCAGAGCCAAACGTGAGCGTGGTTTCCAAAACATGAGAAGTAAGACGAAGTCGGGAGACAAGCCAGAGAGTCAAAAGGTGGTCGGGGAACGTGGAACAGAGATTGAAAACAAGAGGCAGGGTCAGAGATCAGGCAGAGTCATACACTTTAGGAAATTGGTCTAATACAAATATGGGAAGTCAGAGGCAGAAAGAACACCAGGGTATACGGGTCAGTAACTCTAGCCCAGAAGCATGAACTATCACTGACGCCAGCCAGCAGACTACAGTGGACTTAAAAAGCCCAGCCAGCTCTAAAACGAGGCAGAGATGATTAACTCCCGCATGACATGTCCAGAGTAGTGTTGAGCGATACCGTCCGATACTTGAAAGTATCGGTATCGGAAAGTATCGGCCGATACCGGCAAAGTATCGGATCTAATCCGATACCCGATACCAATACAAGTCAATGGGACTCAAGTATCGGACGGTATCCCTGATGGTTCCCAGGGTCTGAAGGAGAGGAAACTCTCCTTCAGGCCCTGGGATCCATATCAATGTGTAAAATAAAGAATTAAAATAAAAAATAGGGATATACTCACCCTCCGACGCAGCCTGGACTTTACCGCCGTAACCGGGAGCCGTTGTACCTAAGAATGCGCGCTTGAAGGGCCTTAGATGAGGTCACTGCGCTCTGATTGGTCCGTAGCGGTCGCGTGACCGCTACGTGACCAATCACAAAGCAGTGACGTCACCTAAGGTCTTTCAAGCGCTTGAAATACCATAGAAGATGTCTGCAGCTTCTGATTGGTCGCGTAGCGGTCGCGTGACCGCTACGCGACCAATCACAAAGCAGTGACGTCTTCTAAGGTATTTCAAGCGCTTGAAAGACCTTAGGTGACGTCACTGCTTTGTGATTGGTCGCGTAGCGGTCACGTGACCGCTACGGACCAATCAGAGCGCAGTGACCTCATCTAAGGCCCTGCAAGCGCGCATTCTTAGGTACAACGGCTCCCGGTTACGGCGGTAAAGTCCAGGAGCCGCCGAAGAGGTGAGTATATCCCTATTTTTTATTTTAATTCTTTATTTTACACATTGATATTAATCCCGATACCGATTCACGATACCACAAAAGTATCGGATCTCGGTATCGGAATTCCGATACCCGCAAGTATCGGCCGATACCCGATACTTGCGGTATCGGAATGCTCAACACTAGT
This sequence comes from Ranitomeya variabilis, assembly GCF_051348905.1. NCBI lineage: Eukaryota > Metazoa > Chordata > Amphibia > Anura > Dendrobatidae > Ranitomeya > Ranitomeya variabilis. Next base: position 1,075,282,069 of record NC_135232.1, on the reverse strand, counting down.
CCAGAGACGGAACAGCAGAAAACAAACTCTGAACTGGATCATGACAGTACCCCTCTCATTGGGGGGGCTACAGGACCCAAGGTTTCCCTGGATAACAAGCTTGAAAGGCCTGGACCAACCGATCCGCATGGACCGAATGTGCCGACACCCATGATTGGTCATCAGGACCGTAACCTTTCCAATGGACCAAGCACTGAAGTGAACGGCAAAGCATATGAGAATCCACCACCCATTCCACCTCTAAATTGGTCTGGCCATCTACCACAATAGGCAGCGTGTGCGATGGAGATGTCCCTGAGGAAGACACTGACGGCTTCAAAAGTGCCTTATGGAACACATTGGGGATCCGAAGGCAAGCGCAGACAAAAGGCCACAGGACTAACCACTTCTAACATTTCAAAAGGGCCAATAAACTTGGGACCCAACTTTGCAAGGGAATCCTCAATCTTATATTCTTGATGGACAACCATACCTTATCCCCTACCTGGTAAGCCAGCCCCACAGAATGTCGTTTATGCCCCAAAAATGTATATTTGCCCTGAGCCTCCCCAATGTTTTTCTGAACCTCACTCCAGACATCCCTCAATCATAGAAAGGCCAAATCAGCCCTTGGACACCCCGAATCCAGCCAGGAAAACTCCCCAAAGTGGGGGTGAAACCCATAGTTGCAGAAGAATGGGGAAGTACCAGTGGACTGATTGACACAATTATTGAAAGCAAATTCCACCATGGTTACTGCAGAGAACCAATAATCCTGTCTAGATGTAGCAAGACACCGTAATATCTGCTCCAAAGACTAATTGGTCCTTTCAGTCTGACCGTTGGTCTCTTGATGGTAGGTCGATGAAAATGTCAGACATACCCAGGCTTTTACAAAAAACCTCCAGAATATTCCCACAAATTGCACCCCTCTATCTGACACCACACTGACATGCACACCATGCAATCGGAGCACATGCTCAATTAATAGTTTTGATAGAGTCTCAGCATTAGGAAGACCCACCAATGATACAAAATGCGCCTGTTTACTGAACCTATCAACAACTACCCAGATCATGGTATTGCCATTAGAGGGGGGAGATCGGTGATAAAATCCATGGACAGATGAGTCCACAGTCTATATGGAATTGGCAATGGCACCAATTCTCCGGCTGGCCGGTTATGGGTTTTTTTTGCGTGGTCACAAATTTTGCAAGAGGACACAAACCCAGTGATGTCAGAAACCAACAAGGGCCACCAAAACAGCCTAGTGATGGCTTTATGCGTGGCTGAGATTCCAGGATGCTCACTCAGAGCCGAGTCATGGAACAGAAGCCCCCTTAACTGTTACTGAACAGGCACAAAGAGCTTATTATCAGGTATGGGCGAAGGAGCAAGAGATTGGGCATCCTGAATCTCTCGTTCAAATGCCAAGGACACTGCAGCCACCACCACTCCACGCTGAAGAATGGAGGAAGGAGGTTCAGGAGGGAATATTGGATATTGGCTACGAGACAAAGCATCAGCCTTCACATTCTTGGACCCTAGTCTGAAAGTAATAGAAAACTGAAATCGTGAAAAAAAAGTGACCACCTTGCCTGTCTCGGAGTTAAATGTTTGGTGGACTCGATGTAAGACAGGTTTTTGTGATCCGTAATGACAGTGATATGACGGACAGCCTCCTCAAAAAATGCCTCCATGCTTCAAACACCAATTTAATGGCCAATAGCTCCCGGTTGCCCACATCATAATTCCTCTCAGCAGAGGAACATTTCTCAAAAAGAAGGCACAGTGTCTTAAGTTAGTCAACATGGTGGGCCCCTGAGACAACACAGCCCACATTCCCACCTCTGAGGCATCCACCTCTACGATAAATGGTTTAGACAAATCAGGTTGAACCAACACAATACCAAAATTTTTTTTACCAAATACTTTGCTATTTTTTGTATATAGCCATATATTGAAATTAATGTTTTTGCTAATCAAAGTGTGCTGGTGCATTGTGTACACAATCAAATTGCTCTTGTGTACTGAGGCCTTGGTAGGCACATACAGAAGTGAATTATTAGAATTAAATGTGATGCAACTGCAAAGCAGTTGCATGCAACCTCCCCCAGGGGGCACAGGTAAAGGGGACAAGGTAGCACTCACCATGTAGCACCACAGTGCAAGGTGTGGAGTGCCACTAAGAGGCAGCAGCATACTCAGAAAGGCCAGTCTGCAGCAAACAAGAGACAAGGTACCAGAAGTTACAGCAGAGCACGTAGTCAGAGACATGCCAGAAGTCAGAGCCAAAAGGGAGCGCAGTATCCAAAACATGAGACGTAAGACAAAGTTGGGGTACAAGCCAGAAAGTCAAAAGCTGGCTGGGGAACATGGTACAGACATTGAAAACAAGAGGCGGGGTCAGAGATCAGGCCGAGTCGTACACTGAAGGGAACTAGTCTAAAACAAATAAGGGAAATCAGAGGCAGAAGGAACATCAGGGTATACGGGTCAGCTGCTCTAGCCACGAAGCATGAACTATCACTGACGCCGGCCTGCAGACTTGAAAGGACTTAAAAAGCCCAGCCAGCTCCAAAAAGAGGCCGAGAGGATTAACTCCCACATGACAAGTCCAGAGAGGGAACAGCAGAAAACAAACTCCCAACTGGATCATGACATTAGGGAGTTAGGACCATACTGATTTTGTACACTTTAACATGGTGGGATGAATTCTAAACTTTTTTGATATTTTTTACATGTATAGCAGTAGATATATTTTTGCATCTCTTTATTGCAGTGTGCCTATGCATAGTGTTTTTATTATATGCATGTTAAGGTCCTAGCTCTATCTCCACAAGAAGCCTTTAATTTCTGTAAATAATGAAAGTGAAACACTCATGTATGTCAGTATTAGTTTTGAAGTCTACACTGTCATCGTCATATTTGCATATATTGAGGACAGGTCCTTTGAACAAGTAGCACAAGGCTCAAGGAAGCAATCAAAAGAAGAACTGTTCTGGAAACTACTGATGATGGGTGGTGGCTTGTGAGAGGGTAAGAGTAGGGAGGAGAGCAGCTAATTTCTTCAGAGAAATTTCTGGGCTGAAGGAGGTATCTTGGATCTTATGGGTTAACTCCTCTCCTGGAATATACCTGCATATTTGGCCAGGCTGTGGTGGCAAGGTAATTGACAACAAGCCAAACACTATGTCAAAAAAAATTCTCACAGCAGGAGAATGAGCGCAGATAGCAAAAGCAAGTCAATTTCAAACTTTCTTATTTTCATGCTGGTTAACTAAAGAAATTTAATTACACAACAATACTCCTTTAAACATAACACCTTCTCTGTATTTTTTTCAATATTAGCTGCCAAAAAGAAAGGTGAAGCCTTAATTGTAATTTCTCTAAATTTTCAAATATAATAGGTTGAATAAATTTCAGCTGTACTTTTTTATTTGACAATTTCACTTTGTGAGCATCTTATTACCTTACAGTAGTAAAAGCTTTATGCAAATGTCACGGGGAGACTAGGTGAGCGAGAGCTAATAACCCGGGCCCCTGCAATTTCCCTCAGACTAGGGAAATCCTGACTGACCCTCTACCTGGAGTTTACACTGATGGTGTGCATGTCCAGGCCTCGACCCTCACCCTGTCTCCTGTTTCAACCCTAGGCTGAAACCAAACGCCCACCACCCAGTGAAGAGGAAATACACCAATACCCACAGTTAGCACAGACAAGGATAAAGGAATATACACCACGCCGCAGTCACTCAGGAATACACTATAAATGTGCAGGGCAAAATAAATACAAATATAGGAAGGAATAAATAAGACTAAGGAAAATACCACCAGCAATGAATCTCCAACAACCAGCTCTCCACTCCAGACCGAGATAACAACGCACAAGACAGAAGCTATAATCGGCGACGCCCAATGATCAGGAGAACTATTTAAAGGCAATGGGCATGGCCCAGCTTCCAATCCGAGGATCAGGTAAATTAACCCTGGAACAGCTAGATAAAATCTAGCCGACGCCAATGAGCAAATAGTGGTCAAAAGCGGAATTACCGCTGTCTGTCGAACGACCTGGTCTGAACAGCGTCCGACATGACAGTACCCCGCCTTCTACGAGGGACTCCAGGGCCCTCACGGCTTATAGGACCCGGCTTGTCTGGATGGCGACGATGAAACAACCTGACCAGCTGGTCAGCATGAACGTCCGAGGCTGGTACCCAGGACCTCTCCTCAGGCCCATAACCACGCCAGTGTACCAAGTACTGTAAAGTGCGACGCACTACACGAGAGTCAACCACCTTGGAGACTTCAAACTCCAAATTACCATCCACCAAGACTGGAGGTGGCATAGGCGCCGCGTCCACAGAACCCACCACCTTCTTTAGAAGAAACCTGTGAAACACGTTGTGTATCTTATACACCGTAGGGAGCTCCAATCGGTACGCTACTGGGTTAATGACGGCGGTGACCCTAAATGGACCAATAAACCGTGGACCCAATTTAAGGGATGGTATTTTGAGTCTTTTGTTTTTTGTGGATAAACACACCCAGTCATCCACACTCAGGTCCGGACCTGGCACACGCCTACTGTCAGACACATGTTTGTACCTAGCACCCACACTCAACAGGCGCTGTTTAATTCTAGTCCAGACTGATGACAATTATGCTCCTAACTGATCCTCCTCCAGAATGCCGGAAGAGCCCCTCTGACTCAAGGTACAAAATTGAGGATGTAGCCCGTAAACACAAAAAAACGGAGACTCCCCAGACGACTCCTGGCGGTGATTATTGATGGCAAACTCAGCCAAAGGAAGAAAGGTATACCACTCCTCCTGGTTATCAGAGACAAAGCAGTGTAAGTACTGTTCCAAATTTTGGTTCATACGCTCAGTCTGACCATTTGACTGAGGATGGAACGCCGAAGAATGAGACAACTTGATCCCCAGCTGTGAGCAAAATGCTTTCCAAAATTTTGCCACAAACTGAGTCTCCCTATCAGACACGATGTCAGATGGAACCCCATGAAGTCTGACCACCTCCTGCACAAATACCTGAGACAGAGTCTTAGCGTTGGGCAACGAAGGCAAAGACACAAAGTGCGACATTTTAGAAAACCGATCAATAATCACCAAGATGACCGTGTTCCCAGCTGATGAGGGCAAATCAGTGATGAAATCCATGGAGATTTCCGTCCATGGCTTACTAGGTACTTCAAGAGGAAGTAGTGTGCCAACAGGACGGGAGCGGGGCATCTTAGCCCTAGTGCACGTGGTACAAGCTGACACATATGAGACCACGTCCTGTCGGATCTTGGGCCACCAAAACCGACGAGACACAAACTCCAAGGTACCTCTAACCCCTGGGTGGCCAGCCAGGACAACATCATGATGCTCCGCCAAAACCTTTAAGCGGAGATGAAGCAGTACAAAAGATTTGTTGATGGGAAACTCAGATGGTACCTCCTCCTGAGCCTCGACAATCTCAGCCTCAACCTCGGTAGTGAGAGCCGAAACCACAACACCCTTTTGGAGGATGGGTACTGGATCTTCCCGAGGTTCACCCCCCGGAAAAAACCTGGACAGGGCATCCGCCTTAGTGTTTTTAGACCCCGGTCTGTAAGTAACAACAAAATTGAACCACGTGAAAAACAATGCCCAGCGAGCCTGCCTGGGGGACAGACGCTTGGCTGACTCCAAATACAGCAGATTCTTATGATCGGTAATAACAGTAACCTGATGTACCGACCCCTCCAAGAAGTGTTGCCATTCCTAAAAGGCCAACTTGATTGCCAACAACTCCCTGTTGCCGATATCATAGTTACGTTCTGCGGACGACAGTTTCTTGGAGAAATAGGCGCACGGACGCAAACCACTCAAAGATGAGCCTTGAGATAGTACCGCCCCCACACCAATCTCAGACGCATCGACTTGCACAACAAAGGGTCTTGATACGTCTGGCTGCACAAGAATGGGGGCTGAAACAAAACTGTTCTTAAGAAATTCAAATGCGCGCACAGCAGCCTCAGGCCAAATGGAGAAATTGGTACCCTTTTTAGTCATGTCAGTTAGCGGTTTAGCAATGATGGAAAAATCCTTGATAAATTTCCTATAGTAGTTAGAAAACCCAAGGAACCGCTGAAGTGCTTTCAGGTTATCAGGACGTTCCCAATGCAGCACCGCTTGCACCTTAGCGGCGTCCATTTTAAAACCAGAAGCAGACACAATATAACCCAAGAAAGGCAACTCTTGAACAGAAAATACACATTTCTCAAGTTTAGCATACAGCTTATTCTCTCTGAGAAGCTGTAACACCTGCCTGACATGATTTAAATGAGCATCAAGGTCGCAAGAATATATGAGGATGTCATCTTGGTACACTATAACGAATTTCCCCAAAACATGCGAGAACACATCATTGATGAAATGTTGGAACACTGCAGGTGCGTTAGTCAACCCAAAAGGCATCACCAAATTTTCAAAATGACCCTCAGGGGTATTAAAAGCCGTCTTCCACTCATCACCTTGACGGACTCTTATGAGGTTGTACACCCCCCTGAGGTCAAGCTTGGTAAACCACTTAGCACCCACCACCTGATTGAACAAATCTGGTATCAGTGGCATCGGGTATGGATCACAAACCGTAATCTGGTTCAACTCCCTGAAATCCAAACACGGGCGTAATCCGCCATCTTTCTTCTTCACGAAGAAGAACCCTGCTGCCACCGGCGAGGATGATGGCCTGATGTGCCCTTTGCTCAAGATTTCAGCAATATAATCTTTTAATGCTTGTCTCTCCGGACCGGAGATGTTAAACATCCTTGCTTTAGGCAACTTGGCCCCTGGTTTAAACCTGATAGAACAGTCATAAGGACGATGTGGCGGCAACTCTGAACAACCCTTTTCAGAGAACACATCCACAAAATCCAGAAGTGACTCCGGAACGCTTGAAGTCACCGCAGCCACACATGTGGCCAGGCAATTCTCCTGGCAGAACTCGCTCCACCGAATTATGTCCTGAGTTTTCCAGTCAATTACCGGGTTATGCATGGACAACCAAGGAAAACCCAAAACCACCTGAGCAGGAAGACTCCTGAGCACCTTACATGTAACCTGCTCGGAATGTAGAACCCCAATGTGGAGTTTCACCTCAGCCACAAATTCAGTAATCTCCCCCTGAGAGAGAGGAGCAGCATTGATGGTGACCACACGGATAGGATGAGACAGTTTTTCAATCCTAAAACCTGCTGTCCGCGCAAACTCCTCATCAATGAGATTTGTGGCTGAACCACTATCCACAAAAACAGTAATTGGCAGCTCACTGCCAGCGATAAAAACTTTAGCAGGGAGCATGCATTGAGAAACCACCATGGAGGATATACATAAGCTCAGATTGGTCTCCTCCACACCCTCTGAGCTTAGATGTTTTCCGCCGTTGCGTTTTTCTTAGACAGCAGAGGACAGATGTTAATAAAATGACCAGTTTTACCACAGTAAAAACAGGCTCCCTGCTTCCTGAGCTCAGGGGCTCGATTCTTAACATGTGATACCCCTGCGATTTGCATAGGTTCTGTGGGCTCACCTGCAGCAACCTCACATGAACCTAAACCCTCTCCCATAGGCGGTGTCTCTTGCTCCCCCTGACGCAAACGGCGATCAATGCGGACAACCAGACTCATAGCGGAATCTAGAGAAGTAGGAGTCTCGTACATCAAAAAGGCTTTTTTAACCCTTCCAGAAACCCCATGAATAAACTGACTCCGCAATGCTGGATCATTCCATTGTGTATCGATCACCCAGCGACAGAATTCAGAACAGTAATCCTCTGCAACTCGCTCCCCCTGGCGAATAGTGCGTATCTTAGATTCTGCTAGAGCCATTCTGTCAGGTTCATCGTAGATTTTCCCAAGAGAAGAAAAAAAACTCTCCACAGAGTCAAATGCAACAGAATCAGATGGCAAAGAAAACGTCCATGCTTGGGGATCCCCGCTTAACAATGACAACACCAGGCCCACACGCTGAGCCTCATTACCCGAGGAGATCGGACGCATACGGAAATATAGTTTGCAAGCTTCACGAAAAGAAACAAATTTACTGCGTTCCCCAGCAAATTTTTCAGGCAAAGGGAATTTAGGCTCAGCAACTCTTCCTGTTGCTCCAGCTTGCACATTAGATACTGTTAGTCCCTGTTGCTGAACTGCCCCCCTCAACTCAGTGACCTGTAGGGACAGCGCCTCCAACTGGCGGGTTATGGAAGTCATGGGATCCATGACAAGAGAAAAAAAAAAGAAACCTTTTTTTTGTTGTTGTTGGGCCGATTATAATGTCACGGGGAGACTAGGTGAGCGAGAGCTAATAACCCGGGCCCCTGCAATTTCCCTCAGACTAGGGAAATCCTGACTGACCCTCTACCTGGAGTTTACACTGATGGTGTGCATGTCCAGGCCTCGACCCTCGCCCTGTCTCCTGTTTCAACCCTAGGCTGAAACCAACCGCCCACCACCCAGTGAAGAGGTAATACACCAATACCCACAGTTAGCACAGACAAGGATAAAGGAATATACCCCACGCCGCAGTCACTCAGGAATACACTATAGATGTGCAGGGCAAAATAAATACAAATATAGGAAGGAATAAATAAGACTAAGGAAAATACACCACCAGCAACGAATCTCCAACAACCAGCTCTCCACTCCAGACCGAGATAACAACGCACAAGACAGAAGCTATAATCGGCGACGCCCAATGATCAGGAGAACTATTTAAAGGCAATGGGCATGGCCCAGCTTCCAATCCGAGGATCAGGTAAATTAACCCCGGAACAGCTAGATAAAATCTAGCCGACGCCAATGAGCAAATAGTGGTCAAAAGCGGAATTACCGCTGTCTGTCAAACGACCTGGTCTGAACAGCGTCCGGCATGACAGCATTGTGCTGATCATCTGAAAACCTTTGGAAAGACTTGTAAGAACATTAGCCATTTTGGGATCATAAACAAAGTTCTGAAAATTAATTTATGCTTATAGTTTCAGTGGGACACTGAAATGGCACTTTTATTTTTTACCTTTGATGAATGGTCAATAGAAGATTTTCATATATTGTCTTGTGTATTGACAGTACTTAGGAATGTCATAGAAAAAAAGGAAAAGTATGGAAGTTCAACCATTAGTAGTGGTCCAGTATACAATAGTAGATTATTTAATAAAATTAATACAATGGAGTAATTCAAGTTAATTTGGACAAAAGTACATAATTCTTCTGGTAAGGGCTCAGTCAGACATCGATTTTCATGTTCGACTACTATCGATGTTTTGACACTCTATGGGACTGTTCAGATTTCTGTTTGGTTATGTTTTTTCAGATTAAGTGATCCATGCAAAATAAAGGAGACTTGTCCGATATTGATGTGTTAAATTAAAATCACCATTGCAAGTCCATTGGTCTGTGAAAAAAATCGGACATACAACACGTGCTGTCTGTTTTTTACTGACTGGTTGATAAGAAAAGCTGGAAAAAAATGTTTTCTTCTCATCTGAGAAAAACCGATGAAACATTCACTAAACTGATGAGTCTCTGATAACACTCTGTTAAAACTCTGATCAAATACACTAATTTAATGTAATTGTTTTTCTCCTACATGAAAAAAATGAATGTCTTAATGAGCTCTAATTAAAACTATACCTCAACTATGACTTATACCAAAATTTAGCATTTTTTCTAAGAAATTTTTGCCAGAATTCTGGCAAAATTGTTTTGATGAATTGGGGTCACTGAATTTAGATTGTGAGTCTCATTGTGAGTGTTGACAATGTCAACATGCAGAATATGCTCTTGACATCTAAGCAAGTATAATACCATAAGTTAGCTTTATATTATGTTTGGGATTACTGTACATTTTTTAACATAAACCTACACAAACTTACATACTCTACATATCTGCAAGTTACTTCTATTCTTATTGTGAGTCATTCTTTTCTTTTTAACAACATATACATTTCTATAACCTTTTTCCTTCTTCCGTAGAATTTACCTTCCCACCTGGCTAACTAGCTCACAGGAGAATTAGAATGAAATAACATTTCACTTGATTGTTGCTTGTAATTAAACTAGTTTAGCTGAACAAGTGTTTTCTTACAGTAACCTATGCACCATTGTAATTTACATACAGGTGCTTCTCACAAAATAAGAATATAATCAACAAGTTAATTTATTTCAGTTCTTCAATGCAAAAAGTTAAATTCATATATTATATAGAGTCATTGCAAACAGAGTAATCTATGTCAAGTGTTTATTTCTGTTAATATTGATGATTATGGCTTACAGCCAACAAAAAAACAGAAGTCATTATCTGAGCAAAATAGAATACTTTATAACACCAGCTTGAAAAATGATTTTAAAATCCAAAATGTTGGCCTATTGAAATGTACACTCACCGGCCACTTTATTAGGTACACCATGCTAGTAACGGGTTGGACCCCCTTTTGCCTTCAGAACTGCCTCAATTCTTCGTGGCATAGATTCAACAAGGTGCTGGAAGCATTCCTCAGAGATTTTGGTCCATATTGACATGATGGCATCACACAGTTGCCTCAGATTTGTTGGCTGCACATCCCAAAGATGCTCCATACAAGGCAGGATGGATCCATGCTTTCATGTTGTTTACGCCAAATTCTGACCCTACCATCCGAATGTCGCAGCAGAAATTGAGACTCATCAGACCAAGCAACGTTTTTCCAATCTTCTACTGTCCAATTTCAATGAGCTTGTACAAATTGTAGCCTCAGTTTCCTGTTCTTAGCTGAAAGGAGTGGTACCCGGTGTGGTCTTCTGCTGCTGTAGCCCATCTGCCTCAAAGTTCGACGCACTGTGCGTTCAGAGATGCTCTTAGGCCTACCTTGGTTGTAACGGGTGGCGATTTGAGTCACTGTTGCCTTTCTATCAGCTCGAACCAGTCTGCCCATTCTCCTCTGACCTCTGGCATCAACAAGGCATTTCCGCCCACAGAACTGCCGCTCACTGGATTTTTTTTCTTTTTCGGACCATTCTCTGTAAACCCTAGAGATGGTTGTGCGTGAAAATCCCAGTAGATCAGCAGTTTCTGAAATACTCAGACCAGCCCTTCTGGCACCAACAACCATGCCACGTTCAAAGGCACTCAAATCACCTTTCTTCCCCATACTGATGCTCGGTTTGAACTGCAGGAGATTGTCTTGACCATGTCTACATGCCTAAATGCACTGAGTTGCCGCCATGTGATTGGCTGATTAGAAATTAAGTGTTAACAAGAAGTTGGACAGGTGTACCTAATAAAGTGGCCGGTGAGTGTATGTTTAGTAAATGATCTCAATACTTGGTCGGGGCTTCTTTTGCATCAAATGCTGCATCAATGCGGTGTGGCATGGGGGTGATCACCCTGTGGCACTGCTGAGGTGTTATGGAAGCCCAGGTTTCTTTGATATCATCCTTCAGATCATCTGCATTTTTGGGTCTGGGGTCTCTCATCATCCTCTTAACAATACTCCATAGATTATCTATGGGGGTTAAGGTCAGGCAAGTTTGCTGGCCAATCAAGCACAGTGGTAAATTAAAAAAGAAATCATTTTTTTCTCACTAATGTACATTCTGCACCCCATCTCCACGGAAAAAACAGAAATGTAGTGATTTCTACAAATTTCTTAAAAAAGAAAAGATGAAATATCACATTGACATAAGTATTCAGACCCTTTTCTCAGTATTGAGTAGAAGCACACTTTTGAGATAGTACAGCCATGATTCTTCTTGGGAATGATGCAACAAATTTTTCACACCTGGGTTTGGGGATCCTCTGGCATTCTTGATTGCAGATTCTCTCCAGTTCCATCATTTTGGATGGTGAACGTTGGTGGACAGCCATTTTCAGGTCTCTCAAGAGATGCTCAATTGGGTTTAGGTCAAGGCTCTGGCTGGGCCAGTCAAGAATGGTTACAGAGTTGTTCCGAAGCCACTCCATTGTTATTTAAACTGTGTGCTTATTGTCTTGTTGGAAGGTGAACCTTTGGCCAAGTCTGAGGTCCAGAGGTCTACAGAAATGTAGAAATGTATTAAAAAAGAAAAACTGAAATATCACATGGTCATAAGTATTCAAACCCTTTGTTCAGACACGCATATTTGTCATATGCTGTCCATTTCCATGTGATCCTCCTTGAGATGGTTCTCCTCCTTCATTGGAGTCCAGCTGTGTTAAATTAAACTGATAGGACTTGATTTGGAAAGGCAAACATCTGTCTATATAAGACTTCACAGCTCACAGTGCATGTCAGGCCAAATTAGAATAATGAGATCAAAGGAACTGGCCAAGGAGCTCAGAGACAGAATTGTGTGAAGGCACAGATCTGGCCAAGGTTACAAAATAATTTCTGCAGTACTCAAGGTTCCTAAGAGCATAGTGGCCTCCATAATCCTTAAATGGAAGAAGTTTGGGACCACAAGAAGCCTTACTAGACCTGGCCGTCCAGCCAAACTGAGCATTCATGGGAGAAGAGCCATGGTAAGAGAGATAAAGAGGAACCCCAAGATCACTGTGGCTGAGCTCCAGAGATGCAGTAGGGAGATGGGAGAAAGTTCCACAAAGTCAACAATCACTGCAGCCCTCCACCAGTCGGGCCTTTATGGTAGAGTGGCCCGACAGAAGCCTCTCCTCAGTGCAAGACATATGAAAGCCTGCATAGAGTTTGCTAAAAAAAACACATGAAGGACTCCCAGACTATGAGAAATGATATTCGCTGGTCTGATGAGTCAAAAATAGACCTTTTTGGTGAAAATTCTAAGTGGTATGTAGAGAAAACCAAGCACTGCTCATCACCTGCCCAATACAATCCTAACAGTGAAACATGGTGGTGGCAGCATCATGCTATTGGGGTGTTTTTCAGCTGCAGGGACAAGACAACTGGTTGCCATTGAAGGAAACATGAATGCGCCCAAGTACAGAGATATCTCGGATGAAAACCTCTTCCAGAGTGCTCTGGACGTCAGACTTGGCCAAAGATTCACCTTTGAACAAGACAATGACCCTAAGCACATAGCTAAAATAACAAAGGAGTGGCTTTAGAACAACCCTGTGACCATTCTTGACTGGCCCTAGCCAGACCTGACCTAATCCCAATTGAGGATCTCTGGAGAGACTTGAAAATGGCTGTTCAACAACGTTCACCATCCATCCTGATGGAAATGGAGAGGATCTGCAAGGATGAATGGCAGAGGATTCCCAAATCCAAGTGTGAAAAACTTGTTGCATCATTCCCAAGAAGACTCATGGCTGTACTAGCTCAAAAGGGGCTTCTACTCAATACTGAGCAAAGGGTCTGAATATATATGTCAAGTGTTTCAAATTTTTAACAAGTAAATGTAAATGCAAACACAGTTACATCAAGTTCACACAAAAACCACTGTATGAGCCAGTGTGTCTGATTTCAGGTCAAATGGTCCAGCAGTGCTGGAAATTGGAAAACACACTAATTAGTCAATACCGGTAGCTTTTTTGCATTTATATTACACTTCACACATTCTAATAAGGAAATAGGAAAAAAAATGTAGCAGGGAGTGTTTCTTTAACAATTTGCAGAGAAGAGTGACTTGAAAAGAATGAAAAATACTACTTATCACAAGGGGAAATGAAAAAGAAATAATATAATGAATGAGCAGCTCTTTACCGTTTGTCACAGACAATGATTTGCAAACAATATATGCCCAACAGCTACAGATGTGTTTCATAGCTCTGCCATTAAGTAGTGTGCATTAGCATCACTGCTTTGTTTTCTATAGAGTGAGAATATAGTGCAATTTCTGGACTGTATTTTGGAGAACATGTTGGCAACAAGTTAGTTTCATAATTTTTTTCCCTCCTTAATCTTCTGTTTTCAACCGTAATATTTCTGAAAAGTAGAAGCTTTTAGGAACTACAGCAACTCAGCCACTAAGTAGCATACCACATAAAATTACAGAGCTGCTGACTTGTGAAGCTCAAAACGCATAAAAGAAACCAGTATTCTGCACGCTCAATAATTCCTAATTCTAGTCAAGACACATTTACATTTTTCATCATACCAACTTTGGGATTAGCAGTTTGGGGAAGTTTTTTTTTTGTTTCAGCATCGCTGTGCATCAGTGCACAAAACAAGGTCCATAAAGGCATGGTTGGGGCAGTTTCTTGTAGAAGAACTTAGTTGGCCTGCAAAGAAACTTGATCTCAACTCCATCAAACATCTTTGGTGTGCACTAGAACTGAGACTGCATGCCAGGCCCTTTTTGCCAACAACTAGGCTAATTTGTTTGCACTGATACATTTCCTTTTTTCATACAATTGCAACAAGCATCTTTAAAAATCATCCAGAACATGCACAAACTTCACTGTGCATATTTTCTTTTATAATGAAAAATATTGGCTGGTAAAAATATTTTACCTTTATCAAACTCCAAGTATAAATACAGAGGTCCCGAGAATGTATTGCTTAAGTGGCAACGTTAATCGTAAATGTTTTGTAAATCATCTCTGGGAAAATACTTTTTTTATATTCTACAGATTTCTTTATTTAAAAAAATATAAACTGTAATATATACTATATTTCATTAGTTTTTACTAGCGATAAGTAGATCGATGAGATGCAAATCAACTTTGAATCTAGCGATAAGTAGATCGATGAGATGCAAATCAACTTTGAATCAAATTTTCTGTAATTCTTCAGACTTATCAAATTCAAACAATTTGCAACTTATCATAAAACTCATCATAAAAAAAATAAAAGTTCGGCAGCATTTCACACAATACTAAAGATTACATTAGCCAAAGAAAGGATTTCCAGCGTGGCATCATGGGTTTCACCATAAGGCGTGCAGCCATAACATGGTCTAGCACAGCCAGTCATGTGGACCTTTACAGGTGGTATCTTTTAGTCATCAGCAGCCACATAATGAATTGTAAATGACATGTTATATCTTGCAGATTACAATGCAGCTGCATATGATTTAAAGCATGATATAGCATCGCCCAGGCACCTGACATACCTAATCAGAAACTAGGCTAGCATTTGCTTTAAGCCAGCCGGCTGACATGTGCTTTATCTGCACTTTGCTTTTAAATCTGTGGCCACATCAGAAGCTATAATATGCACCCACAAAGCAGCAAGCTGGGCGCATGTGTTGCAGGAATGCATTCAAGTCATAGTGGATAGAGGGGGACAATGCTGTTGGCAGAATGAGGGAGCTATATATAGAGGGGTTGAAAAGAAATATACTGCCGGAGAAGACTGTATGCAGGGGCTGAGGAACAATATACTGTAGAATGAGGTTGTATACAGGGGTAAGAAGCAATATATTTCAGGAGGAGGATGCCAACAGGGGCTGATGAGACATGATATACTGCATGATGGAACTGTATAAAGAGGGGCTGAGAGGAGTGATGTACTGCATGGTGAACCTGAAGAGTGATGCACTGCAGGATACCATGGTTTATAGAGATAACAGAGAGAACATTTCTGCAGCTGTACCACAATCTGTAAGATGTTCCCATGGAGCATCAAGACACTTCATCCTACCTGGCAGAACAGGTAGACAGGGAAAGGCCATTGTCATATGCTGGCTGTGACAACAGTTGAAATTGGTAATTTTAACAGCAGTTTGTTACTCCCATGTCCTGGTCCATTTACTTTTCTGCTGCTTCATGTCAGGATATGCAAATAGCCTCATGTGATCCATGTGTTGCATTTCCAAGACCTTTATAGAGGCTCCTAGGAGATACATCTGTGTCTTGGTATTGGTATAAGACTTGCAGTAACTCTCTTAGCTTGCTATGCACAGTTCTAGTCCACATTTATCAAATCATCTCATGCTTATTTGTAGTTTATAGTCCCTGAGTTATTTGTCTGCTTTTTCCAGCAACTTTGCTACCTACTGTACCTGCCTGTGGTCTCCAGCTTTGCTAACTACCTACCTGCAGTATGGCTACGTACTTGTATGTAGTTTTCCAGTATCCTTGCTACCTGTCTATGGTGGACAACATCTACTTGTCTACGATTTACAGTATCCTTGCTACTGTTATGTGGAGGCCCTCATCTACTTCCCTAAGATTTCCAGTACAGTTACCTACCTACCTGCAGTTTCAGTACAGTTTCCTACTTGCTTGCAGTTTCCAGTTACAACCTGTCGGACATTTTCCTGGCTGTGTACAGCTTCAAACTCCAGTTACCTACTTGCCAGGGGGTTCCAGTATTGCCACCTACTGAACTGCGGTTTTCAGTATCAACTAGCCTGCAGTATTCTTCCTGGTTATCTGCAGCTTCCAAGGTAATCAGACATTCTAGTTTCTCCAGAGTCCAGTCTGGCCCCTGGCCCCAGTGTTCTAGGAACTCTTCTACATGTCTGTTACCTGTCTTCATATGTCATGTCGGACGCTGTTCAGACCAGGTCGTCCGACAGACACCACTATTTGCTCACTGGCGTCTGCTAGATTTTATCCAGCTGTTCCGGGGTTAATTTACCTGATCCTTGGATTGGAAGCTGGGCCATGCCCACTGCCTTTAAATAGTTCTCCTGATCTTTGGGCGTCGCCGATTATAGCTTCTGTCTTGCGTTGTTATCTCGGTCTGGTGAGGAGAGCTGGTGGTTGGAGATTCGTTGCTGGTGGTGTATTTTCCGTTGTCTTATTTACTCCTTAATATATTTGTATTTATTTTGCCCTGCACATTTATAGTGTATTCCTGAGTGACTGCGGCGTGGTGTATATTTTCCTTTATCCTTGTCTGTGCTAACTGTGGGTATTGGGGAATAACATCTTCACTGGGTGGTGGGCGGAGGTTTCAGCCTAGGGCTGAGCTCAGGAGACAGGGCGAGGGTCGAGGCCTGGACATGCACACCTTCAGTGTAAACTTCAGGTAGAGGGTCAGTCAGGATTTCCCTAGTATGAGGGAAACTGCAGGGGCCCGGGTTATTAGCTCTCGCTCACCTAGTCTCTCCCTGAAATTATAATCGGCCCAACAACACAAAAAAAAGGGGGTTCTTTTTTTTGGTGTTTTGTCATGGATCCCATGACTTCCATAACCCGCCAGTTGGAGGCGCTGTCCCTACAGGTCACGGAGTTAAGGGGGGCAGTACAGCAACAGGGACTAGCAGTGTCTAATGTGCAAGCTGGAGCGACAGGAAGAGTTGCTGAGCCTAAATTTCCTTTGCCTGAAAAATTTGCTGGGGAACGCAGTAAATTTGTTTCTTTTTGTGAAGCTTGCAAACTATATTTCCATATGCGCCCGATATCTTCGGGTAATGAGGATCAGCGTGTGGGCCTGGTGTTGTCATTATTAAGCGGGGATCCCCAAGCATGGGCGTTTTCTTTGCCATCTGATTCTGCTGCATTTGACTCTGTGGAGAGTTTTTTTTCCTGTCTTGGGAAAATCTACGATGAACCTGACAAAATGGCTCTAGCAGAATCTAAGATACGCTCTATTCGCCAGGGGGAGCGAGTTGCAGAGGATTACTGTTCTGAATTTCGTCGCTGGGCGATCGATACACAATGGAATGATCCAGCATTGCGGAGTCAGTTTATACATGGGATTTCTGGAAGGGTTAAAAAATCCCTTCTGATGTACGAGACTCCTGCTACTCTAGATTCCGCCATGAGTCTGGTTGTCCGCATTGATTGCCGTTTGCGTTTGGGGGAGCATGTGACACCACCTATGGTAGAGGGCTTAGGTTCACGTGAGGTTGCTGCAGGTGAGCCCACAGAGCCTATGCAAATCGCAGGGGTGTCACATGTGAAGCGTCCAGTCCCTGAGCTCAGGAAGCAGGGAGCCTGTTTTTACTGTGGTAAAACGGGTCATTTTATTAACATCTGTCCTCTGCTGCCTAAGAAAAACGCAACAGCGGAAAACTTCTAAGCTCAGAGGGTGTGGAGGAGACCAGTCTGAGCTTATGTATATCCTCCATGGTGGCTTCTCAGTGCATGCTCCCTGCTAAGGTTTTTATCGCTGGCAGTGAGCTGCCAATTACTGTTTTTGTGGATAGTGGTTCAGCCACAAATCTCATTGATGAGGAGTTTGCGTGCACAGCAGGTTTTAGGATTGAAAAACTGTCTCATCCTATCCGCATGGTCACCATCAATGCTGCTCCTCTCTCTCAGGGGGAGATGACTGAATTTGTGGCTGAGGTGAAACTCCACATTGGAGTTCTACATTCCGAGCGGGTTACATGTAAGGTGCTCAGGAATCTTCCTGCTCAGGTGGTTTTGGGTTTTCCTTGGTTGTCTATGCACAACCCGGTAATTGACTGGAAAACTCATTACATAATTCGGTGGAGCGAGTTCTGCCAGGAGAATTGCCTGGCCACATGTGTGGCTGCGGTGACTTCAAGCGTTCCGGAGTCACTTCAGGATTTTGTGGATGTGTTCTCTGAGAAGGGTTGTTCAGAGTTGCCGCCACATCGTCCTTATGACTGTTCTATCAGGTTTAAACCAGGGGCCAAATTGCCTAAAGCAAGGATGTTTAACATCTCCGGTCCGGAGAGACAAGCGTTAAAAGATTACATTGCTGAAAGCTTGAGCAAAGGGCACATCAAGCCGTTATCCTCACCGGTGGCAGCAGGGTTCTTCTTCGTGAAGAAGAAAGATGGCGGATTACGCCCCTGTTTGGATTTCAGGGAGTTGAACCAGATTACGGTTCGTGATCCATACCCTATGCCTCTGATACCAGATTTGTTCAACCAGGTGGCAGGTGCTAAGTGGTTTACCAAGCTTGACCTCAGGGGGGCGTACAACCTCATAAGAGTCCGTCAAGGTGATGAGTGGAAGATGGCTTTTAATACCCCTGAGGGTCATTTTGAAAATTTTGTGATGCCTTTTGGTTTGACTAACGCACCTGCAGTGTTCCAACATTTCATCAATGATGTGTTCTCGCATGTTTTGGGGAAATTCGTTATCGTGTACCTAAATGACATTGTCATATATTCTTGCGACCGTAATATACATTTAGATCATGTCAGGCAGGTGTTACAGCTTCTCAGAGAGAATAAGCTGTATGCTAAACTTGAAAAATGTGTATTTTCAGTTCAAGAGTTGCCTTTCTTGGGTTATATTGTGTCTGCTTCTGGTTTTAAGATGGACGCCGCTAAGGTGCAGGTGGTGCTGCGTTGGGAATGTCCTGATAACCTGAAAGCACTTCAGCGGTTCCTTGGGTTATCTAACTACTATAGGAAATTTATCAAGGATTTTTCCATCATTGCTAAACCGCTAACAAACATGACTAAAAAGGGTACCAATTTCTCCGTTTGGCCTGAGGCTGCTGTGCGTGCATTTGAATTTCTTAAGAACAGTTTTGTTTCAGCCCCCATTCTTGTGCAGCCAGACATATCTAAACCCTTTGTTGTGGAAGTCGATGCGTCTGAGGAAGGTGTGGGGGCGGTACTATCTCAAGGCTAATCTTTAAATGGTTTATGTCCATGCGCCTATTTCTCCAAGAAACTGTCGTCCCCCGAACGTAACTACGATATCGGCAACAGGGAGTTGTTGGCAATTAAGTTGGCCTTTGAGGAATGGCGACACTTCTTGGAGGGGTTGGTACATCAGGTAACTGTTATTACCGATCATAAGAATCTGCTGTATTTGGAGTCTGCCAAGCGTCTGTCCCCCAGGCAGGCTCGCTGGGCATTGTTTTTCACGCGGTTCAATTTTGTGGTCACTTACAGACCGGGGTCTAAAAACACTAAGGCGGATGCTCTGTCCAGGTGTTTTCCGGGGGGAGAACCTCGGGAAGATCCAGTACCCATCCTCCAAAAGGGTGTTGTGGTTTCGGCTCTCACTACCAAGGTTGAGGCTGAGATTGCCGAGGCTCAGGAGGAGGTAACATCTGAGCTTCCTGTCAACAAATCTTTTGTACCGCTTCATCTCCGCCTAAAGGTTTTGGTGGAGCATCATGATGCTGTCCTGGCTGGTCACCCAGGGGTTAGAGGTACCTTGGAGTTGGTGTCACGTCGGTTTTGGTGGCCCAAGATCCGACAGGACGTGGTCTCATACGTGTCAGCTTGTACCACGTGCGCTAGGGCCAAGACGCCCCGCTCCCGTCCTGTTGGCACACTACTTCCTCTTGAGGTACCCAGTAAGCCATGGACGGAAATCTCCGTGGATTTCATCACTGATTTGCCCTCATCAGCTGGGAACATGGTCATCTTGGTGATTGTTGATGGGTTTCTAAAATGTCGCACTTTGTGTCTTTGCCTGCGTTGCCTAACGCTAAGACTCTGTCTCAGGTATTTGTGCAGGAGGTGGTCAGACTTCATGGGGTTCCGTCTGACATCATGTCTGATAGGGGGTCTCAGTTTGTGGCAAAATTTTGGAGAGCGTTTTGCTCACGGCTGGGAATCAAGTTATCTCATTCTTCGGCGTTTCATCCTCAGTCAAATGGTCAGACTGAGCGTATGAACCAAAATTTGGAACAGTACTTACGCTGCTTTGTCTCTGATAACCAGGAGGAGTGGTCTACCTTTCTTCCTTTGGCTGAGTTTGCCATCAATAATCACCGCCAGGAGTCATCTGGGGAGTCTCCGTTTTTTTGTGTTTACGGGCTACATCCTCAATTTTGTACCTTGAGTCAGAGGGGCTCTTCCGGCTTTCCGGAGGAGGACCAGTTAGGAACACAATTGTCATCAGTCTGGAGGAGAGTTAAACAGCGCCTGTTGAGTGTGGGTGCTAGGTACAAACGTGTGGCTGACAGTAGGCGTGTGCCAGGTCCGGACCTGAGTGTGGATGACTGGGTGTGGTTATCCACAAAAAACATAAGAATCAAAATACCATCCCTTAAATTGGGTCCACGGTTTATTGGTCCATTTTGGATCACCGCCGTCATTAACCCAGTAGCGTACCGATTGGAGCTCCCTACGGTGCATAAGATACACAACGTGTTCCACAGGTTTCTTCTAAAGAAGGTGGTGGGTTCTGTGGACGCGGCGCCTATGGCACCTCCAGTCTTGGTGGATGGTAATTTGGAGTTTGAAGTCTCCAAGGTGGTTGACTCTCGTGTAGTGCGTCGCACTTTACAGTACTTGGTACACTGGCGTGGTTATGGGCCTGAGGAGAGGTCCTGGGTACCAGCCTCGGACGTTCATGCTGACCGGCTGGTCAGGTTGTTTCACCGCCGTCATCCGGACAAGCCGGGTCCTATTAGCCGTGAGGGCCCTGGGGTCCCTCGTAGAAGGCGGGGTACAGTCATGTCGGACGCTGTTCAGACCAGGTCGTCCAACAGACAGCAGTAATTCCGCTTTTGACCACTATTTGCTCATTGGCGTCTGCTAGGTTTTATCCAGCTGTTCCGGGGTTAATTTACCTGATCCTTGGATTGGAAGCTGGGCCATGCCCACTGCCTTTAAATAGTTCTCCTGATCTTTGGGCGTCGCCGATTATAGCTTCTTTCTTGCGTTGTTATCTCTGTCTGGTGAGGAGAGCTGGTGGTTGGAGATTTGTTGCTGGTGGTGTATTTTCCTTTGACTTATTTACTCCTTCCTATATTTGTATTTATTTTGCCCTGCACACACATTTATAGTGTATTCCTGAGTGACTGCGGCATGGAGTATATTTTCCTTTATCCTTGTCTGTGCTAACTGTGGGTATTGGGGAATAACATCTTCACTGGGTGGTGGGCGGAGGTTTCAGCCTAGGGCTGAGCTCAGGAGACAGGGCGAGGGTCGAGGCCTGGACATGCACACCTTCAGTGTAAACTCCAGGTAGAGGGTCAGTCAGGATTTCCCTAGTCTGAGGGAAACTGCAGGGGCCCGGGTTATTAGCTCTCGCTCACCTAGTCTCTCCCTGTCAGCATCCCCATGACACCTCCTGTTTGCCTACATTCTTCAGTAACTCTGTTATCTACTCAAGATATTCAGTAAGTGTGCTATCTGTCTGTGAATTCCAGAACTTTATTAAACTTTTAGTTTTCATTCTACCTGTTTGTGTTCCATGTGCTCCATCTGGCTGCTGCATTGATGCCCATGACCCGTGTGCCCACCTGGGCCTTTGACGTAGAAGATGCACGTCACCCTATGAGTCCATTAAAAATAGCAGAAAAGGAATACTAAAAATATACAATGGTGATGACACTGTTGCCAGGGGTTACTCCTTGCCGCTGGAAAAATGCATGCGGAATAGGCGTGCATTTTCCTGCTAAACACTAGCATTTTAAAAGCATAATTAGCTTGCAGAATGCTAGCGTTTTACAAGCAATCTGTAGCATCGCTTGAAAAACTGACAGGTTGGTCACACTTGTCAAACATAGTCTTTGACAAGTGTGACCAACTTTTTACTATTGATGCTGCCTATGCAGCATCAATTGTAAAAGATCTAATGTTAAAAATAATAAAAAAAATAATAAAAATGATGATATTCCCACCTTCTGGCGTCCCCGGCAGTCTTCCCGCTCCTCGCGATGCTCGCGTTCCCAATTATGCCTAGCAGTAATGACCCCAGATGATGTAATGGTCTCGCTACATCATCACAGGTCATTGCTGCAAAGCATTATTGGGAACGCGAGCATCGTGAGGAGCGGGAAGACTGCTGGGGACACCAGAAGGTGAGAATAACATGATTTTTTATTTTAGTTCTTTTATTTTTTAACAATTATATGGTTACCAGGGCCTGGAGGAAAGTCTCCTCTCCTCCACCCTGGGTACCAACCGCACATGATCAGCTTAATTCCCGCATGGTGGGCATAGCCACATGTGGAAAAGAAACTGATCAATGCATTCCTATGTGTGCAGAATCCCCACGATTCCGTACAAAGAATGAACATGCTGCATTTTAGCCTAATGCATACAAATAACAAATGCTGCAGTGTGCTACCTTTTGTTTGATTGTATATGAGTTGGTGACTCTGGCCAAAACCCAATTTATGTTTGGATGTGACGGTCAGTCTTTTGTTATTTTCAAGGGACCTTTTTCAACACTTTGGAAGCCTGTTGTGAACTCTATTTTTGGGCTCCCTCTAGTGGTCACAAGCGGTACTGTGTAGTGTTGTCTTTCTGCAGGTTGGCAGCATCAGCTGGTTTGTTATCCTTGGTTGGTTTCCTATTTAGCTCACCTGGATACTCAGTTCCTTGCCTGCTATCAATGTATTCAGTGCTCTTCAGATTCCTTGTGACTACCTTGCTCCCAGTCTCTCCAAGACAAGCTAAGTTTTTGTTTGTTCATTTTTTGATTATCAGCATTCATCATGTTTCTTGTCCAGCTTGCTAAAATGTGATTTCCTCGCTTGCTGGTTGCTCTAGGGGACTGAGTTTCTCCCCCCACACCGTTAGTTGGTGCGGGGGTTCTGGAAATCTCAGTGTGGATATTTTGTAAGGGTTTTTTACTGACCGCACAGACCCCTTTACTATTTTCTGCTATCTAGCATTAGTGGGCCTCATTTGCTGAATCTGCTTTCACCCCTGTGTATGTGCCTTCCTCTTACCTCACCGTTATTATTTGTTGGGGGCTTCTTTATCTTTGGGGATTATTTCTCTGGAGGCAAGTGAGGTCTTTCTCTCTCTCTAGGGGTAGTTAGTTCCTTAGGCTGGCTCGAGACGTCTAGGATTTTAGGCACGTTCACCGGCTACTTCTAGTGTGTTTGGATAGGTTCAGATTTGCGGTCAGTCCAGTTTGCCACCTCCCTAGAGCTTGTCCTATGTTTGTTACTTAGCTGGAGTAATTTGTGATCCTCAACCACTAAGGATCATAACAGTATAGCAGGCCAAAAAGTGTTTAATGCATCGCAGAAGTGGGATAAAAAGAAGACCTGAGTACATTTTTTTTTCTCCTCCCGCTTTTCCTTTGCTGCAGTCTGTTTAGCTTCTTTCATCCCCTTGAACTCTGGGTGGTTTTGAGCTCAGCTGCAGACATGAATGTTCAGACTCTGACTTCTAGTGTGGATCATCTTACTGCACGGGTGCAAAGTATTCAGGATTTTGTTATTCATAGCCCTATGTCAGAACCAAAGATACCCATTCCTGAGTTGTTTTCTGGAGATAGATCTAGGTTTCTAAATTTTAAGAATAATTGTAAGTTATTTCTATCTCTGAGACCTCGTTCCTCTGGTGATTCCGCTCAGCAAGTTAAAATTGTTATCTCCTTGTTGTGTGGCGACCCTCAAGATTGGGCTTTCTCTCTGGCGCCAGGAGATCCTGCATTGCTTAATGTAGATGCATTTTTTCTGGCACTTGGACTGCTTTATGAGGAGCCTAATCTTGAGAATCAGGCAGAAAAAGCGTTGCTGGCTATTTCTCAGGGTCAGGATGAAGCAGAGGTGTATTGTCAAAAATTTCGGAAATGGTCGGTGCTTACTCAATGGAATGAGTGTGCCCTGGCTGCAAATTTCAGAGAAGGTCTTTCTGAGGCCGTTAAGAATGTTATGGTGGGGTTTCCCACCCCTACAAGTCTGAGTGATTCTATGGCTTTAGCCATTCAGGTTGATCGGCGTTTGCGGGAGCGCAAATCTGCTCATCCTTTGGCGGTATTTTCTGAACAGAGACCTGAGTCTATGCAATGTGACCGAACTCTGACCAGAATTGAGCGACAAAGTCATAGACGTCAAAATGGGTTGTGCTTTTACTGTGGTGATTCTACTCATGTTATCTCAGCATGCTCTAAACGCTTAAAAAAAATCGCTAAACCTGTCACCATTGGTACTATGGAGCCTAAATTTATTTTGTCTGTTACTTTGATTTGTTCTTTGTCATCCTACCCGGTTATGGCTTTTGTGGATTCGGGTGCTGCCCTGAATCTGATGGATTTGTCATTTGCCAGGCGCTGTAGTTTTGTCCTGGAGCCTTAGGAATTTCCTATTCCTCTGAGGGGAATTGATGCTACGCCATTGGCTGAGAATAAGCCTCAGTATTGGACACAAATGACCATGTGCATGACTCCCGTACATCAGGAGGTGATTCGCTTTCTTGTTTTGTATAATTTGCATGATGTTGTCGTTTTGGGTCTGCCATGGCTGCAGGCTCATAATCCAGTTTTAGATTGGAAAGCTATGTCTGTGTCAAGTTGGGGTTGTCAGGGAATTCATGGCGATACTCCGTTGGTGTCTATTGCTTCTTCCACTCCTTCTGAGGTCCCTGAGTTTTTGTCTGACTACCAGGATGTATTTGATGAGCCCAGGTCCAGTGCCCTGCCCCCTCATAGGGATTGTGACTGTGCTATAAATTTAATTCCTGGTAGTAAATTTCCTAAGGGACGACTTTTTAATTTGTCTATACCAGAGCATGCCGCGATGCGGAGTTATATAAAGGAGTCTTTGGAGAAGGGATATATTCACCCATCCTCTTCCTCTCTTGGTGCAGGACTTTTTTTTGTGGCCAAGAAGGACGGTTCTTTGAGACCTTGTATAGATTATCGTCTTCTGAATAAAATCACAGTCAAATTTCAGTATCCTTTGCCACTATTGTCTGATTTGTTTGCTCGGATTAAGGGTGCCAGTTGGTTCACCAAGATAGATCTCCGTGGTGCGTATAACCTTGTGCGCATTAAGCAGGGAGATGAATGGAAAACAGCATTTAATACGCCCGAAGGCCATTTTGAGTACTTGGTGATGCCTTTTGGACTTTCTAATGCTCCTTCTGTGTTTCAGTCCTTCATGCATGACATCTTCCGAGAATATCTGGATAAATTTATGATTGTTTATCTGGATGACATTTTGGTCTTTTCTGATGATTGGGAGTCCCATGTGAAGCAGGTCAGGATGGTGTTTCAGGTCTTGCGTGCTACTGCTTTATTTGTGAAGGGCTCAAAATGTCTCTTCGGAGTACAGAAGGTCTCCTTTTTGGGTTTTATTTTTTCTCCTTCTACTGTGGAGATGGACCCAGTCAAGGTCCAGGCTATTCATGGCTGGACTCAGCCCACGTCTGTTAAGAGTCTTCAGAAGTTCTTGGGTTTTGCTAATTTTTACCGTAGTTTCATCGCTAATTTTTCTAGCGTGGTTAAACCTTTGACGGATTTGACCAAGAAGGGTTCTGATGTGACTAATTGGTCTCCTGCGGCCGTGGAGGCCTTTCGGGAGCTGAAGCACCGGTTTTCTTCAGCTCCAGTCTTATGTCAGCCAGATGTCTCTCTCCCCTTCCAGGTCGAGGTTGATGCTTCTGAGATTGGAGCAGGGGCTCCAGGGGTTTTGTCACAGAGAAGCTCTGATGGCTCTGTGATGAAGCCATGTGCTTTCTTTTCAAGAAAGTTTTCGCCTGCCGAGCGGAAATTATGATGTTGGTAATCGGGAGTTGTTGGCTATGAAGTGGGCATTTGAGGAGTGGCGACATTGGCTCGAAGGAGCTAAACATCGTGTGGTGGTCTTGACTGATCACAAAAATCTGATTTATCTTGAATCTGCCAAGCGCCTGAATCCTAGACAGGCTCGTTGGTCGTTGTTTTTCTCCCGTTTCAACTTTGTGGTCTCATACCTGACTGGTTCGAAGAACGTGAAAACTGATGCACTTTCTAGGAGTTTTGAGCCTGACTCTCCGGGAATTTCTGAGCCGGCTGGTATTCTCAGAGAGGGAGTGATTTTGTCTGCCATTTCCCCAGATTTGCGACGAGTGCTGCAGAAATTTCAGGCGGATAGACCTGACCGTTGTCCACCAGAGAGACTGTTTGTCCCGGATAGATGGACCAGCAGAGTTATTTCCGAGGTCCATTCTTTGGTGTTGGCGGGTCATCCTGGGATTTTTGGTACCAGAGATTTGGTGGCTAGGTCCTTCTGGTGGCCTTCCTTGTCGCGGGATGTGCGTTCCTTTGTGCAGTCTTGTGGGATTTGTGCTCGGGCTAAGCCTTGCTGTTCTCGTGCCAGCGGTTTGCTTTTGCCTTTGCCTGTTCCGAAGAGGCCTTGGACGCACATTTCCATGGATTTTATTTCGGATCTTCCAGTATCTCAGAAAATGTCTGTCATCTGGGTGGTGTGTGATAGTTTTTCCAAGATGGTCCATTTGGTGCCCTTGCCTAAGTTGCCTTCTTCCTTCGATTTGGTTCCTCTATTTTTTCAGAATGTGGTTCGCTTGCACGGCATTCCTGAAAATATTGTGTCTGATAGAGGATCCCAGTTTGTGTCCAGGTTTTGGCGGACTTTTTGTGCTAAGATGGGCATTGATTTGTCTTTTTCGTCGGCCTTCCATCCTCAGACTAATGGCCAAACCGAGCGAACTAATCAGACGTTGGAGACTTATTTGAGATGTTTTGTTTCTGCTGATCAGGATGATTGGGTGACTTTTTTGCCATTGGCCGAGTTTGCCCTTAATAATCGGGCTAGTTCTGCTACTTTGGTTTTGCCTTTTTTCTGCAATTCTGGTTTCCATCCTCATTTTTCCTCGGGTCAGGTTGAGCCTTCTGACTGTCCTGGGGTGAATTCTGTGGTGGATAGGTTGCAGCAGATTTGGAACCATGTGGTGGACAATTTGAGGTTGTCACAGGAGAAGGCTCAGCGCTTTGCCAACCGCCGCCGCGGTGTGGGTCCCCAACTTCGTGTTAGGGATTTGGTGTGGCTGTCTTCTCGGTATGTTCCTATGAAGGTCTCCTCTCCTAAATTCAAGCCTCGCTTCATCGGTCCTTATAAGATCTTGGAAATCCTTAACCCGGTGTCTTTTCGTTTGGATCTCCCAGCATCGTTTGCCATTCATAATGTGTTCCATAGGTCTTTGTTGCGGAGGTATGTGGTACCTGTGGTTCCTTCTGTTGAGCCTCCTGCTCCGCTGCTGGTCGAGGGCGAATTGGAGTACGTGGTGGAGAAGATTTTGGATTCTCGTATCTCTAGACGGAGGCTTCAGTATTTGGTTAAGTGGAAGGGCTATGGTCAGGAAGATAATTCCTGGGTTGTCGCCTCTGATGTTCATGCGGCCGATTTGGTTCGTGCCTTCCATGTTATGGTTTCCAATGGCAAGGAAACATCAGAAGCATAGAATAAACGGACAAGCTCTCGGGTGATGGAAACTAGAGCTGACCGCGATGCTAAACCTACACACCACACTAGAAGTAGCCAGGGGGCATTCCTGCGTTGTCTCTAGATGCCGCGCGCCAGCCGGAGAACTAACTACCCCTGGTAGAAGAAAACACAGTCCTGGCTTGCCTCCAGAGAATGTCCCCACAGGAGATAGCAGCCCCCCACATATAATAACGGTGAGAGCAGATGAAAAGACACACGTAGTATGAAAGCAGATTTAGCACAGAGAGGCCCGCTAACTAAATAGCAGAAAGATACAACAGAGGACTTCGCGGTCAGCTGCAAAACCCTTCAAAACACCATCCTGAAATTACCTTAACTCATGTGACAACTCATGCCACTGGAGTGGTAATTTCAGCCCAACAAGAGCTTCAAGCTGCAGAGATTCACATAAGTGCAAACTGGACAAAACATACAAAAATAGACTTAAGGACTAAAGTGTCCAACTTAGCTGAGCAGAAAACTGGGAGCAGGAACATGCAACAGAATCACTCTGGATACATTGATGGCCAGCATTAGAATGACTGAGGAGCAAGGTTAAATAGGATACTCCCACATCCTGATAGGAACAGGTGAACTGAGAAGGCAAAGCTTGCAGGACACCAGTACCACAAGAGACCACCGGGGGAGCCCACGAACCGAATCACAACAGTACCCCCCCCTTAAGGAGGGGGCACCGAACCCTCACAAGAACCACCAGGGCGATCTGGATGAGCCCTATGAATGGCACGGACCGAATCAGAAGCATGAACATCAGAAGCTGTAACCCAAGAATTATCCTCTTGACCGTAGCCCTTCCATTTCACCAGATATTGAAGTCTCCGTCTGGAAACACGGGAGTCCAAGATTTTCTCCACCACGTACTCCAATTCACCCTCAACCCGCACAGGAGCAGGAGGCTCAACAGAAGGCACAAGTGGTACCTCATACCTCCGCAATAATGACCGATGGAAGACATTATGGATAGCAAAGGATGCTGGGAGGTCCAAACGAAAAGACACAGGGTTAAGAATTTCCAAAATCTTATAAGGACCGATGAACCGAGGCTTAAACTTAGGAGAAGAGACCCTCATAGGGACAAAACGGGAGGACAACCACACCAAGTCCCCAACACGAAGACGAGGACCAACACGACGATGGCGATTAGCAAAACGTTGAGTCTTCTCCTGGGACAACTCCAAATTGTCCACCACCTGCCCCCAAATACGATGCAACCTATCCACCATGGTATCCACTCCAGGACAATCCGAAGACTCCACCTGACCAGATGAAAAACGAGGATGGAACCCTGAATTGCAAAAGAAAGGGGAGACCAAAGTGGCAGAACTGGCCCGATTATTAAGGGCAAACTCAGCCAACGGCAAAAAGGAGACCCAGTCATCCTGATCAGCAGACACGAAAAACCTCAAATAAGTCTCCAAGGTCTGATTAGTACGTTCCGTCTGGCCATTTGTCTGGGGATGAAATGCAGACGAAAAAGACAAATCAATGCCCATCCTGGCACAAAACGCCCGCCAAAATCTGGACACAAACTGGGATCCCCTGTCGGAAACGATATTCTCCGGAATACCATGCAGCCGAACCACATTCTGAAAAAACAGGGGCACCAACTCAGATGAGGAAGGCAGCTTGGGCAAGGGCACCAAATGAACCATCTTAGAAAAGCGGTCACACACCACCCAAATGATGGACATCTTCTGAGAAACAGGGAGATCAGAAATAAAATCCATAGAGATGTGTGTCCAAGGCCTCTTAGGAACAGGCAAGGGCAACAACAACCCACTAGCCCGAGAACAACAAGGCTTGGCCCGAGCACAAACATCGCAAGACTGCACAAAAGTACGCACGTCCCGAGACAGGGAAGGCCACCAGAAGGACCTAGCCACCAAATCTCTGGTACCAAAAATTCCCGGATGACCTGCCAACGCAGAAGAATGAACCTCCGAGATGACTCTATTGGTCCACTCATCCGGCACAAACAATCTACCAGGCGGACAACGATCAGGCCGATCCGCCTGAAACTCTTGTAAAGCACGTCGCAGGTCTGGGAAGACAGCAGACAATATCACCCCATCCTTAAGTATACCCGTAGGTTTAGAATCACCAGGGGAATCAGGTTCAAAACTCCTAGAAAGGGCATCCGCCTTCACATTCTTAGTACCCGGCAGATACGAAACCACAAAATTAAACCGGGAGAAAAACAACGACCAGCGCGCCTGTCTAGGATTCAGACGTCTGGCCGACTCAAGATAAATCAAATTTTTGTGATCAGTCAAGACCACCACCTGATGTTTAGCACCCTCAAGCCAATGACGCCACTCCTCGAATGCCCACTTCATCGCCAAAAGCTCCCAATTACCGACGTCATAATTTTGCTCGGCGGACGAAAATTTTCGAGAAAAGAACGCACAAGGTCTCATCACTGAACAATCTGAACTTTTCTGCGACAAAACCGCCCCCGCTCCGATCTCGGAAGCATCAACTTCCACCTGAAAAGGAAGAGAAACATCAGGCTGGCACAACACCGGAGCAGAAGAAAAACGGCGCTTAAGCTCCCAAAAGGCCTCCACAGCAGCAGGAGACCAATCTGCAACATCAGCACCCTTTTTAGTCAAATCAGTCAAAGGCCTGACAACGCTAGAAAAACCAGTTATGAATCGACGATAAAAGTTAGCAAAGCCCAAAAATTTCTGAAGGCCCTTAAGAGAAGTCGGTTGCGTCCAGTCACAAATAGCCCGAACCTTCACAGGATCCATCTCAATAGAAGAGGGGGAAAAAATGTACCCCAAAAAAGAAATCTTCTGAACCCCAAAAACACACTTTGAACCTTTAACAAACAGAGAATTGGTCCGCAAAACCTGAAAAACCCTCCTAACTTGTTGAACATGAGATTCCCAGTCATCCGAAAAAATCAAGATATCGTCCAAATACACAATCATAAATTTATCCAGATATTCACGGAAAATATTGTGCATAAAAGACTGAAAGACCGAAGGGGCATTTGACAGACCAAAAGGCATCACCAAATACTCAAAATGGCCCTCGGGCGTATTAAATGCGGTTTTCCACTCATCCCCCTGCTTAATTCGCACCAAATTATACGCACCGCGAAGATCAATCTTAGAGAACCACTTCGCCCCCTCAATGCGAGCAAATAAATCTGTCAGCAATGGCAAAGGATACTGATACTTGACTGTGATCTTATTCAAGAGTCTATAATCAATACAAGGTCTCAAAGAACCATCGCTTTTAGCTACGAAAAAGAACCCCGCTCCAAGAGGAGACGAAGAAGGACGAATATGTCCCTTTTCCAAGGACTCCCTAATATACTCTCGCATGGCAGCATGTTCAGGTACAGACAGATTGAATAGACGACCCTTAGGAAATTTACTGCCAGGGATCAAATCTATGGCGCAATCGCAATCTCTGTGAGGAGGAAGAGAATTAAGAGTAGATTCCTCAAAAACCTCACGATAATCAGACAAAAACTCAGGAATTTCAGAGGGAATAGATGAAGCAATGGAGACCAAAGATGTGTCCCCATGATTTCCCTGACATCCCCAGCTTAGTACAGACATTGTTTTCCAGTCAAGGACTGGGTTATGAGTTTGCAACCATGGCAATCCCAGCACTAATACATCATGTAGATTATACAGTACAAGGAAGCGAATCACCTCTTGATGGTCTGGAGTCATACGCATAGTCACTTGTGTCCAGTATTGTGGTTTATTACTAGCCAATGGTGTAGAATCAATACCCTTTAAAGGTATAGGAACTTCCAGAGGCTCTAGATCAAACCCACAGCGCCTGGCAAAGGACCAATCCATAAGACTCAAAGCGGCGCCAGAATTCACATACGCATCCGCAACAATAGAAGATAACGAACAAATTAGAGTTACAGACAAAATAAACTTGGACTGCAAAGTGCCAATAGCAGAGGATTTATCAACTTTCTTTGTTCGTTTAGAGCATGCTGATATAACATGAGTAGAATTTCCACAATAGAAGCACAAATGATTTTTGCGCCTATAAATCTGTCGTTCGCTTCTGGACAGAAAGCTATCACATTGCATACTCTGTGGTGCCTCTTCAGAAGACACCGCCAACTGGTGCACAGGTTTGCGTTCCCGTAAACGCCGATCAATCTGAATTGCCATTGTCATGGACTCATTCAGACCAGTAGGCGCAGGAAACCCCACCATGACGTCTTTTACAGCATCAGAGAGACCTTCTCTGAAAATTGCCGCCAGAGCGCACTCATTCCACTGAGTAAGCACAGACCATTTTCGAAATTTTTGGCAATATATTTCGGCTTCATCTTGCCCCTGAGAGAGGGCTATTAGGGCTTTCTCAGCCTGAATCTCCAAATTTTGTTCCTCATAAAGCAACCCCAAAGCCAGAAAAAACGCATCCACATTGAGCAACGCAGGATCCCCTGGTGCCAATGAAAATGCCCAATTTTGGGGGTTACCCCGCAGTAAAGAAATAACAATTTTTACTTGCTGGGCAGGATCCCCAGCAGAATGAGATCTCAGCGAAAGAAACAATTTACAATTGTATTTAAAATTTAGAAAACAAGATCGATCTCCAGAAAAAAACTCCGGTATAGGAATTTTAGGTTCAGACCGAGGAGCATGTAACAAAAAATCTTGTATATTCTGAACTTTAGAGGCAAGATTATTCAAATTGGTAGCCAGACTCTGGGGATCCATATTTCAACAGATAAAGTCTGAGCCATTCAGGGGTTAAGAGGAGAGGAAAACAGGAGACTGCAATTAGAGCTGGAGTGCAACTTCAGAGGAAGGAAAAAAAAAAAAAAGGTTTCACACAGTTCCTTTTCTCTCCTGCTTCAGCCTATAGATTAAACATTCGGGCCGGCCATACTGTTATGGTTTCCAATGGCAAGGAAACATCAGAAGCATAGAATAAACGGACAAGCTCTCGGGTGATGGAAACTAGAGCTGACCGCGATGCTAAACCTACACACCACACTAGAAGTAGCCAGGGGGCATTCCTGCGTTGTCTCTAGATGCCGCGCGCCAGCCGGAGAACTAACTACCCCTGGTAGAAGAAAACACAGTCCTGGCTTGCCTCCAGAGAATGTCCCCACAGGAGATAGCAGCCCCCCACATATAATAACGGTGAGAGCAGATGAAAAGACACACGTAGTATGAAAGCAGATTTAGCACAGAGAGGCCCGCTAACTAAATAGCAGAAAGATACAACAGAGGACTTCGCGGTCAGCTGCAAAACCCTTCAAAACACCATCCTGAAATTACCTTAACTCATGTGACAACTCATGCCACTGGAGTGGTAATTTCAGCCCAACAAGAGCTTCCAGCTGCAGAGATTCACATAAGTGCAAACTGGACAAAACATACAAAAATAGACTTAAGGACTAAAGTGTCCAACTTAGCTGAGCAGAAAACTGGGAGCAGGAACATGCAACAGAATCACTCTGGATACATTGATGGCCAGCATTAGAATGACTGAGGAGCAAGGTTAAATAGGATACTCCCACATCCTGATAGGAACAGGTGAACTGAGAAGGCAAAGCTTGCAGGACACCAGTACCACAAGAGACCACCGGGGGAGCCCACGAACCGAATCACAACACTTCCACGCGGCTCATCCTGATCGCCCTGGGGGTCTTGATGAGGGTTCGGTGACCCCTCCTCATGGGGGGGTACTGTTGTGAACTCTATTTTTGGGCTCCCTCTAGTGGTCACAAGCGGTACTGTGTAGTGTTGTCTTTCTGCAGGTTGGCAGCATCAGCTGGTTCATTATCCTTGGCTGGTTTCCTATTTAGCTCACCTGGATACTCAGTTCCTTGCCTGCTATCAATGTATTCAGTGCTCTTCAGATTCCTTGTGACTACCTTGCTCCCAGTCTCTCCAAGACAAGCTAAGTTTTTGTTTGTTCATTTTTTGATTATCAGCATTCATCATGTTTCTTGTCCAGCTTGCTAAAATGTGATTTCCTCGCTTGCTGGTTGCTCTAGGGGACTGAGTTTCTCCCCCCACACCGTTAGTTGGTGCAGGGGTTCTGGAAATCTCAGTGTGGATATTTTGTAAGGGTTTTTTACTGACCGCACAGACCCCTTTACTATTTTCTGCTATCTAGTATTAGTGGGCCTCATTTGCTGAATCTGCTTTCACCCCTGTGTATGTGCCTTCCTCTTACCTCACCGTTATTATTTGTTGGGGGCTTCTATATCTTTGGGGATTATTTCTCTGGAGGCAAGTGAGGTCTTTCTCTCTCTCTAGGGGTAGTTAGTTCCTTAGGCCGGCTCGAGACGTCTAGGATTTTAGGCACGTTCACCGGCTACTTCTAGTGTGTTTGGATAGGTTCAGATTTGCGGTCAGTCCAGTTTGCCACCTCCCTAGAGCTTGTCCTATGTTTGTTACTTAGCTGGAGTAATTTATGATCCTCAACCACTAAGGATCATAACAGAAGCCTTTGCAGGTGTTTTCTGTTAATTATTCTAATTTACTGAGATAATGATTTTTGGGTTTTCGTTGGCTATAATCATTAACATTAACATAAAAAAACACTTGGAATAAATCACTCTGTTTACAATCACTGTATATAATATGTGAGTTTCACTTTTTGTATTGAAGAACTGAAATAAATTAATATTTGAAGAAATTCTAATTTTGAGACAAGCACCTGTATATAGAGTCTGCCTATGGGGGGATTTATACTATAGAGGCCTGAAGAGGAGCATTATACTATATAGAGTCTGCCTATGGGGAGTGCATTATACTTTACAAAGTCCAAATCCCCCCCTAATGGCATTGACAGTGAGCTCCATATACTTCTGCACCTTTCCTCTCCAGTCCTTTACAACATGTCAGACTTGTACTCTGTACTGCTGGTGCAATGGCTGGTCTTAAAAATGTGTTAAGCGACTCACAAAATTGCTTATGCCGCTTACACTCCTGGTGCTGCAAATGTTTTGGCAATGACTCGTTTACGTTCTCAGGGTTCAACATCTAGAACTGGGATGCATAATGTGTGTTTCACTGCTGTCTTGGGGAAAACCACTCTTAATATTGTCTACAAGCAAACTTTGATACTCCAGGATCACACATCCCTTTCCAAGGGGGAAGCACCTGGCTAAGCTTACTCTTGTACTGTGTATCTAGCAGTCATCACAATTTCAAATCCTAAGAATAAAGGCATCTTGTTGAACATAGAGCAGCAAGAAGGTGCTCATGTGTCGGGCGATTCCATGAGGTCCAAGTCCTTGATGTGTTAGTGGCAGGGTATAAATAAATATTTGTACTTCCTCAGGTAACTATGCTATGTATATACATATGATGACTATATGATTACATTCTTGTAGTGTGCACATGAAATTGATATATCTGTCGCTTTAATCTTTAAACTCCTATCAAGGTTTAAAAGTATATGTCCCTTCATTAAGCATAGTGGAGCAAATATTTATTTATATGTACCCAATTCAAAATATATGCAACATTGCTTTTATAAAGTAGGAGGCTCTTTTCATATTCAAATGTGCCTTGATAGGACTTTACTGCCAACAGTGTGTTATTATGTTTGGAGTAATATATGTGCATAATGGGATAAAGGATTGATATGTTATTTAAAGTTTTTCAAACCCTTATTGATTTGTGAGGAATGGATTACTATTATTGTATACATCTCCGGGCATACCCACCTTTTTCTTGTACCTGTGGTAATTGTCTTATTGCCTTGTAATATATAAATTATTTCATGTGTTATTTAAATAAAATGTACTATTTTTTACCTTTAGCTATTTGTATAGGTCTTTTCTGGGTGTTATATATAAATATATGAATGGCATGATTCAAATAAAACCCCTGATGGGATCCATTCACTATAATGAGGAAGTAGAGATACTCTGGACTTCGTCTGGCCTCAATTTAGTGGTGTCCATCAGAGGTGCAGAAAAACTATGGCCGACTGTGCTTAAAAAAAGAACACCGCTGATCATAGGCCATACAGATCATCCACAGTGTCTCCACTTACCTAACTATAGCGAATCCTCAGCTGAGAGTTCCATCTGAATAACATTTCAGAGATTTACACAGAAACCCCAGTGTAAGCACTCAGCATAGAGAGGTTACGGAAAGTATTCAGACTCTTTTAAATTTCTCACTCTTTGTTTCATTGCAGCCATTTGGTAAGTTCAAGAAAGTTCTTTTTTTCTCATTAATGTACACTCTGCATCCCATCTTGACTGAAAAAAAAATTAGTCATTTTTGCAAATTTATTTAAAAAAAACCTGAAATATCACATGGTCATAAGTATTCAGACCCTTTGCTCAGTATTGAGTAGAATCACCCTTTTGAGCTAGTACAGCCATGAGTCTTCTTGGGAATGATGCCACAAGTTTTTTACACCTTGATTTGGGGATCATCTGCCATTCTTCCTTGCAGATCCTCTCCAGTTCCGTCAGGTTGGATTGTGAACGCTGGTAGACATCCATTTTCGGGTCTCTCCAGAGATGTTCAATTTGGTTTAGGTCAGGACTCTGGCTGGGCCAGTCAAGAATGGTCACAGAGTTGTTCTGAAGCCACTTTTTGTTATTTTAGCTGTGTGCTTAGGCTCATTGTCTTGTTGGAAGGTCAACCTTTGGCCTAGTCTAAGGTCCAGAGCACTCTGAAAGAGGTTTTCATCCAGGATATCTCTGTATTTTGCCGCATTCATGTTTCCTTCAATGACAACCAGCTGTCCTGTCCCTGCAGCTTAAAAACACCCACATAGCATGATGCTGCCACCACCATGTTTCACTGTTAGGATTGTTTTGGGCAGGTGATTAGTAGTGCCTGGATTTCTCCACACTTACTGCTTAGAATTATCACCAAAAAGGTCTACCTTCATTTCATCAGACCAGAGAATCTTATTTCTCATAGTCTAGGAGTCCTTCATGTGTTTTTTTAGCAAACTCTATGTGGGCTTTCATATGTCTTGCACTGAGGAGAGGCTTCTGTCGGGCCACTCTGCCATAAAGGCCTGACTTGTGGAGCACTGCAGTGATAGTTGACTTTGTGGAACTTTCTTCCATCTCCCTACTGCATCTCTGGAGCTCAGCCACAGTAATCTTGGGGTTCTCCTTTACCTCTCTCACCAAGGCTCTTCTCCCACGATTGATCAGTTTGGCTTGATGACCAGGTCTAGGAAGACTTCTGGTGGTCCCAAACTTCTTTCATTTAAGGATTATGGATGATACTATGTTTTTAGGAACAGAAATTCTGTTGTAACCTTGGCCAGATCTGTGCCTTGCCACAATTCTTTCTCTGAGCTCCTTGGCCAGTTTTTTTGACCTCATAATTATCATTTGGTCTGACATGCACTGGGAGCTGTGAGGTCTTATATAGACAGGTGTGTGTCTTTCCAAATCAAGACATATCAGTTAAATAAAACACAACTGGACTCCAATGATGGAGTAGAACCATCTCAAGGAGGATATTTCAGTTTTTCTTTTTTATTACATTTGCAAAAATTGCTACATTTCTATTTGTTTCTGTCAAGATGGGGTGCAGAGTGTACATTAATGTGAACAAAATGAACTTTTTCAAATTTACCAAATGGATGCAATGAGACAAAGAGTGAAAAATTTAAAGGGGTCTGAATACTTTTCATACCCACTGTATGTTAGCCGAGCCTTACAGAGATCTTTGGGAGACAAAGGGGGCAAGTCAATAACAGGTCAAAAACTGGTTTTATTCATTTGTTACACTGTTCCTCATGTGGTATACTTCATGCTTTTTGTGGATAATATCATTTTTGAGATATTTTAGAGCTTTAATTTTTCTAGATTTCTGCCGACAGTCATGTTAAGGCTTGTTTTTGTGGGAAGAGCTGACTTTTTATTGGTACAATTTTTGTGCACATAACAATTTTTAATCTTTTTCTATTCCAATTTTTTAGGCTGAATGAATGAAAACCAGCATTACAGGAATAGTTTTTTGTGGGGAGGGAGGGTTTATGTCATTCTCTGTGTGGTTAAAATGACAAGACAGCTTTATTCTTTGGGTCAGTACGATTACAGCGATATAGCTATATTCTGGGAGCTTTAACTTTTTTTTACTTTTCACTTACGGAGCTGTATGGCAGCTTGATATTTTAGTGACAAGATGACTTTTCAGTAGTGTTGAGCGATACCATCCGATACTTGAAAGTATCGGTATCGGAAAGTATCGGCCGATACCGGCAAAGTATCGGATCTAATCCGATACCGATACCAATACAAGTCAATGGGACTCATGTATCGGATGGTATTCCTGATGGTTCCCAGGGTCTGAAGGAGAGGAAACTCTCCTTCAGGCCCTGGGAACCATATTAATGTGTAAAATAAAGAATTAAAATAAAAAATATTGCTATACTCACCTCTCCGACGCAGCCTGCACCTTACCGAGGGAACCGGCAGCGTTGTTTGCTTAAAATTTGCGCTTTAACTTCCTTACGCGAAGTCCCGGCTTGTGATTGGTCGCGCGCCGCCCATGTGACCGCGACGCAACCAATCACAGCAAGCCGTGACGTAATTTCAGGTTCTTCAGGATTTTAAAATTACGTTCCGGCGTTGTGATTGGTTGCGTCGCAGTCACATGGGCGACGCGACCAATCACAAGCCATGACGTCACGGGAGGCTGGACACGCGCGCATTTTACTTACGTCAAGTGTCATGAAGGGGTTTAAAAAGGCACAGCTTCTTCAATTTGCTTTGTTTCTGTATAAATATCAGCAAAGCAGACATCTTTTCCCAAAAAAAAGTTGGACAGTTTTTACTACTTAAGCAACCAAAAAAGATGTTAAAGAAGTTGTCCACTACTATAACCTTTTTTTTTCATAAATCTTGCTATTATGTGCCACTGA
The DNA here is from genome assembly GCF_051348905.1 of Ranitomeya variabilis. Classification (NCBI taxonomy): domain Eukaryota; kingdom Metazoa; phylum Chordata; class Amphibia; order Anura; family Dendrobatidae; genus Ranitomeya; species Ranitomeya variabilis. The sequence continues at coordinate 1,075,243,276 of NC_135232.1, read as the reverse complement.
AAACATCTACTGTGTTTATTTTAGCAATATTACCTTTTATCATGCTGTAGCAGCACATCCTCAGTGCTGGATCCAGCTCTCATGGGGTTAATCGACAACTTCCTTTCTCCTGACTTACTGTGCTCTAATACTACAAGTGCCATGATGCATTGCACTCGCCTGTAACTCTGCACCTGGCACACCCACTCCAAAACACACCCCAACCCCTCCCTCCTCTCCCTCCTCTATCTTCAAAAACATCTGTGATGTCATATCTGTCCAACCTCCTCTTTTACATTTGTCCAACCCACACTCCATTACACACAGATAGATGGATAGATGAATAGATAGATAGATAGATAGATAGATACAGATATATCTATGTCTATTTCCATAGATATGTCCATATCCATGTCTCTAAACCCCTTCACCCCTGGAGCTTTTTTGTTTTCGTTTATTGCTCCCCTTCTATCCAGAGCCATAATTTTTCCGTCAATATGGCCATGTGGGGGCTTATCTTTTGCGGGACAAGTTCTACTTTTGAACGACATCATTGGTTTTACCATGTCGTGTAACAGAAAATGTGAAAAAAATTCAAAGTGCAATGAAATTGCAAAAAAAGTGCAATCCCACACTTGTTTTTTGCTTGTCTTTTTTGGTAGGTTCACTAAATGCTAAGGCTGTGTGCACATGTTGCGGATCTGATTGCAGATCTGCAGTGTTTTTTGCTGCACTGAATTGCATCAAATCCGCAGTGTAGTGCACAACCAATGTAAGTCTATGGGAGCAGCAGACTTGTTGTGCATGCAGCATGTCACTTCTTTTGTGCGGAACTGCAGTGTTTCTGCACCTTTAGACTTTCATTGAGTTGGACACATCTGCAGCAAAACTGCAGATGTAAAAAAGGTCTGCAGTTTTGCTGCGGATGTGGGTCCGAGAAACGCTGCAGCTCGGGAGGATGGAAGTGTGTGGGCGGTGACGGTGTGCATGTATGTGTGTGTGGGCGGGGTCTGCGGGCTGTTCAGATGTGTGCGGCGCTGTGCAGGACTGTTCGGGTGTGTGCGGGGTCTGCGGGCTGTTCAGATGTGTGCAGGACTGTTCAGGTGTGTGTGGGGTCTGCGGGACTGTTCAGATGTGTACAGCCCTGTGTGAGATTGTTCGTGTGTGGTCAAGGCTGTTCGGGTGTGTGTGGGACTGTTCAGGTGTGTGCGGGGCTGTGCAGAGGGTCTTTTGGGGTGTGTGTGCAGGCATCATCTGATGGGACTACAAGTATGCAGCATCCAATCTGCAGATCATTTGGATGTAATCTGGACAGTGGACACACACCCTACGCTATCAATACATCTATCAATAGATATATCTATCCAGACACATCTACAGATAGATATATGAATAGATAGATGTATTCATGTATAGATCTATCTATATGTAGATCTGTCTATGCATTTCATCTATCATCTATCTGTATGTCTGTGTGTTTAATGGAGTGTGGGTTGGACAAATGTAAAAGAGGAGGTTGGACAATAATGACATCACAATCTTTTTTTTTGTTCAATAATACATCTTTATTTAGCTTTCAAAAATGCACCAAAATGCCTAAAACTGCGCAAAAACCGCACCAAAAGCGAATTCAAAAATGCATCAAAACCGTGCAAAAAACTGCATAAAAACGCATCAAAACTGAAAAAAACGCATCGAAACTGCATCAAAACCGCACCAAAATTGCATCAACACTGCACCAAAACCGCACCAAAAACTGCATCAAAACAGCGCAAAAACCGCACCAAAAACTGCATCAAAACCGCACCAAAAACTCCATCAAAACCGCACCAAAACCGCTCCAAGAACTGCATCAAAACCGCACCAAAAACTGCACCAAAACCGCACCAAAACTGCAAAACTGCACCAGGTTTTGATGCAGTTTTTGGTGTAGTTTTGATGCAGTTTTTGGTGCAGTTTTGATGCTTTTTTTGGTGCGGTTTATGCGCGGTTTTAATGCAGTTTTTGGAAATAAGTAAATAAACGGAAAATGTGCATGATTTGAATGGAAACATGCATGAAAAAACGGATTCCAAGGCCGGATTCATCATTTCACAGCTCAGTTTCATACGTTTTTTTGCCGGATCCGTCGCTGTGCGTTTTTTCACCGGACAGAAAAAACGTTCCTCTGTATGTTTTTTCCATACGGCGGAAACAGCTTTTTTGACGGATCCGGCAAAAAACGGATGAAACATGTGGCCATCAGGCGCAATCCAGCGCTAATACAACTCTATGAGAAAAAAAACTGATCCGGCGGAAAAAAATGGATCCGTTTTTTTCAAAACTCGCCGGATTGTGCCTCACAGCAAAAACCTGATGTGTGAAAGCAGCCAAATATATGGATAGATACATCTATGTATCTATAGATATATCTATCTATAAATATATCTATGGATAGATATATCCATAGATATATAATAGAAAGGCCAATGTTTCTAAGGCCTCTTTCACACTAGCGTCATGCACTGCACGTTGGAATGCGTCGTTGTGGAGAAAAAACGCGTCCTGCAAAGTTGTCTGCAGGATGCGTTTTATCTCCATAGACTTTTATTAGCGACGCAGCGTGACGGTCCCTTACCGATGCTAGTGTGAAAGCAGCCTAAGGCTACTTTCACACTTGCGTTTTTAGCAATCCGTCTTTTTTGGGAAAAAAAACGGATCCTGCAAATGTGCTCGCAGGATGCGTTTTTTACCCATAGACTTGTATTAGTGACGGATCGCCACAGATGGCCACACGTCGCGTCCGTCTTGCAATGGATGCGTCGTGTTTCGGCAGACCGTTGGCACGAAAAAACATTCAAGTGAACGTTTTTTTGTCTGTCGCATCCGCTGTTTTCTACCGCGCATGCGTGGCCAAAACTCCGCCCCCTCCTCCCCGGACTTCAGAATGGGCAGCGGATGCATTGAAAAACTGCATCTGCTGCCCACGACATGCACAAATTTCACAATGTGCGTCAGTACGTAGGCCCGATGCATAGCGATGGACCCGTACCGACGCAAGTGTGAAAGAGGCCTTAACGAGCGTTTAATTTAATAAAAAAACGGAAAAAACGACGTGGGCTCCCGTGCAATTTTCTGCGCTAGAGAGGGAAAGTCGACGGCCGGGGGCCAATATTTGTAGCCTGCTATGAATATCAGCCCGCAGCTGTCTGCGTAGCCTTTACTGGCTATTAAAATAGGGGGACCCCCCAAAAAAATTACGTGGGGTCCCCCTATATTTTATAGCCAGAAAGGCTATGCAGACAGCTGCGGGCTGATATTCATAGCCTAGAGAGGGGCCATGGATATTGGCCCCCCGAGGCTACAAATACCAGTCCGCAGCCGCCCCAGAAAAGGCGCATCTGTAAGATACGCCAATTCCGGCACTTAGCCCCTCTCTTCCCACTCCTGTGTAGTGGTGGGATATGGGGTAATAAGGGGTTAATGTCACCTTGCTATTGTAAGGTGACATTAAGCCGGGTTAATAACGGAGAGGCGTCAATAAGACGCCTATCCGTTATTAATCCAATAGTAATAAAGGGTTAATAAAACACACACATTAGGAAAAAAGTATTTTAATATTCTTCATTTAACCAAACTTACCATACTTCAGTGCCTGCAAAAAACGTAAAATAATAAACCATATACTACCTGTCCGCCGTAGTCCAATTAATAACGAGTGTCCCACGACGATCTCCCCTATAGAACAGTGACATCGGGTGATGTCACTGCTCTATAGGACCCTCAGTGACACACTGACAGGAGACAATGGCTACTACAGTGCATCACTGAGGTTACTAAAGTTCAAAGTCTTACATTATGGCAAAAAGCTTAGTGGGAAAATTTCTCATACAGCAATGCCATAAAGTGAGACTAGGGACTATTTTCTCACAGGGGCGTAGGGATACATTGTGAGGAATACATTTTGGAAGTATACCTTCCATCATTGTGTTCCTGGAGTCCCTGGAGAGCAGTCGCATCAGCAGATGCTCCTGCTCTCCACGGTAGATCGTCAAGGGACACTCGTTTTAATTGGATTTCTGCGGATCAGGGAGTATATTGGTTGTTTATTATTTTAATATTTTTTACAGATGACAATTGCTTCGGGGATCAAGGTGACAAGTGATGGTGAGTATGTACTCTATGTTATTTGTACTGTATGTCTGTATGTATGTTGTATGTATGTACGTACTGTATGTGGCATTTTGCATGTCGCATGTCACATGTTGCATGTCGTCGCATGTTGCCGCATGGCGCATGGTGCATGTCATCGCATGGTGCATGTCGTCGCATGGTGCATGTCATCACATGGTGCATGTCGCATGTCATATGTTGCATGTCGCATGGTGCATGTTGTCGCATGGTGTATGTCACATGTCATATGGTGCATGTCGTCGCATGGTGCATGTTGCATGTCGTCGCATGGTGCATGTTGCATGTCGTTGCATGGTGCATGTTGCATGTCATCGCATGGTGCATGTCATTGCATGGTACATGTCGCATGTCATCGCATGGTGCATGTCGTCGCATGGTGCATGTCGTCGCATGGTGCATGTCACATGTCGTCGCATGGTGCATGTCGTCGCATATCATCGCATGGTGCATGTCATATGTTGCATGTTTTCGCATATCACATGGTGCATGTTGTCACATGTCACATGGTGTGGGTTGTATGTATGTATGTATGTATGTACTGTATATGTGTATTTATTATTTTTTTTTACATTCAACACATTAGCCGGATGATGGGACTACTACTGTCCCATCATTGGCTAATGTGTCACTCACTGTCACTGTAGCAGGCAGAGCCCGATGGGACTTGTAGTCCCATCGGACGATGCCTGCATAGAGACACACACACACTCCAAAGACCACCCCCCAGCAGACCCCAGCACATAGCCCGCACAATCATCCCTGCCTAGCCCCGCCCGCATACCCCTGCCTAGCCCCGCCCACCCCCAGCACAGGCCTGCAGCCACCAGCCCCGCCCACAGCCCAGTCACTCTTGATGAGTGACTGCTGACTGTGAGGCTGGCTCACGCCTGCTACTGACGTCACGTCAATTTCCAGAGTCTGGAAATTGACGTGACGTCGGCGGAAATAAGCGGCGGCTGCAGCCTGGGGGTCACGTGACCCGGACTCAGCCGCTGGAATAGCGCCACTCACAGGCAAAAACGGCAACGGAAGGTAATTACACAATTCATCAGGGGCCCCGGGGGGATACATTGGGGGGTTAATTGAAAGTAGTGGACAACCCCTTTAAATGAGATGTTGTTTAATGTAAGTTATCATCCATTTTCCATTAGCCAGATTAGATTAGATTAGCCACATTAGCAACTTGGACATTAATAAGCCACTGCTTGCATTAAATAGTTTAAAATACATTCAATATACAGTTATATGAAAAAGTTTGGGCACCCCTATTAATCTTAAGCTTAATGTTTTATAAAAATGTTTTTTTTTGCAACAGCTATTTCAGTTTCATATATCTAATAACTGTTGGACACAGTAATGTTTCTGCCTTGAAATAAGGTTTATTGTACTAACAGAAAATGTGCAATGGGTGCCCAAACTTTTTCATATAACTGTAGCCCTGAGAGACCTCAGAGTGTCATAAACATATTTTCCAGGCAATTAGAGGCTCTGCAGTATTTAGATTCATACCAAATTATTATTTTTTTTTAGTGGGGTAATTTGCGAAAGCTGGCAAGTTCTAATTAAAAACATCAGCTTCTCACTAGTTTTAACATACAGATGCTTTACTATTCTATAGAAGAGTTATAGCATAAATATATAATATTGAATATAATATTTTCTGTAATTTGGAGTTTTTATTTAGAGTGTGTGCAAACCTGATTTGCACATTTAGTTTAATTGCATATTGTAAAAACTTTACAAAAATAACTCTGATGCTCATTTTGAATATTAAAAACATATTTACATAAAACTAAAAATGTTTTGTGAAAAGCTAGTGTTTGCAAGTGAAATATTTTGCAATAGTTTTGCATTTTTTTGTACCATTGAAGTATTCAGTATACATACATCCAATAGATATGATTTTCTCAGAGTGCTTTATTGGACTGCTGCCAAATACAGAAAGCATAATATAGATTTTGTTGAAGTTTTGTTAACTAGTTTCAATTGACTTAAGAGCATTTTTTTCTTTACCATGTCTATCTACTATAATTTTCTAATGATGTTGTAGAAAACTGTAATCACACCTTGGAAACCTAATATCATTTTGCTGCAAATTTTGCTTGACAATTGTGATTTAAAATTGGCAAATGCCCATTGATATAAAACAGGAAATTTTAAGGGATATAAAACTGAACAGTAATCTATTATTATTATTGTTATTTTTGCTTATATAGTGCTATGATATTCCACAGTGCTTTACATACATTGTCATGGCTGTCTGCAATAGGGCTCACAATCTAAATTTCCTATCAGTATGTCTTTGGATTGAATAATCAACAAATAGTTTCATTTCTTATAGATAAATTGAAAGCACATCAATAAGGCAAAGTATAATGTAATCAATGACAGGAAGGTGGCATGCTACAAGTTTTCGAAACATACACTGAGGATACTAAAACAATACTCCCCTATTAGTCAATATACAGCATGTTATGTGTAGATTCAAAACATACATTCTAGTGTCATTGTCAGTATTTTAACCCCTTGAGACAAAGCCTATTTTCACCTTTATGGCTGGGCCAATTTTTACAATTCTGACCATTGTCAATTTATGAGGTCATAACTCTGGGACGCTCCAACGGATCTTGGTGATTCTGTGAATGTTTTCTCTTGACATATTGTACTTTATGATAGTGGTAACATTTCTGCGATATACTGTAACTTGCATTTATTTGCGGAAAAAAATGGAAATTTGGCAAAAAATTTGCAATTTTCAATCTTTTAATTTTTATGCCCTTAAATCAGAGAGTCATATCAGACAAAATAGTTAATAAATAACAATTCCCACATGTCTACTTTACATCAGCACAATTTTGAAAACATATTTTTTTGTTAGGAAGTTATAAGGGTTAAAAGTTGACCAGTGATTTCTCATTTTTACAATCAAATTTGCAAAAATATTTTTTTTTAGGGACAACCTTAGACTTGAAGTGACTTTGAGGGGCCTATATGACAGAAAATACCCCCAAAATGACACCATTCTAAAAACTGCACCCTTCAAGGTACTCAAAACCACATTCAAGAAGTTTATTATCCCTGTATACAAGAAAGTGATACCGCGCTTAGGGGTTAAATGCTAGGTGGTGCTGGGCTGCATGTGACCAGTGATTGAGCACCGCAAGGATAGAAGCAATCACAGAAACAGATAATGGTAAATTCCCCTTAAGTAACTATAATGCACGTATAATCATCCAGGTTGTGCTTACCCTCCTAGTGGTGCACGTGCATTTATGGTATCGGGGTGCCTGTAGAAGGTATGTCCTATCGGCGTTGAATATGCAGGAGGAGGGGAAGATCTGGAATCTGCTGCTTGCTGCTGGAGAATGTCAGGGGGAGGGAGCAGGGAGGCGTGTGGCAGCTAGAGCTGCACCAAGGGAGCCCCGGCCGAAGGCGTCCCTGGTTGCAGCTGGAGGAAGATGGTTGCCAGTACCTGCTCGCGCGTGCCTGATTGTGACGTCACAAAGCTACGGAGCAGCGTTGGAGCAAAAAAGGAAGGAGTGACCTAACCAACGCGTTTTGAAGGCAGACGGCCTTCTTCATCAGGGTTGCTGCTCGTTCCCCCATCTCCTCCATATATGCATTTTGACAGTGCCACTGACTAGCCCATATCCCGCCCCCACACCTGAAGGATTTGGATATACCACCTTCACTATGTATTGCCGCGGCTGCCCTCATGTTACAGATTTGGCCCTTGTACTTCTCTCTTCATGAGCGACCCTAGATTACGTGTGTCTCATTAATACCTTGCTGATTATTACTGTACTGTTTGTTACTATGAATGAATTTGTGTACTTAAAAGCAAAAAAAAATTTTTTATTTATTAAATATAATATATATTAAAACCTATGCGTATGTCTATATGTATAGCTCGTTATGGATGGAATCTTATGCTAGTGTGTACCCCAATATATGAAAAAGGTGAGCCGCCAGCTGGCGCATATAAAGAATCCCAAATAGCCTATGTCTATATGTACCTGTTTTAAATAAATAAAATGGGGCCACAAGACTACCATGGTCCAGCATATTAAAAAATATATTAATAGATAGATAAGAGATATGTGTATACTAAAATTGACTAAGGGATATATGTATATTAAAATTAAAAAAGTTAGTGGTAGTACCTAAACTTAAAACTATAACTCAATAACCCCCTCACACACGTACACAAATCCCCACTGATATGAGAGGAGGAAATTTTAGTTAGCAATGGCCTATGTCATAACCCATCCCACTACTCTCCACCTAGTGTCAAGTTAAAAACAGTAGCTATACTTATTTCCGTGATGCCCACACTCCATTTATAGGGCGTATAGTTCCAACTCCTGATTAAGGCCTTTTGGAGATAAACTATCCAGCAAAAATATCCATTGTGACTCTTTCCTGGACATCTGTTTAAGAAAGTCCCCTCCTCTAGGGTTTGGTCGGACTTTCTGAATACCACAAAAATGTATATCCTTAATCTTCCTTCCATGTTTCTCCACAAAGTGTCGCGATAAGGGGTGTCCCATATATCCCTTTTGGATATTGGTTAAATGCTCTTTAATCCGTATCATAAGTTTCCTCTTGGTTCGGCCTACATATATTTTCTTACACGGGCATAAGATAGTATAGATAACCCCCATGGAGAAACAGGAAATATTGTCTTTAATATTGAATATCTTCGAATTGTTAGAATCCCTAAATTCCACCTGGCAAATTTTCTTGATAGCCGTATTACTACAGTCAAAACACCTGCCGCATGGTGTGAACACCCTGTTTGAATTTAAAGGAGTTCTGATGGTATATGCAGCTTTATTCAGGGCCAGTTTTTCTGTTGGGGCCAGCAGGTTGCCCAACGTTTGGGCCTTCCTAAAGCCATCTTCCTCCAGCTGCAACCAGGGACGCCTTCGGCCGGGGCTCCCTTGGTGCAGCTCTGGCTGCCACACGCCTCCCCACTCCCTCCCCCTGACATTCTCCAGCAGCAAGCAGCAGATTCCAGATCTTCCCCTCCTCCTGCATATTCAACGCCGACAGGACATACCTTCTACAGGCACCCTGATACCATAAATGCACGTGCACCACTAGCAGGGTAAGCACAACCTGGATGATTATACGTGCATTATAGTTACTTAAGTAAGGGGAATTTACCATTATCTGTTTCTGTGATTGCTTCTATCCTTGCGGTGCTCAATCACTGGTCACATGCAGCCCAGCACCACCTAGCATTTAACCCCTAAGCGTGGTATCACTTTCTTGTATACAGCATTATTCTTATCTACATACAGGATAGGCACAGATCCTGTTTCAGATTCCAGCAGCTAGGGTTTACTTATATCCTCTACCCCCTCCTGAATCAGGCACTTATCTACATTGAGGCAGCACCAGTGTGTTTTATCTTATTAAGTTTATTAACCCTTTTGGTGCTTCACACGAATTTTTGGAATGTGGAAAGAAAAAATAAACATTTACTTTTCATTCACAAAAATATTCCTTTAGTTCTAATTTTTCCTACTTTTGAAAGGGTACCAGGAAAAAATGGACCATACATTTTGTTGTGCAATTTCTCCTGAGTATGCAGATACCCCATATGTGGGGGAAATCTACTGTTTGGGCACAAGCCAGGGCATGGAAGGGAAGGAGTGCCATTTGACTTTTTGAATGTAAAATATGCTGGAATAATTAGCGGTTGCCATGGCGCGTTTTGATAGCCCTTGATGCACCTAAATAGTAAAAACTCCCAACAAATGACACTATTTTGGAAACTAGACCCCTTAGGGAACTTATCTAGATGTGTACCTTGAACCCACAGGTGCTTCACAGAAGTTTATAACTAGAGTTGAGCGAATATGCTCGGGTTCCCTATTATTCGGCAATAAGCTGCAGAGGAAACCCAGCTTCCTGAATTGCGCAGGCGATCAGCTAATCGGTGCCAAAGATGCATGTGTTGCGGCTTTGTCACAGTCATGACATATGCATGGATAGCCCAACATGCATGTGCTGTGACTGACACAGCCGCGACACATGCAACTGCGCCTGCGCATTCCAGGAAGCTGGGTTCCCTCTGCATCTTTTTTGGCAAGCACTATAGCTTGCTGAATAAGAGGGATCTCAAGCAAATTCGCTCATCTCTATTTGTAACGTAGAGCCGTGGAAATAAAAAAATCAAATTTTTCCCAAATAATTCTTTTTAGCTCCACATTTAGCATTTACATAAGGGTAAAAGGAGAAATTGCACCATAAAATTTGTTGTACAATTTCTCCTGAGTATGCCAATACCCAAAATGTGGAGGAAAACCACTGTTTAGGCGTATGGTAGGGCTTGAAAGGGAAGGTGCGCCATTTGACATTTGAATGCAAAATTTGATGGATGTGTTGTTGGCACTTTTATGCAATCCTAAAAGGACGGACACTGCCTGATCACAATCCAAGAGCAAGGTTTGATGACTGACAGCACAACTGACCAAAAAAAGCAGGCAAAGGCAGATACCCATCCTATATCCACTGGACCCAAGTGGAAGAGTACATACCATAGGTTGAATTGAAGGACAGCATCCAGTCAAGGTGAAAAAAAATCATCTTTATTGTGATATGGCACAATAAAGAAGAATTTTTTTCACCTTGACTGGATCCTGTCCTTCACTTAAACCTACTGCCTGATCACAGGTCAGACAGCATCAACAGTGCCTCCATCTGCATCATTACAGGGAAAGTTCAGTCAGAGATTCTGTCTGAATTTCAGAGATTTACACAGAAAATCCAATATAAGCACTCATTACAGAGAGCAGGATAAATGTGCTCCGAGCCTTATTGCCATCTTTGGGAGGCAGAATGAAAAAATCAACAGCATGTAAAGAATTAATTTTATTTATTTTTATGTCATTGCTCGTGCGGTCTAAGTGATTAGGCAACTTTATTCTTCTGATCGTGCAAATTACAGAGATAACAGATTTATAATGGGTTTTTATGTTTGGCTGCAGTCACTGTTGTGAATTCTTGGGCTCCCTCTGGTGGTTATAAGTGGTAGTGCTGCTGTCTTTGGATCACAGCATTCATCAGGTGTGTCCACTTATTGCAATTCTGACTGGGCTATTTAGTCTTGCTTGACCCTTTAGTCAGTGCCAGTTGTCCATTGTTCCTGGAGGATTCCCTGCCTGGTCTCTCCTGCTTTGCTGTTCTTTTCAACAAAGATAAGTTCTGGCCTTGTTTTTTGCAGTCCACATGCTGTGGGCCTTATTGTTCAGTTCTTTTTCATGTTTTGTCTTGTCCAGCTTGGTCTGTATAAGGATTTGTTCAGCCAAGCTGGTATCTCTGGAGATGCAGATATACCCTCCATATCTTTAGTTAGATGTGGAGATTTTGTATTTTCTGTGGTGGATATTTTCTAGTGTTTTAATACTGACTGCATAGTACTCTGTCCTATTCTTTCTATTTAGCTAGAAGCGGCCTCCTTTGCTAAATCCTGATTTCAGTCTGCGTATGTTATTTCCCTCTCCCCTCAGTCAATATTTGTGGGGGGCTGTCTATCCTTTGGGGATTTTCTCTGAGGCAAGATAGTTTTCCCTTTTCTATCTCTAGGGGTATTTAGTCCTCCGGCTGTGTCGAGATGTCTAGGGAGTGTTAGGTACATTCCACGGCTACTTCTAGTTGCGGTGTTAAGTTCAGGGTCTGCGGTCAGTACAGGTACCACCTTCTCCAGAGTACGTCTCATGCTGCTCCTAGGCCACCAGATCATAACAGTACAACTGGCCAACAATGAGTTAATCGCATCTCAGAAGAAGGGAAGGAAAGTGCTGAGCCATTTTTTTTCTGTAGTCTGTTGTGTTTTTTTTCCCTCTTTACCTCTGGGTGGCTCAGGAGTTTGGCACTGGCATGGATGTTCAGGGATTGGATTCTCGTGTGGATCAACTTGCTGCTAGAGTACAGGGTATTTCCGATTATATCATTCAGACTCCGGTTTTAGAGCCTAGAATTCCAACTCCTGATTTGTTTTTTGGGGACAGGTCCAAATTTTTGAGCTTTAAAAATAACTGTAAACTGTTTTTTGCTCTGAAACCCCGTTCCTCTGGTGATCCCATCCAGCAGGTTAAATTTGTCATATCTCTGCTGCGTGGTGACCCCCAGGATTGGGCATTTGCCCTGGAATCTGGGAATCCAGCTTTGCTTAATGTAGACACCTTTTTCCAGGTGCTTGGGTTATTGTATGATGAACCTAATTCAGTGGATCATGCTGAGAAGACCTTGTTGGCCCTGTGTCATGGTCAAGAAGTGGCAGAATCGTATTGCCAGAAATTTAGAAAATGGTCTGTGCTGACTAAATGGAATGAGGATGCCTTGGCGGCAATTTTCAGAAAGGGTCTTTCTGAATCCGTTAAAGATGTTATGGTGGGGTTCCCCACGCCTGCTGGTCTGAGTGATTCTATGTCTCTGGCCATTCAGATTGATCAGTGCTTGCGCAAGCGCAGAGTTATGCACACTATGGCGTTGTCTTCCGAGTGGAGTCCTGAGCCTATGCAGTGTGATAGGATTGTGTCTAGAGCTGAACGACAAGGATTCAGACGTCAGAATAGGTTGTGTTTTTACTGCGGCGATTCTGCTCATGTTATTTCTGATTGCCCTAAGCGTATCAAGAGAATCGCTAGTTCCGTTACCATCAGTACTGTATAACCTAAATTTCTGTTATATGTGACCCTGATCTGCTCATTATCGTCATTTTCTGTCATGGCATTTGTGGATTCAGGCGCCACATTAAACTTAATGGACTTAGAATTTGCCAGACGTTGTGGTTTCCCATTGCAGCCATTACAGAGTCCTATTCCTTTGAGGGGCATTGATGCTACACCATTGGCTAAAAATAAACCTCAGTTTTGGACACAGCTGACCATGTGCATGGCGCCAGCTCACCAGGAAGATTGTCGTTTTCTGGTTTTGCATAATTTGCATGATGCTATTGTGCTTGGTTTCCCATGGTTACAGGTGCATAATCCGGTGTTGGATTGGAAATCTATATCTGTGACTAGTTGGGGTTGTCAGAGGGTTCATGGTGACGTTCCTTTGATGTCCATTTCCTCCTCCCCCTCTTCTGAAATTCCTGAGTTTGTGTCAGATTTCCAGGATGTATTCGATGAGCCCAAATCCAGTTCCCTTCCACCGCATAGGGACTGTGATTGTGCGATTGAATTGATTCCAGGCTGTAAGTTCCCTAAGGGCCGACTTTTTAACCTGTCTGTGCCAGAACATGCTGCCATGAGGAGTTATGTTAAGGAGTCTTTGGAGAAGGGGCATATTCGGCCATCTTCTTCACCATTGGGAGCAGGTTTTTTTTTTGTTGCCAAGTAGGATGGCTCCTTGAGACCCTGTATTGATTATCGCCTCTTGAATAAGATCACGGTCAAACTCCAATACCCTTTGCCTTTGCTTTCTGATTTGTTTGCTAGGATTAAGGGGGCTAGTTGGTTTACTAAGATTAGCCTTCGAGGGGCATATAATCTTGTTCGTATTAAGCAGGGTGACGAATGGAAAACTGCGTTTAATACGTCTGAAGGCCATTTTGAATACCTTGTGATGCCATTCGGACTCTCTAATGCTCCATCTGTGTTTCAGTCCTTCATGCATGATATATTTCGGTATTATCTTGATAAATTCATGATTGTATATTTGGATGATATTTTGATTTTTTTCAGATGATTGGGAGTCTCATGTGAAACAAGTCAGGATGGTATTTCAGATCCTTCGTGATAATGCCTTGTTTGTGAAGGGGTCTAAGTGCCTCTTTGGAGTACAGAAGGTTTCTTTTTTGGGCTTCATTTTTTCTCCCTCATCTATAGAAATGGATCCGGTTAAGGTTCAGGCCATTCATGATTGGATCCAGCCCACATCCGTGAAGAGCCTTCAGAAATTTTTGGGCTTTGCTAATTTTTATCGCCGTTTCATTGCCAACTTCTCCAGTGTGGTTAAACCCCTGACCGATTTGATGAAGAAAGGCGCTGATGTGACGAATTGGTCCTCTGCGGCTGTTGCTGCCTTTCAGGAGCTTAAACGCCGATTTACTTCTGCTCCTGTGTTGCGTCAGCCGGATGTTTCTCTTCCTTTTCAGGTTGAGGTTGATGCTTCTGAGATTGGGGCAGGGGCCGTTTTGGTTCAGAGGAATTCTGATGGTTCCATGATGAAACCGTGTGCCTTCTTTTCTTGCAAGTTTTCACCTGCGGAACGCAATTATGATGTCGGCAATCGTGAGTTGTTGGCTATGAAGTGGGCATTTGAGGAGTGGCGACATTGGCTTGAGGGGGCCAAGCACCGTATTGTGGTCTTGACCGATCATAAGAATCTGATTTACCTCGAGTCTGCCAAACGGCTGAATCCTAGACAGGCCCGATGGTCCCTGTTTTTCTCCTGTTTTGATTTTGTGGTCTCGTATCTTCCGGGTTCTAAGAATGTTAAGGCTGATGCCCTCTCTAGGAGCTTTTTGCCTGATTCCCCTGGGGTCCTTGAGCCGGTCGGCATTCTGAAGGAAGGGGTGATTCTTTCTGCCATCTCCCCTGATTTACGGCAGGTTCTTCAGGAATTTCAGGCTGATAAACCTGACCGCTGTCCAGTGGGGAAACTGTTTGTTCCTGACAGATGGACTAGTAAAGTGATTTCTGAGGTTCATTGTTCTGTGTCGGCTGGCCATCCTGGGATTTTTGGTACCAGAGATTTGGTTGGTAGGTCCTTTTGGTGGCCTTCTTTGTCACGGGATGTGCGTTCTTTTGTGCAGTCCTGTGGGACTTGTGCGCGGGCCAAGCCTTGCTGCTCCGGCGCTAGTGGGTTGCTTTTGCCTTTGCCGGTCTCTGAGAGGCCTTGGACGCATATTTCTATGGATTTTATTTCAGATCTTCCGGTTTCCCAGAGGATGTCGGTTATCTGGGTGGTTTGTGACCGGTTTTCTAAGATGGTTAATTTGGTACCTTTGCATAAATTGCCTTCCTCTTCTGATTTGGTTCCGTTGTTTTTTCAGCATGTGGTTCGTTTGCATGGCATTCCAGAGAATATTGTGTCCGATAGAGGTTCCCAGTTTGTTTCTAGGTTTTGGCAGGCCTTTTGTGCTAGGCTGGACATTGATTTGTCTTTTTCTTCCGCATTTCATCCTCAGACAAATGGCCAAACCGAGCGAACTAACCAGACTTTGGAAACTTATTTGAGATGCTTTGTGTCTGCTGATCAGGATGATTGGGTGGCTTTCTTGCCATTGGCCGAGTTTGCCCTTAATAATCGGGCTAGTTCTGCTACCTTGGTTTCACCGTTCTTTTGTAATTCTGGTTTTCATCCTCGTTTTTCTTCAGGGCAGGTTGAGCCTTCTGATTGTCCTGGGTGGACTCTGTGGTTGACAGGTTGCAGCAAATTTGGGCTCATGTTGTGGACAATTTGGTGTTGTCTCAGGAGGAGGCTCAGCGTTTTGCTAACCGTCGTCGGTGTGTGGGTTCCCGGCTTCGGGTTGGGGATTTGGTCTGGTTGTCTTCCCGTCATGTTCCAATGAAGGTTTCTTCCCCTAAGTTCAAGCCTCGGTTTATTGGTCCTTATAGGATTTCTGAGATTATCAATCCAGTGTCTTTTCGTTTGGCCCTTCCAGCCTCTTTTTCCATTCATAATGTTTTTCATAGATCTTTGTTGCGGAAATATGTGGTGCCCGTTGTTCCCTCTGTTGATCCACCTGCCCCGGTGTTGATTGATGGGGAGTTGGAGTATGTGGTTGAGAAGATTTTGGATTCTCGTTTTTCGAGGCGGAAGCTTCAGTATCTTGTCAAATGGAAGGGTTATGGCCAGGAGGATAATTCTTGGGTTGTTGCCTCCGATGTTCATGCTGACGATTTGGTTTGTGCCTTTCATTTGGCTCGTCCTGATCGGCCTGGGGGCTCTGGTGAGGGTTTGGTGACCCCTCCTCAAGGGGGGGTACTGTTGTAAATTCTGCTCTTGGGCTCCCTCCGGTGGTTATAAGTGGTGGTGCTGCTGTCTTTGGATCGCAGAATTCATCAGGTGTGTCCACTTATTGCAATTCTGACTGGGCTATTTAGTCTTGCTTGACCCTTTAGTCAGTGCCAGTTGTCCATTGTTCCTGGAGGATTCCCATCCCTGCCTGGTCTCTCCTGCATTGCTGTTCTTTTCAACAAAGATAAGTTCTGGCCTTGTTTTTTGCAGTCCACATGCTGTGGGCCTTATTGTTCAGTTCTTTTTCATGTTTTGTCTTGTCCACTTTGGTCTGTATAAGGATTTGTTCAGCCAAGCTGGTATCTCTGGAGATGCAGATATACCCTCCATATCTTTAGTTAGATGTGGAGATTTTGTATTTTCTGTGGTGGATATTTTCAAGTGTTTTAATACTGACCACATAGTACTCTGTCCTATCCTTTCTATTTAGCTAGAAGCGGCCTCCTTTGCTAAATCCTGATTTCAGTCAGCATATGTTATTTCCCTCTCCTCTCACAGTCAATATTTGTGGGGGGCTGTCTATCCTTTGGGGATTTTCTCTGAGGCAAGATAGTTTTCCCTTTTCTATCTCTAGGGGTATTTAGTCCTCCGGCTGTGTCGAGATGTCTAGGGAGTGTTAGGTACATTCCACGGCTACTTCTAGTTGCGGTGTTAAGTTCAGGGTCTGCGGTCAGTACAGGTACCACCTTCTCCAGAGTACGTCTCGTGCTGCTCCTAGGCCACCAGATCATAACAAGTCACACACTAAAAGATGCTTTTTATTGAGAAAAGTAGTTTTTGCATCACCATATTTTGAGAGCTATAATTTTTTCATATTTCTGCCAACACAGTCATGTAAAGGCTTATTTTTTGCGGGATTAGCTGACATTTCTATTGGTACCATTTTCGGGCACATGACATTTTTTGATTGCTTTCTATTCAGAGCATGTCAGATTTGACCTCGATATGACCCCGGTCAGATGTGACATAATTTCAAGTGACATATTTTAAGTGTATCATCAGAAATATACCACAATGGTAACCCATGGTATATCCTCCTTCATGCTGTCATGCCACTGCACAACAGAACCCCATGTACTTCTCTCCCTCTGTTCTAACTGGTACTGGCACAGTGGCACAGTGGTAAGCACAGCAGCCTTGCAGCGTTGGAGTCCTGGGTTCAAACCCCACCAAGGACAACATCTGCAAAAGGTTTGTATGTTCTCTCCATGTTTGGGTGGGTTTCCTTTGGGTTCTCTTGATTCCTCCCACATTCCAAAGACATACTGATAGGGAATTTAGATTGTGAGCCCAAACGGGGCCAGTGATGATAATGTGTGCAAACTGTAAAGCGCTGCGGAATATGTTAGCGCTATATAAAAATAAAGATTATTATTATCATTAACTATACTAATCTGGAATACCCACTGCACCCCAGAACCCCATGTACTTCTCTCACTCTGTTCTAACTGATATGTTGCTGCTTTTCCCCTGCCTTTAATTCCATGTATCATACTTCAAATTTACTGAATGCATATTCATATGTACATGCTTCTCACACCTAGCACTATCCTTCCATCTTATTCTGTCTTTGTTCAGCTTTGATGGTAGTCAAATGTTCATTTAACGGCAATCTGTTAATTGTTCCCCTGCTGTGAACTGTCCTCGACCCCTTCCTCCCCCTCTCCATCTATCACCTGGCTTCATTTCATGGACACTTGAATGATATAAGTTGAATGGCGCATGTCAGATATTACCTCAGAATTCTGCTCTTGGGCTCCCTCCGGTGGTTGTTGGTGGTAGTTCAGTTGTCTTGGGGTTATAATCCAGGGCAGGTGTTTCTGCTGATTGCAGCTCTATTAGGTATTTAGGTGTGCAGGATCCATGACTCCTGGCCAGTTGTCCATGGTTCTTGGAAGGATTGCATCTCTCTCTGGTTCCTCATGCCCTGCTGCCAATTCAGCTAAGATAAGTGTCTGGTTTTTTGTCTCTGTGCACACATGCAGTGTGCTTTGCAATTCAGTGCAATTTATTGTGTTTTTGTCCAGCTTAGACTTTGTTTGGATTTTTCAGTCATGCTGGATTCTCAGGAGATGTGTCATGATCTCCATGGCCAGAGAACTAGCATAAGCCTCTATAGGAACAAGCTCTTGGAAGATGTAACTATACTGACCATGAACTAAACCTACCGCATCATCTAGAAGTAGCCAGGTAGCATGTCCTACTTTTTATCCCTATATGCCCAGCGCCGGCCGGAGAACTAAATAATGCTAGCAGAGGGAAATATAAGACCTGACTCACCTCTAGAGAAATGCCCAAAAAAAAAGGAGACAGAAGCCCCCCACATATATTGGCGGTGATATGAGATGAAACAACAAACGCAGCAGGAAAATAGTTTTAGCAAATTTGAGGTCCGCTTTCTAGATAGCAGAAGACAGAAAGCATACTTTCATGGTCAGTAGAAAACCCTAACAAAACACATCCAGAAATTACTTTAGGACTCTGGCATTAACTCATAATACCAGAGTGGCAATTCCTGATCAACAAGAGCTTTCCAGACACAGTAACGAAACTGCAGCTGTGAACTGGAACCAAAATACAAAAACAAAACATGGACGAATGTCCAACTTATCTAGTAGATGTCTGGGAGCAGGAACAAGCACAGAGAGGCTTCTGATAACATTGTTGACCGGCAAGCATCTAACAGAGAAGCCAGGTTATATAGCGACACCCAGATCTAATCAGAACAGGTGAACAGGGAAGATGATGTCACAAGTTCAATTCCACCAGTAGCCACCGGGGGAGCCCAGAATCCAAATTCACAACAGTACCCCCCCCTCAAGGAGGGGGCACCGAACCCTCACCAGAACCACCAGGGCGATCAGGATGGGCCCTATGAAAGGCACGAACCAGATCAGAGGCATGAACATCAGATGCAGTGACCCAAGAATTATCCTCCTGGCCATATCCCTTCCACTTGACCAGATACTGGAGTCTCCGTCTGGAAACACGGGAGTCTAGGATTTTTTCCACAACGTACTCCAACTCACCCTCAACCAACACCGGAGCAGGAGGCTCAACGGAAGGCACAACCGGTGCCTCATACCTGCGCAATAACGACCGATGAAAAACGTTATGAATAGAAAAGGATGCAGGGAGGTCCAAACGGAAGGAAACAGGGTTAAGAATCTCCAATATTTTATACGGACCGATGAACCGAGGCTTAAACTTAGGAGATGAGACCCTCATAGGGACAAAACGAGAAGACAACCACACCAAATCTCCAACACAAAGCCGAGGACCAACACGACGGTGACGGTTGGCAAAAAGCTGAGTCTTCTCCTGGGACAACTTTAAATTGTCCATCACCTGCCCCCAGATATGATGCAACCTCTCCACCACAGCATCCACTCCAGGACAATCCGAGGATTCCATCTGACCGGAGGAAAATCGAGGATGGAACCCCGAATTACAGAAAAACGGGGAAACCAAGGTGGCAGAGCTGGCCCGATTATTGAGGGCGAACTCCGCCAATGGCAAAAAAGCAACCCAATCATCCTGGTCAGCAGACACAAAACACCTCAGATATGTCTCCAGGGTCTGATTAGTCCGCTCGGTCTGGCCATTAGTCTGAGGGTGAAAAGCAGACGAAAAAGACAAATCTATGCCCATCCTAGCACAAAATGCCCGCCAAAATCTAGACACAAATTGGGTTCCTCTGTCAGAAACGATATTCTCAGGAATACCATGCAAACGAACAACATTTTGAAAAAACAGGGGCACCAACTCGGAAGAAGAAGGCAATTTGGGCAGGGGAACCAAATGAACCATCTTAGAAAAACGGTCACACACCACCCAGATGACAGACATCTTCTGAGAAACAGGCAGATCCGAAATAAAATCCATCGAGATGTGTGTCCAAGGCCTCTTAGGAATAGGCAAGGGCAACAATAATCCACTAGCCCGAGAACAACAAGGCTTGGCCCGAGCACAAACGTCACAAGACTGCACAAAGCCTCGCACATCTCGTGACAGGGAAGGCCACCAGAAGGATCTTGCCACCAAATCCCTGGTACCAAAAATTCCAGGATGACCTGCCAACGCAGAAGAATGCACCTCAGAGATGACTTTACTGGTCCAATCATCAGGAACAAACAGCCTATCAGGCGGACAACGATCCGGTCTATCCGCCTGAAACTCCTGCAAGGCCCGCCGCAGGTCTGGAGAAATGGCTGACAAGATAACTCCCTCCTTAAGAATACCTGTGGGGTCAGAGTTGCCAGGTGAATCAGGCTCAAAACTCCTAGAAAGGGCATCCGCCTTAACATTCTTAGAACCTGGTAGGTACGATACCACAAAATTAAACCGAGAAAAAAATAATGACCAGCGCGCCTGTCTAGGATTCAGGCGCCTGGCGGTCTCAAGATAAATCAAATTTTTGTGGTCAGTCAATACCACCACCTGATGTCTGGCCCCCTCGAGCCAATGGCGCCACTCCTCAAACGCCCACTTCATGGCCAAAAGCTCCCGATTCCCAACATCATAATTCCGCTCAGCGGGCGAAAATTTACGGGAAAAGAAGGCACAAGGCCTCATCACGGCGCAGTCAGAACTTTTCTGCGACAACACTGCCCCAGCTCCGATCTCAGAAGCGTCGACCTCAACCTGAAAAGGAAGAGTCACATCAGGCTGACGCAACACAGGGGCAGAAGAAAAACAGCGCTTAAGCTCCTGAAAGGCCTCCACAGCATCAGGGGACCAATTAGCAACATCAGCACCCTGTCTAGTCAAATCGGTCAATGGCTTAACGACATCCGAAAAACCAGAAATAAATCGACGATAAAAGTTGGCAAAGCCCAAAAATTTCTGAAGACTTTTAAGAGAAGAGGGCTGCGTCCAATCACAAATAGCTTGAACCTTGACAGGATCCATCTCAATGGAAGAGGGAGAAAAAATATATCCCAAAAAGGAAATTCTCTGAACCCCAAAAACGCACTTAGAACCCTTGACACACAGAGAATTAGACCGCAAAACCTGAAAAACCCTCTTAACTTGCCGGACATGAGAGTCCCAGTCATCCGAAAAAATCAGAATATCATCCAGATACACTATCATAAATTTATCCAAAAAATCGCGGAAAATATCATGCATAAAGGACTGGAAGACTGAAGGGGCATTAGAAAGACCAAAAGGCATCACCAAATACTCAAAGTGGCCCTCGGGCGTATTAAATGCGGTTTTCCACTCATCCCCCTGCCTGATCCGCACCAAATTATACGCCCCACGGAGATCAATCTTAGAGAACCACTTGGCCCCCTTTATGCGAGCAAACAAATCAGTCAGCAACGGCAATGGGTATTGATATTTTACAGTGATTTTATTCAAAAGCCGATAATCGATACATGGTCTCAAAGAGCCGTCTTTTTTTGACACAAAGAAAAAACCGGCTCCTAAGGGAGATGACGATGGACGAATATGTCCCTTTTCCAAGGACTCCTTTATATATTCTCGCATAGCAGTATGTTCAGGCACAGACAGATTAAATAAACGACCCTTTGGGTATTTACTACCCGGAATTAAATCTATAGCACAATCGCACTCACGGTGCGGAGGTAGTGAACCAAGCTTGGGTTCTTCAAAGACGTCACGATAGTCAGACAGGAACTCAGGGATTTCAGAGGGGATAGATGATGAAATGGACACCAAAGGTACGTCCCCATGAGTCCCCTTACATCCCCAGCTCAACACAGACATAGCTCTCCAGTCAAGGACTGGGTTGTGAGACTGCAGCCATGGCAATCCCAGCACCAAATCCTCATGTAGATTATACAGCACTAGAAAACGAATAGTCTCCTGGTGATCCGGATTAATACACATAGTCACTTGTGTCCAGTATTGTGGTTTATTATTAGCCAATGGGGTGGAGTCAATCCCCTTCAGAGGAATAAGAGTTTCCAAAGGCTCTAAATCATACCCACAACGATTGGCAAAGGACCAATCCATAAGACTCAAAGCGGCGCCAGAGTCGATATAGGCGTCAGTAGTAATAGATGACAAAGAGCAAATCAGGGTCACAGACAAAATAAATTTAGACTGTAAAGTGCCAATGGAAACAGATTTATCAAGCTTTTTAGTACGTTTAGAGCATGCTGATATAACATGAGTAGAATCCCCACAATAGAAACACAACCCATTTTTCCGTCTAAAATTCTGCCGCTCGCTTCTGGACAGAATTCTATCACACTGCATGCTTTCTGGCGTCTTCTCAGTGGACACCGCCAGATGGTGCACTGGTTTGCGCTCCCGCAGACGCCTATCGATCTGAATGGCCATTGTCATGGACTCATTCAGACCCGCAGGCACAGGGAACCCCACCATAACATCCTTAATGGCATCAGAGAGACCCTCTCTGAAAGTAGCCGCCAAGGCACACTCATTCCACTGAGTAAGCACAGACCATTTACGGAATCTTTGGCAGTAAATTTCAGCTTCATCTTGCCCCTGCGATAGGGACATCAAAGTTTTTTCTGCCTGAAGTTCCAAATGAGGTTCCTCATACAGCAAGCCCAAGGCCAAAAAAAACGCATCCACATTGCGCAACGCAGGATCCCCTGGTGCCAATGCAAAAGCCCAGTCTTGAGGGTCGCCGCGGAGCAAGGAAATCACAATCCCAACCTGCTGTGCAGGGTCTCCAGCAGAACGAGATTTCAGGGACAAAAATAGCTTACAATTATTTCTAAAATTCTGAAAGCTAGATCTATTCCCTGAGAAGAATTCCGGCAAAGGAATTCTCGGCTCAGATACCGGAGCATGAATAATAAAATCTTGCAAATTTTGTACTTTCGTGGTGAGATTATTCAAACCTGCAGTTACACTCTGAAGATCCATTATTAACAGGTGAACACAAAGCCATTCAAAGATTATAAGGAGAGAGAAAAAAAAGAAAGACTGCAGCATAGACAGACTGGCAAGTGATCCAATTAAGAGCACAGAAAAAAAAAAAAAAAAAAAAAAACTCTCAGCAGACTTCTTATTTCTCTCCTTTCTCAGCCAAGGATTTTAACCCTTTAGTGGGCCGGTCAAACTGTCATGATCTCCATGGCCAGAGAACTAGCATAAGCCTCTATAGGAACAAGCTCTTGGAAGATGTAACTATACTGACCATGAACTAAACCTACCGCATCATCTAGAAGTAGCCAGGTAGCATGTCCTACTTTTTATCCCTATATGCCCAGCGCCGGCCGGAGAACTAAATAATGCTAGCAGAGGGAAATATAAGACCTGACTCACCTCTAGAGAAATGCCCAAAAAAAAAGGAGACAGAAGCCCCCCACATATATTGGCGGTGATATGAGATGAAACAACAAACGCAGCAGGAAAATAGTTTTAGCAAATTTGAGGTCCGCTTTCTAGATAGCAGAAGACAGAAAGCATACTTTCATGGTCAGTAGAAAACCCTAACAAAACACATCCAGAAATTACTTTAGGACTCTGGCATTAACTCATAATACCAGAGTGGCAATTCCTGATCAACAAGAGCTTTCCAGACACAGTAACGAAACTGCAGCTGTGAACTGGAACCAAAATACAAAAACAAAACATGGACGAATGTCCAACTTATCTAGTAGATGTCTGGGAGCAGGAACAAGCACAGAGAGGCTTCTGATAACATTGTTGACCGGCAAGCATCTAACAGAGAAGCCAGGTTATATAGCGACACCCAGATCTAATCAGAACAGGTGAACAGGGAAGATGATGTCACAAGTTCAATTCCACCAGTAGCCACCGGGGGAGCCCAGAATCCAAATTCACAACAGAGATGCAGATATACTTTCTATGTCTTTAGTTAGATGTAGAATATTTGTATTATCTGCTGTGGATATTTTTAGGATTTTAATACTGACCGCTTAGAATTCTGTGCTATCCTTTTCTATTTAGCTAGAAGTGCCTCTGTTGTGAAATTGGATTTTGGGCTCCCCCGGTGGCCACTGGTGGAATTGAACTGGTGTGCATCATCCCCTCTGTTCACCTGTTTCCATCAGGATGTGGGAGTCGCTATTTAGCCTTGCTCCTCTGTCACTTCCATGCCGGTCAACATTGTAATCAGAAGCCTTTCTGTGCATGTTCCTGCTGCTAGACAACTCCCAGCTAAGTTGGACTTTAGTCCTCGTTTGTTTTTGCATTTTGTTCCAGTTCACAGCTGTAGTTTCGTTTCTGTGTCTGGAAAGCTCTTGTGATCTGAAATTGCCACTCTGATGTTATGAGTTAATACTAGAGTCTTAAAGTAATTTCAGGATGGCGTTTTGATAGGGTTTTCAGCTGACCATGAAAGTGCGCTTTCTGTCTTCCTACTATCTAGTAAGCGGACCTCAATTTTGCTAAACCTATTTTCATACTACGTTTGTCATTTCATCTAAAATCACCGCCAATATATGTGGGGGCCTCTGTCTGCCTATCGGGGAAATTTCTCTAGAGGTGAGCCAGGACTATATTTTCCTCTGCCAGGATTAGTTAGTCCTCCGGCCGGCGCTGGGCGTCTAGGGATAAAAAACGTAGGCAACGCTACCCGGCTACTGTTAGTTGTGCGGCAGGTTTAGTTCATGGTCAGTTTAGTTTCCATCCTTCCAAGAGCTAGTTCTATGTTTGCTGGGCTATGTTCTCTTGCCATTGAGAACCATAACAGTTTGACCGGCCCCAAAAGGGTTAAATTAATTGACAGAGAAAGGAGAGAAAAGAGAAGTCTGCTGAAGATTTTTTTTTTTTTTTTTTTTCTCCCTTCAGTTCTGAGTGTGCTTGTAATTGAATCTCTTGCAAGTCTGCCTATATTGCAGCCTTTCTCTCTCTCTCTCCTTCTAATCCTGGAATGGCTCTGTGTTCACCTGTTTAAAATGGATATTCAGAGTTTAGCTGCAGGTTTGAATAATCTCACCACGAAAGTTCAAAATTTACAAGATTTTGTTGTTCATGTTCCTATATCTGAACCTAGAATTCCTTTGCCTGAATTTTTCTCGGGGAATAGATCTTGCTTTCAAAATTTCAAAAATAATTGCAAGTTGTTTTTGTCCCTGAAATCTCGCTCTGCTGGAGATCCTGCTCAGCAGGTCAGGATTGTGATTTCCTTGCTCCGGGGCGACCCTCAGGATTGGGCTTTTGCATTGGCTCCAGGGGATCCTGCGTTGCTCAATGTGGATGCGTTTTTTCTGGCCTTGGGGTTGCTTTATGAGGAACCTCAGTTAGAGCTTCAGGCGGAAAAGGCCTTGATGTCCCTATCTCAGGGGCAAGA
Source organism: Ranitomeya variabilis (assembly GCF_051348905.1). Classification (NCBI taxonomy): domain Eukaryota; kingdom Metazoa; phylum Chordata; class Amphibia; order Anura; family Dendrobatidae; genus Ranitomeya; species Ranitomeya variabilis. The sequence goes on along the minus strand of NC_135232.1, from coordinate 1,075,217,880 downwards.
TGAAGCTGAAATATACTGCCAGAAATTCCGTAAATGGGCTGTGCTTACTCAGTGGAATGAGTGCGCCCTGGCGGCGAATTTCAGAGAGGGTCTCTCTGATGCCATTAAGGATGTTATGGTGGGGTTCCCTGTGCCTGCGGGTCTGAATGAGTCCATGACAATGGCTATCCAGATCGATAGGCGTCTGCGGGAGCACAAACCTGTGCACCATTTGGCGGTGTCTACTGAGAAGACGCCAGAGAATATGCAATGTGATAGAATTCTGTCCAGAAGTGAACGGCAGAATTTTAGACGAAAAAATGGGTTGTGCTTCTATTGCGGTGATTCAACTCATGTTATATCAGCATGCTCTAAGCGTACTAAGAAGCTTGATAAGTCTGTTTCAATTGGCACTTTACAGTCTAAGTTTATTCTATCTGTGACCCTGATTTGTTCTTTATCATCTATTACCGCGGATGCCTATGTCGACTCTGGCGCCGCTTTGAGTCTTATGGATTGGTCCTTTGCCAAGCGCTGTGGGTATGATTTGGAGCCTCTTGAAACTTCTATACCCCTGAAGGGGATTGACTCCACCCCATTGGCTAGTAATAAACCACAATACTGGACACAAGTAACTATGCGGATTAATCCGGATCATCAGGAGATTATTCGCTTTCTTGTGCTGTATGGCCTGCATGATGTGTTGGTGCTTGGATTGCCATGGCTGCAATCTCATAACCCAGTCCTTGACTGGAAAGCTATGTCTGTGTTAAGCTGGGGATGTAAGGGGACGCATGGGGACGTACCTGTGGTTTCCATTTCATCATCTATTCCCTCTGAGATTCCTGAATTCTTGACTGAATTTTGTGACGTTTTTGAAGAACCTAAGCTTGGTTCATTACCTCCGCACCGGGAGTGCGATTGTGCCATAGATTTAATCCCGGGTAGTAAATACCCAAAGGGTCGTTTGTTTAATCTGTCTGTGCCTGAACATGCTGCTATGCGAGAATATATAAAGGAGTCCTTGGAAAAGGGACATATTCGTCCTTCGTCATCTCCCTTAGGAGCCGGTTTTTTCTTTGTGGCTAAGAAAGATGGCTCTTTGAGGCCGTGTATTGATTATCGGCTTTTGAATAAAATCACGGTTAAATATCAATATCCGTTGCCACTGCTGACCGATTTGTTTGCTCGCATAAAGGGGGCCAAGTGGTTCTCTAAGATAGATCTCCGTGGGGCGTATAATTTGGTGCGAATTAAGCAGGGGGATGAGTGGAAGACCGCATTTTATACGCCCGAGGGCCACTTTGAGTATTTGGTGATGCCTTTTGGTCTTTCAAATGCCCCTTCAGTCTTTCAGTCCTTTATGCATGACATTTTCCGTGATTATTTGGATAAATTTATGATTGTGTATCTGGATGATATTTTGATTTTTTCGGATGACTGGGACTCTCATGTCCAGCAGGTCAGGAGGGTTTTTCAGGTTTTGCGGTCTAATTCCTTGTGTGTGAAGGGTTCTAAGTGCGTTTTTGGGGTTCAAAAGATTTCCTTTTTGGGATATATTTTTTCCCCCTCTTCCATCGAGATGGATCCTGTCAAGGTTCAGGCTATTTGTGATTGGACGCAACCCTCTTCTCTTAAGAGTCTTCAGAAATTTTTGGGCTTTGCTAACTTTTATCGTCGATTTATTGCTGGTTTTTCTGATGTTGTTAAACCATTGACTGATTTGACTAAGAAGGGTGCTGATGTTGCTGATTGGTCCCCTGCTGCTGTGGAGGCCTTTCGGGAGCTTAAGCGCCGCTTTTCTTCCGCCCCTGTGTTGCGTCAGCCTGATGTTGCTCTTCCTTTTCAGGTTGAGGTCGACGCTTCTGAAATCGGAGCTGGGGCGGTTTTGTCGCAGAGAAGTTCCGATTGTTCCGTGATGAGACCTTGTGCCTTTTTCTCGCGTAAATTTTCGCCCGCCGAGCGGAATTATGATGTTGGGAATCGGGAGCTTTTGGCCATGAAGTGGGCTTTTGAGGAGTGGCGTCATTGGCTTGAGGGGGCTAGACATCAGGTGGTGGTATTGACTGACCACAAAAATCTAATTTATCTTGAGTCCGCCAGACGCCTGAATCCTAGACAGGCGCGCTGGTCGTTGTTTTTCTCTCGGTTTAATTTTGTGGTGTCCTACCTCCCGGGTTCTAAGAATGTTAAGGCGGATGCCCTTTCTAGGAGTTTTGAGCCTGACTCCCCTGGTAACTCTGAACCTACAGGTATCCTTAAGGATGGAGTGATATTGTCTGCCGTTTCTCCAGACCTGCGGCGGGCCTTGCAGGAGTTTCAGGCGGATAGACCTGATCGTTGCCCACCTGGTAGACTGTTTGTTCCTGATGATTGGACCAGTAAAGTCATTTCTGAGGTTCATTCTTCTGCGTTGACAGGTCATCCTGGAATCTTTGGTACCAGGGATTTGGTGGCAAGGTCCTTCTGGTGGCCTTCCCTGTCTCGAGATGTGCGAGGCTTTGTGCAGTCTTGTGACGTTTGTGCTCGGGCCAAGCCTTGTTGTTCTCGGGCTAGTGGATTGTTGTTGCCCTTGCCTATCCCGAAGAGGCCCTGGACGCACATCTCGATGGATTTTATTTCGGATCTTCCTGTTTCTCAGAAGATGTCTGTCATCTGGGTGGTGTGTGACCGTTTCTCTAAGATGGTCCATTTGGTTCCCCTGCCTAAGTTGCCTTCTTCTTCCGAGTTGGTTCCTCTGTTTTTTCAAAATGTGGTCCGTTTGCATGGTATTCCGGAGAATATCGTTTCTGACAGAGGAACCCAATTCGTGTCTAGATTTTGGCGAGCATTCTGTGCTAGGATGGGCATAGATTTGTCTTTTTCGTCTGCTTTCCATCCTCAGACTAATGGCCAGACCGAGCGGACGAATCAGACCTTGGAGACATATTTGAGGTGTTTTGTGTCTGCAGATCAGGATGATTGGGTTGCTTTTTTGCCTTTAGCGGAGTTTGCCCTCAATAATCGGGCCAGCTCTGCCACCTTGGTGTCTCCTTTTTTCTGTAATTCGGGGTTTCATCCTCGATTTTCTTCTGGTCAGGTGGAATCTTCGGATTGTCCTGGAGTGGATGCTGTGGTGGAGAGGTTGCATCAGATTTGGGGGCAGGTAGTGGACAATTTGAAGTTGTCCCAGGAGAAGACTCAGCTTTTTGCCAACCGCCGGCGTCGGGTTGGTCCTCGGCTTTGTGTTGGGGACTTGGTGTGGTTGTCTTCTCGTTTTGTCCCTATGAGGGTTTCTTCTCCTAAGTTTAAGCCTCGGTTCATCGGCCCGTACAAGATATTGGAGATTCTTAACCCTGTGTCCTTCCGTTTGGACCTCCCTGCATCTTTTTCTATTCATAATGTTTTTCATCGGTCATTATTGCGCAGGTATGAGGTACCTTCAGTTGAGCCTCCTGCTCCGGTGTTGGTTGAGGGCGAGTTGGAGTACGTTGTGGAAAAAATCTTGGACTCCCGTGTTTCCAGACGGAAACTCCAGTATCTGGTCAAATGGAAGGGATACGGTCAGGAGGATAATTCTTGGGTGACTGCCTCTGATGTTCATGCCTCCGATCTGGTCCGTGCCTTTCATAGGGCTCATCCTGATCGCCCTGGTGGTTCTGGTGAGGGTTCGGTGCCCCCTCCTTGAGGGGGGGGTACTGTTGTGAAATTGGATTTTGGGCTCCCCCGGTGGCCACTGGTGGAATTGAACTGGTGTGCATCATCCCCTCTGTTCACCTGTTTCCATCAGGATGTGGGAGTCGCTATTTAGCCTTGCTCCTCTGTCACTTCCATGCCGGTCAACATTGTAATCAGAAGCCTTTCTGTGCATGTTCCTGCTGCTAGACAACTCCCAGCTAAGTTGGACTTTAGTCCTCGTTTGTTTTTGCATTTTGTTCCAGTTCACAGCTGTAGTTTCGTTTCTGTGTCTGGAAAGCTCTTGTGATCTGAAATTGCCACTCTGATGTTATGAGTTAATACTAGAGTCTTAAAGTAATTTCAGGATGGCGTTTTGATAGGGTTTTCAGCTGACCATGAAAGTGCGCTTTCTGTCTTCCTACTATCTAGTAAGCGGACCTCAATTTTGCTAAACCTATTTTCATACTACGTTTGTCATTTCATCTAAAATCACCGCCAATATATGTGGGGGCCTCTGTCTGCCTATCGGGGAAATTTCTCTAGAGGTGAGCCAGGACTATATTTTCCTCTGCCAGGATTAGTTAGTCCTCCGGCCGGCGCTGGGCGTCTAGGGATAAAAAACGTAGGCAACGCTACCCGGCTACTGTTAGTTGTGCGGCAGGTTTAGTTCATGGTCAGTTTAGTTTCCATCCTTCCAAGAGCTAGTTCTATGTTTGCTGGGCTATGTTCTCTTGCCATTGAGAACCATAACATGCCTCTTTTGCTAAATCCTGTTTTTCTGCCTGCGTGTGTCTTTCCTCTTATACTCACAGTCAATATTTGTGGGGGGCTGCCTATCCTTTGGGGTTCTGCTCTGAGGCAAGATAGAATTCACATTTCCATCTATAGGGGTATTTAGTCCTCCGGCTGTGTCGAGGTGTCTAGGATGTGTTAGGTACATCCCACGGCTACTTCTAGTTGCGGTGTTAGCTTAGGGGTTGCGGTCAGTACAGGTACCACCTACTCCTGAGAAAGTCTCTCATGCGGCTCCAAGGTCACCGGATCATAACACTAACCCCAAACCCTTGCACCCTCAAACCACATAACTATCCCCAATCTCTCTTACCCCACCTCGCTTCATCTGCAAACCTGCTCTTTAACCTCAGATTTCGCCTACAAAAATATACTATAAGCTGATCACTCTCCTTCACCCACCTGCCTTCCCTTTCTCTGCTCATTCGCACTGCTGGAGACATATCCCCCAGTCCTGCCTCCCACCTCATACATCCCACTAATCCTCTCCCCTATCCTCCTCACACTAAGAGAAGCTACCACAATCCCTCACACTTAAAATCTTAGCCACTGACCCCCACCCCCCTGCTTCCTCTTTCTGGGGCACTTTGGAATGCCTGCTCCATCTGCAACAAGCTCCACATGATCCACAATCTCTTTACTTCCTGGAACCTTTCCTTCCTGGCCCTCACTGAGACCTGGCTGATGCCCCCTGACACGGCCTTCCCTGCAGCACTGAGTTACGGTGGCCTCCAATTTACCCACACTCCTCGCTCTGGCAACAGACATGGCGGAGGAGTGGGTTTCCTTCTTTCAAAAAACTGTTCCTTCAACCCTATCCTACCCCCACCCTCCCTTATCCTCCCTTCTTTTGAGGTTTAATCTGTCTGTATCTACTCTCCCTCTAATCTCCAAATGGCTGTCATATACCGACCACTGGGCTCAGCCACTGCCTTAATCGACCAATTCTCCACCTGACTTCTTCACTTTCTCTCTGCTGACATCCCCATCATCATCATGGATGACTTTAATATCCCTGCTGACACCCGCCAGCCAGCAGTCTCCAAGCTCCTGGCCCTTACTTCATCCTTTGGACTCACTCAGTGGTCCTCCACAGCCACCCACACAGACGGACATATACTAGGCCTCATCTTCCCTCACCTCTGTTCCTTATCTAATCTCACAACCTCCCCCTTCCTCCTATCTGACCACCATCTACTCACCTTCTCATCCTTGTCCTCCTCACCCACCCTCCATGTCCAGCCATTACAAAATCCTCGCAGAAACCTCGCACACCTAAACATTCACAGACTCTAAGACTCTCTTCTACCTCTGTCCTCCATATCTTCACTCCATGACATGGACAGCGCCACCGCTTTCTATAACACCACCCTCACATCAGTCATAGACTCAGTCACCCCTCTCATGCATGGCAAAGCACGACAAATCAATAGGCAACCCTGGCATAACAATCTCACAAAAAAACTTCAACAAGCATCCAGGGTCGAGGAGCGGTGTTGGAAGAAAACATGCCTGACAGATGACTTCACTGCTTTCAAACAAGCTACACTTGCCTTCAAATTAGCCCTCACCTCTGCTAAACAGACTTATTTTAGAAACCTTGTATCTTCATTATCCTACAACCCAAAACAACTCTTCAACACATTTAACTCTCTTATCCGCCCACCACTGCCACCTCCAACTCCTCTCATCTCTTCTGAGGACTTTGCCACCTACTTCAAAAGCAAGATCGAACAAACAAGGCAAACTTTTACTGTTCCACCACCCCAACCACTCCATATGCCAGACCTCTGCCCTTCCCTAATAACCTCCCTCTCCAACATCACCGAAGGAGAGCTTACTCACCTACTTTCCAAATCACACCTCACTACCTGTGCACTTGACCCCATCCCTTCCCACCTGCTCCCCAACCTCACTAACATGCTCATTCCAACCCTAACCCATCTCTCCAACCTATTGCTTTCTTCTGGTACCTTCCCCTCTGCCTTCAAACATGCTATCATCATACCCATCCTCAAAAAACTAACCTTGACCCAACTGCTATGCCCAGCTATCGCTCCATATCACTGCTCCCATTTGCTTCAAATCTCCTTGAGCAGGATGTCCATGCTCAACTTTTCTCCCACCTCTCATCTAACTATTTCCTTGACAACCTCCAATCTGGCTTTCACCCCCACCACTCCACCGAAACTGCCCTGACAAAAATTACTAATCACTTACCCACAGCCAAAACTAACAGACAGTTATCCATCCTCCTCCTTCTCGACCTGTCCTCTGCCTTCGACACAGTTGACCACTGCCTACTGCTACAGATTCTTTCTTCCCTTGGCATCAATGACCTTGCCCTGTCCTGGATTGCTTCATACCTTTCCAACCGCACATTTAGCGTTTCCCACTCCCACACTACCTCCTCATCCCACCCTCTTTCTTTTGGTGTCCCTCAAGGCTCTGTACTAGGGCCCCGACTTTTTTCCATTTATACCCTTGGCCTAGGACAACTCATAAAGTCTCATGGCATCTAGTACCACCTGTATGTGGACGACACTCAGATCTACCTCTCAGGCCCAGATGTCACCTCTCTGCTGTCCAGAATCCCAGAGTGTCTGTCAGCCATATTCACCTTCTTTACCTCTCGCTTCCTAAAACTCAATGTAGGCAAAACTGAACTCATCATCTTTCCCTCATCTTGTGTATCCCCTCTACCTGATCTATCTATTATTGTAAATGGCATCAAACTCTCTCCCGCACCTGAAATCCGCTGCCTCGGGGTAACTCTCGACTCTGCCCTGTACTTCAAACCACACGTCCAAACCCCTGCCACCTCCTGTCACTTCCAACTCAAAAATATTGCTAGAATCCGTCCCTTCCTCAGCCGACAATCTACCAAAACTCTTGTGCATGCCCTCATCATCTCCCGCCTCGATTACTGCAACACCCTCCTCTGTGGCCTCCCCGCTAACTCTCTTGCATTGCTCCAGTCTGTCCTCAACTCTGCTGCCTGGCTAACCTCTCTCCTCGCTACTCCCCTGCTTCTCCCCTCTGCAAATCCATCCACTGGCTCCCAATTCCCCAACAAATCTAGTTCAAACTACTAACACTGATCTACAAAGCCATCCCCAACCTGTCCCCTCCCTATATCTCTGAACTAATCTCCCAATATCTTCACTCATGTAATCCTCCCAAGACCTCCTACTCTCCTCCACACTTATTCGTTCCTCACACCAATCGCCTCCAAGATTTCTCCCGAATATTCCCCATCCTCTGGAATTCCACGCCTCAACACATCCGATTATCCACCACCCACGGATCCTTCAGATGGAACCTGAAAACCCATCTCTTCAGGAAAACCTACAGCCTGCAATAACCATTCTGCTGCCTCACCACCACCTGAGCTGCCACCTCACCACCACCAGGGCTGCCACCTCCCCACCACCAGAGCTGTCACCTCACCACCACCAGAGCTGCCGCACCCCCAAGCTTCTGTCTCTTCCCCATTATCCCATAGAATGTAAGTCCACAAGGACAAGGTCTTCTCCCCTCTACCAGACTGTCATTGTAAATTTGTTTACTGTAAACGATATCTATAACTCTGTATGTGTCATGTTCTCAATGGCAAGAGAACATAGCATCAGCATATATAGGAACTAGCTCTTGGAAGATGGGAACTGAGCTGACCATGAACTAAACCTAACGCACAACTAGCAGTGGCCGGGTAGCATGCCTACGTTGATTCTAGATGCCCAGCACCAGCCGGAGGACTAAATAATGCTAGCAGAGGAAAATATTAGTCCTAGCTCACCTCTAGAGAAATACCCCGAAAGGAGACAGAGGCCCCCCACATGTATTGGCGGTGAATTAAGATGAAATAACAAACGTAGTATGAAAATAGGTTTAGCAAATTTGAGGTCCACTTACTACATAGCAGAAGACAGAAAGGACACTTTCATGGTCAGCTGAAAACCCTATCAAAACACCATCCAGAAATTACTTTAAAACTCTGGCATTAACTCATAACACCAGAGTGGCAATTCCTGTTCACAAGAGCTTTCCAGACACAGTAACGAAACTACAGCTGTGAACTGGAACAAAAATGCAAAAACAAACATGGACAAGAGTCCAACTTATCTAGTAGTTGTCTAGGAGCAGGAACAAGCACAGAGAGGCTTCTGATAACATTGTTGACCGGCAAGCAACTAACAGAGCAGCAAGGTTATATAGCGACTCCCACATCTTGATGGGAACAGGTGAACAGAGAAGATGAAGACACCAGTTCAATTCCACCAGTAGCCACCGGGGGAGCCCAGAATCCAAATTCACAACAGTACCCCCCCCTCAAGGAGGGGGCACCGAACCCTCACCAGAACCACCAGGGCGATCAGGATGGGCCCTATGAAAGGCACGAACCAAATCAGAGGCATGAACATCAGATGCATTCACCCAAGAATTATCCTCCTGGCCGTATCCCTTCCACTTGACCAGATACTGGAGTCTCCGTCTGGAAACACGAGAGTCTAAGATTTTCTCCACAACGTACTCCAACTCACCCTCAACCAACACCGGAGCAGGAGGCTCAACGGAAGGCACAACCGGTACCTCATACCTGCGCAATAATGACCGATGAAAAACGTTATGAATAGAAAAGGATGCAGGGAGGTCCAAACGGAAGGAAACAGGGTTAAGAATCTCCAATATCTTATACGGGCCGATGAACCGAGGCTTAAACTTAGGAGAAGAGACCCTCATAGGGACAAAACGAGAAGACAACCACACCAAATCCCCAACACAAAGCCGAGGACCAACACGACGGTGGCGGTTGGCAAAAAGCTGAGTCTTCTCCTGGGACAACCTCAAATTGTCCACCACCTGCCCCCAGATCTGATGCAATCTCTCCACCACAGCATCCACTCCAGGACAATCCGAAGATTCCACCTGACCAGAGGAAAATCGAGGATGAAACCCCGAATTACAGAAAAACGAGGACACCAAAGTGGCAGAGCTGGCCCGATTATTGAGAGCGAACTCTGCCAATGGCAAAAAAGCAACCCAATCATCCTGGTCAGCAGACACAAAACACCTCAGATATGTCTCCAGGGTCTGATTAGTCCGCTCGGTCTGGCCATTCGTCTGAGGATGGAAAGCGGACGAAAAAGATAAATCTATGCCCATCCTAGCACAGAATGCCCGCCAAAATCTAGACACGAATTGGGTCCCTCTGTCAGAAATGATATTCTCAGGAATACCATGCAAACGAACAACATTTTGAAAAAACAGAGGAACCAACTCGGAAGAAGAAGGCAACTTGGGCAGAGGAACCAAATGGACCATCTTAGAGAAACGGTCACACACCACCCAGATGACAGACATCTTCTGAGAAACAGGCAGATCTGAAATAAAATCCATCGAGATGTGCGTCCAAGGCCTCTTAGGAATAGGCAAGGGCAACAATAATCCACTAGCCCGAGAACAACAAGGCTTGGCCCGAGCACAAACGTCACAAGACTGCACAAAGCCTCGCACATCTCGTGACAGGGAAGGCCACCAGAAGGACCTTGCCACCAAATCCCTGGTACCAAAAATGCCAGGATGACCTGCCAACGCAGAAGAATGAACCTCAGAGATGACTCTACTGGTCCAATCATCAGGAACAAACAGTTTATCAGGTGGGCAACGATCTGGTCTATCCGCCTGAAACTCCTGCAAGGCCCGCCGCAGGTCTGGAGAGACGGCTGACAATACCACTCCATCCTTAAGGATACCTGTGGGCTCAGAGTTACCAGGCGAGTCAGGCTCAAAACTCCTAGAAAGGGCATCCGCCTTAACATTCTTAGAACCCGGTAGGTATGACACCACAAAATTAAACCGAGAGAAAAATAATGACCAGCGCGCCTGTCTAGGATTCAGGCGCCTGGCGGTCTCAAGATAAATCAAATTTTTGTGGTCAGTCAATACCACCACCTGATGTCTGGCCCCCTCAAGCCAATGGCGCCACTCCTCAAAAGCCCACTTCATGGCCAAAAGCTCCCGATTCCCAACATCATAATTCCGCTCAGCGGGCGAAAATTTACGGGAAAAGAAGGCACAAGGCCTCATCACGGAGCAGTCAGAACTTTTCTGCGACAACACTGCCCCAGCTCCGATCTCAGAAGCGTCGACCTCAACCTGAAAAGGTAGAGCAACATCAGGCTGACGCAACACAGGGGCAGAGGAAAAACGGCGCTTAAGCTCCCGAAAGGCCTCCACAGCGTCAGGGGACCAATCAGCAACATCAGCACCCTTCTTAGTCAAATCGGTCAATGGCTTAGCAATATCTGAAAAACCAGCAATAAATCGACGATAAAAGTTAGCAAAGCCCAAAAATTTCTGAAGACTCTTAAGAGAAGAGGGCTGCGTCCAATCACAAATAGCTTGAACCTTGACAGGATCCATTTCAATGGAAGAGGGAGAAAAAATATATCCCAAAAAGGAAATCCTCTGTACCCCAAAAACACACTTAGAACCCTTCACACACAAAGAATTAGACCGCAAAACCTGGAAAACCCTCCTGACTTGCTGGACATGAGAGTCCCAGTCATCCAAAAAAATCAGAATATCATCCAGATACACAATCATAAATTTATCCAAATAATCGCGAAAAATATCATGAATAAAGGACTGGAAAACTGACGGAGCATTTGAAAGACCAAAAGGCATCACTAAATACTCAAAGTGGCCCTCGGGCGTATTAAATGCGGTTTTCCACTCATCCCCCTGCCTGATTCGCACCAAATTATACGCCCCACGAAGGTCAATCTTAGAGAACCACTTGGCCCCCTTTATGCGAGCAAACAAATCAGTCAGCAACGGCAATGGGTATTGATATTTAACAGTGATTTTGTTCAAAAGCCGATATCGATACATGGTCTCAAAGAGCCGTCTTTTTTTGACACAAAGAAAAAACCGGCTCCTAAGGGAGATGACGATGGACGAATATGTCCCTTTTCCAAGGACTCCTTTATATATTCTCGCATAGCAGCATGTTCAGGCACAGACAGATTAAACAAACGACCCTTTGGGTATTTACTACCCGGGATTAAATCTATGGCACAATCGCACTCTCGGTGCGGAGGTAACGAACCAAGCTTGGATTCTTCAAAGACGTCACGATAGTCAGACAGGAACTCAGGAATTTCAGAGGGAATAGATGATGAAATGGAAACCACAGGTACATCCCCATGAGCCCCCTTACATCCCCAGCTCAACACAGACATAGCTCTCCAGTCGAGGACTGGGTTGTGAGATTGCAGCCAAGGCAATCCTAGCACCAAATCATCATGTAGATTATACAGCACCAGAAAGCGAATAATCTCCTGGTGATCCGGATTAATACGCATAGTTACTTGTGTCCAGTATTGTGGTTTATTATTAGCCAATGGGGTGGAGTCAATCCCCTTCAGAGGAATAGGAGTCTCCAAAGGCTCTAAATCATACCCACAGCGTTTGGCAAAGGACCAATCCATAAGACTCAAAGCGGCGCCAGAGTCGACATAGGCGTCCGTGGTAATAGATGACAAAGAGCAAATCAGGGTCACAGATAGAATAAACTTAGACGGTAAGGTGCAAATGGAAACAGATTTATCAAGCTTTTTAGTGCGCTTAGAGCATGCTGATATAACATGAGTAGAATCACCACAATAGAAACACAACCCATTTTTCCGTCTAAAATTCTGCCGCTCGCTTCGGGACAGAATTCTATCACACTGCATACTCTCTGGCGACTTCTCAGTGGACACCGCCAGATGGTGCACTGGTTTGCGCTCCCGCAAACGCCTATCGATCTGAATAGCCATTGTCATGGACTCATTCAGACCCGCAGGCACAGGGAACCCCACCATAACATCCTTAATGGCATCAGAGAGACCCTCTCTGAAAGTCGCCGCCAGGGCGCACTCATTCCACTGAGTAAGCACAGACCATTTACGGAATCTTTGGCAGTAAATTTCCACTTCATCTTGCCCCTGAGATAGGGACATCAAAGTTTTTTCTGCCTGAAGCTCCAAATGAGGTTCGTCATAAAGCAACCCCAAGGCCAGAAAAAACGCATCCACATTGAGCAACGCAGGATCCCCTGGTGTCAATGAAAAAGCCCAGTCTTGAGGGTCGCCCCGGAGCAAGGAAATCACAATCCTGACCTGCTGTGCAGGGTCTCCGGCAGAGCGAAATTTCAGGGACAAAAATAATTTGCAATTATTTCGAAAATTCTGAAACCCAGATCTATTCCCCGAGAAAAATTCCGGCAAAGGAATTCTCGGCTCAGATACAGGTGCATGACAAACAAAGTCTTGCAAATTTTGTACCTTCGTGGCGAGATTATTCAAACCTGCAGTTACACTCTGAAGATCCATTACAAACAGGTGGACACAGAGCCATTCAAAGATTAGAAGGAGAAAAAAAAAAAAAAAAAAAAAAAAAATCTCAGCAGACTTCTTATTTCTCTCCTTTCTCAGCCAAGGATTTTAACCCTTTAGTGGGCCGGTCAAACTGTCATGTTCTCAATGGCAAGAGAACATAGCATCAGCATATATAGGAACTAGCTCTTGGAAGATGGGAACTGAGCTGACCATGAACTAAACCTAACGCACAACTAGCAGTGGCCGGGTAGCATGCCTACGTTGATTCTAGATGCCCAGCACCAGCCGGAGGACTAAATAATGCTAGCAGAGGAAAATATTAGTCCTAGCTCACCTCTAGAGAAATACCCCGAAAGGAGACAGAGGCCCCCCACATGTATTGGCGGTGAATTAAGATGAAATAACAAACGTAGTATGAAAATAGGTTTAGCAAATTTGAGGTCCACTTACTACATAGCAGAAGACAGAAAGGACACTTTCATGGTCAGCTGAAAACCCTATCAAAACACCATCCAGAAATTACTTTAAAACTCTGGCATTAACTCATAACACCAGAGTGGCAATTCCTGTTCACAAGAGCTTTCCAGACACAGTAACGAAACTACAGCTGTGAACTGGAACAAAAATGCAAAAACAAACATGGACAAGAGTCCAACTTATCTAGTAGTTGTCTAGGAGCAGGAACAAGCACAGAGAGGCTTCTGATAACATTGTTGACCGGCAAGCAACTAACAGAGCAGCAAGGTTATATAGCGACTCCCACATCTTGATGGGAACAGGTGAACAGAGAAGATGAAGACACCAGTTCAATTCCACCAGTAGCCACCGGGGGAGCCCAGAATCCAAATTCACAACATGTATGTAACCCTTTTCTCATGTACAGCATCATGGAATTAATGGTGCTATATAAATAAATAATAATATTAATAATAATAATAATAATTCTGATTTTTGGGAGACAGAATGAACAAAAACCAGCAATTCAGGAATTGCTTTTTTTCTTGTTTTAAACCGTTCCATGTGTGTTTAGGCAGCTTTATTCCTCAGGTCAGAACGATTACATCGATACCTTATTTTTTTTTTTTATGTTTTGGTGCTTTTACACAATAAAGACTATTTTATAGAAAAAATTATTATTTTTGCATCACTTTATTCTGAGAGCTATAACTTTTTTTCTGCTGATGGAGCTGAATGGTGGCTTGTTTTTTGTGGGACAAGATGACGTTTTCAGCGGTACCATTTTAATTTGCATCTGTCTTTTTTATCGCATTTTATTACGCTTTGTGTTTGGCGGTTTGATGATAAAGCATTGTTTTTTGCCTCATTTTTTATTTTTTTTACATTGTTCACTGAAGGGGTTAACTAGTGGGACAGTTTTATAGAGCAGATAGTTACGAATTCGGCAAAACCAAATATGTGTGCTTTTATTGTTTTTTTTATTTACATAAATAAATGTATTTATTGGTATAATATGTATTTATTTTTTCTTTATTTTGGGATTTAAAAAAATATATTTTTGCATATTATAATTTTTTTTACTTTATTACATTCTCCCTATATGGGACACTGCTATTTTGCAGCAGATCGCTGATCCGTCACTCTGCACTATCAGATCAGATCAGGAACTGACAGGTATGGAAAGAGGCATGCCGGTCCAGGAAGGACCCCCACGGCCATCTTGATGCCAGGGGTCTCCATGGATACCATCAGGACAACATAATCGAATTGCATTGTTCTGATGGAAGCATGCAGGAAACCCCCTCCCTGCATGATGCTTCTCTATGCCGCTGTCACTACTGACAGTGGCATCAGAGGGGTTAAAGCCCACATGGTAGCACCGATCATAGGCATTGCTGGGGGTTTCAGCTGTCACATACAGATCTCATCTCCTGAGATCTTGGTGTCGAGATCTCCATCTGCACATGCACCACCCCCCAGTGGTCATTGAATCTGGCCTTTCACAAAATGTCAGCAGAGCCCCCTGCAGCATCGGAGACACCCGCAGCAGCACCAAACACCCCTGCAGCAGCTTCATACATCCCTGCTGCGCTGCCAGGCACCCGCAGCAGTGCCAGACTCCCCCACAGCACCAGACACCCACAGCAGCACCGGACACCCGCAGAGGTGCACCGGACATCGGAACAGCCCCTCATCCCAGCCTCTCATCCCAGCCTGTGGCCTGCAGCATCACCCCACTCCTGTCTCCTCCAGCAGCGACCCTGGGACCCTGCTTCTCTGCAGCCACCAACCCTGGTAAGCAATAAGACACATGTATTATAAGAAGTACCCCCATTTTATTAAAAAAATGTTTTCCTATTTGCTTTTCAAAATTTGGGGTGCTTCTTATAATCTGGAGCATCTTATAACCCGAAAAATACAATATATTGCCTTTGTGTTTGTTTGTAAATTGCTTTGATGCTGATGATATCGCAACTGCCGTGGGGTTCACTGCATCTTGAATGTGCCGTCGGATACGGACCTTCAATGGACAGGTTGTACATCCTGTACAGTGTATATTGTAATTTGCATTCTGTGCATTCCATCAAATATACAACATAAGGAGTGTGGCAGTTGATGAAATTACATATCCAGTAAGTTGATAAATTGTGAGTAGAATGAAATGTATTAGCTTTGTGTGTATGTTACCATGCTTGGCACCTATTTGCTCCACATTTAAAGAAATCTTTTGTATGTAGCCAGGGTCCTTGGTTTGGCGACTGATTGAAGTGGCTAGTGAACAGACTAGGAGACAAGATTGAGCCCCAAGTAGGTGCACATTTGTCTAAAAAATGAATGTCAACTTTTAAAATTTCCCTGAGTTTTATATCCTGATTGAGCATAGGTACATATTTTTTATGATGCTGTCAATGTCTCTGTATGGTGTACTATAAATAGTAGTAAATGTAATCTTGTGTTTTTTTCATTAATTGCTGAATTTGTTATAATTTTATTTGTTAACAAATTTTCCCGGTCTATATTAGAAACAGGTTTATATTGAGAGACCATTTTGGGTATTTTGGGTACCCCCTATGTGACAATCTAGAGCAGTTTTCTTCAGATTCTATACAAATGTATCTTATGTAGAGCAGTTGCGTTTCACTCTAATTAGTCATATGGAATATGTGAGAACCCTGTGGTTGTCATAGCCGGATAGATATGAGAGCCATCCAGTGGTCGTCGCTCATAGCATGTGAGCATTTCTGCTATATGCAGCAGGGCTACAGCCCTGCTCTATGAAGCACAAGCAGTATTTTTTCAAGGAAATTTACAAAATCTATTTTTTTGAGGGACCTATCCATGCTTGAAGCATCTTTGGGGATCCTATGTATTGGAAAGCCTCCAAAAGTGATACCATTTTGAACACAGCACCCCCCCCCCCCCGACATATTGAAAACTTCTTTCAGGTAGTTTATTTACCCTTCAGGTGATTTTAAGGAAATAATGCAAAGTGATATATCAGGAATGAAAAAGTGTATTATTACCACCTAAATGTTTCTAACTTTTCTAACGCTGCTATTTGCCCGGGAACTGCAATCGCAAACATCAGGACCACACGATCATAATCCCAGGGTGCCGATGAGGTTGAAGAAGGAGCCCCCACACTCTGTTAACCATTTATATGATGTCACTATTGACAGCAGCATCAAAGGGGTTAAAGAGATATGGACTGTGCCCACACTGATCGTGGCTGATACAGCAAGTCGTCAGCTATAGTGTACAGCTGACAGCTGCTCAATTGTCACCAGTGTGAGAATGATATGCTCTTATATCACAGGTCAGTAAAAAGACGTATTAACAGTCATTAAGGGGTTAAATAACATGCTTTCTCAAGGGGAGTCAGTGCATACAAGATACTTTACAGGACCTTATGTATCCATGGCAGCGGTCACATGAATGGAATTGGGTTGCTTGGTGCATTAGAACTACTCCAAGTGTGCTAACCTAGTGTCGTCCAGCTATTAAGTCATCAATGCGCATGCCCAGGAGTGTAGATACATGGCTCTCGGACATGCACAGACGACATGTAGATGCCGGGAGACACCAGAGGTCACAAAGCGGCAAAACGAGCACACCAATCTCATCAAAAGTATATATAGAGAGCTTAAATTGGGTCAAATCATTCACAGGGGAGATAGAAAATAGCACCAAAATAGATGGAATAGACATAAAAAAGATAGTATCAGAGTAGCTTCACAAGCATATTGCTATATATATAAGGGTCCATATTGATGAGCTTGTCTGATTTATGCCACTTATTCATTGATGCTTCTAAATATCCTGATCCACTATGCCATGTAGATGGATCCAAAAAGACCCCCCAAAAAACAAAGGATCAATTAAATGTTAATGGGCTGGAGGAGAAATAATAGAGCAAATAGAAAAACTAAAAACATAAGAAATAAAAAGCGTAAAGTACAAAAAATGGCAAACAAATGTACAGAAAAGATAAAAAACAAACTGTTCCCTTTAGTCCATCTGGTGTTACTGTACCTATTGTCACAATCCACTTGGTTTCTTGTTGGGCTGAAGTTTTTTTATATTTGCCACCCCTAATCCATTATGGTCCAAGTCAATGTCGCGTGTCATAAGCGATTTAGGGCTGCAGTTGTGATGAATTCTAAAGTGTCAAGGGATAGTTTTTAACTCTGAAATACCCACCACCGCCTCTGATGCTCCAATGTCCCTAACATGTTCCCACACCCTGACTCTTAATTTTCTCAAAGTAAAACTCACATAAATCCTAGGGCTGTCACAAGTCACATAATATATCACATTAGTACTGCTACAGGATTTATGCTGGGTAGTTGAAAATGTTTATTACCATCATACTTGTGGTCTTGTGCCGACTAGATGGGCATGGACTCTTTCAATGCAAGTGTATTGAAGGAGGACAAGTCTAGGCGCAATGTAGGCAGAAATATGCAAATCGTATACTTGTGGTCACATGACTGCTGGCACAAAAAAGGAAATTATGGATATCAAATTATATCAGTGTCTTATTTTTTCATAGGTCATTTGACTTGCATTAGCAATTTTCAAATTTTGCACATCTAATTTATTTTATATGAACAATCGCTCTGCAAAAAAAGGACATGTGAAAAGTCAAATTGATAATTTGTGATCTATCTGCAAAAAATAGCAGATAGCACGAGTACCAAAAAAATCTGATTTGTGAAAGAAACCCTTATATCACATACTTTTTACAATAGTTGATTTTGTTTTTGTTTGTTTTTTTGCTGTTATTGGACATGAAACACAGTGGTACTTTAAATATCCATAGAACTGTGACCTCCATGTCATTTTCTCAAAAACATAAAACCATTCTGGTGACATATTTACCAAAAATGAAATATATTAAGACATTTCTAAATTCTTTTCAGAACTGTGTATTCCTTAATTGACTACAGTATTAAAACCTGCTGGGAAGGCTTGACTGAAAACCTGAGGCAGCTTTTGCTAAAGGCAAAACTGCTGCCCCAAATTCATCTACTGCTGTGATGATTTTAAGGATGGACCAAAAGGTTAATAGTTTAAATCCTAGTCCCTGTAGATAAAGATGATAAGAACCTATTTGATGTTGAAGGCATTGAAGTGGAATAGAAATCTTGAAAACTTTAACTTTTTCACTATTTTACAGCTTTCTTGCTTAATTTTCTGAAGACATAATATTTTATGCGCACTAGAATCTTTCACAAGGAGGAAACTCTTTTGAGCACAGGATATAGAGAAGTCAAGTGGTTAAAATCTTTTGCAAAATTATAACTATTGTATATATGCCTTATATGTGTCAGTTTTATTTATGCTGAACATAGTCATAGGAGGTGGGAAGATGTTTATGATGTTGACTTTACTACTTGCAAAAGTTGCTGTGAATGTAGGAGTTCATGGTGTTTTAAAAGACAAAACTGCTTTAAAGAGGCATTATCTAGGTTGCATTGTATGTCAGGTCAGGGTTGGCAGCTTGAGTTTTAAATTTTTTTCTTAGGCAGCTTATAAAAAAAAATGACAGTGATCAGTTTTTGGGGGGCATATTTAAAAACCATGATGAATCTTTGATTCATGTCTACCGCAAATAATTCTGTATTAGCTGTACTCAATGTAAACTGAAAAAGGATGACAATTATAGTAATAATAATTTGTAAAATTTTCTCCGGTGTAAAAAAATAGAATCAGGAGCACATCAGGAATATCGGTATGGTTGGAAATTCTATGTCAGTTAAGAACCCTTCTAAAAAAAAAAACCAAAGCACTCTGTTTCTAAAGAAAACTTTAATGGTTGCTATTTTATTTCTTGAAACCACAAAGCCACATTTTATCAATACAAATAAAATGGATTGAAAAAAGATGTGAATCAAAACATTTTAGCTTCTATTGTCTTAACCCCGTCATGACATATGAAATACATTTTCATCATATGTCATGTCCCTAACTTTTTCGCATGTAAGAAAAAAAAAATCCAAAAGTTCAAATTACTCTACCTCTTGCCAAATGACAAATAAAACCATTAACGATAAATAAAAAATACTCATATATGGTATCACTGTGTTTGTAAAAGTTTGATCTATCAACATAATTAATTAAAAATAAATAAATTAAGTCCATCGGTAAACAGCATAACAAGAAAAAAAAAATCTAAACTACAGAATTGTGGTTTTTTTGGGTGCAATAACATTGCAATAAAATGCAAAAAGATACCAAATGATATCAGTAAATACATGAGCTCAGGGTGCAAAAAAATAAGCCTTCACAGATCTCAGAAAATGGTAACATAAGTAAAAACATTTTTTTTTATACATTTCCAATTTTTTTCAGTACTTAAATAAAAAAAATAAATAAAAAAAAAAATATATATATATATATATATATATATATATATATATCTAATATATAAAGCTGAATGTGTGTGTGTGTGTATGTATGTATGTATGTATGTATGTCCGGGATTGGCATCTGAACCGTAGCAGCTACAGCCACAAAATTTTGCACAGTCACACGTCTGGACCCCGAGAGCGTCATAGGCTATGTTGTGAGGTGAAATTTTAACCCCGCGCTTTCCAATTCACCAAACAATTTTGCCCCTATCGACATAATGGGGAAAAAGTGAAAGGAAAAGTGTTGGAGGCGTCGCAGCTACAGGCACAAAATTTTGCACAGTCACACGTCTGGACCCTGAGAGCGTCAAAGCTATATTGTGAGGTGAAATTTTAACCCCGCGCTTTCCAATTCACCAAACAATTTTGCCCCTATCTACATAATGGGGAAAAAATGAAAGGAAAAGTGTTGGAGGCAAATTAACAGCTGCCAGATGTGAACAAGGGGGACTTAAAGAATGACAGCGATGGCACCAAAGAGTATATACTGTACAGTTGCTAAGGTGGGGCCCCAACATGGGATAATCACACCACCACGGGGATATGAACACACACACAAAATGCGCCACACACTACCACGTGCTCGAACACATATACCACCCTCAGTGCACATTTCACCACACATACACCAACCTCGCCACATAAAAGTAGAAACACAAAAGTCGCCGCTCAAAACTCGCCACGCGCAAAACTCTCCACATGCAAAACTCGCCACACGTGCAAAACTCGCCACACGCAAAACTTGCACACGCAGAAAAATTGCCACACGCAGAAAAATTGCCACATGCACAAAAGTTGCAACACATGCAAAAGTTGCCTCACACAAAACTTGCACATACTCAAAAGGCACCACACATAAAACTCGCCACGCGCAAAACTCGCCATGCGCAAAACTTGCTGCACACAACTTGCTACACTAACCTGTCACATGCAACTCGACACACAAAAAGTTGCTACACGCATGTCGCCACACAAAACTCATCTCACAAAAGTCCCTACATGCATGTCGCCACACGCAACTCAACACACACAACTTGACACACGAAACTCGCCCTAAAACACACACAAGTCTGGTATCCTTCAAAAATAAAAATCTGATTAATAAGCAGACAAACTACAAGAGCAACAAATGTACCATATAGGAATCCGGCAGCTGTCAGTCACATGACCAGTCTATTATGTGTATGTGTGAGCTAATATATACTGCCAGGGGGTGGGCTTACTGTTGGCTGGGGATTTATCAGGCTGCCATTTTAGCTTACAAATACTGAGGTAAAAATACTGACCAAATAACGTGTGAACGAGGGCTAATACAGGAGGAGATGACATACAGCTATATACTATATACAGGAGATGACACACAGGTATATACTATTTACAGGGGAGATGACACACAGGTATATACTATATACAGGAGGAGATGACACACAGATATATACTATATACAGGAGAGATGACACACAGGTATATACTATATAGAGGAGGAGATGACATACAGGTACATACTACATACAGGAGGAGATGACATACAGGTATATACTATATACAGGAGGAGATGACACACAGGTATATACTATATACAGGAGCAGATTACCTACAGGTATATAGTATATACAGGAGGAGATGACACAGGTATATGCTATGTATAGGAGGAGATGACATACAGGTATATACTATATACAGGAGATGACACACAGATATATACTATATATAGGTGAGATGACACACAGGTATATACTATATACAGGAGATTACATACAGGTATATCTAATATATAAAGCTGAATGTGTGTATGTATGTATGTGTGTATGTCCGGGATTGGCATCTGTACCGTCGCAGCTACAGCCACAAAATTTTGCACAGTCACACGTCTGGACCCCGAGAGCGTCATAGGCTATGTTGTGAGGTGAAATTTTAACCCCGCGCGTTCCAATTCACCAAACAATTTTGCTCCTATCTACATAATGGGGAAAAAGTGAAGGGAAAAGTGTTGGAGGAAAATTGACAGCTGCCAGATGTGAACAATGAGGACTTAAAGAATGAGAGCGATGGCGACAAAGAGTATATACCGTACAGTTGCTAAGGTGGGGCCCCGACATGGGATACTCACCACACACGGGGATATGAACACAAACACAAAATGCGCCACACACTACCACGTGCTTGAACACATATACCACCCTCAGCACACATTTCACCACACACACACACCAACCTCGCCACATAAAAGTCGAAACACAAAAGTCACCACTCAAAACTCGCTACATGCAAAACTCGCCATATGCAAAACTAGGCTCACGCAAAACTCGCCACACGTGCAAAACTCACCTCATGGAAAACTCACCTCATGCAAAACTTGCACACACAGAAAAATTGCCACATGTACAAAAGTTGCACCACATGCAAAAGTTGCCTCACACAAAACTTGCACATACTCAAAAGGCACCACACATAAAACTCGCCACGCGCAAAACTCGCCATGCGCAAAACTTGCTGCACACAACTTGCTACACTAACCTGTCACATGCAACTCGACACACAAAAAGTTGCTACACGCATGTCGCCACACAAAACTCATCTCACAAAAGTCCCTACATGCATGTCGCCACACGCAACTCAACACACACAACTTGACACACGAAACTCGCCCTAAAACACACACAAGTCTGGTATCCTTCAAAAATAAAAATCTGATTAATAAGCAGACAAACTACAAGAGCAACAAATGTACCATATAGGAATCCGGCAGCTGTCAGTCACATGACCAGTCTATTATGTGTATGTGTGAGCTAATATATACTGCCAGGGGGTGGGCTTACTGTTGGCTGGGGATTTATCAGGCTGCCATTTTAGCTTACAAATACTGAGGTAAAAATACTGACCAAATAACGTGTGAACGAGGGCTAATACAGGAGGAGATGGCATACAGCTATATACTATATACAGGAGATGACACACAGGTATATACTATTTACAGGGGAGATGACACACAGGTATATACTATATACAGGAGGAGATGACACACAGATATATACTATATACAGGAGAGATGACACACAGGTATATACTATATAGAGGAGGAGATGACATACAGGTACATACTACATACAGGAGGAGATGACATACAGGTATATACTATATACAGGAGGAGATGACACACAGGTATATACTATATACAGGAGCAGATTACCTACAGGTATATAGTATATACAGGAGGAGATGACACAGGTATATGCTATGTATAGGAGGAGATGACATACAGGTATATACTATATACAGGAGATGACACACAGATATATACTATATATAGGTGAGATGACACACAGGTATATACTATATACAGGAGATTACATACAGGTATATCTAATATATAAAGCTGAATGTGTGTATGTATGTATGTGTGTATGTCCGGGATTGGCATCTGTACCGTCGCAGCTACAGCCACAAAATTTTGCACAGTCACACGTCTGGACCCCGAGAGCGTCATAGGCTATGTTGTGAGGTGAAATTTTAACCCCGCGCGTTCCAATTCACCAAACAATTTTGCTCCTATCTACATAATGGGGAAAAAGTGAAGGGAAAAGTGTTGGAGGAAAATTGACAGCTGCCAGATGTGAACAATGAGGACTTAAAGAATGAGAGCGATGGCGACAAAGAGTATATACCGTACAGTTGCTAAGGTGGGGCCCCGACATGGGATACTCACCACACACGGGGATATGAACACAAACACAAAATGCGCCACACACTACCACGTGCTTGAACACATATACCACCCTCAGCACACATTTCACCACACACACACACCAACCTCGCCACATAAAAGTCGAAACACAAAAGTCACCACTCAAAACTCGCTACATGCAAAACTCGCCATATGCAAAACTAGGCTCACGCAAAACTCGCCACACGTGCAAAACTCACCTCATGGAAAACTCACCTCATGCAAAACTTGCACACACAGAAAAATTGCCACATGTACAAAAGTTGCACCACATGCAAAAGTTGCCTCACACAAAACTTGCACATACTCAAAATGCACCACACATAAAACTCGCCACGCGCAAAACTCGCCATGCACAAATCTTGCTGCACACAACTTGCTACACTAACCTGTCACATGCAACTCAACACACAAAATGTTGCTACACGCATGTCGCCACACAAAACTCATCTCACAAAAGTCGCTACATGCATGTCGCCACACGCAACTCAACACACACAACTTGACACATAAAACTCGCCCTAAAACACACACAAGTCTGGTATTGTCCTTCAAAAATAAAAATCTGATTAATAAGCAAACTACAAGAGCAACAAATGTACCATATAGGAAATACGGCAGCTGTCAGTCACATGACCTGTCTATTATGTGTATGTGTGAGCTAATATATACTGCCAGGGGGGAGGGCTTCCTGTTGGCTGGGGATTTATCAGGCTGCCAATAGCAACCAATCACAGCTCAGCTTCTATTTTGCTACAGTTAATTAACCTGAGCTCTGATTGGTTAATATAGGCAACAAAGACATTCTCAGTATAACAAAGCTAATATATGTTGTGAAATGCTTCTATTTGCTTAGTTTTTGCCTTTTAATAATTACATTTCTATCTATTTGTTTTGTGGTTTTTGTGTGCAGAATAAATTTTTGTTAACACATTCTATTTTGCTAACAGCAGTCATTAACCCGGGCGAAGCCGGGTAGTACAGCTAGTATATATATATATATTATATATATATCTAATATATAAAGCTGAATGTGTTTATGTGTGTATGTATGTATGTATGTGTGTGTGTATGTCCGGGATTGGCATCTGAACCGTCGCAGCTACAGCCACAAAATTTTGCACAGTCACACGTCTGGACCCCGAGAGCGTCATAGGCTATGTTGTGAGGCGAAATTTTAACCCCGCGCATTCCAATTCACCAAACAATTTTGCCCCTATCTACATAATGGGGAAAAAATGAAAGGAAAAGTGTTGGAGGCAAATTAACAGCTGCCAGATGTGAACAAGGGGGACTTAAAGAATGAGAGCGATGGCGCCAAAGAGTATATACTGTACAGTTGCTAAGGTGGGGCCCCGACATGGGATAATCACCACACCACCACAGGGATATGAACACACACAAAAAATGCGCCACACACTACCACATGCTCGAACACATATATCACCCTCAGCACACATTTCACCACACATACACCAACCTCGCCACATAAAAGTCGAAACACAAAAGTCGCCGCTCAAAACTCGCCACGCGCAAAACTCTCCACATGCAAAACTCGCCACACGTGCAAAACTCACCTCATGGAAAACTCGCCACACGCAAAACTTGCACACGCAGAAAAATTGCCACATGCACAAAAGTTGCAACACATGCAAAAGTTGCCTCACACAAAACTTGCACATACTCAAAAGGCACCACACATAAAACTCGCCACGCGCAAAACTCGCCATGCGCAAAACTTGCTGCACACAACTTGCTACACTAACCTGTCACATGCAACTCGACACACAAAAAGTTGCTACACGCATGTCACCACACAAAACTCATCTCACAAAAGTCGCTACATGCATGTCGCCACACGCAACTCAACACACACAACTTGACACACGAAACTCGCCCTAAAACACACACAAGTCTGGTATTATCCTTCAAAAATAAAAATCTGATTAATAAGCAGACAAACTACAAGAGCAACAAATGTACCATATAGGAATCCGGCAGCTGTCAGTCACATGACCAGTCTATTATGTGTATGTGTGAGCTAATATATACTGCCAGGGGGTGGGCTTACTGTTGGCTGGGGATTTATCAGGCTGCCAATTTAGCTTACAAATACTGTGGTAAAAATACTGACCAAATAACGTGTGAACGAGGGCTAATACAGGAGGAGATGACATACAGATATATACTATATACAGGAGGAGATGACACACAGGTATATACTATTTACAGGAGGAGATGACACACAGATATATACTATATACAGGAGAGATGACACACAGGTATATACTATATAGAGGAGGAGATGACATATAGGTACATACTACATACAGGAGGAGATGACATACAGGTATATACTATATACAGAAGGAGATGACACACAGGTATATACTATATACAGGAGCAGATTACCTACAGGTATATAGTATATACAGGAGGAGATGACATACAGGTATATGCTATGTATAGGAGGAGATGACATACAGATATATACTATATACAGGAGGAGATGACACACAGATATATACTATATATAGGTGAGATGACACACAGGTATATACTGTATACAGGAGATTACATACAGGTATATCTAATATATAAAGCTGAATGTGTGTATGTATGTATGTGTGTATGTCCGGGATTGGCATCTGCACCGTCGCAGCTACAGCCACAAAATTTTGCACAGTCACACGTCTGGACCCCGAGAGCGTCATAGGCTATGTTGTGAGGTGAAATATTAACCCCGCGCATTCCAATTCACCAAACAATTTTGCCCCTATCTACATAATGGGGAAAAAGTGAAGGGAAAAGTGTTGGAGGAAAATTGACAGCAGCCAGATGTGAACAATGGGGACTTAAAGAATGAGAGCGATGGCGCCAAAGAGTATATACCATACAGTTGCTAAGGTGGGGCCCCGACATGGGATACTCACCACACACGGGGATATGAACACAAACACAAAATGCGCCACACACTACCACGTGCTTGAACACATATACGACCCTCAGCACACATTTCACCACACACACACCAACCTCGCCACATAAAAGTCGAAACACAAAAGTCACCACTCAAAACTCGCCACGCGCAAAACTCGCTACATGCAAAACTCGCCATATGCAAAACTAGGCTCGCGCAAAACTCGCCACACGTGCAAAACTCACCTCATGGAAAACTCACCTCATGCAAAACTTGCACACACAGAAAAATTGCCACATGTACAAAAGTTGCAACACATGCTAAAGTTGCCTCACACAAAACTTGCACATACTCAAAACGCACCACACATAAAACTCGCCACGCGCAAAACTCGCCATGCACAAATCTTGCTGCACACAACTTGCTACACTAACCTGTCACATGCAACTCGACACACAAAATGTTGCTACACGCATGTCACCACACAAAACTCATCTCACAAAAGTCGCTACATGCATGTCGCCACACGCAACTCAACACACACAACTTGACACATGAAACTCGCCCTAAAACACACACAAGTCTGGTATTATCCTTCAAAAATAAAAATCTGATTTAATAAGCTGACAAACTACAAGAGCAACAACTGTACCATATAGGAAATACGGCAGCTGTCAGTCACATGACCTGTCTATTATGTGTATGTGTGAGCTAATATATACTGCCAGGGGGTGGGCTTCCTGTTGGCTGGGGATTTATCAGGCTGCCAATAGCAACCAATCACAGCTCAGCTTCTATTTTGCTACAGTTAATTAATCTGAGCTCTGATTGGTTAATATAGGCAACAAAGACATTCTCAGTATAACAAAGCTAATATATGTTGTGAAACGCTTCTATTAGCTTAGTTTTTGCCTTTTAATAATTACATTTCTATCTATTTGTTTTGTGGTTTTTGCGTGCAGAATAAATTTTTGTTAACACATTCTATTTTGCTAACAGCAGTCATTAACCCGGGCGAAGCCGGGTAGTACAGCTAGTATATATATATATATATATATATATATATATATATATATATATATATATATATATACACATGTATGGTTTCTGCGTAATTGCACTGAGCTAGAGAATTATATTGCTTTAACGATATAGTGAAGATGGTGAATAAAAAATCCAGAAAAGAAATGTGGAATGGCATTTTTGTTTTGCAATTTAGACCCACCTGAAATTTTTTTCCCACTTTCCAGTGGATCACATGATAAAATGAATTGCGTCATTCAAAAGTAAAACTTGTCCTGCAAAATCTAAACCCTTGTAAGGTTATGTGGATGGGGAAAAGAAAGTTTTGGCTTTTGGAATAAGGGGAGTAAAAAGGAACATCATTAAGTCATGAAGGGGTTACGGCGGGATTTAGCTCCATAATATCCAATATATCTACCAGTTTACGGTAATTATCTCTGGTTTACATGAATGTTACATAGTTTATTTTTATGTACCTATTATTATGTATTTACAGAAATAAACCGTTTCCTTTTAGTGATCGGCAAACCCATGGATGTTCGGGTCCAGTGGGTTCGGAGAGTCATTTAAAAGAAGTTTGGTTCGGGTACCAGAACTCGAACCCAGTCCGGATCCCATTCATCTGAATGGTGGGCCCGAACATCCGTTGTTTACCACGCTTTCATCTGCATGACAGCACGGCAAACACGGGCTCTGATCAGTAATAAGATCGTTACCACTGGTTAGAGCGTTGTGATTCCCCTGTTGTCAGATGACAGAGAATGATCCTGCAGCTATGGTGGTAAAAATGTTACCAGTGGTCGTGATGAGATTACTACTCTCATCAGTGCATACCTGTTGTGGCTGACAGCAGAAAGAGCAGGCAAGGCTGATGAGAGTATTCATCTGCCGGCGCCTGTGCAACAAATAAATAAATAAAAAAAAGAAAAAAGGTCTCTTTTTTTTGATAACCAGCAAGGGCAAACTCCAGCTGTCACCTTTACCATGGCTGGTTATCAAGAATAAATGGGTCCCAGGCCAATTTTTTTAGTTATTTAAATGAATAATTGAAAAAACAGCATGAGATCCCCACTATTTTTTTGCAACCAGCCAAGCTAAAGCAGACAGCTATGGTCAGGTATTCTCAGACTGGGAAGGGGCCATATATATTGGCCCTCCCCAGGCTAAAAATAGCAGCCCGCAGCTGCCCCAGAAATGGTGGATCGATTAGATGCACAAATACTGTCACTTTTCCTGGCTCTTCCCACTTGCCTTGCAGCTGTTTCAAATGAGGTAATATGTTTTGAGCCAATGTCGCTTGTTTCATAGCCGCTGACATCAAGCTCAGGGGTTAACAATGGATAGTGGTCTATAAGACACCACAATTACTAACTTCATAGTTATATTGCAAAAAATCCAGCTAGAATAAAGTACTCTACTGTAATTTTAAGAAAGACATTGACTAGAGATGGGCGAACCTGAACAGTGAAATTTGGGGTACATAGCAAACACCTAGTATTCATGCATTGACCCCAAACACGGAATTCTCCAAGAAATCCATGTTACTGTTTGTGTTTGACAGTGCATGTCAAAAAAGCAAGAAAAATAGGCAAATAAGGGTCAAAAAACGAAGAAAACCAAAAAGAACCTTATATCATATTAATCTTCTTAGAGATAAAACTTAATGTTTAGTTAGTCACTTTAAAAACATTGTAACATACAATCAATCTACAGACAACCATGCTAAACTAGATGTATCCCTCACGCTGTTAATCCCAATTTCAACTGCCTAAGAGCGGAGGTTGGCACCTTAAAATTATCACGAGATAGGTGCCCCCCGCTCCACCGTGGCTTTCCCTGAAACTCCTGTGTATCACCTGTAAACAGTGTGAATCAGATAATCCACTATTCAACCATAACAGGAAATTGAAATGGACAGTACTTCCCAAATGGAAAGATGTTAGATGGCAGTCATTAAACAGTGTGAAAGGGAGTGAATGACATGATGACATAATGAATGACATAAAGTGCAAAAGTTCATAATAGACACATATTACCTCACTACAGCTGTTCCCTGATGATATGACCAGCCAACCTAGATGCTGGGGTTGGCACCCTACTGTTCAGTGGAATTGGCGCCACCGCTCAATGGCGGCTCACCCTAAAAGTCCCTAGAGATAAACTGATATATTCACAGGGTACAACAAATTAGGCCCAAGCAGTGGCCATAGTAGCTAGTTTGAGGCAGGCTAAGTTCAATTAGAGCAAACAAATACACAGTACAGATATAAGACTAGTATTTCGTTTTTCTCAATAAAGATAACAGATGTAAAAGAGGGGTACTCGTCATATCAGATGTTCAAGAAAAAGTGTCTTGTATTTGACAGTGCAAGAAACACTGGTGCCTCTGATCAACGGTAAGATCATTACCGCCAGTCAGAGAGCTGCGATTCCCATCAGTCGCAGGCGTCAGCTGATGAGAGAGTACAACTCTCATCAGCCTGAGCTTGTTGTCAGACAGCGAGAGAAGTTGTCCCAGAAAAGATGCATCCATTACATGAGCCAATTCTGTTGCTTTGCCCGGCTCTTCCTACTTGCCTTTGTGCGATGGAAAGTGTGTTAATAGTTATGGGGCTAATCTCAGCTGTTTTATGGCAATTGACATCAAGACAACAGGTTAATTATATAGAGGCATCTATAAGATGCTCCCATTACTAATGTCATAGCTAGATTGTAAAAAAGACAGTCAAAATAATATCCTTTAAATAAATTGAAATAGTGACACAGACTCCTTTGTTTGAAATAAAAAAGCAGTTATACTCACCTTTAAAACAAATCCATTGAAACCCATGTCACCTGTAAAAGGCAGAAAATTATAAACTACCATATCCCCCACCTGTACGATGTTAAGATAATCCATACTGTATCACGATAGCAATCACATCACTGATGTGACTGATATCACTGCCAGCTGGTACAAACTGACACAGGAGAATAATTGCCCTTGCCGTGTATAGCACTAAGCTGCCATGAAAGTGTACCAGAGTCCAAAACTTATGAACCCCATTGACCTCACTTAGGGTGCAGCTTGCTGCGTGATGAAGTTCATCATCCAGATCATCATGGGACACTATGGATTATCTTCACATTGGACAGGTGAGGATTATGGGCCAATTTTCCTGGCCCCTTCCTTGGCTATTAATATCTGTCCACAAATGTCTGCTTAGCCTTTTGCTGTTTGAAATTATGGGGGGACCCTAGGCCATTTTTTTTCTAGGTTTCCCCCATAAAATAACCAGTAAAGGCTAACCAAACAGCTGTTTGCTGATAATAATAGCCTGGGAACCTTTTGTGATATTGCCTGCGTTCCCAGAATATTATCATCATTTGCCTCCATAGCCTTTGTTGGTTACCTCATAACATTTTTGGGGGAGTCTCTCCTATAACAACTAGTAAATAGTGTTGAGCATTCCGATACCGCAAGTATCGGGTATTGGCCGATATTTGCGGTATCGGAATTCCGATACCGAGTTCCGATATTTTTGCGATATCGGTAATCGGGATCGGAATGCATATTCATGTGTAAAATAAAAAATAAAAATAAAAAATAGGGATATACTCACCCTCTGACGTGCCCTGGTTGTAACCGCTGCAACCGGCAGCCTCCGATCCTAAGAATGAGCGAGAGAAGGACCTGCGATGACGTTGCGGTCTTGTGATTGGTAACGTGAGCGGTCACATGAGTGGTCACACGACCAATCACAAGCCGTCACGTCATCGAAGGTCCTTCACTCGCTCTTTCTTTGGAATGGAGGCTGCCGGTTAACACCGCTAGGTCCAGGGTCCACCGGACGGGTAAAAATATCCATATTTTTTATTTCTATTCTTTATTTTTTACATGAATATGGATCCCAGGGCCTGAAGGAGAGTTTCCTCTCCTTCAGACCCTGGGAACCATCCAGGATAGCTTCCGATACTTGTGTCCCATTGACTTGTATTGGTATCGTGTATCGGTATCGCGATATCCGATATTTTTCGGATATCGGCCGATACTATCCGATACCGATACTTTCAAGTATCGGAAGGTATCGCTCAACACTACTAGTAAAGGCTAAGCAAACAGCTGTGAGTTTATATTAATAACTTGGGAAAGTTTTTGGCTTTTGGCTCCTTACCAGAATATTAACATCGGCCGTTAGCATTACCTCTGCTGCTTATGAAAATTACAGGGGACTTCCATGCAATTTTTTTAAATTTATTTACAAAAACATAATGGTCACATCATAGCAACTGTTTCTGTTGCTTTACAATTCCCCTTCCCAGCTGATGATCGCCTGTGAGTCAGGCACTCCGGTAACCAACAGTCTGGCAGTGGAGCTATCATGAGACCCAGCAGCCTGATCTCACATAGCAGAGATCACAGACACTCGGTCTCCCAGCAGCTGCAAAGCCCAGAAACCTCATGGTAAATTTTGAGGGACATTTTAAGGTTATTTTAGTTTCCAGCACATTTATACTTACCTTTACATCTTATTCATTGAAGCACATGTCACCTGTAAAAACTTAAAATAATAAACAACCATAAGTAATACTCACCTTTACATCTAATCCAACAATGCCCATGTCCCCTAGAAAAGAAAAAATAATAAACAACCATATCCATAATCTGTCCATTTTGAAGATAATCCATGCTGTCCCATGACGATCCAGATGATATGGATAGCGTGGCAAATAATGGATGTTTGGGTGCCCATTCATCAGAATGTAGTCCGGGTTTGGGTACAGTCCTTGTTCCTGAAATGAACTATTTTTTAGATGTTAGTCCAAATCTGTCAGACCCGAACATCCATGGGTTCGCCCAACATTAACACTGACACCTTTATGTAAAAAATAAATAAAACCAAGGCTATGCTCACCTTTACAGCTAATCCACAGAAGCCCATGTCCCTTGTAAAAGCCAAAAAAATAGACACACATCACAACTCTCTTGTTGGGTTTCCAGGGACCAGGGACTCCTTCTTTGTCTCTAGTGCTAGAGATGCCCTAGCTCGCTCTGCTCCCTGGATTACTTCTGATGGTGAAGATGCTGGGGTCACATACCTTGCCTTTGCTCCTGAGAGGGGAGTAGTAGCGTAATGTAATACACCAACTAGACAAACAAGTAATATGAACAGGAGTAACAAAAATACTAAACATACAAATTTACTCACACAGATAACAGAGGAAAGCCCCAGGGAGTAGGGGATGGGGTTAAAACACCTTCTCCAATAATAACCACCAACAAACTTCAGCCATGCAGCATAAACTGCTCTGACAATGAGTGCTAGCCAGAACCCAGTTTAAATAGGATATGTGAGTGATTAACAGTGCACAGCAGAGAGGCTAAACATCCAGGAGCTTTCAAATGAGCACATTAACCCCTGCACTGCCAAAATAAATTTACACCGTTTAATATGAAGTGCTTCTAATCAGTGCAGGAGTAAGAGAAACCAGATGCTATGGTCTTCTGGCTCCTCTCTATCACGGTAAACCCGTGACACATGTTACTCACCTATCCCTTGAGAATATAATCGTCTGAAGTCCATATCACCTGTAAAAGACAAAAATAATAAACAACTATATTCCTCACCTGTACTATAATAACATAATCCAGTTGTTCCACGTCGAGTCTGTTACATCTAGATGCCATGCTGAACATTGGCATGATGTGAACATTCAGCCTGGCAGCCAGCAGAGATGTCATTTCCCAGTAGTTTTCAGCCTAGATGGTCACATCTTGACACCATCCAGGTTGAAAACTATTTATTGCAGACTAGATTATGGATTATGGATTGCTGTGTGAGACAGAACGTCGGACAGGTAAGAGATCTGGTTTTATTTCTGCTTTTTACAGGAGACGTTTACTTCAATGGCATGGGCGATAGCTTTATTCACCTATGTTTGTTATTTTTAAATAAAAAAAATATGTGTTTTTTATTTAAAATAAAGGATTTTATACTGGCTATGTGTTCATTTACAATATGACTTTAGGATTACTAATGGATGGGTTTCTTATAGATGTCTTTTCATTACCAACCCATGGGCTTGATGTCACCTGACAATGCAAAGATTACATCAACCCTACAAATAATAACACCATTTGCCACCACCACAGGACGAGTGGGAAAAGCCAGTCAAATTGCCAGAATTAACACATCTAACAGATGTGCCTTTTCTGGGGTGGCTGCTTTTAGGGGGAGCAAAATCTCTGGCCCCTTATTAGCCTAAGAATACCAGCCCCAACTGTCTGCTTTAGCTTGGATAGTTGTCAAAAATGGGGGGGACCCCATGCCATTTATTTTTGTTGCTTATTTAAATAATTTTAAAAAATAGCATGGGGACACCCCTATTCTTGATAACCAGCCTTGCTAAATCTGACAGCTGAGGTTTGCAGCTCGCAGCTGTCAGTTTTGTCAGGCTAGTTATAAAGAACAGAGGGGAACCCACATTATTTTTGTTTTATTTATTTATTTATTTATAGCGCTGGTGTCGTATGATGAATACTTCCATCAGCCACCACCTGCTTTTGCTGTTATTAGTGGCAGCATGCATAGGCTGATGAGAGTAGATACACAGTGCTCTGACAGGCGGTAATCATCTTACCGCCAATCAGAGGCAGTAAATGTTATTTATTAACTATTTTGTGTGACATAACTTTCTTTTAAGGGCATACAAATTAAAAGTTGAGCAATTTTCAACATTTTCTCCAAATTTCCAATATTTTCACGAATAAACGCAAGTCATATCAGCAAATTTTACCACAATTATGAAGTACAATATAAAAACGGAAGAGAAAATTTCCATCATACTCAAATTTTTAGCAGAAACCTGTCTATATATTTTGTAGTGCCATTCCAATACTACTGACCGACCAGAAATATCTAATTAAAAAAAGAAATTGACAGGTTCATCCAATAATAAAGAATCTTCAAGCTTTCTTCCAAATACATATCTCTACAAATCCATACAAGGATGATGTGGTACAGGGACAGCTCTGATCCGTCTCTTGCGCCTTCCTAGCCTTTAGTCATAGAGCATTAATGCTGAGGTGTTAAAACCACATTAAAACCACCAAACCACATCTTGTCATATGCTAACTAATCAAAATCACATGTAGCAATCATGTGGGAACACCACCACAGTCAGAGTAGGAAGAGAAGGGAGAGAGAGAAACAAACAAAAAAAACCAAGCAACACACAAATAACATATACATTGTGAAGTGTATCAATAGTTACCAAGCATAAAGCACTAATGTAATATGGAAAAAACACCACTTATATTTGTGTATAATGAAATAGCATATTTATAATTGTTGTGAACTACATTCATTATATACATTGTGTTATTTCTAGTGTTGAGCATTCCGATACAGCAAGTATCGGGTATCGGCCGATACTTGCGGGTATCGGAATTCCGATACCGAGATCCGATACTTTTGTGGTATCGGGAATCGGTATCGGGATTAATATCAATGTGTAAAATAAAGAATTAAAATAAAAAATAGGGATATACTCACCTCTCCGGCGGCTCCTGGACTTTACCGCTGTAACCGGGAGCCATTGTACCTAAGAATGCGCGCTTGAAGGGCCTTAGATGAGGTCACTGCGCTCTGATTGGTCCGTAGCGGTCGCGTGACCGCTACGCGACCAATCACAAAGCAGTGACGTCACCTAAGGTCTTTCAAGCGCTTGAAATACCTTAGAAGACGTCACTGCTTTGTGATTGGTCGCGTAGCGGTCACGCGACCGCTACACGACCAATCAGAAGCTGCGGACGTCTTCTAAGGTATTTCAAGCGCTTGAAAGACCTTAGGTGACGTCTCACTGCTTTGTGATTGGTCGCGTAGCGGTCAGGCGACCGCTACGGACCAATCAGAGAGCAGTGACCTCATCTAAGGCCCTTCAAGCGCGCATTCTTAGGTACAACGGCTCCCGGTTACGGCGGTAAAGTCCAGGCTGCGTCGGAGGGTGAGTATATCCCTATTTTTTATTTTAATTCTTTCTTTTACACATTGATATGGATCCCAGGGCCTGAAGGAGAGTTTCCTCTCCTTCAGACCCTGGGAACCATACAGGATACCGTCCGATACTTGGTGTCCCATTGACTTGTATTGGTACCGGGTATCGGTATCGGATTAGATCCGATACTTTGCCGGTATCGGCCGATACTTTCCGATACCGATACTTTCAAGTATCGGATGGTATCGCTCAACACTAGTTATTTCTGAAGTTCACACCCTTTGGTTGCTTTTTGTCCAGGGAAATAATCCAGAAGGCTTATCTCATCAAAAGATTTTGCTGCCAGCTACCACCTCGAGTCGGCTTAGTTACTTTCTCCAAAGCAAAAACCTGAAGCTATCCAAATTACCCTTGTGTTTTCTAAACAAAATGGTGAACTGTTCCTGAATATGTGATATTGTTACTATTAGTGATGAGTGAGCACTAAAATGCTCAGGTGCTCGTTGCTCAGGTCGAACAATTTGTAATACTCGGGTACTCGGACAGAACAACGAGCCGAATGTAAGTCTATGGGAGACCTGAGCATTTTTACCGCAATCCCCCCCAAGGGTCCTTTTAAGTTCTAAAAACGTCTGAAAATGATGGAAACACTGCTCAAATTACATGGGAACATCATGGCAAATATCCCTGGAAGAATTTCTGACTCACAGCTGTAAGCAATGTTGTCAGAGTTTCACGCCATTTTTACAGGTGCACCAAAAAAAAACATACTAAACCGAAACCAAAATGGATTTTGCTGGGAAATATGTTAAGGAACATCCTTTCCAGGGTAATGACTTGCATAAACATTGTACAACTTGTACATTCTCTTCTTTCTTGGACTTTATACGCCTGGACACAGCGGGTCCGTGCTCCCGAGGTTTCGTTTATGCATCACGGGTGAGCTGGCTTATATTTCTTTTTTCTAATGACTTGTATACAATGCAAAATGATTAACCCCAAACAAACATGTGCCTCCATCACTTGGGCTATGTTCACACGCAGCATTTTTTATGCATTTTTTAACTTTAGCATTGCTTTAAACCAATACAAATGCATTCACTGGGTAATGTCATTGTAACATTTAACAACCCTAGCTGACTATGTGTTGTGTGATACATAAGCAGATACATCTTGCTTAATTTATGAAGGAGGGACCCTTAAAATCACAGAGGCTATTTTTAGAGGGGTATCAGGTGGCATTAATCTTCTTAAAGGGCCATTAAACAGTGGGTCTCTTATACTGTTATTGCCTATGTAGTGAGTGGCTGGGCTGCCAAAAATTAGGATGGACCCCAGTACCCCTTTTACAAGACGTACAGGAGGGCCTCCTGAAAAAATGTTGCATTGAATGCAAGGCCTGGCCTGCCCCAAAGTTACATGCACCCCAATAACCATTTCAGCAGATGTACTTGAGGGCCTCAGGTCCAAATTGTTCACATTAGAAGAAAGTTTGTTTCCCATCCTGTTTGCTTATGCATTGAATTTAAGGCCTGCCCTGCATCAATGTTACATGCACCCCAATAACCCTTCGAAACCACGTACTGGATGGCCATATGAAACAAAAGTTTCCAATATTATTATTTTTTTATTACCATAAAGTTTGTCCATGAAGTGAATGCAAGGTCTGTCCCTAATTTGCATGCATGACAACCCACCTTGGAGGAAACTAGGAGTGTTTCATAAAAAAAAATCACATTACAAAGGAGCGGTTCAGCTATACTTGGAATGCCCATACAGTAAGTGCATGGGCTGACAAACATTTCCCCCTGGGGGGTACATATCAACATAGTGTGTATTTTTTTTGGGGGGGGGCATCATAAACACCTTGGAAAACAGTAATGTGGTTTCTTACACAGTTGCTGCTGGAAAGGTGCAGGGGCATGGTGATGACAGGAACGGTAACGTACAGGACAGCGGTGGCTATGGGAGGTATGAGATCCAGGATACAGCCTACAATGATTAGTTGTTTAGCTGACCCACCACCAATTACCAGAATGTGTTTCATGCCCGTCAGAAGATTGGTGTACCAGATGCACGTGTGAAGCTCGGCATAAAAAATGACCGCAAAAAAATGTTGCCAAAGACACACGTGTCCATATAAAGGGCAAAGTGCTACATGTTCGTGAGATACTGAAATAGAGAAAGCAGATCAGTGTTGGAGGAAAACTAAACAAACTGATAGATGCTCGAGAAAAACTAAGTTTAAAGAGGATTGCAATAAATATTATAAATAAACAGAGACATATTTATTTATTTACTTTTATTAATATCTAATGTATGTTTACAGATATTTTCTTTTTATAGGACATATTCTTCTCCTGTATTTTTCTGGGGCTCTCTGTTTATATGTTTTTCTTTCTCTTATCCGTGACATCCTTCTTGTTCGTTTTTTACATTTTATTCTTAAATCTGCATCTTGTATGTTCATTTGCGCTGTCCCTGTATAAGTTCTGGCCTGCATGAGCTCGTTCTGTGCACCTGGTTTTTCATCTTTCTGACTCCCGGGAGCTGCGCATGCGCTTTATTTCCCGTCTAGTGCGGCACGCTGATCTTTTGAACAGCGCGTGCGCACTGGGCATATCACAGCAGAGACGTCTGCATCGCATTACTCACAGCCGCTGCCCCCTCTTTCCAGTCTCCGGCCACACACACCGGGCGAGGCTTACTCATTAGGATTCAGGTATTTATAGAAACTACTGGTAGCATTAGTTCACTTCCCCTGACGAAGCTGTCCTGGTAACAGTGATACGCGTTGGGAGTCCACTCCCCTACCACCCGCTCTTGTGTTCAGCCGCCAGCATGGCAGTCCTTTCCAGGTTATTTGCTCCTGTTTAACAGTGTCTGTATTACTTGACAGATTGGACCCTGTGTTCATGTCTCAGCCTTTTTTTTTTTTTTCCCTCATGGATCTAGACTATATTTTTAGGTCTATGTGATATATATGTCATTTATACCTTTATTGACTTGGTGCTGTGTACTATTTACCTGCTGGTGGGTGTTCTAGTATTATATGCCTATATTTCATTTTAGGTTTATCTTTGACTGTTTTGTTATTCATTTGATTGTTTAGGTGTGTATTTTGTTTATTGCTATACCTTACACAGAGTGGGGGCTCATGTGGTGGAGTGTTGTATTGTATTGTTTTTAATTGTTTTTAAACTTTGTTACCAATAAAGTTTCCTGTTTTATATATATATATATATATATATATATATATATATATATATATATATATATATATATATCTTTGGCGGGTGTGCATACCTTATAGTGACTCTCTTTTCTTTGTAGGAGTGCACCGTCCGTAACTATCAACATACCCGTGGCACAAGGTTCTTCGTCTTCACCCATACATATTACCAATAATATACAAATGTCACAGCCGAAAGTTATTTGTTCTAGTGTAAAGAACACTGTTAAAGGAATGCCACTAAAAGTAGATAACCACGACCCTGGGGAACACCAGATTTCTTCTTTACAAGATATGGATGATGATGGTAGTGATGACGATTTTGAACTTTACCTCATCCCCACCAAGACGATGAAGATCACAGCTGCAAATAATGTTCAAAAAAAGCCGTGAATGTCTGGAAATTAATTTTCTCTTGGGCAAACTTTCCCTCTTACTAAAGTGGTAGCAAATGATTCATGCACAGCTATCATGTCTACTCAGTGTGAGATGGTTGAAAGATTATGTATTCCGTTTTGTCCATGTCCACTTTTTGAAAGCGAGCAGAAAAGAAGGATGAAATAGTGTGAAGACGTGTGATTTTGGTCAGTAAGGAGTTAAAGTTAGGCACAGATAGGTAGATGTTT
Source organism: Ranitomeya variabilis (assembly GCF_051348905.1). Lineage (NCBI taxonomy): Eukaryota > Metazoa > Chordata > Amphibia > Anura > Dendrobatidae > Ranitomeya > Ranitomeya variabilis. The sequence goes on along the minus strand of NC_135232.1, from coordinate 1,075,178,691 downwards.
GTGTCATCATCATACTGATAATATTGCAAACCGTGCCAGTACATGAGCTGTACCAGGCTAAAGGTGTAGATGAAGAAGAGTAGGGGTCCTAGAACTAAGCCTTGGGGAACACCGAAAGACAGGGGTCGAGGTGAGGAGGTGGGGTGGGAGATGAAGACACTGAATGCTTCCATAACAGTCTGGTTATTTTTTAAAGACTCTGCCAATAACCCCAAAAAGGCAATTTGCACCACCGGCCATGTAGGCATCAGCAGGGGTAGCAAAACTACCAGCCTAACCACCAAAAGCATGATCGTGCACATGGCAGGAAAGCACCCAACTTTGTTGGCTGAACACCAGGCTCCATGAAGTGTCTGTGGGTGATACCAGTGATTCTTCCACTGTTGTGTGTGCAAGCCAATCCCCTGTCCATGTTGCATGCAAAGATGCCTCCTGCCCTGCATCTGTAGTTGCACACAAACTCAGCTAGCATCATCAAGAAACACATCCACGTCCTTGTCCCAGCGCAGCATTCAGTTATCCAGTCCTTGTAACGCAAGTGGAAACACGCAGCCAACGCCACACAGGCCACAGTACTAAATTCACACATTTCTCATCTGCTTGCGCTCAAAATGTTGCATTTTAGGATCGTGGGAGATGAAAGCTTTCCGCAACCTGATGGTGGCGACCGTCACAAGGTACTCGGTACCCAGCTGCCACAATTTCTCCTGGTCTGCCGACACGGCATTACACAAGCAAGCATGTATGTGTCCCACAACAGTACCCGGGCCCTCAACAATGCTGTTACTGGGAAAGTGCACCTAACCATGGACATGTGGACAAGTACTTGTGGGCAGGGAATGGTACATCTCACTGACAGCACACTGGGTTAGCGTAGAGGAAGCCATGACCCAGTTGGACATTGGGAGACCATATCACAGATGAATGGAGGAGACAGGTTGTGGAAGGCTTTGCATGTCATAGTTAGGGTTTTGAACTGTAGTCTCTGGGCAATAGGAAGGCAGTGAAGGGCCTGGCAAAGAGGAGATGCTGGGAAATAATGGAGAGACAGTTGGATTACTCGGGAAGCAGAGTTTAGTATAGATTGGAGTGGTGCAAGAGTGCTAGACTGGAGGCCAGATAATAGAAGGTTGCAATAGTCGAAGTGGGAGATGATGAGGGTGTGCACAAATGTTTTTGGAGTTTCTTGGAATGTATGGATCTGGGAAATGTTTTAGAGTTGTAGTGGGCAGGAGAAGACAAAGGCTTGGATTTGTAGCTTGAAAGAGAGGGCAGAGTCAAGGATCACCCTGAGACCCCAAACATGCTGGACTATTTATCCCGGTGTGCTGTCCCGGCATTACACAGACATGTATCCCACATTACACGTGTCCTCCACAATGCTGTCACTGAGAAATTCCACCTAACCACAGACATATGGACCAGTGCTTGTGGGCAGGGACATTACATCACACTTACGGCACACTGGGTTAGCTTCTGGCTCACCGACTGGTGTGTGATGTCCCCATCCATGGGAACTCTACACTGCAGATGTTGGAAAGGATTTGTGAGTAGAAGAGAGTAGTTGGTGACTACCATCATCAACAAGGCCTTCGGCATTCAGTTCTGACTTCACACATAAGATCTCTGTAGTGTACTTGGATGTCAGACACATGTACCACCCTCCAAAACTTTGAGGAATCCAGCAAGATGGTGAGCAGCAATGAAGCCATAATTAATGTCTCCATCCTGCTTCTCTGTGTTCTAATAATTATATTTATATTTATTTATATAGCGCCAACATATTTACAGTTTAACAGTTTCAAACACAACAGTCCTAAGTAACAACAATAGCAATAATACAATAATTAAACAGAAATAGCACTACCCTGCTCATGACAGCTTACAATCTACATTAAGTAACAACGATAACAATAATTAAAACAAAAAAACTATCCTGCTCGTTACAACTTACAATCTATAATGAGGTGGGGGAGATAAAAACTACAGGGGTGTATTTACAATCATGTATTTACAATGATAGTACTGAGGTTATTCAAAAGTTGTGGAGGCCTGAGGACAAGGAGGAGAGCATGGTCACTCGTCCTCTTGGTGAGGACACGGAAGTATTGACTGTTACCAGTCTTGCATGCATGGCTGAGTTTACGCTGCCTTTCCCATCCCCCTTGTGTTCTCAAAATTTTGGATGATAGGCAATACTGATTGGTGACACTTCTAGACCCTCGCTACAAGGAGAACTTTATATCTCTTGTTCCAGAGGCAGACAGGTGTACTACAATGTTGGAGGACCAGAGGGCCATTCTTGCGGAATTATTAAAAAATCCCCATCTGAAAATGCTGGCAGCAGAGGTCACAGACACAGTTCATTGGCAAAGCAAGGAGTACAGGTGAGAGAGACGCAACTCCCATCCAGCAGAGGCAGTGGAACACTGGCAAAGTTGTGGGAGAGTTTTCTCAGACCCTCCCATTGCCATGGCCCTGAGGCGCAGGGGACTCTCACAAGGAGTGCAAAGTTTTAGAAGATGCTGAGGGAGTACCTTGCTGACTGTACCAATGTCCTCTGTCATTCTTCTATGCCTTATAATTATTGGTTAGCACAGCTGAACACATAGCATGAACTGGTTCTCTCTACTGCGTACGTGCACTGTAATCACGGTCATGGAGGGCATGGCGCCTCACTCCCTGGTGGTCACTGGGCACATAGTGCCTCGCTATCTGGCAGTACTGCTTTTAGTGGTGGGAGCCAACAGGAACAGTCCTTTGCGGTGCCAGTGCTCTAAGGACAGAGCACACTGCTCAGCCTCCTTTGTGCTGCTTGTCCATCCCAAAAATCTGTGGCTTGTACATCCTATACACTTCTTATCACAAGTATTGCAGACTATGCTATAAATAACATAGCTAATTTCACAATTGATGAAAGATTAAGTATTAAAACGACCGTGTATCTTGAGAGTTTTTTGTGCAACACGATAGACATTGCATTCGTTTCCAAATCATGTATGAAATTCCACGTGATTAGTATGTTTTTTATAAAGGCTTGGGGATAATGTGATTCCTTTTGATTTGCCTCTCTAAGCCATACATCTGTATCCTTTATTTAGGATTTTTTTTACTCTCCTCAGGAAAACCTCAAGCACATTTATTAACTCCATACTAAACATGTGATTATGCTGCAGCGTAGGTGCCATTGCTGACACCTGCCTGCAGAAGGTTTTTTTTTTCAGTATGTACATTATGCAAACAAGGAGGGAGGTCCAGGGAGATCAATGACCTGTCAACAGGCTGCATTATGAATGCCTAATCCAAGCACCACATGAAGATCCCCCATAGGGAGCACCACCTGAAGACCCCCCATAGGCTGCCCCAAAGCACGAGAATCTCCCTAAATCAAAACTGAAAATAAAGATTAAATAACAACCACAAGACAGATTTCATCAACCAACTTATCATTTTAATCAGTATAACGACGCCGACCTGACTCTGTCTTTGGTTACTTTGCAAAATCCTGCTTTAAGGGGAAATAGTGTCTGGCCTTTCATTCAATGTGATGATAATCAACTGCAAGTGGCTGACCTGCTTAATATAAAAAATAGAGATCTATCAGTCTGATCTTTGCAACCAATGCTTGTGGAAGAGAATCATGACAGAAATAAAGGAGATGTCTGAATACCTCAGAAGAATAATGTTGATGCTCATCAAGTTACAATATAATCTCTAAATAATTTTTATTCCACCAACTACAGTCAGACAGATTGCATACAAATGAAGGAAGTTACTACCCAGTGTATAATAGTCTGAAAAGTTGTGAGGGAACCAAAAGTGACATAGATGCAATTAAAGGCCTATCTCACATCAGCTAATGTTAATGTTCATGAGTCCTTCATCAAGTGTACACTGAACAACAATGGTGTGGATGTTGGATTGCAAGTAAAAAGCCACTGCTCTTCAAAAATAAAATTTCTGCCATCTGCAGTTTTCTAAAGACCATGTGGACAATCCAGAAGACTATTGAAACAATGTATTTCGAATATATGAGACAAAAGATAAAGGTTTTTGGTTTTGTGAAATGTTATGCTTGAACAAAGTAAAACACTCCATTAAAGCATGAAAACCTCACAACATTTGGGAAACAAGATGTTAGCAGTGTCATGATTTTGCTGGATCTCAGACAGGACAAAGTCCTGACCTTAATCTTATAGAAATGCAATGGAAGAACCTGAATCAAGCACTTCATGGGAGAAATGAGGCTGTTTTATAGGGATTAAAGGGCAAAAATTCTTCAAAGACAATGTACGGGACTAATCAAAAATGACAAGAAACGTGTTGATAGAGGTTTGTAAACAGGAGATATTGTAACACCAAATACTGAGAACAAAGGCTCACAATCTTTTGTCACTCCCAGGCATGAGATATTGGATAATTTTCTTCATTTAACCCCCTTCACCACTTTGGGTTTTTCCATTTTTTGAGTTTCTGTTTTTTGCTCTCCTCGCCAGACCCATAACTTTTGTATTTATCTGTCAATATGTCAATGTGAGGGCTTTTTTTTGCTGGACAAATTGTAACTTTCAATGACACCATTGGTTTGATTATATAGTGTACTGGAAAACAAGAAAAAAATTCAAAGTGCAGTGAAATTTCAAAAAAAGTGCAATTACAAAAGTGTCGATCTCATCTCCCTAGATCTCGTTGCTTAGATCTCGATCTGCGTATGTGCGACCTCCCGACGTCTATTCTCCCTGAGTCAACCACACAGGAAACCATGGAACTGCAAGGGCTCTGGCCTTTTCTCTTTCACAAAATGTTGGCAGAGCCCCCAGCAGCACCGGAGACACACGCAGCAGCATCGGACACCCCCGCAACACCACATGTATTTTTTATTGTTTTATTTTGAATTGGTCGAATGGGTGACTGATTTAAACTTAAATTTTTTTTTTAATTAAAAAAAAAACATTTTTTGTAATGGTTTCCATAGTTTCCATGAGAGACTAAAAGCTATGATCTTATGATTGCTTGTGCTACTCATAGCAGGGTTATGTGTATCTAAAATGCTAATCTGCTAAGAACTCGAGACACTGGGTGGTGCTCATAACAGTTCGGCGTTGACAACCACAGTAGAAGATGACCTTGGACTTACCTATAGTAAAGGGACTAAAAGTACATGACAAAATCTAATATGTTTGATGTGGTTCTCTTTATCTACATTTAGGTTTAACAAACTTTCAAGCACCAATGTGTCTATTACAATCCTAAGCTTGACTGGTCATTATCTAAGAGGGGAATTGCACAAACATTGCTTTGCTCTTGCAATAGTTTTTTTTTTTTTTTTTTTTTTTAAGCTTGATGATGAAACTAACACAAAAGTATTAAGCTACTATTTAACACAATGAGATTTAGGTTTCCTCACTTGCTATTCTGGCATATTATTATATTTTGCTTGGTTTGCTTTTCTGACTTCCATATTTATGCATATTGGAAGTTATTATAAGTATTGCAAAGGGCCAGTTTTATGCTGAAGTCTTATTATGTATTCATGCAGAAGATTAATTATTAAAAATGGTTACTGTCCTTTGCATAAAGTTCAGTAATTACTCTAGTGCCTATTATAAAACTCACTCTCCCTTCAAGTTTTTAAAGTTGACAACATAGCACATCTCTCATATGTTTTTTTCTCTGTATAATTTATACATTCTTTCATCTCTTGATCAATTGGATCACCACATTCTCCTATTATGTTTACTGTCTATCATGTACTATACCTATTATTCTCATTATTGCATAACGGATTATTTAAAAACATTTGGTTTTTTTGTGTGTCTTTTTCCATCCTATGCATAGGAAATTATTTTGCCATACATCTATTGATACAATATACTTACCCTGGTCTGCAGAACTAAACCTTATGGCGCAATCAGAAGGCTGTATAAATTGGACCAAGATCAGGAAGCAGTGCACGGACTGACTGGTGGCTCTCCTGACCTGAGCATGATAGCTATATAGAAATACATGAAGCTCTCATGCTCAAGCACATGAAATAATATTTACTAGGGTAGAGTGATTAAATCTTCCCTACAAAATAGACATAACTTTTTTCTTTCTTTTTTTTAGTAATAGTAACACTAGATTCATACAAAAAGTGGCTTTTATGTAAAAAAAAGCTCTATGATGTATTCCCTACAGTGAATTGTTATATTATTCATTCAGATTTGTTTATTCATTGGAGTCTTTCTTGCTGTTTGATTATTTCTGGGTTGGACCAATAACATTCTGGTACTTATTCACCTAGAAGAATCCCGAAAACATGACTTTTTGGTGCCCCTTTAATACTGGAGTTTGGAAACACTACTCTAGATCTTTCCATATTTGTTTCTTTTAATCTGCTCATCTACTCCATAATACAAACTATGGACATTGGATCCTTACTGACCTACTATGAGTCACTTGGATCTGTTATTATAAAAGATGATCGAACCATTTGAAATTTTCAATATTCAGTTATGGTGAATTTTTCACAAAATTTCAATTTGCAAGTCATTTAATTTGGCTGAAAATATGTGGAGATTTGAGGTTTCCTAGTAGCTTATGCTGCTTGTGTTAATTTCAGTAAGTTGGAACAAAATGTGAAAGAGAGAGATAGGCATAATTGTGGCATAGGACAATGTGTGATAGTCATGATGCTTATGGCCATGGGAATCCTATGTAGTCATTATGTATAATGGTAGACTTTTTATGTAATTTAAAACTAACTGTAAGAGGAATGATAAGTGGAATAAAACAGAAATGGGAAGCTATTTACATCAAAAAAGATGTTCCTGTGGATTAGACTGTGTACTAAGCACTTTTCATGGTGTTACCTAATTCTTAGCAAGCATTCGGTAAGAGTGAATCCAAAAGTTGAATATGAAAGAAAGAGAGAAAGCAACGGAGAGAGAAGCGTATGCAGCAATCAGTGACACATACAATCTAAAACAATGTGTTAAAATTTGATAGACATTTTTGAGCAATTTGCGTGAATCGAGTTGAACATTGTTAAAATTTGATTTGCATCACATCAATTTCATAATCTGTAGTTAGGAATAGTTAAAAATATGAGCGCACCTCTATATAAAACATGAAACCCATGATGACAAAGGTTAATGGAACTTTTGTCTAAAATTAGATGTTGTGCATTTGTCCTGTTCAGAATGCCATATCCTGTAAGTATGGGGGACATGTGCTGTCCTATCAGGCATAGTCATTGATCAGCCTATGTCAGAGAAAAGCAATACTTTTGAGGGATCATACTCACTTGAGCAAAACTCAGATGAGTTTCGCATGTTAATACCTGGCGCTGCTGCCGGCACTCAGATCGGAGCGTGCGGCCGCATAGGAATACATGCAGCCGCACACTCTGCTCCTCTGTGCCAGGTGCAGCGCCAAGTATTGCCGTGCGATACTCATCCGAGTTTCGCGCAAGTGAGTATGAGCCCTAAAGGTAAGCACATTTACATTACAACTCAAGACAGAGTATGCCACTATGTTTTACAGATAACATGAAAACATTTTTACGCCTCGGTATGACATACATGGCATACACAATTACAGTAGGTTTCCAAAGACTCTTATAGAAATTTTAGAGAGCTGAAGTATTGTTCTTTGCATGATGCCTTAAAATTTGGTTTTTAGAGCTGTTTCATTGGTAAATTTATTAATCTAATCTACAATAATTCTCCAATTCCATAGCTGTATAATTGGAAAACTATTGAAAAAAATAATTGCTGAATTTAAATTCCATCAGGAATGTTAATGCTCAGTATGTTTGTTACTCTGAAATTCAATAACAAGATTTTTTTTAATGAACTATTGCTTGTGTTACTTATAAAACAATGTTGGTTGGGTCTCCATTAAACGTTTTTTCCTTATTCTACATAAGTTACTACTAGTTTTCAGATAAAATTAAAGTCTGCGAGTGTGGAGTGTCCTGAAAACACCACATACTGTATGGTAAAAAAAAAAAACACTGTTGGAATATAGAACAATGGGTAAACAAAATGACGAATGCGTCAAAAAGGCAATGAACAATAACTGTTACATTTTAGCAACCAAATTCATCTTAATAAATGACACAAAAATATCATAAAACTTGACCCAAATCCTGATTATATATTAGCCTTATTAGTTAATATTTACATAAAAGTCATAAATATATTTACAGTGGATATGGAAAGTATTCAGACCCATTTACATTTTTCACTCTTTGTTTCTTTGCAGCCATTCGGTAAATTCAAACAAGTTCATTTTTTTTCATTAATATACACTCTGCACCCCATCTTGACTGAAAAAAAACCCAGAAATGTAGAAATTCTTGCAAATTTATTAAAAAAGAAAAACTGAAATATCACATGGGCATAAGTATTCAGAAACTTTGCTCAGACTCATATTTAAGTCACATGCTGTCCATTTCCTTGTGATCCTCCATGAGCTGGTTCTACTCCTTTATTAAAGTCCAGCTGTGTTAAATTCAACTGATAGGACTTAATTTGTAAATTCACACCCCTGTCTGTATAAGACCTCAAAGCTCACAGTGCATGTCAGACCAAATCAGAATCATGATGAACTGGCCAAGTGGCTCAGAGACAGAATTGTGGCAAGCCACAGATCTGGCCAAGGTTACAACAGAATTTCTGCAGTACTCAAGGCTCCTAAGAGCACAGTGGCCTCCAAAATCCTTAAATGGAAGAAGTATGGGACCAATAGAACTCTTCCTAGACTTGGCTGTCAAGCCAAACTGAGCCATCCTGGGAGAAAAGCCTTGGTGAGAGAGGTAAATAAGAACCCCAAGATCACTGTGGCTGAGCTCCAGAGATGCAGTAAAGAGATGGGAGAAAGATCAACTATCACTGCAGCCCTCCAGTTGGGCCTTTATGGCAGAGTGGCCCAAAGGAAGCCTCTCCTCAGTGCAAGACATATGAAAGCTCGCATAGAGTTTGCTAAAAAAACACATGAAGGACTCCCTGATTATGAGAAATAAGATTTTCTGGTCTGATGAGACAAAGATAGACCTTTTTGGTGATGTTTCTAAGTGGTATGTGTGGAGGAAACCATGCACGCTCATCACCTGTTCAATACAATCTCAACAGTGAAACATGGTGGTGGCAGCATCATGCTATTTGGGTGTCTTTCAGCTGCAGGGACAGGACGACTGGTTGACATTGATGGAAACATGAATGCAGCCAAGTACAGAGATATCCTGGATGAAAACCTCTCCAGAGTGCTCTGGGCCTCAGACTTGGCCAAAGGTTCACCTTCCAACAAGACAATGACTCTAAGCACACATTTTAAATAACAAAGGAGTGGCTTCAGAACAACTCTTTGACCATTCTTGACTGGCCCAGCCAGAGCCCTGACCTAAACCCAATTGAGCATCTCTGGAGAGACCTGAAAATGGCTGTCCACCAATGTTCACCATCCAAACTCATGGAGCTGGAGAGAATCTACTATCATGAATGAAAGAAAGATCTCTGCCGTCCTTCTCCAACCTACCCCCTCTTCTCCAGTGGGGACAGCTGAGTTGCTGCCAGGGAGTAGGAGCAAGACTCAACCCCGCCCAAAAGTAAACCATGAGTCTTGGAGTTCTCTTGGGAGGAGGGATCAAGGGAGGGTGGCGGTTCCCTCTGCGTATAAAGAGGGAATGAATTTGGTGACACAGGAGGATGCCTCTGTTGTCTGTTGTCTCTAAGAGTTCACCATCCATTGGCAAATGCGTGCATGGAAATAAATGTTTAGGTCCAGATCTGTGTGTGTGTGAATGAGTATGTGTGGATGTCCTGCAAAAATATCAGGTGGAAGTATGCATCTGGGACATGGAGTTCTAGGGTGATCGGGCCGTATCAGGTGTTGGCCATTCTCAGCCTGAGGACTTTCCAGCTGGAATTTCCCCCCAGTAATGCACATACACAATATATTTCACAAGTCGGCACTCTGGAGATTTCTGGCACTGCCGGAGCCTACGTTACTGCCATCTCCATTGGCCTACATTTACCGTAAACTTGAGGATCAGTTGGCTGCAGAGGTGAATCCTCGTTTCCAGTGAGGTCTGATGTTGAGGGTCCAGAGGTCCTTCGTTGAAAGGGGGGAACTGTCACAATCCATTTTTGGATGCGTGGCAGCTATGATTTAAATGCAGCTTTTTTCCTTTCAGGCCAGCAGGTGTTAATGTCAGTTTCCCTTGCTGGCAGTGTTGCAATTGCAGAGTTGCTCGGTCAGCTGATGTTGGTGGTGACCACTCCCACCATCCTCTTAATACTCACCTGATGCATCGGCTGACTGTCTGTGATAGCGCAATCTATGCTGACCAAGCCTTGAGTAAGGAGCTCTCTGGCTGCAGTGATTAATCAGCTGTCTTTATGAAGATTGCAGTATTGTTCCCTTTCTCCTGCTATGTGGTGCTTTGCAGCAGAGAAGGTTATTAAGCTAAGTTTGGTGTTTTTGCTCATCTGTCTCGTGTTTGTCACTGTCCTTTGTGTTGTTCCACCTGCAGTGGTGAGGCTAGCGCCCTTGCTGGTCAGTGTACTAGCTAGGGCAGTGCTAGGTGACAGCAAGGGACAAGGTTCCTAATGGCGATGGAGGAGAAGGATCCACTTAGGGTGTTAGAGGAGTGCAGGGACAGGCTCAGGTTGAAGCAAAAGGTGTCCATCCCTCATTGTCTATTGGTAGGGACTTCTTCTCGCCATTTCCATCCCTTTTGAGTGTTTATTGTGCTGTCCGCTGACCGACTCCTTGGTGGGATCGTGACAACCAGTGACAGTTAACTTCATAGTAACTGCCAGAAACCCTGGTACATCTTCTGAATAGGACAGAAGCACATATGAGGTCACGCCAGGTCATCTAATCAGAAGAGGCTCTGGAGATACTGGCAGGTAAGAAGAGGATCAAAGGGCTGAGAATCATTTTGCTCATTTGCAGTAGAAATATTTTAATTCCTGTCTTGTCTCAAAATCCACATCTATTGAATACAAATTTGGTAAACATATATATTCTAATTTTTACTCTTTTAACACTATTACAATATTTTGACATTTATTTAATAGAAGTATATTATAAGATACCTTACCAAGAAACTATTTGATTGCTTCCATCAGTTTTTCAGTGTGTACTAGATTGAGACTGGATGATCAATGTCACTGTTAATGTTTTTATACCATATTTTGATGTAAAGACCTTAGAATTTCCTGGTAATCTTCTATTTCATTCTGCTTTTAAAATACACTGTAAAAAGATATCACCAACCAGCCGAATAGTAGACAATGCAATTTTCTTTAAAAATAGAGAGATGTGATATATTGTTCCTGATTACTTTGAAAATGCCTATCCATCTTCAAGGGCCAGGAGAGCAGGTCAAGGACTTCAGGGAAATATTATACTTTTAAAATATTGCTGCAAATCAAGCAATGGTCAATTGATCATGAGAGATGCACTTGATGTGATATATTAAGCAAGCTGTTTAGATGTTTACATCTGACACATTTTTAGATAAACCCAATAAATCACTGTGATATAAACATAAGCCTCACATACTCACATAATCCATGAATGTTTTAAATTATAGCCCGAGACATATAGAAATGACCAATATATTGTAGATTGTAAGCTTGCGAGCAGGGACCTCACTCCTAATGTCACTGTTTAAATTGTCTTAACTCGTACTGAATTTATTGTTTGTACATGTCCCCACTTAATTGTAAAGTGCTGCGGAATATGTTGGCGCTATATAAATAAAAATTATTATTATTATTATTATTATTATTATATTAGTGACAAGCATGAAAATTCTATAAGTCGTCACTAACAATTTAATACATAGACTGAAACAAAAGCCTTTTTTTACCATACACTAACATTAGTTACTGAAGTTGATTGTTTCATGTGACAAATCAACCCTCGACCACAGATGCCTAAAATCGAGAGGATTACAATGAAAAGTTTTGTAGCTATGCAAATATTTTTTTAAATTCTATCTTTTTTTGCAATATTCCTTTTAAGAATATGTGCAAATGGAGTGTTTTGAGGCATTCTATATTGCAGTTTTTCAAGTGGAACTGCTTCTGGAGAACCATTTTTGTACTGTATGTTTACACTTTGTTGGAGTGTTGAAGAGTTTCTGGCTCTAATAAATCAGCAAAAAAATAAAAATGACAATACCCAAAAGTTATGTGCAACCAAATTTTTAACAAACTTTTGGAGTGGAAACTAAATGGAAACATTTCAAATCATCCAACAAATCATAAAACTCATCCAAAACTGAGAATTTCATCTCTGTGTCTATGTGCACATGACACCTTTTAAACTCAGGCAAACGTGATGAGTTTTTCAAGCAGAAAACATTTCAGGAAAGTCTGGAGGTTTGTTTGTGAAGCATCTTTTGTATCTTTTTAGTGTAGTTTCATAAGTGGTTTTCAAACTTTTTTTTCTCCACCAGCTGTTTTTTGGATGGCTTTTGTGTAGTCTTTTAACTATTGTTGCTCCATTTGTTGCTTTCTCTTCATTGAATAATGAAACACTCCAAAAAATGACCAGTCATTTTGTGGGCATCTTTTGAAATTTCCCATTGACTTGAATTGTAAAGTAGACAGTGTGTTACAAGCAGAAAACTACAGAAGAATGGACATGTCACTTCTTTTTACTGCTTGTAGTTTTTAGAAACCTGAAGTGGTGAAAAGACGTTTAAAAGCCTAAATATAAGCACAGCAAATCATTTTTTCATGCAATTGCTCATGTTCATTCATTTGAAAATTTGTATAGTTTTTTCAGGCTGATTCCACATCGGAAAACACCTGTTTTATATTTTGGGTGCCCGAGGAAGAGAGAGAGAGAAAGAGAGAGAATTTTTCCATCTCCAAAGTTTGGGTCACCATTGATTTTTCTTTTATTTTGGGTTCTGATTCAAGTTAGGGTACTGGGTACTGTCCTGGTATCCGAACCGAACTTTGGACTACAGTTTGGTTGAATCCAATGAACCCGAACTTCAACAGATCTGCTCATCCCTACACATAGCCACTTTGTGATTATAAAATTCAGCAAAAAAAATAATTTGCAAATAGCCAAAGTTGGGTGGAAGTTTTTTTTTTATTGAAACATTTCCTGAAGCCGTTATGAATAGTGATGAGTGAACATGTTTGGATAAGGTGTTATCTGAGCATGCTTGAATGCTCACCGAGTGTCTGCAGCGTGATCGAAAAATATGTTCGGATCCTTGTGACAGCATGTCTTCTAGCTGTTAGACAGCCACAACACATGCAGGGATTGCCTAACAAACAGGCAATGACTTGTGTTGCAGCTGTCAAACAGCCGTGAGACATGCAGCTGCAGGGGACTCAAGCTTATTTTTGGAGCACATCAAAGACACTTGGTAAGCACCCGAGCATGTTTGGATAACACCTTATCCGAGCACGTTCAGTAAACACTAGTTTTGAAAAGTTTATAAAACCTTTTTTGAACAGTTATTTTCCTAAAGCATTTTTGACAGAGAACTTTTAATTTCCCAGTGTTATTCGGTGGATTCTGTCAAGACTGGCTTCTAAGAAGTGATACACACTTTCATTTTTTACACAGGCATTTTCAAGTTCTGATCTGCTCCAAAAATAGTCAAAAACTCTGTCTACATGTAGTCTAATGGCATGTTCTCTAGACATCATTTTCAGACTGGTACGCGTCATAATTCACCTGAAAAAGCACATAAATTCTAAAAGGAATGAAAATATTTAATGCAATGTTAAAAATTACTCTTTTAAAAACTTCAGGTTACCAAGGATGTGAAGAGGTTAAAAGAAGTGTCCTGACCATTTTTCATGTAACTTCCACTTGGAAGCTGCTGACTAGTTCATTACTTTATTCACTACAAGTTTTAAAACAAATGGTAATAAGTATCACAAAAATACAACAGAAAAAATGCCAAAAATAATGCTTTAGGACAAAAGGTGCCAACATCACCTGAAGCGTCTTCCTCCTGAATAACTGACCGGATTTTCACATATCTATAATCCATGTGGGCATATAGCCTAGTAGAGTGTGTATCGACAGTTTGGCCATCCAGTTTGAGACTGGGAAGCACTGGCTGTCTCCAGGTGTTCATTATAGGGTTGAGTGAAATAGATCGGACAAATTCAAAAATTGCGGACTTTCGGCAAAGTCGGGTTTCATGAAACCCGACCCGATCCTAGTTTGGGATCGGCCATGAGGTCGGCGATCTACGCACCAAAGTCGCGTTTCATATGACGCGTTCAGTGCCATTTCTCAGCCAATGAAGGAGGACGCAGAGTGTGGGCAGCGTGATGACATAGGTCTCGGTCCCCACCATCTTAGAGAAGGGCATGACAGTGATTGGCTTGCTTTCTGCGGTGTCACAGGGGGTATAAAGGGGCGTGCACGCCGACCGCCATCTTACTTCTGCCGATCTTAGCATAGGGAGAGGTTGCTACAGCTTCATCAGAAGAAGGGATATAGTTAGGGAGGGAAGATTAACCCCCAAACAGCTTGTGCTGTAGCGATTTCCACTGTCCAGCACCACCTTTTTTTGCAGGGACAGTGGAGGGTATATTTTTGTGCATTAGCTCTGTAGCTTATTAGGCTGCCTTATAAGGCTCCCTGATAGCTACATTGCTGTTTGCACGCTGCTGTGCAAACCAACTGTTTTTTTTTAAAGCAAAAATCCTGTTGCTCCTTTCTGCACAGTTATCTTATTTATTTGTCCACACTTTTGTGTGCAGCAGTCCTTTGTATTGCTGCCATACTTGTCCTGAAATCATTATAGGGAGATTAAAATTGTACTACAGTCCTTGTATTTTTTCATATATCTTCCTGCCACTTTCTGCCACTTACATTGTGTTGTGTTATACACTGGGCCTGAGTTTTGGTGCAGTGTCCCCCCCAAAAAAGGGAGATTCAAATTGTCACAAAGTGGATATACGTCATTTCTGTTACTTTGTCGTATATCAGCCAGCCACGTTTTGACACTTACATTGTGTTGTGTTATACACTGGGCCTGAGTTTTGGTGCAGTCTCCCCCCAAAAAAAGGGAGATTCAAATTGTCACAAAGTGGATATACGTCAGTTCCGTTAGTTTGTCATATATCAGCCAGCCACGTTCTGCCACTTACATTGTGTTGTGTTATACACTGGGCCTGAGTTTTGGTGCAGTCTCCCCCCCAAAAAAGGGAGATTTAAATTTTCAATAAGTTTATATACACCTTCTACCTTGTTTTACAGTACCATATAACGGTTGTTATTTTGGTTAGATTTTCCCAAAAATGAGGAAGTCTGGTGGAAGAGGCCGTGGGCGGTCGTTGCCAGCTGGTAATGATGGTGGTGGTGGTGGTGGAGCATCACCTAAGGCTGGAGGTGTTAAGCCAGCGTCATTGTCTGGCTACACAAGGCCCCGAAAGCTCCCTTATCTTGGAGTAGGAAAACCGCTTTTAAAGCCGGAGTAGCAGGAAAAAGTTTTGGCTTTCCTTGCTGACTCAGCCTCTAGCTCTTTCGCCTCCTCCTTAGAAAGTTCAAAATATAAAAGCAGCGAGTCGTCAGTGGATGCTCCCAGTCAGGAACAAGGCGTTTCCTTGTGTCCTTCACCAAAACCAAAAGTGAAGAATGCCTCAGTCGACACTACAGGTTACTCCATGGAGCTCTTTACACATACCGTGCCTGGGTTAGAAAGGGAAATTGTTAACTGCCCATTACAAGATGAATTGGACATGAAGTGCACTGATGCACAACCACAGCTAGATTATTATGCTGTTCCATTGACTTAGATCACTACATTGCCCTCGCAGTGTACTCAGCCAGAATCTGACCCTGATGAGACTATGGTGCCCCATCCCGAACGCTATAGCACCTTACATGGTGACAGAGGAAGTTGCACATGACATTGAAGAGGAGGTGATAGATGACCCAGTTATTGACCCAGATTGGCAGCCATTGGGGGAAGAGGGGGCCACTGCCAGTAGCTCAGAAGCGGAGGAGGATGATCCGCAGCAGCCATCTACATCGCAACAGCTGTCATCTGTCAGGCCCATATCAGGCCAAAAACGTGTGTCAAAAACAAAAACAGTTTTAGGACAGTGTGGCCATCCGGTGAAAGTAGCACAGCGTGCAATGCCTGAAAAGGTATTCGATAGTAGGAAGAGTGCAGTGTGGCAATTTTTTAACCAAGATCCGAATGATCAGTCAAAATTTATTTATGCTCAAAGACCTTTAGCAGAGGGAAGAATCGTCAAAGTTTAAATACAACGTGCATGTGTAGACATTTAACCAGCATGCACTTGCAAGCCTGGACTAACTACCAAACGTCACGTACCATTGGTGCACCTGCTCAGAATGAAGGTAGTCAGCAACGCTACATTGCTTCCCTCACTGTAAGCCCACCGGTTAGGACACCACCAGCAGCAAATGTGGATGTATCGTCGCAAGGCCAAAGCAGTCAGGGAATCACAAGGTTATTGGTAGGAAACACTGTATGTAGGCCAACATCAAGAATACCATCACCAACCCTCTCTCAATCTGCCATGTCCACCACCATCACCACTAGTTCCACCATATGCAGCTCTCCAGACCAGCTCACCCTACAAGAGACTCTCATTAGGAAAAGAAAGTACTCATCCTCTCATCCGCGTACACAGGGTTTGAATGCCCACATTGCTATACTAATCTCGTTAGAGATGATGCTCTACCGGTTGGTTGAAAGTGAAGCTTTAAAAGACCTGATGGCCTACGCAGTACCACGCTATGACCTACCCAGTCTGCACTTCTTTGCGAGAAAAGCCATCCCAGCCCTCCACCAGCATGTCAAAGACCGCATTGTCCATGCACTGAGGCAATCAGTCAGTAGAAAGGTGCACCTCACAACAGATGCATGGACCAGTAGGCATGGCCAGGGACGTTACGTGTCTATCACGGCGCACTGGGTTAATGTGGTGGATGCAGGGTCCACAGGGGACAGCCATAGTGGGACAGTTCTGCCTAGCCCATGGTCTAGGAAACAGTTGGCTGTAGGCATGCGCCACCCCTCCTCCTCCAGAAGCGAAAGCAGTGCGCAGCCGCTGGAAAGGTCAGAGAGGCCCGGCGCCTGCGCACTGCAGTACTTTGCTCTGCCCTCAACAGGGCAGACAAAGTACGCCTGCGCCAGAGCCGCGGCGTAAATACCCGAAGAGGACGTCATGGAACGAAGATGGGAGGCGCCGGAGCGGACCGGAGACACCCATCCGACCGGACCGCAGCGGGACCGCCCCTGGGTGAGTATAATCTAACGTCTTTTTCTCCTCTTTCAGGTAACATCGGCGGCTTATCACAGCATTACCAAATGTTGTAGATAAGCCCCTGATGCTGGTGAGCTTACCTCACCAGCTATTTTTGGGGTGACAGGTTCCCTTTAAATATTTGGGCCTACTAACTGTGTCTGCCGCTCATTACAGTTGTCCTCCACTGAACAAAGCAATGCCGCCTGTTTAGTCCTGTTACCAATTTTGAACTGCATTTAGCCTACTTACCGCGAGGCGTGGACGAAACACCCACAGGGGACCCTGCTCACCGGAGAGACGGAGGTGTTGGCAACGGCCTTGGTTCACAGGATGGAGACTGCGCAGCTCCATAAGTAAGGTAAGAAAATTTTATCATCTTACCTGAAAGTCCCCTGTGCCCAGTCCGGGTCTATGCCTCTTGCCAGTCAGGTGTGGTCACCACGGCATTCCCAGGTATTGTAAAAAGTCCTAGCCCGTACCCAAACCCTGGGATATAAGTCAAAATGTCTGCTGTGTGCCGTGTATGTGTTCCATGTGTGTGTAAGATCCGGGAGAAGGTTGGAACGGTGACTGTTTTTCTTGTGGTTGCTGGGTAACAGACCGCAGGAGGTCAAATCGCTCGATAAGTTATTGCAGGATTCCCATGCATAGGAGGGACAGGTAGTCCCAGGGCAGGTAGTCCCATGTTCCAGGCACAGGTAGTGATAACTTAGAGGGCTACTGCAGATTCCAATAGTGCTGGTGATCCAGTCAGGATGACCAGACCGGGGTGGTAGATTTCCCGCCTGTTGTGTTTCTCACTCAGGCGGCCCGGGCACAGGTGTGCCCAGTGCGATTGGCAGTAGTCTGTTCCCAGCGCAACCTTCACATGTCTCAGAATAATAAAGGGGCATCTCCCGGATGTCTGTATCTGTTTCTGGTTCGAGTCATGTATCACTGCTTTAAGTGCATACAATTGTAAAGGAACATTTTTTTTCTCTTTTTTGAACTTCCCCTCCTCCACGCTGCTAGGAGAGATATATGCATTGCAAATCACACTGTCACATCTGTTTTTTTCTTTTTTTTTTGCCAAGTTTCCTGTTTTTGCAATCTGGCTATGGTATAGCATTTATTTGAAGAAGTGAAACTAAATAGTATCTATCATTTTTGCTGCGACATACGTGTTTTCAGATACGTGATTTTAGTGACATTGGATACAATAGCATAAGAAAAGGGGAAGTGTGCGTCTCTGACTGCGTTTGAGCGCAGAGGAAAAAAATATAGCTGTTTTAACTTTTTTACTCTTTTGAAGGTTTTCCTTCTGTCTTTTTTCATTTTAAAGTTTTTTTTAAAGTTTTTTATTAAGTTTTCCAAAGTTATCCTTTCTGTCTCTTTACCTTTTTTAAAAGTTTTTTCTTTTGTATCAAAGGTTTGAGTTTTTTGATCATGTACCAACTTTTTGAAGGTTTTCTGTTCTTTTGGGGGGGTTTTGGGGGGTTATATGCTCATTTTTAGAAGTTTTTTTGGTGTTGTTTTCTTTTTTCTTTTTGTTTGTTTTTCATTTCTGTTTTTGCCATCGGGTATAAAGTGGCCAAGCAACAGGAGGGTCTTTTGCTTCCTGGAGAGCAAACGGCCCCCCAGATAGTGGCAGAACATGAAGGTGTTAAGTATGTGAAGAATTTTAGAAGGTATAAAGCATGTGAAATCCATTAGAATGGCAGATTTCAAGCTGCGGAATGGCATGACGTAGAAAGGAAAATAAGGGAAGTTACCTGATGTTAAATTGCTGAATACTAATACATGGTATGAAGTAGCAGCAGAGCTTACATCATTTAGGTGGTACAGAGAGATATGTGAGCAAACCAGGAAGTGATTTTTATGTGTATAAGATGGGAGATATTGGATCTGCGCAGTCTGCTCTCAGCAGAATCCATGGTATAGGGAGTTGTTTTTTTTGCACAGTATGTGGCGCGCCCCGTCCCTCCCTACAGGGAGAAGGCATCATTGCTACTCTCTATTGTTCTTGTTGTTCTTCTCTATCCTCCTTTTTCTCTGTCACTCTTTCTCTCCTCCTTCTTCTCTCTCACTCTCCTTTCCTCTCCTCTTTCTCCACACTTTTCTCTTCTCTCTCTCCCTCTCTCTATCTCTCTCCTCCACACCTCTCTACTCCTCCATCTCCTTCTTCTCCACACCCCTTTCCTCTCTCTCTCTCCTCCTTCTCCACTCCCCCACCATACCTATCTCCTCCACACCCATCTCCACTCCTCTCTTCTCCTCCTTCTCTCTCTCTTCCACACCTCCCATCTTCTCCTCCCTCTGTTCCTCACTCCTCACCTCCTCCTCCTATACTCTTTTCATAAACCCCTCCTCCTTCTTTTTCCTTCTTCTTCTTCTCCGTTGCCTGCTGGGCCAATGCCCAATTCAAACAATGTGGTGCTTACAGCACAAGGTTCCCCTTCTATGTCCCTGGCACAGTCCAGCCATTGCCAGTTGTGATATCGGGGAAAGAAGGTGAAAATCCCCCTACACACAATGCAGTAGGCAACCCCCAGACAAATCAGGCAGCAGACAGCTCTGCCCTGGGTGCAGAGGGGAGATAACTGGACTGACATCATCATCTGCATCTGCTGATAATGTACAACTTCAGCACCTGTCAGAGCTGCCTACATTCACACCAACATAGAACTATAAGCCTAATCCATCACAGCTTCAGCAAAGGGGGAGACATCCTCACATAAAAAGGCAACTTCTAAGTCCAATATCAGCCAGTGTATGACCCCAGCACATGGTATTACAACTATTTCTCTGATGAAGATGAAGAGGGAACATCATACATTCTGCCCAGTACTAGGAAAAGAAACTCACAAGCACCAATAATGCAGGGGCAGATAGAGGCACCACCATTACACCATGTGCACTGCATTTCAAGTCAGGTGACAATCTTTCAGACCCAGGGATGCATCCCATACCATTTTACCGGAGAATGTAGCAGAACCAGCGAACATATGCAGCCACCTGGAATGATCTCTGGGCCATAAATGGAAACAGAAGCAGGTGATGCACTCTGGCCAATCATGAAGGAACAATTCAGACTTCCAGCAGAATTAGATGTACACGCTTGGGAGTCAGGGCCACAGCTAATTGAACAGCTCACAGAGTGGGCCAAAGGCAGATTGGCAGGACAAGCCCTCAGCTTACATGACATGAGCCAAGAAAAGACAGTCTGTAAAGAAGTTCATGGCAGAGTAATGCAAGTATTCCAAGACTTGGGCTTCACCATTCATGACCAGATACACAGGCAAATGTTGGCACAGGCCTTTGTGCATGGACTGAGACAGCCAATCAGGAAACCACTGATAGTGGCTAGGCCTGAGAACAGGTCAATGGCAGTGGACTGATCCTGCAAAACGGGTTATGTGCACCTAGGAGACTGTTTATTGCCGATTGTCGCCAAAACTGCCACCATTATAGCACCACAAAGAGCGCAAAGAAGGAAATGGGTGCCATGCTGCTGAGAACACCAGAAGAGGAGCAAGAGGTGAAGACACTGCAAAGTGAAAAGCGACACACCAGAAGAACCGCTGCAGACTCCGGAGAGGAGACACCGACCTCAATAAGGTTAGCAATGGGGAGAAGCTATGTCAGAGCAGGGGGAAGAAGTGATGGCAGATGCAGCCACAGCCCCTGTAATGCCCCAAGACCTTGGGTTGGGTGCAGCCGCTGTCTCATGGCACCCCCGGGCCTCACCACGGACACACCTGCAGGCCCCATCTTACCACCGCAGCTTCAATCAGCAGGCCAGATCCCGCTGCCGCTACAGTACCCATCATGTCGTTGTCCACAGTAGCCAAAGGGATTGCGTCCCAACCAGGGGTGCAGAAGACAGCCCCTCTCATGGTGACCACTGACCTGGAAGCGCAACCACCCTACGAAGACAGAAGAAGTGTCAAGTGTTGCATCTGTGGCAAGTTTGGCCATTTCCGGAACCAGTGAAGAGCACCCATGCAGCCCAAGAGTTGGTCCAGAGAAACAGGTCAAAGAAGAAGTGCAGAAAGCAGTGAAGTACCCCGTCCAAAGGACAGGGGCAAGCAAGCCAGGTCCTCAAGACACTATGCTCCTGACATCTAAAACTCCATCTGCAGGACCAATACCTCATATTACCCTGAAAGTGGATGGTGTTGTCAGATCTTTTCTTCTGCACACTGGTGCAGCCAGAAGTGTGATGAGACCTGTGGAACTCGCTGATCCCACCTGCCTATCAGAATGGCATTGATGGTCAAGTCAGACATTCTCAGCTTACAAAGCCACTGAGTGTGTGCACTCAGCCAGGACACTCTATCCTGCCCCAGTTTGTGGTATCAAGGACCTTCCACTTAACCTACTGGGAGCGGACCTTCTGCAGAAGCTGAAGGCAACCGCAGTGTTCCAGGAAGATGGGACAGTGACACTTTCTTCATCGCTGACCCAAGAAGAATCATGCTGGCGGCCCTACAAGAACCTTAAACAACCAATGAGGCCTACCCAAGGAGGTACTGGACATAGTACCAGAAAGTCTATGGTCTAAGGGACCCCAGGACGTGGGAAAACCTCAAGTTGCCCCAGTACGGGTGTCACTCAAGCCAGGTACCCCGTACCCTCGTAAGGCCTAGAGTCAAGCTGCCTCTGACCAACTGAAGGTCTACCTGGAAATATGAATCATTTTTCCTTGCACATCGCCTTGCAATACCCCACTTTTCCCGGTCAAGAAAAGGACTGTAAAAGGAGAGCCAGCCAAGTTCAGAATAGTACATGACCTGAGAGCTGTGAATGACGCCACGGTGTTTGAAACTGCAATTATGCCGAATCCGCACACTCTGCTCTCAAATGTGCCTGCCACAGCAAAAGTGTTCACAGTGACCGACCTGGCTAATGTTTTCTTCAGTGTTCCACTTCACCTGGATGACCAGTACCTGTTTGCCTTAACGCACCAGGGGGGACACCACACATGGACAGTGATGCCACAGTGGGCCCAGAACAGCCCTTCACAGTTCACCAAAGCAATGTCCACAGTCCTCACCAACTGGGTCACAGAACATGCAGAAGTAACCCTGCTACAATACATGGACGATTTACTCTTTTGTGCAGTTGGCTTTGACACATGTAAAGCCCATTTCTTGTATCTCCTACTCTACCTGGCGGAGCAGCATTGCAAGGTCTCAAAGAACAAAGTCCAGTGGTATCTGAAGTGAGTTACGTTCCAGGGACACTGTATTGCTCACCAGTAGTGTTGAGCATTCCGATACTACAAATATCGGGTATCGGCCGATATTTGCTGTATCAGAATTCCGATACCGAGTTCCGATATTTTTGCGATATCGGAAATCGGAATCGGAAGTGTGCGGTGCGTATGGTTCCCAGGGTCTGGAGGAGAGGAGAATCTCCTTCAGGCCCTGGGATCCATATTCATGTAAAAAATAAATAATAAAATAAAAAATATTGATATACTCACCCCTCCGGCGGACCCTGGCTCTTAGCGGTGCCTCCGTTCCTAAGAATGCAGGGAGTGAAGAACCTTCGATGACGTTGCGGCATGTGATTGGTCGCGTGAGCGGTCACATGAGCAGTCATGCGACCAATCACAAGCCATGACGTCATCGAAGGTCCTTCACTCTGCATTCTTAGGAACGGAGGCAGACTCTTGGACCGGTGAGAGCCGGGGCCATCGGAGGGGTGAGTATATCAATATTTTTAATTTTTATTCTTTATTTTATACATGAATATGGATCCCAGGGCCTGAAGGAGAGTTTCCTCTCCTTCAGACCCTGGAAACCATTCCGATATTTTGTGTCCCATTGATATGCATTGGTATCGGGTATCAGTATCGGCGATATCTGATATTTTTTGGATATCGGCTGATCCAATCCGATACCGATACCTTTGCATATCGGAAGGTATCGATCAACACTACTCACCAGGCAAAACACTTGACAGATGACCGGAAGACCACAGTGGAGAAGATGGTTCCTCCAACAACTCCAAAAGTGCTACAGGCCTTCCTTGGTCTAGTTTCGTATTGCAGAGCCTGGATCCCTGATGCTCCTAATGCAGCCTCTGTGTCAATACGTCAGCGAGACCCCACTCCTCCTGACAGATGCAGCCTTCAGCTCGTTCAAGAAGTTAAAAGGCTCTGTAGTCTCAGCACCAGCACTAGGCCTACCTGACTACGAGAAGCCATTCCGTCTCTACTTGATGGAAAAAGAAGGCCTTGCTACTGGAGTCCTGATGCTGCTTCAGGGGGGAATGCAGAGACCTTTGGACTACTTTTCAGCTCGCGTGGATCCAGTTGCAAGGGGAGCCTCTTCCTCCTGCATGAGAGCAGCAGCTGCAGCACACGCCCTCCTGAACAGGACTGCTGACATCATTGGAAAAACCATTGGAAATCCTGGCTCCGCATGACATCTCAGCAATCCTCAACCAAACCCAGCAAAAACATATCTCCACGGCCAGGCATCTTCACCTCCAGTGCTCTCTACTCCTGCCCGACAATGTCACCAACTGCAGATGCACAGTCCTCAATCCGTCCACTCTACTCCCACTCCCAAGGGGGATACAGATATTGACTCTCAGATAAAAATTCTGATCAAAATCTGCATGATACCTTTCGCAGGGATCTGGATTTGCTCCGGACGGATGACCATGATTGCTTCAGCATCATGAAACAAGAAAACAGCAGGACTACCCAAGGTGGTAGAAGAGCCACTGACCAACCCAGAGTTGATCCTGTATGTGGATGGCTCCAGATTTGCAGATGATGAAGGAAGATTCCACACGGGATGTGCAGTGACCAGCAATCAAGAGATCCTGTGGTCCAGAAGTCTGCTGCCTAGTCTGTCAGCCTAGGAAGCAGAACTGATAGCGCTGACGAAGGCCTACCAGATGGCAGAAGACAAGACTGCGGAAATGTATACCGATTCGAGGTACTCGCATGGCATAGCACATGACTTTGGGCCCATCTGGGCTGCAAGGGACTTCATCACAGCAAGCAGAACAACCGTGAAGCATCATGGAGCCATTAAGGACCTGCTGGACGCACTCCAACTTCAAAAAATGGTGGCAGTACTAAAAGTCAAAGCGCATGGAAAACTAAACACAGTAGAGTCACGATGCAACAACATGGCGGATATGGCAGCCAAAGAAGCAGTCAAAGGAAGACAATATGGAAAAGTGGGAGAGGTCGTAGAGCCGGACAGCTACTACATGACAACTGAGGACAAGGAACCTGACCAAATGATGTCCTGGGATCTGCTCAAAAAGCTGCAAGAGCAAGCCCCAAAGGACAAGAAGGATTGCTGGATGCGGAAGGGAGCAACACATGAAGAAGGAAGGGAATATTCAATGGACTACAAACCCTGTTTACCACGAAGTATCTACCCTATGCCCTATGGTGGTCCAGTGGGCACATGGGCCCACACACAGATCAAAGACACACAAAAAAGATCTGATTGGTGCTTACTGGTTCGCTCCAGGGATCTCCACCCTAACAGTCAAGTTCACTAGCAGCTGTCTGACCTGCGGCAAATGCAACCCTGGAAGAATGGAGAAAGTTCCCACCCATCATCTTGCCAGACCACTGTACCCCTTCCAGAGGATCTAGATAGACCACATCCAAATGCCGCCAAGTGGAGGATTCGAATATGCCCTTGTGGTCATGGACGTGTTCTCAGGATGGCCAGAAGGTTTCCCAGACAACTGCAAAGAAGCTACTCTCAGAGATGAGATATGCCGATATGGGGTCCTAGAAGTGATAGAGAGTGACCAGGGACCCGCATTCACAGCAAATCTCACACGGGAGATCTGGTCAGCAGTAGGGTCAGACTTAGGCCTACACACTCCTTACAATCCCCAGAGTAGCGAGAAAGTGGAAAGACCGAATGAGACAGGATGTTGAAAGATGCCCAAGAGACATGCAAACCATGTCAGGAGACACTCCCAATCACACTACTTAGTGTAAGGCACACTTCCAGAGGCCCAGAAAAGCTGTCACCATATTAAATTTTGTTTGGGTCTAGTCCCAGGTTAGGGGTATTCTTTCCCTTAGCAGCTGACTATGTAATATGATACTTTTTCTGCTTATGTAATTGAACTCACCAAGAAACTTGCTAACATCCATTCTCGAGTTTTCTTCATTGCCAGATCCAGATTCAGTGTCTGGTACGCACCCCTTGAAGCCAGGACACTGGGTGTTGGTGAAAAAGTTTGTAAGGAGAACACCACTCGATCCCAGATTTGGTGGTCCTTTCCAAGTGCTGCTGATGACACCAACCTCTGTAAAACTGGAGGGAAGACCCACTTGGATCCACTCATCGTATTGCAAGAAAGCTCCCCTACCAAAGGATGACACCCAAGCCAAAATGATGTTGTGGATGCCCTGCCTGACTGAATAGATGACCTACCTGATAAAGAATACACACCGCTCACTACACATGCTGTTGACTAAGAGACTGATTGCAATGAACCCCCGTTAGGGATAGATCTCCTGACCGCCCATTTGCGAGAAGTCTGTATGGAGTGGGACATAGGCGCTAGGCTTGCGTCAGTTCACCGGCAGCACAAAAGAGTTGCAGCGCTTTGGGACAGGAGGCTAGGATTAGAAATATATATATCATGTAGATCTCACTTGCATGTATACTCCTCTATAATCATATATACTCATATGCTCACAGCTAATATATACATTATAATCAATGGTTTAAAATGGCTGACATAAACTGATATAAGCCAGACAGACTGTATGGGGGTTTTTCCAGGCAAAAGCGGAACAATGCCAGATGTATTAAGTGCTAATCAGATGTTTCAACTTTGTCCTAGATGCAGAGCTACATTTTAGTTGCTTAATCAGCATCCATATGTGCATTTATCACAATATTCCATAAATATTTAGATAACCAATAACAGAGGAGCTAGACAATATGGTAATTAACTAACCACCCCTAACAACACCTAACCACTCCTTTCTATATGCAATTATAAAACTATGTATGTACAATAAATGGTCAGTATTGATGGAATGTTATTGACTAGTGTTGAGCATTCCGATACCGCAAGTATCGGGTATCGGCCGATATTTGCGGTATCGGAATTCCAATACCGTGTTCCGATATTTTCAGTATATCGGATACCGGAATCGGAAGTTCCCACAATTCAAAGTGCCCGAATTCAGCCAATGAGGAATTATTAGAAGAGTGGGCACATCCTGTTCTGCATGGTGGGCATGGAAGTACTGGCATGGCTGTGATTGGCTGCTGAAATGATGTCATGATGCACTATAAAAGTAATTGCTGCCATTTAGGGCTCACTCTGCTGTGAATTCAGTTAGGGACAGGACGCTGTGTTGTGACTGAGGGCCAGTTTAGAGATAGTGATTTGCTTCATTGTGCTTTACCAAGGCTAATTTAGCAACCGCTGTGTGAGATCCTTGCTTTTGCCTTGCAGCGCTGTTCACAGCTGTCTGCAAGGTCTCTGTGTGTGTGAGTGCACATCGCTCTGTAGTCTGTCTGCAGCCACAGCCGATTGTAGTCAGCTCAGAGTGCGTCACTGCCTCATACTGTTCTATCCATTGTCCTTTTTTGCAATTAGTGCAGCCTGCTGCACATTTTTTCAAATATTTCCTATTAGTGGCTTTCCATCCGTATCCAGCTAAATTGTGGAAAAACACTACATAGGATTGCATAGAGCAGCTTTTTTTGGCTTTGCAGCGCCGTTTACGACTGTCTGCACGGTCTCTGTGTGTGTGAGTGCACATCGCTCTGCAGTCTGTCCGCAGCCACAGCCGGTTGCAGTCAGTTTAGGGTGCGTGACTGCCTCATACTGTTCAATCCATTGTCCTTTTTTGCAATTAGTGCAGCCTGCTGCACATTTTTTCAAATATTGCCTATTAGTGGCTTTCCATCCGTATCCAGCTAAATTGTGAAAAAACACTACATAGGATTACATAGATCAGCTTTTTTTGGCCTTGCAGCGCCATTTACGGCTGTCTGCATGGTCTTTGTGTGAGTGCACATCGCTCAGTAGTCTGTCCGCAGCCACAGCCGGTTGTAGTCAGCTCAGGGTGCGTGACTGCTCCATACCGTTCCATTGTCTGTTTCTCGTTTAGTGCAGCCTGCTGCACATTTTTTCAAA
The DNA here is from genome assembly GCF_051348905.1 of Ranitomeya variabilis. Classification (NCBI taxonomy): domain Eukaryota; kingdom Metazoa; phylum Chordata; class Amphibia; order Anura; family Dendrobatidae; genus Ranitomeya; species Ranitomeya variabilis. The sequence goes on along the minus strand of NC_135232.1, from coordinate 1,075,151,287 downwards.
TTTATCCTATTAGTGGCTTTCCCTCCGTATCCTGCTAGATTGTGGAAAAACACTAAATAGGATTACATAGAGGAGCTTGTTTTGACCTTGCAGCGCCGTTCACGGCTGTCTGCACGGTCTGTGTGTGAGTGCAACTCACTCTGTAGTCAGTTCTGCAAAAAAAAAAAATAATAAAGTTCACCAAACACACCACTTTACAGTTGTGTGGGCCACATTAGCTCATATTAAAGTCTTGTCCACACTTTAGAAAATTAGTGTTTCTTATACCTGTTAGGAGCTGTTCAGGAATAAGCACACTATGCCCTTAGTACTTTTCTGCTTATCTTTATCAGTCAACCAAGATGAAGAAGGCAGGGAGTAAGGCACATGGGCGTGGGCGTGGGCATGGGCGTGGGAGCGGAGCAGGAAAAGGACGTGGGGATTCTGTGCCTGCTGCGGGCACCGGTGACTCATGATCACCCAGTTTCAGCAGGGAACAGTCCTTCATGTGCAGCTTTGTAGGAGATCGCCGTACACCGCTGCTGCATGAAGAACAAATTGAAGCCGATGTCAGATGGATGGCAGCTAATGCATTGACTTCAATTAGTGCCATGTCCTCTCAGGCACAGAGCACGGGAGAGCACCCATCTGTCTCTTCACCACCTGCCAAATTACCCAGGCAGTCAGAGAGCCCAGGACAGGAGCCATCTCTACTTCTGTTCTCTGAATCTTTTGGCTTGGAAACAGGGGGCCAGCCAAGCAGCATTGGAGAAATGGAAGAAGAGGCAGTATGCAGTGATGCCCAAAAGCTTTGTCTCTCTGACTCTGAAAAGACGGCTGGGCCAGTGCCTCCGGTCATCACACCGCAGTATGCATCTGATGATGAGACTCAGGTGTCACTTTCTGGTGCGTACTGTGCTGCCGAGACTACCCAGGAGAAACAGTTGGTGGCAGAGGGTAGTGTAGATGATGAGGTCCTTGACCCATCATGGCATGAGGTACAGGAAGGTGGTGGGAGCAGCTCTGAGGAAGAGATTCCCCCAACGGGTCAAAGAGGGAGAGGGAGGGGGAAGACTGCGGTTCCTGTAGCCTCCACTTCAGCACCCGTTAGGAGCATGCCTTTTCCAAAAGCCAAAACGGGCGCTCCCAAGACTTGCAGTGCCTGGTCCTTTTTTGACACAGTTGCAGATGACATTTGGTTTGTCAAATGCAAGGTGTGTCATCAGAAAGTCAAAAGAGGGAAAAATGTCAGCAACCTCAATACCACAAATATGTGGAAACATGTGCGGACCAAGCATGCGGTGGAGTTACAAAAACACACTGAAGACCTAGGCCAACCAACAGCGGCACCTACCACCTCTTCAGCTCGTGTTGTTGCCTGTTCCTCCAGCTCACACACAGCTGGTTCGGCTTCCTCACAGGATCGCCATGGAAGAACCTCTGGCACTGTTGTCCAGAGACCCACTGTAATTCCACCCACAGCACCATGTTCCCAGTCATCCTCACACTCTCAGCCCAGTCTACAGCCATCGGTAGCACAGGCATGGGAGAAAAGGCAGCCATTCTCGGCAAACCACCCCTGAGCACAGGCTCTGAATGCTGGCATTGCAAAACTACAGTCCCTTGAAATGCTGTCATTCAGGCTGGTGGAGACTGACAGCTTCTGTAACTTGATGGCATTGGCAGGCCCACAATACAATGTGCCCAGCCGCTTTTATTTCAGCAGGCAAGCCGTCCCTGCCTTCACAAGCATGTGGAGGGACACATAAAACACGCGCTACTGAACGCCGCCAGTAGCAAGGTCCACCTCACCGCCGATGCGTGGACCAGTCACCATGGACAGGGGCGATACTTTTCCCTCACTGCCCATTGGGTTAATGTTGTTGAGCCGGGTACAGATCATGCGAGTGGTGCAGGACGTGTTCTGCCATCTCCAAGGATTGCAGGAATCCAGTCTGTACGCATTGACTCCTCCTCATACACAAGTTCCTCAGAATCATCGCTGCAGGAGCCATCACAGTCCACCTCCACATGGACCCGTGAACGTTTACCTTTTATGACCAACATGAGCACAGCTGTGGCCAGACGTCAACAGGCCATCTTGAAATTAATTTCTTTGGGGAATCGAAGCCACACAGTGCAGGAGCTCTGGAATGCCATCAAGCAGGAGAGCGACATGTGGTTTGTGCCAGCGAATCTCCAGCCTGACATAGTAGTGTGTGACAATAGCCGAAATCTGGTGGCAGCTCTTGCCCTAGGCAACCTCACTCACATCCCATGTCTGGCACATGTGCTTAACTTGGTCGTGCAGAGTTTTTTGAGGGACTATCTGGATCTTGATGCACTGCTGCACAAAGTCCGCCTTCCGGAACATCGCATCATATGTGACCTACCCACCAGGTGGAATTCCATGTTACATATGTTGGAGCGGTTGTGTGAGCAGCAGCCAGCAGTAATCGAGTACCAGCTGCATCAGGCGCAAAGAAATCGCACTCCGCGCCGTTCAGACTTCACAACCACTGAGTGGGCCACTATTAAGGACATCTGCCTGGTTTTGCGTTCCTTCGATGATTCCATGCGGATGGCGAGTGCAGATGATGCACTAGTCAGCATGACTGTCCCCCTTATCTGCCTGCTTCAACAAACACTGCAAGCGCTAAGGGATGATGTTGTGGAAGAGGTGGAGGATGAGGAGTCACCAATTCCATCAGCTTCTGGACAGTCAGCGCTCCGTGGTTCCTCACAAAGGCCTAGTCAGGGGACACTTTGTGAGGAGGATGAGGAGGAGTCAATGGAGGAGGAAGACATCAGTCCAGAGGAGGGAGTTAGACAATTCTCCAGTAGTCAGTGTGTAGAGCGAGGGTGGGGTGATGCAGAGCAGGCAGAGATCACACCTCAAGCAGGGAACAGCATTTCTTGGCCAGTTGGCAGTCTGCAGCACATGGTTGATTACATGCTGCAGTGCCTGAGAAACAACCGCCGCATCGCCCACATTCTCAACACGGCTTATTATTGGGTGTACACCCTCCTAGATCCTCCACTGTCCTCCACTGAACAAAGCAATGTCGCCTGTTTAGTACTGTTACCAATTTTGAACTGCATTTAGCCTACTTAATTATTTGGGCCTACTATCTGTGTCTGCCACTCATTACAGTTGTCCTCCACTGAACAAAGCAATGCCGCCAGTTTAGTCCTGTTACCAATTTTGAAATGCATTTAGTATGATCTTGGATCAAGCTGGCAATCCGCAGCGAGGCTTGCTACCCACAGTCTAGTTAAAAATGTTACTCACAGAGCATATTTTCACATTTCTCTGAGACAGCTAATTAAAAATTTCACACCCAGACACCCAGACACCCTACATGCATGATTGCAGAGTACACACAGTGACTTAACGGCCCAGTACTCCCACAGATATGGGATAAAAAATATACACAGTTGCTTTTGGCAAAGTAATCTCACAGACATGGGTTAAAGAAAGCACACAGCGGCTTTTGGCAAAGTGCTATCACAGGCATGGCTGCATAAGAGTGGAAAAATGTTTACAAGCACATCACTTCCACCGATATAGTTGAAAATTATACAAACCTTTGGTTATGCACAGTACTATCACAGACACTGGTGCAGAGTACACATAGAGAGTGTTTTTTGAAAACTGTGCACATGCAAAACTAATACTGTTGATTACTATAGCTGCAACCTGTCCCTATGCCAAGCAGAGCAGAAATAAAAAATAAGAATCTTGAACCAGGAGGAACAGATCCATGTGAAGGAGTAGGTGGATTTGGCATTATAGGTGGAAGAGGCTGGGCAGCATGGTGGCTCAGAGGTTAGCACTGCTTTGCAGAGCTGAGGTCCTGGGTTTAAATCCAACCTTGAATACCATCTTTAAGGAGTTACTGTATTTTCTCCATGTTTGCGTGGGTTTCCTCAAGGGTACTTTGGTTTCCTTCCACAATAAAAACACATACTGATAGGAAAATTAGTTTGTAAGACCCAATGAGGATAGTGCCATAATGTCCATAAAGCACTGTGGAACTCTTGGTGCTATAGAACAGAGTAAAAAAAAAAAAAGAATAAAGAGTAAAGGAAGGAGTATTTCAGCACACTTTTTTAATTGTTTTCTATTTTGTTTAGACTTTTTTGTTTTTTATTGCTGTTATGGAACTGACTTAAAACAACCTACAATTTACAAACCTAAACCAGCTATCTAGAACCACGAGATGAAGGTTTAAGTGGAAGAAGAGGTGGACGTGTCAGTATAGTTGAAAGAGGCAAGGGAGGAGTAATCCAGCACTGTTTTTTTTCATGTTTTTTTCCTTTTTTATGTGACTCAATTAAAAAAGAACTATCACTTTATAAACTAAAACTAACTATCTAGAACCACGACGCATAGGTCCAAGTGGAGGAAGAGGTGGATATAGCGATATAGGTGGAAGAAGCAAGGGGAGATTAATCCACAACTGTTTTTTTAATTTTTAGGGAACTGACTTCAAAGTGCATAGAATGAACCCCAAATAAACTAACAAGCTGCAACTTGTAAGCCGAAGTCCAACTGGAGGAGGAGTTGGAAGAAGTGGACATGGAGGTGTATGTGGAACATACGGAGGAGGTAGCCAACACAGTGTTTTAGTTTTTTATCTAGAAAGGAGGTACAAAAATGACACGAATGGCAAATACAGTTGAAGAAATAGCTGGATGCATCTGTTATAGTTGTCTAGTCATCCAAAGGTGTTGCCAAGTTCTATGGGATCCAGGCCTGGTTCATTTTAAGGAATGTTAGGTTCCCCACTTTGGATGTGAATAGGCGGATGCACCTATCTGTGATGACACCCCCTGCCATGTTCAACACACATTGCAACAGTACATTTGCAGCAAGGCAGGCAAGCACTCCAAAGCATAAAGGCTCAAGCTAGAAGGTAAATGTGGCACACTCATCTGTTAGTACATGAAGATATATGGATACTGAGGCTACTTTCACACTAGCGTCGGCCCGACGTACCGACGCACGTTGTGAAAATAATGAAAAACGGGGCAGTGGATGCAGTTTTTACAACGCATCCGCTACCCCATTGTAATGTCCGGGTAGGAGGGGGTGGAGTCCTGGCTGCGCATGTGCGGTCGGAAATGGCTGACACGACACACAAAAAAAGTTACATGTAACTTTTTTTGTGCCGATGGTCCGCCAAAACACGATGCATCCGTCGCACGACGGATGCGATGTGTGGCCATACGTCACAAAGCGTCGCTAATGCAAGTCTATGGAGAAAAAGGCATCCTGCGGGCAACTTTACAGAATGCGTTTTTTCTCCAAAACGACGCATTGTGACGGACAGCAAATGACGCTAGTGTGAAAGTAGCCTTACTCTTCCATCATGTTTTTTGTAATGCTGTCTCCTGCTTATATTGATTGTGTCAGATGGTGGTGCCAGATGTTGTGGCGTGCTCAAAGTTTTGCACTTTTTGGCCTGCTGCATTAGTGACTTACTCCTACGCCTCTGCATTTTTCTTCCACTATTCCCCTGTTGTCAGTTGAGTAAGTCACCAGTAGTTTTCTACCAGCATATGCTTGCATTCACACATTTTATGATCCCTCTGGAGTGACGGAATTATTGATGGTAAGTTGTCCTTGTAGTGGGGATCCAGCAGGTAGTTACCCAGTAATATGCACTGGTAACATTGCAGGCAGGGCCGGTTTTAGAGAAAGTGAGGCCCAGGGCAAAAGTTTAAAGTGAGGCCTCAAATGTTCACATGTTCAACATCACACAAATATTTTGGTTGTATTTACAAGAGCTCAGGCCGTAAATCGAGGGTGATTGATGATAATGAAGTCATTCGACACTTGTTCCCGAGTTTCTTTACACCGGCTGAGGAAGAATGATGGGGACAGATAGTCTTCGATACAGTATAATGCAGGTCCCATATAGTGCATATAGTATAATACACTCCCCATGTTCCTTGACAGAGTATACTGCAGCCCCCCTCAGGGTATACTGCAGCCACATACAAACACAGTATAATGCAACCCCTCTCCACACACAGTATAATGCATCTCCCTTACACACACAGTATAATGCATTCCCACGCACACAGTATAGTGCAGCTCCCCTCACATGCAGAACAGTGCACCTCCCCTACACACAGTACAGTGCAGCTCCCCTGACACAGTACAGTGCAGATCCCCCCACAAAGTACAGTGCAATTCCACCCCACACATAGTACAGTGCAGCTCCCCCACTCACAGTACAGTGCAGTTTCCCCAATATACAGTACAGTGCACCTCCACCCCAACACACAGTACAATGCACCTCCACCAAACACACAGTACAGTGCATCTCCCCCAACACACAGAACAGTGCAGCTCCCCTCAACACATAGTATAGTGCAGCTCCTACAACACACAGTATAGTGCAACTCCCGAACACACAGTAAAGTGCAGCTACCCAATTTCACAGTATAGTGCAGCTACCCAATATCACAGTATAGTGCAGCTCCTCCATCACACAGTATAGTGCAGCTCCTCCCAACACACAGTACAGTGCAGCTCTCTCCAACACACAGTACAGTGCAGCTCCCCCTAACACACAGTACAGTGCAGCTCCCCCAACACACAAATTCTCACACACAATACTCACTCCTCCTCCTTGCTCCCTGTGCTGCTCCAGGCTCTGCTTCGGTCTCAACGGCTCCACTGCTGGCACAACGTGGCTCATGATGAAGTGACATCATCATGTGCCTACTGAGTGACAAGCAGAGGGGGAGTGATGGGAGAGGGAGTGTCATGTGATGCTCTCTCCTCCATCACTGCTTTCAACTGTATCGGCGTCTATGATGCTGATAAGTTGAATGAGAGATGGGGCAGTGCCAGGCCCCATAGTAAGTGCATGGTGTGCCACTTTTAGCAGTACGCCATGGGTTGGGGGCCCCAAGAGGAGCGGGAGCCCTAGACAGCTGCCTAGTTTGCCTGCCCCTAATTGCGGCCCTGACTGCAGCATGTATTGGCTCATGTCTTGGCTCATGTCTGCCAGGATGCCCAGAGACAATGACAAGCTGTCCTCGGTGGGAGGTATATCATCTGGATATTTTGCATCCCCCCCAGCCATGCTTCAGTGATGCCCATGAACTGATCAGAGTGTCACCCTTCTGTGAATAATATTGTTCCTCCTCCCCACCTCCTCCTTCTCCTTTTCATAATCATCCTCCCAAACTGTTCCCTGCCTGTACAGTTTGGTTCTTGGCTGATGTTGGGACAGTAACCAACCATCTGAGCCAAGTGTGAATGACAGGTCCAATAGTGAATTGACTCTTCTCCTCCAGCTTCTCCTCTTCCCCATGTGCCATCACCTCATCCATCATGGTCTGAATTGTTTTTAGAAAGCATGCATATAAGTGGTATAATAATCAGCTCTGGCAATATTGGTGAAATATTCGAAGCAGTTCAGCATGGCACACACGTACCTCATGGAGGCCCAGTCATTGGTGGTGACGTGGTATTGTTCTTCAGAGTGGCTCAGTTATGTGTGCTGTTGCTGAAACTCCACTATTGCTCACACAGTCTCTCCAGTATATGGAAGGTGGAGCTCCAATTTGTTGGTATGTAGCATATCAGCAGGTGAGAGGAAGGCAAGAGCGATGAAGGTGAGCTGTAGCAGTATGAGAATAACAAAATTTCGCACACACTGCCTGCAGTTTTAGCAGCAGTTCTGACATCTCTGGGTAGATTTTCAGAAAGATCTGCACCACCAAGTTCAGCACATGCACCAGGCAGGGGATGTGTGTCAAACCGGCTAGGCTAGAGCTGCTATGATATTTTGCCCATTATAATACACCACCAGGTTGGGTTCTAGGTTCACCCGCACTAATCACTCATCTGTCTGCTGTTTAATCCCAGTTGGGATTTGTCCTCCAATTAGATGAGTTTAGACACAATGTGCTGTAAGTTCCACTGGCTGTGCTCAAGTTGGTGGTGCAGGTCTTTATGCGACTTAAGGAGGAAGCAGTGTAGGAAGTAGAGTAGGAGGAGGTGGGAACCTCGACAGATAAATGACCAGCAATACAAGATGATGGTAGGATATGAGCTAAAACCTTCCTACTCGGTCCCAGCCTCTATTCCATTTACCCAGTAGGCTGTTAGGGAGATATAATGTCCATGGCTGTGCATACAAGTCCACATATTGGTGTTTAAGTAGACTTTGACACTTATGGTGTTGCACAGTGCACACCTGGTTTGGTTCACAACATGTTTGTTCAGAGCAGGGTTGGCACACCTGGAAAAGTAGTGGTGGATGGGAACAACATCATGTGGGAATGCCACTGGCATAAGTTTTTTAAAGCTGTCCATCACCAGCTGGAATGGCAGCATTTCAAAGGTTAGTAATTTGGAAATGCTGTCATTCAGGACAATGGCTCGTGGGTGGCTAACTGGGTATCTCTTCTTTCTCTCAAGGATTTGGAGGATGCACATTATGCTTGGAAGTCAGATGCCCTGTCATACAGGTGGTGCTCCGGTCAATAACATTTATGCCTCTTTTCAGGGTCTGGTAGCACAGTGCGCAAGCCACCTACTGCTTGTGCAGTGCCCCATAGTCCTGGTCGTTGCAGTGATGTTATTCTTCCACCAGGGGGAGTGATATTACATCTGATGGCAATAAAGGAGATCTTCCTACCAGGTATCACAAACCATACACCACACTTCACACTCCAGACCACCAGGGGGAGCCTTGCTCCTACCTACTAGGGCACTCCTCACAGAAGGGTAAAACTGGTGGGCTGGATAGAAAGTGAGAGAGAAGCTGGCTGGGCTTTGCCCAGGCAACACCTGTCAGGCAGACAGTGGGAAAGGAGGAACATCGGAGCTGCAGACAGAGGGTCCCTGACAGGGGTGGGATCCAGTCAGAGTCCTAGCAAGACAGAAAGATACGGAGCTGCGCCTGCCCCACATGCGGCAGCATCCTAAGGCTACATTCACATTTGCGTTGTGCGCCGCAGCGTCGGCGACGCAACGCACAACGCAAACAAAAACGCAACAAAACGCACGCTAAAACGCTTTGTCATCATCTGACATGTTCTGCAGTTGTCCAGTGACTGTGTTCACTAGCCCTCCTACATACTCATCCTCCAACATAACTAATGGTTGGGCATCAATCTACTCAGTTTTTTCAGTTCTGGGGCTAGGCCAGGTGGGAAAGCCACAGAATCACAGCCAGCGAGTTCATCAAAAATCAGAAGAGACTGCCACATGACTTGGAGCTTAGACTGGTTAATTTGCAAGGGGTGAGGTGGAAGACAGATGACCATGGTGCCCAGGAGCCAACTGTGCTCCAACTTTCTGCACTTGACCGGATGGGGCAGTGGATGCAGTTTTTCAACGCATCCGCTACCCCATTGTAATGTCCAGGTAGGAGGGGGTGGAGTCCTGGCTGCGCATGTGCGGTCGGAAATGGCTGACACGAAACACAAAAAAAGTTACATGTAACTTTTTTTGTGCCAATGGTCCGCTAAAACACAATGCATCCGTCGCACGACGGATGCGATGTGTGGCCATACGTCACAAAGCGTCGCTAATGCAAGTCTATGGAGAAAAAGGCATCCTGCGGGCAACTTTACAGAATGCATTTTTTCTCCAAAACGACGCATTGTGACGGACAGCAAACGACGCTAGTGTGAAAGTAGCCTTACTTTTCCATCATGTTTTTTGTAATGCTGTCTCCTGCTTATATTGATTGTGTCAGATGGTGGTGCCAGATGTTGTGGCGTGCTCAAAGTTTTGCACTTTTTGGCCTGCTGCATTAGTGACTTACTCCTACGCCTCTGCATTTTTCTTCCACTATTCCCCTGTTGTCAGTTGAGTAAGTCACCAGTAGTTTTCTACCAGCATATGCTTGCATTCACACATTTTATGATCCCTCTGGAGTGACGGAATTATTGATGGTAAGTTGTCCTTGTAGTGGGGATCCAGCAGGTAGTTACCCAGTAATATGCACTGGTAACATTGCAGCCAGGGCCGGTTTTAGAGAAAGTGAGGCCCAGGGCAAAAGTTTAAAGTGAGGCCTCAAATGTTCACATATTCAACATCACACAAATATTTTGGTTGTATTTACAAGAGCTCAGGCCATAAATCGAGGGTGATTGATGATAATGAAGTCATTCGACACTTGTTCCCGAGTTTCTTTACACTAGCTGAGGAAGAATGATGGGGACAGATAGTCCTCGATACAGTATAATGCAGGTCCCATATAGTGCATATAGTATAATACACTCCCCATGTTCCTTGACAGAGTAAACTGCAGCCCCCCTCAGGGTATACTGCAGCCACATACAAACACAGTATAATGCAGCCCCTCTCCACACACAGTATAATGCATCTCCCTTACACACGCAGTATAATGCATTCCCACGCACACAGTATAGTGCAGCTCCCCTCACATGCAGAACAGTGCACCTCCCCTACACACAGTACAGTGCAGCTCCCCTGACACAGTACAGTGCAGATCCCCCCACAAAGTACAGTGCAATCCCACCCCACACACAGTACAGTGCAGCTCCCCCCACTCACAGTACAGTGCAGTTTCCCCAATATACAGTACAGTGCACCTCCACCCCAACACACAGTACAATGCACCTCCACCAAACACACAGTACAGTGCATCTCCCCCAACACACAGAACAGTGCAGCTCCCCTCAACACATAGTATAGTGCAGCTCTTACAACACACAGTATAGTGCAACTCCCGAACACACAGTAAAGTGCAGCTACCCAATTTCACAGTATAGTGCAGCTACCCAATATCACAGTATAGTGCAGCTCCTCCATCACACAGTATAGTGCAGCTCCTCCCAACACACAGTACCGTGCAGCTCTCTCCAACACACAGTACAGTGCAGCTCCCCCTAACACACAGTACAGTGCAGCTCCCCCAACACACAAATTCTCACACACAATACTCACTCCTCCTCCTTGCTCCCTGTGCTGCTCCAGGCTCTGCTTCGGTCTCAACGGCTCCACTGCTGGCACAACGTGGCTCATGATGAAGTGACATCATCATGTGCCTACTGAGTGACAAGCAGAGAGGGAGTGATGGGAGAGAGAGTGTCATATGATGCTCTCTCCTCCATCACTGCTTTCAACTGTATCGGCGTCTATGATGCTGATAAGTTGAATGAGAGATGGGGCAGTGCCAGGCCCCATAGTAAGTGCATGGTGTGCCACTTTTAGCAGTACGCCATGGGTTGGGGGCCCCAAGAGGAGTGGGAGCCCTAGGCAGCTGCTTAGTTTGCCTGCCGCTAATGCCGGCCCTGACTGCAGCATGTATTGGCTCATGTCTTGGCTCATGTCTGCCAGGATGCCCAGAGACAATGACAAGCTGTCCTCGGTGGGAGGTATATCATCTGGATATGTTGCATCCCCCAGCCATGCTTCAGTGATGCCCATGAACTGATCAGAGTGTCACCCTGCTGTGAATAAGGTTGTTCCTCCTCCCCACCTCCTCCTTCTCCTTTTCATAATCATCCTCCCAAACTGTTCCCTGCCTGTACAGTTTGGTTCTTGGCTGATGTTGGGACAGTAACCAACCATCTGAGCCAAGTGTGAATGACAGGTCCAATAGTGAATTGACTCTACTCCTCCAGCTTCTCCTCTTCCCCATGTGCCATCACCTCATCCATCATGGTCTGAATTGTTTTTAGAAAGCATGCATATAAGTGGTATAATAATCAGCTCTGGCAATATTGGTGAAATATTCGAAGCAGTTCAGCATGGCACACACGTACCTCATGGAGGCCCAGTCATTGGTGGTGACGTGGTATTGTTCTTCAGAGTGGCTCAGTCATGTGTGCTGTTGCTGAAACTCCACTATTGCTCACACAGTCTCTCCAGTATATGGAAGGTGGAGCTCCAATTTGTTGGTATGTAGCATATCAGCAGGTGAGAGGAAGGCAAGAGCGATGAAGGTGAGCTGTAGCAGTATGAGAATAACAAAATTTCGCACACACTGCCTGCAGTTTTAGCAGCAGTTCTGACATCTCTGGGTAGATTTTCAGAAAGATCTGCACCACCAAGTTAAGCACATGCACCAGGCAGGGGATGTGTGTCAAACCGGCTAGGCTAGAGCTGCTATGATATTTTGCCCATTATAATACACCACCAGGTTGGGTTCTAGGTTCACCCGCACTAATCACTCATCTGTCTGCTGTTTAATCCCAGTTGGGATTTGTCCTCCAATTAGATGAGTTTAGACACAATGTGCTGTAAGTTCCACTGGCTGTGCTCAAGTTGGTGGTGCAGGTCTTTATGCGACTTAAGGAGGAAGCAGTGTAGGAAGTAGAATAGGAGGAGGTGGGAACCTCAACAGATAAATGACCAGCAATACAAGATGATGGTAGGATATGAGCTAAAACCTTCCTACTCGGTCCCAGCCTCTATTCCATTTACCCAGTAGGCTGTTAGGGAGATATAATGTCCATGGCTGTGCATACAAGTCCACATATTGGTGTTTAAGTAGACTTTGACACTTATGGTGTTGCACAGTGCACACCTGGTTTGGTCCACAACATGTTTGTTCAGAGCAGGGTTGGCACACCTGGAAAAGTAGTGGTGAATGGGAACAACATCATGTGGGAATGCCACTGGCATAAGTTTTTTAAAGCTGTCCATCACCAGCTGGAATGGCAGCATTTCAAAGGTTAGTAATTTGGAAATGCTGTCATTCAGGACAATGGCTCGTGGGTGGCTAACTGGGTATCTCTTCTTTCTCTCAAGGATTTGGAGGATGCACATTATGCTTGGAAGTCAGATGCCCTGTCATACAGGTGGTGCTCAGGTCAATAACATTTATGCCTCTTTTCAGGGTCTGGTAGCACAGTGCGCAAGCCACCTACTGCTTGTGCAGTGCCCCATAGTCCTGGTCGTTGCAGTGATGTTATTCTTCCACCAGGGGGAGTGATATTACATCTGATGGCAATAAAGGAGATCTTCCTACCAGGTATCACAAACCATACACCACACTTCACACTCCAGACCACCAGGGGGAGCCTTGCTCCTACCTACTAGGGCACTCCTCACAGAAGGGTAAAACTGGTGGGCTGGATAGAAAGTGAGAGAGAAGCTGGCTGGGCTTTGCCCAGGCAACACCTGTCAGGCAGACAGTGGGAAAGGAGGAACATCGGAGCTGCAGACAGAGGGTCCCTGACAGGGGTGGGATCCAGTCAGAGTCCTAGCAAGACAGAAAGATACGGAGCTGCGCCTGCCCCACATGCGGCAACATCCTAAGGCTACGTTCACATTTGCGTTGTGCGCCGCAGCGTCGGCGATGCAACGCACAACGCAAACAAAAACGCAACAAAACGCACGCTAAAACGCTTTGTCATCATCTGACATGTTCTGCAGTTGTCCAGTGACTGTGTTTACTAGCCCTCCTACATACTCATCCTCCAACATAACTAATGGTTGGGCATCAATCTACTCAGTTTTTTCAGTTCTGGGGCTAGGCCAGGTGGGAAAGCCACAGAATCACAGCCAGCGAGTTCATCAAAAATCAGAAGAGACAGCCACATGACTTGGAGCTTAGACTGGTTAATTTGCAAGGGGTGAGGTGGAAGACAGATGACCATGGTGCCCAGGAGCCAACTGTGCTCCAACTTTCTGCACTGGACCGGATGGAAAATATTGAGATGAATCTGGAACCAGTCTCAGCCATCAAATCTAACATCTTTTTATCATCTTGTGAGCTCACTATTTGTGCAGCGGTATTCAGGCATACAAAAATACACATAGCGTCCTGTCGTCTGTGAGCACCAGAGGGAGGTGTTTATTTGATCATGTAGCAGGTACAAAATGATAACATTTTCTCCCTGCATCAACTACACCACCACCACCATCAGCAGCAAAACCAGCACCACCACGTCCACGTCTTGATGCTTTCCTCATTTTTTTAAATGGTTTTGCTGCACACTACTTACAAGGAGATGGTAAAAGAGTAGATTTATTTATTTGCAACAGTACTAGAAAACACACAGTGATCTTGAAAAATTATTTATTTGGCCTACAAATGGTAATGAGATGGCTGGTGTGATATATTTTTTTGCTAAACATCTAGAAAACAAATAGTGGTCCTGAAAAATTATTTGTTTGGCCTAGAAATGGCAACTAGATGGTTGATGCCTATTATTTTTCTCAGACTACTAAAAAGCATAAACCAGTCCAGAAAAATTACTTTTTGGGCATAGAAGTGACAGCGAGATGACTGATGCAATATATTTATTTGCTAATCTTCTAGAAATCACCCAACAGTCCTGAAAAATGATTTATTTGGCTTAAAAATGGCAGCTATATGGCTGTTGTAAAATTTTTTTTACTTTCCAGACTACTAGAAAACACACAACAATCCAGAAAATGTTTTCTTGGGCCTACTAATGGCAAAGAGGTGGCTGGTGCCAATTAATTATTTCTCACTACTAGAAAAAACAGCTGCTTAAAGGACCAGTACTACCACAGGCGAGGGTGTGCAGAGTACACACACACTGGCTTAAAAGAACAGTATTTCCCCAAGGGGGTGCAGGGTGCACACAGCGGATTATAGCAAACTTACCTACTTTTTGAACAGTATTCTCAAAGATGGATGTGCAGGGTACACACTGTTAGGAGTCGAGTTTCCTCTGCTGCACAGGGGGAATCTCAATCCGTGTCTGCTGCAGTCTCCCATTCTGCATCGGCCGCAGTGGAGCCTGCTCAGCGGAGATGTCGGTCCCAGCATCTTACTAAGACTGATACTGTGCAAAGGGTTACTGCTGCCTCTCCAGGCTCTGCTACTGTACCCTGCACTGATCTGCGGCGAGCAGGCTTTTCTGGGACCAAGTCCTGCTTTGCACACACTGAGCATGCCCAGGGTAAGATCTCTCAGTGGAGATCAAGGGTCACATGCTCAGGTACTGCAGCCAAATCTATTGGTCCTTCTAGGAAGGTCCTGTAGGTGCACAGGTTCTGTAGCAACCTCTCATTGGTCCTTCTAGGAAGGTCCTGTACGTGCTGCAGCTATTTACGGCTCGCATGGCCGCACGGCCATGCGCTAGTATCTTCCTAAGTTATGTGCTTTGCGCCAGTGTGGTCATGTGTTTGTATGTGTTCAGGGACCCGGCTGAAATAAGCCCCTAGAATGCTGGCACCTCCAGCGAGGAGATTGTGTTTGTGTGTATTCAGGGACCTGGCTGAAATAAGCCCCTAGAATGCTGGCACCTCCGGCGAGGAGATTTGTGTGCATGCATGACCACTGACTGCTCTCATTTGGGTAGTTAGCCTGTGCCTCTGTGAAAGTCTAACAGGGCACAGAGCTTTGCTTTCTCAGCCGCTCTGTGAAGCTAACAGAGCTGGTTCATACCGCCATATAGTGCCGCCAATTACTTAGCAGCAGGTTCTTTCCTGCACGGTGGATCCCGGGTTGCGAACGCACCAATCCCATCTAATAAATATATTTGGTGCATTCCGCCAACCCTAACACACACATTGCCTTTTACCACAGTACTAGCAGAGTACTGCCACAGATAGGGGTTGCAAATTACAAACAGTGTTGTTTTGCAGAGTGCGCAGTCAGAATCTGTCACTCACGTCAGCTGCATCCTATCCCTACACAAATAAGAGCAGAATGGATGTAGCACTTGGCAATACTTGGCATGGCTGTGGTGGCTCCAGAAGGGCCCACAGTCTAAAAGCATGTTGCACTGCAGCTTTTCAACAAGTTTTATTAGACTGGCGAACTGGTGAACAGGAGAGCAGTAAAAATTTTGTGTTTGGGGTTCGGTAACGGACACATCCGTAGTCCCAATAGATTACAGACATGCAAATGTGAATCATGGATATGATAAAAAAATATATATATATATTTGAAGAAGCTTGTTGTGCCCTGCAGTGCCCCGTTCTTTTGTGCAGTTCCTTCAAGATATTGATTAGCATGAAATTGTAGTCTTTACAGTAAACATTTCACACTGCCAACATATACATTTTTCTTTGCAAACCATGCAGGTGCACTAACCTTATAAAGGTATATAACATACAGTATATACTATATACTGTATATATATATATATATATATAGATATATATATGTATATTAATACATATCAGAGAAAGAGATGCGGCACTCACCCAGTTTGCAGTGAAGTCAATGTCCTTTATTCACCATCCAACGGTTTTGAGCAAGCAGTGCTTCTACGGGTCCTGGTATGGGTCTAAGGAACCTGGACCCATAGAAGTGCTGCTGGCGCAAAATGGCCGTTGTTCACTCCTCACTCCCCACACCCTTGTATACATCTGCAGCCTCCAAGTTAATGTCTTTAACCGTTGGATGGTGAATTAAGGACATTGATTTCACTGCAAACTGGATGAGTGCTGCATCTCTTTTTCTGATAGGTATTATAAAATTATGGCTACATGATGCTGAGCACCAGTTTCCATTAGCAGTTACCAACTATTTTTAAAGGTGCATCAGGATTTGATCCTATGCTGCTTGATTATGCCTGACACCTGGTGCCATTCATTCATTCATTCATTCATTCATTCTCCACTCATGGTTAGTGGCTGGGTGAAGCTATTTATTGTCAAACTACTGTGTTTTCCCTTTTTAAATCATTATGCCAACCCAAAACATCCAAATGGCCCTGGTCAAAAGTTTACATACCCTGGTGATTTTGATCTGATAATATGCACAGAAATTGACACAAATGAGTTTGAATGGCTACTAAATGTAACATCCTCATCTGTGACCTGTTTGCTTTTAATCAGTGTATGTGCATAAAAGCTGAGTGAGTTTCTGGGATCCAAACAGCCACTGACATTTCTGGATTGTGAGTCATGAGGAAAGTAAAAGAATTGTTCACGTATCTACACGAAAAGGTAGTTGAATTGTATAAAACAGGAAAGGGATACAAAAAAAAGATATCCAAGGAATTGATAATGCAGTGCCAGTTAGCAGCATTCAAACTGTGATTAACAAATGACAAATCAGGAGATCTGTTAAAACAAAACCACAGTCTTGTCGACCAACAAAATGTCATCCACAACTGCCAGGAAAATTCTTTGGGAAGCAAAGAAAAACTCAAAAATAATATCAGCTGAAATTCAGGACTCTGAACACTAGTGGTGTGGCTGTTTCAAGATGCACAATAAGGAGTAACTTGAGGAAAAATGGGCTGCATGGCCGAGACACCAGAAGAAAGCCATTACTGTGCATATAACTACAATAAGTAAAACAGCACAGAGGCAGGCCTCAAAAGTTCTGGAACAAGGCAATTTGAAGTGATGAAACCAAATTGAACTTTTTGACTACAAACATAAACTTTACATTTGGAGGTCAACAAGGCCTATGATGAAAGGAACACCATTCCTACTGTAATGCACGGAGGTGGTTCACTGATGTTTTGGGGATGTGTGAGCTACAAAGGCACAGGAAACTTGGTCTAAGTTGAAGGAAAGATGAATGCAACGGATTATCAGCAAACACTGGAGGCAAATTTGCACTCATCAGCCCAGAAGCTGCAGATGGGACATACTTGGACGTTCCAGCAAAGCAACGATCCAAGACAGAATGCCATGTCAACCTATCATTGGCAACAGCAGAACAAAATGAAGTTTCTGGAGTGGCCATCTCAGTCTACTTACCTCAATATTATTGAGCCACTCTGGGGAGATCTCAAGCATGCAGTTCATGCAAGACAGCCTAGAAATTTACAGGAACTGTAGGCTTTTTTCAAAGAAGTATGGGCAGCTTTACCATCTGAGAAAATAAAGAACCTCACCCACAACTACCAGAAAACTTCAAGCTGTCATTGATGTTAGAGGGGGGCAATACATGGAACTGAGAAATGGGTTATATAAGCTTTTGATCAGGGTCATTTGGATGTTTTTTTGGTTGTCATTATGATTTAAAAAGAGAAAACACAGTAGTTTGACAATAAATGGCTTCATCCAACCACTAGCCATGAGTGGAGAAAAAGTTAGTGTTTTCATTCATGTTCTCTGTATATATACTGTATTTGAAACCAGAAGCTTGCATACACTATATAGAAAGAAACATATGCATGGTTTTCTCAATATCTGACATGAAAACAAAATAAACCTTTCCCATTTTAGGATTACCATAATTATTAATATTTGCCAAGTGCTACAATAATGAAAGAGAGAGAATGTTTTAATGTTTATTTATTACTTATTCTTCACCCAAATCCCAAATATTGATAATTTATTCCCTCAGAGCATAGACAGATTCCAGCATTAGTTTCTTAAAAATTTAAAGTTTATTAATACATGAGTAAAAGAATATACAGAAAAATAAAGAAATAGGGAAAAAATGGGGATAAAAAACAGTGTAGGAATAAACCTCCAAGATGGGGATGTGTTTAACCAAAAATGAGGCTGTGCGTCCCGGGTGTTTTTTAGTATACATCTTGTTTTACACACAGTAGTCTAATTTGCAACACTGATGTTCAGTATCCTTTTTTGATGCCAATCTTATACCCTTATTTTATATCATATCATTAGTGTCATCAGATATAGAACAGTCCACATAAAACCAAACAATTGTTAAAATAACATAATGTGGTTAATGTCTCATGCAAATGCTTAATATCACCCAATTATATGTTGTGGACCAGTTCAACATCTACAACATACATGAAAACATATCTTTGTCATTAATACAAAGGTTAAGACATATTTAATCACTAGTGCCAAAAAAAGTGAATAAAGTAAAAACTACATCACCTGAAATAAAGGAGCAAGATGCATCAGGAGGCAAAAAGCAGCTGTAAAATCTGGGGAATGAATGGAATGCAGGGGAATGTAGCATTCTAGACTTGCGGTGCTGGGCCCCTTGCTGGCATAAACTCATATGAACTCGAGTGTGGGAATTTTTATTAATATTTTCTCATGCTAGAGTTCGTATGGGTTTATGCCAGCAGTGCACCACAAGTCTACGATGCTACGTTCCCCGGCATTCCATTAATTCCCCAGATTTTACAGTCAGGAGCACAGCTACATTAGCAGGCTCCTAGTTGTAAAATTATGTAACCTCTTCAGATGGATTTACAGTGAGGGACGTGACTGAGCGCCGGAAAGGTATGGTATGGGATATATGGGATATTGTTGCTTTTTTCTTTTTTTTCTTTTACAGAATGAGGGTCTTTAGGTGGATTAAGTGTATAATAAAGATTTTACAACCCCATGTGTGTATTTGTTTCAATAAAATACTTTATTCTTAATGTGTGTGTGTATTATTAACCCTTTAATATTATTGGAATAATAATGGATAGGTGTCTCATTGACATCTCTCCATTATTAACCAGGCTTAATGTCACCTTACAATAGCAAGGTGACATTAACCCCTTATTACCCCATATCCCACCACTACTCCGGAGTGGGAAGAGAGAGGCTAAGTGCCAGAATAGGTGCAACTTACAGATGTGCCTTTTCTGGGGTGGCTGGGGGCAGATGTTTTTAGCCGGGGGGGGGGCAATAAGTGGTTATCAGCTGGAAGAGTATAGCCCATAAATTAAAACATAACTTTTACTAAATTGTTAAAAATGGACAAACAATGAATAACATAAAAAAGGTGCTCACGCCGAAAACTGTGCACAGTAAAAAACTGGTTGAATCTCACCGATTGTAGACAGAGGGCACCCACGTAGGTGAAACGGGGTCCCAGGGAGGGTCCAATAGTGATAGAGCAGTGTAAGTAAGGGACAGGGATCTGTTTGCTACCTCCCCTGTCGTGCCCCAGCAATAACTCCTGTCCTTACAAGGACAGGTCCAAATGAGCCCTATTAGGGACACCCCCACCAAATGTCAGATAGTAAAACGCCTCCCAAATAGCCGAGGGGGGCAATAACCATGGTCCTTCTCTAGGCTATTAAAATCTGTCCTCAGTCACTGTCTTTCTCACTCTGGCAGAGAAAATTGCGCGGGAGCCAGTTTTTTCCGCAATTTGACAGCTAGAGCCCCCAAATTTTGCACACACACTCTACTAACATTATTAGCGAGGAATATGTAAAAAAAAGGGATATGAAATGGTTTACTGTATGTAGGAGATATGTATGTGTCTCAATGGCATATATATATATATATATATATATATATGTATACCTATGCTATGTGTAGACATTTATTCTATCTATTCTATTCTAATCTGTCAGTGTGATTTTACTGTACACTGCACTGAATTGCCGGCTTTTCTATAGAACACCGCTGAGTATTTCTCGCAAGTCACACTGATGGTCCATGTGTAATCCGTTTTTTTCTCCTCCACATAGACTTTCATTGGTGGATTTTTTACGCAATACGCTGACAAACGCAGCATGCTGCGATTTTCAACGTACGTAAAATACAGCTACGAAATATACGGCATATAGAGAATCATTGGTCAGTGTGCAATGCGTAGTTTTTGCGCCTCTCAAACATCCGTAAAACTCTCTAGTGTTACTCCGGCCTAAGGTCAATGGTACCAAATACTAATTAAATGTATGTAAACTTTTGACTTTGCAGTAAATAGAAAAATGCCTTAAAACATTCTCTCTCTCGCTCTCATTATTCTGGCATTTGGCAAATAATAGTTATGGTAATCCTAATTTACCTAAAAAGGGAAAGGTTTATTCTGAATTCATGTCAGATATTGAGAAAAGCATGCAGATGTTTCTTTTTATATAGTGTATGGAAACTTCTGGTTTCAATTTTAATACATGCAGGACATCAGCACGTAAAACATTATAATTTTTTATTTAATTTCATACTGAATTTAGCATTATTCTTATGGTATAAATTGAAATTCATGGCAATGTGCCTGGTTAATATTAGCAATAATTAGATTCATTAACTTATATTTAGATGGATTAAAATCATAATGTATTGTGACTGCTAATTCAATATGTAAATTAATGTATGTATACCACAAAGAGTTCGATGTGTTCTTATTACCTAAGTTTGCTACTTTTTTTTTTCCTTTGCTTAACTATTTTGTCTAAAACCACAATTTTAACCAGTAAGAACAATGGTTAGTAGCGATTGTTTCCCATCTTTAGATGATAATGCTAAGAAAAGATTAACAAATCTGATGAAATTCAAATTTGGTAGACAAG
The DNA here is from genome assembly GCF_051348905.1 of Ranitomeya variabilis. Taxonomy (NCBI): domain Eukaryota; kingdom Metazoa; phylum Chordata; class Amphibia; order Anura; family Dendrobatidae; genus Ranitomeya; species Ranitomeya variabilis. Next base: position 1,075,130,194 of record NC_135232.1, on the reverse strand, counting down.
ACAAAACTGTGCTGCAAAATTAGATTGGCATCAAATTTTTTTCAATGAAAAATCAATGTGCATTATTATGGTCTGAAGTTTCTTCAGATCCTGATGAATAATTTTATGGGCAGGTAGGACCCTGTTGCAATTAAAATCCAACAAAATTCAACTCCGAGGGCGGAGTGCTCGGTCACAGAGCTAATTTTCATTTATATTGACATGCTTTAGCACTACAGAGTGAAACTTTTTTGTTTACTGTCTATAGAGATGGCTGCTCCTAGTATGTCAGTATTTGTCATTTTCATATTAGCTCTCTGACTGAGCACTCCGCCCTCCAGCATGTGGTCGATTTTAATCGCAACAGGGTCCTACCTACCTACAAAATCCAACTTTGAAAAGAGGTTTTCACATCTATCCAGGGATTCAGACTTCAGTCTTAGGGAGGTATTCTCACTAGACATGTTAGGACCCAGCAGATTTGAGACCGCTTTGTCGTTGGCTGCTGGGCATGCATGAACTGACCAACTTATGTGCTAAGCGTCTCATTTTTTCTAGTATCCAGAAGCAGTATTGTTGTTCATATTTCATATATTTCATATTGACGTGTTTTAGCACTACAGAGTGCAACTTTTTTTGTTTATTGTTTTGTGTGCCGAGCTAGGCGGCTCCTGTATTTTTATAATCCCTGATGATGTCAGAAGGCCAGCTAATCACAGTAATGCCACAATCAAAATGGTTAATGCATTACAATTACTCACAGGCAATCCCCACATGCTTATTGGTTGTGTAACAGGTACCAAAGATGAGAGATGAGGACTCCTGTTTTAAATCAAGCACCGCCCATTACTCGCCCAGTATTGAGCACATCTGAGCACCATGATACTCGAGTGATAACCGAGCACATTCGCTCATCCATAATAAGCAAAACAGGTCTGCTTATTGATTGCATCTGCAATCTTTTGAACTGGGATTTTAAGACAACATAGAGTTTGTGCGTTTTTTCAGAGACAAATGTAAGTAATTTATCAAATTTTCATTGATAGTTTGATACATGATTTAATTGTTAATGGTGTTGATAACAATGTTGGTTGATTTACTGCCAGTGCCATTTACACATTGGAAGCAGTTCCAGTTTTAACATACATTGTCTTGGTTTTGGTTGCAATGTTTGGCAAAAATTTTACTTATTAAAGTCGCATGGCCAAAAATGTTACATGGAAGAAAAAGGCAAAAAAAATACACCTGCAAAAGTCCTGGCACATCCAAAAATTAAATTTGTATTATAAAATCAAACAAAAAAAATTGAAAAACAAGTAAAATTATGGTTAAAGGAGTTTAAAATAGCAAAAAGCCAATACATTTCTATTTTAACAAGTGATAAAGCTAAATGTTGGTAATAAACCCCCATTTAAAGAAGCACTCCCATCAAAATTATTATCTTAATATATTGCAGTCATCATATTATATATCACTGTGCACTTACAATTGCTCATTTTGCCCTTCTATGCAGCTATTTCTTCTCTTTTTATTAGGTCTATGACATCACATGATTAAAAACTAACTAGCTGAATCCTTCTCAGCTCTATGCAGAAACCGGTGATCAATTTTCCCAGTATGACTCATCAGTCACTGCAAATGTCAATGGCAGGTGGTAGGAGGGAGCAGCAGGGTCAGTAATTGAAGAGGGGAATGAGTCAAGCAGGAAAAAAGACTTTCTGTTTCAACATTGAGCAGAGAAAAGAGAATGAATAACTGGATATAAAGGCAAGATGATAAATTATATGTACACAACGCTATAATAGTCTGTATGTGGCATTGTTCACACAGGCAATGCAGAGCATCTGGTTTACAGCCTATTACTAACGCACATACAGGCGGGCCGCCCAGTGTCTTTTTGTGCACTAATGCCAAACAGCCAACACTGGATTGAAAGTGGTTGTTTCATCGGTATTTTTTGCACCTGTTTTTTGCCATCATTAATTGGGTCTGATGCGCCCTGCTAGTGCTTTTGTTTGGAGGCTTCAGCAGGTAATCATCTCTGCTTTTTTCTCTGTGATTTTTTTCAATTTTCTGGAGGATTTTTAAGTCCTCTTTTTGTGTCTGTGAGCTTTTACTCAATGTTTAGCGTTAGGACTGGCAAAATGTAAGGACCCTTGACGCGGGTTGCCAGCTTACGTACTGAGGCCCCAATATAAACTAATATCTTATATACATTGATATGTGGGTTTTTTTGCACTTTATCTTGCAGGGTGCGGTCGTACAAGATGGCTCTGTAAACTGTAGGCCTCTATTCACACAGCATGCATTTTGTAGCACTGGGCGGCCCGCCTGTATGTGCGTTAGTAATAGGCTGTAAACCAGATGCTCTGCATTGCCTGTGTGAACAATGCCACATACAGACTATTATCTCTTATCTTTTTGTGCACTAATGCCAAACAGCCAACACTGGATTGAAAGTGGTTGTTTCATCGGTATTTTTTGCACCTGTGTTTTTGCCATCATTAATGGGTCCCGATGCGCCCTGCTAGTGCATTTGTTTGGAGGCTTCAGCAGGTAATCATCTCTGCTTTTTTCTCTGTCATAGTTGTGTGTGCTAGCCTTGTGCCACATTTTTTTGTGTGTTTTAAATTCACCGAAAAAGGCCTCATATATCTGCGTGCTCCAAGTTTGGTCATTGTAGGCCGGTGTACTTATTTTTTGGCTGTCTGATACTCACATTCTATACAGCACTATTTTGCATATCAAACCAAAAAAAGGCCACATACTGTATTTGCCAGTGTAGTATTTCCGTGACAGCTGTTATATATCTGCGTGCTCCAAGTTTGGTCATTGTAGGCCGGTGTACTTATTTTTTTGCTTTCTGTTACTCAAATCCTACACAGCCCTATTTTGCATATCAAACCAAAAAAAAGGGCCACATATTTGCCAGTGTGGTATTTACATGACAGCCATCATATATCTGCGTGCTCCAAGTTTGGTCATTGTAGGCCGGTGTACTTATTTTTTTGCTTTCTGTTACTCAAATCCTACACAGCTCTATTTTGCATATCAAACCAAAAAAAGGGCCACATATTTGCCAATGTGGTATTTACATGACAGCCGTCATATATCTGCGTGCTCCAAGTTTGGTCATTGTAGGCCGCTGTACTTATTTTTTGACTGTCTGATACTCAAATTCTATTCAGCACTATTTTGCATATCAAACCAAAAAAAAGGCCACATATTTTCCAGTGTGGTATTTCCGTATTTCAAATTCTATACAGCTCTATTTTGCAAAATCGTAGATTTGCAGGCATACTGATCAGATATTATTTTGCTACTAATAAAGAATTTGTGTTGAGCATTTGAAATAGTGCAGTAGTCCATTTAAAATGGTTAAGGCAAGGGGCAAGGGATGGGGAAGTGGACGTGATGCTGATGGTGCATGCAGAGGACGAGGCCGTGGCCAAGGTGAAAGTGGGCAACAATAAAGACCCACATCTTCTCGCTCGACTTTCTTGTCCCAGTTTCTAGGGGACCACAGCACACCACTATTGAAGCCAGAACAGTGTGAAACGGTTGTTGGTTGGATAGCGGATAATGCTTCCAGTCACTTAGCCATCACCACCACCTTGTCTTCCACATGGTTATATCTGAGTAGCTGTGAGTGTGGCAAGGATATTCCTCACCCTGATCCTCCTTCCTCCCACCATGCCGAGTGCCCTGAGACAACTGATCCCACACTGAAGAGCTGTTCAGTTGTCCATTTCAATATTCAGAAATCTCTGCTGGTCAATTTGAAGAGGGGAAAGATGAAATCGCATGTAGAGCTGCCCAAAGCTTTGACCAGCCCCAGTCACACGAAGGTGATGGTGGGAAAGTGTCACTAGAGGTGGACGATGATGAGACACAATTGCCAGAAAGTCAGGAGAAGGAGCAGGGTGCGGATGTGGAAGGTGGTGGTTGACATAGTGACTGACCCAACCTGGCAGGAGGACATGCATAGCGAGGACAGCAGCATAAATGGGGAAGGAGGTATATCCCACCAACAGGCAGGAAGAAACAGTGTGGTGGCCACAGACAAAAGGCGTGCATCCGTTGCCAGTAACACCAACATGAGGGAAGTTGCCATTCCAACTGTTAGATTTTCCTGAGTCTAGTTATTTTTTAAAGACTCTGCCGATAACCCCAAACAGGCCATTTGCAGCACCTGCCATGCCCACATCAGCAGGGGTAGCAAAACAACCAGCTTGACCACCACCAGCATGATCAGGCACATGCAAGCAAAGCACCCGACTTTGTGGGCCGATCCCCAGGCTCCATGAGCATGGTCTGCAGGTCACACTACTGCTTCTTCCACTGTTTTGTGTAGAAGCCAATCCCCAGTACACTGTGCATGTGAAGATGCCTCTAGCCCTGCACCTGTTGTGTCCCACAGTCAAGCAGCACCATCATCGAGCCCATCCAAATCCTTGTCCCAGCACAGCCTTCAGTTGCCTAAAGCCCAGTCTTTGGAACACAAGCAAAAATACCCAGCCAGCGCCACACAGGCCACAGTCCTAAATTCTAATACTTCTCTTCTGCTTGCACTAGAAATGCTGCCTTTTAGGCTCATTGAGATGGAAGCTTTCCGCAACCTGATGGCAGCGGCCATCCCAAGGTAATCGGTCTCCAGTCGCCACTATTTCTCCCGGTGTGCTGTACCGGCATTACACCAGCATGTGTCCCGCAACATTACTCGTGCCCTCAATGATGCTGTTACAGGGAAAGTCCACCTAGCCACGCACATGTGGGCAAGTGCTTGTGGGCAGGGATGGTATATCTCAATGCCGGCACACTGGGTTAACATAGTGGAATCAGGGACCCAGCCGGACCTTGGGATGGAACACATCCTCCCCATGCTGAGGATTGCTGGCCATACATCAGTCAGGGTTGCCCCCATAGTCTACAGCTTCTGCACCTCCTCTACAGCCAGGCATGGTCATGTGTGACAATGGCCGTAACATGGTGGCGGCTCTGAGGCAAGGTGAGCTCACACACGTACCTTGCTTGGCCCATGTGCTTAACCTCGTGGTTCAATGTTTTCTGAAAAGCTACCTGGAGCTGCCAGATCTGCTAGTGAAAGTACGCCATCTGTCTGCCCATTTTATAAAGTCATCTACAGCTTCAGCCACCCTTGCCGTGCTTCAGCAGCATTTTCAGCTTCCAGCTCATCAACTGTTGTGTGATGTCCCACATGCTGGAACTCTATGCTGTACATGTTGGAAAGGATTTGTGAGTAGAAGATGGCCGTTGTTAGCTACGAACATCAACAAGGCTTTCGAATTTCAGGTCAGACTCCACACATAAGGCCTGAGGAATGGACATGGATGTCAGACATATGTAACATCCTCCAAAACTTTGAAGACTGCACCAAGACGGTGAGTGGCGATGACGCCATAATTAGCTTCACCATCCCACTTCTCAGCATTCTGAAAACCTCTCTGCTCACAATCAAAGAAGATGCATTGCAGGCAGAGCACGAGGACATGGAGCAAGGAAACATACAGGGGGATTACACTCAGCTCAGCCTCTTGTCTTGTCAATGTGGTTGGTAGGAAATGAGGAGGAGGAGGAAGAACAGGAGCTTCTTTCATGCATTATAGACAGTACTACAAACACATATGTATTAGCATCTGCTCAGCGGTGATGGCCTGAGGACAGGGAGCAAGAGGATGAGGAGGAGGAGGACAGCATGGTTAGTTGTCCTGTTGGTGAGGACACGGAAGTCTTGCCTGTTAGCAGTCTGGCACGCATGGCTGACTTTATGTTGCATTGCATTTCACGTGACCCTGGCATTATCAAAGTTTTGGGTGACACTCATTACTGGTTGGTGACACTTCTAGACCCACGCCACAAGGAGAACTTTCAATCTCTTCTGACTGTGGCAGAGAGGTGTACTAAAATGTTGCAGTACCAGAGGGCCCTTGTAGCGGAATTACTTAGAAAATTCCCATGTGAGAATGCTGGCAGCAGACGTCAGAGTTTGTTGTACAACCTAGGAATCCAAGCGAGAGAGACAGAAGTACAATCTAGCTCAGGCAGGGGAACAATGGCCACATTCTGGGACAGTTTTCTCAGACCCTCCCATCGTTGCAGCACAGAGGCAAGGGGTGCTGTTACAAGAAGTGGAATGTTTGGGAAGATGGTGAGGGAGTACCTTGCAGATTGTAGAAACGTCCCCAGTGATTCCTCTGTGCCTTTTAATTATTGGGTATCCAAGCTGGACACATGGCATGAACTGGCTCTCTATGCCTTGGAGGTCCTGGCCTGCCCTGCTGCTAGCGTTCTGTCAGAGAGGGTTTTTAGTGCCGCTGGTGGAATTATAAGAGATAAGCGCATCCGCCTGTCAACTGAAAATGCTGACAGGCTGACTCTTATAAAAATGAACAAGGCTTGGATTGGGAAAGGCTTCTGTACACCATGAAGTGAAAACAGTGAAACATAACCTCAAATACATTCTCTCTTTTGGGAAGGTGTATTCTCATGCACCTCTTCACAACTCTGCATGGGTATACCATTACAATATTTGGTCTGTTTGTTGTTATCCTCCTCCTTTTCCTCATCCTCATCATCCAGAACCACTAGATCACCAGGGTTAACATGCTCTGTATGGTGCATTTTGGGCAAGGGGGCTGTGATGGCACGCTTTTATTTTTTTTAAAAATGACCCCACATTGGGGAATTGGGCATGACATTCTATTGGGCTGACTTGTTAACTCGGTCTCCTGCAATCTAAAATGTACCTGCTACTAGATCACCAGGGTGAATGTGCTCTGTACTGTTATAGGCTGTTGAAGTTTGGGCTAGGGGCCTGCGATGGCACTAGTGTATTTTTTAAAAAGGTACCCCCATCGGGGAATTGTTTGGCAGATCATGCACTGCACTAGAAGTCTCAGAGACACACACCACTACATTGGCCCTAACTTTTAACTCTGTCTACGGCAATGTCTCTTGTTTAACAGCCACTAGATCACCAGGGTGAACGTGCTCAGTACTAGGCTGATGAAATTTGGGCAAGGGGGGCTGTGATGGCAATAGTATATTTTTAAAAAAGGTACCCCATATTGGTGAAACCACAACCTTGATGTCAAACACTTCACATTGTGTACCTTAAAGAGCTCAATTGAAAAGCTCCTTTTTCTGTTGCCTGGCTGCTCAAATTGGAAACTATACACTTCATAAAAATTTGATAAAGCATTGCTGTTAGTTTGGCTCAGTAGTTCATTAAAATATAGCTTTGTCCACTATATTAGTTTCTCTCCTTGAGAGCCATTACTTTGGCTGCCTCAAATGTACAAATGGCAAATATACAAATGTCGATTTGTAAACAAGATTGCAATACTGTACACTAGGGTTGAGCGAAACGGGTCGATCATTTTCAAAAGTCGCCGACTTTTGGCTAAGTCGGCGTCTCATGAAACCCGATCCGACCCCTGTGCTTGTCGGCCATGCGGTACGCGACTTTCGCGCCAAAGTCGCGTTTCAATGACGCGAAAAGCGCCATTTCTCAGCCAATGAAGGTGAACGCAGAGTGTGGGCAGCGTGATGACATAGGTCCTGGTCCCCACCATCTTAGAGAAGGGCATTGCAGTGATTGGCTTGCTGTCTGCGGCGTCACAGGGGCTATAAAGGGGCGTTCCCGCCGACCGCCATCTCACTGCTGCTGATCTGAGCTTAGGGAGAGGTTGCTGCCGCTTCGTCAGAAGCAGGGAGAGCGTTAGGCAGGGTCCACTAACCACCAAACCGCTTGTGCTGTAGCGATTTCCACTGTCCAACACCACCTTCGGTGTGCAGGAACAGTGGAAGCTATTTTTTTTTTTTTTTCCTCAGCGCTGTAGCTCATTGGGCTGCCCTAGAAGGCTCCGTGATAGCTGTATTGCTGTGTGTACGCCACTGTGGAAACCAACTGCTTTTTTCAAAGCACATATCCTCTTGTTCCTTTCTGCACAGCTATCTTTTTTGTTTGTCCACACTTTTTATTTAATTTGTGCATCAGTCCACTCCTATTGCTGCCTGCCATACCTGGCTTAGATTACTGCAGGGAGATAGTAATTGTAGGACAGTCCCTGTTTTTTTTTTTTTTGTTTTTTTTTGTGGGAGATTAAGATTGGCATTTCTGCTACAGTGCCATCCCTGTGTGTGCCATCTCTCACTGAGTGGGCCATAGAAAGCCTATTTATTTTTTCCGTGATTTGTGTTCTAAATTCTACCTCAACACAAAAACACTACATCAATCAGTGGTAGAAAAATATTGGCCTCAGTCAGGGCTTGTGTGCCACTGCTGTGTGTGCTATCTCTCATTCAGTGGGCTATAGAAAGCCTATTTATTTATTTATTTTTTTTTTCTTATTATTTGGTTTCTAAAGTCTCCCTGAAAAAAAAAAAAAAAAAAAAAAACAGTGGGAGAGTAATATTGCCCTTTCAGCTTGTGTGCCAGTCTTGACTCCTGGGTGTGCCACCTCTCTCTCATTCAGTGGGCCATAGAAAGGCTATTTATTTTTTTGTTTTTTTTAATATTATTTGGTTTCTAAAGTCTCCCTGAAAATAAAAGAAAAAAAACTTAAGAAAACAGTGGGAGAGTAATATTGCCCTTTCAGCTTGTGCGCCAGTCTTGACTCCTGGGTGTGCCACCTCTCTCTCTCTAATTGTGGGCCATAGAAAGCCTTTTTTTTTTTGTTTTTTTTTAAATATTATTTGGTTTCTAAAGTCTCCCTTAAAAAACAAAAAATACATAAAAAAACAGTGGGAGAGTAATATTGCCTTTTCAGCTTGTGTGCCAGTCTTGACTCCTGGGTGTGCCACCTCTCTCTCTCATTCAGTGGGCCATAGAAAGCATTTTTTTTTTTCCTTGATTTGTGTTCTAAAATCTACCTCAACACAAAAACACTACATCAATCAGTGGGAGAAAAATATTGGCCTCAGTCAGGGCTTGTGTGCCACTGCTGTGTGTGCTATCTCTCATTCAGTGGGCTATAGAAAGCCTATTTATTTATTTATTTTTTTTCTTATTATTTGGTTTCTAAAGTCTCCCTGAAAAAAAAAAATAAAAATAAAAAAACAGTGGGAGAGTAATATTGCCCTTTCAGCTTGTGTGCCAGTCTTGACTCCTGGGTGTGCCACCTCTCTCTCTCATTCAGTGGGCCATAGAAAGCCTATTTATTTTTTTGTTTTTTTTTAATATTATTTGGTTTCTAAAGTCTCCCTGAAAAAAAAAAAAAACATAAAAAAACAGTGGGAGAGTAATATTGCCCTTTCAGCTTGTGTGCCAGTCTTGACTCCTGGGTGTGCCACCTCTCTCATTCAGTGGGCCATAGAAAGCCTATTTATTTATTTTTTTTAATATTATTGGGTTTCTAAAGTCTCCCTTAAAAAACAAAAAAATACATAAAAAAACAGTGGGAGAGTAATATTGCCCTTTCAGCTTGTGTGCCAGTCTTGACTCCTGGGTGTGCCACCTCTCTCATTCAGTGGGCCATAGAAAGCCTATTTATTTATTTTTTAAAATATTATTGGGTTTCTAAAGTCTCCCTTAAAAAACAAAAAATACATAAAAAAACAGTGGGAGAGTAATATTGCCCTTTCAGCTTGTGTGCCAGTCTTGACTCCTGGGTGTGCCACCTCTCTCTCTCATTCAGTGGGCCATAGAAAGCCTATTTATTTTTTTGGTTTTTTTAATATTATTTGGTTTCTAAAGTCTCCCTGAAAAAAAAAAACATAAAAAAACAGTGGGAGAGTAATATTGCCCTTTCAGCTTGTGTGCCAGTCTTGACTCCTGGGTGTGCCACCTCTCTCCCTCTCATTCAGTGGGCCATAGAAAGCCTATTTATTTATTTTTTTAAATATTATTGGGTTTCTAAAGTCTCCCTTAAAAAACAAAAAATACATAAAAAAACAGTGGGAGAGTAATATTGCCCTTTCAGCTTGTGTGCCAGTCTTGACTCCTGGGTGTGCCACCTCTCTCATTCAGTGGGCCATAGAAAGCATTTTTTTTTTCCTTGATTTGTGTTCTAAAATCTACCTCAACACAAAAACACTACATCAATCAGTGGGAGAAAAATATTGGCCTCAGTCAGGGCTTGTGTGCCACTGCTGTGTGTGCTATCTCTCATTCAGTGGGCTATAGAAAGCCTATTTATTTATTTATTTATTTTCTTATTATTTGGTTTCTAAAGTCTCCCTGAAAAAAAAAATAAATAAAAAAACAGTGGGAGAGTAATATTGCCCTTTCAGCTTGTGTGCCAGTCTTGACTCCTGGGTGTGCCACCTCTCTCTCTCATTCAGTGGGCCATAGAAAGCCTATTTATTTTTTTGGTTTTTTTAATATTATTTGGTTTCTAAAGTCTCCCTGAAAAAAAAAAAACATAAAAAAACAGTGGGAGAGTAATATTGCCCTTTCAGCTTGTGTGCCAGTCTTGACTCCTGGGTGTGCCACCTCTCTCATTCAGTGGGCCATAGAAAGCCTATTTATTTATTTTTTTAAATATTATTGGGTTTCTAAAGTCTCCCTTAAAAAACAAAAAATACATAAAAAAAACAGTGGGAGAGTAATATTGCCCTTTCAGCTTGTGTGCCAGTCTTGACTCCTGGGTGTGCCACCTCTCTCATTCAGTGGGCCATAGAAAGCCTATTTATTTTTTTTTTAAAATATTATTGGGTTTCTAAAGTCTCCCTTAAAAAACAAAAAATACATAAAAAAACAGTGGGAGAGTAATATTGCCCTTTCAGCTTGTGTGCCAGTCTTGACTCCTGGGTGTGCCACCTCTCTCTCTCATTCAGTGGGCCATAGAAAGCCTATTTATTTTTTTGTTTTTTTTAATATTATTTGGTTTCTAAAGTCTCCCTTAAAAAACAAAAAAAACATAAAAAAACAGTGGGAGAGTAATATTGCCCTTTCAGCTTGTGTGCCAGTCTTGACTCCTGGGTGTGCCACCTCTCTCTCTCATTCAGTGGGCCATAGAAAGCCTATTTATTTTTTTGGTTTTTTTAATATTATTTGGTTTCTAAAGTCTCCCTGAAAAAAAAAAAACATAAAAAAACAGTGGGAGAGTAATATTGCCCTTTCAGCTTGTGTGCCAGTCTTGACTCCTGGGTGTGCCACCTCTCTCATTCAGTGGGCCATAGAAAGCCTATTTATTTATTTTTTTAAATATTATTGGGTTTCTAAAGTCTCCCTTAAAAAACAAAAAATACATAAAAAAAACAGTGGGAGAGTAATATTGCCCTTTCAGCTTGTGTGCCAGTCTTGACTCCTGGGTGTGCCACCTCTCTCATTCAGTGGGCCATAGAAAGCCTATTTATTTTTTTTTTAAAATATTATTGGGTTTCTAAAGTCTCCCTTAAAAAACAAAAAATACATAAAAAAACAGTGGGAGAGTAATATTGCCCTTTCAGCTTGTGTGCCAGTCTTGACTCCTGGGTGTGCCACCTCTCTCTCTCATTCAGTGGGCCATAGAAAGCCTATTTATTTTTTTGTTTTTTTTAATATTATTTGGTTTCTAAAGTCTCCCTTAAAAAACAAAAAAAACATAAAAAAACAGTGGGAGAGTAATATTGCCCTTTCAGCTTGTGTGCCAGTCTTGACTCCTGGGTGTGCCACCTCTCTCATTCAGTGGGCCATAGAAAGCCTATTTATTTTTTTTTTTAAATATTATTTGGTTTCTAAAGTCTCCCTGAAAAAAAAAAAAACATAAAAAAACAGTGGGAGAGTAATATTGCCCTTTCAGCTTGTGTGCCAGTCTTGACTCCTGGGTGTGCCACCTCTCTCTCTCATTCAGTGGGCCATAGAAAGCATTTTTTTTTTTTCCTTGATTTGTGTTCTAAAATCTACCTCAACACAAAAACACTACATCAATCAGTGGGAGAAAAATATTGGCCTCAGTCAGGGCTTGTGTGCCACTGCTGTGTGTGCTATCTCTCATTCAGTGGGCTATAGAAAGCCTATTTATTTATTTATTTTTTTTCTTATTATTTGGTTTCTAAAGTCTCCCTGAAAAAAAAAAAAACATAAAAAAACAGTGGGAGAGTAATATTGCCCTTTCAGCTTGTGTGCCAGTCTTGACTCCTGGGTGTGCCACCTCTCTCTCTCATTCAGTGGGCCATAGAAAGGCTATTTATTTTTTTGGTTTTTTTAATATTATTTGGTTTCTAAAGTCTCCCTTAAAAAACAAAAAATACATAAAAAAACAGTGGGAGAGTAATATTGCCCTTTCAGCTTGTGTGCCAGTCTTGACTCCTGGGTGTGCCACCTCTCTCTCTCATTCAGTGGGCCATAGAAAGCCTATTTATTTTTTTGGTTTTTTTAATATTATTTGGTTTCTAAAGTCTCCCTGAGAAAAAAAAAAAAAAAAATTAGGTAGGAGATTAATATTGACATTAGTGCTTGAGTGACAGTCCTGCGTGTGTGTCATCTCTGTGATTTTGTGCCACAGAAAACAGAGTGTGTAACATTGTGCCTGATTTTCCTTGTGGTCTCACCAACCTGTTAAGGGATATTGAAATCATACTGAAGTTATAGCTCACCGTGTAAGTTGTTTGACAGCAACAAATAAAGTTACTTTGGTTAAGATTTTAAAACAATGAGGAAGTCTGGTGCAAGAGGTCGTCGTGGGCGTTCATTGTCAGCTGGTAATGATGGTAGTGGTAGTGGAGCATCAGGTGGTCGTGGGGATAAAAATATTCCACCTAAGTCTGGAGCTGTGGAGCCAGTTTCGTCGTCAGGCTACACAAGGCCTTGAACGCTCTCTTTTCTGGGAGTAGGAAAACCGCTTTTAAAGGCGGAGCAGCAACAGCAAGTTTTGGCTTACATTGCAGACTCAGCCTCTAGCTCTTTTGCCTCCTCTTCCAAAACTGGTAAATGTAAAAGCAGCGCGTCGCTTGTGGATGTTCACGGTCAGGGACAAGTCGCTTCCTTGTCCTCCTCAGCAAAAACTACAACAAGAGAGAAGGATGCAGCAGGCGACACAACGGGTCACTCCATGGAGCTCTTTACACATACCGTCCCTGGCTTAGAAAGTGAAACATTTAACAGGCCATGCCCATTACAAGTAGATTCTGACATGGAGTGCACTGATGCACAGCCACAGCCAGAGTACTATGCTGCTCCTTTGACTCAGACCACCACATTGCCCTCTCAGGGTACAGATCCACAATCAGACCCTGATGAGACTATGTTGCCCCGCCACGAACGCTATACCACCGACCGACACAGTGACACAGACGAAGTTGCACACGAGCTCGAAGAGGAGGTAATAGATGACCCAGTTATTGACCCCGATTGGCAGCCATTGGGGGAACAGGGTGCAGGCGGCAGTAGTTCAGAAGCGGAGGTGGAGGAGGGGCCGCAGCAGGCACCAACATCGCAACAGGTTCCATCTGCCGGGCCCGTATCTGGCCCAAAATGCGTGTCAAAGCCAAAACCTGTTGGAGGACAGCGTGGCCATCCGGTTAAAGCTCAGTCTGCAATCCCTGAAAAGGGATCCGAGTCTAGGAAGAGTGCAGTCTGGCATTTTTTTAAACAACATCCAACTGATCAGTGCAAAGTCATCTGTCAAAAATGTTCAACTAGCTTAAGCAGAGGTCAGATTCTGAAAAGTCTAAATACTAGTTGCATGCATAGACACTTAACCACCATGCATTTTCAAGCCTGGACTAACTACCAAACGTCCCTTAAGGTTGTAGCACCCTCGGCCAATGAAGCTAGTCAGCAACGCAACATCCCTTCCGTCACTGTAAGGCCACCATTTTCCGCACCACCGGCAGTATCTGTGCAGGTTTCTTTGCCAGCCAAAAGCAGTCAGGGTCAGGGAACCACCAGTTTTGTAGGAGGAAATATTGCATCTAGGGCACCGGCGGAAACAATACCGTCTCCAACCGTCTCTCAGTCTGCCATGTACACCGGCACACCCGAAAGTTCCACGATCTCCAGCTCTCCAGTCCAGCTCACCCTACATGAGACTCTGGTTAGAAAAAGGAAGTACTTATCCTCGCATCCGCGTACACAGGGTTTTAACGCCCACATAGCTAGACTAATCTCGTTAGAGATGATGCCCTACCGGTTAGTTGAAAGCGAAGCTTTCAAAGCCCTGATGGAGTACGCTGAACCACGATACGAGCTACCCAGTCGACACTTTTTTTCCAGAAAAGCCATCCCAGCCCTGCACCAGCATGTTAAACAGCGCATCGTCCATGCACTCAGGCAATCTGTGAGTACAAAGGTGCACCTGACTACAGATGCATGGACCAGTAGGCATGGCCAGGGACGTTATGTGTCCATCACGGCACACTGGGTGAATGTGGTGGATGCAGGGTCCACAGGCGACATCAATTTAGGGACAGTTGTGCCTAGCCCACGGTCTAGGAAACAGTTGGCTGTAGGCGTTCGCACCCCCTCCTCCTCCTCCTCCTCGTCCTCCTGCAGAAGCTACAGCTCTTCCACAGAACGCAGTCTGCCAACCACTACATCGGCAGATGACACTGTTGCACACCAGTTGTCCCATTATGGGCCAGCTACTGCCAAGCGTCAGCAGGCTGTATTGGCTATGAAGTGTTTGGGCGACAACAGACACACCGCGGAAGTTCTATCCGAGTTCTTGCAACAAGAAACGCAGTCGTGGCTGGGCACAGTAGATCTTGAGGCAGGCAAGGTAGTGAGTGATAACGGAAGGAATTTCATGGCTGCCATCTCCCTTTCCCAACTGAAACACATTCCTTGCCTGGCTCACACCTTAAACCTGGTGGTGCAGTGCTTATTGAAAACTTATCCTGGGTTCTCCGACCTGCTCCTCAAAGTGCGTGCACTTTGCTCACATATCCGACGTTCGCCTGTACACGCCAGCCGTATGCAGACCTATCAGCGGTCTTTGAACCTTCCCCAGCATCGCCTAATCATAGACGTTGCAACAAGGTGGAACTCAACACTGCACATGCTTCAGAGACTGTGCGAACAGAGGCGTGCTGTTATTTATTTGTGGGAGGATACACGGGCAGGCAGTAGGATGGCAGACATGGAGTTGTCAGGTGTGCAGTGGTCTAAGATACAAGACATGTGTCAAGTCCTTCAGTGTTTTGAGGAATGCACACGGCTGGTTAGTGCAGACAACGCCGTAATAAGCATGAGCATCCCCCTAATGCGTCTGCTGATGCAAAGTTTGACGCACATAAAGGAGCAGGCGTCTGCACCAGAGGAAGAGGAAAGCCTTGATGACAGTCAGCCATTGTCTGGTCAGGGCAGTGTACAGGACGAGGTAGCGGGCGAAGAGGAGGTGGAGGACGAGGAGGATGATGGGGATGAGTATATTTTTAATGCCGAACCTTTCCCGGGGGCACAGGAAATTGGTTGCGTGTCACGGCCGGGTTCTGGTTTTTTGAGGGACACAAGTGACGTAGATTTGCCTGCAACTGCCCCTCAACCAATCACAACCGGAGATTTGACAACTGGAACTTTGGCCCACATGGCGGATTATGCCTTACGTATCCTAAAAAGGGACACACGCATTACGAAAATGATGAACGATGACGATTACTGGTTGGCCTGCCTCCTTGATCCACGCTATAAAGGCAAATTGCAAAATATTATGCCACATGAGAACTTGGAACTAATATTAGCAACCAAACAATCAACTCTTGTTGACCGTTTGCTTCAGGCATTCCCAGCACACAGCGCACGTGATCGTTCTCACACGAGCTCCAGGGGGCAGCAGACTAGGAGTGTTAGGGGTGCACACATCAGAAGTGGCATTGGACAGAGGGGTTTTCTGACCAGGTTGTGGAGTGATTTTGCTATGACCGCAGACAGGACAGGTACTGCTGCATCAATTGAAAGTGACAGGAGACAACATTTGTCCAGTATGGTTACTAACTATTTTTCATCCCTTATCGATGTTCTCCCTCAACCGTCATTCCCATTTGATTACTGGGCCTCCAAATTAGACACCTGGCCAGAATTGGCAGAATATGCATTGCAGGAGCTTGCTTGCCCGGCAGCAAGTGTCCTATCAGAAAGAGTATTCAGTGCTGCAGGTTCAATATTAACCGAAAAAAGGACTCGTCTGGCTACCCAAAATGTTGACGATCTAACATTCATTAAAATGAACCACAACTGGATTTCGAAATCTTTTGCCCCACCTTGCCCGGCCGACACCTAGCTTTCCTATGAAAAGCTCTTGCCTGTGAATTACTTTTCTAATGTCTAATTTGCTGCAGCTGATTGTACAGCATACGACATGTTTACACCTCCCTAAATGGCAAAACTCCCCACACGGGGCCGTGGTATCGCGACTTGGCGCAAGCACCCGTGAGACTGCTGTTTGTCTGAAGAGGTGGGTGTGCTCGCTTTTGGTTGACGGCATTGCTACTGGGTCCCTCATAGTACAATGTAGTGTCTCTGGCGGTGGTGGTGCGCACCCAACGTCAGACACACCGTTGTAACATGAGGGGCCCTGGGGCGGTCCCGCCGGCCTCAAGAGAGTTCCCCCCTACCCCAGCTCAAAATGTGCTCTACCACGTGCAAAATTATGTCGCACAGCTCCACCAATCTTTAGTCTATTCGCTGACATCATTCAATGTCTGGCACTGACAATACAAATTTGTAGACATCTATGATGCAACTTAAAGTAGTCTGTGTCTGTGTCCTATATTGGCACCATTAAATAGTTACTGCCAAATTACTATGTCAGAAACTCAGTAGATGAGCCCACCCCTGTACCTAAGTATGCCACCTTTTTTTTTGTTTTGGTTGTTTTGCGAGACATTAACATCTATTTATATTTTGGGAGTACTGGGACAGACACTCCTTGCACTACTCCTCCACTCACCACCAAGCTGCCTGTGTATCCATGTAACCGCTGTAAAGCTGCCATGAGCCTATTGTTTGTTATTTTAGGCCTTTGATAGCCTGTCTGCGGTCCCTACTTTAAATACTCCTCCACTGACCACCAAGCTGCCTGTGTATCCATGTAACCGATGTAAAACTGCCATGAGCCTATTGTTTGTTATTTTAGGCCTTTGATAGCCTGTCTGCAGTCCCTACTTTAAATACTCCTCCACTCACCACCAAGCTGCCTGTGTATCCATGTAACCGCTGTAAAGCTGCCATGAGCCTATTGTTTGTTATTTTAGGCCTTTGATAGCCTGTCTGCGGTCCCTACTTTAAATACTCCTCCACTCATCACCAGCTGCCTGCCCGTGTATCCATGTAACCGCTGTAAAACTGCCATGAGCCTATTGTTTGTTATTTTAGGCCTTTGATAGCCTGTCTGCGGTCCCTACTTTAAATACTCCTCCACTCATCACCAGCTGCCTGCCCGTGTATCCATGTAACCGCTGTAAAACTGCCATGAGCCTATTGTTTGTTATTTTAGGCCTTTGATAGCCTGTCTGCGGTCCCTACTTTAAATACTCCTCCACTCACCACCAAGCTGCCTGTGTATCCATGTAACCGCTGTAAAGCTGCCATGAGCCTATTGTTTGTTATTTTAGGCCTTTGATAGCCTGTCTGCGGTCCCTACTTTAAATACTCCTCCACTGACCACCAAGCTGCCTGTGTATCCATGTAACCGATGTAAAACTGCCATGAGCCTATTGTTTGTTATTTTAGGCCTTTGATAGCCTGTCTGCGGTCCCTACTTTAAATACTCCTCCACTCACCACCAAGCTGCCTGTGTATCCATGTAACCGCTGTAAAGCTGCCATGAGCCTATTGTTTGTTATTTTAGGCCTTTGAAAGCCTGTCTGCGGTCCCTACTTTAAATACTCCTCCACTCATCACCAGCTGCCTGCCCGTGTATCCATGTAACGCTGTAAAACTGCCATGAGCCTATTGTTTGTTATTTTAGGCCTTTGATAGCCTGTCTGCGGTCCCTACTTTAAATACTCCTCCACTCACCACCAAGCTGCCTGTGTATCCATGTAACCACTGTAAAGCTGCCATGAGCCTATTGTTTGTTATTTTAGGCCTTTGATAGCCTGTCTGCGGTCCCTACTTTAAATACTCCTCCACTCATCACCAGCTGCCTGCCCGTGTATCCATGTAACCGCTGTAAAACTGCCATGAGCCTATTGTTTGTTATTTTAGGCCTTTGATAGCCTGTCTGCGGTCCCTACTTTAAATACTCCTCCACTCATCACCAAGCTGCCTGTGTATCCATGTAACCGCTGTAAAGCTGCCATGAGCCTATTGTTTGTTATTTTAGGCCTTTGATAGCCTGTCTGCGGTCCCTACTTTAAATACTCCTCCACTCATCACCAGCTGCCTGCCCGTGTATCCATGTAACCGCTGTAAAACTGCCATGAGCCTATTGTTTGTTATTTTAGGCCTTTGATAGCCTGTCTGCGGTCCCTACTTTAAATACTCCTCCACTCACCACCAAGCTGCCTGTGTATCCATGTAACCGCTGTAAAGCTGCCATGAGCCTATTGTTTGTTATTTTAGGCCTTTGATAGCCTGTCTGCGGTCCCTACTTTAAATACTCCTCCACTGACCACCAAGCTGCCTGTGTATCCATGTAACCGATGTAAAACTGCCATGAGCCTATTGTTTGTTATTTTAGGCCTTTGATAGCCTGTCTGCGGTCCCTACTTTAAATACTCCTCCACTCACCACCAAGCTGCCTGTGTATCCATGTAACCGCTGTAAAGCTGCCATGAGCCTATTGTTTGTTATTTTAGGCCTTTGATAGCCTGTCTGCGGTCCCTACTTTAAGTACTCCTCCACTCACCACCAAGCTGCCTGTGTATCCATGTAACCGCTGTAAAGCTGCCATGAGCCTATTGTTTGTTATTTTAGGCCTTTGATAGCCTGTCTGCGGTCCCTACTTTAAATACTCCTCCACTCACCACCAAGCTGCCTGTGTATCCATGTAACCGCTGTAAAGCTGCCATGAGCCTATTGTTTGTTATTTTAGGCCTTTGATAGCCTGTCTGCGGTCCCTACTTTAAATACTCCTCCACTCATCACCAGCTGCCTGCCCGTGTATCCATGTAACCGCTGTAAAACTGCCATGAGCCTATTGTTTGTTATTTTAGGCCTTTGATAGCCTGTCTGCGGTCCCTACTTTAAATACTCCTCCACTCATCACCAGCTGCCTGCCCGTGTATCCATGTAACCGCTGTAAAACTGCCATGAGCCTATTGTTTGTTATTTTAGGCCTTTGATAGCCTGTCTGCGGTCCCTACTTTAAATACTCCTCCACTCATCACCAGCTGCCTGCCCGTGTATCCATGTTACCGCTGTAAAACTGCCATGAGCCTATTGTTTGTTATTTTAGGCCTTTGATAGCCTGTCTGCGGTCCCTACTTTAAATACTCCTCCACTCACCACCAAGCTGCCTGTGTATCCATGTAACCGCTGTAAAGCTGCCATGAGCCTATTGTTTGTTATTTTAGGCCTTTGATAGCCTGTCTGCGGTCCCTACTTTAAATACTCCTCCACTGACCACCAAGCTGCCTGTGTATCCATGTAACCGATGTAAAACTGCAGTATTTTGCTTATAAAAAAGAAAATACTGGAGAGATATCAAATGCAGACATTTTAACATTAAAAACAAAAACACATACAACAAAAAACTGGTACAGTACAAAAATTGGCCACCAGCTACAAAAACTTGCTCCTGCAAGTAGTTAACTGAAAGGTTTTTTTCCATTGAAAACACAGATATGGCATCCACCGAGTGTTGTCCTGTCGCGTCTTCTTTATATTATTGCCAAGAAGCTGCAACTGAATAAAGCTGAGCTTCTACCTTCTGCCTCTTACTAACTGCTGTTTTTTTAAAAAATTGGCTGTTCCGGCCTACTAAAGGTGTCTGTCTGCCCCTGCCTGGTGCTGTCCTCAACTGAATAAAGCTGAGCTTCAACCTTCAGTTCCAAATTACCATTTTTAAAAATGCAATTGGCTGTTCCGGCCTACTAAAGGTGAATGTCTGCCCCTGCCTGGTGTTGTCCTCAACTGAATAAAGCTGAGCTTCTACCTTCTGTTCCAAATTACCATTTTTAAAAATGCAATTGGCTGTTCCGGCCTACTAAAGGTGAATGTCTGCCCCTGCCTGGTGTTGTCCTCAACTGAATAAAGCTGAGCTTCTACCTTCTGTTCCAAATTACCATTTTTAAAAATGCCATTGGCTGTTCCGGCCTACTAAAGGTGTCTGTCTGCCCCTGCCTGGTGTTGTCCTCAACTGAATAAAGCTGAGCTTCAACCTTCAGTTCCAAATTACCATTTTTAAAAATGCAATTGGCTGTTCCGGCCTACTAAAGGTGTCTGTCTGCCCCTGCCTGGTGTTGTCCTCAACTGAATAAAGCTGAGCTTCTACCTTCTGCCTCTTACTAACTGCTGTTTTTTTTAAAAATTGGCTGTTCCGGCCTACTAAAGGTGAATGTCTGCCCCTGCCTGGTGTTGTCCTCAACTGAATAAAGCTGAGCTTCAACCTTCTGTTCCAAATTACCATTTTTAAAAATGCAATTGGCTGTTCCGGCCTACTAAAGGTGAATGTCTGCCCCTGCCTGGTGTTGTCCTCAACTGAATAAAGCTGAGCTTCTACCTTCTGTTCCAAATTACCATTTTTAAAAATGCCATTGGCTGTTCCGGCCTACTAAATGTGTCTGTCTTCCCCTGCCTGGTGTTGTCCTCAACTGAATAAAGCTGAGCTTCAACCTTCAGTTCCAAATTACCATTTTTAAAAATGCAAATGGCTGTTCCGGCCTACTAAAGGTGTCTGTCTGCCCCTGCCTGGTGTTGTCCTCAACTGAATAAAGCTGAGCTTCTACCTTCTGCCTCTTACTAACTGCTGTTTTTTTTAAAAATTGGCTGTTCCGGCCTACTAAAGGTGTCTGTCTGCCCCTGCCTGGTGTTGTCCTCAACTGAACAAAGCTGAGCTTCCACATTCTGGCTTTCGCCCTATACTATCAGATATTAAACTGCATTTGGCCTACTAGTGTGGTTAGGCCCTTGAAACAGTGTCTGCTGCTCTTGGGTTTGCTACTCCATTGAACAAAGCAATGCCGCCTGTTTAGTCCTGTTACCAATTTTGAACTGCATTTAGCCTACTTTATTCTTTGGCCCTATATCTGTTTCCTCCTCATCCTGCCCATTGCCCAGCTACTGCTAGATGAGTCTGCTGGTACATTGACCTAGTCCACTACATTCCCCTTATACTCTACACAGCCAGAATCTGACCCTGCTGAAAGTAAGGTTCCCCTTCCCGCATGTTATACCACCTTACACAGGGACAGAGAGGAAGGTGCAGATGAAAGTGCAGGTTCCTTCATCAGGTGGGGGGGCATACTCGTTGGCGACGTCACTGGCACAGGGCCCCTCAGAGTACGCAAAAGTGTCGCTGCTGGTGGGAGGCGCCCCCGCCATGCAAACACACATCGCTGTACTTTGAGGGGCCCTGTGCCAGTGCCAATGCGAACGAGTGGGCCCCCCCTGCTTGCTCAGGATCACAGCACTTGCAACGTTGAAATACTTACCTTTCCCTGCAACACCGCCGTGACGTAGTCCGCATTTCCTGGGCCCACGAAAAACTTGAGCCGGCCCTACTCCCCCCACAACTTTTGCCAAATGACCCCCAATTCCCTATGCCCAACTATTATTATAAAGTTAATTAAGATTGACAAGCTTCAGAAACAAGAATGGATGTTTTTGGCATTAAAATGGGCACTGTAGGTGTTTTCCTGGCCTCCACTCACTGCCGACTATGCTTCCCCATTGACTTGCATTGGGTTTCGTGTTTCGGTCGATCCCCGACTTTTAGCGATAATCGGCCGACTGCACTGGACTCGACTCTGGACAAAATCGGGTTTCACAAAACCCGACTCGATCTTAAAAAAATGAAAGTCGCTCAACTCTACTGTACACCGAATGCATTCAGACAATCACATAGCTGCATTTCTTGTAAAACATATACAGATGTGATAGACAATGCTGATAGTGACACAATATTGATAAATGTTTGTTTACTCACTTCACAAAAAGTTCTAAGCCTCTATATGTTTGCTGTTTGTCATTGTAAAACATTAAGATCTACTGAAACTATGCCTATGGTGGTTTCATCTAAATACTTGTGGCTTTTATTTTTTAGGGGTTTATGGCCCCTCATCTGATGAGTCCATGATATCTAAATTTCATCCAAGTTTGAAAAATGGCCACTTGAAGGTCTGGGTGAGACAAGAGTTACTACATTGTGTAATCACTATATAAGACCAGAGAAACATGACTAAGACAGATGCCAAAACTGGGGTACCTGTATATGTACCGTGTGCTGATACCTGCATAACTGGCCCATGCAGTGTAGGTAATCTCCCAGGGGTTCTTTGTCTTGGTGTTGCTTCTCTGAAATTCCAGACGGATGATGTTTAAGAGCCTCTTGGTGATGATCTAAAAAGACTGTATGTTGTTAATCTTCATATATACGTAATCAGTATATTTATATAATCCTTATATGTACTTATTAACCTTTGTATGTTATTGTTAACATATACAAAAGTGTACGCACTCACATTATTCAATCTCAATATTCCTAGAATTTTGTAGTTTGAAATGAAATTGCTTTGTATTGCAAGGATTAGCCTTTTTAAAGCCGTATCTGAACCTTAGTGTTAAAAACATGGCAAACACAATTGCCAAATTCTCCTGTAATTAATTTTGCAAAGAGGGAACCATCATACCATTAAAAAATAGGAGTGGATTTTCATGGGCCCATCCAGTATGTGGGTTCCAAGGCGTAATGGGGTGCATATGACTATGCAGCAGGGCTGGCCTTGCTGCCAATGTGCAAAACAAAGGAGTACGGAAGTACAAAATGCATATTGTGAAGTGGATTTTCATGGGCCCATCCAGTATGTGAGTTCAAAGGCTTATTGGGGTGCATATGAATTGGTAGCAGGGCAGGCATTTTGTGCGCGTGTCCAGCCTCCCGTGACGTCACGGCTTGTGATTGGTCGCGTCGCCCATGTGACCGCGACGCGACCAATCACAACGCCGGAACGTAATTTTAAAATCCTGAAGGACCTGAAATTACGTCACGGCTTGCTGTGATTGGTCGCGTCGCGGCCACATGGGCGGCGCGCGACCAATCACAAGCCGGGACTTCACGTAAGGAAGTTAAAGCGCGAATTTTAAGCAAACAACGCTGCCGGTTCCCTCGCTGAAGTCCAGGCTGCGTCGGAGAGGTGAGTATAGCAATATTTTTTATTTTAATTCTTTCTTTTACACATTAATGTTGTTTCGATACCGATACCCGATACCACAAAAGTATCGGATCTCGGTATCGGAATTCCGATACCCGCAAGTATCGGCCGATACCCGATACTTGCGGTATCGGAATGCTCAACACTAGTCAGAAGCTTTCAGTATAGGTATAATGCACTGCAATGCTAGTGCATTGAAATGCATTATACCAGCAAACAGTGAAAAAAGTGAAAGTCCCATAAAGGGACTAAGTAAAAAAGGAAAAAAATAAATACAAATCTAATATATAATTGCCTAGAATACTACTTCCTGCAATTTGTGCCAACTTCCGTGGCTTTGTCCGGAGCTAATGTCTGGAGATAATGTCCGGAGCTAATGTCCGGAGATAATGTCCGGAGCTAATGTCTGGAGCTAATGTCCGGAGATAAGTGACGTCACCAGTGTCCTACACCCAGGCAGAGCACAGGGGCCCCAGGCAGAACATGGGGCCCCAGGCAGAGCACAGGGGCCCCAGGCAGAGCACAGGGGCCCCAGGCAGCATATGGGGCCCCAGGCAGAGCACAGGGGTCCCAGGCAGCATATGGGGCCTCAGGCAGAGCACAGGGGCCCCAGGCAGCATATTGGGCCCCAGGCAGAGCACAGTGGCCCCAGGCAGAGCACACACCAAATCGGAGGCCGAGGGGCCCCGACAACAAAATCGGAGGCTGAGGAGCCCCGCCCACCAAATCGAAGGCCGAGCGGCCCCGCCCACCAAAGCGGAGGCCGAGGGGCCTGCCCCCACCCACCAAAGCGGAGGCCGAGGGGCCCCGCCCACCACATCGGAGGCCGAGGGGCCCCGCCCACCACATCGGAGGCCGAGGGGCCCCGCCCACCAAATCGGAGGCCGAGGGTCCCCGCCCACCAAATCGGAGGCCGAGGGTCCCCGCCCACCAAATCGGAGGCCGAGGGTCCACACCATCCAAATCGGAGGCCGAGGGGCCCTGCCCACCAAATCGGAGTCCGACGGGCCCCACCCACCAAAGCGGAGGCCGAGGGTCCCCACCCACCAAATCGGAGGCCGATGGTCCCCGCCCACCAAATCGGAGGCCGAGGGTCCCCACCCACCAAATTGGAGGCCGAGGGTCCCCGCCCACCAAATCGGAGGCCGGGGGTCCCCGCCCTCCAAATCGGGGGCCGAGGGGCCCCGCCCACCACATCGGAGGCCGAGGGGCCCCGCCCACCAAATCGGAGGCTGAGGGTCCCCGCCCACCAAATCGGAGGCCGAGGGTCCCCGCCCACCAAATCGGAGGCCGAGGGTCCACACCATCCAAATCGGAGGCCGAGGGGCCCCGCCCACCAAATCGGAGGCCGACGGGCCCCACCCACCAAAGCGGAGGCCGAGGGTCCCCACCCACCAAATCGGAGGCCGATGGTCCCCGCCCACCAAATCGGAGGCCGAGGGTCCCCACCCACCAAATTGGAGGCCGAGGGGCCCCACCAACCAAATCGGAGGCCGAGGAGCCCCGCCCACCAAATCGAAGGTCGAGGGGCCCCGCCTACGAAAGCGGAGGCCGAGGGTCCCCGCTGTTATGGTTTCCAATGGCAAGGAAACATCAGAAGCATAGAATAAACGGACAAGCTCTCGGGTGATGGAAACTAGAGCTGACCGCGATGCTAAACCTACACACCACACTAGAAGTAGCCAGGGGGCATTCCTGCGTGTCTCTAGATGCCGCGCGCCAGCCGGAGAACTAACTACCCCTGGTAGAAGAAAACACAGTCCTGGCTTGCCTCCAGAGAATGTCCCCACAGGAGATAGCAGCCCCCCACATATAATGACGGTGAGAGCAGATGAAAAGACACACGTAGTATGAAAGCAGATTTAGCACAGAGAGGCCCGCTAACTAAATAGCAGAAAGATACAACAGAGGACTTCGCGGTCAGCTGCAAAACCCTTCAAAACACCATCCTGAAATTACCTTAACTCATGTGACAACTCATGCCACTGGAGTGGTAATTTCAGCCCAACAAGAGCTTCCAGCTGCAGAGATTCACATAAGTGCAAACTGGACAAACATACAAAAATAGACTTAAGGACTAAAGTGTCCAACTTAGCTGAGCAGAAAACTGGGAGCAGGAACATGCAACAGAATCACTCTGGATACATTGATGGCCAGCATTAGAATGACTGAGGAGCAAGGTTAAATAGGATACTCCCACATCCTGATAGGAACAGGTGAACTGAGAAGGCAAAGCTTGCAGGACACCAGTACCACAAGAGACCACCGGGGGAGCCCACGAACCGAATCACAACAGTACCCCCCCTTAAGGAGGGGGCACCGAACCCTCACAAGAACCACCAGGGCGATCTGGATGAGCCCTATGAAAGGCACGGACCAAATCAGAAGCATGAACATCAGAAGCTGTAACCCAAGAATTATCCTCTTGACCATAGCCCTTCCATTTCACCAGATATTGAAGTCTCCGTCTGGAAACACGGGAGTCCAAGATTTTCTCCACCACGTACTCCAATTCACCCTCAACCAGCACAGGAGCAGGAGGCTCAACAGAAGGCACAAGTGGTACCTCATACCTCCGCAATAATGACCGATGGAAGACATTATGGATAGCAAAGGATGCTGGGAGGTCCAAACGAAAAGACACAGGGTTAAGAATTTCCAAAATCTTATAAGGACCGATGAACTGAGGCTTAAACTTAGGAGAAGAGACCCTCATAGGGACAAAACGGGAGGACAACCACACCAAGTCCCCAACACGAAGACGAGGACCAACACGACGATGGCGATTAGCAAAACGTTGAGTCCTCTCCTGGGACAACTCCAAATTGTCCACCACCTGCCCCCAAATACGATGCAACCTATCCACCATGGTATCCACTCCAGGACAATCCGAAGACTCCACCTGACCAGATGAAAAACGAGGATGGAACCCTGAATTGCAAAAGAAAGGGGAGACCAAAGTGGCAGAACTGGCCCGATTATTAAGGGCAAACTCAGCCAACGGCAAAAAGGAGACCCAGTCATCCTGATCAGCAGACACGAAACACCTCAAATAAGTCTCCAAGGTCTGATTAGTACGTTCCATCTGGCCATTTGTCTGGGGATGAAATGCAGACGAAAAAGACAAATCAATGCCCATCCTGGCACAAAACGCCCGCCAAAATCTGGACACAAACTGGGATCCCCTGTCGGAAACGATATTCTCCGGAATACCATGCAGCCGAACCACATTCTGAAAAAACAGGGGCACCAACTCAGATGAGGAAGGCAGCTTGGGCAAGGGCACCAAATGAACCATCTTAGAAAAGCGGTCACACACCACCCAAATGACGGACATCTTCTGAGAAACAGGGAGATCAGAAATAAAATCCATAGAGATGTGTGTCCAAGGCCTCTTAGGAACAGGCAAGGGCAACAACAACCCACTAGCCCGAGAACAACAAGGCTTGGCCCGAGCACAAACATCGCAAGACTGCACAAAAGTACGCACGTCCCGAGACAGGGAAGGCCACCAGAAGGACCTAGCCACCAAATCTCTGGTACCAAAAATTCCCGGATGACCTGCCAACGCAGAAGAATGAACCTCCGAGATGACTCTATTGGTCCACTCATCCGGCACAAACAATCTACCAGGCAGACAACGATCAGGCCGATCCGCCTGAAACTCTTGTAAAGCACGTCGCAGGTCTGGGAAGACAGCAGACAATATCACCCCATCCTTAAGTATACCCGTAGGTTTAGAATCACCAGGGGAATCAGGTTCAAAACTCCTAGAAAGGGCATCCGCCTTCACATTCTTAGTACCTGGCAGATACGAAACCACAAAATTAAACCGGGAGAAAAACAACGACCAGCGCGCCTGTCTAGGATTCAGACGTCTGGCCGACTCAAGATAAATCAAATTTTTGTGATCAGTCAAGACCACCACCTGATGTTTAGCACCCTCAAGCCAATGACGCCACTCCTCGAATGCCCACTTCATCGCAAAAAGCTCCCGATTACCAACATCATAATTTCGCTCGGCGGGCGAAAATTTTCGAGAAAAGAACGCCCAAGGTCTCATCACTGAACAATCTGAACTTTTCTGCGACAAAACCGCCCCCGCTCCGATCTCGGAAGCATCAACTTCCACCTGAAAAGGAAGAGAAACATCAGGCTGGCACAACACCGGAGCAGAAGAAAAACGGCGCTTAAGCTCCCGAAAGGCCTCCACAGCAGCAGGAGACCAATCTGCAACATCAGCACCCTTCTTAGTCAAATCAGTCAAAGGCCTGACAACGCTAGAAAAACCAGTTATGAATCGACGATAAAAGTTAGCAAAGCCCAAAAATTTCTGAAGGCCCTTAAGAGAAGTCGGTTGCGTCCAGTCACAAATAGCCCGAACCTTCACAGGATCCATCTCAATAGAAGAGGGGGAAAAAATGTACCCCAAAAAAGAAATCTTCTGAACCCCAAAAACACACTTTGAACCTTTAACAAACAGAGAATTGGTCCGCAAAACCTGAAAAACCCTCCTAACTTGTTGAACATGAGATTCCCAGTCATCCGAAAAAATCAAGATATCGTCCAAATACACAATCATAAATTTATCCAGATATTCACGGAAAATATTGTGCATAAAAGACTGAAAGACCGAAGGGGCATTTGACAGACCAAAAGGCATCACCAAATACTCAAAATGGCCCTCGGGCGTATTAAATGCGGTTTTCCACTCATCCCCCTGCTTAATTCGCACCAAATTATACGCACCGCGAAGATCAATCTTAGAGAACCACTTCGCCCCCTCAATGCGAGCAAATAAATCTGTCAGCAATGGCAAAGGATACTGATACTTGACTGTGATCTTATTCAAGAGTCTATAATCAATACAAGGTCTCAAAGAACCATCGCTTTTAGCTACGAAAAAGAACCCCGCTCCAAGAGGAGACGAAGAAGGACGAATATGTCCCTTTTCCAAGGACTCCCTAATATACTCTCGCATGGCAGCATGTTCAGGTACAGACAGATTAAATAGACGACCCTTAGGAAATTTACTGCCAGGGATCAAATCTATGGCGCAATCGCAATCTCTGTGAGGAGGAAGAGAATTAAGAGTAGATTCCTCAAAAACCTCACGATAATCAGACAAAAACTCAGGAATTTCAGAGGGAATAGATGAAGCAATGGAGACCAAAGATGTGTCCCCATGATTTCCCTGACATCCCCAGCTTAGTACAGACATTGTTTTCCAGTCAAGGACTGGGTTATGAGTTTGCAACCATGGCAATCCCAGCACCAACACATCATGTAGATTATACAGTACAAGGAAGCGAATCACCTCTTGATGGTCTGGAGTCATACGCATAGTCACTTGTGTCCAGTACTGTGGTTTATTACTAGCCAATGGTGTAGAATCAATACCCTTTAAAGGTATAGGAACTTCCAGAGGCTCTAGATCAAACCCACAGCGCCTGGCAAAGGACCAATCCATAAGACTTAAAGCGGCGCCAGAATCCACATACGCATCCGCAACAATAGAAGATAACGAACAAATTAGAGTTACAGACAAAATAAACTTGGACTGCAAAGTGCCAATAGCAGAGGATTTATCAACTTTCTTTGTTCGTTTAGAGCATGCTGATATAACATGAGTAGAATTTCCACAATAGAAGCACAAATGATTTTTGCGCCTATAAATCTGTCGTTCACTTCTGGACAGAAAGCTATCACATTGCATACTCTGTGGTGCCTCTTCAGAAGACACCGCCAACTGGTGCACAGGTTTGCGTTCCCGTAAACGCCGATCAATCTGAATTGCCATTGTCATGGACTCATTCAGACCAGTAGGCGCAGGAAACCCCACCATGACGTCTTTTACAGCATCAGAGAGACCTTCTCTGAAAATTGCCGCCAGAGCGCACTCATTCCACTGAGTAAGCACAGACCATTTTCGAAATTTTTGGCAATATATTTCGGCTTCATCTTGCCCCTGAGAGAGGGCTATTAGGGCTTTCTCAGCCTGAATCTCCAAATTTGGTTCCTCATAAAGCAACCCCAAAGCCAGAAAAAACGCATCCACATTGAGCAACGCAGGATCCCCTGGTGCCAATGAAAATGCCCAATTTTGGGGTCACCCTGCAGTAAAGAAATAACAATTTTTACTTGCTGGGCAGGATCTCCAGCAGAATGAGATCTCAGTGAAAGAAACAATTTACAATTGTATTTAAAATTTAGAAAACAAGATCGATCTCCAGAAAAAAACTCCGGTATAGGAATTTTAGGTTCAGACCGAGGAGCATGTAACAAAAAATCTTGTATATTCTGAACTTTAGAGGCAAGATTATACAAATTGGTAGCCAGACTCTGGGGATCCATATTTCAACACATAACGTCTGAGCCATTCAGGGGTTAAGAGGAGAGGAAAACAGGAGACTGCAATTAGAGCTGGAGTGCAACTTCAGAGGAAAAAAAAAAAAAAAAAAAGGTTTCACACAGTTCCTTTTCTCTCCTGCTTCAGCCTATAGATTAAACATTTTGGCTGGCCATACTGTTATGGTTTCCAATGGCAAGGAAACATCAGAAGCATAGAATAAACGGACAAGCTCTCGGGTGATGGAAACTAGAGCTGACCGCGATGCTAAACCTACACACCACACTAGAAGTAGCCAGGGGGCATTCCTGCGTGTCTCTAGATGCCGCGCGCCAGCCGGAGAACTAACTACCCCTGGTAGAAGAAAACACAGTCCTGGCTTGCCTCCAGAGAATGTCCCCACAGGAGATAGCAGCCCCCCACATATAATGACGGTGAGAGCAGATGAAAAGACACACGTAGTATGAAAGCAGATTTAGCACAGAGAGGCCCGCTAACTAAATAGCAGAAAGATACAACAGAGGACTTCGCGGTCAGCTGCAAAACCCTTCAAAACACCATCCTGAAATTACCTTAACTCATGTGACAACTCATGCCACTGGAGTGGTAATTTCAGCCCAACAAGAGCTTCCAGCTGCAGAGATTCACATAAGTGCAAACTGGACAAACATACAAAAATAGACTTAAGGACTAAAGTGTCCAACTTAGCTGAGCAGAAAACTGGGAGCAGGAACATGCAACAGAATCACTCTGGATACATTGATGGCCAGCATTAGAATGACTGAGGAGCAAGGTTAAATAGGATACTCCCACATCCTGATAGGAACAGGTGAACTGAGAAGGCAAAGCTTGCAGGACACCAGTACCACAAGAGACCACCGGGGGAGCCCACGAACCGAATCACAACACCCCGCACACCAAATCGGAGGCAGAGGGACCCCGCCCACCAAATCGGAGGCCGAGGGGCCCCGCCCACCAAATCGGAGGCAGAGAGTCCCCGCCCACCAAATCAGAGGCCGAGGGTCCCCGCCCACCAAATCGGAGGCCGAGAGTCCCCGCCAACCAAATCGGAGGCCGAGGGGCTTCGCCAACCAAATCGGAGGCCGAGGAGCCCCGCCCACCAAATCAAAGGACGAGCGGCTCCGCCCACCAAAGCGGAGGCCGAGGGGCCTGCCCCCACCCACCAAAGTGGAGGCCGAGGGGCCCCGCCCACCACATCGGAGGCCGAGGGGCCCCGCCCACCAAATCGGAGGCCGAGGGTCCCCGCCCACCAAATCGGAGGCCGAGGGTCCCCGCCCACCAAATCGGAGGCCGAGGGTCCCCGCCCACCAAATTGGAGGCCGAGGGTCCCCACCCACCAAATTGGAGGCCGAGGGGCCCCGCCTACCAAATCGGAGGCCGAGGGTCCCCGCCCACCAAATCGGAGGCCGAGGGTCCTCGCCCACCAAATCGGAGGCCGAGGGTCCCCGCCCACCAAATCGGAGGCCGAGGGGCCCCGCCCACCAAATCGGAAGCCGGGGGTCCCCGCCCACCAAATCGGAGGCCGAGGGGCCCCGCCCACCACATCGGAGGCCGATGGGCCCCGCCCACCAAATCGAAGGCCGAGGGTCCCTGCCCACCAAATCGGAGGCCGAGGGTCCTCACCCACCAAATCGGAGGCCGAGGGTCCCCGCCCACCAAATCGGAGGCCGAGGGTCCACACCAACCAAATCGGAGGCCGAGGGGCCCCGCCCACCAAATCGAAGGCCGAGGGGCCCCGCCCACCAAAGCGGAGGCCGAGGGTCCCCGCACACCAAATCGGAGGCAGAGGGACCCCGCCCACCAAATCGGAGGCAGAGGGGCCCCACCAACCAAATCGGAGGCCGAGGGGCCCCGCCCACCAAATCGGAGGCCGAGGGTCCCTGCCCACCAAATTGGAGGCCGAGGGGCCCCGCCAACCAAATCGGAGGCCGAGGGGCCCCGCCCACCAAATCGGAGGCCGAGGGGCCCCACCCACCAAATCAGAGGCCGAGGGGCCCCGCCCACCAAATCGGAGGATAAGGGGCCCCGCCCACCAAATCGGAGGCCGAGGGGCCCCACCAACCAAATCGGTGGCCGAGGAGCCCCGCCCACCAAATCGAAGGCCGAGTGGCCCCGCCCACCAAAGCGGAGGCCGTGGGGCCCCGCCAACCAAAGCGGAGGCCGAGGGTCCCCGCCCACCAAATCGGAGGCCGAGGGTCCTCGCCCACCAAATCGGAGGCCGAGGGTCCCCGCCCACCAAATCGGAGGCCGAGGGGCCCCGCCCACCAAATCGAAGGCCGAGGGTCCCCGCCCACCAAATCGGAGGCCGAGGGTCCCCGCCCACCAAATCGGAGGCCGAGGGTCCCCGCCCACCAAATTGGAGGCCGAGGGTCCACACCAACCAAATCGGAGGCCGAGGGGCCCCGCCCACCAAATCGAAGGCCGAGGGGCCCCGCCCACCAAAGCGGAGGCCGAGGGTCCCCGCACACCAAATCGGAGGCAGAGGGACCCCGCCCACCAAATCGGAGGCAGAGGGGCCCCACCAACCGAATCGGAGGCCGAGGGGCCCCGCCCACCAAATCGGAGGCCGAGGGTCCCTGCCCACCAAATTGGAGGCCGAGGGGCCCCGCCAACCAAATCGGAGGCCGAGGGGCCCCGCCCACCAAATCGGAGGCCGAGGGGCCCCACCCACCAAATCAGAGGCTGAGGGGCCCCGCCCACCAAATCGGAGGATAAGGGGCCCCGCCCACCAAATCGGAGGCCGAGGGGCCCCACCAACCAAATCGGTGGCCGAGGAGCCCCGCCCACCAAATCGAAGGCCGAGCGGCCCCGCCCACCAAAGCGGAGGCCGTGGGGCCCCGCCAACCAAAGCGGAGGCCGAGGGTCCCCGCCCACCAAATCGGAGGCAGAGGGACCCCGCCCACCAAATCGGAGGCCGAGGGGCCCCGCCCACCAAAGCGGAGGCCGAGGGTCCCCGCCCTCCAAATCGGAGGTCGAGGGTCCCCGCCCACCAAATCGGAGGTCGAGGGTCCCCGCCCACCAAGTCGGAGGCCGAGGGTCCCCGCCCTCCAAATCGGAGGCCGGTCCCCGCCCACTAAATCGGAGGCCGAGGGTCCCCACCCACTAAATCGGAGGACGAGGGGCCCCACCAACCAAATCGGAGGCCGAGGAGCCCCGCCCACCAAAAGTAAGTGCGGCCCCAAAAGTAAGTGCGCCCCCGGGTGCAAAAGTAAGTGCGCCCCCGGGTGCAAAAGTAAGTGCGCCCCCGGGTGCAAAAGTAAGTGCGCCCCCGGGTGCAAAAGTAAGTGCGCCTCCGGGTACAAAAGTAAGTGCGCCCCCGGGTGCAAAAGTAAGCGCGCCCTCGGCCCCGGGTGCAAAAGTAAGCGCGCCCCCCAGTCCCGTGTGTGAAAAGTGCTGCTGTAAAGCTGGTAGCGCTGTTCAAGCACCATGTATTTCCTTCAGGAAATGCCCATCTAATATACACTCACCGGCCACTTTATTAGGTACACCATGCTAGTAACGGGTTGGACCCCCTTTTGCCTTCAGAACTGCCTCAATTCTTCGTGGCATAGATTCAACAAGGTGCTGGAAGCATTCCTCAGAGATTTTGGTCCATATTGACATGATGGCATCACACAGTTGCCGCAGATTTGTCGGCTGCACATCCCAAAGATGCTCCATACAAGGCAAGATGGATCCATGCTTTCATGTTGTTTACGCCAAATTCTGACCCTACCATCCGAATGTCGCAGCAGAAATCGAGACTCATCAAAACAAGCAACGTTTTTCCAATCTTCTACTGTCCAATTTCGATGAGCTTGTACAAATTGTAGCCTCAGTTTCCTGTTCTTAGCTGAAAGGAGTGGTACCCGGTGTGGTCTTCTGCTGCTGTAGCCCATCTGCCTCAAAGTTCGACGCACTGTGCGTTCAGAGATGCTCTTAGGCCTACCTTGGTTGTAACGGGTGGCAATTTGAGTCACTGTTGCCTTTCTATCAGCTCGAACCAGTCTGCCCATTCTCCTCTGACCTCTGGCATCAACAAGGCATTTCCGCCCACAGAACTGCCGCTCACTGGATTTTTTTTCTTTTTCGGACCATTCTCTGTAAACCCTAGAGATGGTTGTGCGTGAAAATCCCAGTAGATCAGCAGTTTCTGAAATACTCAGACCAGCCCTTCTGGCACCAACAACCATGCCACGTTCAAAGGCACTCAAATCACCTTTCTTCCCCATACTGATGCTCGGTTTGAACTGCAGGAGATTGTCTTGTCCATGTCTACATGCCTAAATGCACTGAGTTGCCGCCATGTGATTGGCTGATTAGAAATTAAGTGTTAACAAGAAGTTGGACAGGTGTACCTAATAAAGTGGCCGGTGAGTGTATAATTGCCTAGAATACTACTTCCTGCAATTTGTGCCAACTTCCGTGGCTTTGTCCGGAGCTAATGTCCGGAGATAATGTCCGCAGCTAATGTCCGGAGCTAATGTCCGGAGATAAGTGACGTCACCAGTGTCCTACACCCAGGCAGAGCACAGGGGCCCCAGGCAGCATATGGGGCCCCAGGCAGAGCACAGTGGCCCCAGGCAGAGCACAGGGGCCCCAGGCAGCATATGGGGTCCCAGGCAGAGCACAGTCGTCCCAGGCAGAGCACAGGGGCCCCAGGCAGCCTATGGGGCCCCAGGCAGAGCACAGTGGCCCCAGGCAGAGCACAGGGGCCCCAGGCAGCATATGGAGCCCCAGGCAGAGCACAGGGGCCCCAGGCAGCATATGGGGCCCCAGGCAGAGCACAGTGGCCCCAGGCAGAGCACAGGGGCCCCAGGCAGAACATGGGGCCCCAGGCAGAGCACAGGGGCCCCAGGCAGAGCACAGGGGCCCCAGGCAGCATATGGGGCCCCAGGCAGAGCACAGGGGCCCCAGGCAGAGCACAGGGGCCCCAGGCAGCATATGGGGCCCCAGGCAGAGCACAGGGGCCCCAGGCAGCATATGGGGCCCCAGGCAGAGCACAGTGGCCCCAGGCAGAGCACAGGGGCCCCAGGCAGAACATGGGGCCCCAGGCAGAGCACAGGGGCCCCAGGCAGAGCACAGGGGCCCCAGGCAGCATATGGGGCCCCAGGCAGAGCACAGGGGCCCCAGGCAGAGCACAGGGGCCCCAGGCAGCATATGGGGCCCCAGGCAGAGCACAGGGGCCCCAGGCAGCATATGGGGCCCCAGGCAGAGCACAGTGGCCCCAGGCAGAGCACAGGGGCCCCAGGCAGAACATGGGGCCCCAGGCAGAGCACAGGGGCCCCAGGCAGAGCACAGGGGCCCCAGGCAGCATATGGGGCCCCAGGCAGAGCACAGGGGCCCCAGGCAGCATATGGGGCCCCAGGCAGAGCACAGTGGCCCCAGGCAGCATATGGGGCCCCAGGCAGAGCACAGTGGTCCCAGGCAGAGCACAGGGGCCCCAGGCAGCATATGGGGCCCCAGGCAGAGCACAGTGGTCCCAGGCAGAGCACAGGGGCCCCAGGCAGCTTTTGGGGCCCCAGGCAGAGCACAGTGGCCCCAGGCAGAACATGGGGCCCCAGGCAGAGCACAGTGGCCCCAGGCAGAGCACAGGGGCCCCAGGCAGAGCACAGGGGCCCCAGGCAGCATATGGGGCCCCAGGCAGAGCACAGGGGCCCCAGGCAGCATATGGGGCCCCAGGCAGAGCACAGGGGCCCCAGGCAGCATTTGGGGCCCCAGGCAGAGCACAGGGGCCCCAGGCAGCATATGGGGCCCCAGGCAGAGCACAGCGATATTTTGGACCACTGTGCGGTGTTTCAGACCCCCTGTGTGATGTCTGGGGCCCTGTTCTTAAGTATATTAAAGATTAAAGTAACGTATATTAAAGTATATTATAGATCAAATTTGACACGTTTATGAGCACCATTGAGTGATATACTCAAGAATGACATAATTTTTCAACATTTTATGGTTTCAAACTGTAAACACTCAGAGTTTTTTTTACTTCAACCAGAAAACCTTAACGGTTCATAAAAAACTTGACTGTTCAGGATATGATAAAAGTCATAGTATTCTGAATCTTTAACTTATAAAGATACCTTTACATGGGGTGATTATTGGTTCCAGAGAGGCTTTCGGCCGATAATCGTACACATGGCTGGTGACAGGACAATACAATATAAACGTTCAAAGGTAAACACTGATAACATTAAAATCTAATATATAATTGCCTAGAATACTACTTCCGGCAATTTGTGCCAACTTCCGTGGCTTTGTCCGGAGATAATGTCCGGAGATAAGTGACGTCACCAGCGTCCTACACCCGCTCAGGATGGACAAAGATATATGCCTTCGTGGTGCGCGGCACTTTTCTGATTGGTTGCCGCCTGCCGCGAGCAACCAATCAGAAATGTGCCGTACTGTCAAGAATTGTCAAGAGCTGGTGAGTGCAGCCATTTTTTGTTCTTTCTTACTATTATTTATTAATTGTATTATTCTTACATTTGAATAAATAAAGTATATATGGATTCTAGACTCCCGATTCTTTAGAATCGGGCTGCCATCTAGTATGTATATAAAATAATAATAATAATAATAATACACTAATAAATACACATTTTTGTGCAAAAAAACCCAAAAGAAGTACACATGTTTGGTATTTGGTATCGCCGCGTCTGGAAAAATCCAATCTATAAAAGTGTGAAGCTAGTTAATCCCTTCAGTGAATGCTGTAAAAAACAAACATAGCAAACTATGCTTTATCATCATACAACTTGGAAAAAAAAGGAATAAAATATGATCAAAAAGATGAATGTAAGTAAAAATAGTATCACTGAAATGCCATCTTGCCCCACAAAAAACAAGCCGTCATACAGCTCCATCAGTGGAGAAATAAAAAAGTTATAACTCTCAGAATAAAGCAATGCAAGAATAATTATTTTTAGATAAAAGTTTTTATAGTGTAAAAGCGTTAAAACATAAAAAAATATAAACGTGGTATGACTATAATCGTACTGACCTGAAGAATGAAACTGACTTATTAATTTTACCAGAACTGAACTGGGAAAAAAAAATCTATTCCAGAATTGCTGGTTTTTGTTCATTGTTCATTCTGCCTCCACAAAAATCGTAATAGAAAGCAATCAAAAAGTGTCATATGCTTGAAAATGGTACCAATAAAAACGTCAACTCATCCCATAAAAAAACAAGCCCTCACATGACTCTGTGGGCTGAAATATGGAAAAATTATAGCTCTCAAAAAAATTATAGCTCTCAAAATATGGTGATTCAAAAACTTCTTGAAAAAAGGCATCTTTTAGTGTGTGACAGAAGCCAAACATAAAAAAGGATATAAATCTGGTATCCCTGTAATCGCACCAACCCGAAGAATATAGTCGCCTAATCACTTATAACGCACGAGGAATGGCATAAAAAATAAAACCAGTTCTTCACTTGCTGTGGATTTGTTAATTTTGCCTCCCA
The DNA here is from genome assembly GCF_051348905.1 of Ranitomeya variabilis. Taxonomy (NCBI): domain Eukaryota; kingdom Metazoa; phylum Chordata; class Amphibia; order Anura; family Dendrobatidae; genus Ranitomeya; species Ranitomeya variabilis. The sequence continues at coordinate 1,075,093,200 of NC_135232.1, read as the reverse complement.
AAGATCGCAGTAAGACTCGGCACACATTTATCCTGCTGTCATGCTGCTGCAGTGCAGTATAATGCAACCTCCACCAGATGGAGCTTGAGAGGGAAGGGAGACTGTGTACACAGAGAAGCACAACAGAGCAGCAGCACAGGTGCCACCAAGTGGCGAGAGTGTCGTCAGAAAACAAGCCTAGAGGTTCAGGAGTGTTCAGAAGCGGATAAGACAAAGTCAGAAAGCAGAAGCGAGTCCGAATGTGAGCCAAGTCAGGAACCACAGAATGAAGCTGACAAACAGAGAAACAATAGGAAAAGGGCAGACAGAGGGAGTAAACAGACTTGAGACAAGTGAGGGATCACAGCAGGACAAATCAAGAGTTACCAGAGTCAGGTTCACACGCCAAAGGCAGAACTATAGCTGACACCACCAGCAGGATGCCAGGGAGCTAAGTAGCAAACCTGAGCCCAGAATGAGGTAGAGCAAAGTTAACCCTTGACATGATCCACCTGGAGAAAGAGCAGACAGGACTAAACCCTGGAAAGGATCATGACACCTGTGCTCTACATTGAGCGCCTATACTGGGGTTTCTGTGTAAATCCCTGAAATATGTCATTCAGACAGAACCACCAGTGGAAGATTCCCTTTAATGAGGCAGATGTAGGCACTGTGAACACCTTATTACCTGTGATCCGGCAGTGTCCGTCATTTTAGCCGTGAATATAAACGCGGTCCACCATAGTTTTATGCACCTCTGAAAGGAAGAACAAAGCTGAACAGAATCCAGATGGAGTCCAGAGTAGCTCTGCTGCCTCATTTTAGTGAATGGATCCATTGGGGGTTTCATCTGTCATGTAGCTCGGAGATTTAGATGAAAACCCAAAAGTATGTGCTCAGCGTAGAGCGCTGGATAAATGTGATCCCAAACGTTATTAACAATATTCCCAATAAAAGCTTCAATTCAATCCACAAACAAATACAATTCCCCACTCAGGTCTATCATCTGTTACAGAAATTCAGGAGGCTTCCACGTTACTGGTAGTACAAAGGCTTTGGAAAAAAGCAAAATGGCTCATTGCCCCCAAAAAGAATTTCAGTGAATTCTGCACTCTCAAAGCCAAATGTCCCCTCCCTTTTGAGCCCCAGTGTGCATAAACCACCTTTAATGTTCACATTTGGCAGGGGTAAAATTTCTAAAATTAGGTTTCTTGAGGGTGGTGGAGAATTCTCTCTCTAGCAATTAAGGGGTTCTATATATGAAGTCTGCAAACTATTCTAGGAAAATCTGCTCACCAGGCAAATGGAGCTCCATCCCTACCGATACCCTCCGTATGGCTAAGCAGTACTGTATAGCCACATATGGTTTATTTCTACATTCAGGTGCCAATTTTACCCACTTCTTGAAATTAAAATGTTAAATTTGGGGCTAAAAAACAAATTTTGTGGTAAAAAATGTAATTATTTTTTCTTCACTGCCCAATGGTATAAAATTCTGTGACACACCCTTGGTATCAATATGATAATTACACCAGTAGAATAATTCTTTGAGAGGTGTAGTTTGTAAAATAGGGCGTTCTACTGTTCTGCCAGCTCAGGGGCTCTCCCAGTGGGTCATTGCACCCTCAAACAATAATAGTAAAATCTGCAGTATAATATGGTGCTCCTTCCCTTTTGAGATAGGCACAACAAATTATGTTACCCTTGAGAAAATAAAAAAAATTGGTTGCTAAAATAAAAAGTTTGCATGAAAAATCATTATTTTTTAAATTTTCTTAGCTCTGTTATAAATTTCTGTAAAGCACCTGGTGGTTCAAAATGCTCATCACACATCTTGATAAGTTCCTTGAAAGGTCTAGTTTCCAAAATGGTATCACTTGTAGGGGATTTCTTCTGTTTAGGCACATAAGGGGCCCTCCAAAAGTAGCATTGCATCCGCTTTTGATTCCAGGCAATTTTGTGTTCAAAAAGTCAAACCTTTCTCCTTCTCTTCCAGGTCCTGCTGTGCGCCCAAACAGTGCTCTTCCTCCACACATGGAGTATTGTAGCACTCAGGAGAAATTGCATAATAATTTTTGGGGTCCATTTTCTCTTGCTACCTTTGATAAAATAAAAAATGTGGTGCTAAAAGATGATTTTTGTGGAAAAAAATTGATTTTTAATTTTCACGGCTCTACGTTATAAGCTTATGTGAAGCACCTTTAGCTTCAAGGCGCTCTCCGAACATCTACATAAATCCCTGGAGGGGTCTAGTTTACAAAATTGGGTCACTTGTAGGGGGCTTCCACTGTTTTGGCACATCAGGGGCTTTCCAAACACAACATGGCGTCCGCTCTCGATTCCAGCTAATTTTGCTTTCAAAACATGAAACGGCGCTTCTTCCCTTCCAAGCCCTGCCGTGCAAATCACTTCAAATGTGGGGTGGTCCTTAACAAAATGGTTTTGTAAATTTTGTTGGAAAATGAGAAATCATTAGTCAACTTTTAACTTATATCTTCCTAACAAAAAAATTATGTTTCAAAAATTGTGCTCATGTAAAGTAGACATGTGAGAAATGTTATTCCTTAGCTATTTCGTGTGACATAACGCTCTTATTTAGGGGCATGAAAATTTAAAGTTTGAAAATTGTGAAATTTTCAAAATTTTTACTACATTTTACATTTTTTTCACAAATAAACACAATAAATTTTAAGAAATTGTACCACTATCATAAAGTACAATATGTCATGAAAAAACTGTCTCAAAATCAGTGGGATCCGTTGAAGCGTTCCAGAGTTACAATCACATAAATTGGCAGTGGTCAGATTTCAAAATTAAGGCCTGGTCATTAACTTGCAAAGTGGCTTGGTCCTTAAGGGGTTAAGCAGATTTGAAATAGAACAATGCTACTTGGTATGTTTTAGTTTTTAAGAGGAGCACTGGTTCTTTCACTCAATTCATTGTCCCAGTTTTCTTAAGAGAGTGATGAGTCAGGCTTGCTTGAGTCCTGTTTTGTGTGAGGGGACAACAAAGTTGAGAGCTTAAGTAATTGTATTTCTTTGACAAAAATTAGTCAAGATGCATTGTAGAAATATTTTTTTCTATAGGTCTACATTTCTAGCACTATTAACTGTAGTACTACTTTAAAGAGTCAAATTGGTTTTTGACTTGCAATGTCATCAATATTAAATACTGACTTCATGATCAAACTGTTTGTGCCACTTTTAAAACATATAAATTGATGGCATTCTTATTAATGAAATATGTTAATTACCAAAAAATAGCAGTAGGTGATTTGGAGCCAATCAATACAGATTTAAAAGGCAACCCATTAAAAAACCTTAATTATAATTATTGAAAACAGCTAAAGCTATATGGACATTTTCTTATTTTAACAAAAGATTAAATGTTCCTGGAAATTGTAATCTTGCATTCACATAACAAATACATTTTGAAGCTAATGTTTTAAAAGCATGGAAAAAGAAAATTGTATTTGTATACCATAGTTGTAATTTTCTTTTGTAATCAATGCAAGTTTTTATTTTCTACAATGGAACAACCAACATGAAAAAATACATTTGAAATTAAATAAATTAATGAAATAATAATAATGATGATAATAATAATAATAGAAGTAATTTGGATACTTTGGTTTAAAAGGACAGATATCATGACTCCATCTATAAACAGTTCACAAAGGATGCTGTTGTATTCCTCAGCCAAATAAAAGTTCTGATTGCCACTATTGAAAGCAACACCCTATAGAGTGAGTTGTGCCAAATTATTTAAAAAGCACCCACCTACTATTTAATTTGGTATGTCTTTGGGGATATTCGTGCTCTAGAAAACTAAATGTACTGTGTATGAAAAATAAGGTGGTATAGGATTCAGCTACAATGTAAAATGTGAACTTGCTACATGGTGGTAGTTCATTAACAAAAGCAAGTCTTATTAACCCATATACTAATTACTACAGATGAGTGAAACTTGTGAAATTCATAATACATAATTTTATGTGAATCTCAAAATCGGAAAACTTGTAATTATTCGAAAAATACACACGGGGAGAGAAGAGATGAGAACTAGTGATGAGCAAGCAATATAATGCTCGGGTGATCATTACTCAGGTCAAACAATTTGTAATACTCGGGTACTCGGACAGAACAACGAGACCAATGTAAGTTTATGGGAGACCTGAGTATTTTTACTGTGATCCCCCCGGGGGTCCTTTTAAGGTCTACAAACATTTGAAAATGATGGAAACACTGCTCAAATAACACAGGGACATCATTGGGATCTCCCCTGGAAGCATTCCTGACTCCTAGTTCACAGCTTTAACCAATTTTTCCCAAGATTCATGCCATTTTTCCACGTGCCACAAAAAACACATTGAAACGAAAAGAAACCGGGTTTTTGCTTGGAAATATGACAATGTACATCCTTTGCAGGTAGGCCAAATATTTAAAACCAGACCAAAAATTTCCTCCTCCACTTAGGCTTAGTTCAGACGCAGCGTTTTTGAAGCATTTTTCAACTTTGACATTGCTTTCAACCACTACAAATGCATTCACTGGCGAATGTGATTGTAACATTTAACACCCCTAGCTGGCCATGTGGTGTGTGACACATAAGCAGACCCATCTTGTTTCATTTACGAAGGAGGGACTCTTAAAGTCACATAGCCTATTTTTACTGGTGCATCAGGCGGTATTAATCTTCTTCAAGGGCCATTATAAAACAGTGGGCCTCCTAAGCTAAAATGCTTGGGTGCTCATTGCTCGGGTCGAACAATTTGTAATACTCGTGTACACGGACAAAACAATGAGCCCATTGTAAGTCTGTGGGAGACCCGAGCATTTTTACCGCGATCCCCCAGTTATAGAAACACTGCTCAAATGACATGGTAACATAATGGCAAATATCCCTGGAAGCATTTCTGACTCCTAGGTCACAGCTGTAAACAATGTTGTCAGAGTTTCATGCCATTTTTACAGGTGCACCAAAAAAACGAAACCCAAATGGATTTTGCTGGGAAATATGTTAAGGAACATCTTTTCCAGGGTAATGACTTGTATATAAGGCAAAATAATTAACCCCAAACAAAAATGTTCCTCCATCACTTGGACTATGTTCACACGCAGCGTTTTTGATACGTTTTCAACTTTAGCATTGCTTTCAACCAGGGTCGGACTGGGACTACAATTCAACCCTTGCATTTGAAGTTACACAGGCCCACTTGTCACATGGTGACTGTATAATATCCTTGTACACTTGTAGGATACAAGAAGTGAGGGGATTGTAACATGACTATATAACATATAATTACAGCTGTATTCAGCATTACAGCTCAGTCCTATTTATTACTTTTAGTTGCAGTACCAAGAAAAGCCTCTACTTTACCTACATAACTGGATCTCGCAGATAATGAAGGTACGATTTGACCAAAGGCTATGGAACCTCATTTTGTTGCTCCATAAACATTGCCTACAGCCACTTTTGGTTCCACTGTACAGCACGAGACCCGGTGACTCTGAATTGTGGTGACATCAGTAATGTCACCGCTCTTCAGATATTCCAGGTCTTATGCTGAGCTCGGTGACTGTGAAGAGCTGGGCTAGTGTGTGGGGTGTCTGATAGACACCTCTCCATTACTTACACCAGGGATCAATAGCAGCTGACATTATGCAGCTGACATCAACCCTAAAAATCATTACACATACCAGAATTAAATGCTCTGGTGGCTGGGAAAAGCAGTAGAGTTAGTGCTATTCTCAGGCGCTGGGTGCTAACTACAACTGTCATCATCCTTGCCTGGTCTCCCTGCAAAGCATTTCTGCTGTATTTACATGCACTGATCTCAGGCCACTAAACAAGTGTGATCGACAATAGTGAAGTCGTTTGCTTGTTTCCCAGCCTCTTTACACCAACTGAAAAAGAATGAAGGGAACAGATCAATCACAATTAGATAAATTTGTCCCCATACAGTATCATGTTATCAGCAGCACAATAACAGTTTACACCAGCGATGTGCTGCGGAGAACACGGATTTATGTTCCCACATAAACAATCCAATCACTCGATGAATAGGCAGCATTTTGCTTGTTTAGTATAATACACCCCATAGTCCTCCATAAATTATAATGTGCACCTCAGTCCTCCACATAGTATAATACACTCCTCAGACCTCCAAATAGTATAATACACTCCTCAGTCCTCCATATAGTATAATACACTCCTCAGTCCTCCATATAGTATAATACACTCCCCATAGTCCTCCATATAGTATAATACACTCCTCATAGTCCTCCATATATTAAAATACACTGCAATTCCTCCATATAAATTGTTAATGATTAATAAAACACACTAGTGATATCAAGGCACTGTATAAAAATCAGTGATATAAGAAGTTATTTCTAACAAATTGTATTGTGATACCCGGAAACCACCAAATGTGTCAATAGTGTGATGATAGCACCGCAAAGAGCTAATTCCTCCATATAGTATAATACACTCATCAGTCCTCCATATAGCATAATGCACTGTCACAGTCCTCCATATAGTATAATACACTCCTCAGTCCTCCAAATAGTATAATACATTCCTCATAGTGCTCCATATAGTATAATGCCCCACCATTGTCATCCATGTAGTACAATTCACTTCCAATAGTATAATGTACCCCATAGTTCTTCATATAGTATAATGTGTTCCCCATAGTCTTTGATACAGTATAATGCAGTCCACATATAGTATAATGATGCCACCCCAGAATATAATGCAGCCAACCCACAGAATATATTGTAGCCCCCTGAGTATAATGTAACCCCCCAGAGAATATAATTCAGTCCCCTCATATAGCATAATGCAGCCCCTGCATATGTAATATATGGTAGCCCCCTCATAAAGCATAATGCAGCCCCCATAAAATATAATGTAGCCCCTCCATAGAATATAATACAGCACTCCATAGAATGTAATACAGCCCCCATAGAATGTAATACAGCCCACCTCCCCATAGAATATAATACAGCCTCCACAGAATATAATGTAGTCCTCATAGAGTGTAATACAGCCCCCATAGAATGTAATACAGCCCCCCATATAATGTAATACAGCCCTCCCCCAGATAATGTAATACAGCCCCCCATAGAATGTAATACAGCCCCCCATAGAATGTAGTACACCCCCCATAGAATGTTATACAGCCCTCCCCCATAGAATGTAATATATCCCTCCTCCATAGAATGTAATACAGCCCTCCCCCATAGAATGTAATACAGCCCTCCTCTATAGAATGTAATACAGCCCCCATATAATGTAATGCTGCCAGCCCCCATAGAATGCAATGCAGCCAGCCCCCATACAATGTAATGCAGCCCCCCATAGAATGTAATGCAGCACAGCCCCCATAGAATGAAATGCAGCACAGCCCCCAAAGAATGTAATGCAGCCATCCCCCATAGAATGTAATGCAGCACAGCCCCCATAGAATGTAATGCAGTACAGCCCCCATAGAATAAAATGCAGCACAGCCCCCATAGAATGTAATGCAGCCAGCCCCCATAGAATGTAATGCAGCCAGCCCCCATAGAATGTAATGCAGCCAGCCCCATAGAATGTAATGCAGCCAGCCCCCATATAATGTAATGCTGCCAGCTCCCATAGAATGTAATGCAGCCAGCCCCCCATAGAATGTAATGAACGACAGCCGACATAGAATGTAATGCATCCAGCCCCCCATAGAATGTAATGCAGCACAGCCCCCATAGAATATAATGCAGCCAGCCCCCATAGAATGTAATGAAGCCAGCCCCCATGTAATGTAATGCAGCCAGCCCCCATAGAATGTAATGCAGCCAGCCCCCATAGAATATAATGCAGCCAGCCCCCATGGAATGTAATGCAGCCAGCCCGCATAGAATGTAATGCAGCCAGCCCCCATAGAATGTAATGCAGCCAGCCCACCATAAAATGTAATGTAGCACAACCCCCATAGAATGTAATGCAGCCAGCCCCCATGGAATGTAATGCAGCCAGCCCCCATAGAATGTAATGCTGCCAGCCCCCATAGAATGTAATGCAGCCAGCCCCATAGAATGTAGTGCAGCCAGCCCCCCATAGAATGTAATACAGCACAGCCCCCATAGAATGTAATGCAGCACAGCCCCCATAGAATGTAATAAATCCCCCCACAGAATGTAATACAGAACAGCCCCCATAGAATGTAATACAGCCCCCCAATAGCCCCACAATCCAGTTATCACTCATTGATATATTTAAAAACAAACCACTCTCCTCACCTCTCCTCATGGCCCACGCTGCTCCCGGCTCCGGTCTCAGCAGCTGCAGTCTGCCCGCCCCAAAACACAGCAGGTGCGCGATGATATGACATCATCGTGCACCCGCAGTGTCAGAGGCAGAGCGGGGAATGATTGGAGAGGGAGCGACAGCAGACGCTCTCTCCTCCATCATTGCATTGAACTGTACCGGCATCATAGACATCAATATAGTTGAATGCGGTGGCGCTGGCGTGGGGTGAGTTGGCGGCGGGGGGGTGAGTCGGCACTGGCAAGCAGCCCACGACTGCCACTGACCCTTCTGGCATTTGCCAGAAATGCCGATGGCCAGTCCGGCCCTGCTTTCAACCAATACAAATGGATTAACTGAGTAATGTCATTGTAACATTTAACAACCCTTGATGGCCATGTGTTGTGTGACACATAAGCAGAAACATCTTGTTTCATTTATGAAGGAGGGACTCTTAAAGTCACAGAGCCTATTTTTAGAGGCTCATCAGGCGGCATTACGCTTCTTAAAGGGCCATTAAACAGTGGGTCTCCTATACTGTTATTGCCTATGCAGTGAGTGGCTGGGCTGCCAAAAATTAGTACACACCCCAATACCCCTTTCACGACACGTACAGGAGGACCCCCTAAAAAAATGTTGCATTGAATGCAAGACCTAGCCTGCCCCAAAATTACATGCAATCCAATAACTGTTTCATCAGATGTACTTGAGGGCCTCTGTTGTGATCCGGTGACCTTGGAGCCGCATGAGACTTTCTCAGGAGTAGGAGGAACCTGTACTGACCGCAAACCCTAATCTAACACCACAACTAGAAGTACCCGTGGGGTGTACCTAACACATCCTAGACACCTCAACACAGCCGGAGGACTAAATACCCCTATAGATGGAAATGGGAATTCTATCTTGCCTCAGAGCAGAACCCCAAAGGATAGGCAGCCCCCCACAAATATTGACTGTGAGTATTAGAGGAAAGACACATGCAGGCAGAAATCAGGACTTAGCAAAAGAGGCCACGCTAGCTAAATAGGAAAGGATAGGACAGAATACTAAGCGGTCAGTATTAAAACCCTAAAAATATCCACAGCAGATAATACAAAAATTCCACCATCTAACTAAAGACATGGAATGTATATCTGCATCTCCTGAGAATCCAACTTGACTGAAATATCCAAACACAGTCTAAGCTGGACAAGAAAAAACATTGAATAGTACTGAATTGTAAAGCACACAGCATGTGTGCTGTAGAAACAAAACCAGACACTTATCTTTGCTGATTTGGAAGCAGGGCAGGAGGAACCAGACAGAGATGCAAAACCTCCAAGAACAATGGACAACTGGCAAGGGCTAATGAATCCTGCACACCTAAATATCCCAGTCAGAGCTGCAATCAGCAGGGACACCTGCCCAGGATTGCAACCCAGGGACAACTGCATTACTACCAACAACCACCGAAGGGAACCCAAGAGCAGAATTCACAACAGTACCCCCCCTTGAAGAGGGGTCACAAACCCTCACCAGAGCCCCCAGGCTGATCAGGATGAGCCAGATGAAAGGCACAGACCATATCAGCAGCATGGACATCAGAGGCAAAAACCCAAGAATTATCCTCCTGGCCATAACCCTTCCATTTAACAAGGTACTGAAGCCCCCGCCTCGAAAAGCGAGAATCCAAAATCTTCTCAACCACATACTCCAACTCCCCATCAACCAACATAGGGGCCGGAGGATCAACAGAGGGAACAACGGGCACCACATATTTCCGCAATAAAGATCTGTAGGAAGACTTTATGGATAGCAAAAGAAGCCGGAAGGGCCAATCGAAAAGACACCGGATTAATAATCTCAGAAATCCTATAAGGACCAATAAAACGAGGCTTAAACTTAAGGGAAGAAACCTTCATAGGAACAGGACGGGAAGACAACCAGACCAGATCCCCAACCCGAAGCCGGGAACCAACACACCGACGTCAGTTAGCAAAACGTTGAGCCTCCTCCTGATACAATACCAAATTGCCCACCACATTAGCCCAAATCTGCTGCAACCTGTCAACCACAGAATCCACACCAGGACAGTCAGAAGGCTCAACCTTCCCCGAAGAAAAACGAGGATGAAAACCAAAATTACAAAAGAAGGGCGAAACCAAGGTAGCCGAACTAGCCCGATTATTAAGGGCAAGCTCGGCCAATGGCAAGAAAGCCACCCTATCATCCTGATTAGCAGACACAAAGCATCTCAGATAAGTTTCTAAAGTCTGATTAGTTCGCTCGGTCTGGCCATTTGTCTGAGGATGAAATGCGGAAGAAAAAGACAAATCAATGCACAGCTTAGCACAAAAGGCCCGCCAAAACCGAGAAACAAACTGGGACCCTCTGTCGGACACAATATTCTCCGGAATATCATGCAAACGAACCACATGCTGAAAAAACAATGAAACCAAATCAGAAGAGGAAGGCAATTTAGGCAAAGGCACCAAATGGACCATCTTAGAGAACCGGTCACAAACAACCCAGATGACAGACATCTTCTGGGAAACCGGAAGATCAGAAATAAAATCCATAGAAATATGCGTCCAGGGCCTTTCAGGGACCGGCAAAGGCAAAAGCAACCCACTAGCACGGGAACAACAAGGCTTGGCCCGCGCACAAGTCCCACAGGACTGCACAAAAGAACGCACATCACGTGACAAAGGCGGCCACCAAAAGGACCTACCAACCAAATCTATGGTACCAAAAATACCAGGATGGCCAGCCAACACAGAACAATGAACCTCAGAAATCACTCTACTAGTCCATCTATCAGGAACAAACAGTTTCCCCACTGGACAGCGGTCAGGTTTGTCAGCCTGAAATTCCTGAAGAACCCGTCATAAATCAGGGGAAATGGCAGAAAGGACCACCCCTTCTGTCAGAATGCCGACCGGTTCAAGGACCTCAGGAGAATCAGGCAAAAAACTCCTAGAGAGGGCATCAGCCTTAATATTCTTAGAACCTGGAAGATACGAGACCACGAAATCAAAAAGGGAAAAAAACAAGGACCATCGAGCCTGTCTAGGATTCAGCCGCCTGGCAACTCGAGGTAAAATAGGATTTTTATGATCGGTCAAGACCACAATACGGTGCTTAGCTCCCTCGAGCCAATGTCGTCACTCCTCAAACGCCCACTTCATAGCCAACAACTCCCGATTGCTGACATCATAATTGCGTTCAGCGGGCGAAAACTTACGGGAAAAGAAGGCACATGGTTTCATCAAGGAACCAACAGGATCCCTCTGAGACAAAACGGCCCCTGCCCCAATCTCAGAAGCGTCAACCTCAACCTGAAACGGAAGAGAAACATCTGGTTGACGCAACACCGGGGCAGAAGTAAATCGGCGTTTAAGCTCCTGAAAGGCAGAGACAGCCGCAGAGGACCAATTCGTCACATCAGCGCCTTTCTTCGTCAAATCGGTCAAGGGTTTAACCACACTGGAGAAGTTAGCAATGAAATTAGCAAAGCCCAAAAATTTCTGAAGGCTCTTCACAGATGTGGGTTGAATACAATCATGAATGGCCTGAACCTTAACCGGATCCATCTCTATAGATGAGGGAGAAAAAATAAAGCCCAAAAAAGAAACCTTCTGCACTCCAAAGAGAAACTTAGACCCCTTCACAAACAAAGCATTATCACGAAGGATCTGAAATACCATCCTGACCTGTTTCACATGAGACTCCCAATCATCGGAAAAATATAAAATGTCATCCAAATATACAATCATGAATTTATCAAGATAAGTCCGGAAGATATCGTGCATGAAGGACTGAAAAACAGATGGAGCATTAGAGAGCCCGAATGGCATCACAAGGTATTCAAAATGGCCTTCGGGCGTATTAAATGCAGTTTTCCATTCATCACCCTGCTTAATACGAACAAGATTATATGCCCCCCGAAGGTCAATCTTAGTAAACCAACTAGCCCCCTTAATCCTAGCAAACAAATCGGAAAGCAGAGGTAAAGGGTATTGAAACTTGACCGTTATCTTATTCAAGAGGCGATAATCAATACAGGGTCTCAAGGAGCCATCCTTCTTAGCAACAAAAAAAAATCCTGCTCCCAACGGTGAAGAAGATGGCCAAATATGTCCTTTCTCCAAAGACTCCTTAACATAACTCCGCATGGCGGTATGTTCAGGCACAGACAGGTTAAAAAGTCGGCCCTTAGGAAACTTACAGCCTGGAATCAAGTCAATCGCACAATCACAGTCACTATGCGGTGGAAGGGAACTGGACTTGGGCTCATCGAATACATCCTGAAAATCACACAAAACTCTGGAATTTCAGAAGTGGAAGAAGAGGAGATTGACATCAAAGGAACATCATTATGAACCCCCTGACATCCCCAACTAGTCACAGACATAGACTTCCAATCCAACACAGGATTATATGCCTGCAACCACGGAAAACCCAGCACGATAGCATCATGTAAATTATGCAATACCAGAAATCGACAATCTTCCTGATGGGCTGGCACCATGCACATGGTCACCTGTGTCCAGAACTGGGGCTTATTTTTAGCCAAAGGTGTAGCATCAATGCCCCTTAAAGGAATAGGGTTCTGCAAAGACTGCAAGGGAAAACCACAACACCTGGCAAACTCAAAGTCCATTAAGTTCAAGGCGGCGCCTGAATCCACAAAGGCCATGACAGAAAATGATGATAATGAGCAGATCAAGGACACAGATAATAAAAATTTAGGTTGTACAGTACTGATGGTAAATGAACTAGCGATCCTCTTTGTACGCCTAGGGCAGACTGAAATGACATGAGAAGCATCGCCACAATAAAAACACAACCTATTCTGACGTCTGAATCCCTGTTGTTCCGTTCTAGACAGAATCCTATCACACTGCATTGACTCAGGCATCTGCTCTGAGGACAACGCCACAGCGCGCACAATTCTGCGCTCCCGCAAACGCCAATCAATCTGAATGGCCAGAGACATAGAATCACTCAGACCGAAAGGCGTGGGAAACCCCACCATAACATCTTTAACGGATTCAGAAAGACCCTTTCTGAAAATTGCCGCCAAAGCATCATCATTCCATTTAGTCAACACAGACCATTTTCTAAATTTCTGACAATACAATTCTGCCACTTCTTGACCCTGAGACAGGACCAACAAGGTCTTCTCCGCTTGATCCACAGAATTTGGTTCATCATATAATAATCCTAAAGCCTGAAAAAAGGCGTCTACATTAAGCAAGGCCGGATTCCCAGATTCCAGGGAAAATGCCCAATCCTGAGGATCACCACGCAGCAGGGAGATGACAATTTTAACCTGCTGAATGGAATCACCAGAGGATCGAGGTCTCAGAGCAAAAAACAGTTTACAGTTGTTTTTAAAACTCAAAAATTTGGACCTGTCCCCAAAAAACAAATCAGGAGTAGGAATCTTAGGCTCTAAAACTGGAGTCTGAACAATATAATCAGAAATACCCTGTACCCTAGCAGCAAGCTGGTCTACATGAGAAGCTAACCCCTGAACATCCATGCTAGCACAAGACTCCTCAGCCACCCAGAGAAAAAGAGGAAAGAAAAGACAAAGCAGGCTACAGAAAAAAAAAATGGCTCTTTCTTCCTTTCTTCTGAGATGCATTTAACTCATTGTTGGCCAGTTGTACTGTTGTGATCCGGTGACCTTGGAGCCGCATTAGACTTTCTCAGGAGTAGGAGGAACCTGTACTGACCGCAAACCCTAAACTGTCACCGCAACTAGAAGTAGCCGTGGGGTGTACCTAACACATCCTAGACACCTCGACACAGCCGGAGGACTAAATACCCCTATAGATGGAAATGGGAATTCTATCTTGCCTCAGAGCAGAACCCCAAAGGATAGGCAGAAATCAGGATTTAGCAAAAGAGGCCACGCTAGCTAAATAGGAAAGGATAGGACAGAATACTAAGCGGTCAGTATTAAAACCCTAAAAATATCCACAGCAGATAATACAAAAATTCCACCATCTAACTAAAGACATGGAATGTATATCTGCATCTCCTGAGAATCCAACTTAACTGAAATATCCAAACACAGTCTAAGCTGGACAAGAAAAAACATTGAATAGTACTGAATTGTAAAGCGCACAGTATGTGTGCTGTAGAAACAAAACCAGACACTTATCTTTGCTGATTTGGAAGCAGGGCAGGAGGAACCAGACAGAGATGCAAAACCTCCAAGAACAATGGACAACTGGCAAGGGCTAATGAATCCTGCACACCTAAATATCCCAGTCAGAGCTGCAATCAGCAGGGACACCTGCCCAGGATTGCAACCCAGGGACAACTGCATTACTACCAACAACCACCAGAGGGAACCCAAGAGCAGAATTCACAACAGACCTCATGACAAAATTGTTCCCATTAGAAGAAAGTGTGACTCCCATACTGTTTGCTTATGCACTGAATGCAAGGCCTGCCCTGAACCAATGTTACATGCACCCCAATAACCATTTCAGCAGATGTACTTTACTGACTCATAACAAAATTGTTCCCATTAGAATTAAGAGTGTCTCCCATACTGTTTTCATATGCATTGAATGAAAGGCCTGCACTGCACCAATGCTACATGCACTCCAATAACTGTTTCTGCAGACGTATTTGAGGGCCTCAGGACAAGATTGTTCCCATTACAAGAAAGTGTGTCTCCCATACTGTTTTCTTATGCATTGAATGCAAGGCGTGCCCTGAACCAATGTTACATGCATTCCAATAACTGTTTCAGCAGACATACATGAGGGCTTCAGGACAAAATTGTTCCCATTAGAAGAAAGTGTTTCCCTTACTGTTTTTGTATGCATTGAATGCAAGGCCTGCCCTGCACCAATGTTACATGTACCCCAATAACTGTTTCAGCAGATGTACTTGAAGGCCTCAGGACAAAATTGTTCCCATTAGAAGATAGTGTGTCTCCCATACTGTTTGCTTATGCAGTGAATGCAAGTCCTACCCTGCACCTATGCTACATGCCCTCCAATAACCATTTGAAACCACGTACTGTATGGCCACATGAAACAAAAGTTCCCATTATTATTTTTTTTATTACCATAAATTTTGTCCATGAAGTGTATGCAAGCCATGGCCTTAATTTGCATGCACCACAATCCCCTTTGGAAGAAACGTGGAGGAGAGTTCCATAAAAAAACAAACAAACTGATAGATGCTTGTGAAAAACTAAGTTTAAAGAGGAGTGCACCATCCGTAATTATCAACACACCCATGGCACAAGGTGTTAGGGCTAGCGGAACGCACCGAATAAATAGAGATGTTTATTATAATGGGTGCGTTCGCAGCCCGGGGTCCACCGTGCAGGAGGAACCTGCTGCTAGCGAATGGCAGTACTGTTTGGCGGTATAGACTAGCTCTGTTACTCCACAGAGTAGCCGTGGAAGGGGAAGCATTGCGCCCTGTTAGCCTCACAGGAGCACGAGCTTACTGCCAAGCTGATAGCAGTCAGTGGTTATGCAACATGCAATCTCCTCACCGGAGGTGCCGGTATTCTAGTGGCTTATTTCAGCCGGGTCCCTTAACACACTCATGCATAACCACACTGGCGCAAAGCACATATATGAATTGATACTAGCGCATGGCCGTGCGGCCATGCGAGCCTTATATAGCTGCAGCAAGAAAAAGACCTTCCTAGAGGGACCAATGAGAGACTGCCATACCTGAGCATGTGACCCTAAATCTCC
The DNA here is from genome assembly GCF_051348905.1 of Ranitomeya variabilis. NCBI lineage: Eukaryota > Metazoa > Chordata > Amphibia > Anura > Dendrobatidae > Ranitomeya > Ranitomeya variabilis. Next base: position 1,075,077,211 of record NC_135232.1, on the reverse strand, counting down.
ACTGAGAGATCTTGCCCTGGGCATGCTCAGTGTGTGCAAAGCAGGACTGAGTCCTAGCACCTACAGGACCTTCCTGAAGGGACCAATGGACTTAGCTGCAGTATCTGACCATGTGACCCTTGATCTCCACTGAGAGATCTTACTCAGGGCATGCTCAGAACGAGAAAAGCAGGACTTAGTCCCAGAATCGTCTGCTCGCCGCTGCCCAGCACTGACTTCAATGGCAGAAGCAGGAAAAGCAGCAGTAACTCTTTGTACAGAGTGGGACTGAGCTCCACTGCGGCAGGAGAAGAATGGGAGACCGCAGCGGAGATGGCCCGAGATTCCCCCTGTGCAGAGGCGGGAACTTGACCCCTAACACAAGGTTCTTCCTTTTCACATATACATATTACCAATAATATCAAAATGTCACAGCCGAAAATTGTTTGTTCTCATGTAATGAATACTGTTAAAGGAATGCAACTAAACATAGATAACCACTACCCTGGGAAATACCAGATTTCCTCTTTAAAAGATATGGACGATGATGGTATTGATGATGACTTGGAACTTTACCACATCCTCAAGAAGATGAAGATCACAGCTGCAAATAATGTGCAAAAAAGGCCGTGAATGTCTGGAATGGTTAGCACCATCGCCTTCGTGTGACCATGGCTGCTCAAACATTTGGGCATCGCTACATGGAATCTCATCTTGCCTCACTTCAAGTGGACCATGAGAGAGGCCTGAATGTTGTGAATTTTGTTTCTGGGCTCCCCCGGTGGTTTCTGGTGGTACTGCACTTGTGTGCTTCATCTCCTCTGTTCACCTGTTTTCCATCTGGATGTGGGAGTTTTCTATTTAGCCTTGCTCCTCAGTCATTTCTATGCCGGCCAACAATGTTACCAGAAGCCTTTCTGTTGCATGTTCCTGCTCCTAGACAACTATCAGCTAAGTTGGACTTGTTGTCCTAAGTTTGTTTTGCATTTTTGTTCCAGTTCTCTGTGATTGAATATTTCTGAGGCTGGAAGCTCTTGTGAGCTGAAATTGCCACTCTGGTGTCATGAGTTGATATTAGAGTCTTAAAGTAATTTCAGGATGGTATTTTGAAAGGGTTTTCAGCTGACCGTGAAGTTCCCTTTTCTGTCTTCCTACTATCTAGTAAGCGGACCTCAATTTGCTAAACCTATCTTCATACTTCGTATGTCAATTTCCTCTAAAATCACCGCCAATATATGTGGGGGCTACTGTCTGCCTTTTGGGGAAAATTTCTCTAGAGGTAAGCCAGGTCTGTATTTTCCTCTGCTAGGGTCAGTCAGTTCTCCGGCTGGCGCTGGGCGTCTAGGGATAAAACGTAGGCACGCTACCCGGCCACTGTTAGTTGTGCGGTAGGTTTAGCTCATGGTCAGCTCGAGTTCCCATCTTCCAAGAGCTAGTCCTTTTGTATGCTTTATTACGTTCTCCTGCCATTGAGAACCATGACAGTTTGGCCGGCCAAGAGTTAAAATAATTGGCAGAAGAAAGGAGAGAAAAGAAGTCTGCAGAGATTTTTTTTTTTTTTTTTTTCCTGAGTTTGCTCATTAGTTGATTCACTAGCATCTCTGCTTACTGCAGCCTTCGTCTCTCTCTCCTTCTAATCCTTGAATGGTTCTGATTTCACCTGATTAATATGGATCCTCAGAGTTTAGCTACAGGTTTGAATAATCTCGCTATGAAGGTTCAAAGCTTACAGGATTTCGTTATTCATGCTCCTACATCTGAACCTAGAATTCCTTTACCTGAATTTTTCTCTGGGGATAGATCTCGCTTCCAGAATTTCAAACATAATTGTAAATTATTTTTGTCTCTGAGATCTCGCTCCACTGGAGATCCTGCACAGCAGGTCAGGATTGTAATTTCCTTGCTCCGGGGCGACCCTCAGGATTGGGCATTTGCTTTGGCACCAGGGGATCCTGCGTTGCTCAATGTGGATGCGTTTTTCCTGGCTTTGGGGTTGCTTTATGAGGAACCTCATTTAGAAATTCAGGCTGAAAAAGCCTTAATGGCCCTGTCTCAAGGGCAAGATGAGGCTGAAATATACTGCCAAAAATTTCGTAAGTGGTCTGTGCTTACTCAGTGGAATGAGTACGCCCTGGCGGCGAAATTCAGAGAGGGTCTCTCTGATGCCGTTAAGGATGTTATGGTGGGGTTCCCTGTGCCTACAGGTCTGAATGAGTCCATGACAATGGCTATTCAGATTGATCTGCGTTTGCGGGAGCGCAAACCTGTGCACCATTTGGCGGTGTCTACTGAGAAGACGCCAGAGATTATGCAATGTGATAGAATTCTGTCCAGAAGCGAACGACAGAATTTTAGGCGAAAAAATGGGTTATGCTTCTATTGTGGTGATTCAACTCATGTTATATCAGCATGCTCTAAACGTACTAAGAAGGTTGATAAGTCTGTTTCAATTGGCACTTTACAGTCTAAGTTTATTCTATCTGTGACCCTGATTTGCTCTTTATCGTCTATTACCGCGGACGCCTATGTCGACTCTGGCGCCGCTTTGAGTCTTATGGATTGGTCCTTTGCCAAACGCTGTGGGTTTGATTTAGAGCCTCTGGAAGTTCCTATACCTCTGAAGGGTATTGACTCCACGCCATTGGCTAGTAACAAACCACAATACTGGACACAAGTAACTATGCGTATTAATCCGGATCACCAGGAGATTATTCGCTTCCTTGTGTTGTATAATCTACATGATGTGTTGGTGCTTGGATTGCCATGGCTGCAATCTCATAACCCAGTCCTCGACTGGAAAGCAATGTCTGTGTTAAGCTGGGGATGTCAGGGGACTCATGGGGACGTACCTTTGGTTTCCATTTCGTCATCTATTCCCTCTGAGATTCCGGAATTTTTATCTGATTATCGTGACGTTTTTGAGGAGCCTAAACTTGGTTCACTACCTCCGCACAGAGATTGCGATTGTACTATAGATCTGATTCCGGGCAGTAAGTTTCCAAAGGGTCATTTATTTAATCTATCTGTGCCTGAACATGCTGCTATGTGGGAATATATTAAGGAGTCCTTGGAAAAGGGACATATTCGTCCTTCGTCATCTCCCTTAGGAGCCGGTTTTTTCTTTGTAGCTAAAAAAGATGGCTCTTTGAGGCCGTGTATTGATTATCGGCTTTTGAATAAAATCACGGTTAAATATCAGTATCCTTTGCCACTGCTTACTGATTTGTTTGCTCGAATAAAGGGGGCCAAGTGTTTCTCTAAGATTGATCTTCGTGGGGCGTATAATTTGGTGCGAATTAAGCAGGGGGATGAGTGGAAAACCGCATTTAATACGCCTGAGGGCCATTTGGAGTACTTAGTAATGCCTTTTGGTCTTTCAAATGCCCCTTCAGTCTTTCAGTCCTTTATGCACGACATTTTCCGTGATTATTTGGATAAATTTTTAATTGTGTATCTTGATGATATTTTGATTTTTTCGGATGACTGGGACTCTCATGTCCAACAGGTCAGGAGGGTTTTTCAGGTTTTGCGCTCTAATTCCTTGTGTGTAAAGGGTTCTAAGTGCGTTTTTGGGGTTCAAAAGATTTCGTTTTTGGGGTACATTTTTTCCCCCTCTTCCATTGAGATGGACCCTGTCAAGGTTCAGGCTATTTGTGATTGGACGCAACCCTCTTCTCTTAAGAGTCTTCAGAAGTTTTTGGGCTTTGCTAATTTTTATCGTCGATTTATAACTGGTTTTTCTGATGTTGCTAAACCGTTGACTGATTTGACTAAGAAGGGTGCTGATGTTGCTGATTGGTCCCCTGCTGCTGTGGAGGCCTTTCGGGAGCTTAAGCGCCGCTTTTCTTCCGCCCCTGTATTGCGTCAGCCTGATGTTACTCTTCCTTTTCAGGTTGAGGTTGACGCTTCAGAAATCGGAGCTGGGGCGGTTTTGTTGCAGAAAAGTTCCGACTGCTCCGTGATGAGACCTTGTGCGTTCTTTTCTCGTAAATTTTTGCCCGCTGAGCGAAATTATGATATTGGTAATCGGGAGCTCTTGGCTATGAAGTGGGCTTTTGAGGAGTGGCGTCATTGGCTTGAGGGGGCTAGACATCAGGTGGTGGTATTGACCGACCACAAGAATTTGATTTATCTTGAGTCTGCCAGGCGCCTGAATCCTAGACAGGCGCGCTGGTCGTTATTTTTCTCTCGGTTTAATTTTGTGGTTTCTTACCTACCAGGTTCTAAAAATGTGAAGGCGGATGCCCTTTCTAGGAGTTTTGAGCCTGATTCCCCTGGTAATTCTGAACCTACAGGTATCCTTAAGGATGGAGTGATATTATCTGCTGTTTCCCCAGACTTGCGACGGGTCTTGCAGGAGTTTCAGGCGAATAGACCTGATCGTTGCCCGCCTGGTAGAATGTTTGTTCCTGATGATTGGACCAGTAGAGTCATCTCGGAGGTCCATTCTTCTGCGTTAGCAGGTCATCCTGGAATCTTTGGTACCAGGGATTTGGTGGCTAGGTCCTTCTGGTGGCCTTCCCTGTCGCGAGATGTGCGAGGTTTTGTGCAGTCTTGTGATGTTTGTGCTCGGGCCAAGCCTTGTTGTTCTCGGGCTAGTGGATTGTTGTTATCCTTGCCTATTCCGAAGAGGCCTTGGACTCACATCTCCATGGATTTTATTTCTGATCTCCCTGTTTCTCAGAAGATGTCTGTCATCTGGGTGGTGTGTGACCGTTTCTCTAAGATGGTCCATTTGGTTCCCTTGCCCAAATTGCCTTCCTCATCCGAGCTGGTTCCTCTGTTTTTTCAAAATGTGGTGCGCTTGCATGGTATTCCGGAGAATATCGTTTCTGACAGGGGAACCCAATTCGTGTCTAGATTTTGGCGAGCGTTCTGTGCTAGGATGGGCATTGATTTGTCTTTTTCGTCTGCTTTCCATCCTCAGACTAATGGCCAGACCGAGCGAACTAATCAGACCTTGGAGACTTATTTGAGGTGTTTTGTGTCTGCGGATCAGGATGATTGGGTTGCCTTTTTGCCCTTGGCGGAGTTTGCCCTCAATAATCGGGCTAGTTCTGCCACCTTGGTTTCTCCTTTCTTCTGTAATTCGGGGTTTCATCCTCGTTTCTCTTCTGGTCAGGTGGAGTCTTCGGATTGTCCTGGAGTGGATGCTGTGGTGGAGAGGTTGCATCAGATTTGGGGGCATGTGGTGGATAATTTGAAGTTGTCCCAGGAGAAGACTCAGCATTTTGCCAACCGCCGTCGTCGTGTTGGTCCTCGTCTTTGTGTTGGGGACTTGGTGTGGTTATCTTCTCGTTTTGTCCCTATGAAGGTTTCTTCTCCTAAGTTTAAGCCTCGGTTCATCGGCCCGTACAAGATATTGGAGATTCTTAACCCTGTGTCCTTTCGTTTGGACCTCCCTGCATCTTTTTCTATTCATAATGTCTTCCATCGGTCATTGTTGCGCAGGTATGAGGTACCGGTTGTGTCTTCCGTGGAGCCTCCTGCTCCGGTGTTGGTTGAGGGTGAGTTGGAGTACGTTGTCGAGAAGATCTTGGACTCCCGTGTTTCCAGACGGAGACTTCAGTATCTGGTCAAGTGGAAGGGCTACGGTCAGGAGGATAACTCTTGGGTGACAGCCTCTGATGTTCATGCCTCCGATTTGGTCCGTGCCTTTCATAGGGCTCATCCTGATCGCCCTGGTGGTTCTGGTGAGGGTTCGGTGCCCCCTCCTTGAGGGGGGGGTACTGTTGTGAATTTGGTTTCTGGGCTCCCCCGGTGGTTTCTGGTGGTACTGCACTTGTGTGCTTCATCTCCTCTGTTCACCTGTTTTCCATCTGGATGTGGGAGTTTTCTATTTAGCCTTGCTCCTCAGTCATTTCTATGCCGGCCAACAATGTTACCAGAAGCCTTTCTGTTGCATGTTCCTGCTCCTAGACAACTATCAGCTAAGTTGGACTTGTTGTCCTAAGTTTGTTTTGCATTTTTGTTCCAGTTCTCTGTGATTGAATATTTCTGAGGCTGGAAGCTCTTGTGAGCTGAAATTGCCACTCTGGTGTCATGAGTTGATATTAGAGTCTTAAAGTAATTTCAGGATGGTATTTTGAAAGGGTTTTCAGCTGACCGTGAAGTTCCCTTTTCTGTCTTCCTACTATCTAGTAAGCGGACCTCAATTTGCTAAACCTATCTTCATACTTCGTATGTCAATTTCCTCTAAAATCACCGCCAATATATGTGGGGGCTACTGTCTGCCTTTTGGGGAAAATTTCTCTAGAGGTAAGCCAGGTCTGTATTTTCCTCTGCTAGGGTCAGTCAGTTCTCCGGCTGGCGCTGGGCGTCTAGGGATAAAACGTAGGCACGCTACCCGGCCACTGTTAGTTGTGCGGTAGGTTTAGCTCATGGTCAGCTCGAGTTCCCATCTTCCAAGAGCTAGTCCTTGTGTATGCTTTATTACGTTCTCCTGCCATTGAGAACCATGACACCTGAATCAATAAATGGAAAAGTGAACAACTCTTCAAAGTGCCCAAGTGTTGGATCAGCTATCTCAGGAAACTCAGCATGATGGGAGGAAGGAGGATCAGGGTGAAGTATATGCGGTCTAGAGTTACGGCCACTAAGACTTGACCATGTGGAAGACAGGGTGCTGGTGGTGGTGGCAAAGTGACTGGAAGCCTTATCCACCATCCAACCAAATACCTTGTCATGCTGCTCTGGTGTCAAGAGTGCTGTTCTGCCATGCCCTATGAATTCTGACAGGAATCTGTTGGGAGAAGATGTGGGTGTTTGTTGTGGCCCACTTTCAGCTTGCCCATGGCATCGACCTCTGCATGCACCATCACCATCATGTCCACTTCCCCGTCCCTTGCCCATTTTAATGAAAAGGTGAATGCAAACCTTGACTTTAATCTAATGACACAATTTGTAGGCCACAGATAGATGAGGCGTGTCACAGAGACACCAGACCGTTCAATATGTTTCCGGTATTTTTTTTTTTTACCCCAAAGTAGTGTAAGGACCTAGGGTAGCAGACAGCCCAAAAAGTGGAATGTAAGCCTGAAAAACAACTATTTGGAGGGCACAGATAGCCTAGGAGTCTGACGGAGATAACAGACTGTTCAATACGTGGCCTGTATTTTTTACCCCCAAATAGTGTATAGACCTAGGGTACCAGACAGCCCAAAAAGTGGAGTGTATGCCTGAAAAGCAACTATTTGGAGAGCACAGATAGACCAGGAGTTTGACTGAGATATCACACTCTTCAAAATGTGGCCTGGAGTTTTTTAAAAAAAATTTACCCAAAAATAATGTAGCGACCTAGGGTAGCGGACAGCCAAAAAAGTGGAATGTAGGCCTGAAAAGCAACTATGTGTAGAGCACAAAAAAATCTGTCTTCTGACAGAGATGGAACAATGTGAAATATGTGGCATGGATTTTTTTGGCCCCACCAAAATTGTGTCAATAAGTAGGCTATGACACTAAAAAAAAAATGTTGCAGCACGAAAATTGTAAAATATTTAGCCCAATGATATGAGATGCGTGTGGCGTACAAAACACAGTGAAACATATAAGAACTGTAGATAAATATTTTTTTAGCCAGAAAAAGATTTTTTTGGTCAGCAAAATGGTGTCCAAAAATGTTGTAAGACACTCCAAAAAATACTACAGTACCAAAAAAACCCACATCTGATGCCTGGGACAAAAAAAGCAGTTTTAAATTGCTAGATTTTCACGCTGTTGTATTAAAATGACCTGGCTGTAGTCTGCAGTGTGACCAAGCAAATTCATGTAGAAAAGAAAGGGGGCTATGGATTGCTTTGCAATAAAGTTAGCAGGATTCAGGTGCCAATAAATTAATCCTAGCCACAGATATTTGCAGCTAGGTGTATATAAAATAGGCAGCAGCAGACAGTAATGGACCATCTTGATGTATGCTGTGAGATGTATATACAGTACTCACATACTGTACAGTGCCTGCATGCCTTGCACTGATGTGGATATGCGCACATAGACTCCTCAGCCTACCTAGCAATGCAATCTATATACCTCCGAATTAGCCCTAAAAAGGACTGTTGGTTTATCAGGATTTGTGGATTCTGTGATGGTAGAAATACACTAACTAATAAAAGAATGAATCTGACCTTATCTCAGCAGCAGCTCTCCCTACACTAGCTGATCCGGAGCTGGATGTGCTGAGCAGGGCAGCACCAGGTCTCTTATAGAGCTGATGACCTGTGCAGCCAGCCAATCACTGTAATACCACAAAAAAGATGGCTGCGGTATTACAGTGCATGGCAGACCACCCCTGCATGTTCATTGGTGCTCTAAACAGCGCTAAAATTGCAGGGTGGCCGAATAATCCTGTAAATGCTCGGTGCTTGCTGAGTACACAGAGTACCATGATACTCGGGCGAGTAACGAGTGGTGGGCGAGCACATTCGCTCATCACTAGGGTTGAGCGAAACGGATCGGTCATTTTCATAAGTCGTTGACTTTTTGAAAAGTCGGGTTTCATGAAACCCGACCCGATCCCTGTGTGGGGTCGGCCACGCGGTACGCGACTTTTGCGCCAAAGTCGCGTTTCAATGACGCTAAAAGCGCCATTTCTCAGCCAATGAAGGCGGACGCAGAGTGTGGGCAGCATGATGACATAGATCTCAGTCCCCACCAACTTAGAGAAGGGCATTGCAGTGATTGGCTTGCTTTCTGCGGCGTCACAGGGGCTATAAAGGGGCGTTCCCGCCGACCGCAATCTTACTGCTGCTGATCTGAGCGTAGGGAGAGGTGCCGTTTCGTCAGAAGCAGGGATAGTGTTAGGCAGGGTACATTCACCCCCAAACCGCTTGTGCTGTAGCGATTTCCACTGTCCAACACCACCTTTTGTTTGCAGGGACAGTGGAAGCTACATTTTTTTTCCTCAGCGCTGTAGCTCATTGGGCTGCCCTAGAAGGCTCCCTGATAGATGTGTTGCTCTTTGTACGCCGCTGTGCAAACCAACTGCTTTTTTCAAAGCACAAATCCTGTTGTTCCTTCCTTTCTGCACAGCTATCTTTTGTTTTTTTTTGTGCAGCTGTCCACTCCTTGTTATTGCTGCCTGCCATACCTTGCTGAGATTACTGCAGGGAGATAGTAATTGTAGGACAGTCCCTTTTTTTTTTTTAAATTTTCCCTGAAAACAAAAAAAATAGTGGGAGATTAAGATTGGCATTTCTGCTTGAGTGCCGGTCCTGTGTGTGCCATCTGTCTCAAATTATTGGGGCACAGAAAACCTAGTGTGTCATACTGGGAATTTTTTAATTTTTTTTTTAATTCTGCCTGAAAAAAAAATAGTGGGAGATTAAGATTGGCATTTCTTCTTGAGTGCCGGTCCTGTGTGTGCCATCTGTTTTAAATTATTGGGGCACAGAAAACCTAGTGTGTCATACTGGGAATTTTTTTTTTTTTTTTAATTCTCCCTGAAAACAAAAAAAATAGTTGGAGATTAAGATTGGCATTTCTGCTTGAGTGCCGGTCCTGTGTGTGCCATCTGTCTCAAATTATTGGGGCACAGAAAACCTAGTGTGTCATACTGGGAAATTTTTTTTTTAATTCTCCCTGAAAAAAAAAAAATAGTGGGAGATTAAGATTGGCATTTCTGTTTGAGTGCCGGTCCTGTGTGTGCCATCTGTCTCAAATTATTGGGGCACAGAAAACCTAGTGTGTCATACTGGGAATTTTTTTTTTTTTTTAAATTCTCCCTGAAAAAAAATAGTGGGAGATTAAGATTGGCATTTCTGCTTGAGGGCCGGTCCTGTGTGTGCCATCTGTCTCAAATTATTGGGGCACAGAAAACCTAGTGTGTCATACTGGGAATTTTTTTTCTTTTTTTAAATTCTCCCTGAAAAAAAAAATAGTGGGAGATTAAGATTGGCATTTCTGCTTGAGTGCCGATCCTGTGTGTGCCATCTGTCTCAAATTATTGGGGCACAAAAAACCTAGTGTGTAACATTGGGCCTGATTTTCCTTTCAGTGTCAGCCACCTATAAAGGTATATATAAATCCTACAGAAGTTTGAGTTCACCTTATAAGTTGTTTTACAGTAACAAATACTGTTACTTTGGTTACGTTTTGCAAACAATGAGGAAGTCTGATGGAAGAGGTCGTGGCCGTGGGCGGTCATTGTCAGCTGGTAATGATGGTAGTGGTGGTGGAGCATCAGGTGGTCGTGGTAAAAGCAATACAGCACCTAAGTCTCGAGTTGTTGAGCCAGGTTCGTCGTCTGGCTACACAAGGCCTCGAACGCTCCCTTTTCTGGGAGTAGGAAAACCGCTTTTAAAGCCGGAGCAGCAAGAACAAGTTTTGGCTTTCCTTGCTGACTCAGCCTCTAGCTCTTTTGCCTCCTCTTCTGAAAGTGCTAAATGTAAAAGCAGCGCGTCATTATTGGATGTTCACGGTCAGGGACAAGTCGCTTCCTTGTCTTCTTCACCCAGAAAAAGAGAGAAGGATGCGTCAGGCGACACAACGGGTTACTCCATGGAGCTCTTTACACATACCGTTCCTGGGTTAGACAGTGAAACAGTTAACAGGCCATGCCCATTAGAAGTTGAATCGGACATGGAGTGCACAGATGCACAGCCACAGCCAGATTACTATGCTGTTCCATTGACTCAGACCAGAACATTGCCCTCGCAGTGTACTGAGCCAGAATCAAACCCAGCTGAGACTATGGTGCCCCGTCACGAACGCTATACCACCGGCTTACATGGTGACACAGACGAAGTTGCACACGAGATGGAAGAGGAGGTAATAGATGACCCAGTTGTTGACCCCGATTGTCAGCCATTGGGGGAACAGGGTGCAGGCGGCAGTAGTTCTGAAGCGGAGGAGGAGGAGCCGCAGCAGGCATCAACATCACAACAGGTTCCATCTGCCGGGCCCGTATCTGGCCAAAAACGCGTAGCAAAACCAAAACCAGTTGGAGGACAGCGTGGCCATCCGGTTAAAGAAGCTCAGTCTGCAATGCCTGAAAAGGTATCCGATAGTAGAAAGAGTGCAGTCTGGCATTTTTTTAAACAACATCCAAATAGTGTTGAGCATTCCGATACCGCAAGTATCGGGTATCGGCCGATATTTGCTGTATCGGAATTCCGATGCCGAGATCCGATACTTTTGTGGTATCGGGAATCGGAAGTTCCCAGTGTATGGTTCCCAGGGTCTGAAGGAGAGGAAACTCTCCTTCAGGCCCTGGGATCCATATCCATGTAAAAAATAAAGAATTAAAATAAAAAATAGGGATATACTCACCCTCTGACGCGCCCTGGTAGTAACTGGCAGCCTTCTTTGCTTAAAATGCTCGCGTTTACTGCCTTCCGTGACGTTACGGCTTCTGATTGGTCGCGTGCCGCCCATGTGACCGCGACGCGACCAATCACAACAAGCCGTGACGTAATTTTCAGGTCCTGAATGCCTAATTCTAGAATTAGGCATTCAGGACCTGAAAATTACGTCACGGCTTGTTGTGATAGGTCGCGTCGCGGTCACATGGGCGGCACGCGACCAATCAGAAGCCGTGACGTCACGGAAGGCAGTAAACGCGCGCATTTTAAGCAAAGAAGGCTGCCGGTTCCCTCGATAAGGTGCAGGCTGCGTCGGAGAGGTGAGTATATCAATATTTTTTATTTTAATTCTTTATTTTACACATTAATATGGATCCCAGGGCCTGAAGGAGAGTTTCCTCTCCTTCAGACCCTGGGAACCATCAGGGATACCGTCCGATACTTGAGTCCCATTGACTTGTATTGGTATCGGGTATCGGTATCGGATTAGATCCGATACTTTGTCGGTATCGGCCGATACTTTCCGATACCGATACTTTCAAGTATCAGACAGTATAGCTCAACACTACATCCAAATGATCAGCGCAAAGTCATCTGTTAAAAATGTTCAACTACCTTAAGCAGAGGTCAGAATCTTAAAAGTCTAAATACAAGTTGCATGCATAGACATTTAACCACCATGCATTTGCAAGCCTGGACTAACTACCAAACGTCCCTAAAGGTTGCAGCACCCTCGGCCAATGAAGCTAGTCAGCAACGCTACATCCCTTCCCTCACTGTAAGCCCACCATTTCCCGCACCACCTGCAGTATCTGTGCAGCTTTCGTCGCCAGGCCAAAGCAGTCAGGGAATCACCAGGTTCGTAGTAGGAAACACCGCATGTAGGGCACCGGCAAGACTACCATCTCCAACCCTCTCTCAGTCTGCCATGTCCACCGGCACCACCGCTAGTTCCACGATCTCCAGCTCTCCAGTCCAGCTCACCCTACATGAGACTCTTGTTAGGAAAAGGAAGTACTCATCCTCGCATCCGCGTACACAGGGTTTGAACGCCCACATTGCTAGACTAATCTCATTAGCGATGATGCCCTACCGGTTAGTTGAAAGCGAAGCTTTCAAAGCGCTGATGGACTACGCTGTACCATGCTACGAGCTACCCAGTCGACACTTCTTTTTGAGAAAAGCCATCCCAGCCCTCCACCACCATTTTAAAGAGAGCATCGTCCATGCACTCAGGCAATCTGTGACTACAAAGGTGCACCTGACAACAGATGCATGGACCAGTAGGCATGGCCAGGGATGTTACGTGTCCATCATGGCACACTGGGTGAATGTGGTGGATGCAGGGTCCACAGGGGACAGCAATATTGGGACAGTTCTGCCTAGCCCACGGTCTAGGAAACAGTTGGCTGTAGATATTCGCCCCCCCCTCCTCCTCGTCCTCCTGCAGAAGCGAGAGCTCGTCCACAGACCGCAGTCGCACAACCACTCCATCCACAGCTGCCACTGTTGCACACCAGGTGTCCCATTATGGGACAGCTAGTGGCAAGCATCAGCAGGCTGTATTGGCAATGAAGTGTTTGGGCGACAACAGACACACCGCGGAAGTTCTGTCCGAGTTCTTGCAGAAAGAAACTCAGTAATGGCTGGGAACTGTACATCTTGAGGCAGGCAAGGTAGTGAGTGATAACGGAAGGAATTTCATGGCTGCCATAGCCCTTTCCCAACTGAAACACATTCCTTGCCTGGCTCACACCTTAAACCTGGTGGTGCAGTGCTTCCTGAAAAGTTATCCGGGGTTACCCGACCTGCTCCTCAAAGTGCGCAGACTTTGCTCGCATATCCGCCGTTCGCCCGTACACTCGAGCCGTATGCAGAACTATCAGAGGTCTTTGAACCTTCCCCAGCATTGCTTAATCATCGATGTTGCAACAAGGTGGAACTCAACACTGCACATGCTTCAGAGACTGTGCGAACAGAGGCGTGCTGTTATGTATTTGTGGGAGGATACACATACACGGGCAGGCAGTTGGATGGCAGACATGGAGTTGTCAGGTGTGCAGTGGTCGAAGGTACAAGACCTGTGTCAAGTCCTTCAGTGTTTTGAGGAGTGCACACGGCTGGTTAGTGCAGACAACGCCATAATAAGCATGAGCATCCCCCTAATGCGTCTGCTCTTGCAAAGTTTGACGCACATAAAGGAGCAGGCGTCTGCAGCCGAGGAAGAGGAAAGCCTTGATGACAGTCAGCCATTGTCTGGTCAGGGCAGTCTATAGGATGAGGTAGCGGGCGAAGAGGAGGAGGACGAGGAGGATGATGGGGATGAGTATTTTTTAAATGAGGAAGCTTCTCCGGGGCCAATGGAAATTGGTGGCGTGGCAAGGCCGGGTTCAGGTTTTTTGAGGGAGACAAGTGACGTATATTTGCCTGTAACTGCCCCTCAAACCAGCACAACCGCAGATTTGACAACTGGAACTTTGGCCCACATAGCGGATTATGCCTTACGTATCCTCAAAAGGGACTCACGCATTATTAAAATGATGACCGATGACGATTACTGGTTGGCCTGCCTGGCTATAAAGGCAAATTGCAAATTATTATGCCACATGAGAACCTCGAACAAATATTAGCAACCAAACAAGCAACTCTTGTAGACCATTTGATTCAGGCATTCCCAGCACACAGTGCCGGTGATGGTTCTCACACGAGCTGCAGGGGGCTACAGGGCAGAGGTGTTAGAGGTGCACAAATCAGAAGTGGAATTGGACAGAGGGGTTTTCTGACCAGGTTGTGGAGTGATTTTGCAATGACCGCAGACAGGACAGGTACTGCAGCATCTATTCAAAGTGACAGGAGACAACATTTGTCCAGTATGGTTACTAACTATTTTTCAGCCCTTATCGATGTTCTCCCTCAACCGTCATTCCCATTTGATTACTGGGCATCCAAATTAGACACCTGGCCTGAATTGGCAGAATATGCATTGCAGGAGCTTGCTTGCCCAGCAGCTAGTGTGCTATCAGAAAGAGTATTCAATGCTGCTGGTTCAATATTAACCGAAAAAAGGACTCATCTGGCTACCCAAAATGTTGATGATCTAACCTTCATTAAAATGAACCACTCCTGGATTTCAAATTATTTTGCCCCACCTTTCCCGGCTGACACCTAGCTTTCCTATAAAAAGGTCTTGCTTGTGGACTGGTCTTACTGAGTGTTCCAATCTCTTAATTTGCAGCAGCTGTTTGTCCAGCATATGACATGTTTACACCTCCCTAAATGGGAAAACTCTCCCCACGGGGCCGTGGTCTTGCCACTTGGCGCAAGCACCCGTTAGAGTGCCGTTTGTCTGAAGAGGTGAGTGTGCCCGCTTTTGGTCGACGGCACTGCCACTGGGTCCCTCATGGTACAATAAAGTGTCTCTGGCGGTGGTGGCGCACAACCAACGTCAGACACACCATTGTAACATGAGGGGCCCTGGGCCTGTACCGCCAGCCACAAGAGAGTCCCCCCCCAGCTCAAACTGTGCTCTACCACATGCAAAATTATCTCTCACAGCTCCAACAATGTTTAGTCTATGCGCTGACATCCTTCAATGCCTGGCACTGACAATACCAATTTGTTGACATGCATGATGCTAGTCAAAATAGTCAGGGTCAGTGTCCTATATTGACACCAGTAAATACTTAGTGCCAAATTACTATGTCTGAAACTCAGCAGAGGAGCCCACCCCTGTACCTAAGTATGCCACATTTTTGTTTTTTTGTTTTGTTGTTTTGCGAGACATTAACATCTATTTATTTTTTGGGAATACTAACTGTGTCAGACACTCCTTCCAATCATCCTCCGCTGACCACACCAATGCTGCCTGTGTACCCATGTAACCTATTTAAAACTGAATAGAGCCTATTTTATTATTTTAGGCCTAGTAAGTCTGTCTGCGGTCCCTCCTTGCAATCGTCCTCCCCTGACGACACCAATGCTGCCTGTGTACCCCTGCGAGATAACTCTAAGTGCCTTGAGCCTATTTTTATTTATTTTAGGCCTAGTAAGTCTGTCTGCGGTCCCTCCTTGCAATCGTCCTCCGCTGACCACACCAATGCTGCCTGTGTACCCATGTAACCTATTTAAAACTGCATAGAGCCTATTTTTATTTATTTTAGGCCTAGTAAGTCTGTCTGCGGTCCCTCCTTGCAATCGTCCTCCACTGACCACACCAATGCTGCCTGTGTACCCATGTAACCTATTTAAAACTGCATAGAGCCTTCTTTTTTATTTTAGGCCTAGTAAGTCTGTCTGCGGTCCCTCCTTGCAATCGTCCTCCGCTGACCACACCAATGCTGCCTGTGTACCCATGTAACCTATTTAAAACTGCATAGAGCCTGCTTTTTTTATTTTAGGCCTAGTAAGTCTGTCTGCGGTCCCTCCTTGCAATCGTCCTCCGCTGACCACAACAATGCTGCCTGAGTACCCATGTAACCTATTTAAAACTGCATAGAGCCTATTTTTATTTATTTTAGGCCTAGTAAGTCTGTCTGTGGTCCCTCCTTGCAATCGTCCTCCGCTGACCACACCAATGCTGCCTGTGTACCCATTTAACCTATTTAAAACTGCATAGAGCCTGCTTTTTTATTTTAGGCCTAGTAAAGCTACCTTCACACGAAACGACGCTGCAGCGATAACGACAGCGAGCCGACCAAAACGAGATCGCTGGAGCGTCGCTGTTTAGGTCGCTGTAGAGATGTCAAACACACCAACTGACGAACGATGCAGGAGCGATACCATGACGTAACAGCGACTCACATATCGTTCTCGCTGGTTGTTGCTCCTTGTCAAACAGCAGCGGTTGTAACGATGTGATGATAGCAAACCTAGCCAGATATGTGTGTTTCCCCGCTGGGAGACACCCAGGATGTGACGTCCCGGCATCACGGAATATATACCACGACGCTACTGCGATTGATTCATATTGTTTTCAGAGCAGCGTCCACGTTCTATAGCCTTTCCAGCGTCCTGTCCGGAACGATCCTTCGCCAGCTACGATCCTCTTCACCCGTGAACGTTCTGTCCGGAACGCCGTACTCTATACTGCCGGCGTCTTCATTGGTTCTTTTCTTCTTATCAACGGTATGTATAGTTGTATGTATGTATGTATAGTATAGTTATGGTTATGCAGCAATGCTTATCTACGTACATGGTATAATTATACACCATCTCCGGCAGCCATCTTGTGCATCTGGCAAGCGGACGCACAAGATGGAAGCACTTTACGATGCGGTTTGCAAACTCTTTTGTGCTGTCTGCCATTTTTGCCACACACTATATGGAAAGGTAAACCAACTCTTTTGTGTCTGCCGTGGCTTGGCTGGCCCTGGCCTGCTCCGCTAGTAAATAAAAACAGCACACATATTAACGGTAACAATATATATATTTTTTTAAATAGTTTTTGAAATACTTAACTTTTTTTTTTTGTTGGGGTGGGGGGGGGGGTGGTGTTTGCAAACAATTAGAAAAACAAAAAAAAAATTTTACATCCTCCCGTGCCTCAATAGGTGTAGCAGCGTGCGGCCATGCTGCTGTACCTGCTGCATGAGGAGAGCAACAGTTCTCTCCATCCGTTGTTGCTTGGCCAGCAGCCCTCTCACGGTGTCTGGTTCTGTGGATAGAAGATAGAAAAAGTTGGAGAAGGGACGGTGATTAAGGCTTCTTTCACACTAGCGTCTGGCTTGGCCTGCCGCAGTGCGTTGGGTTGAGGTTACCAATGCTAGCATTGTGTGCGCCGCAAAACGGGGGCAGCGGATGCATTTTTCCTGTGCATCCGCTGCCCCATTGTGAGTTGCGGGGAGGTGGGGGAGGAGTTCCATACCGCGCATGCGCTGCCGAAAATGGCGGGCCTTAACATGTAACGTTTTTTGCATTCGGCAGTTTTTGCATCCGGTGGTTAGCCACAACCCGGCGCAACGTTCGCACAACTATTGAGACGTGTGGCAATGCGTCGCTAATGTTAGTCAATTTAGAAAAATGCATCCTGCAAGCACTTTTGCAGGGTGCGTTTTTGGTCCAAAAGGACGCATTTGCGACGTATTTCAAAAAACGCTTGTGTGAAAGTAGCCAAAGCTGCAAATACGGCATGTGTTTACATACCCAGAGATTTCAGGTACCATTAAATTGGCGTGTGGCAAAAAAAAAAAGAAGTACATACTCACATTGCGGTGTTGGGCAAGTTCCGCGCCGACAGCTTCCCGCTGTGCTGTGCTTTACGGCCGGCGCTCACATTCAGTGCGGGAAGCTGACGGCTAGGGAAGTGACAGACACCGTAATGTGAGTATGTTTTTTTTTTTTAACATTTACAATGGTAACCTGGGTAAATAGCGGGTTACTAAACGCGGCCCTGCGCTTAGTAACCCGATGTTTACCCTGGTTATCCGGGGGACTTCGGCATCGTTGGTCGCTGGCGAGCTGTCTGTGTTCAATTTTTTTGGGTTGCTTTTGCAGTTGTCAAATGTGACATCCCACCGATAACCCCTCCCACTGTCTGTATACTTACGGAGAAAGGACGCCTGTTGCTCATCACTGGAGCTGCTGACCACCCATCCCCTCGCGTGGGCCAGAGCTAACGCTGCTAAAATGAAGCAAATACATATCTGGTTAACAAATGAATTCATTGTGGGGAGGTGCGCGCAGTTTTGGTCACTTACGACTGCTCGACGCAGGGGAGAAACACGCTGACCCGGGGGAGGAAGATGGGTGGCGGAAGGTCGGGGTTGTTTGCAGCGGTGGTGTAACTGCATCTGTAATGTATACAATATTTCAGCTCCCCAAACAATGTCCCGTAAGCTGTTATAAAATTGCAATATATGACGGTTAACTTACGGGACGGTCCGGGCTGTGGGCTGCCGCTGGTGGCCGCAGTAGTGGCTGCCGCCGAAGCCTGATGCCGGTGGCGTCTCTCTACAAAAAAAAAAAAAAAAGAAGCGCAAGGTTTAGACACCAAAACTACAGATCTCCATACTTAAAAAAAATAAATAAAAATGGCGCCATTGACAGCAAAAAGTTAGGAGCCAATGGAAATTGGCATGCATTTGTTATGTATACAATATTTCAGCTCCCCTCTAATGTCCCATAAGCTGTTATAACATTGCAATATATGACGGTTAACTTACGGGACGGTCTGGGCTGTGGGCTGCCGCTGGTGTCCGCAGTAGTGGCTACCGCCGATGCCCGATGCCGGTGGCGTCTCTCTACACCAAAAAAAAAAGAAATGCAAGGATTAGACACCAAAACTACAGATCTCCATACTTAAAAAAAAAAATAAAAATGGCGCCATTGACAGCAAAAGTTAGGAGCCAATGGAAATTGGCATGCATTTGTTATGTATACAATATTTCAGCTCCCCTCTAATGTCCCGTAAGCTGTTATAACATTGCAATATATAACGGTTAACTTACGGGACGGTCCGGGCTGTGGGCTGCCGCTGGTGGCCGCAGTTGTGGCTGCCACCGATGCCCATTGCCGATGTCGTCTCTCTACACAAAAAAAAGAAGAAACGCAATTTTTAGACACCAAAACTACAGGGCTACAGACCCCCCAAAAAAAACGTAGGCCATTGGCTGCAAGGAGTTTAATTAAATATTGCCTCGCCAAATGTTGGCACATATATAAAAGATAGGAAGCGCCGCATGGCAGCGTGCGTCTCCTGATTCCCCCCTCCTGGCAGGGCGCGCAGTGTTGCCGACCTCGTCGTAAAGATTTGTGGACAATGTACATAACAATAGCGGCCATCCATAAAAATTAAATATGGGGGGGGAGATTCTGGAACCCATGACGTGACCACTTTATCACGGACACCGCATTTTGCTCTCAGTCAATACGGACATGAGAACAAAGTGGCATGTCCAGGACAAGTTGGCAACCACGAGCACAATTATCCCAATTCCCCCCTCCCAGTACCGTGCGTCACCCAAATACCCCATACTGGTATTTGCCTCGCCTTGTCTCCGCCAGCAACTCTGCCAGAAGAAGTGGCTGCTTGTAACGGAGATCGGCCCACTTCTTCTGCAGCTGGAGCGCACTGCGGCGGAGGCCAAATCTCCGCTCCATCATACGCCCAATGCAGCGCAGGACCTCATTTTTGTAGAGATTGGGGTGGGTAGGGCGACTCTCCCGACCCTCGTAATCGAGGGCATCCATTTCTCCCACAAAAAAACGAACCTCAGTCTGCCCCAGAGGAGCAGACCGCTGTCTCGCCGCCATTTTAAGAAAATGAAACGCCCGGCAATGCCTAACCACGCCCAGAGAACGTCCTTGACTCTGCCTCGCTACCGCGTGATCCACATCGCTATAGCGTCTCCGTTTATACACAGCGTCGCGGTTGTGACGCTGGCTCCCGAACTCTCTCTTTGGCGTTCCCATTATCAAGCCTCAGCGCTAGTGTTGAGCGATACCGTCCGATACTTGAAAGTATCGGTATCGGAAAGTATCGGCCGATACCGGCAAAGTATCGGATCCAATCCGATACCGATACCCGATACCAATACAAGTCAATGGGACTCAAGTATCGGACGGTATTCCTGATGGTTCCCAGGGTCTGAAGGAGAGGAAACTCTCCTTCAGGCCCTGGGATCCATATAAATGTGTAAAAGAAAGAATTAAAATAAAAAATATCGCTATACTCACCCTCCGACGCAGCCTGGACCTCAGCGAGGGAACCGGCAGCGTTGTTTGTTTAAAATTCGCGCTTTTACTTGGTTACGTGAAGTCACGGCTTCCCGGCTTGTGATTGGTCAGGGCGGCCATGTTGCCGGGACGCGGACCAATCACAGCAAGCCGTGACGAAATTACGTCACGGCTTGCTGTGATTGGTCCGCGTCCCGGCAACATGGCCGCCATTAACCAATCACAAGTCGGGACGTCACGGGAGGCTGGACACGCGCCCATTTTAAAAAGCGCACGTGTCCAGCCTCCAGTGACGTCCCAGCTTATGATTGGTCCGCGTCCCGGCAACATGGCCGCCATTAACCAATCACAAGCCGTAACGTCACGGGAGGCTGGACACGCGCGCTTTTTAAAATGGGCGCGTGTCCAGCCTCCCGTGATGTCCCGGCTTGTGATTGGTTGCGCCGCGGTCAACCAATCACAAGCCGGGAGGCTGGACACGCGCGCATTTTAAAATTTTAAAATGCGCGCGTGTCCAGCCTCCCGGCTTGTGATTGGTTGATCGCGGCGCAACCAATCACAAGCCGGGACGTCACGGGAGGCTGGACACGCGCCCATTTTAAAATGCGCGCGTGTCCAGCCTCCCGTGACGTCACGGCTTGTGATTGGTTGCGTCTCCCATGTGACTGCGACGCAACCAATCACAAAGCCGGGACGTAATTTTAAAATCCTTAAGGACCTGAAATTACGTCACGGCTTGCTGTGATTGGTTGCGTCGCCCATGTGACTGCGACGCAACCAATCACAACGCCGGAACGTAATTTTAAAATCCTGAAGGACCTGAAATTACGTCACGGCTTGCTGTGATTGGTTGCGTCCCGGTCACATGGGCGGCACGCAACCAATCACAAGCCGGGACTCACGTAAAGGAAAGAAAAGCGCGAATTTTAAACAAAGAACGCTGCCGCTTCCCTCGGTAAGGTGCAGGCTGCGTCGGAGAGGTGAGTATAGCAATATTTTTTATTTTAATTCTCTCTTTTACACATTTTTACATTAATGTTGTTTCGATACCGATACCCGATATCACAAAAATATCGGATCTCGGTACCGGAATTCCGATACAGCAAGTATCGGCCGATACCCGATACTTGCAGTATCGGAATGCTCAACACTACTCAGCGCTCATCGTCCCGGTTTTTTTTCAGCGGCTTGTACAGTAATTTTTGGGTATTATATCAGTATGGCTGTTGTGTCAACATAATGTACCTTATGTATAGAAAATGTGAATGTAGCCATAAAATCGTCGAAAAAAAATTAACATGTGTGAACGCTACGTAACACTATTGGATGTCTTGTTTCAGTTTAGCTAATCATATGTACAAATTTTTTTTATTTTTTATTTTTTCAGGTTGCCATGTCTACTTCTGATGTTCCTGTGCTTGTTAGAATCTCACAACCAGCTTGAGGCTCAAGCACGAAAGAATCGTGCTAAGCGTCAGCGCCGCATGTGGACCAAACAGTGGCTGCAGAAGAGGGATCAATTGTCCCATATGGGCCTAATAAGGGAACTGCAGGAGAACAACCCGCATGATTTCAGGAACTACCTTCGAATGTCGGAGGATTCCTTTAAGGTGCTACTTGATGCTGTGGATCCTTACATCAGGCGGCAAAATACGAACATGCGAGCTGCTGTCCCTGTGGATGAGAGACTGGCTGTCACGCTGCGGTTCCTGGCGACTGGCAGGTCTATGCAAGACTTGCATTACTGCGCCGCAATTTCCCGATCCCTGCTCAGCGTCATCATCCCAGAGACATGTCAAGCAATTATCTCTGCTTTACACCGCAATTACATGCCTTTCCCGGAGACCACGGATGATTGGCAACAGATTTCCTGGGGATTTCATGAGCAATGGCACTTCCCTAATTGCGGTGGGGCCTTGGATGGGAAACATGTCCGCATCACCCACCCACCACACTCCGGCTCCTTTTATTACAACTATAAGGGATATTTCAGCGTAATTCTCATGGCACTCGTTAATGCGAACTACGAATTTATAACTGTGTCTGTTGGGATCAATGGTAGAGTTTCTGATGGCGGAGTTTTGGAGCACACCGATTTTGGGGAACGCTTGAAAGAACAGAAACTGGCCTTGCCGCCCAACAGCGACACTACTGAAAACCTGAACTTTGTGTTTGTCGGAGATGAGGCGTTCCCACTGCATCCCAACCTTCTGAAGCCCTTTTCCCAGAAAACTCTGACACCGGAGCGGCGCATTTTTAATTACCGACTTTCAAGAGCTCGCCGCATTGTGGAGAATGCTTTTGGCATTATGGCAAACCGATTTCGGGTTTTCCACACTGCACTACACATGAAACTAACGTCTATTGACTCAGTGGTGCTTGCCTGTTGCGTCCTGCACAACTTTCTCCGCCGCCGTGATGCCACTGCATACAGCCCTCCACAGTATGTTGACTCTGTTGACCCTGCAAACGGAGATGTAACCCAGGGCGAATGGCGTCTAGAGGAGCACAGGGTTTCTGGCTTGGAAAGTCTGGATCCGGAAGGAACTCTGATGATGCTATGATCTGCAGGGAGAAGTACTGTAACTTTTTCAATGGGCCAGGGGCTGTCCCATGGCAGCATCTTCAGCAGTAGCACAACTGTTGTCATTACGTGTCATAACTTTTAGCATGTATTATGCACTACATTCTGTGGGGTAGATGTGCTCTCGTGTTCCATTTGGTTGAAGACCCATTAAAATCATTTTCTGTTTCAATCTATTCACAGTACTCAACTTCTGTATCAAACATAAGAATAAATATATCTATGTATGCAACATACTCTAGTTCTGTATCAGACATATGAATCTTGGGAGTCCGCAGCATTGTCTGTCCTCGTGCTTTACTGATTTTAAGATGTATATATATAAGCACCCCTGCCATTACATATGTATCTCTCCCCATCACGCTCCGGATGTGTCTCACCCCTGCCATTCCATGTGTCTCTCTCCCCATGACGCTCCCTATGTGTCTCACCCCTGCCATTCCATATGTATCTCTCTCCCCATCACGCTCCGGATTTGTGTCACACCCCTGCCATTCCATATGTATCTCTCTCCCCATCACGCTCCGGATGTGTCTCACCCCTGCCATTCCATATGTATCTCTCTCCCCATCACGCTCCGGATGTGTCTCACCCCTGCCATTCCATATGTATCTCTCTCCCCATCACGCTCCGGATGTGTCTCACCCCTGCCATTCCATGTGTATCTCTCTCCCCATCACGCTCCCGATGTGTCTCACCCCTGCTATTCCATGTGTCTCTCTCCCCATCACGCTCCGGATGTGTCTCACCCCTGCCATTCCATATGTATCTCTCTCCCCATCACGCTCCGGATGTGTCTCACCCCTGCCATTCCATATGTATCTCTCTCCCCATCACGCTCCGGATGTGTCACAACCCTGCCATTCCACATGTATCTCTCTCCCCATCACGCTCCGGTTGTGTCTCACCCCTGCCATTCCATATGTATCTCTCTCCCCATCACGCTCCGGATGTGTCTCACCCCTGCCATTCCATATGTATCTCTCTCCCCATCACGCTCCGGATTTGTGTCACACCCCTGCCATTCCATATGTATCTCTCTCCCCATCACGCTCCGGTTGTGCCTCACCCCTGCCATTCCATATGTATCTCTCTCCCCATCACGCTCCGGATGTGTCTCACCCCTGCCATTCCATATGTATCTCTCTCCCCATCACGCTCCGGATGTGTCTCACCCCTGCCATTCCATGTGTATCTCTCTCCCCATCACGCTCCCGATGTGTCTCACCCCTGCCATTCCATGTGTCTCTCTCCCCATCACGCTCCGGATGTGTCTCACCCCTGCCATTCCATATGTATCTCTCTCCCCATCACGCTCCGGATGTGTCTCACCCCTGCCATTCCATGTGTCTCTCTCCCCATGACGCTCCCTATGTGTCTCACCCCTGCCATTCCATATATACCTCTCTTTTCCCAATGACGCTCCCCATGTGTCTCACCCCTGCTACATATATATATATATATATATATATATATATATATATATATATATATTCATTCATACATTATGTGACACAGTAAACAATAAATCAAAATAAAATGTTACATGTAAAGCTTATAAAGTTTATTAACATATTACAACCGTAACTTGGGAAAAATGTGGCTCAGTAACCAAAAGGTAAAAAAAAAAAAACGGGAAGGCATAAAGTGCTTATGAAACGAAAGTCTATTGGTTTCTGTCCAAGAACACTACAGCTGCTGATAGTAGTTGTCCATCTCGCCGTACGGCTGTGTGGCCGTTGAAGGTCCTTGCAAATAGTCACCAAAAGAAGGGGGTGGAGGTGGTGTACGGAACTGCAAATGAGGTGGGCCCGGTCTGCGGACAGGAGTGCTGTGAATGGGCTCCTGCTGGGGCCCCCAATAAAGCTGGCCACTGGGCTGATGGTCGCTGATGGTCATCATTGAAGTATCACTCAGTTTGCCAGCGTCTGCCTTGTTCAACACCTCAAGTATCAATCTCTCCGCGTTGCTTCGCTGGGTCTGGTCCAGACTGTTTAACCGTTCCCCTACGAAGGTTGGAAATCCGGAGAGCCGGGTTGTGGCATGCTGGATCATTATCTTGTTGGCCAGTGCCAGGAGATCCACCGGTAGACCTGCAGTTGCCTTTCTTTTGTGAGATCGCCGCCTTTCACCTGTCTGCTCCTCAACACACCGGCTTGCGGAGGAATGAGGGGTATCGCTATCGGTCCCTTCCAGTGTATCGAGCTGTTCAGGAGGCACCTGCGAGTACAGGGAAAAAAAAAAGTCAATAACATACAAACAACACAGCCCTAGAGAGCCCCCACCTCCCCAACACCAGTATGCCCGTGCGTGGGAAGCAATGAGGAACAGTTATTATCTAGGTATCAAACCACAGGGGTTACAGAGCTTAACTACTTTTGCCGGCTGTACTGCACGATTGTGCGGAAGACAAAAAAGTTACATTATAGTAGACTTTTGCAATAAGACAGCATTGTAAGGTTGGGAAGGACTGTTTGGACATAGCTATCTGAACAGGAAGTGGCAACTTTTATTATCTGGTGGATTAAACATGAAAAACGTGAATTATTATAATTGGAAACCATGCAGTCTCACATACATATAAGACACACGGCATCCTACAAGCAGGGAAGCTAGGGGGTACTTACATGCTCGTCAGGAGACTCTTCAGCTGATGGCGCACAAAGACTTGTCACAGTCTGGGCCGGGCGAGGGATTTCCTGGTCCCGTGTGAACGCCAGCAGGTCAAAGTACCACAACTTTGGCACATACACGTCGTCGGCTCCGGCCCCAGACTTCTTTGACTTTTCAACCTTGTTCAGCTCTTTTTTGTAGACTGTGCGGAGAGCCTGTATCTTCTTACGCACAATGGTTTCATCCACAGATTCTGTGGGCTGATGCTCTTTGTGGAGGGCCACCAGCTTCTCGTATGCAGCTCTCTTCATGTTGCGGTTGCTATAATCCGCAGACTTTATTTTCCATAAGCAGGGCAGGGAGCGGTACATATCAATGAGTGCCCGCACAAATTCGTTGTCATTGGTAGACATCTGAAAGACAGAAATAGTTAAGTTAAGTTACATTAAGAAATTGAACGCTCAAAAAGGCTGCCAACAAGCGCAACAGCGTAATTGTTTAAAAACTTGCAAGCTCAAACGGATCTCTGCAGAGATCTCGTATACATCACTCTACAATACACATAAATTAGCATTGGTGCATGGCAGATGAAACAAACTGCACAAAGATATGACTTACTTTTGATGCAGTTATGGGATTCAGAATGAAGACGCTGCAGAGTTCTGGATTGCACTGTTGAAGGACACAGAACGAAGACGTTGCAGAGTTCTAGTTTGCAAAATAGGACGCACAGGTAGCGGAGGACGCACAAGTGATTCCAAAGGCCAGACTGTATAGAGTCGCGGTTTATATTTCGGAACGCAGCTATAGATGATCCTACTATGGCCAATCAGCGTTCACAGGTAGACGGTGTCACAGCCAGTCATTCCAAGCACATTTAAATTAAGGTAATGTATTGTTATAGAGCCCCCTTAATGTACATGACACCTCCCAGGCCGTCATCTTTTGTACTGAAAAGCGTCACCTTTAATTAAATGTTTTGGAAAAGCCCCCTTTTTGTAATGTACAAAGGCGTCTCGTTTGGTATGTCCTGTTATGAGTCATCAACTTTGTTTATGTATGTCACGATAGCATCTCCTTAAAATTAAATCCTATTAAAAGGCGTCCCGTTTTATAATGTCAGTATTGTATGGCGTCTCCTTTTTAATGTGATTTACGTTATAGTGTCTCCATTTTAATTACATTTGAAAAGAAAAGACGTCACCTTTTGTGGCGTATTGATTTTGTCACCTCCCTTGCCATCACGGCTGAGGGTGTCTCTTTTTGTAATGTTAAACACCTACCTGGCTAGAACGAGACGCTGCGACGCCCCCTTTGATCGTTGCTGGCGTCGTTGCTTTTGCTGTCAAACACGACAATACACACCGATCTGACGACCAAATAAAGTTCTGGACCTCTAGCCCCGACCAACGATATCACAGCGGGGTCCAGATCGCTGCGGCGTGTCAAACACAACGATATCGTTATTTAGGACGCTGCAACGTCACGGATCGCTATCGTTATCGTTACAAAGTCATTTCGTGTGAAGGTACCTTAAGTCTGTCTGCGGTCCCTCCTTGCAATCGTCCTCCGCTGACCACACCAATGCTGCCTGTGTACCCATGTAACCTATTTAAAACTGCATAGAGCCTGCTTTTTTATTTTAGGCCTAGTAAGTCTGTCTGCGGCCCCTCCTTGCAATCGTCCTCCGCTGACCACACCAATGCTGCCTGTGTACCCATGTAACCTATTTAAAACTGCATAGAACCTATTTTATTATTTTAGGCCTAGTAAGTCTGTCTGCGGTCCCTCCTTGCAATCGTCCTCCGCTGACCACACCAATGCTGCCTGTGTAAACCTGTAACCAATTTAAAACTGCATAGAGCCAACTTTTTTAGTTAACACATACTACCTTTGTCTGTCTGCGCCCCTAAATCACGCTGTCCTCCACTGAAAAAGCTGAGCTTCAACCTTCAGGCTCTCATTGAGTATTTTTTAATGTCACACTGCAGTTGGCCTACTACTTTGGTTGTGGCCTAGTAACGGTGTCTGCCACTCCCTGGTGTTGTCCTCCGCTGAAAAAGCTGAGCTTCAACCTTCAGGCTCTCATTGAGTATTTTTTAATGTCACACTGCAGTTGCCCTACTACTTTGGTTGGGGCCTAGTAACGGTGTCTGCTGCTCCTTGGTGTTCTCCTCCAGGTTTCCTTGTCTGAGCTTCAACCTTCAGGCTCTCATTGAGTATTTTGTAATGTCACACTGCAGTTGCCCTACTACTTTGGTTGGGGCCTAGTAACGGTGTCTGCCGCTCCTTGGTGTTCTCCTCCACTGAACAAAGCAGTGCCGCCTGTTTACTCCTGTTACCAATTTTGAACTTCATTTGGCCCACTTAATTACTTGGGCCCACTAACTGTGTCAGCCTCTCATTACAGTTGTCCTCCACTGAACAAACTAATGCCGCCTGGTTAGTCCTGTTACCAATTTTGAACTTCATTTAGGCTAGTTTATTCTTTGGCCCTATATCTGTGTTTCCTCCTCATCCTGCTTATTGCCCAGCCACTGCTAGATGAGTCTGCTGGTACATTGACCCAGACCACTACATTCCCCTTGCACTCTACACAGCCAGAATCTGACTCTGTTGAAAGTAAGGTTCCCCTTCCCGCATGCTATACCACCTTACACTGGGACAAAGAGGAAGGTGCAGATGAAAGTGCAGGTTCCTTCATCAGGTGGGGGGGCATACTCGTTGGCGACGTCACTGGCACAGGGCCCCTCATAGTAAGCAAAAGTGTCGCTGCCAGTGGGAGGCGCCCCCGCCGTGCAAACACACCGCCGTAATTTGAGGAGCCCTGTGCCAGTGCCAATGCCAAAGAGTGGGCCCCCCCTGCTTGCTCAGGATCACAGCACTTGCAAAGTTGAAATACTTACCTCTCACTGCGCCACTGCCGTGACGTGGTCCAGATTTCCTGGGCCCACAAAATACTTGAACCAGCCCTACCCCCAACAACTTTAGCCAAATGACCCCCAATTTCCAATGCCTAACTATTATTATAAGGGAAATTAAGATTGACAAGCTTCATTAACAAGAATGGATGTTTTTGCCATTAAAATGGGCACTCTAGGTGTTTTCCTGGCCCCCACTCACTGCCGACTATGCTGCCCCATTGACTTGCTTTGGGTTTCGTGTTTCGGCCGATCCCGACTTTACGAGATAATCGGCCGATTTCACTCGACCCGACTTTTGAGATAGTCGAGTTCCGCGAAACCCGACTCGACCCTAAAAAAGTCAAAGTCGCTCAACCCTACTCATCACTAGTGAGAACCCCACTGATCATAGAAGAGCGTACATTCTTCATGCAAGAAAGACAAAGTGAAACCTCCTGACCATAAGAGTTTACACTCTATAGGAGAGGATCCCACTGAACATAAGATATTACACACTACAGAAGAGAGAGTTATCCAGTGACTCTAGAGATTAAATTGTATTTACCGTACAAACTGTGCTTCACTGGTAACACAGGTCAACAAAAAAAAATTTTTTTTCTGGTGTCCAAAATATTTTAATGAATTTGGGGTATTTTTGGGGTGCTGATTCTGAATATGCTATCAGTTTTGCCAGATTGGCTCAAGTTTTTGACATTTTTGGTATCTTATTTATAGCACTTGTTGGTAAATGCGACGCATCATCTCATTAATTTCTTTGGATTAGTACTTGAACTGAGCAGTTCTCAATATAGTTTTGTGTTAATTAGTGTTCTAAAAGTTTGTTCATAGCTTGATTTTTGCACTAACTTTATGTTGTTGTCTGTTTTCCAGTGAAAAGCATGAACTCATCAAGAAGAAGTTGTCTTAACGATCCAGACTCATTCTGTTACATTTGTGGTGAATACACACTGCCAAAACATGGAAGAAACATAACAGACTTCGTAAAAAAAAGTGTATTTTGCCTATTTTGGGGTTATGCTTGGGGACCAAGACAAGTTTTGGGCACCACACATAGTGTGCAAAGCATGTATCGAATTATTACGAAAATGGAGCAAAGGACAAAGAAAAAGCTTCAAATTTGGTGTTCCAATGGTGTGGAGAGAGCCAAAAAATCATCATGATGACTGTTATTTCTGTGCAGTGCAAGTGCAAGGATTCAATAAGCATAAGAAACGAAAATGGGAGTAACATGGAATCTGCAAGAAGGCCTGTCCCTCATTGTGAAGATGTGCCTGTACCTGTGTTTACCATAAATAACAGTCATCATGATGATTTTTTGGCTCTCTCCACACCTTTGGAACACCAAATATGAAGCTTTTTCTTTGTCCTTTGCTCCATTTTCGTAATAATTCGATACATGCTTTGCACACTATGTGTGGTGCCCAAAACTTGTATTGGTCCCCAAGCATAACCCCAAAATAGGCAAAATACACTTTTTTTACGAAGTCTGTTATGTTTCTTCTATGTTTTGGCAGTGTGTATTCACCACAAATGTAACAGAATGAGTCTGGATCGTTAAGACAACTTCTTCTTGATGAGTTCATGCTTTTCACTGGAAAACAGACAACAACATAAAGTTAGTGCAAAAATCAAGCTATGAACAAACTTTTAGAACACTAATTAACACAAAACTATATTGAGAACTGCTCAGTTCAAGTACTAATCCATAGAAATTAATGAGATGATACGTCGCATTTACCAACAAGTGCTATAAATAAGATACCAAAAATCTCAAAAACTTGAGCCAATCTGGCAAAACTGATGACATATTCAGAATCAGCACCCCAAAAATACCCTAAATTCGATGAAATATCTTTGGCACCAAAAATGCTGTTGACCAGTGTAATCATAGATCTGCAATGGCCCAGGTAATGACAACCACTGAACAAGACATGACAATCTATTAGCTGCAGAGCATTTTCTAGAAGACATTAGCTCACTTACTGATGCTTCATTAGTGTGGGAAGTGGTGTCACAAATTAAACCTCAAAATGTTCAAACTGATATGAAATTTCAGGAAATGTGACTCAAACTCAATCCTCCGTGGATCGATCTCCTCATCTTTAATAATTACCATTAAATTATTTGCATATGAATACACCAACATAAAACCTTATGTAGAGTTTAAAAAATAAGCCATTTTACTGGAGTTCAATGGAATAAAATAATCCAGTAATTATTGTGTAATCTGTGACTATGATGCAAACTCAAATGATGAGAAAATGGATGATATGTCAATTGAATTTGTGTTGAATTTTTGAAAACTTGCTTCTCACAGTGAATGTGAAAAACATGCAATTGAATTGCCAAAAAATAACCCTTTCTCATTTTACACATTGCAAAAGATTGCATAAGCCAGACAAAGCTCATGTGACCTCAGGCATTGTGTGTTGTTCAGCCATCTATTCAGGGCTTACAGATATTACTAGGACATATGTATAATGTCTTAATTGTGTTTTTATGCTTTTTACAGAGTTTGTTGTCCTTTGCTGCTATCTACTGGTCGTTGTTATGATATGCTTTTCATGTGTTTTAGCTTTAACCCCTTAGTGACAGAGCCAATTTGGTACTTAATGACCGAGCCAATTTTTACAATTCTGACAACTGTCACTTTATGAAATTATAACTCTGGAACACTTTAACGAATCCCACTGATTCTGAGACTGTTTTTCGTGACATGTTGTACTTCATGATAGTGGTAACATTTCTTCAATATTACTTGCGATTATTTATTAAAAAAATGGAAATATGGCGAACATTTTTAAAATTTAGCAATTTTCAAACTTTATGCCCTTAAATCAGAGATATTTCACACAAAATAGTTAATAAATAACATTTCCCACATGTCTACTTTACATCAGCACAATTTTGGAATCAAATTTTTTTTTTGTTAGGAAGTTATAAGGGTTAAAAGTTGACCAGCGATTTCTCATTTTTACAACAAAATTTACAAAACCATTTTTTTTAGGGCCCATCTCACATTTAAAGTCACTTTGATGGGTGTACATGACAGAAAATACCCAAACTTGACAACATTCTACAAATTAAACCCCTCAAGGTGCTCAAAACCACATTCAAGAAGTTTATTAACCCTTTACGTGCTTCACAGGAACTGAAACAATGTGGAAGGAAAAAATGAACATTTAAATTTTTTTGCAAACATTTTAATTCAGAACCAATTTTTTTTATTTTCTTAAGTGTAAAAAGAGAAAAAGAACCATAAAATTTGTTGTGCAATTTCTCTTGAATATGCAGATACCCAATATGTGGGGGTAAACTACTGTTTGGGCGCACGGCAGAGCTTGGAAGAGAAGGGGCACCATTTGACTTTTTCAATGCAGAATTGGCTGGAATTGAGATTGGACGCCATGTTGGGTTTGAGAGCCCCTGATGTGCCTAAACAGTAGAAACCCCCCACAAGTGACACCATTGTGGAAACTAGACCCTTTACGAAACTTGTCTAAATGTGTGATGAGCACTTTAAACCCCCAGGTGCTTCACAGAAGTTTATAACGTAGAGCCATGAAAATAAAAAATCACATTTTTTCGACAAAAATGATTTTTCGCCCCCAAGTTTTTATTTTTACAAAGGTAACAGGAGAAATTAGACCACAATCGTTGTTGTGCAATTTATCCTGAGTACGCTGATACCCGATATGTGGGGGTAAACCACAGTTTGGGCGCATGGCAGAGCTTGGAAGAGAAGGAGCACCGCTTGACTTTTTCAATGCAGAATTGGCTGGAATTGAGATTGGATGCCTTATCACGTTTGGAGAGCCAATGATGTGCTTAAACAGTGGAAACCCCCCACAAGTGAAACCTTTTTGGAAACTAGACCCACTACAGAACTTATCTAGATGTGTGGTGAGCACTTTGAATCCCCATGTGCTTCACAGAAATGTATAACGTAGAGCCGTGAAAATGAAAAATCCATTTTTTTTCCTCAAAAATTATTTTTTTAGCTTGCAATTTTTTATTTTCTCAAGGGTAACAGGAGAAATTGGATGCCAAAATTTGTTGTCCAGTTTGTCCTTAGTACGCTGATACCCCATATAAGGGGAGGACTACTATTTGGGCAAACCTCGGGGCTCGGAAGGGGAGTAGTGATGTTTTAAAATGCAAACTTTGATGGAATGGTCTGTGGGCGTCATGTTGCATTTGCAGAGCTCCTGATGTATCTAAACAGTAGAAACCCCCCACAAGTGACCCAATTTTGGAAACTAGACCCTCCAGAGAGATTATCTAGATGTGTGGTGAGCACTATGAACCCCCAACTACTTCACAGTAGTTTATAATGTAGAGCCATGAAAATAAAAAATCATATTTTTTCCACAAAAATGATCTTTTCACCCGAAAATGTTTACTTTCACAAGGGTCACAGGAGAAATTGGACCCCAAAATGTATTGTGCAATTTATGTTGAGTATGCTGATACCCCATATCTGGGAAAGAACCACTGTTTGGGCGCATGGCTGAGCTCGGAAGGGAAGGAGTGCCGTTTTGGAATGCAGACATTGATAGAATGGTCTGCGGGTGTTATATTGCGTTTGCAGAGCCCCTGATGTACCTAAACAGTAGAAACCCCCCACAAGTGACCCCATTTTGGAAACTAGACCACCCAAGGAACTATCTAGATGTGTGGTGAGCACTTTGAATGCCCAAGTGCTTCACAGAAGTTTATAATGCAGAGTCATGAAAATATTTTTTTTTTCCACAAAAATGATTTTTTTCGTCCCCAATTTTTTATTTTCATAAAGGTCACAGGAGAAATTGAACCCCAAAATTTGTTGTCCAATTTGTCCTGAGTATGCTGATGCCCCATATGTGATGGGACCACAGTTTGGGCACACATCAGGGCTTGGAACGGAAGTAGTGATGTTTTAAAATGCAGACTTTGATGGAATGGTCTGCGGGCATCATGTTGTATTTGCAGAGCCCCTGATGTGTCTAAACAGTAGAAACCCCCCACAAGTGACCCTATTTTGGAAACTAGACCCCCAAGGAATGCCCAAGTGCTTGATAGAAGTTTGACGCAGAGCCATGAAAATAAAAAATCATCTTTTTCCACAAAAATGATTTTTTAGCCCCCAATTTTTTTTATTTTCGCAAGGGTAAGAGAAGAAACTGGACCCCAAAGTTGTTGTCCAGTTAGTCTTGAGTATGTTGATACCCCATATGTGGGGGTAAACCACTGTTTAAGCGTGGCAGAGCTCAGAAGGGAGGGAGCACCATTTGACTTTTTAAGCGCAAAATTGGCTGTCGCGTTTGGAGACCCCCTGATGTACCTAAACAGTGGAAACCCCCCAATTCTAACTCCAACCCTAACCCCAACACACCCCTAACCCTAATCCCATCCCTAACCATAACCCTAATCACTACCCTAATGCCAAAACACCACTAATCCCAACTCTAACCCTAATCAAATCCCTAAGCCCAACACACTCCTAATCATAACCTCAACCCTAACCTCAAACCTAACCCTAATCCCAACCCTAATCCCAATACACCCCTAACCCTAATCCCAACCCTAACCTTAACCCTAATCCCAAACCTAACCTTAATCCAAAACGTAACCCTAATGCCAACCCTATCCCTAACTTTAGCCCAAACCTTAACCCTAACTTTAGCCCCAACCCTAACCCTAACCCTAGCCCTAACCCTAACTTTAGGCTAAACCCTAACCCTAACCCTAGTCCTAACCCTAACCATAATTTGAAAATGGAAATACATACATTTTTTTTATTTTATTGTTTTTTCCTAACTAAGGGGGTGATAAAGGGGGGGGTATTTATTATTTTTTCTATTTTGATCACTGTGATAGGATCTCACATTGAGCAAAATAAAACAAGAGGAAGAATCTTCCTCTGCAGGTCGGCACGTCATGGCAGGCGCACTGCGCATGCGCCCGCCATTTTCTTCCCAGAGGAAGAAGCCGGCGGCCAGGAGGGGACGCGGGAGGACCCAGGGACACCGGTAAGTATAACAGGGTCCCCGATCCCCCTATTTCTCTGTCCTCTGATGTGCGATCACATCAGAGAACAGAGAATGACACACCACTTTTTTTTCCAGTCTCCGGTAAACGGTTAATGTCTTGCGTTCGCAAAACAGGGGTCGGTAAAAACCGACCTCGATCATGTTCTTTGGGGACTTGGCTACCCCCGGCAGCCAAGACCCCAAAGATCTGCTGGGTGCCGGCCAACAGGCACACTGCACATGCAAAAGTGTAACCAGACTCTAAAGGTCAGAGAGAACTTTGAGACATCTAGAGTTAAGCATCGTGACAAACTAGATGTATTAAGGGACATATTTGAACGCTATTTAGCAGCTTTTCCATGCCCTAACAATGATGTAGCAGATTTAACTGCAACAGTGAATTGTGTATCTGCCGCCTATGATCCCTACCAGAAACTGTCTTCAAAGTACATCACATTCCTGAGTAACTTTGACATGGATGATGCATAGCAGAGCTCGCTGAAAGAGAAACTCTACTCCAAGTAAAAACTGCATTGATACGAGATGCCCAGGACAGGGCAAAGTTCTGCAGTTCTGTTAGGTCACATTGCTCAACATCAACCAAAATCTCATCTCAGTCTTCATGATCTTCTCATTCCAGAAAGTCAACATTGTCTGACAAGCTACTGGAAATCCATGCCAGTGCAGAGTAGGCTAGAGTTAGAAGCTAATTTGCCAGGAAGGAAGCAGAAGTAGAAGCAAAAAGAAATTGGATGAAACCAGAAGCTCAAAGAACTGAGATTTGGTCCCAATTAAAAATGCAGGAAGCTGAAGCCAAATTAAAAAAGCAGGAATTGGAAGCTCAACATAGTAACATAGTAACATAGCTAGCAAGGCCGAAAAACAACATTTGTGCATCCAGATCAGGCTATATTCTGTGAGAATAAATCCCCAGATCTACGTCCTTCTAAAGAACCTAATAACTGTAAGATACAATATTTTCACTCTCCAGGAAGACATCCAGGCTTCTCTTGAACCCCTCCACGGAGTTCGCCATCCACACCTACTCAGGCAAGGAATTCCAGATTCTCACTGCCCTAACAGTAAAGAATCCTCTTCTATCTGGGGGAAAAACCTTCTCTCCTCCAGACGCAGAGAATACCCCCTTGTGACGATCACCTTCCTTGGTATAAACAAGTCCTCGGAGAGATATTTTTATTGTCCCCTAATATACTTATAGATGGTTATTAGATCGCCCCTCAGTTGAAAACAGAAAAGGATGGAATCCTAATTAAAGATCTTCCAAACTGAAAGAGAAGAAATAGCTGCCCTTCAGGTCCTTAAGCGAGCACCAGATCAAGATGCTCATCTGGAATGCCTCATTACAAGAGAAGCAAAAAACCAAACTGATCACACTACTGATTACATGCTCAGACGATCATCCAGGCTAGCTCCACTTCCAATCTACCACATAGATGTAGTCAAGCAGCAAAAGACATCACCACTTGCTACTGACAAGGTGACAAGGAAAATTTCAAAAGTATCCCACAAATTATGCCACATCTAATAAAGCCTCTTAAACAGCAGCTTAACTCTTATGCCACATAATTTTGTCCTCGTACATCTCAGCCATATAAACAGAACTTACATCCCCTAAGTTAATTCAGCAACAATGACTTGGAGATCAGACTTTTATGGCTTTGCCAGATACATGATTTTCAGGGATTTAATAAACATCAGTCTCTCCAACTTTGATGAGAGTCGAGAATTTTAGAGCCTGGAAGCTAACCTTTTAAGTTGTAAGGCACAGAATCTGCAGAGTGCATCAAAACATTAAGAGCAGTTCATGTAGGTCTTTCAGATGCAGGTCTTGCAGCAGCATGGGAGAGACTGGAGCAATCCTATGGCATCTCAGAAGCCATATAAAGTGCCTTATTTAAGAAACTACAAACATTCCCAAATTTAACTAGTAATGTTATCCAAGCATGTTCAGGTTCTAACCAAGTTACTTTGGCGTGCTTGAATAATGTGTTCAAGTCCCCGCGCCTGCATGTTTCGACAGCCTGTTCAACAGCTGAAACACATGCAGGGAATGCATAACAAACAAGCAATCCATGCATGTGTTGCGACTATTGAACAGCCACAAGAGATGCAGCTGCGGGGACTCAGACATATTTTTCAAACAAGCCGAAGACACTCGGTTACCACCCGAACATGCTCGAATAACACTTTATCCGAGCACGACCACTCATCACTATTAACTAACAAAGACAGCCGCAAGTTTCAGGATCTGAGTCACCTGTTAAAGAAAATAGAATTGGCAAAATTAGACCCATGTCTTTCAGGATTGACTTACCTTGACACTGCTCATGGCGTTAATCCAGTGGTATAAAAATTGCTATACAACATGCAGGAGAATGATCCCAGTTTCAAATTCACTGAACCTACTCCACCATCTTTATTATCAACTGCAAGGTATGATACTATAACACTACCACCAAATGTAGAAAGTTAAGGGGCACAGTATCGGTTAGGAACACTGACATTCCATTTACTGCTCCTTCTTTTGCTAAACTAAATGCTCTTGCACTTAATGATATGGAGAACAAAAATATGCACCCAAGCCACAAAAGGCCTCTCCCACTTAAGGAATGTCATGCTCTCAAGGCAAAGACTTTGCAAGAGGGCAGAGATACTCTCAAGGAGCTTGGGATATGTTACAAATGTGCATCCTCAGGTGATGCAGCTATAGACTATAAGGCTGTCATTAGGTACACCAAATTAAGTTGTGACAAACAAGTTGTGGCTATGCATCCAACAACAGCTCCTCACAATTCACAACCTTCAAAAACATCCAATCCTGCCTCAATGCATGGCAGGAAGTTAAAAGCTTCTGACCTAACTGCAATTGGTGTTTTCTTTTCATGCATTAAAGTTTGCAGAGAAGGGACCAATCCTAAATACTGCACCAAGGTATGTCTGATCTAGGTCTCTGCAGAAGACCAACCTGACAAGGCCACCATACTGTATGCCATAATTGATG
This sequence comes from Ranitomeya variabilis, assembly GCF_051348905.1. Taxonomy (NCBI): domain Eukaryota; kingdom Metazoa; phylum Chordata; class Amphibia; order Anura; family Dendrobatidae; genus Ranitomeya; species Ranitomeya variabilis. The sequence continues at coordinate 1,075,040,111 of NC_135232.1, read as the reverse complement.
AGCAAAGCAACAGGTCTCTAACTAAACCTAAATTATTTGAGATCTTCCACATAAGGGGACATGAGGCTCCTTACACCCTCAACAACTGCTGTGGTCGAATGGAGACATCTGGCAGGAAGGCCTTTGGATACATTTTCTCTTCAATCAAGAGAAATATGCACATACCCTTAATTGAAAGTGAACAGATACCCAATAGGGAAAATATCCCACTCATAAAAACTACACTTTACTATCCCCACTTGAGACATCTAGCTAAGAAGATTGATATTGATATTCTAATTCTACTCAGAAGGGACATTGTGAAGGTCCACAAGGTGCCCCAACAATGCAATGACCCAAATGACTCTCCATATGCACAGAGACTTGATCTAGGCTGGATAATCATGTGCAATGTTAGATTGGATTAGAGTCAAAAACCTTCCAAAGTCAAAAACCTTTGTTCTCCAAAATGGTGCTTCCGGCACTCGCAGTGGCATGACGGGCTGGGGGAAATCCCGGTGACAACAGATGCCCGTGAGCATCACACTCGAGCACCATCAGCAACGCCGATGACCATCCGACACACCGCACCTGCTTCTGACCCGGACACCATTTTTACGAAGGGCAACAGTGCTGGAAACAATACGGATAGAGGAAAACCGCAGACACAATATGACAGGTGCAAAAACAGTGCCTAATGACAGAATCATACAGGTAAGGATAGACATAATAGTGGGGAAGAAAGATAAAGTGCAATGCACATATAGAGGTCTAAAAATACCAGAGTGTATCCAAATAGGATCAAAGGAGAAAATAATACAGTCTCAAAGCAGATAATAAAGATATATGAATAGTGTACATATAAGACCAAAAAAAAAAAAAAAAAGAAAAATGCACTGTCATAATAGTGCAGATAACATCGATTGCAGGTCATAATATCTCATATCCTATTCGATGTCAGAGAAAGTTCATGAGTGATGGATAAGGTCCATGTATAATGATCATACGTTTTACAGTTCTTAAAGGAAAAGATGCCTCATAGGGTATGTTCCAACACATCCTAATTGTGATATAGTTAAACATGCTCCATAAGAAGAATATGAATGTTATTTGAAATGCTGAAACAAGCTAAGAAATAAATACAGTAAAAAAAGAGAACACACAATTAAAATACAAGGCCTGACAAACACGGAAATCACAAAATACAAATGAACAAGTAATGAATGACCACCAATGGTCTATTTATAAGAATGGGGCAAAACTAAGCTGCTCGTTTAATCCTGCTGGTATCATAGTGCCATGTATGGTAACTCAGCGTTTTTTGTCTTATGTCTTTGTATACAGTGCATCAATTGATCATGAGAATGGCCTTGAGGCCGTCAAGCTCTGCATGCGGTCTAGTAACTGAAAGTTCCTACTTCACCACAAAGAAGAGACTTACATTGATGATGTTTTCAGTCTTCAGTATCCGGGCATTGATCTAGAGTTTTGTCCTGATGTCAGCATCCTCATCTCAAATCTGAGAACGTTGGTTTAGACTGTCAGTGATTTGAATACTTCTCCAGATGGACAAGGCTTGTTCGCGCCACTGCAAGGTGAGTCCACATTGTACTGTGCTATTGCAAGGACGTTAATGCTGATAGTTGTGAACTGTCATAAGCCTCTCTCTGCGGAAGAAATTGCTCTGAGTGAGTTGTTTGTGATGTAATGGGTACAGAAAGTATTCAGACCCCTTTAAATTTTTCAATATTTGTTTCATTGCAGCCATTTAGTAAATTAAAAATATATATTTTTTTTCTCACTAATGTACACTCCGCACCCCATCTTGTCTTAAAAAAACTGAAATTTAGTATTTTTTGCAAATTTAACTAAAAAGGAAAACTGAAATATCACATGATCATAAGTATTCAGACCCTTTGATCAGACACTCATATTTAAGTAACATGCTGTCCATTTCCTTGTGATCCTCCTTGAGTTGGATCTACTCCTTCATTGGAGTCCAGCTATGTTTAATTAACCCCTTCCCGACCTGTGACGCCACATGGGCGTCATGAAAGTCGGTGCCAATCTGACCTGTGACGCCTATGTGGCGTCATGGCAGGATCGCGTTCCTGCAGATCGGGTGAAAGGGTTAACTGACATTTCACCTGACCTGCAGAGACAGGGGGAGTGGTACATGAGCCCAGGGGGGAGGCTTCGCCCCCCCGTGGCTACGATCTCTCTGATTGGCTGTTGAAAGTGACGTTTTACTTTCACTTTCAATGAAAGCAATCATAATATTTCACCAATGAAAATTGGTGAAATATTACAATCCTGCCATGGCCGATGCTGCAATATCATTGGCCATGGCTGGAGACCACGAACTGCCCCCGCCACAGATCTCCTCCCCTCTGTCCTCAGTCCGGTCCTCTGCTCCCCTCCATCCTCCTGTCCGCTCGCCCCGTGCTCCGATCCCACCCCCCCGTGCTCTGATCTCACCCCCCATAATTACCAACCTCCGGTGTCCCTCCCGGTGTCCATCCATCTTCTGCATGGGTGTCGCCATCTTCCAAAATGGTGGGCGCATGCGCAGTGCGCCTGCTGAATCTGCCAGCCGGCAGATTCGTTCATTCATTTTGATCACTGTGATAGATTATATCACAGTGATCAACATAAAAAAATAGTAAATAACCCCCCTTTATCACCCCCATAGGTAGGGATTAGGGTTACGGTTAGAATTAGGGTTAGGGTTAGAATTAGGCTATGTGCACATGGTGCGGATTTGGCTGTGGATCCGCAGCAGATTGGCCGCTGCGGATTTGTAGAAGTTTTCCATCATGTTTACAGTACCATGTAAACCTATGGAAAACCAAATCTGTTGTGCCCATGGTGCAGAAAATACCGCTCGGTATTTTCCACAGCATGTCAATATTTTTTGTGGATTCCATAGCGTTTTACACCTGTTCCTGTATAGGAATCCACTGGTGGTCACTTGTGGGGGAGCGCCAATGTTTAGGCACACACGGGCTCTCCAAATGCGACATGGTGTCCGCAAACGATTGGAGCTAATTTTCCATTCAAAAAGTCAAATGGCGCTCCTTACGTTCCGAGCCCTGCCGTGCACCCAAACAGTGGTTTACCCCCAAATGTGAGGTATCGTTGTACTCAGGAGACATTGCCCAACAAATTTTAGGATCCATTTTATCCTGTTGCCCATGTGAAAATGAAAAAAATTGAGGCTAAAAAATATTTTTGTGAAAAAAAGTACTTTTCATTTTTACAGATCAATTTGTGAAACACCTGAGGGTTTAAAGTGCTCACTATGCATCTAGGTAAGTTCCTTGGGGGGTCTAGTTTCCAAAATGGGGTCACTTGTGGGGGAGCTCCAATGTTTAGGCACACAGAGGCTCTCCAAATGCGACATGGTGTTTGCTAACGATTGGAGCAAATTTTTCATTCAAAAAGTCAAATGGCGCTCCTTCCCTTCCGAGCGTTGCCGTGTACCCAAACAGTGGTTTACCCCCACATGTGAGGTATTGGTGTACTCAGGAGAAATTGCCCAACAAATTTTATGATCCATTTTATCATGTTGCCCATGTGAAAATGGAAAAATTGAGGTTAAAAGAACTTTTTTGTGAAAAGAAAGAACTTTTTCATTTTTACGGATCAGATTGTGAAGCACCTGGGGGTTTAAAGTGCTCACTATGCATCTATATAAGTTCCTAGGGGGGTCAAGTTTCCAAAATAGGGTCACTTGTGGGGGAGCTCCAATCTTTAGGCAGACGGGCTCACCAAATGCGACATGGTGTCCGCTAAAGATTGAAGCCAACTTTTCATTCAAAAAGTCAAATGGCGTTCCTTCCCTTACGAGCCCTGTTGTGTGCCCAAACAGTGGTTTCCCCCCACATATGGGGTATCGGTGTACTCAGGACAAATTGACTAACAACTGTCAGGGTCCATTTTCTCCTTTTACCCTAGGTAAAATAACAAAATTGTTGCTAAAAGAATATTTTTGTGACTAAAAAGTTAAATGTTATTTTTTTTCCTTCCATGTTGCTTCTACTGTTGTGAAACACCTGAAGGGTTAAGAAACTTCTTGAATGTGGTTTTGGGCACCTTGAAGGGTGCAGTTTTTAGAATGGTGTCATTTTTGGGTATTTTCAGCCATATAGACCCCTCAAACTGACTTAAAATGTGAGGTGGTCCCTAAAAAATGGTTTGGTACATTTTGCTGTAAAAATGAGAAATCGCTGGTCAAATTTTAACACTTATAAATTCCAACCAAAAAAAATTTTGTTTCCAAAATTGTGCTGATGTAAAGTAGACATGTGGGAAATGTTATTTATTAACTATTTTGTGTCATATAACTCTTTTAGCTCTATAACTCGTATAACTCAGGTTTAACAGAATAAGAATTCAAAATTTTAAAATTGCGAAATGTTCAAAATTTTTGCCAAATTTCCATTTTTTTCACAAATAAACGCAAAAATTATCGACCTAAATTTACCACTAACATGAAGCCCAATATGTCGTGAAAAAACAGTCTCAGAATCGCTAGGATCCCTTGAAGCGTTCATGAGTTATTACCCCATAACTCCAAGGTAGGGACATCATACCAAGATAGGGGACAGACACTGCAATTCGGCATTATCGCTTCATCATATACATGTTTGGATGGATATGAGCTAAATATTCCTGGGTTCTATCTTTCTCTTGATGAACCTCGGAAGAGGGGAAACGCGTCGAGTTGTATATGGCCTGGGAACTTTGATATGGCCTAGCACGGATTATATTTTTATTGCGGTGTCTTGTTGTGGTGTGGTTTTGTTTTGGTTTTGGCTTATTAACCCTTGTTGGACATGATCTGTTGTGATAAAAGTGTCTTGTGGTATAATTCTACCTAATTATGAATGATGGTATATTGATAATTCTTGCTGTGTGACTATCTATATCAGATTGGGAAGGAATCTATATCTGGAGTTAGTCCTGGGGTTTGTAGGAGGTTCCTTGGTGGTCATTTAGGTTTTCCCATAAACCTGTTCTCTCATTAGTGTCCCCAATTTATAGGTCCTGGGGGGACCCTGTAAACATCGAGAGATATTACTGTGATATCAGGAATACAACTTCCAGAATTGGATAGCCTAAACAGATAGTGGATTGCGGATAACAGAAGTTATCTCTATTAAGTTATCCCAAAGGAGGATTAATAAATATTAATAAAGAATTTTTATGTAGAACAGCATATCATTACGGAAGCTTAGGTCCATGAAGATATAAAGAAATTACAGCACTAGCTATCAAAAAAATGATTTTTGACCAAAGGAATTTACACACATCTCTCCTCTTTCTCATCTACCTGTTTAATCTCTGTTGCACTCCCTGCCACCATAGGGCCCTATAGGATGAGCAGGGAAAGTCGTCGTTGAGCGGGGGCACCAGTGCGCAGGTATTAGTGTGCCAACCTCCGCTGGTAGGTAGATACATGTTGGCCAGTGTAGGCGCAGGCACCCCCCCTGGTGTTTTCATCACTTTTAAAGTATGATGTCATTTGTATATTGTGTATTATTTAGTTTTGTTATATGTTGAATAAAGTTATGGTTTTATAGATATAGAAGAGATAACTGTGAACTACTCTCCTCACTCAGCAACTTGGAACTGATTTTCGTCCACCTTAAGACTCAGTGTCTGGAAACAAATATCAGAGGCGGTGGAAACATGGTCAAGATCTGGCTGTTACTGAAGTAGATGGAAAAGGGAGTACCTCACTCTTCTTCAAAGAGGAAGAAAATGGCAACAAGTTAAAATAAATTTACAAGTAGGTGATACTGTTCTCAGGAATCACCAGAAAATGGAAATGCATGGCGTGTGGAACTTTTCTCAAGAAGCTTTCCTACGGAAGATGTTAAGGTGGGTAAAATGGGAGTGACAGTCCCTAAGCAAGGTGACTCTAAATTGTTCACTAATACTGTATATCAAAGGTTATCTTAGTTCCTTTCGCCTAGATCAGTAGAAGTATCAAACAACTTTCAGACCACTCAGGATGCTCGCACACCAGAATGTGGGGCAATACAAGTATATGGGAGCTTTTAAGATACACAAAATGCCAGAAGACTGACACCTAGGATGCTCATCTAATCAAAACTGAAACTTGAAATATTGGTTTACAATGGGGTTGGAGACAGACTAGCCTAGTGGGGCTAGATGGACTATCCATTAGATTATTCAAGGAACTTGGTGATAGACATTCTTCTACCTCGTACTTACATTAATGTTATAGGTGTAATACATTCATTTGTTTTTTGTCTTTAAGGTTAAGGTACACTTAATTAAACTTCAGGAATGCCATCTTCAGTTCAAGATGATCAACATAGTGAAATCCAAGTATTTCAGACGGGGAGTGTGCTGTCCAGCCATGTCTTTAGAGCTTACAGACTTACAGAAATTACTAGGAAATGTGAACAGCGGGGAAAGTAATTATTTGATACACTGCTGATTTTGCAAGTTTTCCCACCTACAAAGAATGGAAAGGTCTGCAATTTTTATCATAGGCACACTTCAACTGTGAGATACAGAATCTAAAAATAAAAAAAACAGAAAATCCCATTGTATGATTTTTAGATAATTAAATTGCAGTTTATTGCATGAAATAAGTAATTCATCACCTACCAAACACCAAGAATTCTGGATCCTACAGACCTGTTTGTTTTTTTTTAAGAAACCCTCCTACTCATTACCTGTGTTAGTGAGGACAAAGAGGATAGAGGAGTATAATGGGTATACTAATTTATTTTGTGCAAAAAGAAAAAAAAAAAAAAAAAGAGCATGAACCGCACATCCCAAAATCATACGTTGATCTAAAGCCGCTAGGCAAAAATTAATATACTGAACATGAGGTTTTCAGTTTAACATTCTGATCAGACTGTATGAAGCCCACTGCCACTTCACGGCAAACCTCGTAGTGGGTCCTACCGCCCTAACGGAGCGGAGCCGTGCGGTGACCACCGCTGCAGCGGCCATGCCCCAGCAGGGCGGACGGCCTGTTGCCCCACAGCACCCATGCTGCGAGACTGAGCCCCCATGACTCCAGACCGCGCCGCCCCACCAGCACAAAGCCACAGCAACAATGGCTGCCACACAGCACCAGCACCAAAATGAAAGGAGCATTTAAACTCACCTTCCTCTAGCTCTTCAGTGAGAGCCAAAATGGGCTAGACCCCTTACTTTTTTTTTTTTTATACAAATTTATTAAATATGCAAAATGTAAATACACGCATAAACCACATAAATATAGAGCATATACAAAATACATACATGGTGCATAAGGATGGAAACTGGAAACAAATTTTCCCCGGTGAACGGAGCCCAGGTAATAAGTCAGTCTGAAAGCAACAGCAGACTGGTAGTGTATGGAGCCGCAAGACACCACCTAACTAATGAGTGGAGTAAAGCGACAAACAGTCGCTAATAGTAGGCAATGCAAGGTGTGCTTACCGCAGAAAGGGTGGGCAAACCAGGACACCGGACTGGAACCAGGGTGGATAGACCCCCGACGCGCGTTTCGCTTGAATAATTAACTGCTTTATCAAGGGGATAGGTGACAGGGCCGAGAAGGACCTTAATATGGGCCGGACTCAGAGCATGTGACGTCTCACATGCTGCGAGGCGGCCAATGATAGGCGGTGAAGGCGGCGCATGCGCAGATCGGACCGCAGGTCCTACAGCCAGAAGCGGCATCCAGCATCACAGCATGTGAGCGGGGAAAAGCCCCGGTCACACGTGGGAGGCAGTGCTGACGCCGCCCTGGGGCAGGAACCGGCACGTCGGACCAGCGCACGCGCACTGCCACCAATGTAAAGGAAGATAATAATCCCAAACAGGCCGAAAGGTATTGTAGGAGGATCTGGGGATATAACCTCTAATATGAAAAACAATCCATGAAGTTGGGACATAGCACCCCCGCATGTAAACAGAAGACAGTCAGCTACAAGATAGAAACAAACAATATCATATCATACATAAGATGTTAACAAATTTAACAAATACAGCATCTTCGTAATGATGTTACGGAATGCATTTTGTCTCTCCTTATGGAATTTAATATCAGATCCTCCACTGAAAGGAATGGAAAAAGGGGAATTTGCAATGAAGGTGAATCTCGGCACACCAAAAATGTGAAAAGAACTAAAAAAAGACAAAATAAAGACAAGTACCATATTAGTAACAGGTAAAAGAAAAAACAGATTAAAAACAATGCTAAAAATAGGATCCAGCAGGGGGAAACCTGTTCCTATCGGGTGGGGGTCAGGACATGACAGAATGTCAAAAACGTAAAAAAGAGGGGAGCCAGGAGAGGCTACAAAAAAGGTTAGCCACAACCTGGAAAGAGTGTTTAATAATAGACTCATCTACGTACATTTGAAAATTTAAAGAAATGAGGCAAAACTAAGCGATTCGTTCAAGCCGCTAGGTGCGACCGTATTCAGTCTAACGATCCAGCCAGCTTCGCGCTGTGCCAATACCTTATTATAGTTTCCCCCACGGGTACCCAGATGCACACAGTCAATGCCCCTGACCCGAAGCGACCCCGCGTCACAATCATGAAATAATTTGAAGTGGCGCGGAATCGTCTTCAGGAGAGAGGCATCGACTGTGCTCCTGGCCGCCTGAATGTCACGGACGTGCTCCCTAGTGCGTATACGGAGCTCCCTCGACGTTAAACCCACATAGATTAAAGGACAACTGCACATAGCATAATATACAACATTCTTCGTGCTGCACGATATGTGGTGTCTGATAGAATATGTCCTATTACCGTCGGATGATGTAAAGGAAGCAGTCCGGACAATATTGGCACAAGCCATGCAGTGACCACACTGGAAGCAGCCAAGCACTGGGCCCCTGGAGCCAAAAGGGTTACTGGTAGGGGGAACATAATGGCTCCGAACGAGCATGTTGTTAAGATTAGGGGACCTCCTTGCTGTCATGGAAGAGAAGTCACCCAGGACGGGGCCCAGGGATGGTTCAGTTCCTAGAATAGGCCAATGCTGGGCCAGGATCTCCTTCATATTATACCACTCATGGTTATATGTTGTTATAAATCTTATTTTTGTATCCCCTGGCCCGGTTTTGGCCTTACGACCTGTGTTATAAAGAAGATCCCTACGAGGTGTCCTCCTGGCTCTATCATAGCCACGCCTGACGCATCTGCGGCTGTAGCTGCGTGCCTCTAAGCAGGCTTTAAGAGTCACAGCCTGGGCCTGGAATTTGTCCTCTGTGGAACAGATCCGCCTCATCCTCAAGAACTGTCCGACCAGGACGGCCCTCACTGTTGCTGGGTTGTGTGCCGAATCGGCATGCAGCAGAGCATTAACGGCCGACGGCTTTCTGAAGACGTCAGTCTGGACCCAACGGGTATTGTCGATCTCCAGACTGACGTCAAGAAAGTCGACGTGCCTAGCATCATATTGATAGGTTAACGTGATGTTATAGGGGTTATCATTAAGTTAACTCATAAAGTCCTCGAGCTGCTGCGCCATGCCCCCCCACAAGAATAGAATGTCATCTATATATCTGAGCCAGCACAGCACATGGTCGGCGGCCTGGGCCCCCCCCCCCCCCGTCACCAAACAAGTATCTCTCCCAGTAACCCAGGAAGAGATTGGCATGCGAAAATTTGTTTCCAGTTTCCATCCTTATGCACCTTGTATGTATTTTGTATATGCTCTATATTTATATGGTTTATGCGTGTATTTACATTTTGCATATTTAATAAATTTGTATACCCATTATACTCCTCTATCCTCTTTGTCCTTACTATTAGAATGGAGTGGGTGGCCTCCTTTGTAGGCTTTGGGTCCTTTTACACTATTTAGTGTTAAATAGCCCCTTGTTTTCTTTGCTGAAACAAGTGTTCTGGTTCTATAATAGTCATTACCTGTATTAATTGTACTTGTTTGAACTCATTTTAGCTGCATAAAAGACACATGTCCACTCAATCAATCAATCACACTCCAGCCTCTCACCAATGGCCAAGACCAAAAAGCTGGCCAATGGCCAAGAACAAAAGGACACAAGGTAAAAAATTGTAGACCTGCACAAGGCTGGGATGGTCTACAGGACAGTAAGCAAGCAGCTTGGTGAGAAGGCAACAACTGTTGGCACAATTATTAGAAAATGGAAGAAACACAAGATGACTGTCAAACTTCCTCAGTCTTGGGCTCCATGCAAGATTTCACTTTGTGGGCTAACGATGAGTCTGAAAAAGGTAATGAATCAGCCGGGAACTACATGGGAGGACCTAGTCAATGACCTGAAGAGAGATGGGACCATAGTCTCAAACATTACCATTAGTAACATGCTATGCCACCATGGATTATAATCCTGCATTGCAAGCAAGGTCCTACTGCTCAGGCCAGCAAATGTCCATGCCCATTTGAAGTTTACCAATGACCATCTGGATGAACCAGAGGAGTCATGGGAAAAGGTTGTGTGGTCAGATTAGGCCAAAATGTAACTTTTTATATTAACTACTTTCACTGTGTTTAGAGGCAGAAGAAGGATTAGTACAACCCAAAGAACACTGTGGCAACTGTAAAGCATGGAGAGGGAAACATCAAACTTTGGAGGTACTTTTCTGGAACGAGGAAAGAAAGACTGCATCATATTGAAGGGAGGATGGATGGGGTCATGCATTGCAAGCTTTTGGCCAGCAACCACCTTCCCTCAGTAAGAGCCCTGAAGTTGGGTCGTGGCTGGGTCTTCCAGCATGACAATGATCCAAAACAGTATAGACTAACACGGCACTCTATAGTAAAAGTGTTGTTGATGCTCAAGTCAGGTATCCAACCTGTCAAAATATTTTAATAAACTTGGCACTCAGTATTTGAACAAAAAAGAGCTTCCTTTTATTTGTGCATCCAGACAAAAATGGTTATGAACGTTTTTGGTCCCTCACAGGACCTTCATCAGAACATTCTTTAACATGAACTGGATGTGAAGGGGTGCTCTGTAAGCAGTCATGAGCTTCCAAATTATAGGGACCTGCTGCAGTGGGTATGTGCTGTAGACTAGCTGGGCATCATAAGCCAAGGACAGCGCAAAAGGCAAAGGCAAAACTATTGCAAAAAGAACCACACTGTATCCCAGTGTGCGAGTGCACCATGCAGCAGGGAGGAACATGATCCAAAACACACAGCCAGAGAAACTAAGGAGTGGCTCCATAAGAAGCATTTCAAGGTCCTGGAGTCTCGGAGTGGCCTAGCCAGTCTCCCGACCTGACCCCAATAGAAAAACTTTGGAGGGAGCAAAAACTCAATGTTGCACAGTGACAGTTCCGAAACCTGAAATAATTGTAGATCCGTATTGAGGAGTGGGACAAAATCCCTGCTGCAGTGTGCAAACTTGGTCAAGAACTACAGGAAACTTGTGACCTCTAGTTGCAAGCAAAGATTTATGTACCAAATGCTAAGTTCTGTTTTTCTATACTTATTTCATGCAATAAAATGCAAATTAATTACTTAAAGTTCATGTAATAATTATAGGGGATAACTCAGGAGACAACTACAGGACGCAGTTTTATAAGTGGTAAAGCCTATATTATCACACGGTGATTCAAACAGGTGCAGAGAGAAACTCAAGTCCACAACACTTGGTGCAAATAATAAACGCAGCTTAGCAGTCTATAGGAAACTTCAGAGGAAAATGCAATCAAGCAGAAAGCCTATGAAGCACAGTTATTCTTGAGGATATTTGACACGAATAAATCCTTGTCTTAGTCCAGGCACAGATAGATATGCTTATTAGGCAGTTCAAATTATATCTTAGCTCAACCAGGGAGGCCTGGTTAATAGTCTCAGGTTATTGCAAAGCAGAAACAGCTTACATGTCCAGCAAATGCAGATGGAAGTAAACACAAACAGCAGATGATGGAGGATTACTGGAACTGGTGTATGCAGCAGGAACTCAGAGCAGAGTAGCAGGATCACCACACAGGTTCACAGGAGCAGGTGTATAGCCAGGGAGTAATCAGAGGTCAGGAGCTGGATGCAAGGCAGAATACTCTAGCACAGACTGAAGGCTGGGGTGGAGTTTTATAGCAGGAAGACACAGTGCACATGAGACCAAAGACGCCATCTTGGAAAAGGGCAGTAATGCACAAAAGGTAAAAAATGTTCAGAGTCCTGACAGTTCATACAATATGATTTTCTTTCTTTTTTTAAGATTCTGACTTTCATATTTGAAGTGTACCTACGATAAAACTACAGACCTCTCCATTCTTTGTAGATGTGAAAACTCGGCAGTGTATCAAATACTTATTTTCACCACTGTATGTCCCTCATCCTGGAATATATATCCCCATCCACAGCCAAGAGCAAGGGACACTACTCTGTCCTCCTACTCCTGGACCTGTCTTCTGTCTTCAACACTGTGAATCATTCCCTCCTGTTACAGATTCTCTCATCTCTTGGCATCTCAGACTTGGCCCTATCCTGCATCTCATCATATCTAACAGACCGGACATTCAGTATCTCCCTCTCCCGCACCACCTTCTCATCTCTCCCTCTGTCTGTCTGTGTTCCCCAAGGCTCAGTACTAGGACCCCTACTCTTCTACATCTACACCTTTGGCCTGGGACAGCTCATAGAATCCCATGGATTACAATATCATCTCTACGTCTCTCTATCATATCTACCTATCTGGACCTGACCTATCTTCCTTACTGACCAAAATCCCACAATGTCTGTCTGCTATTTCATCTTTCCTTTATGCTCGCTTTCTAAAACTGAACATGGACAAAACAGAATGCATCATCTTTCCCCCACCTCACTCTACTCCCCCACCCTACCTATCCATCAATGTCAATGGCTGCTCACTTTCCCCAGTCCTGCATGCTTGGTGCCTCGGGGTGATCCTTGACTCTGCCCTCTCTTTCAATCCACATGTCCAAGCCCCTGCCTCCTCCTGCCGATTCAAACTCAAAAACATTTCCTGGATGCATGCATTCCTTGACCATGAAACCACAAAAACACTAGTGCATGTCCTTATCATCTCCCGCCTCAACTACTGCAACCTCCTACTCTCTGGCCTCCCCTCTAGCACTCTGGCACCACTCCATCCTAATCCATCCTAAGCTCTGCTGCCTGACTAATCCACCTGTCTCCCTGTTATTCCCCAGCCTCTCCTCTCTGCTTGGCCCTTCATTGGCTTCCTATTGCCCAGATGCTAAAGTTCAAAATGTTAACAATGACATACAAAAAAAGCCATTCACAACCTGTCTCCTCCATACATCTGTGACATGGTATCTCGGCACCTACCTACATGCAACCTACGATCCTCTCATGATCTCACTTCCTCACAGAACCGCATACATGGCTTCTCCTGTGCTTCCCATATACTCTGGAACTCTCTACCCCAATACATCAGGCTCTCGCCTACCACAGAAACCTTGAAAAGGAACCTGAAGACCCACCTCTTCCGACAAGCCTACAACCTGCAGTGATTCTCTGTCTGCTGAACCACCACATGACAAACTCTACCCTCTCCTAGTGTATCCTCACCAATCCCCTGTAGACTCTGAGCCCTCGCAGGCAGGGTCCTCTCTCCTCCTGTGCTTGTGTGTTCCTTGTTTTACTCATGTTTATTATACTTGTCTATATTTGCACCGTTCACATGTAAAGCGCCGTGGAACAAATGGCGCTATAAAAATGTATAATAATAATAATAATCCTAGCGTATTTCCTTTATTCTGCTTTATTCTGGGCCCCATCCTGGTATATGTCCCACATTCTGCTGCTATTATTTAATCTATAGGAAAAAAATTAAGCCATTATACTCAGCAGGGGCATACATAGAAGTCATGGGGCCCCAAACCAGAAGTATAAGTCGTCCACATTGCATAATGCATCCCATAGTCCTCTATATAGTATAATGCACAGTACATAGTTCTCTACAAAGTAGAATGGACACCCCATTGTCATCCATGTAGTATAATACACAGTGTGTATACACAGTGTGTGGTGCTGATTAGGCAGTGTGGAGGTTGTACCTGAAATGTCTATGTCCAGACCTGGTCAACCTTTATCTGTGCTTGCTCTTTCTGGCGCCATGGGAGTGATTCTGAAATGGCATAGCGAATATAAAAAACATAGAGTAGGACTGCCCCATTATGAGAATGCTGTGACGTGGCGGGGTGGCTCAAAGAATTGATCAATTGTTTGCTAAATGTCTCATTTTTGAAATACAGTTAGAAATCAATATGTGCATGTGCACTTCATGTTTTGCGTTCTGACCATAAGCAGCGCTGGCTTCTCCCCTTTTTTACTCTAGTATAATACACAGCCCATAGTAATGCATTTAGTATGATGCACATCCCATAGTCAAATTTGTAGTACAGTGCACAGCCCATAGTCATCCATGTAGAATAATGCACAGGTAAATCATTTCTTCAAAAACATTTAATGATATTCGTATCACAAATCTTAATCTGGCAATAGAGAAAAGTTCCCATGACCTTGAGATTAATGTGTTTTTTGCTATGGGATAGTTTACAGGAAATGGAAATATATGCAAGGATACTTGCCTTTCCCTATAGAAAATTATCCTATTATGAGATTATACCTTATATTTTATGCCTGTATATCACATTTGTTTAGAGGTCTTGTAATCTTGAAATTCATACATGAATACTTATTTATATATTTATTTTTCTTTTGCAGGAATTAAATTGCCTACTTTTGCATTTTGAGGCCAACTAATATTTTCAGTATTAGTCCACTGTAGGGGACAAATTAGATTCAGAGCCACAACTAACTATCTATCATGAATCTATACATCTGTAGAAATATCTGGGTTTCTTGATATATTATTCAGAATATCAAATCAAGGTGAAGACATTAACATCATCAGTGGCATTGATTAAATTACAAATAGATTCTTGGCTTAATAGAGGTTCTTCAAATGATGAAAAAGAAGCACTAGAGTGGAAGATTGTTGATTGGTTAAGGTTTTTAGAAGGCTATAAATGCCATTTAGACTGATCAAAATATGCATGGTATTGTAGGTTTAGTTACTTTATTTCGAATGGATTGAATTGAAGTAATAAGGCCATGATTTCATCATACAGTATTATAGAAAATGGCAGCTCTTTTGAAGATGCAGAAAAAAAATAATCTCCTGTTGCTGATTATTAAAATATGCTTTGAATATACATAATTGGCATTAAAATGCTTCTAATTTGTAAAGAAGGTCCTCAGTGGTTGATACCTTTTAATGGCTAACTGAAAAGATGGTAACAAATTGCAAGCTTTCGAGACTATACAGGTCTCTTCATCAGGCAAAGACTAAAAGAAATTCTGAAGAATCACATATTTATGCACAACATAGCACAGAAAAAAAAAGGAAAAAGCATGGATAAGACAGCTGACATGAATCAGAATTATCATGAGTAGTGTTGAGCATTCCGATACCGCAAGTATCGGGTATCGGCCGATACTTGCGGTATCGGAATTCCGATACCGGGATTCCGATACTTGCCGCGTATCGGATACCGGAATCGGAAGTTCCAAGATTCAAAATGCAGAAATTCAGCCAATGAGAATGATTCCAAGTGTGGGCACATCCTGTTTAGCATGGAGGGCATGAAACTACTGGCAAGGCTGTGATTGGCTGCTGAAATGATGTCATGATGCAGTTTAAAAGTCGCTGGCGCCATTTTGCGATCACTCTGCTGTGAATTCAGTTAGTGACAGGACGCTGTTTGCTGACTGAGGGACAGTTTAGAGATAGCGATTTGCTTCTTTGTGCTTTCCAAAGGCTAATTTAGCAACCGCTGTGTTCACCTACTATTCACCTTGCTTTTGCCTTGTAGCGCTGTTTTCACAGCGATCTGCAAGGTCTGTGTGTGTGTGTGTGTGAGTGCAGCCCACTCTCTAGTCTGAGTGCAGCCACATAGGCCATCCATAGCTGGTTGTATTCAGTTCAGGGAGGGTGGTTCATTGCCTCATACTGTTCTTTTTTTTTTTTTTTTTCAAGTAGTGTAGTCTGCTGCTAATTTATTCAAAAAAATCCTATTAGTGTCTTTCCACCCGTCTCCAGCTAATTTGTGGAAAAACACTACATAGGATAACATAGAGGAGGGTTTTTGGGCCTTGCAGCGCCGTTTACGGCTGTCTGCACGGTCTCCGTGTGACTGCAGCTCGCCCTGTAGTCTGTGAGCAGCCGTAGCCTGGTTGTCTCCAGCTCAGGGTTGTTCACTGCGTCATACCGCCAAATCAATTTTCATTTTGTTTAAAGTAGTGCAGGCTGCTGCACATTTTTTCAAAAAATTCCTATTAGTGTCTTTCCACCCGTCTCCAGCTAATTTGTGGAAAAACACTACATAGGATAACGTAGAGGAGGGTTTTTGGGCCTTGCAGCGCCGTTTACGGCTGTCTGCACGGTCTCCGTGTGACTGCAGCTCGCCCTGTAGTCTGTGAGCAGCCGTAGCCTGGTTGTCTCCAGCTCAGGGTTGTTCACTGCGTCATACCGCCAAATCAATTTTCATTTTGTTTAAAGTAGTGCAGGCTGCTGCACATTTTTTCAAAAAATTCCTATTAGTGTCTTTCCACCCGTCTCCAGCTAACTTGTGGAAAAACACTACATAGGATAACGTAGAGGAGGGTTTTTGGGCCTTGCAGCGCCGTTTACGTCTGTCTGCACGGTCTCCGTGTGACTGCAGCTCTATCCGTTGTCAGTTCAGCCCCCAAAAAATAAATAAATAATAAAGTTCACCAAACACACCAGTTACACCACTTTACATTTGTGTAGGCCACATTAGCTCATATTAAAGTCTAGTCCACACTTTAGAAAATTAGTGTTTCTTATACCTGTTAGGAGGAGTTGTTCAGGAATAAGCACACAAAGCCGTTAGTACTTTTCTGCTTATCTTTATCAGTCAACCAAGATGAAGAAGGCAGTGAGTAAGGCACGTGGGCGTGGGCGCGGAGCAGGGAGGGGACGTGGGGATTCTGTGCCTGCTGCGGGCACCGGTGACTCATCAGCACCCACATTCACCAGGCAACAGTCGTTCATGCGCAGCTTTGTGTCAGAGCGCCGTACACCGCTGCTGCGTGAAGAACAAATTGAAGCCGTTGTCGGATGGATGGCAGCTAATGCATCAACTTCAATTAGTGCCACATCCTCTCAGACACAGAGCACTGGAGAGCAGCCATCTGTCTCTTCACCACCTGCAAAATTGCCCAGGCAGACAGAGAGCCCAGGACAGGAGCCGTCTCTACTTCTGTTCTCTGAATCTCTTGGCTTGGAAACAGGGGGCCAGCCAAGCAGCATTGGAGAAATGGAAGAAGAGGCAGGGTGCAGTGATGCCCAACAGCTTTTTCTCTCTTCCTCTGAAGAGGCGGGTGAGCCAGTGGCTCCGGTCACCACATCGCAGGCCGCATCAGCTGATGATGACACTCAGGTGCCACTTACTGGTGCGTGCTCTGCTGCTGAGACTACCCAGGAGGAGCAGTTGGGGGCAGAGGGTAGTGTAGATGATGAGGTCCTTGACCCATCTTGGCGTGAGGGACAGGAAGGTGGTGGGAGCAGCTCTGAGGAAGAGATTCCCCGTACGGCCCAAAGAGGGAGAGGGAGGGGGAAGACTGCGGATCCTGCAGCCTCCGCTTTGGCACCCGTTAGGAGCATGTCTCTTCCAAAAGCCAAAAAGGGCGCTCCCAAGACTTGCAGTGCCTGGTCCTTTTTTGACACAGTTGCAGATGACATTTGCTATGTCAGATGCAAGGTGTGTCATCAAAAAGTCAAAAGAGGTCGAAATGTCAGCAACCTCAATACCTCCAACATGTGGAAACATGTGCGCAACAGGCACCCGGCGGAGTTAGAAAAACACACTGAAGAGCTAGGCCAACCAACAGCGGCAGCTGCCACCTCTTCAGCTCGTGTTGCCTCTTCCTCTAGCTCACACGCAGCTGGTTCGGCTTCCTCCCAGGATCGCCGTGGAAGAACCTCTGGCCCTGTTGTCCAGAGACCCACTGTAATTCCACCCGCAGCACCACTTTCCCAGTCATCCACACACTCCCAGCCCAGTCTACAGCCATCGGTAGTACAGGCATGGGAGAAAAGGCGGCCTTTCTCGTCAAACCACCCACGAGCACAGGCTCTGACTGCAGGCATTGCCAAACTTCTTTCACTGGAAATGCTGTCATTCAGGCTGGTGGAGACTGACAGCTTCCGTGACTTGATGTCATTGGCAGTCCCACAGTACAATGTGCCCAGCCGCTTTTACTTCAGCAGGCAAGCCGTCCCTGCCCTGCACAAGCATGTGGAGGGACACATAAAACACGCGCTACTGAACGCCGTCAGTAGCAAGGTCCACCTCACCACCGATGCGTGGACCAGTCAACATGGACAGGGGCGATACCTTTCCCTCACTGCCCATTGGGTTAATGTCGTTGAGCCGGGTACAGACCGTGCGAGTGGCGCAGGACGTGTCCTGCCCACTCCAAGGATTGCAGGAATCCATTCTGTACGCATTGAATCCTCCTCTTACACCAGTTCCTCAGAATCATCGCTGCAGGAGCCGTCACAGTCCACCTCCACATGGACCCGTGATGAACGTGTACCTGTTACGACCGACATGAGCACAGCCGTGGCCAAACGTCAACAGGCCGTCTTGAAATTAATTTTTTGGGGGAATCGTAGCCACACAGCGCAGGAGCTCTGGAATGCCATCAAGCAGGAGAGCGATGTGTGGTTTGTGCCAGCGAATCTCCAGCCAGGCATGGTAGTGTGTGATAATGGCCGAAATCTGGTGGCAGCTCTGGGCCTCGGCAACCTCACTCACATCCCATGTCTGGCACATGTGCTCAATTTGGTCGTGCAGAGCTTTTTGAGGGACTATCCGGATCTTGATGCACTGCTGCACAAGGTCCGCCTAGAGTGTGCTCACTTGCGGCGTTCCAGCACGGCAAAAGCGCGCATTGCGGCTCTGCAGCGCCGACACCGCCTGCCGGAACATCGCATCATATGTGACCTACCTACCAGGTGGAATTCCACGTTACATATGTTGGAGCGGTTGTGTGAGCAGCAGCAAGCTGTAATGGAGTACCAGCTGCTTCAGGCGCAAAGAAGTCGCACTCAGCGCCGTACAGACTTCACAACCACAGAGTGGGCCACTATGAATGACGTCTGCCAGGTTTTGCGTCCCTTTGATTATTCCACGCGGATGGCGAGTGCAGATGATGCACTAGTCAGCATGACTGTCCCCCTTATCTGCCTGCTTGAAAAATCACTGCAAGCGCTAAGGGATGATGTTGTGGAAGAGGTGGAGGATGAGGATTCACCATTTCCATCATCTTCTGGACAGTCAGCGCCACGTGGTTCCTCACAAACGCGTAGGCAGGGGACAGTTTGTGAGGAGGATGAGGAGGAGTCAATGGAGGAGGAAGACATCCGTCCAGAGGAGGGAGTTACCGAATTGTCCAGTACTCAGTGTGTACAGCGAGGGTGGGGTGATGATGAGCGGGCAGAGACCACGCCTCCAGCAGGGGACAGCGTTTCTTGGGCAGTTGGCAGTCTGCAGCACATGGTGGATTACATGCTGCAGTGCCTGAGAAACGACCGCCGCATCGCCCACATTCTCAACATGTCTGATTATTGGGTGTTCACCCTCCTCGATCCTCGCTACCGGGACAACGTAGAAAGCCTCATCACACCGTTGAACCGGGAGCGAAAAATGCGGGAGTACCAAGACACACTGGTCAATTCCATCATCTTCTCCATTCCAACTGAGAGAAGTGCTGCTAGTGCATTCCAAAGCAGCTCAGTGCGTCCAGGCAGTGGTGGAGGCTCTGCACAAAGAGGGAGCAGAAGCAGTGCCTCTGCCCAAGGCAAGACCAGTATGGCCCAACTGTGGCACAGTTTTCTGTGCCCCCCACAAAAGTCTACACCATCACAGACGGCTCCAGTCAGCAGGAGGCAACGGTTCCGTCAGATGGTGACAGACTACATGTCTTGCCCTCTTGCTGTACTCCCAGACGGCTCTTCCCCTTTCAAGTTTTGGGTCTCAAAGCTGGATACATGGCCAGAGCTAAGCCAGTATGCATTGGAGGTGCTGTCTTGCCCTGCGGCCAGTGTATTATCGGAACGTGTCTTTAGTGCTGCAGGTGGTGTACTAACTGACCGTCGCATGCGACTATCCTCCGATAACGTTGACCGGCTTACTTTCCTGAAAATGAACAAGGCCTGGATCTCGCAGGAATTTGCCACTCCTCCTCCTGATTAAATAATTAGGTCACTGTATACGTTATCCAGGTCTCCTGTTGTGTTCATCTTTCTACCACCTGAACTTAAATTCCTGGGCTCCAACACCGCCAGTTGAGGCTCAGAAGTGCCGTCTGCACAGTCAAAACATACGACCCAGTGTTATTGGGTTTCAGTAACGTCAGCTGATCCCCAGCTGTGTAGCCGGCAATGTGTCATGCGACCGCCACGCTGACACAACAACTGAAATGTAAGGGAATCTGTCCTCCCCCCCAAGGCGTTTGTTACTGAAAGAGCCACCTTGTGCAGCAGTAATGCTGCACAAGGAAAAGGTAGCTATTTTGGTTTAGCTCCTTGCACACGCAGAACTTAACACTTATAAAATGTGTCCACTGATACCGTAAAACCGTCCCGGAGGTGGGACTTTCCTTCGTAATATGACGCAGCACAGCCGTCATTCCTACCCCCCCGGCGCTGCGCCCCGGCTCCTCAGCGTTGTTTGATTCCGTCCCGGAGCCTGCGCTGTTATGTTATCCCGTGGCCAGGCACACTTAGCGCTGCCCGTCTTCTGGCATCATTTGGTGTCAGGATGGCTGCGCCTGTGCGGCCGCGCTGGCCGAGAGCCCGCCTCGCAGTGTCTTCTGATTTAATCCCACTGGGGGCCTGGGATCCATGGACATGCGCATTGCATATCTGAACCTCCACCTCTCACTCATCTCCCTATGGCTTCTTCAGACTGTTCGGTGTCAGCTGGTCCCTAATAGCATGCCACGGTCGTGACACCGCACAGTCTTAAGAAGCCGTAGGGAGGGGAGTGAGAGGCGAGGATATGCACTGCGCATGGCCATGGATCCCAGGCCCCCAGTGGGATAAAATCAGAAGACACTGCGAGGCGGGCTCTCGTCCAGCGCGGCCGCACAGGCGCAGCCAGCCTGACACCAAATGATATCAGAAGATGGGCAGCGCTAACTGTGCTTGGCCAAGGGATAACTTAACAGCGCAGGCTCTGGGACGGAATCAAACAACGCTGAGGAGCCGGGGCGCGGCGCCGGGGGGGTAGGAATGACGGCTGTGCTGCGTCATATTACGAAGGAAAGTCCCACCTCCGGGACGGTTTCACGGTTTCAGGGGACACATTTTATAAGTGTTTAGTTCTGTGTTTGCAAGGAGCGTGATGAAAAGAGCCACCTTTTCCTTTTGCATCTTTTGTGCTGCACAAGCTGGCTCTTTCAGCTACAAACGCCTTGGGGGGGGTTAAAGGTTCCCTTTCGACTTTCTCAGGCTTCGGCCTACATTGTGTTCCTCTGCTTTTCCACCTGTCCCTGGGCTCCAACACCGCCAGTTGCCGTCCAGAAGTGCTGTCCGCACAGTCCCAACAGTCGCTCCTCTGTTATTGGGGTTCAGTAACGTCAGCTGTTCCCCAGCTGTGTGTGTGGCAATCCCTCCTACCTCCTCCACCTCCCCCTCCTGTCCCTGGGCTCCAACACCGCTAGTTGCCGTCCAGTAGTGCTGTAAGCACAGTCAACAGTCCCTCCTCTGTTATTGGGGTTCAGTAACGTCAGCTGTTCCCCTGCTGTGTGTGTGGCAATCCCTCCTACCTCCTCCTACCTCCTCCTCCTCCACCTGTCCCTGGGCTCCAACACCGCCAGTTGCCGTCCAGAACTGCTGTACGCACAGTCAACAGTCCCTCCTCTGTTATTGGGGTTCAGTAACGTCAGCTGTTCCCCTGCTGTGTGTGTGGCAATCCCTCCTACCTCCTCCTACCTCCTCCTCCTCCACCTGTCCCTGGGCTCCAACACTGCCACTTGCCGTCCAGAAGTGCTGTACGCACAGTCAACAGTCCCTCCTCTGTTATTGGGGTTCAGTAACGTCAGCTGTTCCCCTGCTGTGTGTGTGGCAATCCCTCCTACCTCCTCCTACCTCCTCCTCCTCCACCTGTCCCTGGGCTCCAACACCGCCAGTTGCCGTCCAGAAGTGCTGTCCGCACAGTCCCAACAGTCGCTCCTCTGTTATTGGGGTTCAGTAACGTCAGCTGTTCCCCAGCTGTGTGTGTGGCAATCCCTCCTACCTCCTCCACCTCCCCCTCCTGTCCCTGGGCTCCAGCACCGCTAGTTGCCGTCCAGTAGTGCTGTACGCACAGTCAACAGTCCCTCCTCTGTTATTGGGGTTCAGTAACGTCAGCTGTTCCCCTGCTGTGTGTGTGGCAATCCCTCCTACCTCCTCCTACCTCCTCCTCCTCCACCTGTCCCTGGGCTCCAACACCGCCAGTTGCCGTCCAGAAGTGCTGTACGCACAGTCAACAGTCCCTCCTCTGTTATTGGGGTTCAGTAACGTCAGCTGTTCCCCTGCTGTGTGTGTGGCAATCCCTCCTACCTCCTCCTACCTCCTCCTCCTCCACCTGTCCCTGGGCTCCAAAACCGCCAGTTGCCATCCAGAAGTGTTGTACGCACAGTCAACAGTCCCTCCTCTGTTATTGGGGTTCAGTAACGTCAGCTGTTCCTTTGCTGTGTGTGTGGCAATCCCTCCTACCTCCTCCTACCTCCTCCTCCTCCACCTGTCCCTGGGCTCCAACACCGCCAGTTGCCATCCAGAAGTGCTGTCCGCACAGTCCCAACAGTCGCTCCTCTGTTATTGGGGTTCAGTAACGTCAGCTGTTCCCCAGCTGTGTGTGTGGCAATCCCTCCTACCTCCTCCACCTCCCCCTCCTGTCCCTGGGCTCCAACACCGCTAGTTGCCGTCCAGTAGTGCTGTACGCACAGTCAACAGTCCCTCCTCTGTTATTGGGGTTCAGTAACGTCAGCTGTTCCCCAGCTGTGTGTGTGGCAATCCCTCCTACCTCCTCCACCTCCCCCTCCTGTCCCTGGGCTCCAACACCGCTAGTTGCCATCCAGAAGTGCTGTCCGCACAGAGCAAAACACCTCGCCAATGTGTTAGTGGGGTTCAGCACCGCCAGCTGTTCCCCTGCTGTGCAGCCGGCAACGTGTACTGCGACCGCCACGCAGGCACAACAAGTTAAATTTAAGGGAACCTGTCCCCCCCCCCCAGGCGTTTGTTACTGAAGGAGCCACCTTGTGCAGCAGTAATGATGCAAAGGGAAAAAGTGCCTCTTTTCGTGGTGCTCCTTGCACATGCTGATCCTAACACTTATGAAAAGTGTCCCCTCCTACCGTGATACCGTCCGGTTGGTGGAACTTTCCTTTGTGATGTGACGCAGCACAGCCGTCATTCTTACCCCCTTGGCGCCGTGCGCCGCCTCCTCAGCGTTGTTTGAATCAGTCCCGGAGCCTGCGCTGTTAGGTTAGCCCTTGGCCATGCACACATTTTGCGCTGCCCGTCTTCTGACATCATTTGGTGTCAGGCTGGCTGCGCCTGTGCGGCCGCGCTGGCCGAGAGCCCGCCTCGTACTGTCTTCTGATTTAATCCCACTGGGGGCCAGAGATCCATGGACATGCGCAGTGCATATCTGAACCTCCACCTCTCACTCATCTCCCTACGGCTTATTCAAACTGTGCGGTGTCAGCTGGTCCCTAATAGCATGCCACAGCCATGACACCGCACAGTCAGAAGAAGCCGTAGGGAGATGAGTGAGAGGTGGAGGTTCAGATATGCACTGCGCATGTCCATGGATCTCTGGCCCCCAGTGGGATTAAATCAGAAGACAGTACGAGGCGGGCTCTCGGCCAGCGCGGCCGCACAGGCGCAGCCAGCCTGACACCAAATGATGTCAGAAGACGGGCAGCGCAAAATGTGTGCATGGCCAAGGGCTAACCTAACAGCGCAGGCTCCGGGACTGATTCAAACAACGCTGAGGAGGCGGCGCACGGCGCCAAGGGGGTAAGAATGACGGCTGTGCTGCGTCACATCACAAAGGAAAGTTACACCTACCAGACGGTATCACGGTAGGAGGGGACACTTTTTATAAGTGTTAGGTTCAGCATGTGCAAGGACCATAATTAAAAGAGCTAAGTTTACCTTTTCCAGCATTAGTGCTGTACACGATGGCTCTTTCAGCTACAAACGCTTGGGGGGGGGGTTAAAGTTTCCCTTTCAACTTGCTCCAGTGCAGGCTTCGGCCTACACTCTGCTCCCTCTCCTCCTCCTGCTGACCCCTGGCTCTAACACCGCCAGTTGGGGCCCAGATGTGCTAGCTGCACAGAGCCAAACACCAGCCAATGTGTCAGTGGGGTTCAGCACCGCCAGCTGTTCCCCTGCTGTGCAGCCGGCAACGTGTCCTGCAACAGCCACGCAGGCACAACAGACCCAAAGCTGCCGCCAGTGCAGGCTTCGGCCTACACTCTGCTCCATCTCCTCCTCCTGCTGACCCCGGGCTCTAACACCGCCAGTTGGGGCCCGGTACTGCTAGCTGCACAGAGAAAAACACCAGCCAATGTGTCAGTGGGGTTCAGCACCGCCAGCTGTTCCCCTGCTGTGCAGCCGGCATCATGTCCTGCAAAAGCCACGCAGACACAAGAACTGAAATTGAAGGGAACCTGTCCCCCCTCCCCCAGGCGTTTGTACGTTTTTAAGGCCACCTTGTACAGCAGTAATGCTGCATGTGTGCAAGGTGGCTCATAAACGTATTCTCCTCGCACATGTGGAACTGAAAACACGTCTGAAATGTGTCCTCTGTGTGACCATTTAACCGTCCCGGGGGTGTGACTTTCCTTTGTAATGACACGCTGCAACCCCCTTGGTAGCGCTGCCCGTCTTCTGGCATCATTGTTTGGCTGCCTGCGCCTCTGCTGCCGCCCTGAC
Source organism: Ranitomeya variabilis (assembly GCF_051348905.1). Taxonomy (NCBI): domain Eukaryota; kingdom Metazoa; phylum Chordata; class Amphibia; order Anura; family Dendrobatidae; genus Ranitomeya; species Ranitomeya variabilis. Next base: position 1,075,015,145 of record NC_135232.1, on the reverse strand, counting down.
CCACACAACGCCCCTCGGTGTCTTATTTCTTGGGACTGCGAGGGTGTGATTGATGGGCATGAGCAGTGCATCAGTTCGCCTGTCCCTCATCTCCTTCCGCCTTCTTCAGACTGTGCGGCTTCATGGCCGTGGCATGCGATAAGGGATCAGCTGACGCCGCACAGTCTGCAGCGGGTGTAAGGACCCGAGTGCGAGAGGCGAACATATGTACTGCGCCAGGCCATGAATCCCAGCCCCGCAGTGTTTTAACAATGTTAAGACACTGCGGGACTGGGATTCATGGTCATCGCGAACCGCACCGACCGACATTAAATGATGTCAGAAGATGGGCAGCGCTAACAGCGCTAGGCCAAGGGATAACATGACAGCGCAGACTCCTGTACAGCAAATAACAACGCTCAGGAGGCTGCACCCAGCACCAAGGTGGGATTCTTGACATCTGTGCTGCGTCTCATTACAAAGGGAACTCGCGCCTCCAACACAGTTTGACTGTATAAAGGGCTAAATGTTATACGTGTTTCATTCAGCGTGTGCAAGGAGCAAAATTAAAAGAGCAACCTTTGACTTGTGCAGCACTACTGCTGCATAAGCTGTGGCTCTTCTACTTTGTAACCCCTGAGGGGGGGTTAAAGGTTACCTTTGAAATTGGTTCAAGTAGGCTTCGGCCTACACTCTGCTCCCCCTGCAGAGCCCGGGCTCCAACACCGCCAGTTGGGGCCCGGTACTGCTAGCTGCACAGAGCCAAACACTAGCCAATGTGTCAGTGGGGTTCAGCACCGCCAGCTGTTCCCCTGCTGTGCAGCCGGCAACGTGTCCTGCAACAGCCACGCAGGCACAACAGACCCAAAGCTGCCGCCAGTGCAGGCTTCGGCCTACACTCTGCTCCATCTCCTCCTCCTGCTGACCCCGGGCTCTAACACCGCCAGTTGGGGCCCGGTACTGCTAGCTGCACAGAGAAAAACACCAGCCAATGTGTCAGTGGGGTTCAGCACCGCCAGCTGTTCCCCTGCTGTGCAGCCGGCATCGTGTCCTGCAAAAGCCACGCAGACACTTGCTCTTGTACCTTCTGCTCCCCATCCTGGTTCCAGTACCGTCAGCTGGTTCCAGGCAGAGCCTTTGGCTTAGGTGCCTCCCTCTGGGTATCCGAGTTCCACCAACATCAGGTGGTCCTTGGTAGTGCTTTCAGGCACAGGTACCTCCTGCTTAGTAACCGGGTTCCAGTAACGTCAGCTGGTCTTCGGTAGTTCCATTGGCTCTTGGACCTTCGGCTACCGATCCGGGTTCCAGCACCGTCAGCTGGTTCTCGGCAGTGTCTTTTGCTCTTGTACCTTCTGCTCCCCATCCTGGTTCCAGTACCGTCAGCTGGTTCCGGGCAGAGCCTTTGGCTTAGGTGCCTCCCTCTGGGTATCCGAGTTCCACCAACGTCAGGTGGTCCTTGGTAGTGCTTTCAGGCATGGGTACCTCCTGCTTAGTAACCGGGTTCCAGTAACGTCAGCTGGTCCTCGGTAGTTCCATTGGCTCTTGGACCTTCGGGTAGCCATCCGAGTTCCAGTTCCATCAGCTGGTTCTCGGCATTTTCTCAGCCTTCTTGTACCTTCTGCTACATTTCCAAGTTCAAGAGACTAAACACGATGACCCGGAAGACCACCCCTAAGATGACGACGACACCAGAGACGACAACCACCGTGATGACGACGACCCTGGAGACGATGACTCCGAAGACCACCCCGATGACGACGACCCTGAAGACCACCCCGATGACGACGACCCCGGAGACGACGACCCTGGAGACGACGACGACCTGGAAGACCGAGAAGCAGAAGAACAAGAGGCTGCAGAACAAAGAGCAGAAGAACATTAAGCATAACACTAAATATCAGAGCAAAAAATATTATCTAAATTATAAGCAGAAGAAGACTAAGCAGTGTATGGGGGTGAGTCCGTTCCTCCTCGTGGTGCCCCTGGATAAAGCCTGATGCTGCAGGCCAAACTGAACGCGGACAAATGTAACTCTTTTGTGACAGGCAGAACGGAAGGTGTAATCTTCAAACTTTTATAGATAACAACTACGGGAATGCCTGTCACAAATAAGAATATGATGAAGAAGTAGAATATGATGAAGATAATAGTAAAATAAAAAGAATATGAACAATGTAAGAAAAAAAATAATAGGTAGAAGATGAAGAAGAAGATGAATAAGGTGAAGAAGTTGATGTCAAAGAAGCTGATGATGAGGATAATGAAGAAGAAAGTGTGGGAGAAGTAAAAAAGAAGGTGAAGGGCGTGGAAGTAGTGAAACATCAATATCTGACAAAATAAAAAAAAATTAACATAGTCAAAATCTTTCTACCGCCGAACGTCATAAAAAAAACCTGCTATTCTATTACATTGGGCTAAACCTCTGTGCCTTTAATGTCTCCGCCACGTCCCCCAATACATCCTACATTATTCTTAGTTGTTTTCCTTCATGTAGAATGAACCTACAAGTTTATAAAGGGTTTATTTTAATTCCGATATTTTCGTCCCATTGACTTGCATTGGGATCGGGTATCGGTATCGGATTAGATCCGATATTTTGACGGTATCGGCCGATACTTTCCGATACCGATACTTTCCGATATCGGAAAGTATCGCTCAACACTAATCATGAGTGATAAACAGTTATGTCCATAAATATTGGGCCAGTTCTTAGATAAGGATTGTTTTATTGTCCTCTGATTGGGGTGGGGTTCTGTTGTGATGACCCCTCATAGTCTGAAGGGCAAGTTCCTTAGTTGATGTAAAAAGACAGAGGACTCTCATTTTGTCCTACTAAGGCCCTGGATAAAACTGAACTCTGCAGTGATATGGAACATTTTTTCAGGAGACTGCGTCTGAGGGAATATTTCAATGATACAGAAGATTCAGAACCCAACTGGACTGAAGGAAAAGGGATCCTAACAACAAAGAAGAGGTCACACTGGACACCTCCACCTGGACGCAACCCTCATTTGGATAAATATATAGACTCCTTCAGACATTTGATAAAATCCACCATCATAGATACTAACAGGAGACAAGCATCCAACATCAGTGCCCAGGAGAGAAAGGCCATACAGTCTCTGAAAACCAACAAAGAATTCATCATCAAACCTGCTGACAAGGGAGGTGCAATAGTCATGATGAACTCATCAGACTATATGAAAGAAGCAAACAAACAACTTATGGACACACGCTACTACAAAAAATTGGAGTCGGATCCTACTAAGGACTATTACAAGGAACTAAACAAGTTGGTATCTTGTCTGCCCGACGAATTCATAAGAGCCAATGACCTGATACCAAAAAGTCCAAGAACAGGGACATTGTACATGCTTCCCAAAATCCACAAATCTGGAAATCCAGGAAGACCAATCATTTCATTTGTGGGCACCCTTACTGAGCAGGTATCTGGATGGTAGAGGGTATTCTTAAACCCCTGGTAAAGGATACACCCAGCTTCATTCAGGAATCAGGACACAACTGACCTATTGAATAAACTATCAGCAATAGGTCCTCTACCAGAAGGAACCATCCTGGCCACCATGGATGTGGAATCTTTGTACTCCAATATCCCACACTAGGATGGAATAAATGCCTGCAAATTCTTCCTGGAAAACACAGGGACTGATGCACATTCTGTGGTGAAACTTATAAAATTCATCCTCACCCACAATTACTTTGAATTTGACAAGAAGATCTATCTACAGGAGACTGGCACAGCAATGGGAAGTAAAATGGCCCCACAGTATGAAAATCTATTCATGGCCAAGCTTGAAAGCAACTTTTTGTCCTCAAGTCCCATCAGGCTTGTGGCGTAATACCGCTACATTGATGACATTTTAATCATCTGGACGGAGTCTGAGCCACAGCTAAAGACGTTCCATGAACAGTTTAATTAATTTCATCCTATCATCAACTTGACACTCAACTACTCCTGCACTGAAATTAACTTTTTGGACACCATCATTAAGCTGCAGAACAATAAAATAGAGACATCCCTGTATCAGAAGCCAATCAACTGTCCAACATACCTTAAATGGGACAGTTTCCATCCAAAACACATAAAAAACTCTATTGTCTACAGCCAAGCCATCAGATACAATTGTATATGTTCCAACCCAATGGATAGGGATGAACACCTTGGTTGCCTCAGAAAGACCTTTTTGAATCAGGGCTATCATCCAAGAACAATTAAAAACCAGATTACAAGAGCCACCAGAATATCAAGGAATCACCTGCTACATTACAAAGCTAAGGAAGAAAATAACCGGGTACCTCTAGTAGCTGCGTGGAAATTACAACCTTTACTACAAAAAGATGCCCGCTTACAATCCATTTTTCCAGACCCCCCACTACTGTGTTTTAGGCAGCCCCCAAATCTAAGAAGCATCATTGTCAAGAGCTCCCTGTCCTCTCCAACAGCTGCTGGTACCTTTCCTTGCAATCAGAAAAAATGTAAAACCAGTCCATTTATAATGACCACGGACAAGATATAGATCCCCAATTCACATCAGGACTACAAGATACCAGGTACTTTCAGCTGCATCACTTCTAATGTGGTGTACTTAATTATTTGTACTAAATGTCCAACTGGGGGTCTGTATGTGGGGGAGACAGGGCAAAAACTGAGGACAAGGATGAATTCTCACTGCCATACAATAAGAGAAAAGAGAATGGATCTACCTGTGGCAATACATTTTTGTCTCCCAAATCATAACATTATGGACATGAAATTACTTGTGTTAAAAGGTAGCTTCAAATCTCAGAGAGACAGAAGAGTCTTGGAATATAAACTGATGATGACCTTTGACAGTCTCACTGCAGGAATGAATGTGTCGCATGGATTAATGTCTTTTTACATCAACTAAGGAACTTGCCCCTCAGACTATAAGGGGTCATCACAACAGAACCAGACCCCAATCAGAAGACAATAAAACAATCCTTATCTAAGAACTGGCCCAATATTTATGGACATAACTGTTTATCACTCATGGTAATTCTGATTCATGTCACCTGTCTTATCCATGGTTTTTCCTTTTTTTTTTCTGTGCTATGTTGTGCATAAATACTGTATGTGATTCTTCAGACCTGTGTAGTCTCGAAAGCTTGCAATTTGTTACCATCTTTTCAGTTAGCCATTAAAAGGTATCAACCACTGAGGACTCTCAATTCTAAATATTTTTCTATCTACTGGCTAACACGGTACCAAGATATATATCTTTCCTGTATCTAATTTGTAATAAAATATTATTATTATTACTAATATTAATAGCAGTAACTAGATAGGAATGAATATATTCAAGTGGAAATTAATAATGATGAGAGAGCCCTAAATTGCTCGGGTACTCATTACTCGAATCGAGCAAATCATAATGCTCGGGTGCTCAACCCGTGTATCGAGTATAATGGAAGTCAATGAGAAACTCAAGCATTTTTCCATCGACCCCCTGGAGGTCTGGAGGGGGTCTAAAAATTGCCCATGCAATGGGCCCATGCAGCCCACTGCAGTGCTGAAACATGCAAACATGAAACATGAAAACTGAACTGCATTACTGCACTAGAAACATGAAATATGATATGATATGTTTCATGTTTGCATGTTTCAGCGCTGCAGTGTGCTGCCTTATTTACTTGACTGTATATGAGTTGGTGACTCTAGGTTCAGCACCTGTTCACACTTAGTCTGTTTGGATGTGACGGTCAGTTTTTTGAAATGTTTTCTTTAGCCTTCTGACTGAGCACTCCGCCTCTTAGCCACAGGTGTTTTTATCGCAACAGGTCCATTACCCTTCCACAGAGAGAAAGAATGTTAGTCTAAGAAGAGGTTTCACAGGTACCCATTCAGATGGAGACGTTTATTCTCAGCGAGGAAATGAAAGCGTAGGACCTGGTATACGAGAGATGCCCTAAAGTGGCTACCAGGTACACATAAAATTGGCCATTTTTATGTGCTAAACGCTCTCATTTTTCATATTTCTAGTGCAGTAATGCAGTTCAGTTTTCATGTTTCATGTTTGCATGTTTCAGCGCTGCAGTGTGCTGCCTTATTTACTTGACTGTATATGAGTTGGTGACTCTAGGTTCAGCACCTATTCACACTTAGTCTATGTTTGGATGTGACGGTCAGTTTTTTGAAACATCCAGTAGATGGTCAAACCATAAATAAAAATGTACTATGTAAATATACATTATAAATAAAAAATGTATATTTAAACCTTGCATACCTTTCCAATGTACCTTGCTCATAGAAAGACTCAACAGCCTACTGTTTGGCCTTGCATTTGCCCTCAATGTATGTAAGAGTGTCCCACAAGCCAAATCTAGAGCTCTGAGAAAAGATTAATTTTAAGGACAATAACCATAAATACATACATAAAACACACAACCACTGCTGCCGCAGTAGGGAATAGCTCAATCTGAGCAACATTACACATAAGAGTTGCAAAATTCTAGCTAAGCTCAATTATCCAATTACCATGAAAATTAGTAAAAGCCATGCGCCACTGGTGCATCGAAGAAAAGCTCCAACACTGAACTTTACTGTATCATCCATCCAATCATCCATCCACTGATTAACCATTGAAACTTTCCAGAAATGTTGCCCAAACTCAGAAATCTGGCTTATGATCTAATGAAAAGCAGAATCCCTAATATCGCCCAAGCCAAACAGTGACAAAAAGTTAGCCCTATTGGCATGATGTGACTGGCAAATTTCAGAATGCTCAATAAAGACTGTGTCTAGTGCAAACTTTCCTGACCGACAAGACCAACTGCACCTCCAGCTGCAAATCCTGAAGTTACTCTGAAGGTAAGCAGCATTCCATGCACCTAGAATCTACTTCAGTATCTAAAAATTGCATAACCATGGATAGGACCTTATGTTTTTTCTAGGGCTAAGGGCGCACCAACCTTATTTGCTATATATTCAGTTCTATGAAGAAAACGGTACAAACTGATGACTCCACTGGTCCAACACTAAGAAATTAATCCAAATATTGCAAAACTTACTGCCAAACAGACTTTCTCCTGCCACTTACTCCACAAATGTGTTAATTTTCTCAAAATATGAACACGCAGCAGAAACTAACCCTAAATTTGCAATTTCCCTCAACTCCCGTGGAATAGCTGTGACATGGACCTGGTTGACAACATAGAGCACATCCACATAGCTATGTCATCAAGATCTCAGCAAATATTAGAGCACACGACCTTCAATAATATAACATATAACATATACTAAACAAATGGGTTCGCGCTACAGTGTACAATAACTAAGGATATGCACCTAATACTGTGCTTAGGTTGTGCATAATGTGCCAGTAAAATAAATGCCAGATAAATGGGTGCTGCAAAGCCCAGCACAACAAGGAGCCACCATAGACCAGCTACCGATGGTTAGAATTGCGACCTGGTGAGCCTGGGGAAGCCTGTGAGCGAATTGTGCACTCACCGTTCTGTTGCAGTGGTCCGGTGTACGATAATGGCTGTAGGTCCAGTCGGGAAGTGGTGTGCGTCAGGCAAGTGTGCGGGCAGGCGGGCGGTGAAGCAGGGAGAGGCGACCCGCAGAGTAGCGTGCCTAGCGGGAGCTCCGTAGAGCCAGGGATCGCTCCGGCCGGTAGCGTCCCTGGATACGAGCGGGAACCAGTGGAGGGAGGAGCTCGCTGGCGCAGGGCTCAGCGCGTGACGTCACTGAGCTCAGGGAAGAGTACGGGGTACCGCAGGGATCAACCGACGCGTTTCGAAGGAGTGGCGTCCTCCTTCCTCAGGGTTGCCGATCACAGAGGATGCCCCGGTATTTAGCCCTCCAAGGTTGTCGCTCAAAGTGCCCAGGCCCGCCCATTTAGCACACTGCTGAAACAAATCGGATATGAGTGCTGGCAATATGAGCAACCAGTTGTTCAGTGGAATAGTGAATGTCATGAAAAAACGTATGGGAACAACCGGACTCTGTTTCCCTTTATGGTTCAGTTAATGGGACAGTGCTGTCACAGAAAATGGGTGAAATTTAATAAAAACACATCTTTAATATAAATTTAGTTAAAAATAGGAGATAAATACTTAGAATAAAAATGGGTAATAAATAATTTTGTTGATGGGTACTAATTAAGAACAGATAAAAAACGGATAAAAACAAATACATAGAATGAGTAAAATTGGAAAGAGAAAGAGTGGAGATGTCTAGGCCAACCCTAATAAAAGTTTAGTCAATGTTCAATAAAACCAATCAGAGACCAAGGTGATGGACCGGGTGATACTATACTTCACCCAGTGTACCGTGGCCCCAAGGAAAACAAGGAAAATAAAATAAAAGAAAAAAGCAAAAGAGGGAGGGGAGCTCGTGGCCTAAAAGGCAAATATTTCCAGTCCTTGGTTAAGGCCTTTAGGTGCAAGACTGTTTAGGGAGAAGATCCATTGAGATTCGGCCCTGGACATGGCTTTAATTACATTGCCCCCTCTTAAATTTTGTTTCACTTTTTGAATTCCCCAAAATGTAATACCCCTGGTAGATTTGCCATGTCTCTCTTTGAAGTGCCGAGAAAGAGGGTGGCCCATGAAGCCTTTTTGAATGTTAATGAAATGTTCTTTTATCCGGACCATCATGGGCCTCTTAGTGCGACCAACGTAGAGTTTTCTGCACGGACATTCAATAGCATATATGACTCTTGAGGTAGCGCACGTGATGTGGTCTCTGATGGTGTATTCATTTCTGTCATCCGAATCTGTGAAGGTGGAGCGGCATGTTTTATGGAAGGATGAATGCCGGCACCCATAACAAAATCCGCATGGTGTGAAACCAATCTTGCTGCCGGTGGGAGCTTCCGTGGTGTATCTGTGCTTGGAGACTTGTTTTGTAGTGGGAGCTATAATACTGCCCAGAGATTTGGCCTTCTTAAATACAAATCTTGGTGAAGGTGGCAGAAATTCCCCTATATTTTTGCATCCTCTGTGATCGGCAACCCTGAGGAAGAAGGACGCCACTCCTTCGAAACGCGTCGGTTGATCCCTGCGGTACCCCGTACTCTTCCCTGAGCTCAGTGACGTCACGCGCTGAGCCCTGCGCCAGCGAGCTCCTCCCTCCACTGGTTCCCGCTCGTATCCAGGGACGCTACCGGCCGGAGCGATCCCTGGCTCTACGGAGCTCCCGCTAGGCACGCTACTCTGCGGGTCGCCTCTCCCTGCTTCACCGCCCGCCTGCCCGCACACTTGCCTGACGCACACCACTTCCCGACTGGACCTACAGCCATTATCGTACACCGGACCACTGCAACAGAACGGTGAGTGCACAATTCGCTCACAGGCTTCCCCAGGCTCACCAGGTCGCAATTCTAACCATCGGTAGCTGGTCTATGGTGGCTCCTTGTTGTGCTGGGCTTTGCAGCACCCATTTATCTGGCATTTATTTTACTGGCACATTATGCACAACCTAAGCACAGTATTAGGTGCATATCCTTAGTTATTGTACACTGTAGCGCGAACCCATTTGTTTTTTACATTGTTTCCACTCACTAATTGACAGCTGAAACCCCTTTCTGTCTCGGTTCTTGCAGCTCAGTGTCCTTGTGGGGAGCGCTGGTGTATTACTTTATATCTATCTTCTGTCTTGCCTAGGGGTTTATACACTTCAGCAGCTCCTCAATGGCCGTCTTTGCGTTACGCACAGATAGGGACCATAGGTTATCGTTTATTAAGGAGAAATTTTCATTTAAAGGCCCTTCAGGCAGGGATTCACTCAGAGCTAGGGAATTGCTTAAATCTTTGGAGAAATTACTCTTTTCAGAGATGCGGGATATGTGGGAGGTGGCCTCCCTCGAAAAATACGCTCTAGCCCGCATAGTCCCAAAAGGTCTCACCATTCACAAAACACTGGCAGGGGATTTTGGTGATCCCAATATACTGAGTGAATGGAATAACATGCTTAATTCCTTCTCTTTGAAAATCCTTCAATTTGTGATTGACAAGCGGCTGTCTAACATAAACAAGACAAGCCGTCTTATTGAACAAACGTTCGAGCAATTAAACACCTGCATCCTCACTGAAGATACACATGTCCTAGCTGACAACATTTTATACAGACTCAAAGAAAGGGAAAAAGAGATCATTGACAAGAAAATTAGGAAATTCCAAAGGGATGGAATCCCGGAGGAACTATACTTGAACCAACATCCAGATACAGCTTTGGGTGACACATTTAACAACGATATACAAAAATCTGATGAACTCGTAGTAATAGATGAATATAATCTATCCACTGAGCAGGATTTGGTAAATGTCTCACTGGTATTCTCTACATATGCGGACTCCAACTCAACACAGTACACACCTGTGTCAATCAGGAACAAGCTCCCCTCGGAATCTGTAGAGGCCAGGATCCATACCCATGACAACACTTTGGAGGTTTCGGTGTACCCCACCACACCCACTTATGAGAATCCCAATGTATATGATGCGATTCATTCACGGCCTAATACTCCCGTATATACTTCCAACAGATTTTCCCCACTATTACTAAGTGGAGGAGATGTACACTCTGGCAGTTTACAGAACGATACACAAGAGGGCGAACTTCAACGCACCTCCCAACAGGCCACCCATCGAATCACATCTACTCAAACTAGACCCACGGAGAAACAATCTGTGGGCCCAACTACAACATCCAGGGGCAATTTGTCCGGTAATCCATCTTCTGGACCCTCCAGGAACACCCTCAGGAATGAACATAAGTCCACCCTATCTAATAGAAGCAAGGGGACCAGTTCAACATTGAAACATCCCGCGAAGTCTAAAACCCGCCCACCGGTAAATCAGGATTTTTTCCGGGTAAGGTCCACAAAACTAAAAGGGGCAGGAGGGGGAGGAAACTCGCCAAAACTAAAATAAATCCAACTGTTAAGAATCCCCAAAAAATATTCAATTTAAGTTCATACAAACTGACCAATAATGAAACATCCCTTTTACAGAAAGGGTTGAAATATGCACCTACTTCCGTCGGAAAACCATTTTCGCTCTACATAAGTATGAAGAAATACTTAAGGAACCTAGCTATAAAGAAATTTTTTCTCAAAAAAGATAAATTATCCACAGGAAATACTACCCCTAATCCGAATAAGTATATCCATACCACACTGGCTAATCCCTCTTCCTTTAACCCCATACATGAACATTCTGAGGCATTCTCAACCTTTGACAAACTGGTCACAAATGACATCAGGAAATTACAAAGAGTGAAATCCAGGTTTATTCCCTGCAATCTGACCAATGCTGAGAAAAAAGCGATTAAAGATATACAGAACAATAACAATATTATTATCCGCCCTGCGGACAAGGGAGGAGGTATCGTGATTATGGATCAAACAATGTACCATGAGGAATCTATCCGTCTTCTCAGCGACACTACCACCTACAGGAAACTTAGAAGTGACCCCACACCGCAGTTTATCAATAAACTTAATTCTCTGTGTATAAAAGGCCAATCTCTGGGTATATTAAACAAGAAGGAATTAGGCTTTGTTCTCAATAAAGATCCAAGTCTGGCCATCTTCTACCATATCCCCAAAATGCACAAAAATGACACATGCCCTCCAGGTAGGCCGATTATCTCGGGGATCAACAGCTTAACAGCAAATCTGTCCCGATATGTGGACATGCACTTACAGAAGTGCATGCAACTCATACCGGCCTACCTCAAAGATACGGGCCATATCCTTCGTATCCTGGAAAAAGTCAAATGGGAATCTCACTACTTTCTAGGCACCCTGGATATAAAATCACTCTATACAGTGATCGATCAAAAAATGGGATGCCAAATTGCAGGGCAGTACCTTCAAACCCTGGGTACGTATCCAAATACCCAGGTCACCTTTATTGAGGAGTGCATTCAATTCATCTTACAGCACAACTATTTTTTGTATGAAGGCGACTTCTTCCTGCAAACCTGTGGCACCGCTATGGGCACACGGTTTGCCCCCGCGTATGCCAATCTCTTCGTGGCCAAGTGGGAGGAGTCCTGCATTTTTCCAGCTGGCAACCTCCGTACAGGTTTGGTTCTTTGGCGTCGTTTCATCGACGACGTGTTCTTTGTTTGGAATGGCCCCAAGGCTGAGCTGGATTCCTTCATATCTGGTCTAAACAACAATATCTTTGGGTTGGAGTTCACATCCACAATCAGCGTAACAAGTATAAACTTTCTGGACCTTAATATTTATGTAGAGAACAACCAGATATTGACCAAATGTTACCGCAAGAAGGTGGACTCCAATAGTTTCATCGGTATGACAAGCTGCCACCTTCCAGTTTGGCTTACAAACGTCCCTAAGGGCCAGTACACAAGAATAAGACGGAATTGCACCACCTTGGAAGACTTCAAGAAGGACTCCACTGTTCTCACCCAACAATTTTTAGATAAGGGTTACCCCAGTGAATTACTGGAACGGGCCAAGAACGCCATCATGGAGACACCCAGGGAGTCTTTACTCCACAGAGTAAAATCCACCAACCAGCCAATAAATATTCAGGACCAGATCCATCAGTTACCGTTCATCACCCAATTCCACGCTGGGCATACTAAATTTAAGTCCATCATCCACAAACACTGGACTATACTTCAAGGGGACAAAAATATAGGGGAATTTCTGCCACCTTCACCAAGATTTGTATTTAAGAAGGCCAAATCTCTGGGCAGTATTATAGCTCCCACTACAAAACAAGTCTCCAAGCACAGATACACCACGGAAGCTCCCACCGGCAGCAAGATTGGTTTCACACCATGCGGATTTTGTTATGGGTGCCGGCATTCATCCTTCCATAAAACATGCCGCTCCACCTTCACAGATTCGGATGACAGAAATGAATACACCATCAGAGACCACATCACGTGCGCTACCTCAAGAGTCATATATGCTATTGAATGTCCGTGCAGAAAACTCTACGTTGGTCGCACTAAGAGGCCCATGATGGTCCGGATAAAAGAACATTTCATTAACATTCAAAAAGGCTTCATGGGCCACCCTCTTTCTCGGCACTTCAAAGAGAGACATGGCAAATCTACCAGGGGTATTACATTTTGGGGAATTCAAAAAGTGAAACAAAATTTAAGAGGGGGCAATGTAATTAAAGCCATGTCCAGGGCCGAATCTCAATGGATCTTCTCCCTAAACAGTCTTGCACCTAAAGGCCTTAACCAAGGACTGGAAATATTTGCCTTTTAGGCCACGAGCTCCCCTCCCTCTTTTGCTTTTTTCTTTTATTTTATTTTCCTTGTTTTCCTTGGGGCCACGGTACACTGGGTGAAGTATAGTATCACCCGGTCCATCACCTTGGTCTCTGATTGGTTTTATTGAACATTGACTAAACTTTTATTAGGGTTGGCCTAGACATCTCCACTCTTTCTCTTTCCAATTTTACTCATTCTATGTATTTGTTTTTATCCGTTTTTTATCTGTTCTTAATTAGTACCCATCAACAAAATTATTTATTACCCATTTTTATTCTAAGTATTTATCTCCTATTTTTAACTAAATTTATATTAAAGATGTGTTTTTATTAAATTTCACCCATTTTCTGTGACAGCACTGTCCCATTAACTGAACCATAAAGGGAAACAGAGTCCGGTTGTTCCCATACGTTTTTTCATGACATTCACTATTCCACTGAACAACTGGTTGCTCATATTGCCAGCACTCATATCCGATTTGTTTCAGCAGTGTGCTAAATGGGCGGGCCTGGGCACTTTGAGCGACAACCTTGGAGGGCTAAATACCGGGGCATCCTCTGTGATCGGCAACCCTGAGGAAGAAGGACGCCACTCCTTCGAAACGCGTCGGTTGATCCCTGCGGTACCCCGTACTCTTCCCTGAGCTCAGTGACGTCACGCGCTGAGCCCTGCGCCAGCGAGCTCCTCCCTCCACTGGTTCCCGCTCGTATCCAGGGACGCTACCGGCCGGAGCGATCCCTGGCTCTACGGAGCTCCCGCTAGGCACGCTACTCTGCGGGTCGCCTCTCCCTGCTTCACCGCCCGCCTGCCCGCACACTTGCCTGACGCACACCACTTCCCGACTGGACCTACAGCCATTATCGTACACCGGACCACTGCAACAGAACGGTGAGTGCACAATTCGCTCACAGGCTTCCCCAGGCTCACCAGGTCGCAATTCTAACCATCGGTAGCTGGTCTATGGTGGCTCCTTGTTGTGCTGGGCTTTGCAGCACCCATTTATCTGGCATTTATTTTACTGGCACATTATGCACAACCTAAGCACAGTATTAGGTGCATATCCTTAGTTATTGTACACTGTAGCGCGAACCCATTTGTTTTTTACATTGTTTCCACTCACTAATTGACAGCTGAAACCCCTTTCTGTCTCGGTTCTTGCAGCTCAGTGTCCTTGTGGGGAGCGCTGGTGTATTACTTTATATATAACATATACTATACTATAATATAAAATACAGTATATACTGTGAAAGGGTCTGTGGATGCCAACATAATGTGAATAGGAAGTTGTGGGTTCCATTATAATGTGTAGGTGAGGCTGTAGTGAACTTCATACTCTGTGGGAAAATGTAGACTCATCATACTTGTGGGCAGCTGTGGAAGCATCACATTGTGAATAGAGGCTGTATTAGGATCATACTGGGGGGCACTAGTGGCTGTCATTTTATGGTACATGCTATGGTGACTATCACACTGTTTGTGGGGTTGATGTAGCCATCATATTGTGAGTAGAAGGCTTTGAGGTTGTCATACTGTGGACAATGGCATTATACTGTATGTGGGAGGGTGTGTTAGGTGTCGAATTCCCGCCACTACACAGGGGGAATCTCAAACCATGTCTGTTGCAGTCCCCCATTCCTCTCCAGCTGCAGTGGAGCCTGCTCAGCAAAGACGTCGGTCCCAGCATCTGGCTCAGGCTGATACTGGACAACTGGTTACTACTGCCCTTCCAGGCTCTGTCTTTGTGGCCAGCAATGTTCAGCAGCGAGCAGGTCTTTCTGGGACTAAGTCACGCGTTTCCCATACTGAGCATGCCCATGGGACGACCTTCCATTGGAGGACTGGGGTCACATGCTCAGGTCCTGTAGCAGCTGCTATTGGACCATCAGGAAGTCCTTGTCTGCTACAGGTATAAAAGGTTTGCATGGCCGCACGGCCATGCGCTAGTATCAACCTGTGTTTTGAGCCTTGCTACTGTGTGGTCATGTTTGCATGTGGTCAGGGTTGGCTGAAATAAGCCCCTAGAATACCAGCACCTCCTGTGAGGAGTTTTGTGTGTTTGGATTCAGGTCTTGGCTGAAATAAGCCCCTAGAATACCGGCACATCCAGTGAGGAGTTGATTGTGTGCTATGCTGACTGCATGACCACAGTTTTGCTCTGTTTGGGTTTGGTAGCTGTGTTCCTCTGTGAGGTTAACAGGGCACAGCGTTTCCCTATCCTAGCGATTCTGTGAAGTAACAGAGTTCACTAATACTGCCATATAGCACTGCCAATTGCTAGCAGCAGGTTCCTCTCCTGCACAGTGGATCCCGGGTTGCGAACGCACCTATTATTACATATATTTATACTCGGTGCGTTCCGCCAAACTTAACATAATACTAGCGCCAGGGTCTGGCTAGTAAATGGTGGATGATCAGCCCCTACTGTGGAACATCCAGCAGCTGGAGGGTAGGTTTGTGGCTCTTGAGCGCACAACCTCAGCCATGGATGTCACCGCAGTCGGTGTTTAGGCTGCTAGTGTAGCTGCAGTCAGTTTGTCCACTGCCACCCCTGTTCCGACTCTATCTCGCCTCCCGCTGCAAGAAAAATTTTCTGGCGATAGCAAATCTTGTAGGGGTTTCTTGTGCCAGTGCTCTATACACCTCGAGCTCCTGGCTGCTCTTTTCCCCACAGAGCGGGCAAAGGTGGGGTTAATTTTGTCTCTCCTGTCGGACAGGGCATTGGAGTGACCCATGATAAGGTGTTCCAACCGTTGGCATTGACTCAGGGCACGTCCTTGGTCAGCCATTTTGCCATCCACTTACGCACCTTAGCATCTGAGCTGGAATGGTCAGATAAAGCCCTCATCCCTATATTTTGGAGGGGGCTGGCTGACCATGTGAAGGAAGCTTTGACCACTAACCGCCACACTGGAGGAGCTAATAGCTGCGTCCACTCGCATTGACCTCCGTTTTAATGAGCGGAGGTTAGAGCGAGCCCAATGTGGGCAGAGGTTTTGGCTGGTTCCCACCTTTGCCAAACCTTTGGAATCTCCAGTCCGGTCTCCTGAGTTACATGATGCCATGGGAGTATCACGAGCGGGATCTAAGTCCCAGACCGATCGTGCACTCAAGGTCTGTCATGTTTGCCAGCAGTCAGGACATCTTGCCACCAGATGTTCCCAGCGGTCGGGGAAACGTCAGTGTCTAGTGATAGTAGGTGGAGGTACACTAGACACGGCGACGTTAGCCTCCAAATTGTCCTTTAAGGGGACAATTACTATTGGCTCATCCACTCATTTGGTTGAGCTCTGTGTGGATCATGGGGTGGATGGCAATTTTAAGTATTCTGCCTTAGCCCAACGTCACGCAATACCCCTGGTGATGCTTGCTCAACCAGTAACAATATGAGTGGTGAATGGGTCAACACTGCCCTCACAGATAACACACCAGACTATCCCTTTTACTTTGTCCATGTCGCCATCTCATCAGAAGATTATATCTCTGCTCGTCATTCCTGAAGGAATTGATGAGGTCCAGCAGAGGCGTAGCTAGGGTTTCAACTTAGGGGGGGGCGAAACATCTGAGTGGGCCCCTAACCAGCTAACCCTGATTACAGCTACGGTTGCGCACTTATTGTGAATATAGGGGAACCTCAGAATGTGACACTACTGTTATTGAAAATAAATCTATATACAAAAACGAACATTGACTTTACCGCCATATTGGACCATATGCACAATAATAATGTCCCCTAAGTTCCCCCATGTACTGCTCCATTATACACAGTATCGTGAATAGTGTTGAGCATGTCAACCTGGACAACACCAACCTGAAACATCCAGGCTGAAAACCGCGGTAAAATGTGCTGCTGCGACTGTCATTTAATAGCAGTGACATCATTAAGTTTACCACAAGTCACTGAGGATGCGTTCCCAGCTCATTTCTGTGTCAGCTGAGCCGATGAACTGTGGTGACCTTTGCGTGATTACTGGCAGCACCGTGCCAAAAAGTCTCATGCTCAGTGCTGTGCTTAGTGAGTTCACCGCAGCTGTCAGTTTTGCCATACTGCTTATCAAAAAAAGAACAGATGCCGCATAATTAAAAAAATATATATTTATAGCATAGATTTTGCTGAGGAATGCTCCCATCATTGGTTGCCTGCTTTCATCATTAATCATTTTTCAAGCTGGTGTTATAAAATATTCTAATTTACTGAGATAATAACTTTTGGCTTTTCATTGTCTGTAAGCCATAATCATCAGCATTAACAGAAATAAACACTTGAAGTAGATCGCTTTGTTTGTAATGACTAGTGTTAAAGGGAACCTGTCACCACGTTTTTGGAAGATGGGATAAAAATAGCGTTAAATAGGGGCAGAGGTGGGCGTTACATTAGTGTGTGTGTTATGCGTTTATTACCCACCTAAGTTGCCGAAATAACTTTGCAAAGTCTCCGTTTTCGCCTGTCAATCAGGCTGGTCAGGTCGCATGGGCGTTGTCTTCCCCCAGATTTGGCGTAGTTTTCCGTTGGTGGCGTAGTGGTGTGCGCATGCCCAAAGTCCGGAATCCTCTTCCAGGGGATTTAAAATAGCGCGGTGTTCGTTATTGCATTGGTGATCGGTGGGCGCGGCCATCTTCCTTTGGCCGCGCGTGCGCAGAAGCGGCGCTCTGCTGGCCGCGGCTTCAGGAAAATGGCCGCCGCGATATCCATCTGCGCACGCGCGGCATCCCGCGGCCATTTTCCTGAAGCCGCGGCCAGCAGAGCGCCGCTTCTGCGCACGCGCGGCCAAAGGAAGATGGCCGCGCCCACCGATCACCAATGCAATAACGAACACCGCGCTATTTTAAATCCCCTGGAAGAGGATTCCGGACTTTGGGCATGCGCACACCACTACGCCACCAACGGAAAACTACGCCAAATCTGGGTGAAGACACCACGCCCATGTGACCTGACCAGCCTGATTGACAGGCGAAAACGGAGACTTTGCAAAGTTATTTCGGCAACTTAGGTGGGTAATAAACGCATAACACACACACTAATGTAACGCCCACCTCTGCCCCTATTTAACGCTATTTTTATCCCATCTTCCAAAAACGTGGTGACAGGTTCCCTTTAAGCATTCCAATACCGCAAGTATCGGGTATCGGCCGATACTTACGGGTATCGGAATTCCGATACCGAGATCCGATACTTTTGTGGTATCGGGTATCGGTATCGAAACAACATTAATGTGTAAAATAAAGAATTAAAATAAAAAATATTGCTATACTCACCTCTCCGACGCAGCCTGGACCTCACCAAGGGAACCGGCAGCGTTCTTTGCTTAAAATGCGCGCGTTTCCTGCCTCTAATTCTAGGCATTCAGGATTTTAAAATTACTTTCCGGCTTGTGATTGGTCGCGTCGCGGTCACCTGGGCAACGTGACCAATCACAAGCCGTGACGTCACGGGAGGCAGGAAACGCGCGCATTTTAAAATTACGTCACGGCTTGTGATTGGTTGCGTGCCGCCCATGTGACCGCGACGCGACCAATCACAGCAAGCCGTGACGTAATTTTCAGGTCCTGAATGCAGAATTAGGCATTCAGGACCTGAAATTACGTCACGGCTTGCTGTGATTGGTCGCGTCGTGGTCACATGGGCGGCACGCAACCATTCACAAGCCGTGACGTCACGGAAGGAAGTAAACGCGCGCATTTTAAGCAAAGAACGCTGCCGGTTCCCTCGGTGAGGTCCAGGCTGCGTCGGAGAGGTGAGTGTTGTGATCGCTTTTTGGGCTCCCCTAGTGGTGGCTGGTGGTACTGGAGACTTGTGTGTTCTTTTCTGCCTCGCTCACCTGCTTCCATCAGTTTTGGGAGTTCCCTATTTAGCCTTGCTCTCCAGTCACTTCCTTGCCGGTCATCATTGTAACCTGAGTCATTCAGTTGCATGTTCCTGCTACTAGTCTGCTGATCAGCTAAGTGGACTCTTGTCCTTATTGTTTTGTATTTTTGTCCAGTTTACAGTTTTGTCATTTCCTGTTACTGGAAGCTCTTGTGGACTGAAATTGCCACTCCTGTGTGATGAGTTGACACAGGAGTTTTAAAGTAATTTCAGGATGGGTTTTTGAAAGGGTTTTTCAGCTGACCGTGAAGTCCTCTTTTGTATCCTTCCTCTATCTAGTAAGTGGACCTCGCTTTGCTAAATCTACCTTCATACTGTGTATGTCTTTTCCTCTGAACTCACCGTTAATATATGTGGGGGCTACTATCATCTTTGGGGAATTTCACTAGAGGTAAGCCAGGTCTGTTCCTTCCTCTTCCAGGCGTAGTTAGTTCTCCGGCTGGCGCGTGGCATTTAGGCAGCCGTAGGAATGCTCCCTGGCTACTGTTAGTTGTGTGGTAGATTTAGGTCACGGTCAGCTTGAGTTTCCATCACCCGAGAGCTAGTCTGTAATTTTTGTGTTTCTGATGTTCCCATGCCATTGGGGAATCATGACAGTAGAAGCACAAGCCATTTTTGCGCCTATAATTCTGCCGCTCGCTTCTTGACAGAATTTTGTCACATTGCATTTTCTCTGGCGTCCCTTCAGAAGATACTGCCAAATGGTGCACGGGTTTGCGCTCCCGCAAACGCCGATCAATCTGAATCGCCATTGTCATGGAATTCATTCAGACCTGTGGGCGTAGGAAACCCCACCATGACATCCTTAACGGCATCAGAAAGGCCCTCTCTGAAAATTGCCGCTAGGGCACACTCATTCCACTGAGTAAGCACAGACCATTTACGAAATTTTTGGCAGTATATCTCGGCTTCATCTTGCCCTTGAGACAGGGCTATTAAAGCTTTTTCAGCTTGAATCTCCAAATTAGGTTCCTCATACAGCAACCCTAAAGCCAGAAAAAAACGCATCCACATTGAGCAACGCAGGATCCCCTGGTGTCAATGAAAATGCCCAATTTTGAGGGTCACCTCGCAGCAAAGAAATCACAATCTTAACCTGCTGAACAGGATCTCCAGAGGAGTGAGGTCTGAGAGAAAGGAATAATTTACAATTACATTTGAAATTCAGAAACCGAGATCTATCTCCGGAAAATACCTCTGATGTAGGAATCTTAGATTCAGAAATAGGAGTACGTATAACATAATCTTGTAAATACTGAACCTTCGTAGCAAGATTATTTAAACCTGCAGCCAAACTCTGAGAGTCCATCCTTAAACCGGAGAGATCAGAGCCATTCAAGGATTAGAAGGAGAGAAAGGCAAGGCTGTAAATAGAGCAGAAATACAACCGAGCCAACTAAGTAGCAAACATGAGAGGAAAAAAAAAAAAAAAAATCTACAGACTTCTTTTACTCTCCTTTCTTCTGCCAATTACTTTAACAGTGGCCGGTCATTGGCTTGAGGGTGCTAGACATCAGGTGGTGGTTTTGACTGATCACAAGAATCTGATTTATCTTGAGTCTGCCAGGCGCCTGAATCCTAGACAGGCGCGCTGGTCGTTGTTTTTCTCTCGGTTTAATTTTGTGGTCTCATATCTACCAGGTTCTAAGAATGTGAAGGCGGATGCCCTTTCTAGGAGTTTTGAGCCTGATTCCCCTGGTGATTCGGAACCTACAGGTATCCTTAAGGATGGGGTGATATTATCCGCTATTTCCCCAGATCTGCGACGTGCTTTGCAAGAGTTTCAGGCGGATAGACCTGATCGCTGTCCACCTGGTAGACTGTTTGTTCCTGATGATTGGACCAGTAGAGTCATCTCGGAGGTTCATTCTTCTACGCTGGCGGGTCATCCTGGAATTTTTGGTACCAGGGATTTGGTGGCTAGATCCTTCTGGTGGCCATCTCTGTCTCAAGATGTGCGTGTTTTTGTGCAGTCTTGTGATGTGTGTGCTCGGGCCAAGCCTTGTTGTTCTAGGGCTACCGGGTTGTTGTTGCCCTTGCCTATTCCGAAGAGGCCTTGGATGCACATCTCGATGGACTTTATTTCTGATCTTCCTGTCTCTCAGAGGATGTCTGTTATCTGGGTGGTGTGTGACCGTTTTTCTAAGATGGTTCATTTGGTGCCATTGCCGAAGTTGCCTTCCTCGTCTGAGTTGGTTCCTTTGTTTTTTCAAAATGTGGTTCGCTTGCATGGTATTCCTGAAAATATCGTTTCTGATAGGGGTACCCAGTTCGTTTCTAGATTTTGGCGGGCATTCTGTGCCAGGTTGGGCATTGATTTGTCTTTTTCGTCTGCCTTCCATCCTCAGACTAATGGCCAGACGGAGCGAACTAATCAGACTTTGGAGACGTATTTGAGGTGTTTTGTGTCTGCGGATCAGGATGATTGGGTTGCCTTTTTGCCGTTGGCGGAGTTTGCTCTTAATAATCGGGCTAGTTCGGCCACTTTGGTTTCCCCTTTCTTTTGCAATTCGGGGTTTCATCCCCATTTTTCTTCTGGTCAGGTGGAGTCTTCGGATTGTCCTGGAGTGGATGCTGTGGTGGATCGGTTGTATCGGATTTGGGAACAAGTGGTGGACAATTTGAATTTGTCCCAGGAGAGGACTCAGCGGTTTGCTAACCGCCAGCGTCGGGTTGGTCCTCGCCTTCGTGTTGGGGACTTGGTGTGGTTGTCTTCCCGTTTTGTCCCAATGAGGGTTTCTTCTCCTAAATTTAAGCCTCGGTTTATCGGTCCCTATAGGATTTTGGAGATTATTAACCCTGTTTCCTTTCGTTTGGACCTCCCGGCATCTTTCGCTCTCCATAATGTGTTCCATCGGTCGTTGTTGCGGAGATACGAGGTGCCGGTGGTTCCTTCTGCTGAGCCTCCTGCTCCTGTGCTGGTTGAGGGTGAATTGGAGTACGTTATAGAGAAAATCTTGGACTCCCGTATTTCCAGGCGGAGACTCCAGTATCTGGTTAAATGGAAGGGCTATGGTCAGGAAGATAATTCTTGGGTAACTGCCTCTGATGTTCATGCCTCGGATTTGGTTCGTGCCTTTCATAGGGCTCATCCAGGTCGCCCTGGCGGTTCTTGTGAGGGTTCGGTGCCCCCTCCTTAAGGGGGGGTACTGTTGTGATCACTTTTTGGGCTCCCCTAGTGGTGGCTGGTGGTACTGGAGACTTGTGTGTTCTTTTCTGCCTCGCTCACCTGCTTCCATCAGTTTTGGGAGTTCCCTATTTAGCCTTGCTCTCCAGTCACTTCCTTGCCGGTCATCATTGTAACCTGAGTCATTCAGTTGCATGTTCCTGCTACTAGTCTGCTGATCAGCTAAGTGGACTCTTGTCCTTATTGTTTTGTATTTTTGTCCAGTTTACAGTTTTGTCATTTCCTGTTACTGGAAGCTCTTGTGGACTGAAATTGCCACTCCTGTGTGATGAGTTGACACAGGAGTTTTAAAGTAATTTCAGGATGGGTTTTTGAAAGGGTTTTTCAGCTGACCGTGAAGTCCTCTTTTGTATCCTTCCTCTATCTAGTAAGTGGACCTCGCTTTGCTAAATCTACCTTCATACTGTGTATGTCTTTTCCTCTGAACTCACCGTTAATATATGTGGGGGATACTATCATCTTTGGGGAATTTCACTAGAGGTAAGCCAGGTCTGTTCCTTCCTCTTCCAGGCGTAGTTAGTTCTCCGGCTGGCGCGTGGCATTTAGGCAGCCGTAGGAATGCTCCCTGGCTACTGTTAGTTGTGTGGTAGATTTAGGTCACGGTCAGCTTGAGTTTCCATCACCCGAGAGCTAGTCTGTAATTTTTGTGTTTCTGATGTTCCCATGCCATTGGGGAATCATGACAGGTGAGTATAGCAATATTTTTTATTTTAATTCTTTCTTTTACACATTAATATGGATCCCAGGGCCTGAAGGAGAGTTTCCTCTCCTTCAGACCCTGGGAACCATCAGGGATACCGTCCGATACTTGAGTCCCATTGACTTGTATTGGTATCGGGTATCGGTATCGGATTAGATCCGATACTTTGCCGGTATCGGCCGATACTTTCCGATACCGATACTTTCAAGTATCGGACGGTATCGCTCAACACTAATCGTGAACTTAAAGCTTCCCTATACACAGTCTAAGGCTCCCACAGCTCCCCTACACACATTATGATGGTTCTATAACTCCCCTGTACACCGTATGATGTTCCCACTGCTCCCCTCTACACAGTATGATACCACTGCTCCCCTATAGACAGTATAATGCTGACAGAACTCCACTATAGAAAGTATAATGCCCCCCAGAGCTCCCCTATATACAGTGTAATGGGCCAACAGCTCCCATATGCACAATATGCCTTCACAGTTCCCTATACACAGTATGATGGGTCCACAGCTCCCTATACACAGTATGATGGGCCCGCAGCTCCCTTATACACAGTATGACGGGCTCGCAGCTCCGTTATACACAGTATGACGGGCCTGCAGCTCCCTTATACACAGTATGATGGGCCCGCAGCTCCAGTATACACAGTATGATGGGCCCGCAGCTCCCTTATACACAGTGTGATGAGCCCGCAGCTTCCTTATACACAGTATGATGGGCCCGCAGCTCCCTTATACACAGTATGATGGGCCCGCAGCTCCCTTATACACAGTGTGATGAGCCCTCAGCTTCCTTATACACAGTATGATGGGACCGTAGCACCCTTATACACAGTATGATGGGCCCGCAGCTCCCATATACACAGTATGATGGGCCCGCAGCTCCCTTATACACAGTATGATGGGCCCACAGCTCCCATATACACAGTACGATGGGCCCACAGCTCCCTTATACACAGTATGATGGGCCCGCAGCTCCCTTATACACAGTATGATGGTCCCGCAGCTCCCGTATACACAGTATGATGGGCCCGCAGCTCCCTTATACACAGTGTGATGAGCCCGCAGCTTCCTTATACACAGTATGATGGGACCGTAGCTCCCTTATACACAGTATGATGGGCCCACAGCTCCCTATACACAGTATGATGGGCCCACAGCTCCCTTATACACAGTATGATGGACCCACAGCTCCCTTATACACAGTATGATGGGCCCGCAGCTCCCGTATACACAGTATGATGAGCCCGCAGCTCCCTTATACACAGTAAGATGATCCCGCAGCTTCCTTATACACAGTATGATGGTTCTGCAGCTCCCTTATACACAGTATGATGGGCCCGCAGCTCCCTTATACACAGTATGATGGACCCGCAGCTCCTATACACAGTATGATGGGCCCGCAGCTCCCTTATACACATTATGATGGGCCCGAAGCTCCCGTATACACAGTATGATGGGCCCGCAGCTCCCGTATACACAGTATGATGGACTCATAGCTTCCTTATACACAGTATGATGGACCCACAGCTCCCTTATACACAGTATGATGAGCCCGCAGCTTCCTTATACACAGTATGATGGTCTCACAGCTCCCTTATACACAGTATGATGGGCCCGCAGCTCCCATATACACAGTATGATGGGGCCGCAGCTCCCTTATACACAGTATGATGGGCTCGCAGCTCCCTTATACATAGTATGATGGGCCCACAGCTCCTTTATACATAGTATGATTGGCCCGCAGCTCCCATATACACAGTATTATGTGTGCACAGCTTCCTTATACACAGTATGATGGACTCACAGCTCCCTGTCATGATTTGGATGCCCTGGTCATTTAGTCATCCTCCGGCGTAAGCACTATTTTGTGGCACTGCTGCAGTGCCGCTGCTCAAACTTGTGAGCGCAGCTTCTGACAGGCCAGAAGTTAGAAGCTATGTCACAAGCGCTCAATGTAAGACTATGAGGCTATGTGCACTTGTTGCAGATTCGTGTGCGGATTTACCGCTGATTTCCTGTGTTTTTTGTGCAGATTTCACCTGCGTTTTACCACCTGCGGAATCCTGTACAGGAGCAGATGTAAAATGCTGTGGAATCCGCAAATGGAATTGACATGCTGCGGAAAATACAATGCAGCGTTTCTGTGTGGTATTTTCCGCACCATGGGCACTGCGGATTTGGTTTTCCATAGGTTTACATGGCACTGTAAACCAGATGGAAAACTGCTGTGAATCCGCAGCGGCCAATCTGCACCATGTGCACATAACCTGAGAGTGAGAAAGAGGCCAGGACGAGGCTCCCACAGACTCAGATTGATTAGTGACCTCTGCGCTGCTCCATGAAACACTGGAGCAGTGGACAGGCCACAAACTGCAGGAGACGGAGCCGAGCGGAGACAAAAACAGATGAAAACGCCAGAAGGTGGGTATTAGACAGAGGGCAGGGGACGGGGATTTTCAGCACCGCCCCAGCAATGAAATAAAAAATAATGCTGGAGTGGTGCTGTAAATGTGATGCAGCTGCTGGTTACTGTATGCGGGCTCCTTATACTAATACTCATAAAAGACCCAGGTGGTACATATCAAAAGCCCCCTACACCCCATCTCCGGCCTCCCCAGACAGCAAATATTACATGATGGAGTACATATAATATCATAACTAAACATTATAATATTCAGCCCCCAGTGACCTGTCCCCCTCCCCCACTTCAGCCCCAATACCCCATCATCTCAGATCCACCCCTCAGTGCCCTGTCCCACCTCACCCACCTTCTGCAACACCCAAATGGTCTCACATTTACCCTCCAGTGCCCTGTCCCCCCTCCCCCACAATACCCCAACGGTCTCACAGTGACATACCTGAATTTAATAAACCTAATAAGTCCCATCCCCAGCACTTACTGATGAAGTTTACACTGCAGGCAGGACCAGGAAGTGTGAGTGAAATGCAAGATGTGGGCACTAGGACCCAGCGTGCCTGAGCCAATCCCAGCGTGCACAAAGTGAAGGAAAACTGCAGCCAGGAAAAGCTCCATGATCAGGTCAGACAAGGGAAACCATTCACTGCAGGGGGGAGACTGCAGCCGGCCACTGTGCTAATAGCGTGCAGAGTCTCTGTCAGACAGGAGCAGACATACTGCTCTCCTCCTATGTGTTGTTCTGCCTCCTCACTCCCTGGCTCCCAGTGGGCCCCTTCATGTGACAGGGCCCGGGGCGATGGCCCCCTCTGCCCCCCCAGTAGCTACGCTACTGAGGTCCAGTTAGGGATACCTTGGCTACGGTACCACTCTCCTCATATTGAGTGGTCCACAGGCAGAATTTTGGGATGGGGTGAATCTTGTTGGGGTAGATGTCAGAGGGAATGTGTTCAGGTTGCTACTACTGAGGTACTCGCAGATCTATCCTCACTCCCCAAGCAATATTGGCCCTATGCGGACGTGTTCTCCAAAAGGGCTGCGGAGACCCTTTCGGCTCACCATCCCTATGACTGTCCTATTGACCTCCTGCCTGGTGCTGAACCTCCCCTGGGTCAAGTCTATCCGTTATCTCTCCCGGAGACGGAGGCAATGTCATAGTACATCCAGGAGAATCTGGCAAGAGGATTCATTAGGAAGTCAGTGTCACCTGCTGGGGCGGGGTTCTTCTTCGTGCAGAACAAAAACAGGGAACTACATCCATGCATAGACTACAGGGGTCTTAACACCATCACCGTTAAGAATAAGTATCTTCTGCCCTTGCTATCTGAGCTCTTTGATAGGCTTTGGGGAGCAAGGGTATTTACTAAACTAGATCTGTGGGATGCTTACAACCTGATTCACATCCGTGAGGGGGACGAATGGAAGACTGCTTTTAACACCAGGGATGGGCACTATGAATACCTAGTGATGCCCTTTGGGCTCTGTAATGCCCCAGCCATTTTCCAAGACTTTGTTAATGATATCTTCCGGGATATGCTTTCCACCTTGGTCATAGTCTATCTGGATGATCTTCTCATCTACTCTCCGGATATTGATTCCCACCGGAGAGATATTTGCTGAGTCTTCGACCTCTTACGGGCAAATTCCCTCTACGCTAAGTTAGAGAAATGTGTGTTTGAGCAGGAGTCCATACCTTTCCTAGGCTATATCATCTCCACCCAGGGATTGGATATGGATCCTGCCAAATTACAAGCTGTGATGGACTGGCAAGAACCCCATTCTCTTAAAGTGGTGCAGCGCTTTATGGGGTTCATTAACTATTACCGCCAGTTCATTCCTCATTTCTCGACTTTGGTAGCTCCCTTGGTAGCCCTCACCAAGAAGGGAGCAAATCCCAAATTGTGGTCTGAGAAGGTCTCCAAAGCCTTCACTTCTATTAAGTCTCATTTTGCTAGCGCACCCATCCTACATCGCCCTGATGTAGATAAGCCATTTATAATGGAGGTGGATGCCTCATCCGTTGGTGCTAGAGCAGTCCTCTTCCAAAAGAATTCTCAAGGTCAGAAGCATCCTTGATTCTTCTTTTCCAAGACCTTCACACCAGTGGAGAAGAATTATTCCATCGGGGACAGGGAGTTGCTAGCAATGAAGTTGGCTTTTTCAGAATGGAGACATCTTTTGGAGGGGGCTCACATTCCCTTCCAAGTGTTCACAGACCACAAAAATTTGGTCTACTCGAAAACAGCCCAGCGGCTATATTCTCGCCAGGCCATATGGTCCATGTTCTTCTCCCGGTTCCATTTCACTCTCCACTCTCTATCTGGGGAGAAGAACATTCATGCCGATGCTCTCTCTCGCTCCGTTGTATCATCTGAGGAGGAGCAAGAGGAGCCTCAGCTTATTGTCCCTTCTGAGAGCCTGAGAACCGTTGCTCGGGTTTTGCTAGAGTCTGTGCCCCCAGGGCAAGACTTTTGTTCCTTCAAATTTGCATCCAGAGGTTCTCTCTTGGGCTCACTCGTCCAGGGTGGGTGGATATTTTGGAACCAAAAGGACATCTGTGCTGCTGGCGAGGACGTACTGGTGGCCGCATATGGCCCGTGATGACGGAGATTATGTTCGGGCGTGTGTCTCCTGTGCCAAAAAAAGTCTCCTTGACAATGGCCAGCTGGGTTGCTTTACCCTCTACTGGTGGCGGACAGGCCCTGAGAGATGGTTGGGATGGATTTTGTGGTGGGTTTACCCAAGTCTCATAGCTGCACCATTATCTGGGTTATCACCGACCATTTTTCCAAAATGGTGCACTTGGTGCCTCTTCGACGGCTACCTTCTGCAGGGCTCTGGCAGTGTTGTTTATCAAACATATCTTTCGCCTACATGTTATGCCAGACAAAATTGTCAGTGACTGGGGTCCTCAGTTTGCGTCTCGGTTCTGGAGAGAGCTTTGTTGTCTACTCAGCATTGAGTTGAATCTCTCTTCAGCATATCATCCCGAGATAAATGGGTTGGTAGAGAGGGACAACCAGACCCTTGTCACATATCTGTGACATTTTGTTTCTGCCTGGTAGGATGACTGGGCATCCTTGCTACCATGGGCGAAATTTGCCTTTATCAATGCCTTAGCCGATTCCACTGATCAGACTCCATTCCTCCTTAATTACGGCCAGCTTCCGCGGGTTCCTGTGCTTATGCCTGTGTCTTCCACTGAATCCAGGGTGGCAGACTAGGCTGTGGAGGCATGGGACATTTGGGACCGCACTCAGGATGCCATCTGGGCTTTCAAGGAGAGAATGAGGTCCTCCTGGCGACTTAGTGTGGCTCTCTGCCCGTAACATCAGGCTGTGAGTTGAGTCCATTAAGTTTGCACCTCGCTACTTGGGTCCCTTCAAAGTCCTCGAACAGGTTAACCCTGTGGTCTACCGTCTGGCTCTTCCTCCACACCTAGGTGTCAACGACACCTTTCATGTGTCCCTTTTAAAGCCCGTACACATGTCCCGGTTTTCCGAGTTATTTGCCGGGACATTGGGTTCGTCTACGGATGATTACGAGGTGAACGCTATTTTGGGGTGCAAGGTGGTACCTGGCAAAAAATTGTATTTGGTGGACTGGAGGGGTTATGGCCCAGAGGACAGGTCCTGAGAGCCTGCTGAGCACATTCAAGCTCTGCAGCTCATTGCTGCCTTTGAGCGTAGGGGGGCCATGTTAGGTGTCGAGTTCCCGCCGCTGCACAAGGGGGAATCTCGAACCTTGTCTGCTGCGGTGTCCCATTCTCCTCCAGCCACAGTGGAGCCTGCTTAGCGGATATGTCGGTCCCAGCATCTGGCTCAGGCTGATACTGGACGACTGGTTACTAATGCCCTTCCAGGCTCTGTCATTGTGGTCAGCAATGTTCAGCAGCGAGCAGGTCTTTCTGGGACTAAGTCCCGCTTTTCCCATACTGAGCATGCCCAAGGGACGACCTTCCATTGGAAGTCTGGGGTCACATGCTCAGGTCCTGTAGCAGCTCCTATTGGACCATCAGGAAGGTCTTTGTCTGCTACAGGTATAAAAGGTTTGTATGGCCGCACAACCATGCGCTAGTATCAACATGTGTTTTGAGCCTTGCTACTGTGTGGTCATGATTGCATGTGGTCAGGGTTGGCTAAAATAAGCCCCTAGAATACCAGCACCTCCGGTGATGAGTTTTGCGTGTTTGGATTCAGGTCTTGGCTGAAATAAGCCCCTAGAATACCGGCACCTCCAGTGAGGAGTTGTTTGTGTGCTATGCTGACTGCATGACCACAGTTTTGCTCTGTTTGGTAGCTGTGTTCCTCTGTGAGGTTAACAGGGCACAGCGTTTCCCTGTCCTAGCGATTCTGTGAAGTAACAGAGTTTGCTAATACCGCCATATAGTGCCGCCAATTGCTAGCAGCAGGTTCCTCTCCTGCATGGTGGACCTCGGGTTACGAACACACCTATTATTACATATATTTATATTCGGTGCGTTCCGCCAGCCTTAACAGGGTGTTATACTGTATGTTAGAGCTGATGTGAAACAGTAGGGATATCATACTGTGTGGGAATTTTTCGGGTCACCATACTCAATTGGGCCATGAAAGGGGTATTTTAGTGGGTGAGAACACTAAGCAGCTTTCGTAGGAGCAATAGGACTGTGTAGGTGCTGAAATACAGTACATGTTCCTCTCCCAGTTTTTAAAGTAGCAAAGTATTCCCTTTTTGCTATGGGGCCCCATGATTTCTGTGTATGATTATGCTCATGCTCAAAGACGTTATTTTAATAAAGAGGCACTGTGGATTATTATAAAGAGGTAGAGTATTTCATTAATATCTGTTTTAGTACAGTGGTTCTGATTAATGATCAGTATGATGGTATTATCACTTCGGTATCCCCTTAGTGATGGGCCAAATTTTTGAAATCTAACTATTGTCACTTTATGTGGTAATAACTCTGGAATGCTTCAACAAATCCCAGTGATTTTGAGATTATTTTTTGTGGGACATTATAATATACGATAATGGTAAATTTAGGTCAATGTTTTATGTTTATTTATAAAAAATATCAGAAATTTGACAAAACTGTCAAAAAAAATAGCAATTTTCAAATTTTGAATGTTTATCCCTTTAATCCAGATAGTCATACCATAGAAAAACACTAACACATAACATTTCCCTCATGTTGTCTTTATATCAGCACCATTTGTAAAATGTTATTTTATTTTGTTAGCCTTTTAGGAAGTTTAAAAGTGTAGCAGCAATTTTTCATTTTGTCAAGGAAATTTTCAAAATATATTTTTTTAGGGACCTATCCAGGTTTGAAGTGACTTTGTGGGTCTTATGTATGGGAAACCCCCAAAAGTGATACCATTTTAAAAACAGCCCCCCTTGAAATATTGAAAACTGCTGTCAGGTAGTTTATTAACCCCTCAGGTAATTTTCAGGAATTAATGCAAAGTGAAATAACAGGAATGAAAAAGTGTATTTTTACCACCTAAATGTCGCTAACTTCTGAACAGGTCACTGTAGCCAGCAGTCTCTAAGGCCGCTATTTGGCTGTAAATTGCCATGGCAAACATCAGGAATACACAATTATGTTCTCAGGATGCCGATGGGGATAAAGAGATAGCTAGAAGGAATATAGAGCTCACATAGCGTCTTATCCAAGATAAAAGGAATGTTAGACAATTCAAATTCACTCATACAACCACTATACTTACCATTGGCGGCTGCTGCAAGGCCCGGAGCGATGATTCCTTGTTGGGTAAAGAGAATGGGGCTTCAGACTGCGCTGATCGCCTGTAAGAATGATAAACTAGAGGAGTCCAAGTGGATGAGATAGAGAAAAATACTTCATTTCTACGTGTTTTGTGGTGATCATACCACTTCCTCAGCTGAGGCAATTCAGGATGTAGAGCTCAAGGAGAACAACTGAACTGATTAACCCTTGCAATGGCAGAGGAAGGAAAACCTGCACATTTTTATAGGATGGTGAAGCAGTTCTAATCAGTGAAGGATTTATCTTTCTATCTTTCTTATCTATCTTCTGGCCCTTCTCTGTCATGGTATTCCTGTGATTGAACCCCCCCTACTCAAAGGAACCTCCAAAACATCAGAACTAGATTTATCTGGACGTGAAAAGTGAAAAGACCGGACCAGCCTGATCGCTTGAACATCAGATGCTGGTCTGGACTGTAACCCTTCCAATGTACCAAATATTGAAGAGACCAATGTACAAAGCAAGAATTGATAATATTCGCAATCTGTAATTCCAAATTCCCATCAACAATGACTTGGAGGAACAGGTGGAAGTGGTTGAAAGGAAGCAATGTATTTTTTGAGAAGTGATAGGTGCAATACATTCTGAATCTTAAATGTGGATGGCAATGCAAGGGGTAATGCTACTGGATTAATGAGGGGCAACTGTTTTATAAGGATTATTGAACCTTGGTCTTAGTTTCAAAAAAGAAACCTTCACCTTAATGTTTTTCGAGGACAACCATATCAAATTACCAACACATGGGTCCGGACCCACCAAGCATCTCCGATCAGCCATACTCTTATATTTGGACCCCATTTTCTTCAAATTATTAAGAACACCTTGCCACACTGATGTAATTGACAAATAAATCTGTTTCTCCTCTGGTACTCCTGAAAAACAATTAGTATAAAAGGAGTAGAATTGAGGTCAAGGCAATTTATGTGGATTGAGACATTGGCCCTGGATGAACCAGGCGTCAAGCATATTAAATCCCGTCCCACTATCCAAAAAGGCTAACATAACCACCTTACTTTTTCTAAAATAGATCTCGGCTGGTAAAAAGAATTGTGACCTACTCACAAAGGAAATATGATGCAGGGAGTTGATAACCTCCCTGCAACCCAGAGTTCCTAGTTTTCTGGCTGCTGTTTGTGCTTACATATGGATGGACAAGTACTCACAAAGTGACTCTTCTTACCACAAAAACACACACTTCTTTGCACTGAACTGTCGAAGGACCAATAAAACAAGTTGCCCCACCCAACTGCATGGGTTCCTTGGTAGATTCAGTCTTAAGTTCAATTGACCCCTCATCCCCGGAAAATGTAGGCGTTTCTGTATGCCTCTGATGTAGGTGGTGGTTTAAATGGGTAGCTAGAGACATGGTCACCTCCAGGGTCTCAAAGAGCAAAGACATAATTTACCCTCTCAGAAATCCCTTGACAGAACTGACTATGGATTGCTGGGTCATTCCAGCTAACATCCAAAGACCATTAATGGAACTCATAGCAATACTCTTCTGCTGGCCGGACTCTCGTCTGAAGATGATGTAGTTTAGACTCAGCCAGAGAGACACAGTCAAGTTTAACATAGATAATTCCCAGAGCATGAAAAAAATATTCAGCCATCTAAATTGTCTTGAAATCAGATGGGAGAGAAAATATCCAGGTTTGAGGGTCACCCTGGAGAAGAGAGATAACCATCCCCACCTGGTGGACGCAACACAAAATAAAGTTTACAGGCCTCCCTGAAAGCCACAAACTTATCCCGACCCCCAGAGACCTATCTGGCAGAGTGATAGAGTGATCTTGAAGTCCACTAGGGGTTGTCTGGGAACTGCGGGCCCTAAGCCTTTAGTTAATGGGTGCTGTTAAGCCACTGAGTGCAAGTCAGCCACCTCCAAGATTAGTTGTTGTAGCTGCATAGGATCCATAATGGATCAAAAAAGGTACAGTCAGAGATAATGTCACTTTGTAGCTAGGGACGGTGGGGGTCTATCCCTAGTCTATCTCTGTCCCATGAATTACCCTGGAATGTGGAGATACCGGGTCATGTACCTTGCTATGCTTCTAACTTAAACCTTATCTGTTCCCTTCCTCACCCGCGGAAGTGTGAGGCTGAAGTGTATAGAATTACACTAACCAGACAGTCAAGGGTAGACAGATGGGAAAGAAAGAAAACCACATACATACTCACAACACCACAAAGTGGAACACAAGGGAGGAATAGGTAATAGAAAATAAATAGCTTTCTTCAAGCAGAAATCTCCTGAAAATTTTTCCAACTGCCTACCCTAAACGATGAATTTCTCTTCCAACACATAACCAGGAAGTAAGAACTGTCACTGACATTTCCGAAGTGCCAGTAGTGAGTATTTATACCAGAGGGGAGTGGCCAGCACAGAACAGCTGAGGCAATTCAGGATTTAGAGGTAAAGGAGATTAACTGAACTGATTAGCAGTTGCAATCCCAAATCAAGGAAAACTTGCACTATATAATAGGATGCTGAAGCATTTCTAATCAGTGTAGGATTTTGTGTGACCAGACGCTGCATCTTCTGTCTCTTCTCTGTTGCTGTATCCCCTCGACAGATTTGCTGTTACTTTCAGTATAGAGACTCGCAAGACAATTGAAACTCTTGACCTGGGTTGTGACCTTATGTTTTTTGGCCAAAATATCAACTAAGACTTCATATATTTTTTTTATCTTTGCAAGATGCATCCAAGTCCTGTAATGTTGTTGTGGGGAATTGGGGTGTCTGTCTATGTGGAGTGCACATTTAAAGTGCTATGTAGCCCACCTGATCTTATAATATGGACGTGACCAATAGGATTCTACCCGGCATGGTACACTACACGTAGAGCATCAGAATGATTTCAACCTTATGACAACTTTGTCTGTGTTCATTTCTAATAATAAGCAACTGCCTTTCCCCATGGATAGTAGGATTTTGCATCTTTTATCATGGAGGTTTGCTACATTCTGCAATGCATTAATAATGTGCCCAAGTATTGGTAAGTACAGCTGCATTTTTCTGTGTTTTTTTTTCCTTTCTGTCACTTTGCTGTGATTTGCATTCCTCCAGGCAATATAGAGCCCCATCTCAGGATGGGGGGTAGCATGGGTCCATGTACTTTCAAATGCCATGGCTTAATTTCAGTTCCAGTTCAGGCGATGCAAATTTGTGTCCACTATTTTCAGAGGAGAGGAGGCTTTTACTTCACCATGGAAAGATTTATTGTTATTGTAAAAAATAATTTCTTACCCAAACATGTTCTGTTGATTAATTAAAATGTCTTGAACTTAATGTAAATTTAGAATTTTTCTTATCCTTCCTTATTATAATTAAGAACATTTGTAAGAAATACAGTTATTTTATATTGCCAGGAAGTGCAAGCAATGCTCTTACTTTTGAGGGTCTAAAAGCTCATGAAGACAGCCGTGTAACGAACCAATAATGTATAGACCGATAATGCATAGACTGGCCCGAGTGTGTTCGCCTCAGAGAAATACATGAAGCTGTCATGCTCCAGTCGGGAGATCCGCAGCCACTCCATGTGTTGCAGTCCAAGATCCACGAACATTTCCATGAGCTCTTGCTTTTAAGCTAACTACTTACTAAATAAAACACATGCAAACAATGCATTAGAAGTATCTTAACTTAATGACTGTATAAGTAAATGTCATAAAAGCATTAAGTCAATTTATCGTGAAATTACGTAGATGAATTTCCATTCAATCCTTAAAATGTAGTAAATGTAACTTTTGCTAGATGAGTGTGTTATCCATAAGAAAAGAAGCGATCTTTGAAAGATCCCAAGTTTAATGTTGCTTGTCATGGTTTAGACTCATTTACATCTCTGCTGTCTCATTGAGTATGTTAATCGTGTCGCTTGATAGAGAATGTCTAAAAATAACAAGTCAATTATACATTTGGGTTAATGATTTTAATGTTAAACATGAGGCAAACATTTTCCCTACTGGATTGATCAGTGAGGAGATTGAATGTATTTGTGGAAATGAAAGATTTGGCATGTCTTACAAGTCAGTCACATATATAATTTCTGATTTGTGCCATGATGAGTGCGACTCAAATTAAGAAGCACATTAGTTTATTAAATGAAGGGTTTGCTAAACACTTTAGTATGCTTTAAGTGGTTATCCTTTGCATTCTATTATATACTCTATTGTTTTATTATAATTTGTCACATACTAGATTAATGTGATGTTAAAAATTAAACATAATATATACTGTATATACTCGAGTATAAGTCGACCCGAGCATAAGCTGAGGCACCTAATTTTGCCACGAAAAACTGGGTAAACTTATTGACTCGAGTATCAGCCGGGTATGCATTGTCTCCTCATCCCTATCCTGGTTATGCATGGTTCCCCCTTTCCTGTCCTTGTATGCATGGCTCCCCCATCGCTGTCCTTGTATGCATGGCTCCCCCTCCCGTCCTTGTATGCATGGCTCCTTATCCCTTATCCTTGTATGCATGGATCTTTATCCCCTATCCTTGTATGCATGGTTCCTATTATAAACAAAATCCTACTTACCTTGCCTACGCACCCTCACTGCATCTCATTCCGGCTCCGACAGCTCTTCCTGCTGAGCGATCACATGGCCCTGCTCAATAAGGTAATGAAAATTCACTCTACGCCTATGGGAGTGAAGAGGTGTGCATATTCATTACCTTAAAGAGCGGGGCCACATGATTGCTTGGCCAGAAATGCTGCTGGAGCCAGTGCGAATAAGATGCAGCGAGGGCGCGCAGGAAGGTACCTAGGATGTGTGCTGGAAGCTGGCAGCTGCGGCTGTCACTGTGTGCTATTACAGAGAAACGAATATTCATTTCTCTTCAGCAGCGGCACAGGTTTTAGCCACAGCCGCCGACTGCTGCCTCTGTGACCCGCTGCTCCACGGCTCCCTCTCACCTGCCGGCTTTCTAGGACAATTGACTCGTGTTTAAGCCAATTGGGCATTTTCAGCTCAAAAAATGTGCTGAAAAACTCGGCTTATACATGAGTATATAAGGTACTCATCTCCTCCTGATCCCTACAGCTCCCCCATACAGCTGCCTGGGTCTCTTATCATACCCACATTCCCTCTTCTACTGGTGCATGACCGCGACCACTGCATCCACTCATGGCTGCAGTGATCAAACACCAAACACTCCAGAAGAGTGGAGACCTGTAGGGGGATTAAGGTAGTGTTACTAAATAATTGCAGGTGATTGCTAATGTAGGATATCTATCTTAAGTGGTGTTGAGTGATACCGTCCGATACTTGAAAGTATCGGTATCGGAAAGTATCGGCCGATACCGGCAAAGTATCAGATCTAATCCGATACCGATACCCGATACCAATACAAGTCAATGGGACACCAAGTATCGGACGGTATCCTGTATGGTTCCCAGGGTCTGAAGGAGAGGAAACTCTCCTTCAGGCCCTGGGATCCATATCAATGTGTAAAAGAAAGAATTAAAATAAAAAATAGGGATATACTCACTCTCTGACGCGCCCTGGACTTTACCACCATAACCGGGAGCCATTGTACCTAAGAATGCGCGCTTGAAGGGCCTTAGATGACGTCACAGCGCTCTGATTGGTCCGTAGCGGTCACATGACCGCTACGCGACAATCACAAAGCCGTGATGTAACCTAAGGTCTTTCAAGCGCTTGAAAGACCTTAGGTGACGTCACGGCTTTGTGATTGGTCGCGTAGCGGTCACGCGACCGCTACGGACCAATCAAAGCGCCGTGACGTCATCTGAGGCCCTTCAAGCATGCATTCTTAGGTACAACGGCTCCCGGTTACGGCGGTAAAGTCCAGGGGCCGCCGGAGAGGTGAGTATACACCTATTTTTTATTTTAATTCTTTCTTTTACACATTGATATTAATCCCGATACCGATTCCCGATACCACAAAAGTATCGGATCTCGGTATCGGAATTCCGATACCGCAAGTATCGGCCGATACCCGATACTTGCGGTATCGGAATGCTCAACACTAATCTTAAGTGATCATTAAATACCTGTATTATGCTTCATCCACTGTTTGCAGTGGATATATCAAGTATTTTTTATTCTTTTTCATGGGTTTATACACTTAACAGATTGCAAGGAAAAAATTGCAGCATGCACAATTTACATCCGGCAATCTGTTCGCACTTGGTCATGCAAGTAAATGAGTCCATGAAAAATATAGGACTGCACACAGATGAAAATCCGAGTGCAGCGTGATTTTCAAGGACTGTCAGAATGGAGAAGATGAGAAACTTCTTTTACAACTTCTATACATTAAAAAAAATATAATTGCACCGTGATGAAAATATTGGCCCCATTCTGTCAGGGAGAAAATAGTGATGTGACAATAGCCTTGCTCTACCCTACAGCAGCAAATCATGAGGGGCTATAGATCATAAGTAGCTGAAGCCTCATAGCTACTATAAAAGCCCAAATAAGAAATGCTGCTAATGTTTTGTTAGAACTGTGGATCAGACAGATGACATCAGAGATCAGTCCAAGAAACATAATACACATTTTAAGAATTAGTCTGTGAGGAAAAGAGAATATATAGTTGACTCCATCTTGTGTCAGTCACTGCATTGATTTCCCATCAATCAGCTACAGAGTACAATGTAAACATCTTTCTCATGCACAAAGCTCTCCCCAGTTCTGCACCAATCATTAGGGCTAAATATTGGGTTGCAGACTGGAGGGCGAATTAGCTACTCCAAATCGTTTATGATAAAACTGTGTTTCAGAGACAAATTAAAATGCCAGATTACCACTTAAAAAACATTAGGCCTAATATAGTAGTGCAGCCACGAGGCCCAATTACCTACTCCAAATCATTTGTGACAAAACTGTGTTTTGGTGGCAAATCAGAAGGCCAAACTTTCACTTAAAAATCGTTAGGCCAAATATTGTGGTGCAGCCACAAGTCCCCCTTAGCTACTCCAAAATGTTTGTGCTAAAACTGTGTTTCAGTGGCAAATTAGAAGGCCAGATTTCCAAGTGAAAATTGTTAGGCCTTATATAGTGGTGCTGCCACAGCATATATTTCTCAATCCACCATAAGATTTCCGCCTGCACCTCTCTCACAGTCCAGTAGTTTGTCCTGTTCTCTGCACTCCACCCTCTCTCAGCACAGCAGCCAGCTGTCAGTCCCACAGTTTTGGTCACGTAAAAGAATGTTTCCTCCTACACATAGCAAAGCTAGGAGCCTGAACTCTACCATCTGCAATCTGTTGGCCATGCTGGCTGTCCTCCTGATGGATATAGATGGTTTCATGGGTAGGGACGTTACATCTCACTGACTGGGCAATGGGTGACTATAGTGACTGTGGGGGCAGGTGCTTGTTTGCTGCTCCACAAGTCTTGGAATCCCCAAGGCTTGCCAGTCAAACCTCTGTAACTAACTGTTCCTCCACTGCTTCTGCCTCTTCCAACTCCTATAGGGCCTCCACCTGTGCCCTCAAACTCTCCTTTAATCAGACATGTATTCCAACAGTGCAGATAGAATCTCCCACACCCCTATACTGCACAGCTATGGCTCACCGCAATTAGTCAGTGTTTAAATTAATGTGCCTTGGAGATGGCGGTCACACAGCTGAATAGTTGTGGACAGGTATTCAGGCTGAGTTAGAGCAATGGCTATCTCTATTAAACCTAGAGTCAGGGAATGCAGTGTGCGATAATGGTGCAATTCTTGTGGTGGCCATATGACGTGGCAACCTCACACATGTGCCTTGCATGGCTCACGTTCTCAACATGGTGGTATAGCAATTTCTCCGCCATTATCCCGGCCTGGATGCATTGCTGCATAAAGCACTGTCACAGTGTGCTCACTTTCGACAATCGCACCTCGCAGGTCATCAACTACATTGCTATAGAGGTCTTTTTGACTACAGTTAACCATTTGATTAGCGATGTTCCAACATACAGTGCATTGCGAAAGTATTCGGCCCCCTGGAACTTTTCAACCTTTTCCCACATATCATGCTTCAAACATAAAGATACCAAATGTAAATTTTCTGTGAAGAATCAACAAGTGTAACACAATTATGAAGTTGAACAAAATGTATTGGTTATTTTACATTTTTGTGGAAATTCAAAAACTGAAAACTGGGTCATGCAGTATTATTCGGCCCCTTTAACTTAATACTTTGTTGCGCCACCTTTTTCTGCGATTACAGCTGCAAGTCGCTTGGGGTATGTCTCTATCAGTTTTGTACACTGAGAGACTGAAATTCTTGCCCATTCTTCCTTGGCAAACAGCTCGAGCTCAATGAGGTTTGATGGAGATCGTTTGTGAACAGCAGTTTTCAGCTCTTTCCACAGATTCTTGATTGGATTGAGGTCTGGACTTTGACTTGGTCATTCTAACACCTGGATACGTTTATTTGTTTGTTTATTTGTGAACCATTCCATTGTAGATTTTTCTTTATGTTTGGGTTCATTGTCTTGCTGGAAGACAAATCCCCATCCCAGTCTCAGGTCTTTTGCAGACTCCAACAGGTTTTATTCAAGATTGGTCCTGTATTTGGCTCCATCCATCTTCCCATCAATTTTAAGCATCTTTCCCTGTCCCTGCTGAAGAAAAGCAGGCTCAAACCATGATGCTGCCACCACCATGTTTGACAGTGGGGATGGTGTGTTCAGGGTGATGAGCTGTGTTGCATTTATGCCAAACATTTTGTTTGGCATTGTTGCCAAAAAGTTCGATTTTGGTTTCATCTGACCAGAGCATCTTCTTCCACATGTTTGGTGTGTCTCCCAGGTGGCTTGTTGCAAACTTTAAATGACACTTTTTATGGATATCTTTGAGAAATGGCTTTCTTCTTGCCACTCTTCCACTCTTGCCAGATTTGTGCAGTGTACGACTGATTGTTGTCCTATGGACAGACTGTCCCACCTCAGCTGTAGATCTCCGCAGTTCATCCAGAGTGATCATGGGCCTCTTGGCTGCATCTCTGATCAGTCTTCTCCTTGTTTGAGATGAAAGTTTAGAGGGACGGCCGGGTCTTGGTAAATTTACAGTGGTATGATACTCCTTCCATTTCAATATGATCGCTTGCACAGTGCTCTTTGGGATGTTGAATGTTTTGGAAATCATTTTGTATCCAAATCCAGCTTTAAACATCTCTAGAACAGTATCACTGACCTGCCTGTTGTGCTTCTTGGTCTTCATGATGCTCTCTGTGCTTCAAACAGAACTTTGAGACTATCACAGAGCAGGTGCATTTATACGGAGACTTGATTACACACAGGTGGATTATATTTATCTTCATGAGGCATTTAGGACAACATTGGATCATTCAGATATCCACATCGATCTTCTGGAGTGAGTTTGCTGCACTGATCGTAAAGGGGCCAAATAATATTGCACGCCCCACTTTTCAGTTTTTGAATTTCCACAAAAATTTAAAATAACCAATACATTTCATTCACCTTCACACATGTGTTCCACTTGTTTATTCTTCACTAAAAATTTACATTTGGTATATTTATGTTTGAAGCATGATATATGGGAAAAGATTGAAAAGTTCCAGGGGGCCGCATACTTTCGCAAGGCACTCTAGTGGAATTCCACTCTGCATATATTGCAGTTGGTGCCCTGACAAGCCCTGGTGCAGTATGTCCTTTTGCATAGCCTAGGCCAACGCAGTCCAGACATGGCTGGTAAAATGGTTAGCACTGACAATTCCATCA
The DNA here is from genome assembly GCF_051348905.1 of Ranitomeya variabilis. NCBI lineage: Eukaryota > Metazoa > Chordata > Amphibia > Anura > Dendrobatidae > Ranitomeya > Ranitomeya variabilis. The sequence goes on along the minus strand of NC_135232.1, from coordinate 1,074,974,261 downwards.
TCAGCATCACTATTTCGGTCATATACATGCTGGAGCACACTTTGAATAGTCTGCGTGAGGGGGTGACAATCCCAGAGGAAGAGTTGGAAGCAAAGGAGGATCCAGAAAGGATAACAGCATCTCAAGTTTCTGGACAGGTGTCGCACAGGTAGGTGCCATGGAAGGGTGGTTTACAGAGATTATGGGGAGCTCATGGTGCCAGACAAACAGTGAAAATGCAGGAGCCGAGGAACAAATGGAGGATGAGGTGATAAATACACAACAGTCTGGAGATGAAGGGGATAATGATCCGCTCTCTGTTGTCTGTTGTTGGCAGGAGAGGATGGAGGAAGCAACCTTGAGTGTTACCTGGCCACCAACCCAACATGGACTTGGACCTCACAGAAGCGCCCCACACATTAGTGCCTTCTTACTGCACTATCTTCATCATTATGCCCATGTTCTTATGCTGACTCACTCTCCATGTGATTTGAATATTAGACACTATTGTGAACTGCGTTTCTTTATCTAAATAGGAAAGAGTTCTTTATAGATAGAGCAGTCAGACTGTGGAAAGCCTGATCCCAAGAGGTAGTAATGGCAAATACAATAACAACATTAAAATAGATATAAATGATGATAATTTGAGTGCAGACTTCAAAAATTTAAAATGATTTTATTGATACACTGATAAGCAACATACATAATCTTATACACAAAAATTATTGAGGAAGGAAAAGATAGGATCCACAATAGAAGCCCTGGGAATAAGGGATTGGGGTAAGAGGCAGTTCAACAAATGACATAAGTATACAATATTGGAAGATCATATGAACATATACTCTCCTAGTGCAAATGTAGTAATATTGCAACAATCATAAAGTGCTTGTGCTGAGAGGATCTACCAATAATTATAAACTAATAATGTGGAAAGCAGTGACATAAAGTAAATGTACTGCCCGTACCATTGAAAAAGCTTACACGAAACGTGCGCCTGTGGTCGGTCCCTGGGAATTCTGTGGTCTGTGCACCTTCACTTTACAACATGGGTAAGTGTATGCAACCCTTATAACTTAGGTATGGGCATTGCATAATGGTAGATCCTCTCAGCACAAGCACTTTATGATTGTTGCAATATTACTACATTTGCACAATAGGCTTCTATTGTTGATCCTATCTTTTCTTTCCTCAATAATTTTTGTGCATAAGATTCTGTATGTTACCTTATCATTGTATCAATAAAATCATGTTTAATTTTTGAAGTCAGCACTCCAATTATCTTTATTTATATCTTTTAGGAGTTTCTTCTATAATTTTTATCCTCATTTTTTTATTAAGACTGCACTATTGATTATGTTCATTATAATAATCACGACTTATCTTACAGTCAATTACCCTGTGAATTATTTAATAACATTAAAAAAGGTCGGGATGTTTTTCTCAAAACAAAAGGCATTGTGAGTTAAAAATAATCTAGGGATAGATAATGTAGAACTGGTGGAGAAAGAGGGAACTTGATGGAACTACGTCTCCATTCCACTGATATAACTATGTAGCTATGTTGTTTCATGTGCTAAATAGTGTTGAGCATTCCGATACCGCAAGTATCGGGTATCGGAATTCCGATACCGAGATCCGATACTTTTGTGGTATCGGGTATCGGTATCGAAACAACATTAATGTGTAAAATAAAGAATTAAAATAAAAAATATTGCTATACTCACCTCTCCGACGCAGCCTGGACCTCACCGAGGGAACCGGCAGCGTTGTTTGCTTAAAATGTGCGCTTTTACTTCCTTCCGTGACGTCACGGCTTGTGATTGGTCGCGTGCCGCCCATGTGGCCGCGACGCGACCAATCACAGCAAGCCGTGACATAATTTTCAGGTCCTCAATGCCTAATTCTAGGCATTCATGATTTTAAAATTACGTTCCGGCTTGTGATTGGTCGCGTCGCGGTCACATGGGCGACGCGACCAATCACAAGCCGTGACGTCACGGGAGGCAGGAGACGCGCGCATTTTTAAAATTACGTCACGGCTTGTGATTGGTTGCGTGCCGCCCATGTGGCCGCGACACGACCAATCACAGCAAGCCGTGACGTAATTTCAGGTCCTGATGCCTATTTCTGCATTCAGGACCTGAAATTACGTCACGGCTTGCTGTGATTGGTCGCGTCGCGGTCACATGGGCGGCACGCAACCAATCACAAGCCATGACGTAATTTTAAAAATGCGCACGTCTCCTGCCTCCCGTGACGTCACGGCTTGTGATTGGTCGCATCGCCCATGTGACCGCGACGCGACCAATCACAAGCCGGAACGTAATTTTAAAATCATGAATGCCTAGAATTAGGCATCCAGGACCTGAAAATTACGTCACGGCTTGCTGTGATTGGTCGCGTCGCGGCCACATGGGCGGCACGCGACCAATCACAAGCCGTGACGTCACGGAAGGAAGTAAAAGCGCGCATTTTAAGCAAACAACGCTGCCGGTTTCCTCGGTGAGGTCCAGGGTGCGTCGGAGAGGTGAGTATAGCAATATTTTTTATTTTAATTCTTTATTTTACACATTAATATGGATCCCAGGGCCTGAAGGAGAGTTTCCTCTCCTTCAGACCCTGGGAACCATCAGGAATACCGTCCGATACTTGAGTCCCATTGACTTGTATTGGTATCGGGTATCGGTATCGGATTAGATCCGATACTTTGCCGGTATCGGCCGATACTTTCCGATACCGATACTTTCAAGTATCGGACGGTATCGCTCAACACTAGTGCTAAATGAAAACATTGTTTCTAATGTATTCAATCCTTGATATCCACAACCTGTAGCCTGCACACTGCACACCCGCTGGCACATCTATAGGAATTACTACTACCACAAGCAGAGCTTTCAGATGTTGTTGAAGCAGCTCCACCAACAGCAGTTGTGGAATCACTTGCTCCTGGGATGATAGTTACATAGTTACATAGTTACATAGTTATTAAGGTTGAAAGAAGACTGTAAGTCCATCTAGTTCAACCCATAGCCTAACCTAACATGCCCTAACATGTTGAAAAAGTAGATGCAGGACTGCCCCCAAAAGAGTTTGAAATGAATGTCAGATCTGTTTATTGCTGATGCCACCACCCTCCTCTGATGATATCACCTTCTCATCATCTGAATTTGATTCCCAGGTCTTTTCCATCATACAATCATCATTGCCATCACCTACTTGGCAAAAAGACCTAACAAGAAATGCTAGGTACCGTAGGTACTGTACTTTCCCCAAAAGATGTCATCTGCAACAGTGTGCTGTATTGGTGTGGTATGTATTGATATCAAAGTTGACTAGTAAAACAGTGCCAAAATAAATGTTTGCGACATGCACAATTTATAAGGTTTATATTAAACCTCAGTATTTGGGAGAATTTTCTTTTATATTTAAAAAACACAATTTTTTTCTCCCTTCAAAAAAAAGGATTACACAAGAAATGTGCATGCAACAAACATATTATCTCTGACTGACACTGAGGTGAGATTTTTAGTGCTACTCTCTATTGCATTAAGGCTACATTACCACAATGAGTTTTTGCTGAGTTTTTTATGCTACATATTTTTGAAAAGATTACTGACACAATCATGAAGCACCAGAGTATACTGTAACTGAGAGCGAGCAACCTCAGCTCTCCCAGAGCACCCAAAGGGCGTCAAATCACTAGGACCACTCCAAGCAGAGATTAACAAAAACAAACAGAGCAAAAAAGTCCACAAATACATAATTATATATAAAAAATGTAAATAACGTTTTATTACAATAAATATAACAGTGTAACCTGAGGGTGCTGAGAAGGTGGGGTACTTTCCCTGATGACTACAATGGGTAAGCCTGCAATATGCTGTACATAACTCTTGATAGTTACGCTTATGGGATACCTGTGGGACCCTTTGTATTAATGCTATTGGCTTACATCCGTTGCTGAAAAGATGTATTGTAGTATTTCCCTCCTTACTTAGTTTCCGTCATGTCTCCTCCTTATTGTCCCTCCTTATTTTGCATAGTGCTTACAGCACATTTTTGCAGTTTTTGATATATTGTTTTGTTGTTACACTGTTATATTTATTGTAATAAAATGTTATTTACATTTTTTATATATAATTATGTCTTTGTGGACTTTTTTGCTCTGTTTGTTTTTGTTAATATTTGTGAAAAGATGCAAGAAACCTTTGTTACTTAATATGTGCAGAAATCTAAAACTCACTGAAAGCTCATCGTGGGAACGTAGCCTAGGAAGGATGAAAAATAATGTGTAATTCAAATGCAGCAGAACAAATGCTAGCTATACTAGAGCATGTATCAATCACACTGTCTGCTGCAAGCACCTCTTGAATCTCTTTTCCCCCATCAACTCAATCTCTGCACTATTTGCAAACTACTATACTCATCTTCTTTACTGCTGTAGTTCTACAACAAAGCTATCTCTCTGGGATAATGTTTTACAGCGTCCTCTGTTAGTATTGCTGCACTTTGATAATTGTACATCATTCTAAAATGGCCACTGAATTCCCTGCCTCAACTTTTATACAGTATCTATTGATCAATCCTCATTTGTTGCACTGTACAATGTGATATGAAAGCAGTAAGGTATTCATGGAAGTCTGAGCAGTCCATGGCCTATGCCTGAGGTCATGTCAGCCTTCTGTAGCTTATGCAAACATATTCAATGTGAAATATGGTGGCTGACATACTTTTGGTAATTTGTTCAAATGAAATCGCAATTTTTTTAATTCAGAGGGACACACAAATTTTCAAAGATTTTACATGTGTAAATTGCCTCTTCTGAGAAAAAGAGGACTTAACTCTATAGCGCCACCTGTTGGAAGTAGCGATCCTACAAGTCACAATCAACCCTTTAACGAGTCGTGCAATATGACTTAGGATAAAAATGTTATGTGATTTTAATTTCCTTTTAATCATTTTGCTCATCCTTACTAGTTACCATCCATTTACCTGCAGCCATATACAGTATTTTGATGTCACTTTAGACATTAAGCTATCTTTGCTTTAAAGAGCTTGAAAGGGGTTGGGTAGAGTCTCAGGAATCCTCAGAGTGTTATACATGTATTTTCAGAGAAATTGAAAACTTGAGCACTTTTTATTCAAGCTGAATCATTTCAGTCCAAATTAATTTTTTGGGCTGATTTGGACAAATCAAACTCAAGATTAATTTTTAGAAATTTGCTCATCTCTTCCTCTGCAAATCTAAAGTTTGATCACGCATGCCCTTATTTTTCATATGACGGAAAAGAAGTAGTGAACAGTGGAGGGCTCATTCGCACTCATAGCACTACTTTTATAGCTCTGTTAAAAACGAAGCTGTAATAAAGCCAAGTCCGTGAGCAGTTGTATTGGAAATGTTACTAGAAAGACGTGAAATCTAGCCTGATATATATTTCTTATGACAGACTTTAGAACTTATCGACTTCAGCTAATTGACTCAATCAGAATCGTTTTAAGCATAACTAGGACAACTTCCTTAGAAATAGGCCATTGAAGAACCATGACTTGCTACCATTGCATATCTAAATCAAGAGTTTGGCTTATAAATGTCATAGCGAAAACAAATTTTTATCTTACCCTTGAGCTGCGCTGACATTTAATACATATAAATTATTTTGACAGTTCAGGTTTCTTTTTAAGTTATCTGCAGAGTGTCAGGAAATGTAAAAGCTAAGCAGAGATTCAAGTTTTAGCTCTATGTTGAAAAAAGTCTAATTAGATGCCTAACTACAGGACTTACAAGTATCTTCTTTTTTTTTTTACAGTAATCTTCCAGCCTTTATAGGTAGCATATTCTAAAAGTACGAGTGATGAACTGCATACATTAGCTGTTTGTGTTTTGGGCATTTATGCTTGTTCAGCATCAACATAAAAATGTGCATCTCTTAGCATCTTAGCTTGTATTTTAATACCAATATACACACCTCAGCAACTGTTAATGTGCTTAATATTAAACAAGTTTTCAGAAATGAGAGGAGAAATTTCAGTCGATTACAGTGCCCTATGCTTTCCTGGCTTAGATTACGATTTCATATGTTTTATTCAAATGCACAATATTGTCTGCATGGCAAATTTGTTTTCATGACAAGCTGTCATATTTCACATAGACCACTTTATTTCGCTCAATCTTACATTAACCTGAAGACATGAAGTTAATCTGCAGGTTAACGACATTCCAATGTTGTTGATAGAGCGGTTACTGGGAGGAAATTAACTTTTTTTCTTCCCAGAAGATGCTGAGTATTTTCATTATTTATGGATTTATACATCAAATGTAACTTTAAGACATTTAATATGTTTTATTATTTAGATCTGGAGTCCACTTTTCTTTATCCTACACACTAGGTAAGAATCCTCTGTAATACACAGCTGTTATGGAATCTATTTTTGAATTTTAAAGGTGCTTCTCAATGTACATTGCAACTAAAGAACTCCTAAAGACAGGGAGCACTACATGTAAATTAGTGGTTTGTAGGGATGAGTGAACCCGAACCTGGACATACCTATGTGTCCATTACTGAACCGTTATAACGAAAAATTTTTACGGTATGTCTGGTTTCCTGTTCAGGTTCACCAGTCTAATAAAACTTGCTGAAAGGAGCCACACCTTATCACCCTGTCTGATGTTAATTTTATGTCAGCGGGATCATGTGGTAAGGTCTCCCAACTTGTACCAATATGATGTTATGCACCACCCAGGGACACGTAAGGTCAGCTTGGCTCAGTTTTACACAGATCCCCCTTTTCACATGTGCACAGGGAAGTGCAGGGAATTAGAGAAGGTGGCCCACGCAGTCACGGATGTGGAACCGCAATCGCCCACATCACTGACAGGCCCCCTTCACTAGCCTCAGTGAGACAGATCCATATCAGCCTGGTAGGACTGCCACCAGTTCCTCACTCAATATATGCTGGGTTATATCAGGACAGAAACCTGCCTCAGTAGCATGTAAGATTTGGCAGAGAAACAGACACGTGGATTCGTGGATCGAGATAAAAGAGCAGCCCAAGGTTAAATTATAAATTTTATTGCCTTAAGGGCACACTAGACAATATGCTATATATAGACAATTGTTATACATATATAATGGTCAGATATGCAAATACAATAGGGGTAGGACAAAAAGAATAAGCAAAGCATATAGTCAGTTACCAGTTAGATGAAAGGCCTGGCTTGTGGGGGATGGGCTGTGACATGGGAGGCTTGTGGTCCCCTCTGTGTGTGACTTCTCACACGATGTGTCCTTGCGATCTCCCAGAGAAAAAGGAACAGGAAATGGTGCACATAAGCATTTAACCCCAAGGTCACTCCCCTCTTGCCCTCTGGGTTGAACCTAAATATCCTCCCCTGAAAGTTTGGAGATAAACCATAACCCCACAAAGATCATATCTCCTTTCTGGGTGATCCTAGGGCAGCGGTTCTGGCACCATCAGATCTGAATGGGCTCCTGCTACTCACAGAGACTAAACACAATTTGGCTGCCTAGCTGCTAATGGCTGTTCTATGTATATCCCTTCCTGTGCATGTTAGAATGACTCTAGACCCAGACCATGTCTGTGATAGTAGTGGTTTAAAAGCCGCTGTATGTATTTTTAACCCATATCTGTGAGAGTTCTTTGCCAAAAGCCGCTGTGCGTATTTTTTAACCCATATCTGTGGGAGTAATGTGCCTTTCATCCACTGTGTGTATTCTGCAACCCTGCCTGTGGGAGTACAGTGGGCCATTGTCTGCGTGCAAAATTTGTAATCAGTTTCTCTAGGATTACTGTGAAAACATGCTCTTTTGGTGAAATTTGTTACTATGTTCTGTGGGAGTACTGTGCCCAAAAGCCTTTGTGTAAAATTTAACTACTCATTCCAATTACAGAGCCCCTACCCAAATCTCCATTACATATGTGTACTCTGTAACCCATGTGTGGGAAGATTGGATGGCCTCCAATTCCTTCATGTTGTGTTCCATTGGGTCCCCTCTTAATCATGGCCCCAGTTGAGCGAGCAAAAAACTAGAAAAGTACTACAATTCCATTATCCGTAGCTGAGGTATTCAGCAGCCTGCTTTGAATAATTATTTTTTCACGGGAAACACTTTGGGATTCTAAGGCAACAGAATTGGAGAGGCGTCCCAAGGCAAGTTGGCTGAGACTGGCTGTAACAAGCCTAGCGATGGACGGCTATCTGTATATAGAATCAAGCTATAGCTTTTTATCTGTGGCTGCTCAACTTTATATTACTGAAGATTAAAGTTTGGCTCTGTGGGTTAAATTTTTAAGATGTCAATGTACTTTGCTCCATGCTCTGAGGGTGAAATGTCCAAGCTTCTTATGTAAAGATACTCTGCCCCATGCTCTGTCGGTGAAATTTCTAAGCTGCTAATGTAGAGGTACTATGCCCAATGCTCTGTGGGTAAAATTTGCAAGATGCTTCTGAGGGGCCATTCTGCCTCATGCTCTGTGAGTGAAATTTGTAAACTGCTAATATAGGAGTATTGTGCACTATGTTCTGTGTGTGAAATTTGCAAGCTGCTTCTGAGGGTGTGCTCTGCCCATGCTTTGTGGGTGAAAATTTTAAATGGACGGAAAGCAGCTAGCCTCAGTTTCTGTGAGGGCACTGTTATTTTTTATGTTATTCATTTACTTTCCATTTTACCCTGATTGCTGTGGTGACAGAACCACTTTATTCTCTTCCCCATTCACATTTATTTGAAGGGCAATTATCCTGTTCTTATCCCCATTTAGCTTCCGTTTCCAGCCCCCTAGCCCTGACCATGACCATATTACAGCCATTTTGAAGCACCGAAGTTTGAGTTCCCATTGACTATCATTGGATTCGGTCCAGGGTCAAGTTTGAGGTCCTGTTCAGATTTTTTTACTGTATGTTCATCGAACCCAGTGAACCCAAACATCCACGGGTTTGCTCATCTCTAGTGGTTGGCACAGAAGAAGAGATTTCCTCTAAAGTTAAATAAGTTCCTACTCGTAGAGATGAGCTCACCGAATGCTAAATACTGAATACACTAAATGCATCACTTTTGTTTTTGCTCCCATTTTTCATGAGCTGAACTGAAAGATCTAAGATTTTTCTATGTACACAAAAGCCATTCTTCTCTCAAATATTTTTCACAAATGTGTCAAAATTTGTGCTAGTGAGCAGGGCTTACGGATGTTTGAGTTTGTCTTAAGTCCATAGTTCGGTTTGAGTACCAGAACTCTACCCGAACTTGAACACAAACTACATGGGAGGCAAAGGGGTCTTGAACTGTGGTGCAGTAAAATAGTCATAGTAAGGGCTAGGAGACTGCTAAAGGAAGCAGAGTACCCCCACAAAAATGTTGCATTTATATTTTTGTTCATTAGGGTTCCTATCTTAATACAAAGATCAGGTTCTGACATTAGAATGCAAAGTAGAAATAGTACCTGAAATGTGTTATACACATATACAAAATACAAATTTGCAACCTTCACTAAAAGGAATGTTCACATCATCAATCTTCAAGAGTGCACTGCTCCTCTGCCTCCTGGATACCTGACTGCAAGATTCTATGGGATCCTAAAGAATCACTCTTCAGAACAAGGGTATCGTTTTGCCACTAGTCAAAACTGAGTGCTCTTCTATGGGCACTGAATCAGATCAGATTCAGTGTTCAAGCCAACTGCAAAGTGCCATGATTAGGCTGTAAAGCAAAAAGCCTGTGAGCACTTTAACTAGGTAACTGAACATTCTAAGACTGCAGGGTCCCTGGTAGCCTAACCCACAGTTCTGGAGGATGGACAAACTGATTAATGTGATAAATTTGCAGAGTTGCTTTCTCTAAAAAATATTATACCTATGTTAATGAGACTTGGGACTGTAATGCCTGCTGCAGTGCAGTAGCGCCCAACCTCTACCAAGGGGTGCTGGTGGAGGAAGAAGATTATCCCACCAGTGAAACACCACAGTGCCGCAGTGCAGGCACCACAAAGGGGCCAAAGAGAGTAGTCAGACAACCACGTCAGCCAACCGCATCAGCAATGGAGAAGGAATGCAGTACCAGGGGAAACAGCAAACCATGTGGTCAGATGCAAGCCAGAAAAGTCAACGCCAGTAGGGAGCAGAGATACCAGAGACGGGAAACAGTAAGACAGGTCAGAGGACAACCTGGGTCAAGTACCAATGGGTCACAGTATGGGGAACAGACACTAGACGAGTAGGGTAACAGGAGAGGGCAGGGACAGGAACTCAGTAAATGGGCAGAGGATGAATCAGGGTGTAATGGGGTTAGCTGCTCAAGCCAGGGTAGGAACTATAACTGATGCTGCCTGCCGCCAAACAGGTCCCAAAGCAAGGCAAGGAAAGTTAATCCCCGCAAGACCAGCCCAGGGAGAGTATAGCAGAGAACAAACCCTGACCTGGATCATGACAGAGTCCATCCCTTTAACTCCATCACAATATATGGCTTAACCTTACGTGATATGCTGGCTCTTTGACTTTGATGCAGACTTGCACGCTGAGCCTGCATTTTTCCCCACACATGATGGCTGATTTGATCAGCACTGTGGGCTCCTCTCCACACATGGCAATCAACCTGTTATATCCTGATGTTAATCTCTTACAGCAGCATGGGGCTGATGGGGCGGCAACGTTCCACGTGCCTATCCGCATGCCTGTGACATGATCGCAGAGCACCAATAGGATCTGATTAGGTGATGATTTTTTCACCGTTGCAACAACACAAATAAAATGTAATAAAAGGTGATTGAAACATTGTATCTACCCCAAATAGTATCAGTAAAGATATCAGCTCAGGGCACAACAAATAAGCCCTCACACAGCCTCATATCCAGAAAAATGAAAACCTTAGGGGTCTTGGAAAGTGGCGACGAAAAGAACCATTTTTTTTTCTTGCACTTTCCTAATTTTTTTCTTGGAATTAGGGAAGGAAAAGACAAAAAAGAAAAAAAAAAGAAAACGCCATGACCTGAAGGGGTTAAAGTTCCATTAACATTGATCAAAATGTCATCTATAGCAGCCTATTGTCAGATAATTTGGAGAGGTGTGTTTTAGACCATTGTGGAAATAATACATAACACTAATAAGAACAGATTTTTTTTTCAGTTTCTTTTAGCATAATTACTTTTTACCTTCTATATGACATCTACAATATGAAGTTACTCTTTGTGAAAAAAATACCTTTTTATTTGAATCTTTTAAAAAACAAAGATTACATCTGCATTATGTATAAAGGATATATTGTATGCTCGCATTGTTTTGACATGGCTATAGAATGCCAGTAAACAAATCAAGAAGCAAAAACTAATCTCTAACTCAGTTTGATGACATCGTAATCATTCTATGGTCTCTATATTTTAAAGCTTCACATTCACAAACAATGCTAGAGCTAAGACGGTTGATTTTATTTTCAATAAACAAGAAATATAATTTTATCATAAACATAACCTATTTCACAAAGAATAAAAACTTTCTATTAAATTGTGTGATGAAATTTTTTAGGCTAAAGAATGTTTGATGCTCAAAATTCAGACATTCTCCTTTTAAAAGCAGCGTATATGCTTTTTTAGTTATGATCAAGAGTTCAAAGAAGTGAAAATCTTGACTAATAATATAAAAATATATCATAGTATTTTTAAACTCCACACAAAAACATAGCATGCTTAAAAAGGCAGTATTTTTTCGTTAGGGTAAAGTGTTGTAGCACAGGATTGATCTCTGCAACTGTCATGGTACTTTTCTTTTATTGTAGTGATGATGACTAGGGTTGAGCGAAACGGGTCGTTCATTTTCATAAGTCGCCGACTTTTGGCAAAGTCGGCGTCTCATGAAACCCGACCCGATCCCTGTGTGGGGTCGGCCATGCGGTACGCGATCTTGGCGCCAAAGTCGCATTTCGTATGACGCAATTAGCGCCATTTTTTCAGCCAATGAATGAGCGTGGGCAGAGTGATGACATAGGTGATAGGGGAGTGAACGCCTATCATCATTTTATCGCTTGTGCGCAGTAGCGATTTGGAATGTGCAAATCGAAATTTTCTGTTCTGGGACGGAGGGGAGAGAGAGAGAGAGAGAGAGAGAGAGAGAGAGAGAGAGAATTTAAAAAAAAAAAAAAAATTATCTTCACTGGGTTTCGTGTTTCGGCCGAAACCCGACTTTTCACTGTGGTCGGCCGATTTCACTCGACTCGACTTTTAAGACAGTCGGGTTTCACAAAACCCAACTCGACCCTAAAAAACTAAAGGTCGCTCAACCCTAATGATGACTATATTTTTTTGTTTTAGCTTTTGTTTAACTCTGTGTTTTGCAGAGAATCTTGGAATACGGCTGAAAATGTTATTTATATTTTTGAAGAGATTTTACAGTCAAGTGGAAGACTATAGGCACCATGTGTCTTCACACAATATGAAGGGCTCTTTGGCTAGCTATAGTCTATGATACAAGCAAAATACAAATTTGGGCTCTAGTGTATTAGAATAACATAAATTGCGTATAGCAAATGCAGAGAAAAGCGACTACAGCTAATAAGTGAATGAATGGCCTACAGTTGCAAGAAATGTTTTAAAAGATATTACAGGGGCAATCTTATTACAAGGTATTGCTATATGAACATATACAGAAATGTTCCTATTTTTTTTTTACACCTAGGCTTGCAACAATGATAAGAGGCAATCCTCTATAAATAGTAGAAGAAAGTTGATCTCGACAGAAGGTGATTCTTTACAGTATGAGTAGTGAGACTTTTTTTTTCTGCCACAAAATGTTGCAATAGTCGATTCACTAAATTAATTGATTAAGGATCTGTACGTTTTCCTTGAAAGTATAATATCACAGAATGAGTGCAAGAGTATGGATATGGTTGATGATGTAAGTAGCCAGTCTATTTGTCATATCTGTATTCGTGAAGGTATTTTTTTTACCCTAACATTGGATATATAGTATTTGCTTCATGGTTTTTTTTCTTTCCTTTGGATCAATGTTGCAGATTAAAGGGAATCTATGAGCAGGTTTTCGCTACCCCATTTAAGAGCAGCATGATATAGTCAAATAGACCCCGTATCCAACAATGTATCACTTAGTTTACTAGGTGCAGCTGCTCTGACCCAATCAGAGATTTTAGATTTAGTAACACAGCAGAGCTGGGAAAGTTACAGCAAAAAAAAAGAAGACCGGATAGCGGGCAGAAAGCAGCGGAGTGGTAGGAAAAGTTGAATGATGACGTGAATATCATTACAGTTTTTATCAATTGCCAACCATTTAACTGCTTGAATTTGCATACAAATTCAGTGTAAGAACAAACAAAGAGAAGCTATCCTATCTATTGCATAGGGGCTGTTCTGTAGCACATGGCAGTAGCCGCTACACATTCAAAGTGTTTACATTCGCAGCAGCTAGACAAACAACAACTGTTGGGGTACCTGATGTTGAATACTCATAAATCTCATAATGATGACAAAGTAGTTGGACAGCAACCATATTATAATCAAACAGTTCCTTTAATGGAGTTTTCCAGGATTAATGAAACATTGGCTAAAATAGTGAAATCCATAAAATGGTAAAACAGACATTACTTACTTGATTGTCTATTCAATGATACTACTGTGCTCCTATATGTTTTCTGCTTACTTACTGTATGTGCTGCAGTCACTTGCTGTCTACACTTGAGACCACTGCAGCCAATCACTAGCATCTCCAGTCTTGTGTCATCCTGCTAACTGCTGAGGCTGGTGACTTTTATTTAAAAAATTAAAACTAGTGATGAGCGAAAGTGCTTGGATAAGGCATTACATGCTCATGTGCTAACCGAGTGTCTTTGGCGTACTTGAAAAATATGTTCGAGACCCCACACCTGCATATCTTGCGGCACAAGATGCACAATCAATACTAAAATCTAGAAACGACTGGACACCAAGTCAAGAGGACCAGGAACATACATGCACTATAGTCGCCATAAGAAGAAAACGGTATAACCTCCATTAACACCCTGCCACATAGATTATTTTAGGTACACATCCTTTATAAAAATCATGACATAGGGGTAAAATAACATACCCATAAATAGAATACTAATAGCAGCACTATATTAAATTAAGGTGCGAGTGCATAAGTCAAATTCGGTGCGACTCCGCAAAGCGGTCAGGCAACAAATTGTAGGGAGGAGAATAATATACCTTACCAGTATTGCAGGCTATTGTGCAGTAAATGTCCAGTCCCCGCCGCCCCAACGCACGTTTCATTATGACTTCCTCAGGAGGCGTGCGTTAGGGAGGGGGTCCCTGCTATTTAACCATGGCCCGACCAATCAGAGCGTACTAATCACTCATGTGCCCATGCATACACACAGGAGGCCGGCGCTTGTATTAGTGAAAAGCGGATGTAAGTCCCGTATAAATGGCGCATGCGCCATCTCGATGGTGTCCCTAGGGACCATCACTAGGGCGGCAGGGCAATGCAAACACCAGCTGCCGTCATGGAGACGGAGCGCGTGTGACACGCCGCTGTTGCCACCAATATGAAGATCCGGAGCCAGGGAGATGGCGCATGCGCACTGGGATATCCAGTGCCGCGCCAGAGGATAAAATAAAGCAAGGAGTTCTATATAATAAGGAGAATCCCGATCAAAACGGTGGATGAAACAAGAAATAAAGTGCATTCTAAAGACTAAACATGAATTAAGAGACATAGATTAAATATATATATATGAGTGCAAAAATGCAACAAATATATAGTGCTGTCAAATATACTAAATGTAAACAACAATAATAGCAGCAAGTTAATGCACACAAGTGCAAATATAAAGTGATGAAATATAAGCAGTATTGATACCATACAGTATAATAAATATTAAAATTGATGAGTAACTACATATATAAGTGCAAATATAAAGATATTCAAAAGTATAAAATATTAATGTGATAGGAAATATCCTAAATATAGATATAACAGCAAGAAAAAAACAAACAAACATTAAACAATATAAATATATACAACAATATACAAACATACATACATATTAATAACAAGTGAAAAAATATTTCTTGTTTAATAAATAGAGTCTGATAATTCACCGCCAAAGAGCATATACTGGGATTGTCCCATAAGTTTCGAAATTGTCCTCAAAAGAATCCTCATAACAGAATGAATAGAGGTCGGAAACATAATTCAAGCACGAATCCATATATGTAGATGAAAAACTGAAAATCACATGAAACATAAGAGTTAAAAACAATTAAAATAACAGAAAAACAGAAACCCACCCCCTAAAAAATGTGTTCTTTGTAGGATACCTATAAGAATGAGCCAAACCCAAAATTCTCATTTAATCCAACCGGGATGACGGTATTAAGACGGTAGATCCACCGACTCTCGACCTTAGCTAGAGCTTTAAATAGGTCGCCACCTCGTGGGCCCAATGAAACTTGGTCAATGGCCTTAATGACCAATTTTCGAGCATTACATTGGTGATATTGAGAAAAATGGCGAGGTAATGTTTTTAATGAACTCACATCTTTTATGGTCTTTGCTTTCTCAATATCTCAAACATGCTCCCTAGTTCTTATTTTTAATTCGTGGGTGGTCATCCCAATGTAGATTTTATTACACGGGCATTGTGCATAATAAACAACTCCTTTAGAAGCACATGTGAGATGATGTTGAATCTGAAACTTTCTGTTGCCTTGGGAATTAACAAATTCCTTACACTTGACATGGTTTTGACATCCTTTGCTGAAAGTACAGGGAAAAAATCCTACAATAGGCTCCCTCGCAACACTATTATCTCTGTTGGTTGGAGAATAGTGCCTTCTTACCAAAAGATCTCGCAAATTGTTCGATCTCTTTGCTGTGATCAATGGTTTTTCAGGCAATATGTTCTTCAAGATCACATCAGATCGTAAAATAGCCAAATGCTTAGAAATAATGTCAGTGAAAGCCTTCCACTGACAATTAAAGTGAGTGATCTATCTCACCTGTGAGTCTTCTTTCTTAGATGCTGTTTGATATAGGAGTTCATTACGAGATTTTTGACACGCTCTTTTATAGCCACGTCGGATTTGTCTGTGGCTATAGCCCCGTTCTCTAAAGATGATATAAATCCCGCGCTTGGTGATCAAATTTTTCCTGTGTTGAACAAATTCTTTTAACCCTCAAATGTTGACCTATAGGGATCCCATCAATAGTTGACTGATGGTGAGAAGAACTTGCGTGCAGTAGTGTGTTTGTCGCTGTAGGTTTCCGGTATACATCTGTCTCTATCAACCCCTGGGAAGAAACACAAATATCCAAATCTAAAAAATTGATCTTTCTACCATAAGTAAAGGTCAGCCTAATGTTGAGTTCATTCCCATTCAATGTGGACATAAATTGATGTAACTATTCAACTGTGTCTTCCCCAAAAAAAATACATCATCAATATAGCGAATCCAGTGGTGTACCTTGTCAATGTGCACCACTGGATTGCTAAGAAAAATGTCTCTCCCAGGCACCCAAAAACAAATTAGCATAGGACGGGGCACAGGCGGCCCCCATGGCGGTCCCCTGGAGCTGGAGATAAATCTGATTAGGAAAAATAAAACAGTTATGCATCAAAATAAAACGCAAGAGTTCAATAATAATCTCACCAGTAGATTTGTCCATATCTCCTGCACCAAGGAACCAGGAGACCGCCCGGATCACTTCCTCATGCCGAATAGAGGTGTATAAACTTTCAATGTCGGCCATAACCAGAATCATGTCGTCCTGAACATGGAGACCATCAAAACTGCGTAAAGCAGCCATGGTATCCCTAATATATGAGGGAAGTGTACTCACAATAGGTTTCAAATGGAAAACAATTATCTGGCAAGCCAATTCACAAATTCCCTCATTCCCTGAAACATCGGCCTCCCAGGGGGATTAAGGGGGTCCTTATGGATCTTGGGAATGAGGTAAAAGGTTGGCAGCCTGGGTTTCATAGAAATAACAAGATCCAACAATTTTTGGGGGATAGTACCTTGATCAAAAGCGTGTGTCGTGATATCAACCAGGTCTTTTTGAAAATCCACCATCGGGTTAAAAGGAAGTTTTTTGTAGCACGTTTTCTCAGAAAGCAATTTGTGCGCTTTTCTTTCATACTGAGAATTCGGCCACACAACCACATTCCCCCTTTTATCGGCCTGTTTGATTGTCACATCAGACCATTGTTTCATCTCCTTAATGGCCCTATCTTCCGCCACATTGATGCCACAACTCCTGTTAGAACAAAGTTGCTCGATGTCACCAGAAACCATTTTGACAAACACATCTTTAACATATTTAATCCCGGTATATGCTCTTTGGCGGTGGATTATCAGACTCTATTTATTAAACAAGAAATATTTTTTCACTTGTTATTAATATGTATGTATGTTTGTATATTGTTGTATAGATTTATATTGTTTAATTTTTTTTTTTGCTGTTATATCTATATTTAGGATATTTCCTATCACATTAATATTTTATACTTTTGAATATCTTTATATTTGCACTTATATATGTAGTTACTCATCAATTTTAATATTTATTATACTGTATAGTATCAATACTGCTTATATTTCATCACTTTATATTTGCACTTGTGTGCATTAACTTGCTGCTATTATTATTGTTTACATTTAGTATATTTGACAGCACTATATATTTGTTGCATTTGTTGCATTTTTGCACTCATATATATATATATATATATATATATATATATATATATATATATATATTTAATCTATGTCTCTTAATTCATGTTTAGTCTTTAGAATGCACTTTATTTCTTGTTTCATCCACATTTTTGATCGGGATTCTCCTTATTATATAGAACTCCTTGCTTTATTTTATCCTCTGGCATGGCACTGGATATCTCAGTGCGCATGCGCCGTCTCCCTGGCTCCGGATCTTCATATTGGTGGCAACAGCGGCGTGTCACACGCGCGCCATCTCCATGACGGCGGCTGGTGTTCACGTCTCCCTGCCGCCCTAGTGATGGTCCCTAGGGACGCCATCGAGATGGCGCATGCGCCATTTATACGGGACTTACATCCGCTTTTCACTAATACAAGCGCCGGCCTCCTGTGTGTATGCACGGGCACATGAGTGATTAGTACGCTCTGATTGGTCGGGCCATGGTTAAATAGCAGGGACCCTCTCCCTAACGCACGCCTCCTGAGGAAGTCATAATGAAATGTGCGTTGGGGCGGCGGGGACCGGACATTTACTGCACAATAGCCTGCATTACTGGTAAGGTATATTATTCTCCTCCCTACAATTTGTTGCCTGACAGCTTTGCAGAGTCACACTGAATTTGACTTATGCACTCGCACCTTAATTTAATATAGTGCTGCTATTAGTATTCTATTTATGGGCATGTTTTTTCACCCCTATGCCATGATTTTTATATAGGACGTGTACCTAAAATAATCTATGTGGCAGGGTGTTAATGGAGGTTATACTGTTTTCTTCTTATGGCGAGTATAGTGCATGTATGTGCCTGGTCCTCTTGACTTGGTGTCCAGTCGTTTCTAGATTTTAGTATTGATTGTGCAATATACAATAAAGATATTTATTAATTGGATTATACTTTGGTCTTTGGTCTTTTTGCACCAATTTTTTGTGGTATTCTATGTATTTTGAGTTATAATTCCTATATGCTATTCTGGGAGTTTTTTTGAGTGTTAACACATAATGCAATACCAGGCAAAAGAGGAAAAGGAGGTTACTGACCAATACGATAAACTAGGGTAACCACGAAAGGTGTGTCTAGGTCACCATAATACACCCCGACCCACCCCTACCTTGCTGCTGAGTTTGGCACCCTAACTTGAATGCAAATTGGTGCCCCCACTCAACTATGGCTTTCCTAGGATTCCCTATCTTCCACCAAAAATGCCAATCAACAAGCCATTCCAATGGATACCAAAACCACAAATAATCCTTTAAACAAAGGTGAGGCTCAGTCAGTAAAGAGATATTGCCTTTATGGAGCTAGGGAGAGGTGGTGGGGGAGTTGGGTTTGGGTGATAAAGGGTGTTTTTTTTCTTTATCCTAGATGATGGTGTGTTTTTTAAGATATGATTATAAATATGAAGGGATGTCCAACAATCATATACAGAATGTCACCTTGACACAATCAACAGAGTCAAAAACAAATATCCATCAGAAAATTATTTGTAAGATAACCATAACAGGCATATTGAAATATTTAGGGGAAACCAAATAGGGGTTGGGCTAGCCAATATACTCCCTCCAGAATCCCTAATTAAATGTCCCTACCTTGCAGTGGAGGTTGGCACCCTAGCTTGTAGGCAAAATGGCACCCCCGCTCAACAATGGCTCATTGACTGAGCGGGGGAACCATTTTACGTGCAAGCTAGGGTGTCAACCTCCGCTGCAAGGCAGGGACATTTAATTAGTGATACCAGAGAGAGTTTATTGGCTAGCCCAACCCCTATTTGGTTTTCCCCTAAATATTTCAATATGCTTTTTATGGTTATAGTTATCTGACAAATAATTTTCTGATGAATATTTGTTTTTGACTCTGTTGATGGCGTCAAGGTGACATTATGCATATGATTGTTGGACATCCCTTGATATTTATCATCATATCTTAAGAATCCACACCATCATCTAGGATAAAGAACCCCCACTCTCTTTCACCCAAACCCAACCCCCCAACCTTTCCATAAAGACAACATCTCTTTTGCTGACTGAGCCTCCGCATTGTTTAAAGGATTATTTGTGGTTTTGGTATCCATTAAAATGGCTTGTTGATTGCTATTTTTGGTGGAAGATAGGGAATCCTAGGGAAATAATCAGGGCTAGCCATCATTGAGCATGGGCATCAATTGGCATTCAAATTAGGGTGCCAACCTCCACAGCACGGTAGGGGTGGATCAGGGTGTATTAGGGTAATCTAGGCACACCTTTCGTGGTTACCCCAGTATATTGTCATATTGGTCAGTAACCCCCTTTTTTCTCTTTTGCCTGCTATGGCATTACACGTGTTTGTCTGAATTTTATTTCTTTAAACAATTTAATTATAGAAAATATTTTTAAGCATATTAGTTTGTGGTGAGCTCTTTTGTCTACTAAAACCTGTTAATCTAAAACAAATTCTTTTTTTAATGAAATGCTGTTTCTAATGTAAAACCCATGCCTAATATTAGGGATCTAAGCTTTTTAGTTCAAATGTATTGCCATAGCATGCAACAGTATGTGACGCATAGTGCACCTTGCAGGTTTACAAATGATAGCAAGATTGTGTAGGTGGACTTGCAGTACATTTGTTCTCAACCTTAGAGACTGCCTAACTATATGAATTGAATCTGTAATTCAATAGACAGCTAGTATATTTTATTATATTGGGGATTGCACATGAATAATTCTGATTTTAATGTCACAGTTAAAATTCTTGCTTCAAATTTACAGATAAACTGTAGTATAAATAGGAAGACTGTATAATTTTTAAGCATGCTCTACTTTGCAGATTTTTAAGTGTTTTTAGTAGTTATGAAGGTGGAACAACAACTTTGCTTTGATGAAATATCTGCAATTAACACTGCCTGAAGAATTTCCTTAATACTGCTCAACTCGGAATGAGATGTCAAGCTAGTATAATCTCTTGTAGACTAGGAAAAAGATTGTAATTTTAAAACAATTATAGTTCTCCATTTTACTAATAGTAATGTGTCAACACATGAATGCTCCATCATTTCTCTCAAACTACAGTACAAGCTGAACGCTTTTAAATTAATAATTATTCATCCGTTTAAGCAAAGAAAGTAGCACATCCAGTCTGGCCAGTCTGATTTATCAACTGTGAATATACAAAAGTCACAAACAAAAAAATAAGTTTACACTAAGATTAAAACACTTATTTTCTGTTTTTTGTTTACATGCCACCAAAATGTACCCAAGAATACATCATTCTGTATGGATGAGCAATGTAAAATCGAAAAAATTGTGAGTACTTTTTAAGGTTAGATACAATCGAAATGTACCCAAGAAGATGTAATACTCTATGGATGCGCAATATAATACCAATAAATTTTGTAACAATTTTCTTGAGAGTTAAAAACCACTGTCATGTAACCATGAAGACGTAATACTCTAAGAATGAGCAATATAATACAGATACATTTAAAAAAAAATGTTTGAGAGAGTTACATAAGACCAAAATGTACCCAAGAAGACATAATAATTTATGGATAAGAAATATAATACCGATACATTTTTGAACATTTTTTGGAGGGTTAGATATCATAGAAATTTACCTCAGACCACGGAATAGTGTATGACTGAGAAATTTAGCCCAGCAAATTTTTTAAACACTTTTTTGGAGTGCTATAGATCCCAAAAAGTAGACCAGACCACGGAATACTGTACAAGTGCCAAATTTAACCCAGCAAAATTTTTGAATATTTTTTGAATGGTTAGCTATCACATAAATTTTCCTCAGACCATGGAACATTGTATGGGTGAGAAATTCAACCCAGCACAATTTTTTTAAACTCTTTTTTCAGTTTTGCATACAATGGTAATGAATCAATAAACACATGAAACTGTATGGATAACTAATTGAATCCAGAAATACATTTGGAACATAAACTTTTTGAAAATGCAGTTTATGTACTTCTACACTCAATAAGGCTTTGCAGCAAGTGCAAAGCCAGTAAAAAATTATAAGGAGGGTCATCCATAGATCCCCGAAAGAGAACAACTAATAAGCCCCTTTCAAATATTTTTAAAGTATAAATCCCATAATCCAAAAAAGAATTTTTAGGCAGAAAAATAGCACTTCGATTATGAATGTTAACACAGATTACCTAACCAGGTATGAAGTGACACATAAGTGGATAAAAAGTGAAAAGATCTTTATTGACATATTATTTAAAATAACAAATCTTAAAAAGACAGGATGATGAAAAAGTCGGACCTCCACAACAAAATCAGGGGGTGACCCAAAAGAACCCAAATGGCAATGTATTTTTTGAGATTTATATATAATGTTGCTTATACTTGAAATAATATCCCTATAAAAAGGAAAAAAGAAAAAGAACTAGCAGTATGGATGGACGTAAAACGTCTCTTTGCAAAAAGCATATGGCAGTCTTATATCTAATGAGAGGATATAAACAAGACAAGTAGCAAAAAAAAAAAAATAAAAAATAAAAATATATATATATATATATATATATATATATAGCAATACCCTCACATCGTAAAATAAAACATAGCTTTGATACTAATGGGTGATGAATTTGATAGTGATTCAAGGGTGGAGAAAAAAGCCACTCCTATATGAAAGAGAGTAATTGGAACTAGAGCAATAAAAAGAGTGGTCACTAGATGGCAGTGCGATGCCCACTATCAAAAAGAAGTTAAGTACATGAGGAAAGAGCCAAATGCAAAGAAAAAAAGGATCAAAAAGCCATGAAATATTTACCTGAAAGTGAGTGGAGAAGGAAGCAAGGAAATGGGGGAGCGGGTCACCTCCTGCGCCCGACAAGCGCCGTTTCACCTTTCGGCTTCTTCCAACAGAAGGGACGTAATGGAGTCTTGGTATTAGGTGTGGATTTTTATGTCCTGGGAGCCAGGTGTGACGCACAAAAGGGGGGCGGCCTTAATCGACCCTGTGCATAAGAGTAAGTGGGCGTGTCGGGTGTTACTAAGGGTGTGTGTACAGTGTTGCTAACGGCATATAGGAGCTGTGGGTCACAAGGACCCAAAAACGACCAAAAATCCCAATGTATATCCAAAAATATCAACTTTTATTAATATATAATAATAACAAAGATACAACATGTAGGGAACAGGTGAGGCAAAATGCCTCACCTGTTCCCTACATGTTGTATCTTTGTTATTATTATATATTAATAAAAGTTGATATTTTTGGATATACATTGGGATTTTTGGTCGTTTTTGGGTCCTTGTGACCCACAGCTCTTTCTATATTCCTTTCAGCGACTATCCCTGATTATTGGTCCTCACTATTTTTAGCATAGATTGTTTCACCTTTTGCTATGCTTTTTCCTGTCATGTGTTTGGTTATTCGGCATATAGGAGCGCAGAGTGTGACACGCAGTAGGGGGCGGAGTTAATCAGCCTTGTGCGTACAGGGAGTGAACTTGTCGGGTATTGTTAAACAAGTGAACACAGCATTATTAGCGGCACATGAGGCGGTAGAGTGCCCTGAGATAAAGGAGACTTGCGGTCCCGCATCAGATGATGCACGGTATGCAAGCCGCACATCATCATGGTGAAGCCGATCGCAAGTCCTGCAGAGTTACAAGACCGGCGCATGCGCACCAACGCTGAATAAAATGTGCCCCTTCTGTTGGAAGAAGCCGAAAGGCAAAACGGCGCTTGTCGGGCGCAGGAGGTGACCCGCTCCCCCATTTCCTTGCTACCTTCTCCACTCACTTTCAGGTAAATATTTCATGGCTTTTTAATCATTTTTTCTTTGCATTTGGCTCTTTCCTCATGTACTTAACTTCTTTCTGATAGTGGGCATCGCACTGCCATCTTGTGACCACTCTTTTTATTGCTCTAGTTCCAATTACTCTCTTTCATGTAGGAGTGGATTTTTTCTCCACCCTTGAGTCACTATCAAATTCATCACCCATTAGTATCAAAGCTATGTTTTATATTACGATGTGAGGGTATTGCTATATATATATATATTTTTTTTTTTTGCTACTTGTCTTGTTTATATCCTCTCATTAGATATAAGACTGCCATATGGTTTTTGCAAAGAGACGTTTTACGTCCATCCATACTGCTAGTTCTTTTTTCCTTTTTATAGGGATATTATTTCAAGTATAAGCAACATTATATATAAATCTCAAAAAATACATTGCCATTTGGGTTCTTTTGGGTCACCCCCTGATTTTGTTGTGGAGGTCCGACTTTTTCATCATCCTGTCTTTTTAAGATTTTTTATTTTAAATAATATGTCAATAAAGATCTTTTCACTTTTTATCCACTTATGTGTCACTTCATACCTGGTTAGGTAATCTGTGTTAACATTTTTAAAGTATAGTTGCTGGACTCCTACACTCAAAGACTTTACACAAAGTGAAAAGCTAGTGAATAATTATAAGGAGGGTAATACAGTATTCCTCTTCTGGTGTGCGCTTCTTCTTCTCCTTCCGCAGAAGACTGTGGTGGACTGCCTCCACCTGCTTCCTGGAGCCTGATTCCCGGTGCCTGGGCTGTAAGTAAGCCTGTAGTGCCGGAGTCCCCAACATATAGAAATAAGCAACAGCTCCCTGTGTCAACTGCACCTTTGGCTGCTTCCACATAGGAGGAGGAGATCCACAAGGACAGTATGTTTTCTCAGGGGTGGTAGTAGTGTTGTCTTGAGCCACCTCAAGAAGCCTCTCCCAGGTCCGCTCATTCCAAGAGGGGTTCATTTTGCTCCCTTTCTTCTGGGATTAAACCCACTGTATTCTAGCAATGTTGTGAGGAGCATGACTCTGGTTCCAGCCATCAGCTTTTGCTGCCTTCCAGGCAAGTCTTCTGTCTGTACTGCTCGATGGTTGAACAAGATGTGATGATGGGTCTCAGTCCCTTCAATGGATCCCCTTCTCCGCTGATGGTTGTAAGCAGGGCAGTTTCTAGCCCAAAAATGACACAGGGCGAGAGTAGGAAATTTCTCCCCCCCCCCCCCCCCCCCCGGCACCGAAAATAATAAACATTATTTTTGTGGGCTTGAGTAATAAATAGAGAGCAGGCTTGTATCTTCCCTTTTTTTAATAAATTATAATTTGCCTTTAACTTATATAGAACTTGGGGAAAAGGGACAAGTATGCTAATTATTAACGGTGAGAACAAAGTTGTAGGTAAATAATATCTATTAATTATTTTGGAAACAGATCCTAAAAATTGTAGGTTGCAGATTTATGAGAAACTGACTCTTCTAGATTTAGCCGCTGCAAAAGCATTAATAGCTTCCGAATAATTCAGCTTTTCTGCCAGTTCATTTTCTAATTCCAGGTCACATTTACTAATCTCTTCTAAAAGGAGATTGGCGAGACTTTCCCCAGATGTATCAGTAGCAGGACGATAGCCAATAAAATGTTCCTTTATTGCTACGTGATCATCATCTATATCAACAAATCTTAAGGTGTATGACAACTGTTCAGTGTGACCTGCATCTTGTGTGCAGTCCAACATTATTGAAAAATACTTAGATCTTTTGGCTTTTTCTAGAATACATTTCTTCACCTGAGAGGCCATCAAGCAGATAATTTCATTTTGAATTAAATTTCCACAGTAATGTGTATGGATTTCCTGGGAAGTAATTCGTTTTAAATGATCTCTCATTACTGGTTCAAATTTTCCAAGAAGCTCTATAAGCCCAAGGAAATGTCCATTATTTGGTGTAAACAATGTATTTGACGATCCTCGAAAAGCTAAATTATTGGTTGCCAGGTATACAGTTACTGCCATAACTCTTTCCAACACTTCTCGCCTGGGTGAGGATGCCACCAGACTGCCAAAGATGAGGTAAGTCAGCTGGGCCCCCTCCCGGGTTTCATGCTGTGGGGCATGCCAAATCAGCATGCCCCAAGGGTGGTTGGGGGGGGGGCAGGTGTGGGGGTCCCCATCCAAAAAAAAAGGCTAGCCCAACCCATCCCATCCCTCAGACCCCCTCACCTGTTCAGTGTGTCAGTGCCCTCTGCCCTCTGAGTCTGAGCGCGCTCAGACTGCTAAATGGGGCTGCTGGGAAGGGAAGGACTAATCCATAGGCAGGGGGTGGGCATTTTTGCTATACTGCTACCACTGTCAGACTAGACTGCAGCCTGTCCTGTCCAGCATTGAAATTGGCAACAGCCAGGCAGCCTAGTCTGACAGTGATAGTGTGTGTGCTTAGCTCTTTGATCACTGTCTCAGGGAGCGCCCGTGCTCAGCCGAGAGCGCGGCGCCCCTGCTATCAGTGTGGGAGTGGCCGAGCTGCCTCATCCTGGCTGTTCATTCTCGCTGTTCATCCAGCGCGGAGCGGAGGTGAGTCATACCTCCCAACTTTTGAAGATGGGAAAGAGGGACAAAGTTTGCGGCGCGCTTTGCGCGCCGCGGCAAATTTTAGGCCACGCCTCTGACCACACCCATTCATAATTAGTCACACCCATATCCACATCCCAACCACACCCATTTAGCACTGCCGATCACACTGTTTCATATACAATAATTATAAACAAAAAAATATGGCCACACAGTGCCCCATACTGTATAATGGCCACACATGATGCTCCATACTGTATAATGAACACACATGACGCTCCATACTGTATAATGGCCACACATGATGCTCCATACTGTATAATGAACACACATGATGCTCCATACTGTATGACCGCACATGATGCTCCATACTGTATAATGACCGCACATGATGCTCCATACTGTATAATGACCCCACATGATGCTCCATACTGTATAATGGCCGCACATGATGCTCCATACTGTATAATGAACACACATGATGCTCCATACTGTATGACCGCAAATGATGCTCCATACTGTATAATGACCGCACATGATGCTCCAGACTGTATAATGACCGCACATGATGCTCCATACTGTATAATGACCCCACATGATGCTCCATACTGTATAATGACCGCACATGATGCTCCATACTGTATAATGACCGCACATGATGCTCCATACTGTATGACCGCAAATGATGCTCCATACTGTATAATGACCGCACATGATGCTCCAGACTGTATAATGACCGCACATGATGCTCCAGACTGTATAATGACCGCACATGATGCTCCAGACTGTATAATGACCGCACATGATGCTCCAGACTGTATAATGACCGCACATGATGCTCCAGACTGTATAATGACCGCACATGATGCTCCAGACTGTATAATGACCGCACATGATGCTCCATACTGTATAATGGCCGCACATGATGCTCCATACTGTATAATGGCCACACATGATGCTCCATACTGTATAATGACCGCACATGATGCTCCATACTGTATAATGACCGCACATGATGCTCCATACTGTACAATGACCGCACATGATGCTCCATATTGTATAATGACCGCACATGATGCTCCATACTGTATAATGACCGCACATGATGCTCCATACTGTATAATGGCCACACATAATGCTCCATACTGTATAATGACCGCACATGATGCTCCATACTGTATAATGACCGCACATGATGCTCCATATTGTATAATGACCACACATGATGCTCCATACTGTATAATGACATACAGGCACGCAGCTCACACACAGGCACGCAGCTCACACGCACGCAGCTCACAAACACATGCAGCTTTGACACAAATGCATCACACACGCAGCCATCACACACACACGCAGCCATCACACACACACACACGCAGCCATCACACACACACACACGCAGCCATCACACACACACACGCAGCCATCACACACACACACACACGCAGCCATCACACACACATGCAGCCATCACACACACACGCAGACATCACACACGCAGCCATCACACACACACACACACGCAGCCATCACACACACACGCAGCCATCACACACACGCAGCCATCACACACACACAGCCATCACACACACACAGCCATCACACACACACAGCCATCACACACACACAGCCATCACACACACGCAGCCATCACACACACGCAGCCATCACACACACACAGCCATCACACACACACGCAGCCATCACACACACGCAGCCATCACACACACGCAGCCATCACACACACGCAGCCATCACACACACGCAGCCATCACACACACACACGCAGCCATCACACACACACGCAGCCATCACACACACAGCCATCACACACACACACGCAGCCATCACACACACACACACACGCGCAGCCATCACACATGCAGCCATCACACACACACGCAGCCATCACACACACACACGCAGCCATCACACACACACACGCAGCCATCACACACACACGCAGCCATCACACACACACACGCAGCCATCACACACACACACACGCAGCCATCACACACACACACACGCAGCCATCACACACACACAGCCATCACACACACACACGCAGCCATCACACACACGCAGCCATCACACACACACACACGCAGCCATCACACACACACAGCCATCACACACACACACCCAGCCATCACACACACACACACGCAGCCATCACACACATCACACACACACAATCTCCTCTGTGATGCAGGGGCGGCTGATGTCCATGTGCAGCTCTCTGCTGAAGTCTTCAGTCTCCTGCTCACAGCTCTGCACTATCCCGGCACCTCCCCCGTCTCTCCTTCTCTGCCGGGATAGCAGCTAAGAGCAGAAGCCGGAGCTCCGTGCACACACAGCCAGAGGTAGTGAATCGCTGACCTTTCTTCTTGATTGCTGCAGGCTCTCTCCTTCAGCGTGGCAGCGCCGCACAGGGGGCGGGAGGGGGGGGGGTGTTGCGCGGGCGGTCAGGAGGCAGCTTTTATATAAAAAAAAAAAAAAACAGGCTCTCTCTACGTCCCGGAAGTGGGCGGGGCTTCACCGGCGGCCGCAAATTCGGGATTTTAAATGCCCGAAGCGGGACAGCGGGACCCCGGTGCCAAAGCGGGACTGTCCCGCTGAAATCGGGACGGTTGGGAGGTATGGGTGAGTGGCGGCGCCGAGGTGGCCGCAACCATTATGTGCGGTGCGGGGGGGGGGGCGCGGCGACGCGAGGCGATGATCTGACCGCTCAGCTGTCAGATTTGCAGCTGAGTTCGGGCAGGGCGCGCCCGCGCTCAGCACTGAGCGCGGCATCCGCGCCCCTGACAGCCCTTAAACAGCAGCAGCAGCGGGCAGGGGACCACCGGGGCCCGAGGCCTCTCCTGCGCCCCCCGGCCCCACGGCGCCCCGTGTGGCCGCCCTGCCCGCCCTGTTGAAGAAACGGCCCTGGTTGTAAGTAATGACCAACTTGCAAGAAACCCAGTGGTGGTTTTGGGAAATTGGAGGGATCCAGACCACAGTCCCCTGCCACCTCTGGTGTTGTACCGAAATCATCTGTGGAACAAAAAGAAAGATTTATATCCACTTAAAATGATAAATGACATAAACTTGGAGATGCATTACACAGGTATTGGTTGATTCTAAGAAACTATTACACTTTGGAAAAATTCACTATGGAATACCCATCGGTTACCTTTAGAAGACCATCCAACCTAAAAAGCTTTCTTGTCCATAGTAATTATGCTGTACCTAAACTTGAAACAGCATTTGGATCAAAGGGCCTAAAAATTGGGCTTTTTTCCCCTGTAAAAGTTGCATTGCTTTCCCTAACATGCTTTGCACATTTACTTTTTTATCTAGTGACGGTCAAAAGATGTTTGCGATTAACCAACATTTCACATGCAATTTTGTGGCCATTATCTGCTACGCAATATGTCCATGCATAATAACGGCCCCCCGAAGAAGCCAACATGAAATGCGCGATGGGGCTGGGTTTGTGGTGTCTTAATGAGGAACTATAGGTAAGAGCATTTTTGCATTTATGGTTTAGGTAGCAGCGATATTGCATAGTATTATATGGCACTTTATGGATCCCTGTTGTGAATGGCTTTAAATAATTAACATTGTGCCATGATAAATATACTAATGCACCTTTCTATTTAAGCACCAGCGCTTTATGCAATCTTCACGAATTCTGTGCCCACCTTATTATGATTATATATATACCGTATATATACTTTTTGGTGATTTAGCAAAGATAAAACCTTTTTAGTAAATTTTTTTGGACCTTTACTCCAGGTTTTTCTTCTATTTGGAAGAGGAGATCGCATGTAGCGATGCCCAAATATTTGAGCAGCCACTGTCACACGAAGGCAACAGTGGGAAAGTGTCACAAGAAGTGGACAATGATGAGACAATTGCCAGAAAGTCAGGAGGACGACCAAGGTACAGAAGTGGAAGACGAGGTGGTGGAACATACAGTAACTGACTCAACCTGACAGGAGGACATGTAGATCAAGGACAGCAGCACACAGATGGAGGGGGGCGTAGCACCCCAACAGGCAGGAAGAAGCAGTGTGGTGGCCACAGACAAAAGGCAGGCAACCATTCCCCGTAACACTAATATGCCAGAAGTTGCCAGTCCAACTGTTAGGTCTTCCCAAGTCTGGTGGTTTTTTAAAGACTCTGCAGATAACCCCAAAAAGGCCATTTGCACCACCTGCCATGCTAGCATCAGCAGTGGTAGCAAAAATTCCAGCCTGACCACCACCAGCATGATCAGGCACATGGCAGCAAATCACCTGACTTTGTGGGCCGAACTCCAGGGTCCAGGAAGAGTGTCTGTGGGTGACACCACTGCTTCTGCTGTTCTGCGTGCAAGCCAGCCCCCTGTCCATGGTGCATGTGAAGATTCCTCCTGCCATTAACCTGTCAATACACACACTCAAATATCACCATATTCAAGCATGTCCACATCCTTGTCCCAATGCAGCGTTCAGTTATCCATACCTAAGTCCTTGGAATGCAAGCGCAAATATGCAGCCAGTGCCCAACAGGCCAAACTTCTAAATTCCCACATTTCTCGACTGCTTGAGCTTAAAATGTTGTCTTTTAGGCTCATGGAGATAGAAGCGTTCTGCAACTTGATGGCGGTGGGCGTTCCTCGGTACTCGGTCCCCAGCGCCACTATTTCTCCCGGTGTGCCATCCCCGCATTACACAAGCATGTGCCACACAACATTAGCCATGCCCTCAACAATGCAGTTACTGGGAAGGTCCACCTAGTGCATGTGGGCAGGGACAGTACAGCTTGCTGACGGCAAACTGGGTTAACATAGTGAAAGCTGGAAACTAGTCAGACTTTGGGATGGAACACTTCCTCCCGACGCTGAGGATTGTGGGACCTATGTCAATCAGGGTTGCCCCCACAGTCTCCAAATTTTGGGTGACAGTCATTATTGGTTGGTGACACTTCTAGACCCATGCTACAAGGAGAACTTTCTATCTCTTATTCCAGAGGGGAAAAAGGTTTACTAAAATGGGGCAGTACCAGAAGGCCCTTGTTGAGGAATTATTTAAAAATTCACATCTTAAAATGCTGGCAGCAGAGTTCACAGTTCTTTGGACAACCAAGGAGTACAGGTGAGAGAGACAACTCCCATTCAGCAGAGTCAGGGGAACACTGTCAAAGTTCAGGGAGAGTTTTCTCAGACCCTCTCATTGCACATGTCCTGAGGCGCGGGGTACTCTCACAAAAAGTGCAAAGTTTGGGAAAATGAGGAGGGAGTACCTTGTTGACTGTACCAATGTCTTCCGTGATTCCTCTGTGCCTTATAATTATTGGCTATCCAAGCTGGACATGTGGCATGAACAGGCTCTCTACACCTTGTAGGTCCTGGCCTGCCCTGCAACTAGCATTTTGTCAGAGAGCACTTTTAGTGCCCCTGATGGAATTATAACTCATAAGCACATCTGCCTGTCAATTGAAAATGCTGACATGCTGACTCTTATAAAAATGAAAAAGGGTTGGATTGGGCCAGACTTCTCAACACCACCGAATGACAGCAGCATAACATAAACTCAAATCCAGTGTCTTTTTTTAGATGCACCCCTTCACACCCTTTCGCATGCACCTCTTCACACCCACTCATGGCTATACGTTTACTGATTTTTGCTATTTACTGTTGTCCTCCTCCTTTTCCTCGTCCTCATCCTCCACCACCATATCATCAGGGTGACAGAGGTCCGTGATGCAACACCCACATAATTTTTTTAAAGGATGTTTATGATGCCCATAAAAAAATAGTTATACAGTATGTTCATGTACACCCCCAGGGTTAAATGTTATTTAGCCCATACACTTAGTGCACGGGCATTACAAGTATAGGAGAACCGTTCCTTTCTAAGCGGAACATTTTTATGAGGCCCTCCTCCATGTATCTTCCAAGGTGCATTGGCGTGCCTCCAAATTTTTGGAAGCCCTTGCATTCACTGCATAGACAAACACTATGGGAGACCCACTTCCTAAAAGTGAGAACATTTTTTTCATTAGGCCCTCCTCTACGTCTCTTCAAAGGGGCATTGGAGTGACTCAAAATTGTTGGCACCCATTACATTCAATGCATAGGAAAACGGTATGGTAGACCCACTTCCTAATAATAGTAACATTGTTTTCAGGAGGCCCTCTGATCTCCACATCTCTTCCAAGGGGCATTAGCATTCCTCCAAATTTTTGGCAGCCATTGCTTCACTGCATAGGCAAACTCTATGGGAGACCTACCCTAATAATGGGAACATTTGTTTCATGAGGCCCTCCTCTACCTCTCTTCCAAGGGGCATTGGAGAAGGTCCAAATTTTTGGCAGGCCTTACATTCATTGCATAGGCAAACAGTATTGAAGATCCACTTCCTAATAATGGGAATTTTGTTTTCTGGAGGCCCTCCTGTATGTTAAAATGACATTTCCCAGTGAATGCATTTGTCTTGGTTGAAAGCAATGCAAAAGTTCAAAAACACATAAAAAACACTACATGTGAACATACAGTACAGACCAAAAGTTTGGGTACACCTAATCATTTTTCTGTATTTTCATGACTATGAAAATTGTGCATTCACACTGAAGGCATCAAAACTATGAATTAACACATATGGAATTATATACTTAAGAAAAAAGTGTGAAACAACTGAAATTATGTCTTGTTTAATTCACAGGTGTGCCCTGTCAGGTTTAATAAGTGGGATTTATTGCCTTATAAATGAAGTTGGGACTATCAGTTGAGTTGTTCAGAAGTTTGGTGGATGCACAACTGATAGTTGTTCTGAATAGACTGTTAGAATTTGTATTATGGCAAGAAAAAAGCAGTTAAGTAAAGAAAAATGAGTGGCCATCATTACTTTAAGAAATTAAGGTCAGTCAGTCTGAAAAATTGGGCACACTGTGAAAAAATGTCCCCAAGTGCAGTGGCAAAAACCATCAAGCGCTACAAAGAAACTGGCTCACATGAGGACCACTGCAGGAAAGGAAGACCAAGAGTCACCTCTGCTTCTGAGGATAAGTTTATCCGAGTCACCAGCCTCAGAAATCGCAGGTTAACAGGAGCTCAGATTAGAGACCAGGTCAATGCCACAAAGAGTTCTAGCAGCAGACACATCTCTACAACAAATGTTAAGAGGAGACTTTGTGCAGCAGGCCTTCATGGTAAAATAGCTGCTAGGAAACCACTGCTAAGGGCAGGCAAAAAGCAGAAGAGACTTGTTTGGGATAAAGAACACAAGGAATGGACATTAGAACAGTGGAAATCTGTGCTTTGGTCTGATGAGTCCAAATTTGAGATCTTTGGTTCCAACCACCGTGTCTTTTTTGCGACGCAGAAAAGGTGAACGGATGGACTCTACATGCCTGGTTCCCACCGTGAAGCATGGAGGAGGAGGTGTGATGGTGTGGGGGTGATTTGCTGTTGACACTGTTGGGGATTTATTCAAAATTGAAGGCATACTGAACCAGCATGGCTACCACAGCATCTTGCAGCGGCATGCTATTCCATCCGGCTTGCGTTTAATTGGACAATCATTTGTTTTTCAACAGGACAATGACCCCAAACACACCTCCAGGCTGTGTAAGGGCTATTTGACCAAGAAGGAGAGTGATGGAGTGCTACACCAGATGACCTGGTCTCCTCAGTCACCAGACCTGAACCCAATCAAGATGATTTGGGGTGAGCTGGACTGCAGGGCGAAGGCAAAAGGGCCAACAAGTGCTAAGTATCTCTGGCAACTCCTTCAAGATTGTTGGAAAACCATTCCCGGTGACTACCTCTTGAAGCTCATCAAGAGAATGCCAAGAGTGTGCAAAGCAGTCATCAAAGCAAAAGGTGGCTACTTTGAAGAGCCTAGAATATAAGACATAATTTCAGTTGTTCCACACTTTTTTGTTAAGTGTATAATTCCACATGTGTTAATTCATAGTGTTGATGCCTTCAGTGTGAATGTACAGTTTCCATAATCATGAAAATACAGAAAAATCTTTAAATGAGAAGGTGTGTCCAAACTTTTGGTCTGTACTATAGCCCAAGGTTTGGAGCAACATTTTTGTTTTTGGTTATTCATTTTGCCTTATATAGAAGTCATTACCCTGGAACAGATGTTCCTTAACATCTTTCCCAGGAAAATCCATTTTGGTCTCATTTTGTATGTTTTATTGTGAGTTTGTAAAAGTAGCGTAAGACTCTGACAACATTGTTTGCATCAGTGACCTGGGAGTCAGAAATGCTTCCAGAGGTCTTCCCCATGCTGTTCCCATATCATTGGTGCACTGCTCCCATCGATTTCTGCAACTTCTAGGCCCTCTGCAGACCACCGGGGGGTCACTAGAAAAATGCTCAAGTTTCCCATAGACTTACATTGGGCTCGAGCACCCGAGCATTCCTATTTGCTCAACCCTAGCAATGAGCACCCGACCATTTTAGTGCTCGCCCATCACTACTATTTATTTAACCAGTAGCAGTGACATTTTTTTTTCAATTGCCTTTATGACACAAGGCATCAGCAGATTACAGGCAAATAGTCACATTTGCGTCTCTCAGCAGGCTTTGCGCCAGTCGCAAAACTGCTAGATAAAGACACGCTATTTATTTAACCAATAGCAGAAAATGTTTTTTTAATCGCCTTTATGACTAGTGTTGAGCATTCCGATAACGCAAGTATCGGGTATCGGCCGATACTTGCGGTATCGGAATTCCGATACCGAGTTCCATTATTTTTGTGGTATCGGAAATCGGAATCGGAAGTTCCCAGTGTATGGTTCCCAGGGTCTGGAGGAGAGGAGACTCTCCTTCAGGCCCTGGGATCCATATTCATGTCCTCATTGAGGAGTTTAGGACCTGCGATGATGTCGCGGCTTGTGATTGGTCGTGTGAGCGGTCACATGAGTGGCACGCGACCAATCACAAGCCGCAACGTCATCAAGGGTCCTAAACTCCTCATTCTTAGGAACAGAGGCTGCCGGTTACAATCGGTAAGGTCCAGGGGCTGCCGGAAGGGTGAGTATATCCATATTTTTTATTTTAATTCTTTATTTTTTACATGAATATGGATCCCAGGGCCTTAAGGAGAGTTTCCTCTCCTTCAGACCCTGGGAACCATCCAGGATAGCTTCCGATACTTTTGTCCCATTGACTTGTATTGGTATCGGGTATCGGTATCGGCGATATCCGATATTTTTCGGGTATCGGCCGATACTATCCGATACCGATACTTTCAAGTATCGGAAGGTATCGCTCAACACTATTTATGACATAAGGCATCAGCAGACTCAGGAAAATTAATGGCAAATAGTCACATTTGCATATCTCAGCAGCCTTTGCGCCAGTCACATAACTGCTAGATAAAGACACGCTATTTATTCAACCAATAGCAGAGTAATTTTTTGTTAAATCACCTTTATGATGCATGGCAACAGCAGACTCAGGAAAATTAATGGCACTGGTAAATTGTGATGTTTGTGTATATCAGCAGGCTTTGCACCAGGCACGCAACTGCTAGATAAATATATGCTATATATTTAACTAATAGCATAGTAAACATTTTTAAACCATGTTTATGATACAGCATCAGCAGGCTCAGGGAAATTACTGGTAAATAGTGACGTTTGCGTATCTGCAGGCTTTTCACCATTCACACAACTGCTAGATAAAGATGCGCTATTTATCTAACCAATAGCAGAGTAATTTTTTATTATATCTACTTTATGCCACATGTCAACAGTAGACTCAGAAAAAATCAGTGGCACTGGTAAATAGTGACTTTTACGTATCTCTGCAGGATTTGTGCCCCTCACATAACTGCTAGATAAATATACGCTGTTTATTTGACTAATAGCCAAGTAACTTTTCTTTTATATCACATTTTTGACAAAAGGCAACAGAAGACTCAGAGAAATTTTTTGTAAATAGGGACGATTGTGTATCTCTGCAGGCTTTGCGTTAGTCGCACAACTGTTAGAGAAAGATACAGTATTTATTTAACCAATAGCAGAGTCATTTTTTGTCACATCACCTTTATGACACATGGCAACAGCAGACTCAGGAAAATTATTGGTACTAGCAAATAGTGACGTTTGTGTATCTCTGCGGGATTTGTGCCAGTTGCACAAACTGCTAGATAAAATATGCTATTTATTTACCTACCATATTTTTCAGACACACTTTTTTCCTGAAAATGTTTTTTGGGAAAATAGGACTGCGTCTTATGGTTGCAATATACTTACAAATCCTGTGGTGGTGGCAGCGGCAGTGGTCCCGATTCAGTTTCCCTTCCCAGGCTGGTGTGGTTGTGGTGGGCTGTGCTCCGGGGAAGTGGCAGCAGCTCTCTGTGCTCCATGGGGGCTCCGCTGGCATTTCATCAAAGCCCAGAGGCCCCCACTCATCCGTTAATGCCATGATGTGGTGGCCTCCAGGAACATAGTTGCCAGGAAGATGGCTGTCGGGCCAGTGCATGCTAAGATTCAAATCTCAGCAACGAGTTCTTGGGATGAGATCTTGTTGCCGAGATCTTAATCTGAGCATGCACCACGTCAGGACCGGTGGCCATCTTCCCGGCGGCCATCTTCCAGGCGGCCATGTTCCTGGAGGCCACCGCAACATGATATTAACGGATGAGCGGGGGCCTCCAGGATTTGATGAAATTTCGGCCTAGAATCCATGCAGCACAGAGAGCCACTGCCACTGCTGTTATGATTCTAGTGGTAGAGAATCTCTGGTATTCAGACTAAGTCCGCAATAACATAGAACTGCTCTAGGGAGGTGGAAACTAGGCTAACCGCATAACTGATCCTAACACACAACTAGAAGTAGCCGGTGAACGTGCCTACGTTGATTCTAGACGTCTCAAGCCAGCCGGAGAACTGACTACCCCTAGAGGGAAAATAAGACCTCACTTGCCTACAGAGAAATTAACCCCAAAGATATAGAAAGCCCCCAACAAATAATAACGGTGAGGCAAGAGGAAAACACAAACGTAGAGATGAACTAGATTTAGCAAAGTGAGGCCCACTAATCTAGATAGGCAGAAAATAGAAAGTGAACTATGCGGTCAGCAGAAAACCCTGCAAAAACATCCACGCTGAGTATTCAAGAACCCCCGCACCGACTGACGGTGTGAGGGGAGAATAACAGCACCCTAGAGCTTCCAGCGAGCTAGAAAATCACATTTTGAGCAAGCTGAACAAAAAAAAAACACTGATAATGCAAATGATCCAAAGTATGCAAACTGGACTTAGCTTTTCTTGCATGAGACACATGGCAAGGGAATCAGGAGGAGACCAAATAGGACTGAATACATCGATACCAGGCAAGAGACTGAGTCCTAAGGAGGACTAAATAGGGAAAACCCACAGCTTAATGAAACAGCTGAAGCCCAGGCATGCAGAAAGACATGACATACAATACCATTAGTGACCACAAGAGGGAGCCCAGAAACACAGTTCACAACAGTACCCCCCCCTTGAGGAGGGGTCACCGAACCCTCACCAAGACCCCCAGGACGATCAGGATGAGCAGCATGAAAGGCATGAACCAAATCAGCCGCATGAACATCAGAGGCAACAACCCAGGAATTATCCTCCTGACCATAACCCTTCCATTTAACCAAATATTGAAGTCTATGTCTAGAGATACGAGAATCCAAGATCTTCTCCACTACATACTCCAACTCGCCCTCAACCAAAACCGGAGCATGAGGCTCAACAGCAGGGACCACAGGCACCACGTACTGCCGCAACAAGGACCTATGGAATACATTATGAACAGCAAACGACGCTGGAAGGTCCAAACGAAAAGACACCGGGTTAAGGATTTCCAAAATCTTATAAGGACCGATAAAGCGAGGCTTGAACTTAGGAGAGGAGACCTTCAAAGGAACATGCCGAGAAGACAACCAAACCAAATCCCCAACACGAAGTCGGGGACCCACACCGCGGCGGCGGTTGGCAAAACGCTGAGCCCTCTCCTGTGACAATTTCAAATTGTCCACCACATGGTTCCAAATCCGCTGCAACCTATCCACCACAGAATCAACCCCAGGACAGTCAGAAGGTTCAACCTGACCCGAGGAAAAACGAGGATGAAAACAAAGATTGCAGAAAAAGGGTGAAACCAAAGTGGCAGAACTAGCCGTATTATTAAGGGCAAACTCGGCCAGTGGCAAAAAGGTCACCCAATCATCCTGATCAGCAGAAACAAAACATCTTAAATAAGCTTCCAACGTCTGATTAGTTCGCTCGGTCTGGCCATTAGTTTGAGGATGAAAAGCCGATGAGAACGACAAGTCAATACTCATCTTAGCACAAAAGGATCGCCAGAATCTGGACACAAACTGGGACCCTCTGTCAGACACAATATTCTGAGGGATGCCGTGCAAACGAACCACATTCTGAAAGAACAAAGGAACCAAATCGGAGGAGGAAGGCAACTTAGGTAAGGGCACCAAATGGACCATTTTAGAAAAACGATCACACACCACCCAGATGACAGACATCTTCTGAGATACTGGAAGCTCCGAAATGAAATCCATGGAAATGTGCGTCCAAGGCCTTTTCGGGATAGGCAAGGGCAAAAGCAACCCGCTGGCACGAGAACAGCAAGGCTTAGCCCGAGCACAAATCCCACAGGACTGCACAAAGGAACGCACATCCCGCGACAAGGAAGGCCACCAAAAGGACCTAGCCACCAAATCTCTGGTACCAAAAATCCCAGGATGACCTGCTAACACCGAAGAATGAAATAACTCTGCTGGTCCATCTATCAGGGACAAACAGCCTCCCGGATGGGCAACGATCAGGTCTATCAGCCTGAAATTTCTGCAGCACTCGTCGCAAATCTGGGGAGATGGCAGACAAAATCACTCCCTCTCTGAGAATACCCGCCGGTTCCGAGACTCCCGGAGAGTCAGGCACAAAACTCCTAGAAAGCGCATCAGCCTTCACGTTCTTCGAACCAGGCAGGTATGAGACCACAAAGTCAAAACGGGAGAAAAACAACGACCAACGAGCCTGTCTAGGATTCAGACGCTTGGCAGACTCGAGATAAATCAGATTTTTATGATCAGTCAAAACCACCACACGATGCTTAGCTCCCTCGAGCCAATGACGCCACTCCTCAAATGCCCACTTCATAGCCAACAACTCCCGATTGCCAACATCATAGTTCCGCTCAGCAGGCGAAAATTTTCTGGAAAAGAAAGCGCATGGCTTCATCACAGAGCAATCAGAGCTTCTCTGCGACAAAACGGCCCCCGCACCAATCTCAGAAGCATCAACTTCAATCTAGAAGGGAAGAGAGACATCCGGCTGGCACAAGACTGGTGCTGAAGTAAACCGGCGCTTCAGCTCCAGAAAGGCCTCCACGGCCGCAGGAGACCAATTAGCAACATCAGAACCTTTCTTGGTCATATCCGTCAAAGGTTTAACTACGCTAGAAAAATTAGCGATAAAACGACGGTAAAAGTTAGCAAAGCCCAAGAACTTCTGAAGGCTCTTAACAGACGTGGGCTGAGTCCAGTCATGAATGGCACGGACCTTGACTGGGTCCATCTCCACAGTAGAAGGGGAAAAAATAAAACCAAAAAAAGACACTTTCTGTACTCCGAAGAGACATTTTGAGCCCTTCACAAACAAAGCATTATCACGCAGAACCTGAAACACCATCCTGACCTGGTTTACATGGGACTCCCAATCATCAGAAAAAAACAAAATATCATCCAGATAAACAATCACAAATTTATCCAGATATTTCCGGAAGATGTCATGCATGAAGGACTGAAACACAGAAGGGGCATTAGAGAGTCCAAACGGCATCACCAAGTACTCAAAATGACCCTCGGGCGTATTAAATGCTGTTTTCCATTCGTCTCCCTGCTTAATGCGCACAAGGTTATACGCACCACGAAGATCTATCTTGGTGAACCAACTGGCACCCTTAATCCGAGCAAACAAATCAGACAACAATGGCAAAGGATACTGAAACTAGACCGTGATCTTATTCAGAAGACGATAATCTATACAAGGTCTCAAAGACCCGTCCTTTTTGGCCACAAAAAGAATCCTGCACCAAGAGGAGAAGAGGATGGACGAATATGTCCCTTCTCCAAAGACTCATTTATATAACTCCGCATAGCAGCATGCTCTGGTACAGACAAATTAAAGAGTCGACCCTTAGGAAATTTACTACCAGGAATCAAATTTATAGCACAATCACAGTCCCTATGAGGAGGAAGGGCACTGGACCTGGGCTCACTAAATACATCCTGGTAATCTGACAAAAACTCAGGGGTCTCAGAAGGAGTGGAAGAAGCAATAGACACCAACGGAGTATCACCATGAATCCCCCGACAACCCCAACTTGACACAGTCATAGCTTTCCAATCCAAAACTGGATTATGGATCTGTAGCCATGGCAGACCCAAAACGACCACATCATGCAAATCATGCAGAACAAGGAAGCGAATCATCTCCTGATGTACAGGAGTCATGCACATGGTCACTTGCGTCCAATACTGAGGTTTATTCTCCGCCAATGGCGTAGCATCAATTCCTCTAAGAGGAATAGGAAATTCCAAAGGCTCCAGGACAAAACCACAGCGCCTGGCAAACGACAAATCCATCAGACTCAGAGCAGCACCAGAATCCACAAAAGCCATGACTGAGTAAGAAGACAATGAACAAATTAAGGTCACAGACAAAATAAATTTAGGCTGTAAAGTACTAATGGCGACAGGATTAACAACTCTTTTTAAGCGCTTAGAGCATGCTGAGATAACATGCGTTGAATCACCACAGTAAAAACACAACCCATTTTGACGTCTATGATTTTGCCGTTCGGCTCTGGTCAGAATTCTGTCACATTGCATAGGGTCAGGTGTCCGTTCAGACAGCACCGCCAAAGGATTAGCAGATTTGCGCTCCCGCAAACGCCGATCAATTTGAATGGCCAGAGCCATTGAATCATTCAGGCTTGTAGGGATAGGAAACCCCACCATCACAATCTTAATGGCTTCAGAAAGACCATTTCTGAAATTTGCGGCCAGGGCACACTCATTCCATTGAGTAAGCACGGACCATTTCCAAAATTTTTGACAATATACCTCAGCTTCGTCCTGACCTTGAGAGATAGCTAGCAAGGCCTTTTCGGCCTGATTTTCAAGACTAGGCTCCTCATAAAGCAAACCAAGCACCAGAAAAAACGCATCAACATTCACCAATGCAGGATCTCCTGGCGCCAGAGAGAAGGCCCAATCTTGAGGGTCGCCACGCAAGAAGGAGATAACAATTTTAACTTGCTGAGTGGAATCCCCAGAGGAACGAGGTCTCAGAGACAGAAACAATTTGCAATTATTCCTAAAATTCATGAACTTAGATCTATCTCCAAAAAACAGCTCAGGGATAGGTATTTTTGGTTCAGACATAGGACTTTGAGTAACAAAATCCTGACTGCTTTGCACCCTTGCAGCAAGCTGATCCACACTAGAAGTCAGAGTCTGAAAATCCATGTCTGCAGCAGAGCTCAAAACCACTCAGAGTATAAGGGGAAGAAAGAAGCTAGACAGACTGCAACACAAAAAAAAACAACTCAGAACTTCTTTTTAATCCCGCTTCTGTGATGTTTTAAACATTTTCTTTTTGGCCTGGTATACTGTTATGATTCTAGTGGTAGAGAATCTCTGGTATTCAGACTAAGTCCGCAATAACATAGAACTGCTCTAGGGAGGTGGAAACTAGGCTAACCGCATAACTGATCCTAACACACAACTAGAAGTAGCCGGTGAACGTGCCTACGTTGATTCTAGACGTCTCGAGCCAGCCGGAGAACTGACTACCCCTAGAGGGAAAATAAGACCTCACTTGCCTCCAGAGAAATTAACCCCAAAGATATAGAAAGCCCCCAACAAATAATAACGGTGAGGCAAGAGGAAAACACAAACGTAGAGATGAACTAGATTTAGCAAAGTGAGGCCCACTAATCTAGATAGGCAGAAAATAGAAAGTGAACTATGCGGTCAGCAGAAAACCCTGCAAAAACATCCACGCTGAGTATTCAAGAACCCCCTCACCGACTGACGGTGTGAGGGGAGAATAACAGCACCCTAGAGCTTCCAGCGAGCTAGAAAATCACATTTTGAGCAAGCTGAGCAAAAAAAAACACTGATAATGCAAATGATCCAAAGTATGCAAACTGGACTTAGCTTTTCTTGCATGAGACAGATGGCAAGGGAATCAGGAGGAGACCAAATAGGACTGAATACATCGATACCAGGCAAGAGACTGAGTCCTAAGGAGGACTAAATAGGGAAAACCCACAGCTTAATGAAACAGCTGAAGCCCAGGCATGCAGAAAGACATGACTCATACAATACCATTAGTGACCACAAGAGGGAGCCCAGAAACACAGTTCACAACACACTGCCCCAGAGCACGGCCCCTGCCCTGGATAACAGAGCCCCTGCCCCAGACCACAGAGCCCCTGTACTGGAGCACAGAGCCCCTGCCTCAGAGCACAGAGCCCCTGCCTGGAGCACAGAGCCCCTGCCCCAGCACAGAGCCACCACCCCTGCCCTAGCACAGAGCACCGCACCAGCCTGGGCTGGGATTTCACAGAAGCCACCCCCAGAACACACTGCCCCAGAGCACGGCCCCTGCCCTGGATAACAGAGCCCCTGCCCCAGACCACAGAGCCCCTGTACTGGAGCACAGAGCCCCTGCCTCAGAGCACAGAGCCCCTGCCTGGAGCACAGAGCCCCTGCCCCAGCACAGAGCCACCACCCCTGCCCTAGCACAGAGCACCGCACCAGCCTGGGCTGGGATTTCACAGAAGCCACCGCACCATCCTGGACTACCAAACAACTCCTGTGAACACTCCACCACCTGTGCCGATCCCTTCACTGGTAAGCTGAATTCAGACTGTAAGACCGACCCCCATTTGACACATTACTTTTTCCCTATTTTTCTTCTGAAAATTTGGGGTGCGTCTTATGGTCCAGTGCATCTTATAGCCTGAAAAACACGGTAATAGATTTTTTTTATATTTTGCCTTTATTAGTCATGCCAACAGCAGACTCAGGGAAATTACTTGTAAATAGAGATGTTTGTGTATCTCAGCAGGCTTTGCACCAGTTGCACAACTGCTAAATAATTATAAGCTATTTATTTAACCAATAGCAGAGTAATTTTTTGTTATATCACCTTTATGACACATGACAAGAGCAGCCTGATGAAAATTATTGGCAATAGTAAATAGTGATGTTTGCATATCTCTGCAGGCTTTGCACCAGTCGCACAACTGCTAGATAAATGTTATTTTTTTATCAATAGAATTTTTTATATAGAAATATATCCTTTATGACACACACCAATGGCAGATTTAGGCAAATTACTGGTAAATAGTGACGTTTGCATATCTTAGCAGTCTTTACTCCAGTCGAACAACTTCTAGATAAGATACACTATTTATTTAACCAATAGCAGAGTAATTTTTTTGCTATATCGCTTTTATGACACACAGCAACAGCAGACTCAGGAAAATTATTGACATCGATAATAGTGATGTTTGCTTATCTCTATGGGTCTGCTGGACACCTTTGTCATGCCAACCCATCGGTGACCCGCAATTATATGACAGGGTCACCGATGGGCAGGATTTATGACACACTTCCAGTAAGCGCGAGTTAAATGCCGCTGTCAGAGATTGACAGCAGCATTTAACTAGTTAACAGCCGCGGGAAGATTGCTATTCCACCCGCGGATGGTGCGCACATGTCAGCTGTAAAGATCAACTGTCATGTGCCTGGAAAGGTTATTTATGCCTGATGTCAGAAAGAGGTTAAACCATGATCTATACTTTTACTGACTAATACCTATATGTAAGTTGGGAGGTGTATTAAGAAGATCTTTAATGCCAGTTACATTGACATTAATGTCATTTCTCATAAATAAAACTAAACATAAATTAATTCATATATCTTGAATATATTTACCCAATAAAAATAAATTCATATAATAACATATTGCATTTGTGGATCATTATTCCATAGCTATTACTTTATAAAATATAAGATTTGTTATGATTATGATTGGTTTATGAGTTTATTCCAAATTATATTGTTGGCTAGATGAAAGATTATTAAGATCTTTTGATATGCACACTAATAATATATGCAAATTGATTAGAGTCTAATGATACATTTAATAGGACCTGCGAAGTAATGATACAATAGGACTGAATGTGGCCTCTGTTTTACAGGAACTTAGCATGTGACTGTGACATCATTGTAATCTTGCTTTAGTGATTGGCCTTTGATCATTGTGTGACTGAATGTGGTCTCTTCTTTACAGGACCTTAGCATGTGACTGTGACAACATCGCAATCCTGGTTTTGTAATTTGTCCGTGATCACAGTAATTATAACATGGGAATGAATGTGGTCTCTGTTTTACAGGACTTTAGCTTGTGACTGTGACATCATCGCGATTCTGGTTTGGTGATATGCCTGACATCACAGCAATTATATCATCGGGACTGAATGTTGTCTAGACCTTAGCATGTG
Organism: Ranitomeya variabilis; assembly: GCF_051348905.1. Classification (NCBI taxonomy): domain Eukaryota; kingdom Metazoa; phylum Chordata; class Amphibia; order Anura; family Dendrobatidae; genus Ranitomeya; species Ranitomeya variabilis. Next base: position 1,074,929,670 of record NC_135232.1, on the reverse strand, counting down.
ACTGTAACATCATCGCAATCATAGCTTGGCAATTGGCCTGTGATCACTTTGTGACAGAGTGATGTACCTCCATACAAAATTATTGGTTATCCCCATAGTGAAGCCATTCAATGGGAAATAAGCATAAATGGCCATAACAAATCATGTGTATCTTTTTTTGTTAGAGGATTTATTATGAGCTGTTAGTGTGACCTATCACTTATGACAGCTCTATTTCTGATTGAACCCAGTATGTGGGAAGACCTGATTGGTTTGTTAATTTGATGATGTCACAAAAGAAACCTTAAAAGACCTTGCACTCAGTTTAGCCTCAGTCCCATTATGAAGCCATTCATTGTGAAACATGTTGGGGAGGCGTTAAGTGAATTTTAATCAGCTCTAGTGGTCTTGCAACTGACATCAATAATTATCCTGAGAAAAGCTATCTTTGCTAGTGGGTTGCAGCCCTTAATCTAGGTAGGAAATGTATTAGGTTTAGGAGAGTGATATCCCATAGAGAAGTTCCCAATAAATACTGCACAGTAATATCACCTGAGTTATTTTAATCCTTACTTGTTTGGCCATATTAAGTAATTACAATAAAAGTCAGGCTTTAATCACGTTATCCCTTAAAATATTTTCATTTACCCTCAGAGTATGGTTTCGTTAGACACTCAAGTTTTTTTTCTGTGCTGCATATGCCACTTATTGACAGCATCTGAGCATTAGAGCTGGCTGTCAAGCAGTGCAGGGGGCACGGTAATAGCCGATGCTCTATAAGCACAGAGTGGTGACTGAAACCATGTTGGCACCACTCTCGTGACTGTAAGGCCGGGGTCACACCTAACGTATAAAAATACAGTCTGTTTTTTTATGGCCGAGATATGCAGAAAAGTTCCTGAACAGTGATCCGTATTCAATGCAAGGATGCGATTTTTTTCTCCAAAAATTATCCGTATGGCATCCGTACGGCCAGATTTTCTTGCCGGCTTGTAAAGTGGACATAGAATCGATCCATGGGCTCAAATATTCGTGAAAACATATATACAGTCTGTGTGTATATATATATATATATATATATATATATATATATATATATATATATATATATATATATCAGTGAGACACACATATATATATATATATATATATATATATATATATACACATACAGTATATTTATATTTCATGCAGAGATAGATAGCTTAAAAGCCGGTAATTCAATTGCCGGCTTTTGCTATCTCCTTATCAAACCCGACAGGATATGAGACATGGTTTACATACAGTAATCTATTTCATATCCGTTATATTTTTACATATTCCTCACTAATAATGTTAGTAGTGTGTGTGCAAAATTTGGGAGCTCTAGGTGTTAAAATAAAGGGTTAAATCGCAGAAAAAACTGGTGTGGGCTTCTTTGCAATTTTCTCCATCAGAGTGGGAAAGCCAGTGACTGAGGGCAGATATTAATAGCATAGAGAAGGACCATGGTTATTGGCCCCCCTGGCTAAAAACATCTGCCCCGAGCCACCCCAGAAAAGGCACATCTGTAAAATGTGCCTATTCTGGCACTTAGCCACTTTCTTACCACTCCTGAGTAGTGGTGGGATATGGGGTAATGAAGGTTTAATGTCACCTTGCTAATGTAAGGTGACATTAAGCCTGGTTAATAATGGAAAGATGTCAATAAGACACATATCCATTATTAATCCAATAGTAATAAAGGGTTAAAAATACACACAAACATTATGAAAAAAGTATTTTAATGACATAAATAAAAATATGGGGTTTTAATATCTTTATTGTACGCCTAATCCAACTGACGACCATCATTCTTTTGAAAAAAAGGAAAATAAAACTGGGGAATGAACGGAATGCAGCTTCGTTGACTTGCGGTGCTGCGCTTCCTGGTGGCATAAACTCATATAAAGTCTAGCGTGAGAAAACATTCAGAAAAATTCCCATGCTAGAGTTCATATGAGTTTATGCCACCAGGGGGCGCAGCACCACAAGTCAACGAAGATGAATTCCATTCATTCCCCAGTTTTTACAGCTGGGGCGGAAGCATTAGCAGGTTCCTGGTTTTAAATTTATTTAACCCCTTCAGATGGATTTACAACGTGGGACATGACTGTAAGGCGGACAGGGATGGGATATTGTTGTTTTTTTTATTTTCCTTTTTTTTCAGAAGAATGAGGGTCGTCAGTTGGATTGAGCGTACAATAAAGATATTAAAACCCATGTGTTTATTTATTTCATTAAAATACTTTATTCATAATGTGTGTGTGTATTTTTAACCCTTTATTACTGTTGGATTAATAATGGATAGGTGTCTTATTGACATCTCTCCATTATTAACCAAGCTTAATGTCATCTTACATTAGCAAGGTGACATTATCCCTTATTACCCCATATCCCACCGCTACTTGGGAGTGGGAAGAGAGTGGCTAAGTGCCAGAATAGGCACATCTCAACAATTTATAAAGCCCAATCAATATTTCACAATAAGCCTAGTTAATTTTTTCTTGTTTCTTAAATGACACTAATGCATTCTTTAAAAAATGTAGTCTATTAAAAATGGAAAGTTTGATAACAGCGCCACAGTTATTCTCACATAAACATCACATATATATTTTTAAAATTTTAGAGCTCAATGAGCCAAATACGTAAAATTATTATGAAAAATTCTTATGCATCAAGAAACATATTGAGCTTTGTCTGTTTCATCTTTCAGTAATATTTATTATTAGTAAAAAAGAAATCAATTTAATTTTTCCACTTCAATATCCGCATAAACAAGCATTGTACTTGCCACTTCTATTGCATTCCGAGTACACAGAAGCACAAGATGTTTTCCAGAGTACATGGGCATTCTGAATTGAAAGCTTTGCAATGATGGCAAATTAGTGTATAGACTGGTGAATTGATTTCTGCATGGGTACAGAATATCTAGAGAACAAAAACAATTAGTTATTTGTTTAACAGAATGTTCAAAAGGAAGTTTTCTTTTTTAATATATTTATTTTAAATTGAATATTTCTAATGATTAATAAAAGTGTATAAAAAAGCAGTGGAAGACCAAGTATCATTTTTGAGGGGATTTGTAATATGCAAATTGGAAAATGTTATTGGTAGAAGCTCTTGTACTGCTTTTACCACTATTATTTTTTATCTATCATAGTAGAGTGGAGTTTGTTACTCTTTCCATTTTGTGAAACCAGACTCTATTTCACCTTGTGCTGTCATTTAAGCCAAGTAAATCAGTTTCCAACTTTACAAGTGAAGGATAAAAACTTGAACTTTATTCAAACAAGAGTAATTGAAATATGTAGAACTATCAATATAGAACTACCAGTCAAGAATTGGTTTAAATCAGCAAGGTAGAAGGTAAAAAATTATAATATAACCATTGTAAGATGGCTGCCTGACAAGTCCTTGAGGGGAGATATGTGTTATTGCGGCTATTAGCTGTGGTGATGTGAGCTTGGAAGTATGCTCCAGCATGTATAGTGCTGAGAAAGTTATTTGACCATTCCAGGACCGGGTTTTACGAGTGGTCATAAGAGATGGGTGGGAATGACCGATCACATATCCCAATCCCAGGGGCGTGGTTTGGCTAATAAAATGGAGGCCAAATGTCTCATTCGGTGTCTGTGGGTGGAGGTGTGGAGGCCTCCATGTGTGTGTTGCTGAATACACTGACCTGAGTGGGCGGATCCGCAGTACTATATGGACTGTTTATTATTCTGTTTGCTTTTCACTTAGTGCCAGAAAAGACTGTTTGTTTTGGCTATCCAGAGTGGTTTATTCAGTTTTAATAAACTTGCCTGGACATTTCAACGATACCACTTCCTGTGCCTACCTCAACTGCAGCTAAGTGAGTACAGACTAATACACCATTAATGATAATATTTAAAAGAGACCCTCAGGTTCAAGGGCTAAATATTAGACAAATATACATATGATGACAAACAACATACACCAGCAATATTGTAATTTGGTGTGTGGAACAGAAGAAACTATATCATTATGCACAATAAAGTATAGCTTAAAAACTACATGTTATGAATGACTCACCCCTCTGTTGGAGGTGTTCAAGTGCGGTGGGCTCCTTAACTCATATTTTTTTGGCTATGCCCAACTATCTACAAATATTGGGCCGACATAAATAAATACCTTTGCCGTTTGGGTCTAATTTAACGTGACCTAACACCCCAAGAAGTACTGCTTTCGCTCCCCACAAATTTGTTCAAACCTAAGAAACATGACCTACTCCTTCTATTGTTGGCTGCAGCAAATAATTAATCTTGTTACACTGGAGACAAACGTCTCCCCCTACTTTGAACGAATGGATAAATAAAGTTCAAGATATCTATAGGATGGTAGAAATGACTAGCTGGGAATCCCACTCACATTAAAAATTTCTAAATACTTGGCAACCTTGGCAAAACAATCCACTCACCCCCCCTTGACTCTACCAAAAATTATTTCCTGCATTCTTATATTTCACCCTATCCTAGTGTATGTCAGCCTTTAATTTTTTCTTCTCACAACCCCAGTGCCGCAGTGTTTGGACCCGAACTCAAATTACTTAACTCAATTTAGTTAACTTTCATTGTTTACTAGTAAGATCATATGCCTAGTTCTATTTGATTGCAACTGTTTTAAACAGTCCTTATGTCTCATCCTTGCATGCGCTCAGGAGATCACATTTCAGATCTCCGAAGTCAATCACTTTTTACTGTATACCTGAAAGTTGTTTTTTCCACAGTTAAATTGTTCCATGGATTATATTTGGCATCTTTTCAAATTGCTATTCCTGCTTTTCCCTTTTTCACGTCACTTTACTTGTCATCTAATGGACTTGTGAATTATCTTTTTTCTGTATTCCAATCTTTGAGATTTGCTAATGTAGTCCCTCTTGTCGTTTTTGTTCTTGTTTATATTGAAAATAAACTAAATAAAGAATAAAAAAATATAAACTACACATTATCAGATAAATAAATAGGAACAATGTCATCGTGTTTCTGCCACAATGTTAAAAGATTAGAACCAGATCAAGTCCCTCTGCTGTTCAAATAAGGTGGAGGACCTTACTTGGAAGAAGGAGGGGAATTCACTGCCATGGATTTCCCCACCGTCAAAAGAGCCTCATAAGATCCATGCTGTCCATAACCCATAGTACTTCTGACGTGTTTCATTTAGCGACTCTTCAGGGAGATAAAGACCAGAGCAATATATAAACTGGGGTCTAGTTTAGTGTCAGCTGTTAAGGCTAAAGAGATGGATTTATTCTTATCTTAAATTTGGGGAAAGACATGACTTTATTCAAACATTTTTAAAAACGTAGAAATGCTCAAGCTGTTTGAAAATCTTCTACCTGTTTGGCAAAAACTCTTTTCTTAATATTCATAACATCCTTTATCTGTTTCTTACAGAACTTCCAACAAAACAATACCTTAAAATTTAAGCTGAAAATGTAAGTTAAAATCACCACCTTCTGTCCATTTTTGTCCACTTTTTATAACTAAAAAGAGACAATGACTTGTACAATAATTTTTATGACATTTTATTCTTTTACTTTCAGTTAATTTTTACATTCAATTCCAATAATATTTAGGTAACATGGAAAAGAACATTATGCAGCATTATATACACTTGCTGAAAAACCTATATCAAGTAACTAACTCACAATAAAAAGACATTAAAAGGCCACTTCCTGTAGGCCACTGTGTTTGAAGTGTTGGTTCAGTTTATGAATAAATGATGCTGTTTACAATATATATGCAGAACATATAGTACAGACTTGTGGAACTTTGCTATGTAGCTGTTTGCGTTGCTCATTGATTCAGACTTTTTTTGAACAAAGCAAGAAACAAAAGATGATGAAAAAATGAAAAGCAGGATCTTAGTGAAAGCTCATACTGATATAACCTGAAATGAACCCAAAGAGTTAAAATCAGTTCACAACACCAATATCAGCTGGAAAAAGAGACAAAATTCCATCCAATGGAAACTGAGTAAATGCATGCAACGCTATATTAAGGTGGTAAAAAATGGCAAGTTTTATAATGGAAACCGATTCTGGAGGAGATGCTATTCCTGAAATATTTCCAGACGCAGTTTTGAAAAGTTTTTGAAGCTCTTTTTTCTGAAGCATTTTTCATGACCTTTTGATTGGACAGTGCCCACCATGGAGATTGTTCCATAAAATCCATTTGAAAGAAATGACATGTTCTTTCTTCCCATAAAGCATATTTCAAAAAACAAACAAGGAAATAAAACAGGAAAAAACGCTAAAGAAACTTACATTTGAAAGCAAAGTGAATTTTTAATAGAAATAAATAGGAAGATTCCTTCAATCATTTCTATGTATGGACACATGACCTCTTTTAGAAGCTTCAATATCCACTTGGTTTTGCAAGAGGAAGGTGCTACGGGGAAACGCTATCACTGTTTTACCTGAAGTAGCTTTTATTGCATCTTTGCCACTGGATTTTTTTTAAACTATGCATGCAATAGTAAGTGGCTTCCAACGGGAGGGTGCTTGATAATTAACAAAAGCTCCAAAAGACAGAACATATATACAAGTCGTTTTCACAAAGAAGTGCACATATTAATTCTTTTTTACATTTATCAAGCACTCTTCTCAGGCTGGTTATGAAGCATATCAGTCTAAAATTATGGCAACTGTACATATACCCTTTGAATTACTTTTTCAAGATTTTTTTTATGCAGGCCAACTCCGAAAGACTCTTCAAAAGAAATCCCCTATGTGCACATATCCTAAGGGCAAGCATCGTATTTTGGTCCTAGTGCAATCCGACAAAAAAAACACATAGCATTCCGAGCAATGTTATGCTATAGCATCTGAGTGTAGTCTGATTTCTACGGACTGACAGAATGAAGAAGAAGGAGAAATGTATTTCTCCATTTTTCTCCTTATCTGAGAGAATAGAATCACACTGTGATCACAATCTGATCAAACTCTGTTAAGAGTTTGATCAGTGTGTAATGTGCATGATAGACCCAATTCTCTTTGAAGAGGAAATACAGTCATCTGCACCTGCCTTAAAGGAAGTCAAAATGTAATTAGGTCATTAAAGGACACTGAAACAAGTGAATATGGCTCTTTTTAGTATTTTTAAGGTCCACAGAAGACAATGGCTATATTTGCAGTGCAAGTAGAGCCTAAAGTTTTTGGAAATATAATTGGTTTCTTTAGTTGGACAATATTCTATAAATCGCATTTGTACAGTAGGTGCAGCATAGAAATATATATCCAGTTATACATTTGGGTGGGAGCTGCCATACTGCAATAAGAAGAGAACCATTAGCATGAAAAATTACACCTATGCTTCCCTGTTAAAGCACATTTCGTATAAAACACAGAATCAGATTTATCCAGTTCTTCCTGCTGAGATAAAGCAGGTTTTAGTTTGAAATAAAGGTTACTGTACCTCATGAAATATTTTCTAAAGAATAAACAAATAAAAATGTTATAGAGCATCTGTACTGTATGAACATTCCTCTTTGTAGATAATGTAGACACACTGCATGATATTCATCTTGGCTAGCTACAACCTGACAGTTCCCTTTTTCTAGGGTGAATGTTTTGTAGAAATTAGTTCAAAGACATATATGGTAGACAAAGGAAAACAAGACAAAATAATTATTTGGGGATTCAGCATTTCAAATTCCAAAACTTTATTTTTGTCATTATTCCAAATATCCAAGGCACTAGAGTCTTTTTCTTCCTTCAAGAAACGTACCTTCTATCCTTAAAAATACATAGAAATACATTATTATTAACTATTTTTAGAGCACCATTGATTTGATGATGCTGTACTTGTGAAAAGAGGTCACTGTAAGTAGTACATAATATTTCAGCCATAATCAGTAGTGATGAGTGAACGTGCTTGGATAACGTCTTATCCGTTCATGCTCGGGCATGCTCATATATTATGTTCAAGTCCCTGCGGCTGAATGATTTGTAGCTGTTAGACAGCCTCAACACATGTTTAGACTGCCTGTTTGTTAGTAAATCCCTTCATGTGTTAAGTTTGTCTAACAGCTGCAGGGACTCAAACATATTATGCAAGCTTTCCAACATTCTTGGTTAACACCCTATAAGACGTTATCCAAGCATGTTCGCTTATCACTAGTGATGAGCGAATATACTCATTACTCGAGATTTCCCGAGCACGCTCGGGTGACCTCCGAGTATTTTTTAGTGCTCCGAGATTTAGTTTTTATTGCAGCAGCTGAATGATTTTCATCTGTTGGCCAGCATAAGTACATGTGGGGATTCCCTAGCACCAAGGCAATCCCCACATGTACTTATGCTGGCTAGCAGATGTAAATCATTCAGCTGCGGTGAAGAAAACTAAATCTCCGAGCACTAAAAAATACTCGGAGGTCACCCGAGCGTGCTCGGGAAATCTCGAGTAATGAGTATATTCCCTCATCACTACTTATCACTAATAACCAGCCATTTTCAAGCCAAAAAAGGAAAGACTAGATAAAATATACCCAAAACAGATAGTAAAACATTTCAGCTATTTATACGCCATTGGAATTGGGCTCTAACTCTTCATCATCCTTTGAAACCAACCCAATTGTAACAGCAATTGTCAACCGATTTTAAAACAAGGGATTAAACAGAATTAAAAATTATCTGTATATACTTACCTTTTTGTAAAATGTAGAGAATCAGGTCCAGTTTATATAAGACGCCCTTATCTTATTAGAGTACCTAGCACATAATAATCTAAAAAGTAGGGCAAAATCTCTTTCATTGATTGCTGATCACCCGATCCATAGGAAATGTCAAGCAAGAAACGTTTTACATATGACTTAGAAGATATGCCAAGGTTTCTAAAATTCTTTGGTGCAAAGAAAATGGATTGTAAAGACTCCATCATGTGACTTCTAGACTTCCATGTCCGCGTTCCCAACAGATGATATATGCAAAGAAAATATTATGAAATGGAATCTGTCATCAAGGTGTTGCTATGTAATCTGAGGGTAGAATGATATAGCAGTTAAATTACAGAATTCAACGATGTGTCACATGTCCAGCTTTGTGATGTTGTTAACTTAGACTGAAGGTTTAACCCCTTTGCGACATGGGGCGTACCAGTACTGCTCTGTGAGGTGTGTTCATGCCCAGAACAGTACTAGTACAGCACCGCGGCCTCACAATTAAATGGCCAAATATAGCCAAACATATACAGCACAAAAGCCGGTGTTTTCCAAGCTGTGAGACAGAATGGGAAACACCAGCGTAGCACTTCTGATCAGTGGTAAAATCATCCCTCCTCCTGTGCTGTAAATAAATAATAAAAAAACAGAGTGGACCTGAACCCCATTCACTTGAAAGGGGGCCTGACAATACAGTGCTTGACACACTGTCATATGCATGACAGCATGGCAAACACGACTTCTGATTTGCATTGAAACCATCCCTGCCGCTGAGAGAGCCGCAGTTACCACGCTGTCAGAAAACAGAATGAGTGCTCAGCTATGATCGGAGTTAAAATTTACCTCCGGTCACTGTTGTCAGCTGGTGGGTCACAGCTTCCATCATCCGACACCTGCTGCTGCTAATAACAGTGAGAGCAGGAGAGAATGATGGGAGTATTCATTAACCATCTCCTGAGCGGTAAATAAATAATTTTAAAAAATTTGCGGGGGTTTCCCCCTATTTTTAATAACCAGCCATGCAAAACTCACAGCTGGGGGCTGCAACCCTCAGCTGTCAGCGTTAGCAAGATTGGTTATCAAGAACATAGGGATCCCCACGCTGTTTTTTTATTTATTTAAATAAATAATTTTAAAAAATGACATGGGGTCCCCCCTTTTTTGACAACCAGCCTTGCTAAAGCTCACAGCTGGGGGCTGGTATTCTCAGGCTGGTAAGGTGCCATTGATATAGACTCCCCAAGCCTAAAAACAACAGCCAACAGCTACTCAGAAAAGACGCATCTATTAGATGTACCAATTCTGGTTCTTTGCCTGTAGCCATGGAAAGTGGGGTCAATATTTGTATTATTGTATTGTCAGTTGACATGAAGCCTACTGCTTAGTAATGGAGAGGTGTCTATAAGACACCTCTCAATTACTAATCCTTTAGTTATATGTTAAATAAAGACACAGCCAGAATAAAATCCTTTACTTGAAAAAATGACAGACTCCTTTAATATTCTCAATTAAACCATACTTATGACCTCGCCTAATTCCACCGAAAGCCTTCGATCTCCTGTAATAAAAATAAAATAAAAAAACAACAATAAACCATACCTGTCCTTCGTTCTGTCCCACGCCCCAATCCATGTCTGGGGGATAATTACTTTTCAACCTGGATGGTGCCAAGATGCAACCGTCCAGGCTGAGAACTACTGGTGAATGAGATGCTGCAAAGCATAGCCTCAGTTTCTAGTGATGACATCACTGAGACTCCGTTCCCAGCCGGGATGAACTGCTGTGACCTCGGTGAGATCCCCACTAGTACTGTGAGAAAGTCACATGGTGCAAAGGCGAGTTCACCGGGAGAATATTACCGGGATCATTTCAATTGTGGTGAACTTACCTCTGCACCGTGCGACTTTCTCATCATCAAAATTTGTTTGGTGATCTGAAACATTTAAGTGTGACGAACATGCAAATGCAAATTAATAGGAAATCAGGAGGGGGCAAACACTTTTTCAGACAGCTGTATACAGTTGTGCTCAAAGGTTTACACACCCCAGCAGAATTTTGCTTTCTGAATATGAATGATAACACCAAAACTTTTTCTCCACTCATGGTAGGTATTTGGGTGAAGCCATTTATTGGTTCTATAGCATGCAGATGAAGCAGCATATGCATGCCATGGAAACTGTCAGCACTGCACAGACATGGAGACTTGCTGATCATGCACTGCGCATGATCACCAAGTTTCCTAGGTATGATGACCCAGATGTCATCATGACAACATCTGCTCACCATGGCCATGATCGAGACCCTGCATCACACCACAGGGTCTCCGATCCAAAAGCAGAGGGACTATTAGCCCTGTTCCGGCTTCCAGAATGCTGCGATTGTGTTTGATGGCATTCCTGGCACCTAGTGCTGGGTGTCAGCTGTCAGAATCATCTGAGACCCGGCGGCGATCGCCCACACATCCCCCATGAGTGCATCCAATCACTCTGATGTAATATTCCGTCCATGTTCAAATAGGCCCAGGTCACATGGACAGAATATTACATCTGATGTCAGAAAAGGGTTAAAAACATAAGAAGTCTGTTAGCGCTATTAAATGGGTTGTTGCTTACTACAAGGCTACCATCAATAGATGAGACCAAGATAGAGCATTCTGCTGTTTACTGAAAATGGAATGAGGCCTACAAGAAAAAGAACACGTTACCTACAGTCAAATAGAGTGGAGGTTCAAAGATGTTTTGGGAGTTTTTTTTTGCTGCCTCTGGCACTGGGTGCCTTGACTGTTTGCAAGGCATCATGAGATCTGAAGACTACCAAAGGATTACGGGTGACAATGTGGTGCCCAGTGTCAGAAAGACTGGTTTGTGTCCTAGGTCATGGGTCTCCCAGCAGGACAATGAGCCCAAACATACTTCAAGGAGCACCCAGAAATGGATGGAAACAAAATGCTGGAAAGTTATGAAGTGTCCAGGAATGAGTCCAGATTTTAATCTTGTTGAACACTTGTGGAGAGATCTTAAAATTTCCATTAGGAGAAAGCACCCTTCAAATATCAGAGACCTGAAGCAGATTGCAAATGGAGAGTGGTCCGACATTTCATTTGGGAGGTGGAAGGAGCTTATTGATAGTTTCATGGAGTGATTGATTGCAGTTATTTATACCAGAGGGTGTGCAACCAAATATTAAGTTGAGGGTGCCAACAATTTTGTCCAACCCATTTTTAGGGTTTTGTGTCAACTTTTGTTAAATTTCCTCTTTTTTCTTTGTCTTTTTTGGTGTTGTTCCACTACAAACAAAGGAAATAAACATATGTATAGCAAAACATGCATTTCCAATAATTTTCTGGGATAAATACTTCATTTTCTGGAACAATTTCAAGGATGCTAACACATTTAGCCATGACTGCAGTTATTATTAGGCTACAATCACACTTGCAATGATTCCCCCTTCCGAGTTTGCTCAGAGTGTCAGTTTACTGTGTTCTGATTCTCTTACATGAGAGAATCATACATGTGCGGAGAAGATGAAGAACTTAACTCCGTCATCTTCTCCACTGTCGGTGTTCGCGTAAACTCGGATTTCATTCGGATAACATCCAAGTGCATTCAGATGTTTTACATGCACCCATATAATTGAATGAGCACATATGATCTGACATGTGGAGCACCTTCAAATACTGTAAACTGCAATGTTTTTTCACAGACTTTTTCATTCTGTAGAAAAAAATGAAGATTTGCAGTGCCCCATTGCATAATATTGCTCTGAGTGCTATCTGATAGAACATCGGATAGCAGTCGTTCGATTTGTATGCTCCTGTGAGTGAGCCCTTGCAATGTGAATCGGCATAACTGTTTCTGCTTTTTGCTTATAAGAGAAAGACAAATACAACACAAAAATAATAGAAGAAAAAAATTAAGAAAACAATTTATATTGTGCAATCATATTTGATTCATATTTTCACTCTCGCGAGTCTCTCGCATCAATACCCTGCACTGCCACCGGCACTCGGTCTGAAGTGTGCAGCTGCATGTATTTCTATGCAGCCGCACACTCCGGTCCGAGTTCTGGCGGCAGTGCCGGGTATTGATGCGAGAGACTCATGCAAGTTTCTTGCATCACGCTCGCAAGTGTAACTTCAGACAAGCATAATTTGAGCACATTTTTTAGGATATATTACTATAGAAATTCCATGCCTGACCATTGTGAGAATGAACAGCTGAACTATAACACCTGCATTTTGTTCATGAGAAGCTATAATTCAGAAGCTGTAATTCAGAATTATACAGTAATGTTAAAATAGATGTAGATACTATTTTATTGTTATTATTATTATTATTATTATTTATTTATATAGCACCACTAATTCCATGGTGCTGTACATGAGAAAGGGGTTACATACAGAGTTATATATATATATCATTTACAGTAAACAAATTTACAATGACAGACTGGTACAGAGGGGAGAGGATCCTGTCCTTGCTGATTTACATTCTACGGGATAATGGGGAAGAGACAGAAGGTCGGGAGTGCGGCAGCACTGGTGGTGGTGACGCGGCAGAATGGTTATGGCAGGCTGTAGGCTTTCCTGAAGAGATGAGTTTTCAAGTTCCATCTGAAGGATCTGAGTTTGGTGGATAATCGGACGTGTTGAGGCATGGATGGGGGATATTCTGGAGAAATCTTGGTGGCAGTTGTGTGAGGAACGAATAAATGTGGAGGAGAGTAGGAGGTCTTGGGAGGATCGAAGATTTTGTAAGGGAAGATATTGTGAGATTAGTTCAGAGATATAGGGAGGGGACAGGATGTGGATGACTTTGTAGATCAGTGTTAGTAGTTTGAACTGGATTCGTTGGGGAATTGGTAGCCAGTGGATTTGCAGAGGTGAGAAGCAGGGGAGTAGTGAGTAGGGTTGAGCGACCTTTACTTTTATAGGATCGGGTCGGGTTTCACGAAACCCGACTTTTTCAAAAGTCGGGTCGAGTGAAATCGGCCGATCCTATAAAAAAGTCGGGGTCGGGGTCGGCCGAAACTCGAAACCCAATGCAGTGCATTGGGTTTCCAATGGTTCCCAGGGTCTGAAGGAGCGGAAACTCTCCTTCAGGCCCTGGGATCCATATTTAAGTGTAAAATAAAGAATTAAAATAAAAAATATCGCTATACTTACCCTCTGACGGGCCCTGGTACTAACCGGGAACCTTCCTTCCTTAGAATCAGCCTTCCAGGACCTTGCGGTGACGTCGCGGTTACGTCGCGGCTTGTGATTGGTCGCGCGGCCGCCCATGTGACTGCTCGCGCGACCAATCACAAGCCGCGACGTCACCGTGACGTCACCGAAGGTCCTGGAAGGGCTGATTCTTAGGAAGGAAGGCTGCCGGAAAGAAGCAGGGCGTGTCCGAGGGTGAGTATATACCTAATAGGAATATACTCACCCTCGGCTTCGTTCCGGCAGCCTTCCTTCCTAAGAATCAGCCCTTCCAGGACCTTCGGTGACGTCACGGTGACGTCGCGGCTTGTGATTGGTCGCGCGAGCGGTCACATGGGCGGCCGCGCGACCAATCACAAGCCGCGACGTCACCGCGACGTCACCGCAAGGTCCTGGAAGGCTGATTCTAAGGAAGGAAGGTTCCCGGTTAGTACCAGGGTCCGTCAGAGGGTAAGTATAGCGATATTTTTTATTTTAATTCTTTATTTTACACTTAAATCTGAATTCCAATACCAATTCCCGATATCTTAAACATATAGGCAATCGGTATCGGAATTCCAATTCCAGATTCAGAAGATCGCCGACTTCATGGCCGACCCCACACAGGGGTCGGGTCGGGTTTCATGAAACCCGACTTTGCCAAAAGTCGGCGACTTCTGAAAATTGCCGACCCGTTTCGCTCAACCCTAGTAGTGAGGAGAGAGGTGGATTAACCGGGCAGCAGAGTTGAGGATAGACTGGAGTGGTGCAAGAGAGTTAGTGGGGAGGCTGCAGAAGAGGGTGTTGCAGTAATCGAGGCGGGAGATGATGAGGGCATGCACAACAGTTTTAGTAGATTGTGGGCTAGATAGATATTAGCTCCATAGCCTAAAGACAAAGAGCAGCCTGTTGCACTATTTTGTTAGGTATAATGCTGGACGCGATATCAGAAACCCAACAGATTCAATTATGATCAAAGAGGTCTTTTTTGCACTGTTTATACCCATCATATGTCGGATCTGTCTCTAGATGGAATTCGTTTTTTGTTCCTATAATGCCTTATTGAGATGTTTGTTTTTCTCGCATATGAAAAAAATGGACCAATTATTTGATCAGAGTTTGAACAGAGTTTGATCAGTGTGTGGACCGAGTATCATTAGTATTTTTTATACCTGGAGAAAAAAATGGTTTCTCTACTTTCTCCTTTCTGACAACTCATTAAAATCAGACTGCAGTTCGATTTCATCCAAGTGGTGTCGGATTTTTTCATAGACAATAGATTTGCATTGCCGATTTTGATCAGACCCACATAACAAAATCGGACACGTCTCCTTGATTTTTTGCGGCCCACTCCTTGAGCAAAAAAATCATGGACATGGGAAAGGTCCCATAGACTATCACAGGTAAAAGTGCTATGAAAACCATGGATAGCCCTCATATGCGAAAAACGGAAGATGTGAAAATTGTCTAATCATTTTTACAGCAGAAAAACAATAGCATAATACTTTTCATTTTTATGTCTTCCAAAGACATTTCTAATGGTAAATATTTCTTTTTAGTGCACTAGCATGCTTTTAACATATTTTAGCTATGATTGATGGCTTAGCATAGTTTCAAGTATTTCTGATTGTTTCTGTTAGAGCAGAGTTCCCCCAAGTTAGTCAATTAATAAATGTAGAAACAATTTGCTTTGCAAGAAGATTTCATTAGGGAGGCATCAATAAAAGTGCATGCAGAAAGAGTGAGGAACAGAAACACTGGCATCAGCATCAGCCTCCTCCTTAAAGTAAATACTTAGCAACCCTAGTGACAGTAATTGGCAAACTAGAAGATTCAGTGGATAATCAAATGACAGTGGTTGTTCCTTTTAGCATTCCAGAGCTGCATTTACACAAACAATACAAAGAAGGGAGCGCGGACTAAAAATGATGATGAGGTTATTTTGCATGTGAGGCTGAAGACAATTATGAGAATGATGAGAAATAATAAAAGTCAATAATTTATTATTCATACAAGATTTGTAATACATTTATCTGGAGCCAGAGAGACCTGGATAATGTAACCTTTTCCAGACTTTATTTGCCTTTTGTATAATTTTGAAATATTTGATAAGAAGCTGTTGTAAGATTAGATGGGAAGGAGGTTACAGTCGCACCTGTTCTCTTGTAAGTGGAGAGGGAATGGCAGAATTTTTGTTCCATATTTCTTCAGTATACAACTCTGGCAAAAATGAAGAGACCACCACATCAAAACCCTGTCATGGGCTGCCCAATCTCCAGACCTGAACCCCATTGAAAACCTCTGGAATGTAATCAAGAGGATGATGGACAGTCACAAGCCATAAAACAAAGAACTGCTTACATTTTTGCGCCAGAAGCAGTGTGAAAGACTGATGGAAAACATGCCAAGACGCATGAAAGCTGTGATTAAAAATCATGGTTATTCCACAAAATATTGATTTCTGAACTTTTCCTGAGGTAAAACATTAGTATTGTTGTTTCTACAGTAAATGATCATGAACTTGTTTTCTTTGCATTACTTGAAGTCTGAAAGAACTGGGTTTTTTTGAACATTTTTCTTTGTAAGAAAAAAATACAATATGTATTGCTTGGAAAGAAGTTTATAGAATAAAAGAACAATTTACATTTTTCTCAAAAATATACCTATAAAGAGAAAAATCAGACAAACTGAACATTTTGCAGTGGTCGCTTAATTTTTGCCAGAGCTGTATATACCTAGTACACATGATGTTAAAAATATACATATTAACGTATTGGGGGCGTTTTAGGCCCCCATGCACATAATGTAGAAAAACACACTTACATAACTTTCACAAGTTTATTTCAAAATTGTTCAATAAAATATGAATAGTGGACAAAATTTTAATTATAATTTTCACAGAAAACACCCAAAAATCTTTTTTTTCCCAAATTTCACACAAAGACATGAAAACACACAAAAACACATAGAAATCTATAGCAAACTAGCTGCAGCTACATTTTTATTCTAACTTTCTTTTTTATTATATTAGTCTTCCAAACAATTCTGACATGTTATTTTTTCAGAAGAGTGTTCTTTGCAAACAGTTTCCTTACAAGTGGAACAATATTGCTCAGTTTTCCTCTCTATGTTTCTTGGACACATGAAACAACGCTTTTGTTTTCTTTCTCCTGGCTCTGGAATAATCTGAAACTGTACGCCACACCGTTTCATTGCTTCTTTAGTTTGCTTTGGCAAGCATTTCAAGTCGCTTTGCTCTATCATGTGAGGCATTACAAGTTCATGACAAAGGTCCTTCAAGAATATGCGTCTCCTGTCCTTCCTCTGTGCATGAAATTCCAGATGAGTTTTTGTATAAATAATGAATGAATTTAGGGCTGCTACATCAAGCATATTTGAAAATAGTACTACAGGCCATCGTTTTGTTTGCCTCTTACACGAATATTCTCCCACCATCTCATCAATTTTATCTGCACCTCCTTTTATTGTATTGTAATGCAGGATGATTTCTGGTTTCAATTTTTTGTCATTGCTGTCAACACTGCAATCGTGATGCATGGTACTGAGTAAAATTACAGATTTCTCATTCTTCGCCTTGTAAGATACCAAAGTCGCTTTGTTATTGAATCCAAAGACACTCTCATAAAGTGCTCGCTGACGATTGTGTTTCAGTGCTTCTGAAATTTCTCGTCTGTTTTGCTTTATAGTACCAACAAGTGTAATAGCTTTTGCAAGCAGAAAATTGCCTAGTTCAACATTGGTGAAATAATTGTCCATGGTAATGTTTCTACCTAAATTGAATATTGGAACAGCAAGAGTTTTGACTATTTCAGACCCCAGATCCTTCTGTACTGGTGCACCTACCTCTTTGCCACAGTAGATTATGCCATTTATGCCATAATAATTTGCAGAATCACACATCCAGAAGATTTTTATTCCGTACTTGGCTGGCTTGCTGGGCATGTATAGTATGAACTTGCAGCATCCTCTGAATGGTACAAGTTGCTCATCTACAGTAACATTAGTACTAGGATTGTAAAGTTATGTGCAATTTTTGATAAATATGTTCCAGATATAACTGATAGGGGCTAATTTGTCTGTTTCAAACCTCGCTGCACGAGTTCGCTTATCATCAAAGCGAATGATTCTTCTAATTTCCTCATATCTGCCCACTGACATTGTCGCCTTATAGTGTGGATCAGAAAGTGGGTCCAGAAATAATTCTCATATTGGGACATCATACGATTTTTGACTCCCTGCCAGCAGTTAAAGTCCAATATATGCATAAAGTTCCTCTTTTGAGATATTTTTCCAGGACTTATTTTTTGCAGAAGCGATACGTCTTCCTTCTAGGTTTGAACATAATAGGACCTCTTCTGCAATATTGTCAGAAAAATAAGTACAGAATACATCTTTAGGGGTAAAGTAACTGGGACTTTCCACAGCTCCTTGAGCCTGTCTCACAATATTATGTGTTGGAGTACGTCCGACTAATGTAGGATTACTGTCCAAAAAAAATTCGTTTTGGATGTTCTGCTTATCAATTCTTGAGGATCCACTAGATTCACTTCTTCATCATCAGAAGAATCACTGGATGAGGATGTTTGATTAGCTGGTGGCAGATATTCTTCATCAGACAAAGATAGTTCACTTTCATCATCGCTTTGAAACATAATCGCTTCAATCTCTTGGTCAGTCAGGCACTTGGAGGAAGAGTGTGCCATTGCTGACTAGATGTTAGCAAACTAAAAGAAAAAACAATGAACAGAATCAGGGTTGTCCACTCTTTGCTTGTGTGTGACACGCTGTAAGTGTAATGTCCCCCCTTCTTCCTCTCACCCTCAGCAGCTCTTACCTTTTATACTTTTAGGTGGTGTACAATTCTCTGGATTTTTGTGGCTCACAAGCTCTAGCCTTTGCAAGCTTCTTAGAAACAGAAACTGAAAATGAATCAGATTTCCTCTCAACAGCTTATCTTATCACAGGTCCTTCAGCAATTAGCTCACAGTATATACTGTCCTCAGTACGCTATACACAGCTCATTACTGTGTTCCGAAGGACCTGAGGTGATGTCATGGCCTTATCACTCCCTCCAAAAATCACATGACATCCTCATGTTCTTATCCACACCCTGGCCCCTCCACCAGCATTACTGATTGCAAATAAAGTAACTTGAGACACAAACAATACTGAGAACATGATAAAAATAGCGGGGGCCTAAAAGGCCCCCAATTCGTACAGATGTAGTTTTCACCAAACAAGCATTGTTACACCATAATGCCTATGAAAAAAAATATATGAACAACTGGATATTATCAACAACGACACACTTGAGGAATACCTGGAGTTTCAAAATTCTAACTAAAGTAATTTTGCAGATAATAGCAAAAATGTAAGCATAGGGGCCTAAAAGGCCCCCAATATGCGTTCTAGGGATATATAACATGCCACACACTTATGGGATGCTTTATTGTACTGATTCTTTATTATAATACAATTTTATTGTTACAAGCTGTATTCACTTTTTTAAATGTATTTTACAAAAATACTGACAAGAGCAGGCAGAATAAAGAAATCAATATTTTTATCAGGATACTTAACCCCTTAACGACCGCTGATACGCCTTTTAACGGCGGCAGTTAAGGGTACTTAAACCACAGCGCCGTTAATTAAAGGCGCTGTGGAAAAAGTGAATAGCGCCCCCAGAGTCAGATTTTCTCTGGGGTCTCGGTTGCCGGGGGTAGCCGAGACCCCAGAGAACATGATTCGGGTTTTTTTTACCGACCCCGAGTTGCGATCGCCGGTAATTAACCGTTTACCGGCGGCCACAGAAAAAAAAAGGCGATTTCCAATTTAATTTCTCTGTCATCCTATGTGATCGCACATCAGAGCACAGAGAAATGGGGTCCCCGATTGCCCCACGATACTCACCTGTCTCCCCCGGAGCTCCTAGTGGCTCCCGATGGGCGCCGCCAACTTGTTCCAGCGAAAAAATGGCGGGCGCATGCGCAGTGCGCCCGCCGGCCGGCCGGCACCTGGAAGAACATGATCGGGGTCGTTTTTTTCCGACCCCTGTCTTGTGATCTTCGGTAATTAACTGTTTAGTGGCGGCGGCAAAAAACAAAAAGCGATGTGTGATTCTCTGTCCTCTGATATGATCACACATCAGAGGACAGAGAAATAGGGGGATTCGGGGACCCTGTTATACTTACCGGCATCCCTGGGTCCTCCTGCATCCCCTCCTGCCCGCCGGTTTCTTCATCCGGTAAGTAAATGGTGGGCGCATGTGCAGTGCACCCGCCATGTTCTGCCGGCCGGCAGCTAGAGGAGTTGGGGATAAATTTAGGGTTAGGGTTAGGGTTGGGGCTAAATTTAGGGTTTGGGTTGGGGCTAAATTTAGGGTTTGGGTTGGGGCTAAATTTAGGGTTAGCGTTAGGGCTAGGGTTAGGGTCAGGGCTAGGGTTAGGCTTCTTTCACACTTGCGTCGGTACAGGGCCGTCGCAATGCGTCAGCCCGACGTACTGACGCACGTTGAGAAAATTGTGCACAACGTGGGCAGCGGATGCAGTGTTTAAATGCATCCACTGCCCAGTCTATGTCCTAGGGGGAGGGGGCAGAGTTACGGCCACGCATGCGCGGTTGGATATGGCGGGCGTGACATACAAAAAAGTTACATTGAACTTTTTTGTGACGACGGTCCGCCAAAACACAACGGATCCAGTGCACGATGGATGCGACGTGTGGACATCCGTCGCGATCCGTCGGCAATACAAGTCTATGGGCAAAAGGCGCATCCTGCGGGCACATTTGCAGGATCCGTTTTTTGTCCAAAACGACGGATTGCAACGGATGCCACACGATGCAAGTGTGAAAGTAGCCTTAGGGCAAGGGTTAGGGCTAGGGTTAGGGTTGGAGCTAAAGTTAGGGCTAGGGTTAGGGTTGGGCTAGGGTTAGGGTTGGGCTACGGTTAGGGCCAGGGTTAGGGTTGGGCTAGGGTTAAGGTTGGGGCTAAAGTTAGGGCTAGGGTTAGGGTTAGGGCTAAATTTAGGGTTAGTGCTAGGGTTAGGGCTAGGGTTAGGGCTAGAGTTGGGGCTAAATTTAGGGCTAGGGTTAGGGTTGGTATTAGGGTTAGGGTTTGCATTAGGGTTACGTGTGGGATTAGGTTTGGGATTAGGGTTAAGTTTAGGTTTGGAATTAGGGTTAGGGGTGTATTGGGATTAGGGTTAGGTTTGAGGTTAGGATTGAGATTAGGATTAGGGGTGTGTTGGATTTAGGGTTTTGATTAGGGTTATGGTTAGGGTTGAGATTAGGGTTGTTTTGGGGTTAGGGTTGTGATTTTCGTTAGGGTTGTGATTAGAATTATGGATCGGGTTGGGATTAGGGTTAGGGGTGTGTTGGGGTTAGGGTTGGAGTTAGAATTGGGGGGTTTCCACTGTTTAGGTACATCAGGGAGTCTCCAAACACGAAAGCCAATTTTGCGCTCAAAAAGTCAAATGGTGCTCCCTCCCTTCTGAGCTCTGCCGTGCGCCCAAACAGTGGTTTACCCCCACACATGGGGTACCAGCATAATCAGAACAAATTTGACAACAACTTTTGGGGTCCAATTTCTCTTGTTACCCTTGTGAAAATAAAAACTTGGGGGCTAAAAATCTTTGTTGTGGAAAAAAAATATTTTTTATTTTGACGACTAGGCATTATACACTTTTGTGAAGCAGTTGATGGTTCATAGTGCTCACCACACATCTAGATAAGCTCTTTGGGGGTCTAGTTTCCAAAATGGGGTCACTTGTGGGGGGTTTCTACCTTTTAGGTACATCAGAAGCTCTGCAAATGCAACATAATGCCCGCAGACCATCCCATCAAAGTCTGCATTCCAAGCGGTGCTCCTTCTCTTCTGAGCCCCAATGGGTGCCCAAACAGTGCCCCCCCACATATAGGGTATCACCATATTCAGGACAAACTGGTCAACAGATTTTAGGGTCCAATGTCTCCTGTTACCCTTGAGAAAGTAAAAAATTGCAGGCTAAAAAATCATTTTTGAGGAAAAAAAAGGATTTTTTTTTTCACGGCACTACTTTATAAATTTCTGTGAAGCACTTGGGGGTTTAAAGTACTCACCACACATCTAGATAAGTTCCTTAAGGGGTCTAGTTTCCAAAATGGGGTCACTTGTGGGGGGTTTCTACTGTTTAGGCACATCAAGGGCTCTCCAAATGCAACATAGCGTCTGATCTCAATTCCAGCCAATTCTACATTGAAAAAGTAAAACGGCACTCCTTCTCTTCCAAGCTCTGCGGTCCGCCCAAACAGTGGTTTACCCCAACATATGAGGTATCAACGTACTCAGGAGAAATTTTTGATAATAACTTTTGTGGTCTAATTTCTCCTGTTACCCTTGTGAAAATAAGAATTTGTGGGCGAAAAAATCATTTTTGTGTAAACAAATGTGATTTTTTTATTTTCACGGCTCTACGTTATAAACTTCCGTGAAGCACTTGGGGTTTAAAGTGCTCACCACACATCTAAATAAGTTCCTTTAGGGGTCTAGTGTCCAAAATGGTGTCACTTGTGGAGTGTTTCCACTCTTTAGGTACATCAGGGGCTCTCTAAACATAACATGGCATCCAATCTCAATTCCAGGCAATTCTGCATTGAAAAAGTCAAACGGCGCTCCTTCTCTTCCAAGCTCTGCGGTGCGCCCAAACAGTGGTTTACCCCCACATATGGGGTATCGGCGTATTCAGGAGAAATTGCACAACAAAATTTATGGTTAAATTTCTGTTTTTATATACTTGTGAAAATAAAATAAATGTTTCTGAAGTAAAATGTTTTAAAAAAAAAATTAAATGTTCATTTTTTCCTTCCACATTGTTTCAGTTCCTGTGAAGCATGTAAAGAGTAAATAAACTTCTTGAAAGTGCTTTTGAGCACCTTGGGGGGTGCAGTTTTTAGAATTATGTCACACTTGGTTATTTTCTATCATATAGCCCCTCAAAATGACTTCAAATGTGATGTGGTCCCCCCAAAAAAAAGGGTATTGTAAAAATGAGAAATTGCTGGTCAACTTTTAACCCTTATAACTCCCTAACAAAAAAAATGTTGTTTCCAAAATTGTGCTGATGTAAATTAGACATGGGGAAATGTTATTTATTAACTATTTTTGTGACTTATCTCTCTGATTTAAGGGCATAAAAATACAAAGTTTGAAAATTGCAGAATTTTAAAAATTTTCACCATATTTCCATTTTTTTCATAAATAATCGCAATATCGAAGAAATGTTACCACTGACATGAAGTACAGTATATCTCGAAAAAACTTTCTCTGAATCAGCTGGATCTGTTAAAGCGTTCCAGAGTTATAACCTCATAAAGTGACAGTGGTCAGAATTGTAAAAATTGGTTATTAAGTACCAAATTCGCTCTGTCACTAAGGGGTTAAAGAAGCACTCTCATGAAAGTTTTCATCCTCTTAATATATTGCAATCATCATATTATATATCTCTGTGTACTCACAATTGCTCATTTTGCACTTCTACCCAGTTAATTACTCTCTTCTCCACTAGGTCTATAACATTAAGAGATTATTAACAGAATTAGCAGAATCCTTCTACGCTCTAAGCATCCAAGTCCAAGAGAATAATTAACTAGGTGGAAGGGAAAAATGAGAAGTTGTAAGTATACAATTCTATATAATATGATGACTGTAATATAATATGATTAAACATTGAGGATACTGCATGTTTAACCCCTTCATGAAATGTGCCATACTAGTAATGCACATGTTGTGTCTTCCCCTTTGATGTGAGCTCCAGCACCGAGCCCACATCTTTCCCGGCACATGTCAGCTGTTTTGATCCACCTGCAGGTGCTAACCTGTTAAATGCCGCTGTCAAACTCTGACAGCGGCACTTAACACGTGCTTCCGGCAATCACACCGGAAATCCCGCCCATCATTGACACCGTCACGTGATTGCGGGTCACCGATGGGTTGTCATGACAACCAGAGGTCTCCTGCAGACCTCTATGGTTGTCAATGCTGGATTTCCATGAGGGCCACCTGGTGGTAGGTGCTCATAGCAAGTCAGCAATTCTGCTACATACAGGCGATCTGATCATCGCCTGTATGTAGGTTATGGCAGCATCTAGTGTCCCATGAAGACTATTAAAGCATTCCAAAAGTTAAAAAAGTTTTTAAAAATAAAAAATATATAAAAGTTCAAATCACTCCCTTTTCGCCCCATTCAAAATAAAACAATACAAAATTAAACATACACATATTTGGTATCGCCGCATTCAGAATCGCCCGAACTATCAATAAAAAAAAAATCACCTTATTGCTAAACAACGTAACGAGAAAAAAATTAAAAATGCCAGAATTAAGGTTTTTTGGTCAGAGCAACATTGCATTAAAACGTAATAACGAGCGATCAAAAGATCGTATCTGCACCAAAATGGCATCCTTAAAAATGTCATCTCGACTCGCATAAAAAAAGCCCTCACCCAACCTGAGATCATCAAAAATAGAGACTTTATGGGACTCAGAAAATGACTTTTTTTTTTAACAAACATTGGAAATTTACTTTAATAAAAAAAGCACCTAGACATGTTTGGTGTCTATGAACTCGTAATGACCTGGAGAATCACAATGACAGGTCAGTTAACATTAGGTGAACATGGTAAAAAAATCCATGAAACAGTTGTGGATTTGCATTTTTTTTGAGTACACGATATGGTAAAACCAATGGTGTCGCTCAAAAGTACATCTTGTCCCACAATAAACAAGCCCTCCCATGGCCATATTGATGAAAAAATGAAAAAGTTATAGCTCTGGGAAGAAGGGGAATGAAAAACAGAAACGAAAAAATGAAAAAGGGCTCCATCACAAAGGGGTTAAAAAAAGGATGAAAAGCCGGAACCAGCCATTCACAAAAAATATTGATATTCATTGATCAGGATAACCTAAAACATTTCACATACTTTTAAATTGGAAAATTAGAAGCATTCGGACATGTGCAGACATTCATTAAACTCAGATACCACAGATATTAAGGTATTTTTTATTCAACTGTATGGCAATTTTGGCAAATGCCATATGCGCTGGTCCAGCAGTGAGCCACATTGGTCCAAAACAGGTTTTAACGATTTCTGCATATTCAGGACCTAAATGCTGTTAAATACTTATGAACGAGCAGAGAACAATTGAGGTCCTGTGTTACAGTTTACTCTAGCAGGCTAAAAGCTTTAGGCTGGGGACACACTGGCGACTTAAACGGACGAGTGCAATGTGATTAAAAATTGCATTGCACTCGGACTAATGTTAAATTATGGGGCAGCTCCCAGCAGCCAACTTTTTGTCGGCCATTTTCCTCGGTGCGAGACAATCGCAGCATCCCAGAGGTTGAGGCATGACAGAGGATAACAGGTTACACAATTACTTTATTGCCCTACCCGAGCTGGATAAAATGATGCGGTAAACAGAAGGAGCACATCATCACTCATTGTAGGAGCGGCATAAAATATTAGTTTATTTTGCTTTTATTGTCAGACATAAAAGGGGCAATCTCACTATGTGGACACATATTGGGGGCAATTTTACAATGCAGAAGCACAGAGGGGAACATTTTTCTATAGACAGTCACTAAGGGTGCAATTTTAGCATGAGAAGTCACAGAGGGGACAATTTTCCTATGAGAAGACACAGAGTGGGAACTTTTACTATGTGGAGGTAGAGAGAGCAAGTTCATTATCTAGAGCACACAAAGGGGGAAGATGGCAGAGAGCGGACAATATTCCTGAGAAGACACAAAGACTAATTTTACTATGTGAGGCACAGAAAGCAAGTGTAAGTTCATAATGAGAAAATAGAGAGGGGACAATTTCACCTTGGGAAGACATAGAGGGGACAATTTTACTATATGGAGTCACAGAGGACAATTTCCCTATTAGGAGACAGCTGTGTTGCCAACCATCCAGAAATTCCCAGTTGGTAAAATAGGGCACTTTTTTTCTCTGTTCATAAAATAAATTTAAATTGTTTGTGGTATATTGTAAGCAGAAGAAACATTATAGATCATTTTTACTGTAATTATGATTTTACCGTTCACAGTGAATGTAACTAATATATCAGAATTCTGGACTGTAGAAATGAATCACTTATAATCATAATGATTTCTTAAGGTTTTCCAATGTGTTGTCAAAATATTATCTGTCCACGATTTTTTGGAAAGCTGCTACCCAGAAATAAAAAGTCAAGTTTACAACCCTGGGAGACCCAAAGAGCATAATTTCACTGTAAGGAGACACAGAGGGGACAATGTTACTATGATGAGACCAAGAAGGCAATTTTAATATGGTGAAGCACAGATGGGACAGTTTTACTTTGAGAAGACACTGAGTGAAAAGTTTTACTATTCAAAGATAGAGAGAGGGCAATTTTGCTATGCAGAGTCATTGAAAGAGTAGTTTAACTATGTGCAATTTTTCTATATGAAGACATGGATAAATTTTACAATGCGGAGACACAGAGGGGACAATGTTAACATGTAGAGACACAGAGGGGGCAATTTTGCAATGCAACAGCAGAAAGGGTCTACTTTGTTATAAGAAGACACAGATTAGGCAATTTCAATATTAGAAGACACAGAGAGGGATATTTTACCATGTGGAGGTTAGGGGTAAGGAGAAAGAATTCTTACTATATAGAGGCACAAAAAGAGGTCTTTATTACTGGGTGGGGCACAAACATGGGCTCTATTTCAGTACATAATACAGAAAGCACAGTTTTACTCTCTAGCGCACTATGGATGGCTATCCGTTTAGATGAAAAAAAGTGTTCTAGGTCCTTTCAAGTGATGGATAAAAGGTATATATCTGTTAAAAGTTTTAGAAGAGAGATATCATGATGGACTGGACCATATGAACAAGAGAAAGGAAACTGAATAACTATAGTCAGGGAAGATGCCACTTGAAAGTAATTGGATACATCTGTATTATATGCATATATATAGTCTGGAGAGCACTGTGTGTAGAACTGGTAATATTGTGCTGATATTGTTCTTGATACATATTCTTTAGTTACTGATCTGTATGATGATATAGTTAATACTTTTTACTGGCAATAGGTGGTCATATTTCAATAATATCTAATATTGCAGAAGTCAAGGAAATACTAGTCTTGGTACAGTGATTTTTGTTAATGATTAGTATGTTAGTATTAATCGGTCATTATGTTTTGATAATATTTGATCATACTGTGACATTATTATTTGTCATTATGAGGAGATGGCCATTTACTAACGATTATAGGATGAATGGACGTAGAGGGGAGTCCACAGCTCTAAGAGATAGATACCTTCTCCAGCACGGAGCACCGGTTACCTTAATATTATTGTAATTTAATGTATGTTTGCTTGCTGTGTTTTACTATTGATTAGCTTTTCCGTCAGTTCATCCTCTGGAATCAAAGTTTCTATTCAGTGATAGCAAGCAGAGGAGGATGTGCTGGATGGATCTTATGTATACCCTGTGGCCAGACTCTATCAATCTCATTTGTATCTCAAGGTCTCATGCCATAGTACTCCCAGCCCTTGGCCCATTGTGTGAATGGGAATTGTAGAACCAGATGAGCCGTCACCACAGGGGGTCTCACATGCAGTCCCAGGTGATGGAATATGCTTCATTCTGTGAGGTAAATTAAAATGTTTAAGGAGTAGAAAGAAAAAGACGCATACAGTGGGTACAGAAAGTATTAAGGCCCCTTTAAATGTTTCACTCTTTGTTTCATTGCAGCCAATTGGCAAGTTCAAAAACAAATATTTTTTAACATTAATGTATACTCCGCACCCCATCTTGACTGAAAAAAACAGTGTTATGTTAGGGCTAGCGGAACGCACCTAATGAATGTATATATTTTATTAGGATTAGTGTTGAGCATTCCGATACCGCAAGTATCGGGTATCGGCCGATATTTGCTGTATCGGAATTTCGATATCGAGATCCGATACTTTTGTGATATCGGGAATCGGTATCGGGATCGATATTAATGTGTAAAATAAAGAATAAAAATAAAAAATATTGATATACTCACCTCTCCGACGCAGCCTGGACCTTACCGATGTAACCGGCATCTTCCGTTCCTAAGAATGAGCGCTTGAAAGACCTTAGATGACGTCTCGGCTTGTGATTGGTCGCGTGAGCGGTCACGTGACCGCCACGCGACCAATCACAAGCCGCGACATCATCTAAGGTCTTTCAAGCGCTCATTCTTAGGAACGGAAGATGTCGGTTACATCGGTAAGGTCCAGGCTGCGTCGGAGAGGTGAGTATATCAATATTTTTTATTTGTATTCTTTATTTTACACATTAATATGGATCCCAGGGCCTGAAGGAGAGTTTCCTCTCCTTCAGACCCTGGGAACCATACAGGATACCTTCCGATACGTGGTGTCCCATTGAATTGTATTGGTATCGGGTATCGGTATCGGCGATATCCGATACTTTTCGGGTATCGGCTGATACTATCCGATACTGATACTTTCAAGTATCGGACGGTATCGCTCAACACTAATTAGGATAGATGCGTTCGCAGCCCGGGGTCCACCGTGCAGGAGAACCAGCTGCTAGCGAATAGCGGAATTAAAAGGCGGTGTTAGCTAACTCTGTTACTTCACAGAGCAGCCGCGAACTCAAAGCACTGCGCCCTTTTAGACTCCACAGAGGCACAGGCTAACAGTCTAAACAAGAACAGTCAGTGGTCTTGCATGCACACGAAACTCCTCACCGGAGGTGCCAGCATTCTAAGGGCTTATTTCGGCCAGGTCCCTGAACTCACTCATACAAGACCACACTGGCGCAAAGTACATAAATGAAAGCAAACTCCCTCTACGCCAAGTTGGAGAACTGTGTGTTTGCAGGAGTCCTTGCCATTTCTTGGTTATATCATCTCTGCCCAGGGTTTGGCTATGGATCCTGCCAAGCTACAGGCTGTGATGGACTGGCAGGAACCCCATTCTCTTAAAGCGGTGCAGCGCTTTATGGGGTTCATTAACTACTATCGACAGTTCATTCCACACTTCTCAATGTTGGTAGCTCCCTTGGTTGCCATTACCAAGAAGGGAGCAAATCCCAAATTGTGGTCTGAGGAGGTCTCCAATGCCTTTAATTCCATAAAGTCACACTTCACTAGCGCTCCCATCCTACATCACCCCGATGTAGACAAACCATTTATCATGGAGGTGGATGCCTCATCTGTTGGTGCTGGAGCAGTCCTCTTCCAAAAAGATGCTCAAGGTCGGAACCATCCTTGCTTCTTCTTTTCAAAGACCTTCTCACCAGCAGAGAGGAATTATTCCATCGGGGACAGGGAGTTGCTGGCCATGAAGTTGGCCTTCTCGGAGTGGAGACATCTCTTGGAGGGAGCTCGTTTTCCTTTCCAAGTCTTCACAGACCATAAAAATTTGGTGTATCTGCAGACTGCCCAGCGATTAAATTCTCGCCAGGCTAGATGGTCCTTGTTCTTCTCCCGGTTCCATTTCACCCTCCATTTTCTCTCTGGGGAGAAGAACATTCGTGCCAATGCTCTCTCTCGCTCCGTTGTACAGGACGTACGTACAGCACGTACAGGACCTTCCAAGAAGGACCAATGAGAGGCTGCCACAGAGCGTGAGCACCTACAGGACCTTAGCTGCAGTGTCTGATCATGTGACCCTCGATCTCCACTGAGAGATCTTACTCTGGGCATGCTCAGAACGAGAAAAGCAGGACTTAGTCCCAGAAGCGTCCGCTCGCTGCTGCCCAGCACTGACTTCAATGGCAGAAGCAGGAAAGCGGCAGCAACTCTCTGTACATAGTCAGACTGAGCGAGACGCTGGGACTGATGTCTCTGCTGAGCAGACTCCACTGCGGCAGGAGAAGAATGGGTGACCGCAGCGGAGATGGCCCGAGATTCCCCCTGTGCAGAGATGGGAACTCGACCCCTAACAAACAGAAATGTAGAAATTTTAGCAAAAAATAAAAACTGAAATATCACATGGTCAAAAGTGTTAGGTGTTGGGATTCTCCCACTGCATGGGATAGATCCCAAGCCTTGTATGCCTCTGCAGTCTCCCTTGCTGTGGGTGCTGCTTAGCATAGACGACTGTTCCAGCATCTTGCTCAGGCTCACGGTGTTTGTTTGGTTACTGCTGGCTCTCCAGCCAAGTCTGTGGCAATCTGTGATAGGCAGCTTAATCCTGATGCTCTGGAGGCTAAGTCTAGAAATCACTTTAACTGAGCATGTCTGTGATGTGGTGTCTTCCTGTTGGTGGTCAGACATCTCCTTCTCTGGTGATATGGCAGCTCCGGATTGGTCCTCGGGAGATGTCTCAGCCGACTGGGCTTGAGTGTTTGGGGTGAAGCCTTTTGTATAAAAGATCCCCAATGGCGTCCAAGTTAGTATCATTTATGTATGGCTCTGTGAGTGGAGGCAAATGTGTGTCCGTCTAGCTTGGGACTGTACATGTAGGCAGGCAGCTAGCGTCAGTGGGGGCAATTAGCCATTGGCTTAGCATCTGGCTCCTACATGTGTGCGGTTAGCACACTAGAGTTCCAGAGCAAGCACAACCCTAGTCAGGGTATTATATTCAGAATCTGTTTTGTTCCTGTGTGTGAGTGACACAGCTCAGTTGCAGAGCTTCTCTTTCATTTCTATGTGTGAGTGACACAGCTCAGATGCAGAGCATCTGCTTCGTTCCTGTGTGTGAGTGACACAACTCTGTTGCAGAGCGTCTCTTTCGTTCCTGTGTGCGAGTGACACAGCTCTGTTGCAGAGCATCTCTTTCATTTCTGTGTGCAGGCGATAGCTCACCGAGTATTCTGTCATTAATCACTAGCAGCAGTTTTCCATCTCTGCAAGGTGGACCCTGGGTAGCGCTTGCGCTTTATGATTTATTTTATTTAGCGCAATCCGCCAACCCTAACAATAAGTATTCAGTCCCTTTGCTCAGACACTCACATTTAAGTGACATGTGCTTAATTTCCTTGTGATTCTCCTTGAGATGGTTCTACTCCTTCATTGGAGTCCAGCTGTGTTTAATTAAACTGATAATACTTGATTTGGAAAGGCACACGCCTTTCTATATAGGACCTCACAGCTCAATAAGAAAATATTGAGATGAACTTTTGTTAATCACCAAATACTTATTTTCAAGCATAATTTGCAAAATAAATCTTGCCAAATCAGACAAGGTGATGTTAGGTGTCAAGTTCCCGCCGCTGCACAGGGGGAATCTTGAACCATGTCTGCTGCGGTGTCCCATTCTCCTCCAGCCGCAGTAGAGATGTCGGTCCCAGCATCTGGCTCAGCCTGATACTGTGCAGATGGTTACTGCTGCCTTTCCAGGCTCTGCTTCTGTAGCCAGCACAGGTCAGTGGCGAGCAGGCTTTTCTGGGACTAAGTCCTGCTTTTCACACACTGAGCATGCCCACAGGAGGACCTCTCATTGGAGGTCGGGGGTCACATGCTCAGGTCCTATAGCAGCTCCTATTGGTCCTCCATGAAGGTCCTGAAGAGCTGCAACTATAAAAGGTTTGCATGGCCGCACGGCCGAGCGATAGGATCAAATATGTTTGGCTAATGCCAGTGGATACTCTACCACTCAGTTAAATGTGGTGTGAGTCTATTTAATTCTGGGGCTGTACACTCAGGCAGGCAGCTAGCGTCAGTGGGGGCAATTAGCCGTTGGCTTTGCATCTGGTCTCAGAGCAAGCACAACCCTAGTTAGGGTAATAGTTTGTGTACAGCGCGCCTCTGTGAGGTAACAGAGATTGCTTCCAGTTCACACGGGGTGAAGCTTAACCCGTGTGAGCTTATTGTCTATCCACCATTACTTTGCAGCTGGTGTCCCATCACGGTGGACCCCGGGCTGCGAATGCACCTTGTAGCTACCTATATATACTTGGTGCGTTCTGCTCACCCTAACAGGTGATTTACTGGATTTGTTTTCTCATTTTGACT
This sequence comes from Ranitomeya variabilis, assembly GCF_051348905.1. Taxonomy (NCBI): domain Eukaryota; kingdom Metazoa; phylum Chordata; class Amphibia; order Anura; family Dendrobatidae; genus Ranitomeya; species Ranitomeya variabilis. The sequence continues at coordinate 1,074,897,814 of NC_135232.1, read as the reverse complement.
CTCACAGTTGTGGTCTTCCTATGATGTCAATTACAGGCCTCTCTCATCTTTTTAAGTGGGAGAACTTGCGCAATTGATTGCTGACTAAATGCTTCCCCCCCCCCTGTAAATCTGATTTGTGCATGATGCATCAGCACTAAATAGTCTAAGTTAGTGAAGTAAAGTGAGATTAATGTAGGTAAAATTTAAATTTATGGGATAAATTAAATAAAAACTAGCATGTGCATATGAGTTCACCCTTTTTTGAGATGAAGCCCCTAAAAATTTATGGTGGAAGCAATTACCTTCATAAGACACAAGTCACGTGCATGCAATCCAAGTATCACTTGGTCTGTCATTATATAAACACCTTTTCTGAGAAACCACAGAGGCTACAACACCATTAAGCAAGCCACCACTAATCAAACTAAACAATGAGGACCAAGAAGATCTCCAAACAAGTCAGGAACAAAGTTGTTGAGTAGTAGAGGTCAGGTTTGGGATTTAAAAAAATATTCCAATCTCTGATGATTCACCATCAAATCCATTATCATCAAATGGAAAAAATATTGGTACTACAACCAACTTGCTAAGAGAGGGACACCCAGCAAAACTCTTAGCCTGAGCGAGGAGTGCATTAATCAGCTAAGCAGCACAGAAACCAAAGGTAACCCTGAAGAAGCTGCAGATTTTTCTTGCAGAGACTGGCGTATCTGTTCATACGACCACAATAAGCCATAAACCCCATAGAGGTTTCCCTTATGGAAAAGTGGGCAGAAAAAAGCCTTAACTTGCACACAAAAATTGTGCGGCTTATTTTGAGTTTGCCAAAAGACAGGAGACTCCCTTAATGTATGGAGGAGGGTGCTGTGGTCAGATAAGACCAAAATTGCACTTTTTGGTGTCCAAGAAAAATGCTATGTCTGGCGCCAAACCAACACAGCTCAGTACCCCCAGAACACCATCCCCGCAGTGAAACATGCTGGTGGCAGAATCATGGTGTTGGGATGTGTTTCAGCAGCAGGGGAAGGGAAAAGGGTCTGAGTAAAGGGGAAGATGGATGTTGGGAAATACAGGGATATTTTTGAGCAAAACCTATTTCAGTCTGTCAGTGATCTGAGACTGGGACGGAGGTTCACCTTCCAACAAGACAATGACCCAATGCATACTGCTAAAGCAACACTCTAGGAGTCTAAATAAAAAAGTGTCATTTCTTTGGAGTGACCTAGCAAAAGCCAAATCCTTAATTCAATTGAGAATTTGTGGTCAAACTTGCTGTTCATCAGAGGAAACCATCTAACATGAAGAAGCTGGAGCAGTTTTGCCTTGAGAAATGGGCAAAAATCCCAGTGGTAAGATGAGGAAAGCTTATAGAGACTTATCTTATGTGACTTAAAGCTAACATTGCTTCAGAATGAGGCTTTACAAAGTACTGAGTTGAGGGGTGAATAATTATGAACACTAAAGTTTTCAGTTATTTTCTCCTCTTTTTGTTTGCTTCACAATAAAAAAGAGAACCAAATGTTCACAATTGTAAGCATGTTCTTTACATGAATTGTTGCAAACCCTTAAAAAATGAATTTGCATGTTGTGAGGGAAAAATCAAACAAGGGGGTGAATACTTTTAAAGCCACTATATTTTCTTCTGTCCATGTAGATTAACTCCACTTGTACATTAGAAAGGTTTTGTTTGCATAACTGAACTTAAATGAGTTCAGTAAACTATAAGATTTATTCAGTGTGTTACAGACTTATTTTTCGGTTAGTAACTTTGTGATTATTTGATCTGCTGTGAGTAATAAAGCCTGTCTTTGCCTAACCATTTTCTGTAAGGGATGGATGTTAAGACAGCTTCCCAAACAAAATGTTTGGCTGCTTTTACATTGTGTTGCTGTCATCCTGAGGGCTTACAAAGTCAGCCTGTCTGAATTTTCCATTTACAGGTGTGTGCTCTAGGGTTGAGCGAAACGGGTCGTTCATTTTCAAAAGTCGCCGACTTTTGACAAAGTCGGGTTTCATGAAACCCGATCCGACCCCTTTGCGGGGTCGGCCATGCGGTGCGCGACTTTCGCGCCAAAGTCGCGTTTCAATGACGCGAAAAGCGCCATTTCTCAGCCAATGAAGGTGAATGCAGAGTGTGGGCAGCGTGATGACATAGGTCCTGGTCCCCACCATCTTAGAGAAGGGCATTGCAGTGATTGGCTTGCTGTCTGCGGCGTCACAGGGGCTATAAAGGGGTGTTCCCGCCGACCGCCATCTCACTGCTGCTGCTCTGAGCTTAGGGAGAGGTTGCTGCCACTTCATCAGAAGCAGGGATAGCGTTAGGCAGGGTCCATTAACCACCAAACCGCTTGTGCTGTAGCGATTTCCACTGTCCAACACCACCTTCGGTGTGCAGGGACAGTGGAAGCTACATTTTTTTTTTTCCTCAGCGCTGTAGCTCATTGGGCTGCCCTAGAAGGCTCCCTGATAGCTGCATTGCTGTGTGTACGCCACTGTGCAAACCAACTGTTTTTTTCAAAGCACAAATCCTCTTGTTCCTTCCTTTCTGCACAGCTATCTTTTTTGTTTGTCCACACTTTTTATTTAATTTGTGCATCAGTCCACTCCTTATTGCTGCCTGCCATACCTGGCTGAGATTACTGCAGGGAGATAGTAATTGTAGGACAGTCCCTGTTTTTTTTTTTTTTTTGTGGGAGACTAAGATTGGCATTTCTGCTAGAGTGCCATCCCTGTGTGTGCCATCTCTCACTCAGTGGGCCATAGAAAGCCTATTTATTTTTTTGCTTGATTTGGGTTCTAAAATCTACCTGAAAAAAAATCACTACATCAATAAGTGGGAGAAAAATATTGGCCTCAGGGCTTGTGTGCCACTCCTGACTCCTGTGTGTGCCATCTCTCACTCAGTGGGCCATAGAAAGCCTTTTTTTATTATTATTATTTGGTTTCTAAATTGTCCCTGAAAAAATCATTTTATCTTATTTGGTTTCTAAAGTCTCCCTGAAAAAAAAAAAAAAATAAAACAGTGGGAGATTAATATTGCCCTTTCTGCTTGTGTGCCAGTCTTGACTCCTGGGTGTGCCATCTCTCTCTCTCAAATTGTGGGCCATAGAAAGCCTATTTATTTTTTTGCTTGATTTGGGTTCTAAAATCTACCTGAAAAAAAATCACTACATCAATCAGTGGGAGAAAAATATTGGCCTCAGGGCTTGTGTGCCACTCCTGACTCCTGTGTGTGCCATCTCTCACTCAGTGGGCCATAGAAAGCCTTTTTTATTATTATTATTTGGTTTCTAAATTGTCCCTGAAAAAATCATTTTATCTTATTTGGTTTCTAAAGTCTTTCTTAGAAAAAAAATAATAAATAAAACAATGGGAGATTAATATTGCCCTTTCTGCTTGTGTGCCAGTCTTGACTCCTGGGTGTGCCATCTCTCTCTCTCAAATTGTGGGCCATAGAAAGCCTATTTATTTTTTTGCTTGATTTGGGTTCTAAAATCTACCTGAAAAAAAAATCACTACATCAATCAGTGGGAGAAAAATATTGGCCTCAGGGCTTGTGTGCCACTCCTGGCTCCTGTGTGTGCCATCTCTCACTCAGTGGGCCATAGAAAGCCTATTTATTTTTTTGCTTGATTTGAGTTCTAAAATCTACCTAAAAAAAATCACTACATCAATCAGTGGGAGAAAAATATTGGCCTCAGGGCTTGTGTGCCACTCCTGACTCCTGTGTGTGCCATCTCTCACTCAGTGGGCCATAGAAAGCCTTTTTTTTTATTATTTGGTTTCTAAATTGTCCCTGAAAAAATCATTTTATCTTATTTGGTTTCTAAAGTCTCCCTGAAAAAATCATTTTATCTTATTTGGTTTCTAAAGTCTCCCTGAAAAAAAAAAAAAAGGTGGGAGATTAATATTGACATTTGTGCTTGAGTGACAGTCCTGCGTGTGTGGCATCTCTGTGATTTGGTGCCACAGAAAACAGAGTGTGTAACATTGGGCCTGATTTTCCATGTGGTCTCACCAACCTGTAAAGGGATATTGAAATCATACTGAAGTTATAGCTCACCGTGTAAGTTGTTTGACAGCAACAAATAAAGTTACTTTGGTTAAGTTTTTAAAACAATGAGGAAGTCTGGTGCAAGAGGTCGTGGCCGTGGGCGTTCATTGTCAGCTGGTAATGATGGTAGTGGTAGTGGAGCATCAGGTGGTCGTGGGGATAAAAATATTCCACCTAAGTCTGGAGCTGTGGAGCCAGGTTCGACGTCTGGCTACACAAGGCCTCGAACGCTCTCTTTTCTGGGAGTAGGAAAACCGCTTTTAAAGCCGGAGCAGCAACAGCAAGTTTTGGCTTACCTTGCAGACTCAGCCTCTAGCTCTTTTGCCTCCTCTTCTGAAACTGGTTAATGTAAAAACAGCACGTCGCTTGTGGATGTTCACGGTCAGGGACAAGTCGCTTCCTTGTCCTCTTCAGCAAAAACAACAAGAGAGAAGGATGCAGCAGGCGACACAACGGGTTCCTCCATGGAGCTCTTTACACATACCGTCCCTGGCTTAGAAAGTGAAACACTTAACAGGCCATGCCCATTACAAGTAGATTCTGACATGGAGTGCACTAATGCACAGCCACAGCCAGAGTACTATGCTGCTCCTTTGACTCAGACCACAACATTGCCCTCTCAGGGTACTGATCCACAATCAGACCCTGATGAGACTATGTTGCCCCGCCACGAACGCTATACCACCGACCGACACGGTGACACAGACGAAGTTGCACATGAGCTCGAAGAGGAGGTAATAGATGACCCAGTTGTTGACCCCGATTGGCAGCCATTGGGGGAACAGGGTGCAGGCGGCAGTAGTTCAGAAGCGGAGGTGGAGGAGGGGCCGCAGCAGGCATCAACATCGCAACAGGTTCCATCTGCCGGTCCCGTATCTGGGCCAAAACGCGTGTCAAAGCCAAAACCTGTTGGAGGACAGCGTGGCCATCCGGTTAAAGCTCAGTCTGCAATCCCTGAAAAGGGATCCGATGCTAGGAAGAGTGCAGTCTGGCATTTTTTTAAACAACATCCAATTGATCAGCGCAAAGTCATCTGTCAAAAATGTTCAACTAGCTTAAGCAGAGGTCAGAATCTGAAAAGTCTCAATACTAGTTGCATGCATAGACACTTAACCACCATGCATTTTCAAGCCTGGACTAACTACCAAACGTCCATTAAGGTTGTAGCACCCTCGGCCAATGAAGCTAGTCAGCAACGCAACATCCCTTCCGTCACTGTAAGGCCACCATTTTCCGCACCACCGGCAGTATCTGTGCAGGTTTCTTTGCCAGCCAAAAGCAGTCAGGGTCAGGGAATCACCAGTTTTGTAGGAGGAAATATTGCATCTAGGGCACCGGCGGAAACAATACCGTCTCCAACCGTCTCTCAGTCTGCCATGTCCACCGGCACACCCGAAAGTTCCACGATCTCCAGCTCTCCAGTCCAGCTCACCCTACATGAGTCTCTGGTTAGAAAAAGAAAGTACTTATCCTCGCATCCGCGTACACAGGGTTTTAACACCCACATAGCTAGACTAATCTCGTTAGAGATGATGCCCTACCGGTTAGTTGAAAGCGAAGCTTTCAAAGCCCTGATGGAGTACGCTGAACCACGATACGAGCTACCCAGTCGACACTTTTTTCCAGAAAAGCCATCCCAGCCCTGCACCAGCATGTTAAACAGCGCATCGTCCATGCACTCAGGCAATCTGTGAGTACAAAGGTGCACCTGACTACAGAAGCATGGACCAGTAGGCATGGCCAGGGACGTTATGTGTCCATCACGGCACACTGGGTGAATGTGGTGAATGCAGGGTCCACAGGAGACATCAATTTCGGGACAGTTGTGCCTAGCCCACGGTCTAGGAAACAGTTGGCTGTAGGCGTTCGCACCCCCTCCTCCTCCTCCTCGTCCTCCTGCAGAAGCGACAGCTCTTCCACAGACCGCAGTCGGCCAACCACTCCATCGGCAGATGACACTGTTGCACACCAGTGGTCCCATTATGGGCCAGTTACTGGCAAGCGTCAGCAGGCTGTATTGGCTATGAAGTGTTTGGGCGACAACAGACACACCGCGGAAGTTCTGTCCGAGTTCTTGCAACAAGAAACGCAGTCGTGGCTGGGCACAGTAGATCTTGAGGCAGGCAAGGTAGTGAGTGATAACGGAAGGAGCTTCATGGCTGCCATCTCCCTTTCCCAACTGAAACACATTCCTTGCCTGGCTCACACCTTAAACCTGGTGGTGCAGTGCTTATTGAAAACTTATCCTGGGTTCTCCGACCTGCTCCTCAAAGTGCGTGGACTTTGCTCACATATCCGACGTTCGCCTGTACACTCCAGCCGTATGCAGACCTATCAGCGGTCTTTGAACCTTCCCCAGCATCGCCTAATCATAGACGTTGCAACAAGGTGGAACTCAACACTGCACATGCTTCAGAGACTGTGCCAACAGAGGCGGGCTGTTATGTTTTTGTGGGAGGATACACATACACGGGCAGGCAGTAGGATGGCAGACATGGAGTTGTCTGGTGTGCAGTGGTCGAAGATACAAGACATGTGTCAAGTCCTTCAGTGTTTTGAGGAATGCACATGGCTGGTTATTGCAGACAACGCCATAATAAGCATGAGCATCCCCCTAATGTGTCTGCTGATGCAAAGTTTGATGCACATAAAGGATCAGGCGTCTGCACCAGAGGAAGAGGAAAGCCTTGATGACAGTCAGCCATTGTCTGGTCAGGGCAGTGTACAGGACGAGGTAGCGGGCGAAGAGGAGGTGGAGGACGAGGAGGATGATGGGGATGAGTATATTTTTAATGAGGAAGCTTTCCCGGGGGCACTGGAAATTGGTTGCGTGGCAAGGCCGGGTTCTGGTTTTTTGAGGGACACAAGGGACGTAGATTTGCCTGAAACTGCCCCTCAACCAATCACAACCGGAGATTTGACAACTGGAACTTTGGCCCACATGGCGGATTATGCCTTACGTATCCTAAAAAGGGACACACGCATTACGAAAATGATGAACGATGACGATTACTGGTTGGCCTGCCTTCTTGATCCACGCTATAAAGGCAAATTGCAAAATATTATGCCACATGAGAACTTGGAACTAATATTAGCAACCAAACAATCAACTCTTGTTGACCGTTTGCTTCAGGCATTCCCAGCACACAGCGCACGTGATCGTTCTCACACGAGCTCCAGGGGCCAGCAGACTAGGAGTGTTAGGGGTGCACACATCAGAAGTGGCGTTGGACAGAGGGGTTTTCTGACCAGGTTGTGGAGTGATTTTGCTATGACCGCAGACAGGACAGGTACTGCTGCATCAATTGAAAGTGACAGGAGACAACATTTGTCCAGTATGGTTACTAACTATTTTTCATCCCTTATCGATGTTCTCCCTCAACCGTCATTCCCATTTGATTACTGGGCATCAAAATTAGACACCTGGCCAGAATTGGCAGAATATGCATTGCAGGAGCTTGCTTGCCCGGCAGCTAGTGTCCTATCAGAAAGAGTATTCAGTGCTGCAGGTTCAATATTAACCGAAAAAAGGACTCGTCTGGCTACCCAAAATGTTGATTATCTAACATTCATTAAAATGAACCACAACTGGATTTCGAAATCTTTTGCCCCACCTTGCCCGGCCGACACCTAGCTTTCCTATGAAAAGCTCTTGCCTGTGGACTACTGTGAATTACTTTTCTAATGTCTAATTTGCTGCAGCTGATTGTCCAGCATACGACATGTTTACACCTCCCTAAATGGCCAAACTCCCCACACGGGGCCGTGGTATCGCGACTTGGCGCAAGCACCCGTGAGACTGCTGTTTGTCTGAAGAGGTGGGTGTGCTCGCTTTTGGTCGACGGCATTGCTACTGGGTCCCTCATAGTACAATAAAGTGTCTCTGGCGGTGGTGGTGCGCACCCAACGTCAGACACACTGTTGTAACATGAGGGGCCCTGGGCCTGTACCGCCGGCCAGAAGAGAGTTCACCCACCCCCAGGTCAAACATTGCTCTACCACTTCCACAGTTATCTCTCACACTTCCACCAATGTTTAGTCTATGCGCTGACATCCTTCCATACCTGCCACTGACAATACCATTGTATTGACATGTATGATGGTACTTAACATATTCAGGGGCAGTGTCCTCTATTTACCACAGTAAATACTTTGCGCTAAATTAGTAGGTCTGAAACAACGCAGAGGATCCCACCCCTGAACCTAATGATTGCACCCTTTAGTGTTTTTGTTTTGTTTTAATGCGAGACATTCACATTTATTTGTTGTTTTGGACTACTAACTGGCAGACACTCATTACAATCGGCCTCCGTTGACCAGACCACTGCTGCCCGTGTACCCCTGGAACCAATTATAAAGTGCCTACAGCCAGCCCATTTTATTATGTTAGGCCTTCGAAGCCTGTCTGCGGTCCCTCCTTCCACTAGGCCTCCACTGACCAGACCACTGCTGCCCGTGTACCCCTGGAACCTATTTTACAGTGCATAGAGCCTGCCCATTTTATTATGTTAGGCCTTCGAAGCCTGTCTGCGGTCCCTCCTTCCACTAGGCCTCCACTGACCAGACCACTGCTGCCCGTGTACCCCTGGAACCAATTATAAAGTGCCTACAGCCTGCCCATTTTATTATGTTAGGCCTTCGAAGCCTGTCTGCGGTCCCTCCTTCCACTAGGCCTCCACTGACCAGACCACTGCTGCCCGTGTACCCCTGGAACCTATTTTACAGTGCATAGAGCCTGCCCATTTTATTATGTTAGGCCTTCGAAGCCTGTCTGCGGTCCCTCCTTCCACTAGGCCTCCACTGACCAGACCACTGCTGCCCGTGTACCCCTGGAACCAATTATAAAGTGCCTACAGCCAGCCCATTTTATTATGTTAGGTCTTCGAAGCCTGTCTGCGATCCCTCCTTCCACTAGGCCTCCACTGACCAGACCACTGCTGCCCGTGTACCCCTGGAACTTATTTTACAGTGCATAGAGCCTGCCCATTTTATTATGTTAGGCCTTCGAAGCCTGTCTGCGGTCCCTCCTTCCACTAGGCCTCCACTGACCAGACCACTGCTGCCCGTGTACCCCTGGAACCAATTATAAAGTGCCTACAGCCAGCCCATTTTATTATGTTAGGCCTTCGAAGCCTGTCTGCGGTCCCTCCTTCCACTAGGCCTCCACTGACCAGACCACTGCTGCCCGTGTACCCCTGGAACCAATTATAAAGTGCCTACAGCCTGCCCATTTTATTATGTTAGGCCTTCGAAGCCTGTCTGCGGTCCCTCCTTCCACTAGGCCTCCACTGACCAGACCACTGCTGCCCGTGTACCCCTGGAACCTATTTTACAGTGCATAGAGCCTGCCCATTTTATTATGTTAGGCCTTCGAAGCCTGTCTGCGGTCCCTCCTTCCACTAGGCCTCCACTGACCAGACCACTGCTGCCCGTGTACCCCTGGAACCTATTTTACAGTGCATAGAGCCTGCCCATTTTATTATGTTAGGCCTTCGAAGCCTGTCTGCGGTCCCTCCTTCCACTAGGCCTCCACTGACCAGACCACTGCTGCCCGTGTACCCCTGGAACCAATTATAAAGTGCCTACAGCCAGCCCATTTTATTATGTTAGGCCTTCGAAGCCTGTCTGTGGTCCCTCCTTCCACTAGGCCTCCACTGACCAGACCACTGCTGCCCGTGTACCCCTGGATCCTATTTTACAGTGCATAGAGCCTGCCCATTTTATTATGTTAGGCCTTCGAAGCCTGTCTGCGGTCCCTCCTTCCACTAGGCCTCCACTGACCAGACCACTGCTGCCCGTGTACCCCTGGAACCAATTATAAAGTGCCTACAGCCAGCCCATTTTATTATGTTAGGCCTTCGAAGCCTGTCTGCGGTCCCTCCTTCCACTAGGCCTCCACTGACCAGACCACTGCTGCCCGTGTACCCCTGGAACCAATTATAAAGTGCCTACAGCCAGCCCATTTTATTATGTTAGGCCTTCGAAGCCTGTCTGCGGTCCCTCCTTCCACTAGGCCTCCACTGACCAGACCACTGCTGCCCGTGTACCCCTGGAACCTATTTTACAGTGCATAGAGCCTGCCCATTTTATTATGTTAGGCCTTCGAAGCCTGTCTGCGGTCCCTCCTTCCACTAGGCCTCCACTGGCCAGACCACTGCTGCCCGTGTACCCCTGGAACCAATTATAAAGTGCCTACAGCCAGCCCATTTTATTATGTTAGGCCTTCGAAGCCTGTCTCCGGTCCCTCCTTCCACTAGGCCTCCACTGACCAGACCACTGCTGCCCGTGTACCCCTGGAACCTATTTTACAGTGCATAGAGCCTATTTTTTTATTTTATTTAATATTAATAAAGCCATGATGGACTACGCTCTACCACGCTATGAGCTACCCAGTTGACAATTCTTTTGCGAGAAAAGCCTTCCCACCCCTCCACCAGCATGTTAAAGACCACATTGTCCTTGCATTCTGTCAATCTGTGAGTCCAAAGGTACACCTGACAACAGACACATGGACCTGTAGGCATGGCCACGGAAGGTTACGTGTCCTTTGTGGCGCAATGGGTTAATGTATTGGATGCATGGTCCACACAGGGGACAGCCTGGTAAGTCTGTCTGCAGTCCCTAATTCAAGTTGTCCTCAAATGAATAAATCTGAGCTTCCACCTTCTGGCTCTCATTAAGTGCTGTTTTTTAAAAGATTGTTGGTTCCGGCCTACTAACGGTGTCTGCCCCTGCCTGGTGTTGTCCTCCACTGAACAAAGCTGAGCTTCCACCTTCTTGCTCTCTTTAAGTGCTGTGCTTTTAAAAATAGGTGGTTATGGGCCTACTAACGGTGTCTGCCCCTGCCTGGTGTTGTCCTCAACTGAATAAAGCTGAGCTTCTACCTTCTGGCTCTCATTAAGCTTTTTTTTTTTTTTTTTAATTGCTGGATGGGGCCTAATACCTCTGCTTGCTGCTCCCTGGTGTTTGTCCTCAACTGAATAAAGCTGAGCTTCTACCTTCTGGCTCTCATTAAGTGCTGTTTTGTAAAAAATTGGTGGTTCCGGCCTACTAACGGTGTCTGCCCCTGCCTGGTGTTGTCCTCAACTGAATAAAGCTGAGCTTCTACCTTCTGGCTCTCATTAAGTGCTGTTTTTTAAAAGATTGTTGGTTCCGGCCTACTAATGGTGTCTGCCCCTCCCTGGTGTTGTCCTCAACTGAATAAAGCTGAGCTTCTACCTTCTGGCTCTGATTAAGCTATTTTTTTTAAAAAAATTGGTGTTTAGGGCCTACTAACGGTCTCTGCCCCTGCCTGGTGTTGTCCTCCACTGAACAAAGCTGAGCTTCCACCTTCTGGCTCTCTTTAAGTGCTGTGTTTTTAAAAATAGGTGGTTATGGGCCTACTAACGGTGTCTGCCCCTGCCTGGTGTTGTCCTCAACTGAATAAAGCTGAGCTTCTACCTTCTGGCTCTGATTAAGCTTTTTTTTTTTTAATTGCTGGATGGGGCCTAATACCTCTGTTTGCTGCTCCCTGGTGTTTGTCCTCAACTGAATAAAGCTGAGCTTCTACCTTCTGGCTCTCATTAAGTGCTGTTTTTTTTAAAAATTGGTGGTTCCGGCCTACTAACGGTGTCTGCCCCTGCCTGGTGTTGTCCTCAACTGAATAAAGCTGAGCTTCAACCTTCTGGCTTTTGGCCTACAGTAGCAAATATTAAACTGCATTTGGCCTATTAGTGTGTTTGGGCCCTTAAAACAGTGTCTGCTGCTCCTGGGTTTGCTACTCCACTCAACAAAGCAATGCCGCCTGTTTAGTCCTGTTACCAATTTTGAACTGCATTTAGCCTACTTTATTCTTTGGCCCTATATCTGTTTCCTCCTCATCCTGCCCATTCCCCAGCCACTGCTAGATGAGTCTGCTGGTACATTGACCTAGACCACTACATTCCCCTTGCACTCTACACAGCCAGAATCTGACCCTGCTGAAAGTAAGGTTCCCCTTCCCGCATGTTATACCACCTTACACAGGGACAAAGAGGAAGGTGCAGATGAAAGTGCAGGTTCCTTCATCAGGTGGGGGGGCATACTCGTTGGCGACGTCACTGGCACAGGGCCCCTCAGAGTACGCAAAAGTGTCGCTGCTGGTGGGAGGCGCCCCCGCCGTGCAAACACACCGCTGTACTTTGAGGGGCCCTGTGCCAGTGCCAATGCCAACGAGGGGGCCTCCCTGCTTGCTTAGGATCACAGCACTTGCAAACTTGACATACTTACCTCTCACTGCTCCACCGCCGTGACGTAGTCCACGTTTCCTGGGCCCACTAAAAGCTTGAACCAGCCCTACCCTCCACAACTTTTGCAAAATGACCCCCAAGTTCCAATGCCCAACTATTATTATAAAGTTAATTAAGATTGACAAGCTTCAGAAACAAGAGTGGATGTTTTTGGCATTAAAATGGGCACTGTAGGTGTTTTCCTGGCCTCCACTCACTGCCGACTATGCTTCCCCATTGACTTGCATTGGGTTTCGTGTTTCGGTCGATCCCCGACTTTTCGCGATAATCGGCCGACTGCACTCGACTCGACTCTGGACAAAATCGGGTTTCACAAAACCCGACTCGATCTTAAAAAAATGAAAGTCGCTCAACCCTAGTGTGCTCCTATCCATTATGATTGCATCAGCCAAACTAAAAACCAACTCTGACGATACACTTGCAGCAGGGCATGGTAGCACCTCCAAGGTGTAGAAGGAGAGATCAGGCCAAATGTGGAGCTTGGACAACCAATAGTTAAAGGGTACTAAAGAATAAGGAAGCATGCTGGTATGGTCACTAAAGTAGTCTTTCACCATCTTGGTCAACCTCTCCCTCCTCATCATAGTTAGAAACACAGATACTCTGGCATACATGCACTGAAAATGTCATGTTTGCCTCCGACATGAGAGAAGCAAATTTCTCCTTGTACTGTGGGTCAAGAAAGGTGCACAGGCAGTATTTCAGGTTGGACAAAATGTGATTCATGCCAGGGTCTTGGGAAAGGCATCTGGACATGAACTCTGTCATGTGTGGTAGACTACAAAGAGTCAAACATTCTGTGCCCTCACCAGGAAGAACACTAACCATCCTCTCCTCCTCATGACTCATAGCCTCCTCCTCCTCTTCAGACCATCCATGCTGGACAGGCATGAAGCTGATATTGGGAGTCCCCTCTGTAGCGCAGACCAAAAACTCCTGATCCGCCTCATCCTACTCCTTTTCCTGTTCCTCATCATCACCCAATGTGGCTTGAGAATATTGTGTGAGGCTGGGCTGTGTGGTATCAGCCACTGTAAAATCTTGCTCCATATCCACCTTCTCAACTTTCAAAGCTTCCTCTTTGAGATTCTGCAGTGAATGTTTTAATAGACAGAGAAGCGGGATGTTTACGCTGAAAATATCAGCGCTCACCATCTTGGTGCAGTACTCAAACTTTTGAAGACCCTCAGAAATGTAATCAATCCACACCCAATTAGCAGTTGTTATGTGTGGGGGCTGAGTGTTACTCTGATGGGCATTGAGAAGCTGGAATTCAGACACTGCTCTCTGCTGCTCAATAAGCCTTGCCAATATATGAACCACATACCACCTCAACACATTTATCTCACTATCCCTGTGTTACCCATTCAAAATTTTCCACTCTTCCATAAAGGCCAGATTTGTGCAGTGTACGACTGATTATTGTCCTACAGACTGTCCCACCTCAGCTGTAGATCTCTGCAGTTCATCCAGAGTGATCATGGGCCTCTTGGCTGCATCTTTGATCAGTCTTCTCCTTGTTTGAGATGAAAGTTTAGAGGGACGGCCGGGTCTTGGTAGATTTGCAGTAGTATGATACTCCTCCCATTTCAATATGATCACTTGCACAGTGCTCCTTGGGATGTTTAAAGTTTTGGAAATCATTTTGTATCCAAATCCGGCTTAAAATTCTCCACAACAGTATCACGGACCTGTCTGTTGTGTTCCTTGGTCTTCATGACGCTCTCTGTGCTTCAAACAGAACCCTGAGACTATCACAGAGCAGGTGCATTTATATGGAGACTTGACTACACACAGGTAGCTTATATTTATCATCATTAGGCATTTAGGACAACATTGGATCATTCAGAGATCCACAAAAAACTTCTGGAGTGAGTTTGCTGCACTGAAAGTAAAGGGGCCGAATAATATTGCGCTCCCCACTTTTCAGTTTTTGAATTTCCACAAAAATTCAAAATAACCAATAAATTTTGTTCAACTTCACAATTGTGTTCCACTTGTTGATTCTTCTCCAAAAATTTACATTTGCTATCTTTATGTTTGAAGCATGATATGTGGAAAAAGGTAGAAAAGTTCCATGGGACGAATACTTTTGCAAGGCACTGTAAATAAGCTGTGTTTGCATTACACAGCTTAATAAACAGTGGGTACGGAAAGTATTCAGACCACTGAATTTTTCACTCTTTGTTTCATTGCAGCCATTTGGTAAATTCAAAAAAGCTAATTTTTTTCACATTAATGTACACTCAGCACCTCATCTTGACTGAAAAAAACAGAAATGTAGAAATGTTTGCAAATTTAATAAAAAAGAAAACATGAAATATCACATGGTCATAGGTATTCAGACCCTTTGCTCAGACACTCATATATAAGTCACATGCTGTCTATTTCTTTGTGATCCTCATTGAGATGGTTCTTCTCCTTCATTGGAGTTTAGCTGTGTTTAATTAAACTGATTGGACTTGATTTGGAAAGGCACACACCTGTCTATCTAAGACCTCTCAGCTTACAGTGTATGTCAGACCAAATGAGAATCAAGAGGTCAAAGGAATTGGCCAAGGAACTCAGAAACAGAATTGTGGTAAGAAACAGATCTGGCCAAGGTTACAACATAATTTCTGCAGGACTCAAGGATCCTAAGAGCACAGTGACTTCCATATTCCTTAAATGGAAGACATTTGGGAACACCAGAAGTCTTCCTAGACCTGACCGTCCTGCCAAACTGAGCATTCGTGGGAGAAGATCCTTGGTGAGAGAGGTAAAGAGGAACCCCAAAATCACAGTGGCTGAGTTCCAGAGATGCAGTAGGGAGATTAGAGAAAGTTCCACAAAGTCAACTATCACTGGAGCCCTTCACTAATCAGGCCTTTATGGCAGCGTGGCCGGATGGAAGCCTCTCCTTAGTGCAAGACATATGAAAGCCTGCATAGAGTTTGCTAAAAAACACATGAAGGACTCCCAGACTATGAGAAAAAATATTCTCTTGTCTGATGAGATGAAGATAAACCTTTTTGGTGATGATTCTTAGCGGTATATGTGGAGAAAACCAGGCACTGCTCATAACCTGCCCAATACAATCCCAACAGTGAAACATGGTGGTGGCAGCATCATGCTATGGGGGTGTTTTTCAGCTGCAGGGACAGGACAACTGGTTGTCATTGAAGGAAGCATGAATGTGGCCAAGTACAGAGATATTCTGGATGAAAACCTCTTCCAGAGTGCTCTGGACCTCAGACTTGGCTGAAGGTTCACCTTCCCACAAGACAATGACCCTAAGCACACAGCCAAAATAACAAAGGAGTGGCTTCAGAACAACTCTGTGACCATTCTTGACTGGCCCAGCTAGAGCCCTGACCTAAAACCAAATTGAGCATCTCTGGAGAGACCTGAAAATGACTGTCCACATTCACCATCCACTCTGATGAAACTGGAGAGGATCTGCAAGGAAGAATGGCAGAGAATACCAAAATCCAGGTATGAAAAACTTGTTGCATCATTCCCAAGAAGACTTATGGCTGTACTAGCTTTAAAGGACGCTTCTACTCAATACTGAGCAAAGGGTCTGAATACTTACGACCATGTGATATTTCAGTTTTGCTTTCTTAATAAATTTGCAAAAACTACTACATTTCTGTTTTTTTTCAGTCAAGAAGGGATGCAGAGTGTACATTAATGAGAAAAAAATGAACTTTTTTGAATTTACCAAATGGCTGCAATAAAACATAGAGTGAAAAATTTAAAGGGGTCTGAATACTTTCCGTACACACTGTATGCTCAATGAACTTCAAAGGTAATTATTCCTCCATCAGGTAACCCTCCGCAACTGATCAGAGAGGCACAGCTCAATTAGATTTGTATTTCTCTCCTCTCCAAATTACCAGAATATCTCCATTCTCCCAGTTATTTCCTGTATTTACATGTTCTTTGAAACCTGATCTCACAGTGTTACAGCAGACCTTCTGGAGAGCAGATCTTAAATTTGTGGCTTCTCAGACTCACTGTGCTTGAATTCGTTCTACATTTGAAGGTTATTATTTTCTCTTTTTATTTATCAAAATTCTTTATTAAGCTTATTTTATGAATGAGTAATGCAAAGTTTCTGGAAATAAGTATGGTTTTCTTAGAATAAGGAGGGTGGCCTTGAAGACACATACTCTCTCTCTCTTGATTTAGATTCTCTGCTGAAATGGCCAGCCAAATAGAGACCTCTTTATTACATTAAGCAATTATTTGATTACATTTTTGCTAACTCTGCAAATTAGAGTTTAAAAAAATCTGCTCACTCCAACTTACCTCCTTCTTTGTGTGGATAACTGTTAGCTCCTGACTTGTGCAGATGCACTTTAACATGGAACACATGTATTAACCCCTTAATCCCATATGACGTACTATCCCGTCGAGGTGGGGTGGGCATTAATTCCCACCGACAGGATAGTACGTCATAGCCGATCGGCCGCGCTCACGAGGGGAGCGCGGCCGATCGCGGCCAGGTGTCAGCTGCCTATCGCAGCTGACATCCGGCACTATGTGCCAGGAGCGGTCACGGACCGCCCCTGGCACATTAACCCCCGTCACACCGCGATCAAACATGATCGCGGTGTACCGGCGGTACAGGGAAGCATCGCGCAGGGAGGGGGCTCCCTGCGTGCTTCCCTGAGACGATCGGTACAAGGCGATGTACTCAACTTGTACCGAGCGTCTTCTCCATGCAGGCCCCGGATCCAAAATGGCCGCGGGGCTGCATCCGGGTCCTGCAGGGAGTACTTCCGGGTCGGAGCAGGCTGCAGAGCAGCCTGCTCCGATGAAAGTATGATCGCCGATCTGATAGAGTGCTATGCAAACTATCAGATCGGCGATCTGTGATGTCCCCCCTGGGACAAAGTAAAAAAGTAAAAAAAAAAATGTTCACATGTGTAAAAAAAAAAATAAAAAAAAATAATTCCTAAATAAAGAAGAAAAAAAATAATATTCCCATAAATACATTTCTTTATCTAAATAAAAAAAAACAATAAAAGTACACATATTTAGTATTGCCGCGTCCGTAACGACCCAACCTATAAAACTGTCCCACTAGTTAACCCCTTCAGTGAACACCGTAAGAAAAATAAAAAAAACGAGCCAAAAAAACAACGCTTTATTATCATACCACCGAACAAAAAGTAGAATAACATGCGATCAAAAAGACGGATATAAATAACCATGGTACCGCTAAAAACGTCATCTTGTCCCGCAAAAAACAAGCCACTATAAAGCATCATAACCAAAAAGGTAAAAAAGTTATAGTCCTCAGAATAAAGCGATGCCAAAATAATTATTTTTCTATAAAATAGCTTTTATCGTATAAAAGCGCCAAAACATAAAAAAATGATATAAATGAGATATCGCTGTAATCGTACTGACCGAATGAATAAAACTGCTTTATCAATTTTACCAAACGTGGAACGGTATAAACGCCTCCCCCAAAAGAAATTCATGAATAGCTGGTTTTTGGTCATTCTGCCTCACAAAAATCGGAATAAAAAGCGATCAAAAACTGTCACATGTCCGAAAATGTTACCAATAAAAACGACAACTTGTCCCGCAAAAAACAAGACCTCACATGACTCTGTGGACTAAAATACGGAAAAATTATAGGTCTCAAAATGTGGAGACGCAAAAACCTTTTTGCTATAAAAAGCGTCTTTTAGTGTGTGACAGCTGCCAATCATAAAAATCCGATATAAAAAACGCTATAAAAGTAAATCAAACCCCCTTCATCACCCCCTTAGTTAGGGAAAAATAATAAAATTAAAAAAATGTATTTATTTCCATTTTCCCATTAGGGCTAGGGTTAGGGTTAGGTTTAGGGTTAGGGTTAGGGCTAGGGTTAGGGCTAGGGTTAGGGTTAGGGTTAGGGCTAGGGTTATGGTATTTATCTAGATAAATTCCTTGGGAGGTCTAGTTTCCAATATGGGGTCACTTGTGGGGGGTTTGTACTGCTTGGGCTTTGCAAATGCAATGTGACGCCTGCAGACCAATCAATCTAAGTCTGCATTCCAAATGGCGCTCCTTCCCTTCCGAGCTCTGCCATGTGCCCAAACAGTGGTTCCCCCCCACATATGGGGTATCAGCGTACTCAGGACAAATTGGACAACAACATTTGGGGTCCAATTTATCCTGTTACCCTTTCAAAAATACAAAACTGGGGGCTAAAAAATCATTTTTCTGAAAAAAAAAAATAATTTTTATTTTCACGGCTCTGCGTTATAAACTGTAGTGAAACACTTGGGGGTTCAAAGCTCTCAAATCCCATCTAGATAAGTTCCTTAGGGGGTCTACTTTCCAAAATGGTGTCACTTGTGGGGGGTTTTAATGTTTAGGCACATCAGGGGCTCTCCAAACGCGACATGGTGTCCCATCTCAATTCCAGTCAATTTTGCATTGAAAAGTCAAATGGCGCTCCTTCCCTTCCGAGCTCTGCCATGCACCCAAACAATGGTTTACACCCACATATGGGGTATCAGCGTACTCAGGACAAATTGCACAACAATTTTTGGGGTCCAATTTCTTCTCTTACCCTTGGGAATATAAAAAATTGGGGGCGAAAAAATAATTTTTGTGAAAAAATATGATTTTTTATTTTTACGGCTCTGCATTATAAACTTCTGTGATGCACTTGGTGGGTCAAAGTGCTCACCACACATCTAGATAAGTTCCTTAGGGGGTCCACTTTCCAAAATGGTGTCACTTGTGGGGGGTTTCATTGTTTAGGCACATCAGGGGCTCTCCAAATACAACATGGCGTCCCATCTCAATTCCAGTCAATTTTGCATTGAAAAGTCAAATGACGCTCCTTACCTTCCGAGCTCTGCCATGCACACAAACAATGGTTTACACCCACATATGGGGTATCAGTGTACTCAGGACAAATTGCACAACAATTTTTGGGGTCCAATTTCTTCTCTTGCCCTTGGGAAAAAAAAAATTGGGGGGCAAAAAGATCATTTTTGTGAAAAAATATGATTTTTTATTTTTACGGCTCTGCATTATAAATTTCTGTGAAGCACTTGGTGGCTCAAAGTGCTCACCACACATCTAGATAAGTTCCTTAGGGGGTCTACTTTCCAAAATGGTGTCACTTGTGGGGGGTTTCAATGTTTAGTCACATCAAGGGCTCTCCAAACGCAACATGGCGTCCCATATAAATTCCAGTCAATTTTCCATTGAAAAGTCAAATGGCGCTCCTTTCCTTCCGAGCTCTGCCATGCGCCCAAACAGTGGTTTACCCCCACATATGGGGTATCAGTGTACTCAGGACAAATTTTACAACAACTTTTGTGGTCCATTTTCTCCTGTTACCCTTGGTAAAATAAAACAAGTTGGAGCTGAATTACATTTTGTGTGAAAAAAAGTTAAATGTTCATTTTTATTTAAACATTCCAAAAATTCCTGTGAAACACCTGAAGGGTTAATAAACTTCTTGAAAGTGGTTTTGAGCACCTTGAGGGGTGCAGTTTTTAGAATGGTGTCACACTTGGGTATTTTCTATCATATAGACCCCTCAAAATGACTACAAATGAGATGTGGTCCCTAAAAAAAAGGTGTTGTAAAAATGAGAAATTTCTGGTCAACTTTTAACCCTTATAACTCCCTAACAAAAAAAAATGTGGGTTACAAAATTGTGCTGATGTAAAGTAGACATGTGGGAAATGTTATTTATTAAGTATTTTGCTTGACATATCTCTGTGATTTAAGGGCATAAAAATTCAAAGTTGGAAAATTGTGAAATTTTCAAAATTTTTGCCAAATTTCCATTTTTTTCACAAATAAATGCAAGTTATATCGAATAAATTTTACCAATAACATGAAGTAGAATATCTCATGAGAAAATATTGTCAGAATCGCCAAGATCCGTTGAAGCGTTCCAGAGTTATAACCTCATAAAGAGACAGTGGTCAGAATTGTAAAAATTGGCCCGGTCATTAACGTGCAAACCACCCTCGGGGCTTAAGAGGTTAATATTGACATAAAAAAACACAGCAGTACAAACATAGACAATCATGGGCCAGTTCATGCATCTTCCATATTAAGAAGTTTCCCTAGACTCAGAAAATAAGATAGATCTTTGGGTCTAAATATTATAATTGCACTTTTCACTACGAAACACAGAAAAAGTTACTCTGCCAATTTTCATAATCATTGCCGAAAACATTGCCCTCTAAAACAATTATAAATTGTTTATATCAAAGAGTTGTTTTTTCACACATTATGTGTATTCTTTAGACAAAATCATTGCCTTGCTGCAGAGTTAATTGGGAGCCAATAAAATTCCTCCCTGTTGGTATTTCATGATTCCTCAGCTTTAATGACACCACAAAATGGGTAATGTTGAGGTCTTTATACACAGGATTTGGTAAAGTTAGTGCAGCAGATGAAAAACATATCATGGTTACTTAACTTTAAAACTGAAAGATGTCCAGCATTTCCATCAATTTAGAACTGGCAGCAACCAGTGGGAGTCAGCAACTGTATGCCCATCTATTGTTTGGAGAAATCTGACCGAGGGGTTTTCATGGAATAATTGCTGCCAAAAATAGACACATTTGGCATGGAAACTGGGGTGTAGGAAATTGGCAGCAGGTTTTCTGGACTGAGAAGTCAATACAATGCAATAATGCGTATCTGCAGGCAACAGTGAAGCAGACTGGAGGTTTCTTGTATGTTTGGAGCTGCAGTTCAGCAAATGGATTTGGGAAATAATCTACAACACAAACACCATCAATATAAATGATGATGCAAGACCACAAAATGTATCTATAACAATTAACAAACTAACAAATAATTGGAAAACACTCTTCAGTTAATTACATCATATTATTTTTATATTTTTAATTTCTTGGCAGATTTTAATCACAAGAATGTTTAAAACTTTTATCAGTTTTATTTAAATGTTCTCTAGGGTTTATCAAATGATTATGACATGATTCACTTGTCTGTGCACTCATTTAGCTTTGCAGTCATTTAGTTGGATAATGAGTACATAAGGGACAATACAAAAATGTAATAACCCACACTTCAACAAAATAAGCATCCGGATAGTGAAAGCAATCATATTCTACAAGTTTGAAATTTTTTTTTTTTTAGATAAAAACAATATACATGAAAAATAAAATCTATAATTGACTGTATACAATTTTTTCTAACCATTACATAAAAATAACATTTAAGTAACTGGCACATCATAAAAGGAAATGTTTTGTTGCCAAAAAATGAAATGTACAGTAATTAAAAATCTAAAGAGATAAACAAGAATATAAGTATGTATGCATTCAGCATGTTCACACTGGTCACTAAACAAGTAAAACCTAAAATATAAACAAAATGAGCAAATACTTTGTAGTAAATAAATAGCAATAGTGCATGAAAATAACATAGGATATATAGTTAACATAATTTTGATTAAAAAAAATTTAAAAGACATCCCCTCATGTCAAGGAGACCATATTTGGGAAGGACCTAACCTCTAGTATTGAAACGTTACCAAGCAGGGCAGAGCAGCACCGAGACACCAACTGATGGACACCAAACCATGATAAAAAATCTAAACATTATCTCCCGTTCAAAGAAAAGGGAGGCCATAATCTTATTTGCACAGAGTACAAAAACCTGAAACAAAAACCTAAATAGAATAACTGTAATATATGTTGGTGTGCATGAACCTGTAAGTGCATGTTGACTGTACTGTAATTATATGTAAAAGTGAGTTTTATGCAAACCTTTGTCTACTGACATAGAGAATATATTACGGATTCTATCCATTCCTTGATACATTGTTGTTTTCTGAATTATTTACTTAAGGCAAATGTCTACCAATAAACATCAAAAACTCTTAATGAGTTTTGATTTTAGGCATTTTATGAGCTTTCCAAAAGAAGTAAGAAAAGTGGTTTGGTTTAACCAAAAAGGGCATGATTTTTGTAAACTTGACCAATTAGTGGTGCAAATGATTTTATTTTATTTTTTCCATCAAGTTTGTCTGTTAGTTTATGGGCACAGTACAGCTAAAATTTGGCTTATTATTCTCCAGCACAAATGAATATGAAACAGATAACTATAAAGTTTAAGGATTCAATTAAGTACAGATAAAACCGGTGGTTACTTAGAAGGTTAGTTCATACAGTTAACCCCTTGGTGACCGTTGATAAGGAAGTTAAGGGACATTATTCCTCAGCGCCGTTTTTTAACAGTGCTGAGAAATAAGTGTGTAGTGCATCGCAGCATTGGAAAATCTCTGTGGTCACAGCTACCGGGGAAGCTGAGACCCCCGAGAACATGATTCAGGTCAGATTTTACTGTACCCAGTCACGTGAATGCCGTTATAATGGCGATCACAAAAAAGTCAAATTTTCCATTCATTTCTATCTCCTATGATATGATCTAGCATACCAGAGGAGAGAGAAATGGGTTCCCTTAGCACACTTGGTACCATCCCCAGATCCTCCATCTCTGTCTTCCAGCCCTCTGCTTTATCTTCCTGTAAGAAAATGGCGTGCACACGCGTAGTGCGCCTGCTGAGATCTGCCAGCCGGTACCCAGCAACAATAGGACATTTTTGCTATTAGTTCATTTTAATAACTGTGATAGACCTTATCACAGTGATTAAAATAAAAAAGTAGTAAAGCAAACCTTCCTTTGTCATCCCCTTAGTTAGATAAAAATAATAAAAAATTTTTTTATTTTTTTCATTCTTTGCAGTTAGGGTTATGATTTGGGGTTAGGGTTGGGGCTAGGATTAGGGTTGTGTAAGGGTTAGGGTTGTGGTTAAGGTTGGGATTATGTTTAGGGGTGCTTTGTTTTAGGGTTTGGGTTAGGGTTGGAGTTAGAATTGTTTTTTTTCACTGTTTGGGCACATCAGGGGGTCTCCAAACATGACATAGTGCCTGCTATTGATTCCTGCCACTTTTGCGCTCAAAAAGTCAAATGATGCTCCCTCCCTTCTTAGCCCTGCCATGTGCCCAAACAATTGCATTCCCCCACATACGGGAGGGTATTTGTGTACTTAGTAGAAATTGCACAACAAATTTTGTGGTCTATTTTTTCCTGATATCATTGTGAAAAAAAATTGGGTTTAAAGTAATTTTTTTCTGAAAAAAGTTAAATGTTAATTCTTTCCTTCCACATTGCTTTAGTTCTTGTGAAGCATCTGAAGGGTTAATAAACTTCTTGAATGTGGTTTTGCCCACCTTTACTGGGCAGTTTTTAGAATAGTGTCACTTTTGGGTATTTTCTGTCAAATTGACTCCCCAAAGTCACTATAAATGTGAGGTGGTTCTTAAAAAAAATGGTGTTGTAAATTTTGTTGGAAAAATAAGATATTGCTGATCAAATTTAACCCTTATAATGTCCTAACAAAAAAATTATGTTTCAAAAATTGTACTGATGTAAAGTAGACATGTGGGAAATGTTATTTATTAACTATTTTATGTGATATAGCTCTCTGATTTAAGGGCACAAAAATTAAAAGTTCATTTTTTTCATAATTAAACACAAGTCATACCAAAGGAATTTTACCACTAACATGAAGTACAATATGTCTCGGAAAAACAGTATCCGAATCAGTGGTATCCTTTGAAATGCTCCAGAGTTATAACCTCATAAATTGACAGTGGTTAGAATTGTAAAAATTGGCTTGGTCATTAAGGTCAAAATTGGCTCGGTCACTAAGAGGTTAATACATTTAATGCAATAATAAAGCAGTATGGCGTTAACTCTTAAATGGGCAGACAAAAATATATCCATCATTATAAAAATATTAAAAAATATAATGAGAATTCTGGATGGGGAGATTTATTTAGACCTTTTATGCCATTTATAGTCTAAATTTAAAGGGGTTGTCAGTGCCAAAACGTGGCGAGGAAGTTTATCAACATGTTAGGGCATGCTAGGCTATGGGTTGAACTAGATGGACTTAAAGTCTTCCTTCAACCTTAATAACTATGTAACTGTGTAACTATGTAACTATTGTGCTGAATCATAACAGTGTCTTATGTGCTTATTGTTATGATTCCAGTCTTCCTTGCAGTCATCATTTCATTATCTTTTGTCTCTTAAATGCTGCTGTCAGTCTCTGATAGTGGTATATAAATAGAGTTCATGTGCACCATCTCCCAGCTTCTACCGGCAAAGTTATGGTCCATCACAGTCATATTGGCATTCCTGTGGAAAAATAAAGTAAGAAAAAAAGGTTTTTAAAAATATAGAAAATTAAAAAGTATTAAAATTGCAATCTCTTACCCTTTTCACCATTAAAAAAATAAATAAAGATATTTTGTATTTCTTCATCTGTAAAAACCTTTTTTTCAAAATAATAAATGAATTGACTCATACAGTGAAAACCATAATGAGAAAAATATCAAACACCAGAAAAACAAGCCATCACTCTACTCAATTGAAAAAAACAAAATAAAAACGTCACGAGTTTCAGAAAACACCACCTTAAACCAACATTTTTTTCACATTCTTCTAAATTTTTTCCACTGCTGAAATAAAAAATATATAAATCTATGAAAAACTTTTGTATTTACATAATCATACTATAAAATTATATCTCAAGATCACTTTTACAACAGAATAAATGGAGTAAAAATAAAACACAAAAAAACACATACGGTAGATTTGCCTTTTTTTACCATTTCATAAAATCATAGAATGTCAGAGTTGGAAGGGACCTCCAGAGTCCTTGTATCCAACCCCCTGCTCAATGTAGATACTCATTTCATCCCAATTTGATTTTTTTTCCTAACTTCCAGTTCATTGAATTTTAATATAAATGATGATTTTCAAAGCTATGACTTACCTAAAAAAAATACCTCATAAGGCTATGTCAACACAAAAAATAATAAAGTGATGGCTCTTGGAATATGAGGAGGAAAAAATACAAATAGAAACATGGAAAATCACCATATGCAAATAAGATGACTTTCTTCAGTATTACCGATACATGGGCTTTAATTTCATTTTAACAGAATGAGTGTAAAATCTTGTGAACTTCCCTTCTCTGGGAAATGCCAGCTCTGAGGGTGAGTGGGATGATTCTATTCACCATGACAATGGTAAAGTGAGGTCCTCTACACGGATCTAGAAAAATTTGGTTTGTTTCACCATTTCGTCAATTTGCACACCTGACTCATTCAGCACAATGACATGACTGATTCAACTATTTTAATTCACCAAAATGTAATCATTCACCAATGCATCCCAATATGCAGTGAATCAACAAGATACAAATGAGGCAAACATTTTCTTCACCTCTCTCCAGGAGCCAGAATTTCACACTCAATATTGGCATGTCACTCTTCATAAGGAAAAAGCTTACCCCGTAGATCTCAGTCTTAAGCCCCCGTCACACTTAGCGACGCTAAAGCGATCCCGACAACGATACGACCTGTCAGGGATGCAGTTGCTGCATCGCTATGTGGTCGCTGGTGAGATGTCAAACAGTGAGATCTTCCCAACGACGCAGCAGCGATGCGGCGACCTGTAGCGACCTGTACAACGATGTCGTTGGTCGTTGTGACCCTGTCACATGGCAGCTATTATGACGATTCAGACCTCGATGAGGGACGTCCTGTGTGACGTTGTAGTCACACAGGCGTGCATTTGCGTTGCCTTTTCCGCGCCCATTCAGTTCCGATTGGTGGTCGCCACTGCATTCTGATTGGTGGCGGCCTTGCCTTATGAGACGACACAATAGCCCTTCCGTCCTTTGTTCCTGACCACGTGGTGGTTTGCAGATCGTTGTAGAGTTCTCTGGCCTGCGACTCCTCTTCAATTTATCTATTTTTCAACGGTTCTTCTGACACCTATACTTTGTGCACGGTAGGTATCGTTTGGGGTCTCAAATGCGTTTTCATTTTTCCTTAATTTATAGGGCACCTACTAATTATCTGCTATCATTGCTCTGGAGGGAGGGCTTGGCTGCTATCTGTGTACATATACTTTTGCACAGGCAGCCATTTTAGGCGGTCTCGTGGGCACACGGTAGTGTGGTTCAAACTTTATTTTTAACTCTTTTTAAAATGTTCCATATATGCTCACTGTATGCTATTCTTTCTTTCAGATGTCTTACAATAGCGAGGAATTTGTCCGTGAATTAATCGAGATGTATCGGTCCCTGCCCTGCCTTTGGCAGATTAAATCTGCTGAGTACAGTAATAGAAATAAAAAAGGGAGGCATATGGAAAACTTGTTGCTCTTTTTAAGCAGCATAACCCCTGTGAGAAGGTGGATGAGAGCATTGTTCGGAAAAAGATCCAGGGTCTACGCACAGTGTATAAAAAAGAGCTGAACAAGGTGGTGAAGTCAATGAAGTCTGGTGCCGCCACAGATGAGGTTTATGTGCCCTCGTTATGGTACTATGACTTGCTTGGCTTCACCCGTGACCAGGAGCTGCCGCGCACAATGGTATCTTCGATGCGGCAGACCCTGGATCAAGACCCTGTGATCCCGACTGACACCCCTGTTGGAGATGTAAGTACCTTCTTTGCTTGCTTCCCTGTAAAAAGCATTAAAACTTGGTCTCTCATGCCATAGTTGAATAGAAAAAATTTACTAAGTTTTTACCTGCTTTATTCTGCAGTTTATAAAAGTTATCCCTTCCACTTCAGATAAGTACAATCCTTTACTATTTTTGCCCCACTCAGTGCTCATACCGTTGAATGACAATTCCTATCCTGTACTACTAGTTCCTCCCCTTAATTCTAATTTTCTGTTCCTGCAGCAACATCGGCATGATCTGTCAACCGCAACCAGTGACGACATGCTGGGTGATGAACCGAGCCTGGCGGAGGCTACTGAGGGGTCGAGTGAAGACCCTGCACCCTCAACTCAGCTACTGTAACACGGCGAATAAACAATTTACGCAGAAGAAAGGCCACCTTGTCGCCATCGACAGAGCTAGTAAAACCTTTTTTTATGTGCAAGAATTACCGGGAGACAAGGCTGCACCCATATCACGGAGTGATGCTGGCGAGCCTATAGGTGACGAGCCTGTAGGTGACTCCGGCTGGGGCTCCGGGTCTGCAGGTGTTGGAGAAAAAATAACTTATTACATACCTGAGGTGCTGCACTGTAATTACTGTTGTAACTAATGTGCCGCCATATACTATGCTAACCTATCTTAACGCTACTCACCACGATGGGGCAGGCTCTGTGACCGGATGCTGGTGATACGCTCACTGGACCTGTACCACAGATCCGCCAGCTTCTTCTGGATCTGGGTACTGGAGCGCTGCACCCCAAATCTCTGGGCTAGGCCCCAACTGATCCTCCGCAGCACAGCCTGCTTGTGGAGGACTGGATGTCCAGAGTGCTCATGACACCCATAATCCCTTGCATCCACCTCTGCAACTAAGTAGCGCACTTCTGCATCACCCCATGGTGTTGCTCATCTCCTGGCCGCCATTTTGCCGCCTCTTGTAACAAGCTAGGCCGCATCGTCGTAAAACCCGCCCACGACGCATCAACGCCGTAAACCACACCTACGACGCATCAACGTCTCCAGCAGGTTTATTACAGGACGCTACTGTGTGCGCGAAGGAAGCGGGCTGAATTCTAAATATCTCCAGGTCAGACCGGAGACGCTGCTGCGTTCGAAAAGTGACGCATTATCAATACAACGTCTCCGGTTGCACAGGAAGACTGGAGTGTTTAGATAGGTATTTATATTTGTATGTCTGTGAGTATGTATGTGTATATGTAGGTATCTGTATATCTGTGTAGATTTCTATGTATGTGTATATGGATGTATCTGTATACATATGAGTACACATATGTATATACGGGCCCTTACTACTGAAAGAATGAGAAACAAAGCTTTTGCAAAGTAAAACACACAGTTTATTAGACAAATCATTACAATATTTAAAATAGTGTATAAATATCAGTAGTAGCCCACTATAAGTTCTGATGCTGCCAAGTAACAGCACCAGGACCGTTAAAATATTGGCAGTAGTTGTCTCGGCAGGTCTTCGCATCGTGGGTATTTCTGCCAGGTCCCAATGGTTGAAGGCCTGCAATTGCGGGATCGTTTGCGCGTCATTCACCGAGCTGCACTTCCCCATTTACTAGGCCCACAGAGTCCATGAAGCCAGGTGGACTGTACGCCAATGCATCGCGACGGTGAAGGAAGTTGTGAAGCACGCAACAAGCCAAAACAACGGAGTCTATCGATTCAAGCTTCATGTTAATAGGCGTGTGGAAAACTCTGAAACGATTGGCCATGATACCGAAGGCATTTTCTACAACCCGACGTGCCCTTGACAAGCGGTAATTGAAAATTCTTCTTTCCTCTGTTAGACTTTTTTGGGGGAACGGTTTGATAAGATTGGGATGAAGCGAAAAAGGCCTCATCACCGACAAAAACAAAATTAAGGTTGCCTCTAGTCTCGGAGTTGGGAGGCAAGTGAAGGTCACAGTTGTTCAAACGCTCTCCAAAGAGTGTGTGCTCTAAAACACCACCATCGGAAACCCTTCCGTTCATGCCAACATCTACATTTATAAATTCGTAATTTGCATTAACAAGGGCCATCAGGATGATGCTGAAATAGCCCTTATAATTAAAGAAATAGGATCCGCTGTTCGGTGGTTGAGTGATCCGGACATGTTTCCCGTCCAAAGCCCCACCACAGTTAGGGAACTTCCAAAGCTGCTCAAAATCGGAGGCAATCTTTTTCCATTCCTCCTCCGTGTTGGGAAACTGCATGTAGCTACGTAGACTGTGAAAAATCGCATTACATGTCTCTGGAATTAGAACGCTGAGCAGGGGCCTTGAAATGGCTGAAGAAAAATGCAAGTCTTGCAGCGAGCGCCCGGTGGCCAGGAATCGCAGCGTGACTGCCAATCTTTCATCTGCCGGGATGGCAGCACGCATCGCTGTATCCTTCCGTTGAATCAGTGGAGTAATTCTTTCCAGTAAATGTTTGAAGGATTCCTCTGACATCCGCAGATAGTTGCGGAAATCATGAGGATTCTTCTCCTGAAGCTCTCTTACAAGTTGCATGTGGGACAAATCAGACCTCTTCTGCAGCCACTCTCTGGTCCACATGCGACGCTTTCATTTGGAACGCCTCTCTAGCATCCGTGCCTCATCTTGATGCCGAGCTTCCTCAACCAGCAATGCAGCAAACACAACAGCACACTGCGCATTGTTCATGATGCTGCAAACTGAAACAAATAAAATAAAAAGATGAGAAAGTTATTAAAAAAAAACAAACAATAAATGCACTCCATTCTGTTACCGTGCATGACAGAAAACATGCTGTATGGGTGTGCACGCACAAGACCCCCTAAAATGGCAGCCCGTGCAAAAGTATATGTACACAGATAGCAGCCAAGCCCTCCCTCCCTCCAGAGCAATGATAGCAGATAATTAGTAGGTGCCCTATAAATTAAGGAAAAATGAAAACGCATTTGAGACCCCAAACGATACCTACCGTGCACAAAATATAGGTGTCAGAAGAACTGTTGAAGAATAGATAAATCGAAGAGGAGTCGCAGGCCGGAGAACTCTACAATGATCTGCAAACCACCACGCGGTCAGGAACAAAGGATGGAAGCGCTGCTATGTCGCCTTCTATTGAAGGCATGACCGCCAATCAGAACGCAGTAGCGACCACCAATCGGAGCGGAGGGGTGCGGAAAAGGCAACGCAAATGCACGCCTATGTGTCGGTGTCTGAGTCGTCAACGAGGTCGTTGGTAAGGTGTCAAACACAGCGATGTGTGCTACCCAGTGGGACCTCAACGATCAAAAAAAGGTCCAGGCCATTCCGACACGACCAGCGATCTCACAGCAGGGGCCTGGCCGCTGCTACGTATCAAACATAGCGAGATCGCTACTGAGGTCGCTGTTGTGTCACAAAACTTGTGACTCAGCAGCGATCTCGCTAGCGACCTCGCTTAGTGTGACGGGGGCTTTAGCCTCTCACCCAGACAAATCAGATCTCATACTGTGCACTGACGAGTGGTAATACTCCAAAACACTGTGTCTGCAAACTGAGATTATGATTTAGCTTTTATACTAAGTCATTTTGAAAAACTTGTTGAAAGGTCAATACTGACTTGTAGTATTGCTACTTCCAATAGGTGGCACTAGGGTTCAAGTCCTCTTCCTCTCTGGAGAGACAGTTTGCACACTCAATATTGCTATTTTTCAGTCATTTTAAAAGATAGCCCTCTGTATTATGCATCCTTGAAAAAGCAGTATAATTCAGCTACTTCAAAAAGGTAGATCTGGATTTTAAGGAATTAGTTGCCTGTAAATTTGGGTCTCTCATTTCATACTGTATCCAGACAGAAAGCAACAGAAGGCTGTGACAGGATTTGTTTCAGGTGCTGTTTCCTCCAGTTGCTGCTCCATAATATACAGGAATCCATCCTACATTATTTCTTTATACCAACTTTTAGTATGAAGTTATGCACAACAGTAAGACAGCAGCACACATCTCTCATTTATCACACAACTGTCAAAGACCTAAAGAGTAAGGTTCTCCTTGTAGAGAAAGATATATCTTGCCTGGCATGCCAGTGTGAGGAGGCTTATAAGTAGTGGTGAAGCACCAAAGAGAAAGCCAACGGGCTTAGGGCTGATGTTCTTATTCTGGGAAGGAGGGCAATATTCCTAAACTACCAACCACAGCAATCTGCTTTAGCTTGGCTGGTTATCAAAAAAAAAATAAGGGGGCCCCATGCTATTTTTTTTCAATAATTTACAAAAAACAGCTTGGTGACCACACTATTCTTGATAACCAGCCATGATAAAGCTGACAGCTAAGGACTGCAGCCCGCAGCTGTCGGTTTTGCCTGCTCTGATTATCAAAAATAGAACAGACACCAAGTCTTTTTTATTTTATTTATTTATAGCACAGGCATGTTGATGTGGTATTTCCTGAAGAAGGAGTCATATAGACTCTGAAACGCGCTGAATAAACCACCATTAATTCCTTCACTACGTCTGGCTTCGAATTGGTTGGCAGTGCAGACATAATCCACAAATCTTCCTTTATAACATTCTAGTTATACTAGTCCATAAAAATGACAAAGCAGATATAATGATTTGTGAGAGCTATATTATTTGTATTGATGTATGAAAAAACAAAAGCTAAAATTAGTTTATTGGCTTGCTATTAATTGGCTTAATATGGATATAGCTGAGAAAAAGCAAATAACAAAGGTAACATAAGAATTTGTCCACATGTCTAACATCTCAGTATCCTTTAGAAGTTTAGTTGTTTCTTTAATGTTCATCTTCATGACAGGTCTTATGGCAATATGTCAGCCTGATTCTTGTTTAAAATGCACAGTTTCTTCTGAGCATTAAGTTATTGGGGGATTTTGAAGATACCTTTCCCTCTTGAAACTATACCTTTTCGGCAGCTCCAATTAAATTGGATCTAATAGTGTTAGGGTATGTGCACACAGGGGCGTAACTACCGCGGTCGCAGCGGTCGCCATTGCGACCGGGCCCCGCAGGTCAGGGGCCCCGGGTTGGCAGGTCAGTGCAGGGCCGGACAGGCCATCGGGCACTTCTGGCAAATGCCAGAAGAGCCGGTGCCAGTAGTGGGCCGCTGCACTGTTCCCCCCGCCCCCCGCCAGTGCCGCCGCCGCCGCCGCCGCATTTAACTATACCGGCGTCTATGACACCGGTATAGTTCAATGCAATAATGGAGGAGAGAGCATCTACTGACGCCCCCTCTCCCATCATTCCCCACTCTGCCTCTGACAGTACACTGCGGGTGCGCGATGACGTCATATCATCGCGCACCTGCAGTGTCCTGGGCAGACTGCAGCCGCCGGGAGCAGCGCCGCGGGCAAAAGGAAAGGTGAGGAGAGTTTTTTTTTTCCCTTTTTAACTGGACTGTGGGGCCATTATCGGGGGTGGGGGTGGGGAGATGAGATGTGCGGGCTCTGCTGTATATATCCCTGTGCGGGCTCTGCTGTATATATCCCTGTGCGGGCTGTGCTCTATATACCCCTGTGTGGGCTCTGCTGTATATATCCCTGTGCGGGCTCTGCTGTATATATCCCTGTGCGGGCTGTGCTCTATATACCCCTGTGCGGGCTCTGCTGTATATATCCCTGTGCGGCTCTGCTGTATATACCCCTGTGCGGGCTGTGCTCTATATACCCCTGTGCAGGCTGTGCTCTATATACCCCTGTGCAGGCTCTGCCGTATATATCCCTATGCGGGCTGTGCTCTATATACCCCTGTGCAGGCTGTGCTCTATATACCCCTGTGCGGGCTCTGCTGTATATATCCCTGTGCGGGCTGTGCTGTATATACCCCTGTGCGGGCTGTGCTCTATATACACCTGTGCGGGCTGTGCTGTATATATCCCTGTCCGGGCTCTGCTGTATATATCCCTGTGCGGGCTCTGCTGTATATATCCCTGTGCGGGCTGTGCTCTATATACCCCTGTGCGGGCTCTGCTGTATATATCCCTGTGCGGGCTGTGCTCTATATACCCCTGTGCGGGCTCTGCTGTATATATCCCTGTGCGGGCTGTGCTCTATATACCCCTGTGCAGGCTCTGCTGTATATATCCCTGTGCGGGCTGTGCTCTATATATCCCTGTGCGGGCTGTGCTCTATATACCCCTGTGCAGGCTGTGCTCTATATACCCCTGTGCGGGCTCTGCTGTATATATCCCTGTGCGGGCTGTGCTCTATATACCCCTGTGCAGGCTCTGCTGTATATATCCCTGTGCGGGCTCTGCTGTATATATCCCTGTGCGGGCTGTGCTGTATATACCCCTGTGCAGGCTGTGCTCTATATACCCCTGTGCGGGCTGTGCTGTATATATCCCTGTGCGGGCTCTGCTGTATATACCCCTGTGCGGGCTGTGCTCTATATACCCCTGTGCAGGCTGTGCTCTATATACCCCTGTGCAGGCTCTGCCGTATATATCCCTATGCGGGCTGTGCTCTATATACCCCTGTGCAGGCTGTGCTCTATATACCCCTGTGCGGGCTCTGCTGTATATATCCCTGTGCGGGCTGTGCTATATATACCCCTGTGCGGGCTGTGCTCTATATACCCCTGTGCGGGCTGTGCTGTATATATCCCTGTGCGGGCTCTGCTGTATATATCCCTGTGCGGGCTGTGCTCTATATACCCCTGTGCGGGCTCTGCTGTATATATCCCTGTGCGGGCTGTGCTCTATATACCCCTGTGCGGGCTCTGCTGTATATATCCCTGTGCGGGCTGTGCTCTATATACCCCTGTGCAGGCTGTGCTCTATATACCCCTGTGCAGGCTCTGCTGTATATATCCCTGTGCGGGCACTGCTGTATATACTCCTGTGCGGGCTGTGCTCTATATACCCCTGTGCAGGCTGTGCTCTATATACCCCTGTGCGGGCTCTGCTGTATATATCCCTGTGCGGGCTGTGCTGTATATACCCCTGTGTGGGCTGTGCTCTATATACCCCTGTGCGGGCTGTGCTGTATATATCCCTGTGCGGGCTCTGCTGTATATATCCCTGTGCGGGCTCTGCTGTATATATCCCTGTGCGGGCTGTGCTCTATATACCCCTGTGCGGGCTCTGCTGTATATATCCCTGTGCGGGCTGTGCTCTATATACCCCTGTGCGGGCTCTGCTGTATATATCCCTGTGCGGGCTGTGCTCTATATACCCCTGTGCAGGCTGTGCTCTATATACCCCTGTGCAGGCTCTGCTGTATATATCCCTGTGCGGGCTGTGCTCTATATATCCCTGTGCGGGCTGTGCTCTATATACCCCTGTGCGGGCTCTGCTGTATATATCCCTGTGCGGGCTGTGCTCTATATACCCCTGTGCGGGCTCTGCTGTATATATCCCTGTGCGGGCTGTGCTGTATATACCCCTGTGCAGGCTGTGCTCTATATACCCCTGTGCAGGCTCTGCTGTATATATCCCTGTGCGGGCACTGCTGTATATATCCCTGTGCGGGCTGTGCTCTATATACCCCTGTGCGGGCTCTGCTGTATATATCCCTGTGCGGGCTGTGCTCTATATACCCCTGTGCGGGCTCTGCTGTATATATCCCTGTGCGGGCTGTGCTCTATATACCCCTGTGCAGGCTGTGCTCTATATACCCCTGTGCAGGCTCTGCTGTATATATCCCTGTGCGGGCTGTGCTCTATATACCCCTGTGCAGGCTGTGCTCTATATACCCCTGTGCGGGCTCTGCTGTATATATCCCTGTGCGGGCTGTGCTGTATATACCCCTGTGCAGGCTGTGCTCTATATACCCCTGTGCGGGCTGTGCTGTATATATCCCTGTGCGGGCTGTGCTCTATATACCCCTGTGCGGGCTCTGCTGTATATATCCCTGTGCGGACTGTGCTCTATATACCCCTGTGCGGGCTCTGCTGTATATATCCCTGTGCGGGCTGTGCTCTATATACCCCTATGCGGGCTCTGCTGTATATATCCCTGTGCGGGCTCTGCTGTATATCCCCCTGTGCGGGCTGTGCTCTATATACCCCTGTGCGGGCTCTGCTGTATATATCCCTGTGTGGGCTGTGCTCTATATACCCCTGTGCGGGCTGTGCTGTATATATCCCTGTGCGGGCTCTGCTGTATATATCCCTGTGCGGGCTGTGCTCTATATCCCCCTGTGCGGGCTGTGCTCTATATACCCCTGTGCGGGCTCTGCTGTATATATCCCTGTGTGGGCTGTGCTCTATATACCCCTGTGCGGGCTCTGCTGTATATATCCCTGTGCGGGCTCTGCTGTATATATCCCTGTGCGGGCTGTGCTCTATATACCCCTGTGCGGGCTGTGCTCTATATACCCCTGTGCGGGCTCTGCTGTATATATCCCTGTGCGGGCTGTGCTCTATATACCCCTGTGCGGGCTCTGCTGTATATATCTCTGTGCGGGCTCTGCTGTATATATCCCTGTGCGGGCTGTGCTCTATATACCCCTGTGCGGGCTGTGCTCTATATACCCCTGTGCGGGCTGTGCTGTATTTATATCTGTGCGGGCTGTGCTCTATATACCCCTGTGCGGGCTCTGCTGTATATACCCCTGTGCGGGCTGTGCTCTATATACCCCAGTGCGGGCTCTGCTGTATATATCCCTGTGCGGGCTCTGCTGTATATATCCCTGTGCGGGCTGTGCTCTATATACCCCTGTGCGGGCTCTGCTGTATATATCCCTGTGCGGGCTGTGCTGTATATATCCCTGTGTGGGCTGTGCTGTACATATCCCTGTGCAGGCTGTGCTGTATATACCCCTGTGCGGGCTGTGCTCTATATACCCCTGTGCGGGCTCTGCTGTATATATCCCTGTGCGGGCTCTGCTGTATATATCCCTGTGCGGGCTGTGCTGTATATATCCCTGTGCGGGCTGTGCTCTATATATCCCTGTGCGGGCTCTGCTGTATATACCACTGTGTGGGCTGTGCTGTATATACCCCTGTGCGGGCTGTGCTCTATATACCCCTGTGCGGGCTCTGCTGTATATATCCCTGTGCGGGCTCTGCTGTATATATCCCTGTGCGGGCTGTGCTCTATATACCCCTGTGCGGGCTCTGCTGTATATATCCCTGTGCGGGCTCTGCTGTATATATCCCTGTGCGGGCTGTGCTGTATATATCCCTGTGCGGGCTGTGCTGTATATACCCCTGTGCGGGCTGTGCTGTATATACCCCTGTGCGGGCTCTGCTGTATATATCCCTGTGCGGGCTGTGCTGTATATATCTCTGTGCGGGCTGTGCTCTATATATCCCTGTGCGGGCTCTGCTGTATATATCCCTGTGTGGGCTGTGCTGTATATATCCCTGTGCGAGCTGTGCTGTATATACCCCTGTGCGGGCTGTGCTGTATATACCCCTGTGCGGGCTCTGCTGTATATATCCCTGTGCGGGCTGTGCTGTATATATCTCTGTGCGGGCTGTGCTCTATATACCCCTGTGCGGGCTGTGCTCTATATACCCCTGTGCGGGCTCTGCTGTATATATCCCTGTGCGGGCTCTGCTGTATATATCCCTGTGCGGGCTCTGCTGTATATATCCCTGTGCTGGATATACCACTGTGCGGGCTGTGCTGGATATACCACTGTGCGGGCTGTGCTGGATATACCACTGTGCTGGCTGTGCTGGATATACCACTGTGCGGGCTGTGCTGGATATACCACTGTGCGGGCTGTGCTGGATATACCACTGTGCTGGATATACCACTGTGCGGGCTGTGCTGGCACCCAACACCATGTTGCAGTGCAGGAGATTCCTGCGACAGTCTAAGGCATATCTAGGGGAAGGTGGGGGGGGGCGGGGGTGGGGGGGTTGAGGCGGGGGGACCCGGGGTGGGGGGGGCCCATTTGGAAGTTCGCACCGGGGCCCATAACTTTGTAGTTACGCCACTGTGTGCACACGTCAGGATTTCTTGCAGAAATTTCCTGAAGAAAACCGGAAATTTTCTGCAAGAAATCCGCATTTTTTTTTTGCGTTTTTTTCACGTTTTTTTTAGCATTTTGCAAGCGAAATTAGCTTGCAGAATGCTAAAGTTTTCCAAGCGATCTGTAGCTTCACTTGGAAAACTGACAGGTTAGTCACACTTGTCAAACATAGTGTTTGACAAGTGTGACCAACTTTTTACTATAGATGCTGCCTATGCAGCATCAATAGTAAAAGATAGAATGTTTAAAAATAATAAAAAAAATAAAAAAAATGGTTATACTCACCTGCAGACAACCGATCTCCTCAGCGGCGTCCATTGTCCTATAGATGGTGTGTGTGCGCAGGACCTTCCATGACGTCGCGGTCATGTGAGCGGTCACATGACCGGTCTTGCGACCAATCACAAGACCATGACGTCATCGCAGGTCCTTCACCGCACACCAGCTATAGGAACAGAAGCGGCAGCATGCATCGGAGAGGCGGGAAGACTCCGGAGACCATCGAAGGTGAGTATATTACTATTTTTTATTTTAATTCTTTTTTTTTTGACCAATTATATGGTGCCCAGTCTGTGGAGGAGAGTCTCCTCTCCTCCACCCTGGGTACCAACCGCATATAATCTGCTTACTTCCCGCATGGTGTGCACAGCCCCGTGCGGGAAGTAAGCAGATCAATGCACTCCAAGGTGTGCAGAATCCCCGCAATTCCGCAATTTTAATGAACATGTTGCTTTTTTTTCCGCGATGCGATTTTTTCGCGGAAAAAAATGCAACATTTGCACAAAAAATGCGGAATACCCTTTAAATCATAGGAGGCATATGTTAGCGTTTTTTTCGCATTTTTATCACGTTTTTATAGCGAAAAAACATGAAAAAAACGCAAAAAATCCTGAACGTGTGCACATGGCCTTATAGTTCTAATTTGCAGCTCATGATTATTCCATATTTACAGTACCCCTATTTATTTGAAGACAGTGTAGCTCAAGATCCTCTTTTCTCCAGTTGAAGCATTTTTTCTATTTGAAATTATGGGGAGCTATAGACTTCAATGAATTAAACTACGCATATGAATTGTAGCTTATCCATACATTACTCATTAATCCTGAAAACCATGGCTGTGATTTTATCCAAGTCCTCTTTTGTAGTCTTTTCAAGAAAGCTATTTTCCAATTTTGCCAAAGAATAGATAAGCATTTATTTGTTTCCAACTTGACTGCTTGCTAGATATAAAGTTACAAATAATTAAATCTCTGCAATAATAACAAATCCCAATATATCGCTGTATATTAGTGGCTGTAGTGGTGACTTTAGAACTGCTGTGGTCAGTGATAGGTTGACATGGTAACATGTTGAGACATTTTGGAGCCCATTAGGTACATTGAGCTAGAAAGGTGAATTCTTTGCTCAGTTTTTTACAATAAGCTTTGCATATCCTCTAATAACCTAAAAAAGACATGTAGAACATTATGAGCTCTTACATTCGACCCCTCTCAAATACTGTAATGCAAACATAACCTTAGTAATGTCAAAGTGCTTTCACACTCATTACACAGGTCTACAAAAAAAAAAAAAAATTCTGGCATGGACTTTAAGAACAGTTTTAGACTAATTTGAGAGTGCTGAATTCAAATCTGATTTTATAATTTCTCTATCACATCACGTTTTTGCGCTACAGGTATATAGCCCATTTTGAAGTATTCCATGATAAATATAAGTAGTGTATGAAAGGTGCCAGTTTATACGGTTCACTAAGGTAAATTTAGTTTTCATTTAGTCTCCCAATAAATGTTAGAATATCTTTGTTTTCTTTGAACATACATAATTCCCATTTGTTATGATAACACCCTTGTTTTCTGTGCTACTGGGCCAGTAGAGCTACAGCAGAGCATTGGGTGGAAACTGAATGGCCTCAGCGACGAGTTTGGCATCTGGCGATAAGAATGTTATCCATGATCCTCTAGTGGATAGGAAAGACATTGTCTTTCCTCCCTTACACATAAAACTTGGATTGATGAAGCAGTTTGTCAAAGCTCTCAATCACAGTGGAGAATGCTTTAACTATATATGTTCAACTTTTCCTGGTCTTAGTGAAGAGATAAAAAAGGCTGGAATATTTGATGGACCTCAAATAAGAACACTTATGAGAGACCCAAATTTTATCACATCAATGAACGAGACAGAAGAAAGAGCTTGGAATGCATTTTGTAATGTGGTGCAGAATTTTCTAGGGAATAAGATAGCAGACAACTATGAAGAGATTGTGGAAGAGCTATTAATGAGTCTGCGAAATCTTGGATGTAGAATGAGTATCAAGATTCACTATTTACACAGCCATTTAGACTTTTTTCCAGAGAACCTTGGGGATGTGAGTGAGGAACAAGGGGAGCGTTTTCATCAGGACATTAAAACAATGGAAGAACGATATCAAGGCCGGTGGGACATATGATGGCTGACTATTGCTGGAGCTTGATGAGAGACAACCCAGAAGCTGTGCATCAAAGATCAGCCAAGAAAAGAAAGTTCAAATAACTGACATTTGTCATTCATCTGTGTGCCATATATATGTGTTTTTATATTTTGTAGTTTAATTCTGTAAGGATATTTGATTTGCGGTACATAGACTTTGTAATCTTTGTTATTCCTTGATTAAAAATATACAATGTAGTATAGAAAATCATGTGTTTTATCATAAAACATTAGATAGGAGTAATTTTCATCAAAAATTGAAAATATCTCAAAATCCTGATGTGATGGCCAAAAACTGAGTTCATATTCAGGC
This sequence comes from Ranitomeya variabilis, assembly GCF_051348905.1. Classification (NCBI taxonomy): domain Eukaryota; kingdom Metazoa; phylum Chordata; class Amphibia; order Anura; family Dendrobatidae; genus Ranitomeya; species Ranitomeya variabilis. The sequence goes on along the minus strand of NC_135232.1, from coordinate 1,074,858,310 downwards.
GTGCTTCAGTGTGCAAGCACTGGGAAAGGTCAGAGAGGCCCAGCGCCTGCACACTGCAGAGAAGTGCGCCCAATGCTTGAGTATAATAAAACTTTTTTTTTTTTATTATTTTTCGGGTCGGATCTGGGGCTTATCTACAGCATTATACAATGTTGTATATAAGCCCTGAAAGGCGGTGTCTGCATCTTATAGCGGCCAAATCAGTTGACAGGTTCGCTTTGATAAACCCCTAAACATGCCACAATCACGCCTATCCTTAAAAAGCCAACCCTCGATCCGACTGCTATGTCCAGCTATCGCCCAATATCGCTGCTTCCATTCACTTCCAAATTCCTGGACCAGCACGTCCACGCTGAACGTTCCTCCCACCTCTCATCTTACTTGCTCTCTGACAATCTACAATCTGGTTTCCGCCCCCATCACTCAACTGAGACAGCCCTGACCAAAATTACTAACGACCTACTTACAGCCAAAGCTAACAGACAATACTCTGTACTTCTAGACCTGTCCTCTTCTTTCGACACAGTTGACCACTGCCTCCTACTACAGATCCTCTCCTCCTTTGACATCAAAGACCTCGCCCTATCCTGCATCTCCTCATACCTTTTCAACCACACATTTTGCGTCTCCCACTCCCACGCTACCTCCTCATGCCACCCTCTCTCTGTTGGAGTACCCCAAAGCTCTGTTCTAGGACCCCTACTCTTCTCAATCTATACACTTTGCCTGGGAAAACTCATAAAGTCCCATGGATTCCAGTACCACCTTTATGTTGATGACACTCAGATCTAACTTTCTGGCCCAAACGTCACCTCTCTGCATAAGCCCTATGCTCCTTCTTCTCCTCTCGCTTCCTCAAACTCAATGTGGACCTCATCATCTTTCCTCCATCTCATAGATCTTCCTTACCTGACCTCTCTGTTGCAATTAACAACATCATGCTTTCTGCTGCCTCGGAGTAACCCTTGACTCTGCCCTGTCCTTCAAACCGCACATCCAAGCTCTTTCCACCTCCTGTCGCCTTCAGCTCAAAAATATCTCCATAATCTGTCCTTTCCTCAACAGTCAATCTACTAAAATGCTTGTGCATGCCCTCATCATCTCCCACCTTGACTATTGCAACATCCTTTTCTGTGGCCTCCCTGCTAACACCCTTGCATCTCTCCAGTCCATCCTTAACTCTGCTGCCCAACTAATTAATCTCTCTCCTCGCTACTCCTCCACTTCCCCCTCTGCAAATCTCTTCACTGGCTCCCATTCCCTCAGCGTATCCAGTTCAAATTACTAATACTAACCTACAAAGCCATCCATAACCTGTCTCCTCCATATATCTCTGAACTAATCTCCCGATATCTTCTCTCACGTAATCTACGGTCCTCCCAAGACCTCCTTCTCTCCTCCACACTTATTCGCTACTCACCTAGCCACCTCCAAGACTTCTCCGGAATATCACCCATCCTCTGGAATTCTTTACCCCAGCACGTCCGACTATCAACCACATTTGGATCCTTCAGACGGGACCTGAAAACCCACCTCTTCAGGAAAGCCTACAGCCTGCACTGACCCCTCTGCCTCCTCACCACTACCGAAGCTACCGCCTCATCAACACCGGAGCTCCTGCAACCCTCAACTTATTGTCTCCTTGCCCACCATCCTGTAGAATGTAAGCCTGCAAGGGCAGGGTCCTCGCCCCTCTGTATCAGTCTGTAATTATTAGTTTGCTTACTGTAAGTGATATCTGTAATTTGTATGTAACCCCTTCTCATGTACAGCACCATGGAATCAATGGTGCTATATAAATAAATAATAATAATAATATTCGTAATCAGCAGCCAAAATTGACTTAAAATATGTTTTAAAACCTTTTGCCAGAAAAATTGTGCTGACCAGTGTTATCTATCGAATTTGTCCAGTGATTTATGAATCCTCTACTCTTCTCTATTACTAAGCTTTTCACTATTCATATTAACCATAAAATGGATGCTACAGCTGCTTTTATACAGGATATAATAGCTTATTCCTGATTGGCTGTGCTGTATCATGCAATGTGTTAGTTGTAAAACATTAATGAGAAACTCACTTGACCCTGCTCAATGTCATGTGAGCCTTATTTGACTAATTAAATATTTTACATTGTAAAAAATGGTGGTGGGCAGTTTTAGCAATTTGTGGGAAGCAAAACACAAATTTTCCCATTTGACCCAGCATATGCAATAATTCGGGAGAAATTCTGTATGGATCAAATCAATTCACTCATCTGAAATTGAGATTTTTTTTGTGTTACCTATTGTCAGGTTTTTTTTAATTTTCTGTTCCATGTTTTTGTTTTATTAGCAAATGAATATATTAGCAATTAACATACAAAGCAATAAAACTATCTTCGATAATTTTAGAAATGTAATGAATGTGGATTGAAACATGTTTTAAAGGTGCTTCAGATTTATGGTAAATAATATTTTACTCGTGCTTCATTTCCAGTTTTTGCACTTTTTAATGTTCTAACCAATGCTAGCACAAAAAAAGGATTCAGAGATCCTCCAAAAATTCAGAAAAATAGCAAAAAGGGCAGGAGATCCTTACCTGCCTGGGCCTCCAAACAATTGCACAGTCAGGATGCAGTGGACCCATGTGGTTAAGATCGCGGCACCACAGGTGCAGAAATACCGATGAGGCAGCCACTCACAACCTACCAAATTAATGGAGGGGGTGGCTGCTTGGCATATGACTGCACATTAGAGATTTGAATGTAGCGCTGTTTACACAATGGGAATGCACAGCATCAAGGTTAACAGCCTATTAGTGATGCCCTTCTATTAGCTCAGGCGGGCTGCCCAATGCTATTAAGATGCATCCCATGTGAACAGACACCACAGTTTACAAGACAGAATGGGCCCAACTGCACCCCGAAAAAATGCAAAAAATGCATATATAAAAAAAGTGAGGTATTAGTTTATATTCTGGCCAAAATATGTAAACTCGCAATCCACGTCACGGGTCCCCACGCTTACGCTGTGCATTCCCATTGTGTGAACTGCACCACATACAAGTCTCAAATGTGCAGTCATATGCCAAGCAGCCACCCCCTCCATTAATTTGGTAGGTTGTGAGTGGCTGCCTCATCCGTATTTCTGCACCTGTGTTGCCGCCATCTTAACCACATGGGTCCCCTGCATCCTGACAGTGCATTTGTTTGGAGGCCCAGGCAGGTAAGCATCTCCTGCTCTTTTAGCTATTTTTCTCACTTTTTAATGTTCATAGCAAAATAACTGCCCTTATTCATCAAGACCTGTGCGAACTGACAATGAGTCAGACGGTACTGATTCATTAAAAGGTGTACATCTCTTAATGGATCAGGAACGTCTGACAAGTTATCGTTGCCTCTCTGTACCTTCATACAAATCTTACTCCGTTCGAGGACTGGAATAAGATTTGAGGTGTACGATACAATCAATCAGCCGTGCTGTGGCATCATGCCCCTGTCCTGACCCACCTTTGCCCATTTTGGCAGAAGTTATAGAATTCTAGTGTAACAGCTATTATGAATTGAGACCTATACCTTTTATGTTTCAAACATTTAAAATATGCACAGTTGTGAGCTCTTTTTCCTTATCAAAGTTTATTACTACACCAATGACTAGCTGAGTTCATCATGCTGATAATATGTTTTGTTTGCATATTTACATAATATTTTAGTCTATTGTGTCATTTTAGGAGCTGTTCTACTTTAATACTGAGAATAGTATTTAAGTTTTAGCAGGCCAATATTAGTTTAGACAACAGAAGCCAAAGCCATTAAGTAGGGCTTCATTATTTTTCCAGCTGAAAATGGTTCCTAGAAATGTTTAATCTAAAATCACTGCACTGTATAAATTGTTTTTAGATTACCAATTTATTGAAAGTCATCTAAACATTGTGTTTGACCGCTTCTCACTTTCCTGTAAATTCTTATTACTTTGCAAATGGATGCGTTGTCTTTCTATAATGCTTTTTTTCTCTTTCTTTCAGTTTTTACTTGCATTAATTCTCCCTTGGTTTTTATGTGTAGAGCTAGACTTATTGTTCCCACTTTATATACAGTCTGGATCAGGACATGACACAATACAGTTTTCTTCCAAAAGTTACTTTAGGAATGATAAACCGTGCATACAGATTACTCCTCGCACATTTATAAAGTACCATGAGAGCAGACTGTTCTAAGCTTGGGAGATATCAATAGTGTGGTACTCCCCACTGAGAGTGGATGTAACTGATACTCATGAATCCAATATAAAGTTTGATAGCCTCTAAGTGGCTAAGCTAATTGATTAGCGTATTAGAGGAAAATTACAAATTATCTTTTAATATTTGTATCTAAAATAATTACCACTTGCAAAGTATTGTGCTGCTAAAATTTGATATAGTAGCACACAAATAGCTAGGTACCAAATAAAATACAAAAAATATCGGTGCAGCACTAGCAGAGACAAAAAAAATACATACGTGGGTGCAAAGCCTACCAGGCAAAACCAAGCCTCAAAATAGTATTCAAAAAGATAAAGGCAACACTCCAAAGTCCAATATTCTGTGGTTTATTGACCCATTATAACACGGTAATGGTTTGTTCCAAGAGTGCAACTTTTTCAAGCAGTAAAGTGTTAACGATTGGTATATACAGTAAATAGCAATTTGAATTATATAACAGTTAAAATATAAATTCATCAATTTTAAACACATTCATGCATATAGTGAATTGTGCAAAATATATGAAATATATGTGCTTAGATAAGTTTAATGCCGCAAAAAGTATGCATTCCATTTTAAATAAGGTGAGTGCAGATAAAATACATCTCAATTGGTTACAACCATCTCACGTGTAGCAGCAGGGTGGCTCAGTGGTTGTATTGTAGCGCTGTGGTCCAATATCTGCAATGAGTCTGTATGTTCTCCCCATGTTTGCTTAGGTTTCCTCTGGGTTCTCTGTTTTTTCTCTAACATTTCAAAGATATACTATTAGGGAATTTAGATTGTGAGCCCCATTGGGAACAGCGATGATAATGTGTGTAAAGCGCTGTGGGATACCATAGTGTTATGTAAGCAAAGCATATTAATAAATAAATAATAAAATAGATGTGTATATAATTAATTATATTTATGACTCACCCCACAATTCCTAGTAACACAGAAACATCATTGCCGCTGTTGGCATCCCAAGAACCACAATGCTCATGTCCAAAGCATGTGGAATATAAAATACTATAGATTCTCATCTATGCATGTGCGCCATCATGTTGAAGTCTAAGGCGCCATTTTGTAGAAGACAATTTCATCACATATGCTCGCACATGCACTATTTCTATTATTATTTCTATTATTTCTATTAAAAGTAGTCTGATGCCATACTACTACAGGGCATGGCCATTAAATTTATATTATCCTTATTATCACAGAAAAACTGCAAAATTAACCCCAAGTTCTACTACATATCGGACTATACCTTTTCCTTTATGGTTACTTTAATGTCAACAAGAACATCTTCAAGTATATATTTATTGTGGAAGTACATATATTCAATTAAATTAACCTATGCCATGCAATCAAACTATATACCTTTGAAAAAGGTCTGGCAATTAAGTATTTGACAAAAGAATATAACCAAAATGTATAATTTAGATAGAAATACTTAACCATCCTCTAGTGTTAGCTTTCTGTTACTCTTTCTTATGTTAACGGGTCGGTTTTGACCCGTGTCTTAAATCACCCCTAGGATACCCTAAAAACAGTTATTTATGATCCAATTTGTTTCTTACCTCTTAGTTACCTTGTTAGGGTTTCTCATCCATGGAAGGACTGATTTTAATATTTTTGTTGTTGCCCCATGGGCCTCTCATTTGAGAGCATACCCTTCATTTTCAATATAGAAATATTGTCAAATGAACCTCAAGAGAATAATATAAACTTAAAAAAGTTTGTTATATTACCTGACTATTACTGAATGGTTTTAGAACACATTTCTGAAATGTAAAAAAATATACATATATATATATTTTATATTATTAACTCTAGTAACATCTATGGTGTTATGGGTCAATTTTGACCCATATCTGTTGTGAATTTGGATTCTGGGCTCCCCCGGTGGCTACTGGTGGAATTGAACTGGTGTTTTCATCTTCTCTGTTCACCTGTTCCCATCAAGATGTGGGAGTCGCTATATAACCTTGCTGCTCTGTTAGTTGCTTGCCGGTCAACAATGTTATCAGAAGCCTCTCTGTGCTTGTTCCTGCTCCTAGACAACTACTAGATAAGTTGGACTCTTGTCCATGTTTGTTTTTGCATTTTTGTTCCAGTTCACAGCTGTAGTTTCGTTACTGTGTCTGGAAAGCTCTTGTGAACAGGAATTGCCACTCTGGTGTTATGAGTTAATGCCAGAGTTTTAAAGTAATTCCTGGATGGTGTTTTGATAGGGTTTTCAGCTGACCATGAAAGTGTCCTTTCTGTCTTCTGCTATGTAGTAAGTGGACCTCAAATTTGCTAAACCTATTTTCATACTACGTTTGTTATTTCATCTTAATTCACCGCCAATACATGTGGGGGGCCTCTGTCTCCTTTTGGGGTATTTCTCTAGAGGTGAGCTAGGACTAATATTTTCCTCTGCTAGCATTATTTAGTCCTCCGGCTGGTGCTGGGCATCTAGAATCAACGTAGGCATGCTACCCGGCCACTGCTAGTTGTGTGTTAGGTTTAGTTCATGGTCAGCTCAGTTCCCATCTTCCAAGAGCTAGTTCCTATATATGCTGATGCTATGTTCTCTTGCCATTGAGAACATGACAGTTTGACCGGCCCGCAAAGTGTTAATTGTTTGGGCTGAAGCAGGAGAAAAAGAAGTGTTTAAGGGAATTTTTTTTTTTTTTTTTCCCTCAGAGTTTTGCTGCCTAGCCCTTAATTGCTGTCTAGCTGCTTCTTACCTCCTCTTAACCCTTGTATGGCTCTGTGTCCACCTGTTTGTAATGGATCTTCAGAGTGTAACTGCAGGTTTGAATAATCTCGCCACGAAGGTACAAAATTTGCAAGACTTTGTTTTTCATGCACCTGTATCTGAGCCGAGAATTCCTTGGCCGGAATTTTTCTCGGGGAATAGATCTGGGTTTCAGAATTTTCGAAATAATTGCAAATTATTTTTGTCCCTGAAATTTCGCTCTGCCGGAGACCCTGCACAGCAGGTCAGGATTGTGATTTCCTTGCTCCGGGGCGACCCTCAAGACTGGGCTTTTTCATTGACACCAGGGGATCCTGCGTTGCTCAATGTGGATGCGTTTTTTCTGGCTTTGGGGTTGCTTTATGACGAACCTCATTTGGAGCTTCAGGCAGAAAAAACTTTGATGTCCCTATCTCAGGGGCAAGATGAAGCGGAAATTTACTGTCAAAGATTCCGTAAATGGTCTGTGCTTACTCAGTGGAATGAGTGCGCCCTGGCAGCGACTTTCAGAGAGGGTCTCTCTGATGCCATTAAGGATGTTATGGTGGGGTTCCCTGTGCCTGCGGGTCTGAATGAGTCCATGACAATGGCTATTCAGATCGATAGGCGTTTGCGGGAGCGCAAACCAGTGCACCATCTGGCGGTGTCCACTGAGAAGTCGCCAGAGAGTATGCAGTGTGATAGAATTCTGTCCCGAAGCGAGCGGCAGAATTTTAGACGGAAAAATGGGTTGTGTTTCTATTGTGGTGATTCTACTCATGTTATATCAGCATGCTCTAAGCGCACTAAAAAGCTTGATAAATCTGTTTCCATTTGCACCTTACCGTCTAAGTTTATTCTATCTGTGACCTTGATTTGCTCTTTGTCATCTATTACCACGGACGCCTATGTCGACTCTGGCGCCACTTTGAGTCTTATGGATTGGTCCTTTGCCAAACGCTGTGGGTATGATTTAGAGCCTTTGGAGACTCTTATTCCTCTGAAGGGGATTGACTCCACCCCATTGGCTAATAATAAACCACAATACTGGACACAAGTAACTATGCGTATTAATCCGGATCACCAGGAGATTATTCGCTTTCTGGTGCTGTATAATCTACATGATGATTTGGTGCTAGGATTGCCTTGGCTGCAATCTCACAACCCAGTCCTCGACTGGAGAGCTATGTCTGTGTTGAGCTGGGGATGTAAGGGGGCTCATGGGGATGTACCTGTGGTTTCCATTTCATCATCTATTCCCTCTGAAATTCCTGAGTTCCTGTCTGACTATCGTGACGTCTTTGAAGAATCCAAGCTTGGTTCATTACCTCCGCACCGAGAGTGCGATTGTGCCATAGATTTAATCCCGGGTAGTAAATACCCAAAGGGTCGTTTATTTAATCTGTCTGTGCCTGAACATGCTGCTATGCGAGAATATATAAAGGAGTCCTTGGAAAAGGGACATATTCGTCCATCGTCATCTCCCTTAGGAGCCGGTTTTTTCTTTGTGTCAAAAAAAGACGGCTCTTTGAGACCATGTATCGATTATCGGCTTTTGAATAAAATCACTGTAAAATATCAATACCCATTGCCGTTGCTGACTGATTTGTTTGCTCGCATAAAGGGGGCCAAGTGGTTCTCTAAGATTGACCTTCGTGGGGCGTATAATTTGGTGCGAATCAGGCAGGGGGATGAGTGGAAAACCGCATTTAATACGCCCGAGGGCCACTTTGAGTATTTAGTGATGCCTTTTGGTCTTTCAAATGCTCCGTCAGTTTTCCAGTCCTTTATGCATGATATTTTTCGCGATTATTTGGATAAATTTATGATTGTGTATCTGGATGATATTCTGATTTTTTCGGATGACTGGGACTCTCATGTCCAGCAAGTCAGGAGGGTTTTCCAGGTTTTGCGGTCTAATTCTTTGTGTGTGAAGGGTTCTAAGTGTGTTTTTGGGGTACAGAGGATTTCCTTTTTGGGATATATTTTTTCTCCCTCTTCCATTGAAATGGATCCTGTCAAGGTTCAAGCTATTTGTGATTGGACGCAGCCCTCTTCTCTTAAGAGTCTTCAGAAATTTTTGGGCTTTGCTAACTTTTATCGTCGATTTATTGCTGGTTTTTCGGATATTGCTAAGCCATTGACCGATTTGACTAAGAAGGGTGCTGATGTTGCTGATTGGTCCCCTGACGCTGTGGAGGCCTTTCGGGAGCTTAAGCGCCGTTTTTCCTCTGCCCCTGTGTTGCGTCAGCCTGATGTTGCTCTACCTTTTCAGGTTGAGGTCGACGCTTCTGAGATCGGAGCTGGGGCAGTGTTGTCGCAGAAAAGTTCTGACTGCTCCGTGATGAGGCCTTGTGCCTTCTTTTCCCGTAAATTTTCGCCCCCTGAGCGGAATTATGATGTTGGGAATCGGGAGCTTTTGGCCATGAAGTGGGCTTTTGAGGAGTGGCGTCATTGGCTTGAGGGGGCCAGACATCAGGTGGTGGTATTGACTGACCACAAAAACTTGATTTATCTTGAGACCGCCAGGCGCCTGAATCCTAGACAGGCGCGCTGGTCATTATTTTTCTCTCGGTTTAATTTTGTGGTGTCATACCTACCGGGTTCTAAGAATGTTAAGGCGGATGCCCTTTCTTGGAGTTTTGAGCCTGACTCGCCTGGTAACTCTGAGCCCACAGGTATCCTTAAGGATGGAGTGGTATTGTCAGCCGTTTCTCCAGACCTGCGGCGGGCCTTGCAGGAGTTTCAGGCGGATAGACCTGATCGTTGCCCACCTGATAAACTGTTTGTTCCTGATGATTGGACCAGTAGAGTCATCTCTGAGGTTCATTCTTCTGCGTTGGCAGGTCATCCTGGCATTTTTGGTACCAGGGATTTGGTGGCAAGGTCCTTCTGGTGGCCTTCCCTGTCACGAGATGTGCGAGGCTTTGTGCAGTCTTGTGACGTTTGTGCTCGGGCCAAGCCTTGTTGCTCTCGGGCTAGTGGATTATTGTTGCCCTTGCCCATTCCTAAGAGACCTTGGACGCACATCTCGATGGATTTTATTTCAGATCTGCCTGTTTCTCAGAAGATGTCTGTCATCTGGGTGGTGTGTGACCGTTTCTCTAAGATGGTCCATTTGGTTCCTCTGCCCAAGTTGCCTTCTTCTTCCGAGTTGGTTCCTCTGTTTTTTCAAAATGTTGTTCGTTTGCATGGTATTCCTGAGAATATCATTTCTGACAGAGGGACCCAATTCGTGTCTAGATTTTGGCGGGCATTCTGTGCTAGGATGGGCATAGATTTATCTTTTTCGTCCGCTTTCCATCCTCAGACGAATGGCCAGACCGAGCGGACTAATCAGACCCTGGAGACATATCTGAGGTGTTTTGTGTCTGCTGACCAGGATGATTGGGTTGCTTTTTTGCCATTGGCAGAGTTCGCTCTCAATAATCGGGCCAGCTCTGCCACTTTGGTGTCCCCGTTTTTCTGTAATTCGGGGTTTCATCCTCGATTTTCCTCTGGTCAGGTGGAATCTTCGGATTGTCCTGGAGTGGATGCTGTGGTGGAGAGATTGCATCAGATCTGGGGGCAGGTGGTGGACAATTTGAGGTTGTCCCAGGAGAAGACTCAGCTTTTTGCCAACCGCCACCGTCGTGTTGGTCCTCGGCTTTGTGTTGGGGATTTGGTGTGGTTGTCTTCTCGTTTTGTCCCTATGAGGGTCTCTTCTCCTAAGTTTAAGCCTCGGTTCATCGGCCCGTATAAGATATTGGAGATTCTTAACCCTGTTTCCTTCCGTTTGGACCTCCCTGCATCCTTCTCTATTCATAACGTTTTTCATCGGTCATTATTGCGCAGGTATGAGGTACCGGTTGTGCCTTCCGTTGAGCCTCCTGCTCCGGTGTTGGTTGAGGGTGAGTTGGAGTACGTTGTGGAGAAAATCTTAGACTCTCGTGTTTCCAGACGGAGACTCCAGTATCTGGTCAAGTGGAAGGGATACGGCCAGGAGGATAATTCTTGGGTGAATGCATCTGATGTTCATGCCTCTGATCTGGTTCGTGCCTTTCATAGGGCCCATCCTGATCGCCCTGGTGGTTCTGGTGAGGGTTCGGTGCTCCCTCCTTGAGGGGGGGGTACTGTTGTGAATTTGGATTCTGGGCTCCCCCGGTGGCTACTGGTGGAATTGAACTGGTGTTTTCATCTTCTCTGTTCACCTGTTCCCATCAAGATGTGGGAGTCGCTATATAACCTTGCTGCTCTGTTAGTTGCTTGCCGGTCAACAATGTTATCAGAAGCCTCTCTGTGCTTGTTCCTGCTCCTAGACAACTACTAGATAAGTTGGACTCTTGTCCATGTTTGTTTTTGCATTTTTGTTCCAGTTCACAGCTGTAGTTTCGTTACTGTGTCTGGAAAGCTCTTGTGAACAGGAATTGCCACTCTGGTGTTATGAGTTAATGCCAGAGTTTTAAAGTAATTCCTGGATGGTGTTTTGATAGGGTTTTCAGCTGACCATGAAAGTGTCCTTTCTGTCTTCTGCTATGTAGTAAGTGGACCTCAAATTTGCTAAACCTATTTTCATACTACGTTTGTTATTTCATCTTAATTCACCGCCAATACATGTGGGGGGCCTCTGTCTCCTTTTGGGGTATTTCTCTAGAGGTGAGCTAGGACTAATATTTTCCTCTGCTAGCATTATTTAGTCCTCCGGCTGGTGCTGGGCATCTAGAATCAACGTAGGCATGCTACCCGGCCACTGCTAGTTGTGTGTTAGGTTTAGTTCATGGTCAGCTCAGTTCCCATCTTCCAAGAGCTAGTTCCTATATATGCTGATGCTATGTTCTCTTGCCATTGAGAACATGACACATATCTAACTACTTTATGAAAAAGGCAAACAACAGATTTTTTTTCCTATAGAACTTTAATACAAACAAAAGATGAAAATTATAGTAACATTAATAGCAATAATAATAAAAAGTAGCTTTTCTAGGTCAAACAAACAACAATCAATCAAGCAAATCAAATCAACAGAAATCAAGTACTAGTTTTTAGATGCATTAGTACTTAGATGCATGTGTGACAAAAAGTGACACTTTTTGTGTGTTCTTTGCAGGGGTATTTTTTGCAGGCGAAGCACGATGTGTTTGTCTTTCTGTCCTTATTGCTAGGGCAGACCTGACACCTCTTTCTTTTAGAATCAGGTGGTCTCACTGGGGTTGTGGCTGTTGTGGTTGATGTTGAGGCAGGCCTGGTTGAGGAGGATGCTGGTGATGATCCTCTTTGTGTTGCTGTGGGTGTGGACGAAGCACTTGTTGAGCTCTGGAGTTGTCGGACCAAGGCTGCAGCGGCTGGGTCTCGGGGCACTCGTTCCCTTTGGTCAATGTGCGCCTTGACAAGGGATCTTCCTAGTTTCTCAAGAAACATCATCCGCTTGTTTTTTTTCTTTGAATTCCATCCTTGGTGAATGTGGGTCCACAACACAAATGAATTGCATGCTGACACATCAAGGATGTTGTAAAATACAACCATTGGCCATCTCCTAGTCATTCGCTGGTAAGTGTAGGTGGCAGTCAGCTTGTCCAGGTTGTCCACTCCTCCTTTGTTTTTGTTATAGTCCAGGATGATTCTGGGCTTTTTGTCACTTCCTGATGACACAGCTGCATCTTTGTGAAGTGTGGACATCAGTACCACATTCCGTCGTTTTTTCCTCCTGAGAAGTTCTTGCCAAGGTCATAGCTGGTAAAAAAATTGTCACAAGTAATGTTGTGACCCTGCAGTCCAGTAGTCATATCGAGGACTACACGTTTTCCTTTGTTTATTTCAGGGATGCCGCTTGCAGACTTGCCTGTGTAAATCTGTAGATTCCATGCAAAGCTAGTTTTTGCATCACAGGCTGCCCAGATTTTTATGCCGTATTTGCCTGGCTTACTTGCCATGTATTGCCAGAAGGGGCATTTTCCGTGGAAAGGGAGAAAATGTTCATCTACTGTCACCTCTGGCATTGGGTTGAACATCAGTGGAAGAAGCTGTACCCATTTCTCCCAAACATCCCTGATGGGAGCAAGTTTGTCAGATTTTGTTCTGGTGTCTCTGTTGTCAAATCTGAGGACTCTTGATATCATTTGAAACTTTTGAAGTGACATTGTTGCCTGGAAAATATTCCTGCCTGTCGATGCGTCCCAGGGACTATCAGTGGCCTCATTGCAGGATTTGTACACTCCAGCAAGGAGAAGAACACCAATTTAGGCATCCAGGACATCATCATGAAGGTCATTCCACATGTCGCCGTGGACTTTTTTTCCTTCAAGGTTTGTCATAGCAATAATGACTTTTTTGGCATAAACAGATCAAAACATGTCTTGATGTCACTTACTCTTGTCTCAGCAAACCTTGTGATCCCAGGGGTCATTTTTATGACATTTGCAGCATCTGCCCTGCCATGTACATCTGGAGGTACTGAGCTCCAACTGATCTTGCCACTTTTTTATTTGAATCTTTTAGCGGTAGCAGCTTCAGCACCAGTGACCTCCTCATCAGACTGATCAGAACTGTCTGTGTCTTCCAGTTGATACTCCACATCATCTTCCTCCTCAGAAACCTGTTCATCTGTATCAGTTTGCTGCTGTGTGTCCTCTGATTCATTATCATCTAAGAAATAATCCAGAATTTGGCTTACATCAAATCTTCTCCTCATTGTTGCATCTGTAAACTGGAGATGTATACTCTGCAAAGTACCAACTCTAAGCTGATTTGGCCATACATGCCTGGACATGTCCCTAACTCAAGTTGTTGGAGGAAGAGCTGGCTGTGGGCTGTTGGTTTATATAGTGTTTATGAGTTCAGTTTTGGGACTTATTATTGTTTTTTTACTCTTATATTAGACCTGGGTCGAAATTGACCCCAACAACACAAATGTTATAATTTTAATAAGAGCATATTACAATTTAGTAAAATAGTTTTATTTTATTGTATTTTGTTTAAAAATAAGTTCCTGAAAAAGTCAAAAAGTCTTGATGCAATAAACAAATGTATGTAGAATTTGTATGCATTTAAAACCTAAAACGGGTCGGTCACGACCCTAACACTAGAGGAAGGCTGTAGAATGAACAAGATAGAACACATTGTTAAATGTGTAAATAGAATGAAATCTGTTAGATGGCAGAGTCAATCATAATTCATTGTATTTCTTCAAAGTGAAAAATGTCTGTAGAGGCATACATACAGTAAATTATCATAATTAAAATATTATATAAACAAAAAATAATAAAGTAAAAAATGTAAAATATAACTAGAAATAATAAAATGCAGAGAAAAAAAATCCTTTAAAGCGCAGATCCATCACATCAATTTAAAATGCACATTAAGACCATTTGATTTCAAAGATTCTAACCATTAAATCTACTCTAGTTATTCCTTTTTAAGTAATTTCTCCCTATTATACAGAATTAAAGATCCTTTTTCTTATACCCCAAATTTGCAAAAAGTTTTGATACCGATAAATCCAACTGCTTTTTAATAATCTTATGACCACACTGTTCAAATAGTCATTAAACTATATTGAATCAAAAAGTGTCTTTTTGTGTTTTTATTAAAAAATCAAAGCTTTATTTAGACCTATATAAATATATGCACACAGAATTAAAAAAGTGCCTCTAAACCAAGAGCAATTATCCACAAGAGGTCAGCTGAAGCTATATGTATATACAAAAAGAAACAGATGAGGCTAAAAACTCTTTCCTGCTTCTAAAAAAATGTGAAATGTTGGCTATGGATATTAAAGATTGCATTTGTTAGGGCTAGCGGAACGCACCAAATAATTAGAGAAAATGAATAAGGTGAGTTTGCAGCCCGGGGTCCATCGTGCAGAGATGGAACCTGCTGCTAAGCAATGACGGACTATATGGCGGTACAATGAGGATACACACATGGGTTAGCTTCACCCTATGTGAAAGAAGCGAACAGAAATAATAATTAAGTAGCACGAGACTGCATGCGGTGCCGCACTGGCGGATGCCACTAACCACCCAGACTTGGGTTTGGAAAGCGCGGTGATAGCGCACAGCGCCGCAATGGCGGTCACAGTAATAGACACTGTTTGTGTACCAGTGTTGGTAACAAGTCGGGCACTAGATTACAATCATCCTCCTTACGCAAGCATTCAAACACAAGGGAGGGGATGATTAAAGAGCGACTTTCACTCTCAACACACACACATAAACAAGAGTATACTAGCGCATGGCTGTGTGGCCATGCGAACCTTTTATAGCTGCAGCAAGTTCAGGACCTTCCTAGAGTACCAATGAGAACTGCTACAGTAACTGAGCAACTTCAGGACCTTCATAGAGGACCAATAGGAGCTACTGCAGTACCTGAGCATGTGACTCCAGACCTCCACTGAGAGGTCTTCCTTTGGACATGCTCAGAAGGGGAAAAGCAGGACTTAGTCACAGAGATGTCTGCTCGCCGCTGATCAGTACAGGCTACAATGGCAGAGCCTGGAAAGGCAGCAGTAACTCTTTGCACAGAATCAGACTGAGCGAGGCACTGGGACCGACGTCTCTGATGAGCAGGCTCCACTGCGGCTGATGCAGAATGAGAGACCACAGCAGAAATGGCTCGAGATTCCCCCTGTGCAGTGTTGGGAATTCGACTCCTAACATTACCCCCCTCCTAGGGTTCCCTCGTCCTTGGGCCTCGCTATGCTCAAAGGCTGCAATGAGCAGCGGAGCCCGAATTTACTCTACAGGTTCCCAGGTTCTGTCCTCAAGGCCGTGGCCCTTCCAGTCCACTAGATAGTATTTTTTGCCACGTACTACCTTGCACCCCATGACAGCATTCACCTCGTACTCATCCGTGGACAAACCCAATGTCCCAGCAGATGACTCAGAAAACCAGGACATATAGACGGGCTTTAAGAGGAAAACGTGGAAGGTGTCGGTAATACCAAGGCACGGAGGAACAGCCAAATGGTAGACCACAGGGTTAACCTGTTCCAGAACCTTGAAAGGACCAATGTAGCGAGGTGCAAACTTAGTGGATTCAACTCACAGCCTGATGTTATGGGCAGAGAGCCACACTAAGTTGTCAGGAGCGAAGGTCAGAGCGGGGTGCCGGTGAGCATCAGCAGAAACCCTCATTCTCTCCTTGGAAGCCCGAATGGCATCCTGTGTGCGGTCCCAAATGTCACGTGCCTCCACTACCCAGTCTGCCACCCTGGAATCAGTGGATGACATGGGCATGGGCACAGGAAAACACGGATGCTGGCCACAATTAAGGAGAAAAGGAGTCTGCCCAGTGGAATTGGCTACGGCATTGTTCAGAGCAAATTCATCTCAAGGATGCCCAGTCATCCTGCCTAGCAGAGACAAAATGTTGCAAATATGTCACCAGAGTCTGGTTGGCCCTCTCTACCAACCCATTCGTCTCGGGATGATATGCAGAGGAGAGATTTAGTTCTATGCTGAGTAAACGACAGCTCTCTCCAAAACCGAGACACGAACTGGGGACTCCGGTCACTTACAATTTTATCAGGCATGCCATGTAAATGGAAAATATGTTTAATGAACAACGCCGCCAAGGCCTGTGCAGAAGGTAACCGTGGAAGCGGCACCAAGTGCACCATCTTAGAAAAATGATAGGGGAAAACCTAGATAACGGTGCAGTTACGAGACTTCGGTAAGCCCACCACGAAATCCATCCCGACCATCTCCCAGGGCCTGTCTGCCACCGGCAGGGGGTAAAGTTGCCCAGCAGGCCATTGCCGAGGAGACCGATTCTTGGCACAGGAGACACATGTCCGAATATAGTCCCCGACATCACGGGCCATATGCAGCCACCAGTACGTCCTCGCCAAAAGCTCAGATGTCCTCAGAACACGTCCGCATAGGACCAATAGTGCTTGGGGAGAGAGGAAATATCTGCGGGTACCTCTGTAGAAGCAACCTGAATGCACTCCCTCTGACATCTACCCTCGCAGGGTTTACTCCATCCTAAAATTTTCCCTGTGGACCACTCTATATGAGGAGAATGATAGCAAAGCCATGGTATCCCCAACAGGACCTCATCAATTCCCTCAGGAATGACTAATAGGGAGATAATCTCCTGAGGTGATGGTGACATAGAAAGAGTGAATGGAATGGTCTGATGTGTAATCTGTGAGGGTAGTGTCGACCCATTTACCACTTGAACGGTCACAGGTTTGGCGAGCATCAGCAGGGATATTGCGTGACGCTGGGAAAAGCAGAAGACATGAAATTGCCTTCTGCCCTGGAGTCCAGGCAAAGCTCTACCATAAGAGTGGATGGGCCTATGGTAATTGTCCCCTTGAAGGACAATTTAGAGGAAAACGTCTCTGTATCTAGTGTACCAACTCCAACTACCACTAGACACCGACGTTCCACCGACTGCTGAGAACACTTGGAGGCAAGATGTCCTGACTGCTGGCAAACATGACAGACCATAAGTGCACGAGTGGACTGGGACTTAGATCCCGCACGCAACGCCTCTATGGCCTCATGTGACTCGAACGTCTGGACTGGAGATTCCTGAGGTTTGGCGAAGGTGGGAGCCAACCGAAACCTCTGCATACACTGGGCTCGCTCCAACCTTCACTAGTGAAAACGAGGGTCGATGTGGGTTGACATAGCTATGAGCTCCTCCAGTGTGGCGGGAATCTCCCTAGTGGCCAAAGTGTCTTTCATATGGTCAGCCAGCCCTCTCCAAAATACCGGGATAAGGGCTTTATCCGACCATTCCAGCTCAGACGCTAATGTACGGAAGTGGATGACAAAATGGCATTTGCACTTTAGATCACAATCTGCTTCACCCAACAGGGATATTCCCGTATAATTTAGAAGTTATGGATGAGGATACGATATGAATGCAATCTTTAATATCCATAGCCAGCATTTAACATTTGTTTAGGAGCAGGAAAGAGTTTTAGCCTCATCTGTTTCTTTTTGGATATTCATATATATATATATATACTGTATGCTTCAGCTGACCTCTTGTGGATAATTGCTCTTGGTTTAGAGGCACTATTTTAATTCTGTGTGTGTATTTTTATATACAGTATGTCTAAATAAAGGTTTAATTTTCTTATAAAAAAAAACAAACAAAAAGACACTTCTTGATTCAATATAGTTTAATGACTATTTGATCAGTATGTTCATATATTTAGTGGAGTGTTGCCCACCCTTTGAGTAGGAGAATGGGCCTGGGTTATATGCTTTTTAATAATCGTGCAACGGTGATGCTTAATTCTTTTATTAAAGTCCCATGTTGTTTCCCCTATGTATAATAATTTACACTGGCACTGTAGGACATAAACAGCATAATCAGTATCACATGTCATATAGAATTTAATTAATAAATAATAGTGATGAGCATAGACATTCGGCACTATTCGTTACTCGCACGAATAGTACGGTATTCAGGCTATTTGTTACACATTGAGTAATTAGATATTCGCCTTGGTATATTCAAGTGACTAGCTCAGCATGTGTGATGCTAGTCACTTCTCACTGCTAAGATGTGAGTCAGAGTGGTCAGGGAGTCCAAGGTCTGAAGCCAGGAGGGTACATTATAAAACAGAAGGAAGAGACAAAAGCATAGTCAGGTAATGTTCCTAGGTCAGAGTACAGGGAGGATAATGGATAAGAGCTGAAAGGGTTAAACAGTCGATTGGTCAGAACAAAGTCCATGGTCAGGCAACAGATCAAGCATATGGAACTCAAGGCATAGAGAGCATAAAGCACAAACCTCACAAGATGAATGTACATCTGGCAGTGGTCTGGGAGAAGCTGCTCAGTTAAGAAGGCTTGGCCATTACCCGGGATAGTGAACACCTGAGACAGCTGATGCCTCTCAGTCATGGATTGGCTAGTTGAGCTGTCAATCAACACACCAACAGCTTAGCACACTCCTGAACCAGACTGGATATCATGCTGTCAATCAAAATACTGTCGGCTTCAACACGCCCCTGTACCAGATTGGTGGCCAAGCTGCCAGTAACTGCATCCCAGACATCCTGAAGGGTGGTACCATGACAGTACCCCCTCTTCTTGGGGAGGCTATCGAACCCCAGGCTTCCCAGGAACTTTTTGATGGAAGGCCCTGACTAACCGACTGGCCTTCACATCTCAAGCAGGGACCCAGTATCTCTCAAATGGTCCGTATCCTCTCCAGTGGATGAGGTACTGGAGGGAATTACGGATCCTCTGAGAATCTACAACCCTCTGAACCACATATTCCAGACCACCGTCACCTGAAATCAGAGGAGGCAGGGATGAAGGAGACAATTCAGAAGGGATATACTCCTTTAATAGGGAATTATGGAATAGATTAGGGATGTGAAGGGATGGAGGAAGCTTTAACCTAAATGCCACAGGATTGACCACCTCTAGGATCTCATATGGACCAATAAACTTTGGACCCAACTTCGCCGACGGCACTTTAAGTTTAATGTTCCTAGACGACAACAAAACCTAATCCAGAAATCTTATAAACAGGACCCAGCAAACGTCTTCTTTCGGCATTACATTTTTGGTGAATCTGGGCAGTAGCAATATTCTTTTGAACCTCCCGTCAGACATCCCCAAGTCTCTGCACAGCGATCTCCACCCCAGGGCATTCAGAACTAATCCTAGAAAAAATAGGAATGAATACCATAATTACAGAAGAATGTTGAGGTTCCAGTAAGTTGATTTACTTGACTGTTGAAATCAAACTCAGCGAGAGGTAAAAATGAAGACCAGTCCTCCTGTTGCATTGCCACAAAGCATCTTAAAATTTGTTCCAAAGATTGATTTGTCCTCAATCGGACCATTGGTTTCAGGGTGATAAGCAGAAGAAAATGACTAGTCAATCCCTAGTTTATTGCAAAAAGCTCTCCAAAATTTAGAGAGAAATTGTATTCCCCTATCAGACACAATGTTCAGAGGGATCCCATGTAACCTTACAATATGAGAAATAAACAAACTGGAGAGTGTCTCTGCATTAGGTATTCCTGACAAAGGAAAAAAATGAGCTTGTTTGCTGAATCCATCAACTACCACCCAATTAGCAGTCTTCCCATCAGACAGAGGCAAATCTGTAATGAAATCCATGGACAAATGAGTCCATGGTCTTTCTGGAATAGGCAATGGAGCCAATTCCACAGCTGGCCGGCTATGACTGAGTTTGGCTTATGTGCAGACTTCTCAAGCAAATACAAAATCTTTAATATCCTTATGCATGCATGGCCACCAAAAAAGTCTAGTGATGGATTTCCTTGTGGCAGTAACCCCAGGATGGCCACTTAAAATGGAATCATGAAATTCCTGTAACACCCACAACCTTAGGTACACAGGCACAAATAATTTGAACCCTGGGAAAGTAGAAGGAGCCAATGACTGGGCTATATGAATCTCCTCTTCCAGTTCCGAGGTTACCATAGACACCACAAAATCCTGAGGAATAACGGAGGATGGAGGAGAAATGGAATCTAGACAACGAGATAAAGCATCAGCTTTCACATTCTTAGAACCTGGCCTGAATGTAGTAGAAAAATTAAATCAAGAGAAAAACAAGGACCATCTGACCTTTCTAGGAGTTAACCTTTTAGCCGATTCAATGTAAGCTAAATTCTTGTGATCCATGATCACTGTAACTGGATGAACTGCCCCCTTCAAAAAATGCCTCCATTCCTCAAAGGCCAATTTGGCGGCAAGTAACTCCCGATTCCCAGCATCATAATTTCTCTCTGCCGGTGAAACATTTTTAGAAAGAAAAGCACGTGGACTGTTATGACCCCAATGGCGAGGGTCTCAGAGGAAAGTGGAAGTCTGCAGAATACAAAAATCCAGCTCATAGGGCAGTGGTAACTGGGTTGACCATATATCTACTCCTAACGCCAACACTAGAAGTAGCCGGGGATCATTCCTACGTTGATTCTAGATGACACGCGCCAGCCGGAGAATCTAGCTACCCCTAGTAGAGGAAAACAAAGACCTTTCTTGCCTCCAGAGAAGGGGACCCCAAAGCTGGATAGAAGCCCCCCACAAATAATGACGGTGAGGTAAGAGGAAATGACAAACACAGAAATGAACCAGGTTTAGCACAGAGAGGCCCGCTTACTGATAGCAGAATAAAGAAAGGTAACTTATATGGTCAACAAAAACCCTATCAAAATCCACACTGGAAATTCAAGAACCCCCGAACCGTCTAACGGTCCGGTGGGAGAACACCAGCCCCCCTAGAGCTTCCAGCAAAGGTCAGGATATAGTTTTGGAACAAGCTGGACAAAAATACAAAACCAAAACAAATAGCAAAAAGCAAAAGGCAGACTTAGCTGATATAACTGGAACCAGGATCAGTAGACAAGAGCACAGCAGACTAGCTCTGATAACTACGTTGCCAGGCATTGAACTGAAGGTCCAGGGAGCTTATATAGCAACACCCCTAACTAACGACCCAGGTGCGGATAAAAGGAATGACAGAAAAACCAGAGTCAAAAAACTAGTAACCACTAGAGGGAGCAAAAAGCAAATTCACAACAGTACCCCCCCCTTAGTGAGGGGTCACCGAACCCTCACCACGACCACCAGGGCGATCAGGATGAGCGGCATGAAAGGCACGAACTAAATCGGCCGCATGAACATCAGAGGCGACCACCCAGGAATTATCCTCCTGACCATAGCCCTTCCACTTGACCAGGTACTGAAGCCTCCGCCTGGAGAGGCGAGAATCCAAGATCTTCTCCACCACGTACTCCAACTCGCCCTCAACCAACACCGGAGCAGGAGGCTCAGCAGAAGGAACTACAGGCACAATGTACCGCCGCAACAAGGACCTATGAAATACATTGTGAATAGCAAACGACACAGGAAGATCCAGACGAAAAGATACAGGATTAAGGATTTCCAATATCTTGTAAGGCCCAATAAAACGAGGTTTAAATTTGGGAGAGGAGACCTTCATAGGAACAAAGCGGGAAGAAAGCCATACCAAATCCCCAACGCGTAGTCGGGGACCGACACCGCGGCGGCGGTTGGCAAAGCGCTGAGCCTTCTCCTGTGACAACTTCAAGTTGTCCACCACATGATTCCAGATCTGCTGCAACCTATCCACCACAGAATCCACCCCAGGACAGTCAGAAGGCTCCACATGACCCGAAGAAAAGCGAGGATGGAAACCAGAGTTGCAGAAAAAAGGTGAAACCAAGGTGGCGGAACTAGCCCGATTATTAAGGGCAAACTCAGCCAACGGCAAGAATGTCACCCAATCGTCCTGATCAGCAGAGACAAAACACCTCAAATAAGCCTCCAAAGTCTGATTGGTTCGCTCCGTCTGTCCATTAGTCTGAGGATGGAAAGCAGACGAAAACGACAAATCAATGCCCATCCTACTACAAAAGGATCGCCAGAACCTGGAAACGAACTGGGATCCTCTGTCAGACACAATATTCTCAGGGATGCCGTGCAAACGAACCACGTTCTGGAAAAACACAGGAACCAGATCGGAAGAGGAAGGCAGCTTAGGCAAAGGAACCAAATGGACCATCTTGGAGAAGCGATCACATATCACCCAGATAACGGACATGCCCTGAGATAGCGGAAGATCAGAAATGAAATCCATGGAGATATGTGTCCAAGGTCTCTTCGGGACAGGCAAGGGCAAGAGCAAACCGCTGGCACGAGAACAGCAAGGCTTAGCTCGAGCACAAGTCCCACAGGACTGCACAAATGACCGCACATCCCTTGACAAGGAAGGCCACCAAAAGGACCTGGCCACCAGATCTCTGGTGCCAAAAATTCCCGGGTGACCTGCCAACACCGAGGAATGAACCTCGGAAATGACTCTGCTGGTCCACTTATCCGGGACAAACAGTCTGTCAGGTGGACAAGACTCAGGCCTATCAGCCTGAAATCTCTGCAACACACGTCGCAGATCCGGAGAAATAGCTGACAAGATAACTCCATCTTTAAGAATACCAACAGGATCAGCGACTCCAGGAGCATCAGGCACAAAGCTCCTAGAAAGAGCATCGGCCTTCACATTCTTTGAACCAGGTAAATACGAGACAACAAAATCAAAGCGGGAGAAAAACAATGACCAGCGGGCCTGTCTCGGATTAAGGCGTTTAGCAGACTCGAGATACATCAGATTTTTGTGATCAGTCAAGACCACCACACGATGCTTAGCACCCTCGAGCCAATGACGCCACTCCTCAAATGCCCATTTCATGGCCAACAACTCCCGATTGCCCACATCATAATTTCGCTCGGCAGGCGAAAACTTCCTAGAGAAAAAGGCACCAAATTAGGTGTCTGTTCAGACAACACCATGAGGGAATTTGCGGTTTTGCGCTCCCGCAACCGCCGGTCAATTTGAATAGCCAGTGCCATAGTATCATTCAGACCTGTGGGAATGGGAAAACCCACCATAACATTCTTAATGGCTTCAGAAAGGCCATTTCTAAAATTAGCGGCCAGTGCACACTCGTTCCAATGTGTCAGCACGGACCATTTCCGAAATTTTTGGCAATACACTTCAGCCTCGTCCTGCCCCTGAGACATAGCCAGCAAGGCCTTTTCTGCCTGAATCTCAAGATTGGGTTCCTCATAAAGTAAACCGAGCGCCAGAAAAAACGCATCAAGATCAGCCAATGCCGGATCTCCTGGCGCCAGCGAAAAAGCCCAATCCTGAGGGTCGCCCCGTAAGAACGAAATAACAATTTTTACTTGCTGAGCAGAATCTCCAGATGAACAGGGTCTCAGGGACAAAAACAATTTACAATTATTCACGAAATTCCTAAACTTAAACCTGTCTCCGGAAAACAGTTCAGGAATCGGTATTTTAGGTTCTGACCTAGGATTTCTGATAACATAGTCTTGTATGCCCTGCACACGAGTAGCCAGCTGGTCCACACTTGTAATCAAGGTCTGGACATTCATGTCTGCAGCAAGCATAGCCACTCTGAGGTAAAGGGGAAGAAGAAAAAAAAAAAAACTCAGAATCTTCTTTCTTATAATCCCTCTTCTGCAATGCATTAAACATTTAATACTGGCCTGGCAAACTGTTATGACCCCAATGGCGAGGGTCTCAGAGGAAAGTGGAAGTCTGCAGAATACAAAAATCCAGCTCATAGGGCAGTGGTAACTGGGTTGACCATATATCTACTCCTAACGCCAACACTAGAAGTAGCCGGGGATCATTCCTACGTTGATTCTAGATGACACGCGCCAGCCGGAGAATCTAGCTACCCTGTTGTGAATTTGGATTCTGGGCTCCCCCGGTGGCTACTGGTGGAATTGAACTGGTGTCTTCATCTTCTCTGTTCACCTGTTCCCATCAAGATGTGGGAGTCGCTATATAACCTTGCTGCTCTGTTAGTTGCTTGCCGGTCAACAATGTTATCAGAAGCCTCTCTGTGCTTGTTCCTGCTCCTAGACAACTACTAGATAAGTTGGACTCTTGTCCATGTTTGTTTTTGCATTTTTGTTCCAGTTCACAGCTGTAGTTTCGATACTGTGTCTGGAAAGCTCTTGTGAACAGGAATTGCCACTCTGGTGTTATGAGTTAATGCCAGAGTTTTAAAGTAATTTCTGGATGGTGTTTTGATAGGGTTTTCAGCTGACCATGAAAGTGTCCTTTCTGTCTTCTGCTATGTAGTAAGTGGACCTCAAATTTGCTAAACCTATTTTCATACTACGTTTGTTATTTCATCTTGATTCACCGCCAATACATGTGGGGGGCCTCTGTCTCCTTACGGGGTATTTCTCTAGAGGTGAGCTAGGACTAATATTTTCCTCTGCTAGCTTTATTTAGTCCTCCGGCTGGTGCTGGGCATCTAGAATCAACGTAGGCATGCTACCCGGCCACTGCTAGTTGTGCGTTAGGTTTAGTTCATGGTCAGCTCAGTTTCCATCTTCCAAGAGCTAGTTCCTATATATGCTGATGCTATGATCTCTTGCCATTGAGATCATGACAGTTTGACCGGCCCCCTAAAGGGTTAAAATCCTTGGCTGAGAAAGGAGAGTAATAAGTAGTCTGCTGAAATTTTTTTTTTTTTTTTTTTCTCTCCTTTGAATGGCTCTGTGTCCACCTGTTTGCAATGGATCTTCAGAGTGTAACTGCAGGTTTGAATAATCTCGCCACGAAGGTACAAAATTTGCAAGATTTTGTTTGTCATGCACCTGTATCTGAGCCGAGAATTCCTTTGCCGGAATTTTTCTCGGGGAATAGATCTGGGTTTCAGAATTTTCGAAATAATTGCAAATTATTTTTGTCCCTGAAATCTCGCTCTGCCGGAGATCCTGCACAGCAGGTCAGGATTGTGATTTCCTTGCTCCGGGGCGACCCTCAAGACTGGGCTTTTTCATTGACACCAGGGGATCCTGCGTTGCTCAATGTGGATGCGTTTTTTCTGGCCTTGGGGTTGCTTTATGACGAACCTCATTTGGAGCTTCAGGCAGAAAAAACTTTGATGTCCCTATCTCAGGGGCAAGATGAAGCGGAAATTTACTGCCAAAGATTCCGTAAATGGTCTGTGCTTACTCAGTGGAATGAGTGCGCCTTGGCGGCGACTTTCAGAGAGGGTCTCTCTGATGCCATTAAGGACGTTATGGTGGGGTTCCCTGTGCCTGCGGGTCTGAATGAGTCCATGACAATGGCTATTCAGATCGATAGGCGTTTGCGGGAGCGCAAACCAGTGCACCATCTGGCGGTGTCCACTGAGAAATCGCCAGAGAGTATGCAGTGTGATAGAATTCTGTCCCGAAGCGAGCGGCAGAATTTTAGACGGAAAAATGGGTTGTGTTTCTATTGTGGTGATTCTACTCATGTTATATCAGCATGCTCTAAGCGCACTAAAAAGCTTGGTAAATCTGTTTCCATTTGCACCTTACCGTCTAAGTTTATTCTATCTGTGACCCTGATTTGCTCTTTGTCATCTATTACCACGGACGCCTATGTCGACTCTGGCGCCGCTTTGAGTCTTATGGATTGGTCCTTTGCCAAACGCTGTGGGTATGATTTAGAGCCTTTGGAGACTCTTATTCCTCTGAAGGGGATTGACTCCACCCCATTGGCTAATAATAAACCACAATACTGGACACAAGTAACTATGCGTATTAATCCGGATCACCAGGAGATTATTCGCTTTCTGGTGCTGTATAATCTACATGATGATTTGGTGCTAGGATTGCCTTGGCTGCAATCTCACAACCCAGTCCTCGACTGGAAAGCTATGTCTGTGTTGAGCTGGGGATGTAAGGGGGCTCATGGGGATGTACCTGTGGTTTCCATTTCATCATCTATTCCCTCTGAAATTCCTGAGTTCCTGTCTGACTATCGTGACGTCTTTGAAGAATCCAAGCTTGGTTCGTTACCTCCGCACCGAGAGTGCGATTGTGCCATAGATTTAATCCCGGGTAGTAAATACCCAAAGGGTCGTTTATTTAATCTGTCTGTGCCTGAACATTCTGCTATGCGTGAATATATAAAGGAGTCCTTGGAAAAGGGACATATTCGTCCATCGTCATCTCCCTTAGGAGCCGGTTTTTTCTTTGTGTCAAAAAAGGACGGCTCTTTGAGACCATGTATTGATTATCGGCTTTTGAATAAAATCACTGTTAAATATCAATACCCATTGCCGTTGCTGACTGATTTGTTTGCTCGCATAAAGGGGGCCGAGTGGTTCTCTAGGATTGACCTTCGTGGGGCGTATAATTTGGTGCGAATCAGGCAGGGGGATGAGTGGAAAACCGCATTTAATACGCCCGAGGGCCACTTTGAGTATTTAGTGATGCCTTTTGGTCTTTCAAATGCTCCGTCAGTTTTCCGGTCCTTTATGCATGATATTTTTCGCGATTATTTGGATAAATTTATGATTGTGTATCTGGATGATATTCTGATTTTTTCGGATGACTGGGACTCTCATGTCCAGCAAGTCAGGAGGGTTTTTCAGGTTTTGCGGTCTAATTCTTTGTGTGTGAAGGGTTCTAAGTGTGTTTTTGGGGTACAGAGGATTTCCTTTTTGGGATATATTTTTTCCCCCTCTTCCATTGAAATGGATCCTGTCAAGGTTCAAGCTATTTGTGATTGGACGCAGCCCTCTTCTCTTAAGAGTCTTCAGAAATTTTTGGGCTTTGCTAACTTTTATCGTCGATTTATTGCTGGTTTTTCGGATATTGCTAAGCCATTGACCGATTTGACTAAGAAGGGTGCTGATGTTGCTGATTGGTCCCCTGATGCTGTGGAGGCCTTTCGGGAGCTTAAGCGCCGTTTTTCCTCTGCCCCTGTGTTGCGGCAGCCTGATGTTGCTCTACCTTTTCAGGTTGAGGTCGACGCTTCTGAGATCGGAGCTGGGGCAGTGTTGTCGCAGAAAAGTTCTGACTGCTCCGTGATGAGGCCTTGTGCCTTCTTTTCCCGTAAATTTTCGCCCGCTGAGCGGAATTATGATGTTGGGAATCGGGAGCTTTTGGCCATGAAGTGGGCTTTTGAGGAGTGGCGCCATTGGCTTGAGGGGGCCAGACATCAGGTGGTGGTATTGACTGACCACAAAAATTTGATTTATCTTGAGACCGCCAGGCGCCTGAATCCTAGACAGGCGCGCTGGTCATTATTTTTCTCTCGGTTTAATTTTGTGGTGTCATAACTACCGGGTTCTAAGAATGTTAAGGCGGATGCCCTTTCTAGGAGTTTTGAGCCTGACTCGCCTGGTAACTCTGAGCCCACAGGTATCCTTAAGGATGGAGTGGTATTGTCAGCCGTTTCTCCAGACCTGCGGCGGGCCTTGCAGGAGTTTCAGGCGGATAGACCTGATCGTTGCCCACCTGATAAACTGTTTGTTCCTGATGATTGGACCAGTAGAGTCATCTCTGAGGTTCATTCTTCTGCGTTGGCAGGTCATCCTGGCATTTTTGGTACCAGGGATTTGGTGGCAAGGTCCTTCTGGTGGCCTTCCCTGTCACGAGATGTGCGAGGCTTTGTGCAGTCTTGTGACGTTTGTGCTCGGGCCAAGCCTTGTTGTTCTCGGGCTAGTGGATTGTTGTTGCCCTTGCCTATTCCTAAGAGGCCTTGGACGCACATCTCGATGGATTTTATTTCAGATCTGCCTGTTTCTCAGAAGATGTCTGTCATCTGGGTGGTGTGTGACCGTTTCTCTAAGATGGTCCATTTGGTTCCTCTGCCCAAGTTGCCTTCTTCTTCCGAGTTGGTTCCTCTGTTTTTTCAAAATGTTGTTCGTTTGCATGGTATTCCTGAGAATATCGTTTCTGACAGAGGGACCCAATTCGTGTCTAGATTTTGGCGGGCATTCTGTGCTAGGATGGGCATAGATTTATCTTTTTCGTCCGCTTTCCATCCTCAGACGAATGGCCAGACCGAGCGGACTAATCAGACCCTGGAGACATATCTGAGGTGTTTTGTGTCTGCTGACCAGGATGATTGGGTTGCTTTTTTGCCATTGGCGGAGTTTGCTCTCAATAATCGGGCCAGCTCTGCCACTTTGGTGTCCCCGTTTTTCTGTAATTCAGGGTTTCATCCTCGATTTTCCTCTGGTCAGGTGGAATCTTCGGATTGTCCTGGAGTGGATGCTGTGGTGGAGAGATTGCATCAGATCTGGGGGCAGGTGGTGGACAATTTGAGGTTGTCCCAGGAGAAGACTCAGCTTTTTGCCAACCGCCACCGTCGTGTTGGTCCTCGGCTTTGTGTTGGGGATTTGGTGTGGTTGTCTTCTCGTTTTGTCCCTATGAGGGTCTCTTCTCCTAAGTTTAAGCCTCGGTTCATCGGCCCATATAAGATATTGGAGATTCTTAACCCTGTTTCCTTCCGTTTGGACCTCCCTGCATCCTTTTCTATTCATAACGTTTTTCATCGGTCATTATTGCGCAGGTATGAGGTACCGGTTGTGCCTTCCGTTGAGCCTCCTGCTCCGGTGTTGGTTGAGGGTGAGTTGGAGTACGTTGTGGAGAAAATCTTAGACTCTCGTGTTTCCAGACGGAGACTCCAGTATCTGGTCAAGTGGAAGGGATACGGCCAGGAGGATAATTCTTGGGTGAATGCATCTGATGTTCATGCCTCTGATCTGGTTCGTGCCTCTCATAGGGCCCATCCTGATCGCCCGGGTGGTTCTGGTGAGGGTTCGGTGCCCCCTCCTTGAGGGGGGGGTACTGTTGTGAATTTGGATTCTGGGCTCCCCCGGTGGCTACTGGTGGAATTGAACTGGTGTCTTCATCTTCTCTGTTCACCTGTTCCCATCAAGATGTGGGAGTCGCTATATAACCTTGCTGCTCTGTTAGTTGCTTGCCGGTCAACAATGTTATCAGAAGCCTCTCTGTGCTTGTTCCTGCTCCTAGACAACTACTAGATAAGTTGGACTCTTGTCCATGTTTGTTTTTGCATTTTTGTTCCAGTTCACAGCTGTAGTTTCGTTACTGTGTCTGGAAAGCTCTTGTGAACAGGAATTGCCACTCTGGTGTTATGAGTTAATGCCAGAGTTTTAAAGTAATTTCTGGATGGTGTTTTGATAGGGTTTTCAGCTGACCATGAAAGTGTCCTTTCTGTCTTCTGCTATGTAGTAAGTGGACCTCAAATTTGCTAAACCTATTTTCATACTACGTTTGTTATTTCATCTTGATTCACCGCCAATACATGTGGGGGGCCTCTGTCTCCTTTCGGGGTATTTCTCTAGAGGTGAGCTAGGACTAATATTTTCCTCTGCTAGCTTTATTTAGTCCTCCGGCTGGTGCTGGGCATCTAGAATCAACGTAGGCATGCTACCCGGCCACTGCTAGTTGTGCGTTAGGTTTAGTTCATGGTCAGCTCAGTTTCCATCTTCCAAGAGCTAGTTCCTATATATGCTGATGCTATGATCTCTTGCCATTGAGATCATGACACTACCCCTAGTAGAGGAAAACAAAGACCTTTCTTGCCTCCAGAGAAGGGGACCCCAAAGCTGGATAGAAGCCCCCCCACAAATAATGACGGTGAGGTAAGAGGAAATGACAAACACAGAAATGAACCAGGTTTAGCACAGAGAGGCCCGCTTACTGATAGCAGAATAAAGAAAGGTAACTTATATGGTCAACAAAAACCCTATCAAAATCCACACTGGAAATTCAAGAACCCCCGAACCGTCTAACGGTCCGGGGGGAGAACACCAGCCCCCCTAGAGCTTCCAGCAAAGGTCAGGATATAGTTTTGGAACAAGCTGGACAAAAATACAAAACCAAAACAAATAGCAAAAAGCAAAAGGCAGACTTAGCTGATATAACTGGAACCAGGATCAGTAGACAAGAGCACAGCAGACTAGCTCTGATAACTACGTTGCCAGGCATTGAACTGAAGGTCCAGGGAGCTTATATAGCAACACCCCTAACTAACGACCCAGGTGCGGATAAAAGGAATGACAGAAAAACCAGAGTCAAAAAACTAGTAACCACTAGAGGGAGCAAAAAGCAAATTCACAACAGTGGACGCAGGATAGTCAGAGTTTTGGGCCCCTACGATAAGACTGCCCCCACTCCAAACTCCTAAGCATCCACGTCCACAATGAACGGTTTTTGGAGATCAGGTTGGATCAGAATGGGTGCAGACATAAAAACTTTTTTAATCTTTCAAAAGCTCAGATAGCCCCAAGCGAACAAACCTTAAGATTTGCTCCCTTATGTGTAAAGTCAGTAAATGGTATAGTAATTTGTGAAAACACTTTGATAAATTTTCTCTAATAATTGGTGAATCCCAGAAAATGCTGCAAAGCCTTAAGATCACGAGATTGAACCCAATCAATTATGGCCTGCACCTTCCTGGTGTCCACCTTAAACCCTTCTGCTGACAAGATAAACCCCAAGAAAGAGATTTCCTAAACAGAAAAAAACACATTTCTCTAATTTAGCAAACAGAGAGTTCTCCCTTAATCTCTAGAACTCCACATGGACATGTTTCTGGAGAGTGTTCAAGTCTGGCGAGAAAATTAGAATGCCATCGATGTATATTGCAACAAATCTTCCAATGCAATCAGAGAAGATATCATTCAAAAAATTCTGAAACACAGCATGTGCATTAGATAATCCGAAAGGTATGACAAGGTTTTCAAACAGACTCTCAGACGTTAAAAACGCTGTTTTCCACTCATCACCCTTCTGGATGCGTATCAAATTGTAAGCCCCTCTAAGATCAAGTTTAGAAAACACTAAACACTCTGGCCCTCAGAATTTGATTATATAGGTCGGGGATTAGTGGATGTGGGTAGGTATTTTTAACCTTGATCTTGTTTAGTTCTCGGAAATCAAGGCAAGGATGGAGACCCCCATCTTTCTTTTTAACAATGAAAATTCCAGAAGCTATACGGGAGGAGGAAGGATGGATATGACCCTTCGGTAAATTTTCATTAACATATTCTTTCATGGCGGTCCGTTCAGACCCCAACAAATTGTAAAGGCAACTTTTGGCAATTTGGCGCTAGGAATAAGATCAATAGCACAATCATAGGGATGATGGGGAGGTAGCATCTCTGCCGCTTTTTCCAAGAACACATGTCGAAAGTCCTTCAGGTTCAACAGAAGACCCTCCCGACTAGCAGAGCATATTTTTACATTTTTTAGACATTTCTTAGAACAGTTGGGGCTATATTTCACAATGTCCTTCAGACATCAATCAATAACTGGATTGTGAGTCTGTTACCATGGAAACTCCAGTACCAATCCAGCAAGTAAATTATCCAACACATAGTTGCACCTACAGATAGCCCTTGCTGATGTGACGGTCTCATGAAAATGTGTCAGTTTGTGGTCATTCCCCCGAGTTGCATCTGGTGTGCTTGGACCTCCCCTGTATTCCTTGAAGGTGAATAAAGCCAGTACCTTGCCAGCAGCATTGTCTGAGAGTAATCTTTTTAGCAAGTCTTCCACAACAGCCCTGTGGAATACATGCACTGAAAATGTCCTGTCTGCCTCCAACATTAGAGAAGCAAATTTCTCCTTGTTCTGTAGGTCAAGAAAAATGCACTGCCAGTATTTCATGTTGAACAAAGTGTTTCACGAGATTCTTTTGGGAAAGGTATCTGGACCTGAACTCTGCCATGTGTGACAAACTACAAAGAGTCAAACGTTCAGTGTCCTCAGCAGGAAGAACGCTAACTATCTTCTCCTCCTCACAACTCATAGTTTTCTCCTCTTCCTGTTTCTCCTCTTTAGGCCATCCATGCTGGACAAGCATGATGCTGGGATTGACCACTCTGTAGCGCAGATCTAAAGATCCTGTCACACCTCATCCTCCTCCTCCTCTTCCCGTTCCTTGTCATCTCACAATGTGGCTTGAGAATATTGTGTGAGGCTGAGCTGTGTGGTATCAGCCACTGTAAAATCTTGCTCTATAGCCATCTGCTCGGCATTCTAAGCTTCCTCTTTGATATTCTGCAGTGAATGTTTTAATAGACAGAGCAGTGGGATGCTTACACTGACAATATCAGCGCTCACCATCTTGGTGCAGTACTCAAAGTTTTGAAGACCCTCAGAAATCTCATTGATCCACATGCAATTGGCAGTTGTTATGCGTGAGGGCTGAGTGTTACTCTAACGGGCATTGAGAAGCTAGAATTCAGACACTGCTCTCTGCTGCTTACTAAACATTGGCAACATATGAACTGCCTACCACCTCAACACATTTATCTAATTATTATTATTATTATTATTATTATTATTATTGTTTTGCCCATTCAAAATTTTCTTCATAACCAGGATCCTTGTATCTTGTTCTCACACACTTTATTCATTTAATTGC
The DNA here is from genome assembly GCF_051348905.1 of Ranitomeya variabilis. Taxonomy (NCBI): domain Eukaryota; kingdom Metazoa; phylum Chordata; class Amphibia; order Anura; family Dendrobatidae; genus Ranitomeya; species Ranitomeya variabilis. Next base: position 1,074,825,642 of record NC_135232.1, on the reverse strand, counting down.
CCTCTGTGCCTGTACTTTTACACATACTGGTTGGTACCTGGTTCATGCAGCATTACATGAACACCTGATTTATCATATTATGGCTGGTCAGAACAATGAAAGCAATTGTTACTACCCACCTTTCGTGTCTTCCCTATTTCCTCATAGATTGTAAGCTTTCAAGCAGAGCCTTCATTCCTCTTGGTATCTGTGGTTTATGTGATTATTATTATTCTGTAATGTCTTTTTTTGACTGTATAAGTAGTCTCTAAAATGTAAAGTGCTGTGGAATATGTTGGCACTATAGAAATAAAATTATTATTATTTTATTAATATTATTATTATTATTATTATTATTATTGTTATTAAAGGTCAAATTATAGCATATGGGCAGGTCATAAATCAGTCAGTGACAAGGCAAAATAAAACTCTGCTGCAGCAAAGCTAGTTTGCTGAAAGCCTGAGATGACTTTTGGAAATGTGCACTGACAGGCTGTACCTTGGCACTTGGCATGTAGGTCTGGCAAGTCGGGGTATGCTTTTAAAAAATGCTGCACACTGAAGTGCAGCATGTGGGCCATGCATGGAATGTGTTCACCAGCTTGAAGAGCTTTAAAGTCACCACCAAGTTACACCCATTAAAGCACACAACCAGACCTGGTTGGAGGTTAAAAAAATTCACTCTGTCCTTCAGGCTCAGCGTGCATTAGTGTCAGCGCAAACTATCCACCATTTGAATGAGATGAAACACTAAGGTAGGAGACCTATGAAGACTCCACTGCTGACATAGAGACATAAGAAAGCTAAAGATGTTTTCAGGTTGTATTGCTGCCTCAGACACTGGGTACCTTGACTGTGTGAAAAACATCATGTCATCTGAAGATTACCAACGGGTCACAATATAGTGCCCAGTATCAGAAAACTCAGTTTGCATCCTAGATCATAGGTCTTCCAGCAGGGTACTTCAAGAAGCACCCAGAAATGGATGAAAATAAAGAGCTATAGCTATAGTATTCTGAAGTTGCCAGCAATGAGTCCAGAATTAAATTCCATTGAATACCTGTGGAGAGATCTTATAACTGCTGATGGCATCCTTCAAATATACTGTATGAGACCAGTTTGCAATAGAAGAGTGGTCCAAAATTCCATTTGATAGTTATAAGAAGCGTGCTGATTGTTATAGGAAGCGATTGACTGCAGTTATTAATTCCAATGGGTGTTCAACCAAATATTAAGGTTAGGGTGCCAGCAATTTTGTCTGGCCCATTTTTGGGGTCTGGTGTTAAATTATGTCCAATTTTTCTTTTTTTTTTCTCTATGTTATTCTGTTGTAATAGTACACATAAATGAAATAGACATGTGTATAACAAAATGTGTAATTGCAATAATTTTCTAGAATAAACACTTCATTTTCTGGAATAATCTCAAGTGTACCAACATTCTGGGCCATGACTGTATAACAACCCTTCTGGATGGAGGAAAAATTGGTGTGCACTAGGGTTAAAGTAGGGCGAGGTGCCGGTGTAGAGGACTGGAGTGTCCCAAACACTAAGACTAAATTTAATACACCGCACACTCTAAGGGTATCATATGAAAAAATTTTTTGAATTTATTGAAGTGCTATAGATTTATTATTCAACAGTGCAAAAATGCGACCAGAAGTCAAACTGACAACGTTTCGACTCTTCCCGAGTCTTTGTCAAGTGGTCGCTGAAAAGAACAAAACATATATAAACAATTGTACAACACGAGTATATATACAAAGATCATTCTGTTCACAATTGTAGCACACAAAACCCGAGGGAGAAAGAAACATAAACATAAACATATATAAATATATATACATATATACAAGACATAGCATTTTACAGGTATTGCCTCCTGTCACGGGTGAGAGGAATCCCCCCTTGTTGTAGGTGAGAGTAACGTTCCGCGTGATTGGAGGTGATCTCATAGTAGTTCAAAGGACGGTAGGCACGAGAAGATACCGGGGTGAGGTTTACCTTAGCAAGGTGAATAGTGGTGTAGCACGAAAAGTATCTTTGTAGCATATAGAAAATCTATAAAGAATAAATAGTGTTAGTAGGGGCTATAATTGTAAGACAACCTAAAGCCAAATATTGAGAAAATTACCTTGCATAATATTTTATTTATAATAGACTGATAGCCCTGCTTAGTGGTACCGTAGATATAATCTGTCAGGAATATATAGGAGGAAATGAATGTATGGTAAAACAAAACACATGGAGGGTCATGTACAGTAAAGGTGCCGGAAGTTGTACCTGTCGAAGCTGGTAAGGGTACTAAATGGTATAGTAGTGGCCCAGAACAAATTGCAATAGTCCCTCCACGCTCAAATACAAAGCACAGGACGCCATCTAGCACCTGCTCACACAGCAAGGCGCAGGAGCGCCGCTGATACCACAGCGTCACCAGGTAATACCCTGACCCACCAATGTATTTGTAGCCCACTGTTCTCTATGACATATGACCCTGGTATTTTCCAGGGTGCCGGCTCACAATATGCATTTTTCTGCAGAGGCCCTTTACCTCCAGCCCCCTTGCTAACTGTGCAATCTTGTCCCTGCTACGGCCAGAGAACTCTCAGGTGGAGTCTCTTACTAGGTACATTACAAGGTAACATTTCATGATGCTTTTCCCTATGCACTACTTATGTATGCCTTGAACTTGATAGCACTCAGACATTTGATTTGCACTATATATCTCTTCACAGAGGTCTTCCACCTGCAGCCTTATTGTAGCTAAAGCTACTTATTTACCTGTATTGCCAGAGAAATCTTACAATAGTCCCACATTAACAGCAGCGCAAGGTAATACCCTTTATAACCATTTTCTACTTTCACTCTTGTACTGTACGTACACAGTCTAACTTGGTGCATCTATAACAGAGTGCACCTGTAATACTACGGACCCACCAACCAATGAGCATTCCCTACGAGGATAATATTTCTCCTTATCTACTGACGTTACCAGGTAATACCATATAGTACTGCCTATTACACTTCTATGCTGGCCATCCCCTAATCGGGTGCATCCTCTACAGGTTCCATCCTGCAGCACAATAGGACTATTGCAATTTGTTCTGGGCCACTACTATACCATTTAGTACCCTTACCAGCTTCGACAGGTACAACTTCCGGCACCTTTACTGTACATGACCCTCCATGTGTTTTGTTTTACCATACATTCATTTCCTCCTATATATTCCTGACAGATTATATCTACGGTACCACTAAGCAGGGCTATCAGTCTATTATAAATAAAATATTATGCAAGGTAATTTTCTCAATATTTGGCTTTAGGTTGTCTTACAATTATAGCCCCTACTAACACTATTTATTCTTTATAGATTTTCTATATGCTACAAAGATACTTTTCGTGCTACACCACTATTCACCTTGCTAAGGTAAACCTCACCCCGGTATCTTCTCGTGCCTACCGTCCTCTGAACTACTATGAGATCACCTCCAATCACGCGGAACGTTACTCTCACCTACAACAAGGGGGGATTCCTCTCACCCGTGACAGGAGGCAATACCTGTAAAATGCTATGTCTTGTATATATGTATATATATTTATATATGTTTATGTTTATGTTTCTTTCTCCCTCGGGTTTTGTGTGCTACAATTGTGAACAGAATGATCTTTGTATATATACTCGTGTTGTACAATTGTTTATATATGTTTTGTTCTTTTCAGCGACCACTTGACAAAGACTCGGGAAGAGTCGAAACGTTGTCAGTTTGACTTCTGGTCGCATTTTTGCACTGTTGAATAATAAATCTATAGCACTTCAATAAATTCAAAAAAAATTTCCATATGATACCCTTAGAGTGTGCGGTGTATTAAATTTTGTCTTAACAACCCTTCTGAACAGTCATCTAAAATGATCCATAACTTTAAATCTGCAGCTGTATTGACTATTTTTCTTACCTAAGACATTTAGGACATGTACATTCCCGTGACCCAATGACCCAAGTCTCAGATTGAAGGTTGGGATTTGTAAAATACACACACTTATTTGATACATATTTATATCCAAAATAGCTAGACCATAATGTTTATATGTCGGAAAAAGTTTTAGGAAAGACTTTGAATTTCATAAAACCATCTCGGTGAATAAAAAGTGAATTGCGTAATGGAAAAAAAAAACATATTGGGGGCACAACTTCAAAACTCACTTTGAATTCATAGATTTGACTTCATAAATGAGAACTAAAAATGACACATTTTTAAAAAAATTACAGAAAAAAGCCATATTTGTTTGTCTGCAAAAGTACATTTTGTGTTGACAGAGTGTTCATAACTTCTGACAGAATTTATATGAAAAGAAACGCTCTTGTGTCATCATACAGTTCAGTTTATTTTGTTTGAAACTGATATAAAACAAAGAAATAAAAGTTGATGGTAAACAAAAATGCTGTTTAATCATTTTTCATAGGTTTTACACTGGTTACCTCTTTACCAACTCATTATACATTATATATATATATATATATATATATATATATATATATATATATATATATACACATATATATATATATTATATTGCAACTTATGAGAATAAACACTTCTGTTGAGACAGAATACATGGCAATGATTTGCTATAGAATCAAATATTTTCAAACTTATCTTTGATTTGTATAACGAAAAAACTTTTCAGTATATTAATACAGTAAACTTATTTTTTTCAACTAGGTTAAATCTCTTCAAACCCTATTGAATTAATGCTAGTTGTAAGAGATTATTAAAATAATTGATAAGTAGAGAATGAAAGATAATGAGAAAGAAAGAACAGGCAAATGGGAGTGAATGTCTCCATGATGCAAATTAAGAGGTTAACAGTCTATTTTATACCTTCATGTTGACTACAGTAAAAAAATGACCAAACTTAGTTTAGTCATCACATGTTAGTTTCTCACATGTGAGGATGAGTTTACCTTTCTATCTTTACAGTAATATAGACATGGTACGACAAACAGACAAACCAAGAACTGTAATGTTGCTACTGCTCCTGGAAAACTAGATTCCTTCTGTAAAATGCCTAACTGCAGTCCATGAAAAGATAGTGAACCAGTCCTCAGGACATGATCCACCAGTATTTTAACACCAATTTTAATACTTGATTTGCTATTGAATATACAAGTTTCGCTCACCAAATTCAAATGTCTAAAGAATTAATCGCTAGTAACACTGTTTAAAAATAAACGAAAAAATTAGCTTCTTTTGTACACTTCACTTCTCAAAAAGTGTAATAAAACATTATTATTAATTATCAACACTAAAAATTAATATTCCTGCTCAATACAACATTTGTCACAGAAAAAATATTGCCTTCACATGGCTTTTTTGAAAAAATATTTTAAAAAGTATTGCTTTCAGAACGACTCATGGCAATGCAAAAACAAATGATTTTTTAAAACATTATGTTTATAGTGCCAAAAGTTATTAAACATAAATTAAAGCAGATAAATTATGCATTTCCATATTCTGGTGACCCACATATTAACCCCTTAAAACCCAGAGCTTTTTTCGGTTTTGCGTTTTTTGTTTTTCACTCCCCTCCTTCGCAGAGCCATAACTTTTTAGATTTCCATCAATATGGCCATGTGAGGGCTTATTCTTTGCGGGAAGAGTTGCACTTTTTAACGACACCATTCATTTTACCATGTCGTGAACTAGAAAAAGGGAAACAAATCCAAGTGCGGTGAAATGGCAAAGAGAGTGCAATCCCACACTTGTTTTTTGTTTGGCTTTTTGCTTTTTTTTAGGTTCACTAAATGCTAAAACTGACCTGTCATTATGATTCTCCAGGTCATTACGCATACATACTGTAGACACCAAACATGTCTAAGTTCTTTTTTATCTAAGTGGTGAAAAAAATTCCAAACTTTGGTTAAAAAAATAAAATTGCACTATATTCCGATACCCATAGCATCTCCAATATTCATGATCTCTGGTTTAGTTGAGGGCTTATTTTTTCCTTGCTGAGAGGATGTTTTTAATGCTACCATTTTGGTGCAGATATGTTCTTTTGGTATCCTGTTATTGCATTTTAATGCAATGTTGCGGCGACAAAAAAATGTAAATCTGGCGTTTTGACTTTTTTTATCGCTATGTCGTTTAGCAATCAGGTTAATCCTTTTTTATTGATAGATCAGGCGATTCTGAATGCAGAAACCAAATATGTGTATGTTTGATTTTTTTAACTGTTTTATTTTGAATAGGGCAAAAGGGGAGTGATTAAAACTTTTATATTTTTTATTCTTTTATATTTTTAAAAACATTTTTCTTTAACTTTTAGCATGCTTCAATAGTCTCCATAGGAGACTAGAAGCTGCCATAGCCCGATCGGCTCAGTCACATAGAAGCGATGATCATTTTGCCTATGTAGCTGAATTACTGACTTGCTATGAGTGCCGACCACTTGGTAGCGCTCATAGCAATCGTCACTGACAACCATAGAAGTCTCCAGGAGACCTCTGGTGGTCATGCTGATGAACCGATGACCCCCGGGCACGTGACGGGGTCACCGGTGTGTGAATTACTGGCATGATTGCCGGAAGTGCCATTTAAATGCCGCAGTCAGAGTTTGACAGTGGCATTTATCTAGTTAATAGTCACGGGTGGATTGCAATTCCACCCGTGGCTATTGTGGGCACATGTCAGCTGTTCAAAACAACCTAGAGAGAACAAAAGAACAAAGAAAAATGCCTAAAAAATTAGGAACACACAAAATTCAATCAAAAGTGAATTAATTTGTATTATTTAGACAGATAACAGCACATGCAAAAATCACAGAAAGACTCAATAAAAACATTTAAAACAAAAGATGAAAAATTGTCCGGTCTGTATAGGAGCGAACTCTGTTGCTTCATAGAGTCACCGGGATTAAAGGTAATGCTGTGCACTGTTAACCTCACAGAGGATCACAGCTCACTAATGGAGCAGGTAGCATACAGTGGTCATACAGTCAGCAACAGCACACAAACAGCTCCTCTCCGGAGGTGCCGGAATTCTAGTGGCTATACGCCAGCCCTAAATTCACACACACAAACTCCTCTCCGGAGGTGCCGGAATTCTAGTGGCCATATGCCAGCCCTAAATTCACACACACAAACTCCTCTCCAGAGGTGCCGAAATTCTAGTGGCTATGCAGCCGACCCTGAGCACATGCTGACACAGACCACAAAGTAGCTAAGCTCATACACACAAGAACATAAAGCACAATTGAATGCCCCACAATATAAACACGGAGGACCGTGAAAATTAGGAAAACCAAAGCAAGAAATGTCCTCCAAAAATCCATATAAAAATATAATTTTATTAAACCATATTTAAAACACAATTAAAAAAGGGATGATTTCATATAAAAAGGAATGAAAAAGACACGCAAACATTGGGCAGTGGTGTGAAAACCGCTCCAGCAATAATACTAAATATACAGATAGTATCAATAGTAGATCACCACAGGTGAATCAAATAGAAAGCACAATATTTGGAATAATTAGAATAGAAAAATACATGTGGACCCAAAATATTCTGCAGGACTACAGGACTGAGTACGGCTAATTCAATAAGATGATGCAATACATAATAAATAAGATTGGTAAAAATGATGCAATACATAATAAATATGATTGCTTAAGAGCCTTATAACTGAGTGTTTCTCGGCACATCACAGCCAGGAGTAAAACATAAAGTAAACAGCAATTCACAAGAGATATTAGGCTAGTGAATACTCATAGTTACCCAGAGTCCTGACTGCCACAACGTACCCCCTCAACCCCTCAAAGGGGTTGTTCATGACCTCAAGTTGAAGCGCACTTGGGTTACGCAGCAGGACAATGATTCAAAACACACTACTAAGTCCACCTCTTAATGGCTAAAGAAAAACTAAATTAAGACATTGTAGTGGCTTAGTCAGTTCTGACTTTAATCTGATTCAGATGCTGTGGCATGAACTTACAAAGGCAGATCATGTTTGGAAACCCTCCAATGTGGCTGAATTACAAAAATTCTGCAAAGATGAGTGTGCCAAAATTCCTCCAGAGTGTTGAAAAACACTAATTGCCAGTTATCACCAATGCTTCATTGAATTTGTTCCTTCTAAGGGGGCCCAACCAGTTAATAGGTTTAGGGGGCAATCACTTTTTCTCACATGGCCCTGTAGGATTGGATTTATTTTTCCCTTAATAACAATGACCTTCATTTAAAAACTGGATTTTGTGTTTACTTGTCTAATATTTAAATTTGTATGGTGATAGGAAGCATTTGGGTCACAGTTAGCAGTGGAATACCACAGGGGTCAGAATTGGGCCTGCTTCTTTTTAACATATTTATCAATGACATTGTAGGGGGCATACAGAGCAGAATTTCAATATTTGCAGATGACACTAAACTCTACAGGGTAATCAATACAGAGGAGGACAATTTTATATTACAGGAGGATTTATGTAAACTAGAAGCTTGGGCTGATAAATGGCAAATGAGCTTTAATGGGGAAAAATGTAAGGTTTTGCACTTGGGTAGAGCAAATAAGATGTATAACTATGTGCTTAATTGTAAAACACTGGGTAAAACCATCAATAAAAAAGACCTGGGTGTATGGGTGGATGACAAACTCACATTTAGTGGCCACTGTCAGGAAGCTGCTACAAAGGCAAATAAAATAATGGGATGTGTAAAGAAACACACCAGCGCTACACTGAAAGGAATACCCTCAGCAGCTGGAATCGGGACAGGTAGGTGCTAGAAAGCTGTTGTGGATAAACCAATAGCAACTGAAAGAGAATCGAAATCGCGCTTGAGGGGGTAATAAATCTAAGGCAAATGTACGTAGCCTACATAAACAAATGCCAGAAATACCTCTGTGAGAAAAAAAAGAGGAGATATCTCACAGTTTTCACTAGCACTCTCCATGAGATTATCAACAATACTGAAATTTACCTTGCCGGGTGGGAATAAATCATCATCTACAAACGTATGCGGTAGACCCTCCACAAATCTGATGTGAGGAAAAGAGAGAGATTTCATCATGTAGCTTTTGCCAGAAGAAATAAAACCAAACAATATTGTCGGGTTTGTGAGAAATATGTGTTTTAATATTATTAGTGATGAGCAAATATACTCGTTACTCGAGATTTCCCGAGCACGCTTGGGTGTCCTCCGAGTATTTTTTAGTGCTCGGAGATTTAGTTTTCTTCGCCGTAGCTGGATGATTTACAGCTACTAGCCTGCTTGATTACATGTGGAGATTCCCTAGCAACCAGGCAACCCCCACATGTACTTAGCCTGGCTAATAGCTGTAAATCATTCAGCTGAGGAGATGAAAACTAAATCTGCGAGCACTAAAAAATATTCGGAGGACACCCAAGCGTGCTCGGGAAATCTCGAGTAATGAGTATATTCACTCATCACTAAATATTATGTAACAGCTGCTTTCCAAAATAACTTTTCTCAGAATTAGATGGTCCTGCTAGAATGAATGATAATGGGTGTTGTAGTCGTGGATCCATCACAAGTCTCCTAATAGCCAAATGGCGGGGTGATAAATAGATAGCCTCCGCGTTGTGAACGCACTTTTGTGTTTTGCACAGTGATCTTGTTTCAATGTCCCTGTACTTTCTGTTTCTCACAATGCCCGGCTGTTGTACGACAATACCGTTCTGTGTTTCAGAACCAAAATTATGTGCGTAATCCAGAACTAGATATTTTAGACTTAAAATTAATAGCCTATGTGTTACCAACATTTAGTGTTATATCCTTAACTTTTAAGACAGTTTTATCAGTGTTGAGTTTGCATCTGTAAGTTTTAGGACCGGCAGATACAAATTCTGTGGTGTATGTGCTATCCGGTATTTCATTGGTCAATTCTTCCAGGTAATCACCTAAAGTCAGGTTCCTCTCACTTTCACTCTGCACAAAAATAACTGAATCTGTGTTGTTATTAAGGCACCTTTCCTGCAGTCGGTCCAGCAGAGAATAAAGCTCTAGCCGGGCATATGCGGTGTAAAACATGCGATAAATATTTTTGGGTTTTTGTTTACGGTGTGGTGGCCTTTTGCATATTTCCAATTAATGGTTGAAGCTTCATCATCAATGAAATGTAACATAGAAATGTCATAGTAAGGTAGAAATAAACACTTAACCCCTTAACGACCGCCGATACGCCTTTTAACGGCGGCCGCTAAGGGTACTTAAACCACAGCGCCGTTAATTAACGGCGCTGTGGAAAAAGTGAATAGCGCCCCCCAGAGTCGGATTTTCTCTGGGGTCTCGGTTGCCGAGGGTAGCCGAGACCCCAGAGAACATGATTCGGGGGGTTTTTACCGACCCCCGAGTTGCGATCGCCGGTAATTAACCGTTTACCGGCGGTCGCAACAAAAAAAAAAAAAACGCGATTTGCCGTTTAATTTCTCTGTCCTCCGATGTGATCGCACATCGGAGGACAGAGAAATGTGGTCCCCGATGGCCCCCAATAGCCCCCCAATACTTACCTACCTCCCCCGGTGCTCCTCGTGTCTCCCCATGGGCGCCGCCATCTTTTTTCCGGGAAAAAATGGCGGGCGCACGCGCAGTGCGCCCGCCGCCCGGCACCCGGATGTTCTTTGGGGTCTCGGCTGCCGGGGGTAGCCGAGACCCCAAAGAACATGATCGGGGTCGATTTGCACCGACCCCTGCTTTGCGATCGCCGGTAATTAACAGTTTACCGGCGACCGCAAAAAAAAAAAAAAAAAAAAAAAGCGATCAGTTATTTCTCTGTCCTCTGATGTGATCGCACATCAGAGGACAGAGAAATAGGGGGATTCGGGGACCCTATCATACTCACCCGGGGTCCCTGGGTCCTCTTCTGTCTTCTCCTGCCGGCCGGCTTTTTCATCATGGCGGGCGCATGCGCAGTGCGCCCGCCATCTGCTGCCATCTGCCGGCCGGCAGGAGAAGACAAGTTGGGGCTAAAATTAGGGTTAGGGTTAGGGTTAGGGTTAGAGTTAGGGTTAGGGTTAGGGTTAGAGTTAGGGTTGGGGCTAAATTTAGGGTTAGGGTTAGGGCTAGGGTTAGGCTACTTTCACACTAGCGTTTTTTGGCTTCCGTCGCAATGCGTCGTTGGAGAAAAAACGCATCCTGCAAAAGTGCTTGCAGGATGCGTTTTTTCTCCATTGGCTTGCATTAGCGACGCATTGCGACGGATTGCCACATGTCGCATCCGTCGTGCGACGGATGCGTCGTGCTTCGGCGGACCGTCGACACAAAAAAAACTACATGTAACTTTTTTGTGCAACGTGTCCCACATATTTCAGTGCCACGTGCCACGTATTTAAGTGACACGTGCCACGTATCAAAGTGCCACGTGCCACATATTTCAGTGCCACGTATCAAAGTGCCACGTATCAAAGTGCCACGTGCCACGTATCAAAGTGCCACGTGCCACGTATCAAAGTGCCACGTGCCACATATTTCAGTGCCACGTGCCACGTATCAAAGTGCCACGTGCCACGTATCAAAGTGCCACGTGCCACATCTTTCAGTGCCACGTGCCACGTATCAAAGTGCCACGTGCCACATATTTCAGTGCCACGTATCAAAGTGCCACGTGCCACGTATCAAAGTGCCACGTGCCACGTATCAAAGTGCCACGTGCCACGTATCAAAGTGCCACGTGCCACATATTTCAGTGCCACGTGCCACGTATCAAAGTGCCACGTGCCACGTATCAAAGTGCCACGTGCCACATCTTTCAGTGCCACGTGCCACGTATTTAAGAGACACGTGCCACGTATCAAAGTGCCACGTATCACGTATTTCAGTGCCACGTATTCAAGTGACACGTATCACGTATAAGTGCCACGTGTCACGTATTTAATTGCCACATATTTAAGTGCCACGTATCAAGATTTTCCATGGAGAACAGACACATCCAGAGATATGTCTGCTCTCCACGGCTGCAGCAACACACTGACAGGAGCCATAGTTCCTGTCGGTGTGTCACTGCGCATGCGCGAGCGAGTTTACCGGCGGTCATTGACCCCGGCACTCTCGCTTAACGGCAGTGCTGCGTGGGAAAGTTCAACGCAGCTGTACTGCTGTTAACCGAGACGCCGGAGTCATTGAACTCCGGAACAGTACGCGATACACTGCTAGGAGCTTCGCTCCTGGCAGTGTATCGCCGGAGAGCAGCCGATCGGCGTGGGACACTCGTTTTATGGATTCTGCGGACAGGGAGTATGAATTTGGTTTATTATTTTTGGATTTTTTCCTGGAGGATCGAGGGCTTCGCCTACAAGTGTGCTGTTGGTGAGTATATACTCTGTGTTATATGTTGTATGTACTGTGTGTCATGTATGTGTATTGTGTGTAGGTGTTTTGTGTAACTTTACAATTGTGCTAAGTCGCCGGACACAGGGACAACTCTCCCATCCTAATACCGGATGGGAGTAGTAGTCCCATACGGCGACTTAGCACAATGGTGGCACTAGCGTCGCATGGGGACACACACACGCACACACACGCACACACACGCACACACACACACACAGAAGGACTCCATGCTGCTTCACTGGGGGGCGGGGGCTTCCCTCTTCCTGTCCGACGTCACGTCCGGTCCTGGGTGTCAACCCCTCCGTACAAAGACGCCGACACCCAGGACAAAGGCGCTGTGTGTGGAAGGTAATATGGGGCCCTAGGGGGATACGCAGACACGCCGCTGCGCAAAGAATTGACATGTCAATTCTTTTTACGCCGGCGTGTTTGCAGACAAAAGCGCCGCGTTTTTTTGCGGTGTGTCTGAACGGCAAAGTGAATTTCTCATTCACTTTGCCGGCAGACGAAAATGACATTGCGCATTTTTGAAAAGCGCCCGCAAAATAGCGCTCAAAAATGCGCTATGTCTGAAAGTAGCCTAAGGCTTCTTTCACACTTGCGTCGGTACGGGGCGGTCGCAATGCGTCGGCCCGATGTACCGACGCACGTTGTGAAAATTGTGCACAACGTGGGCAGCGGATGCAGTTTTTCAACGCATCCGCTGCCCAGTCTATGTCCTGGGGAGGAGGGGGCAGAGTTACGGCCACGCATCCGCGGAAATGGCGGACGCGACGTACAAAAAAAAGGTTACATTGAACTTTTTTTGTGACGACGGGGGCTAAAGTTATGGTTAGGGTTGGGGCTAAAGTTAGGGTTGGGGCTAAAGTTAGGGTTAGAGTTGGGATTAGGGTTAGGGTTTGGATTAGGGTTGGGATTAGTGTTACGTTTGGGATTAGGGTTGGGATTAGGGTTAGGGTTGGGATTAGGGTTAGGGGTGTGTTGGATTTAGGGTTTTGATTAGGGTTATGGTTAGGGTTGAGATTAGGGCTGTTTTGGGGTTAGGGTTGTGATTATCGTTAGGGTTGTGATTAGGATTATGGATCGGGTTGAGATTAGGGTTAGGGCTGTGTTGGGGTTAGGGTTGGAGTTAGAATTGGGGGGTTTCCACTGTTTAGGTACATCAGGGGGTCTCCAAACACGACAGCCAATTTTGCGCTAAAAAAGTCAAATGGTACTCCCTCCCTTCTGAGCTCTGCCGTGCGCCCAAACAGTGGTTTACCCCCACATATGGGGCATCAGCGTACTCGGGATAAATTGGACAACAACTTTTGGGGTCCAATTTCTCCTGTTACCCTTGTGAAAATAAAAACTTGGGGGCTAAAAATCTTTTTTGTTGGAACAAATTATATTTTTTTATTTTCACTACTCTGCATTATAAATTTCTGTGAAGCACTTGAGCTTTCAAAGTTCTCACCACATATCTAGATAAGTTCCTTAGGGGGTCTAGTTTCCAAAATTTGGTCACTTGTGGGGGTTTCTACTGTTTAGGTACATTAGGGGTCTGCAAACGCAACATAACGCCCGCAGACAATTCTATCAAAGTCTGCATTGCAAAATGGCGCTCCTTCCCTTCCGAGCTCTGCCGTGCGCCCAAACAGTGGTTTACCCCCACATATGGGGTACCAGCATACTCAGGACAAATTGGACAACAACTTTTGGGGTCCAATTTCTCTTGTTACCCTTGTGAAAATAAAAATTTGGGGGCTAAAAAAATCTTTTTTGTGGGAAAAAAAATATTTTTTATTTTCACTACTCTGCATTATAAACTTCTGTGAAGCACTTGGGCATTCAAAGTTCTCACCACATATCTAGATAAGTTCCTTGGGGGGTCTATTTTCCAAAATGGGGTCACTTGTTGGGGGTTTCTACTGTTTAGGTACATTAGGGGTCTGCAAAGGCAACATAACGCCCGCAGACAATTCTATCAAAGTCTGCATTCCAAAATGGCACTCCTTCCCTTCCGAGCTCTGCCATGCGCCCAAACAGTGGTTTACCCCCACATATGGGGTACCAGCATACTCAGGACAAATTGGACAACAACTTTTGGGGTCCAATTTCTCTTGTTACCCTTGTGAAAATAAAAACTTGGGGGCTAAAAAATCTTTATTGTTAAAAAATATATATTTTTTATTTTCACGACTCTGCATTATAAACTTCTGTGATGCACTTGGGCATTCAAAGTTCTCACTACACATCTAGATAAGTTCCATGGGGGGTCTAGTTTCCAAAATGGGGTCACTTTTGGGGGGTTTCTGCTGTTTAGGCACATCAGGGGCTCTCCAAACGCGACATGGCGTCCGATCTCAATTCCAGTCAATTTTGCATTGAAAAGTCAAATGGCGCTCCTTTGCTTCCGAGCTCAGCCATGCGCCCAAACAGTGGTTTACCCCCACATATGGGGTGTCGGCGTACTCAAGACAAATTGTACAACAGCTTCTGGGGTCCATTTTCTCCTGTTACCCTTGGTAAAATAAAAATTTGGAGGCAAAAAGATCATTTTTGTAGAAAAAATGCAATTTTTTTATTTTCACGGCTCTACGTTATAAACTTCTGTGAAGCACCTGGGGGTTTAAAGTGCTCACCACACATCTAGATAAGTTCCTTAAGGGGTCTAGTTTCCAAAATGGTGTCATATGTGGGGGGTCTCTACTGTTTAGGCACATCAGCGGCTCTCCAAACGTGACATGGCGTCCGATCTCAATTCCAGCCAATTCTACATTGAAAAAGTAAAACGACACTCCTTCTCTTCCAAGCTCTGCGCTGCGCCCAAACAGTGGTTTACCCCCATATATGGGGTATCGACGTACTCAGGAGAAATTGCAAAACAACTTTTGTGGTCTAATTTCTCCTGTTACCCTTGTGAAAATAAAAATTTGGGGGCAAAAAGATCATTTTTGTAGAAAAAATGAGATTTTTTATTTTCACGGCTCTACGTTATAAACTTCTGTGAAGCACTTGGGGGTTCAAAGTGCTCACCACACATCTAGATAAGTTCCTTGGGGGGTCTAGTTTCCAAAATGGTATCACTTGTGGGGGGTTTCCACTGTTTAGGCACATCAGGGACTCTCCAAACGCGACATGGCATCCGATCTCAATTCCAGCCAATTCTGCATTGAAAAAGTCAAACGGTGCTCCTTCACTTCCAAGCTCTGCGGTGCGCCCAAACAGTGGTTTACCCCCATATATGGGGTATCGACGTACTCAGGAGAAATTGCACAACAACTTTTGTGGTCTAATTTCTCCCGTTACCCTTGTGAAAATAAAAATTTGGGGGCAAAAATATCATTTTTGTAGAAAAAATGAGATTTTTTATTTTCACGGCTCTACGTTATAAACTTCTGTGAAGCACTTGGGGGTTCAAAGTGCTCACCACACATCTAGATAAGTTCCTTGGGGGGTCTAGTTTCCAAAATGGTATCACTTGTGGGGGGTTTCCACTGTTTAGGCACATCAGGGACTCTCCAAACGCGACATGGCATCCGATCTCAATTCCAGCCAATTCTGCATTGAAAAAGTCAAACGGTGCTCCTTCACTTCCAAGCTCTGCGGTGCGCCCAAACAGTGGTTTACCTCCACATATGGGGTATCGACGTACTCAGGAGAAATTGCACAACAACTTTTGTGGTCTAATTTCTCCTGTTACCCTTGTGAAAATAAGAATTTGTGGGCGAAAAAATCATTTTTGTGAAAACAAATGCGATTTTTTATTTTCACGGCTCTACGTTATAAACTTCTGTGAAGCACTTGGGGGTTCAAAGTGCTCACCACACATCTAGATAAGTTCCTTGGGGGGTCTAGTTTCCAAAATGGTGTCACTTGTGGGGGGTTTCCACTGTTTAGGCACATTAGGGGCTCTCCAAACGCGACATGGCGTCCGATCTCAATTCCAGCCAATTCTGCATTGAAACAGTCAAACGGTGCTCCTTCACTTCCAAGCTCTGCGGTGCGCCCAAACAGTGGTTTACCTCCACATATGGGGTATCGGCGTACTCAGGAAAAATTGCACAACAAAATTTGTGGTTAAATTTCTGTTTTTACACTTGTGAAAATTAAAAAAAATGGTTCTGAAGTAAAATGTTTGCAAAAAAAAGTAAAATGTTAATTTTTTTCTTCCACATTGTTTTAGTTCCTGTGAAGTACGTAAAGGGTTAATAAACTTCTTGAATGTGGTTTTGAGCAGCTTGAGGGGTGCAGTTTTTAGAATGGTGTCACACTTGGTTATTTTCTATCATATAGACCCCTCAAAATCACTTCAAAGGTGATGTGGTCCCTAAAAAAAACATGGTGTTGTAAAAATGAGAAATTGCTGGTCAACTTTTAACCCTTATAACTCCCTAACAAAAAAAAAAATTGTTTCCAAAATTGTGCTGATGTAAAGTAGACATGTGAGAAATGTTATTTATTAACTATTTTTTGTGACATATCTCTCTGATTTAAGGGCATAAAAATACAAAGTTTGAAAATTGCAAAATTTTAAAAATTTTCGCCATATTTCCATTTTTTTCATAAATAATCGCAAGTAATATCGAAGAAATGTTACCACTAACTTGAAGTACAACATGTCACGAAAAAACAATCTCAGAATCAGCGGGATCCGATAAAGCGTTCCAGAGTTATAACCTCATAAAGTGACACTGGTCAGAATTGTAAAAATTGGCTCGGTCATTAAGTACCAAATTGGCTCTGTCACTAAGGGGTTAAAAAGCTTATGGTGTCGCTAACAATGCTGGTACATGATAAAATAGATCGTTGACCAAATTTTCCCCATGAAGAATTTAAGAACAGTTTGGATACGTGTCTCTTAGCAGGATTCACGCCTATATTTTTAGGCCATAATTTTACACCTTCTTTTTCAAGAAAGGAATCAATGTACTGCTTTTTCTTGACTTCATCAGGGCACCAGCTTGAATAACCAGAGGCGTCCTGCTTATCCCTAAGATGTAATTTACTGTAGAGGGCAAACAGGTCATCAGTGGTGTTAGGAAAATGCCATGTTTCATAGAAGTGCTTGAGCCTATACCCTTGTTCTATCGCCATCTCAAGCTCTATAGTGCACCAGGTACCTGTCAGGGAACGTTCTTCATCACTATGTGCACAAACAGCAGTCTGTGAATTTACATGTGTGGCAAAGGGGAAACATTAATTTTTTGTTGAGTTTTACTGGTAGAACAGGGAAAAATAAATCTCTCGGAGGGAAAACCTAAGCTTTATCAGTACCAAAGTATTTTTTAATGAAGCAGAAATTGTCGTAGATGATGCCTGGGTGGCCTACATGGTATGTTTCAGTTGTGTTTACAAAGGGAAACAGACTGGTGACATCATAGTAATGTAATGTCTCCCCATCTTCCAGAGAGTGAGAGAGTTTAATGGCGTTAGTTTGGCCCCTATAAAGCGCATCACGGGGGTCTAAATGTTTGGGAAATTCCATTTGGATGATAAATGTTTGGAGGTTAGAAATTTTTCAATCATTTAATTCCACTCATGCTCCCACATTACTGTTACTGTGTATCCACAGCACTGCAAGTAATGCTTTTTAGCTTAAAAGGCATAATATAACTAACCATTTTATCACTGACTGCATCCTTTGGCCTCACTCAATGGTCCTCTGAGGCCACTCACAAAGATGGCCACACACTGGACCTCATCTTCACCCGCCTCTGCTCCCTTACTAATCTCATTAACACACCCCTCCCCCTGTCTGACCACAACCTACTGACATTCTCTTCCCTCTCCCCTCCTAGTGTGCAATCCCCACTCCACAAACTCCCTCGCAGAAATCTCAAACATCTCAACTTGCAATCAATCTCTGAGTCCCTTCTCCCTCTTAAAGACATAGCCTCCCTTCATGACACAGATGCTGCTGCCACTTTTTATAACACCACAATAACAGCAACACTCAATTAGGCCGCCCCGCTCTTACATAGCAAAACTCATACACTCAACAGGCAACCATGGCTGACTAGCCTGACCAAACAACTGAGACGGGCTTCCAGGATCACTGAGCGGAGATGGAAGCGATCCCGCTCTGCTGACCACTTCACTGCATACAAGCAGTCCCTTGCCAGCTTCAAGTCTGCGCTCACTGCCGCAAAAAACATACTTCTCATCTCTCATATCCTCCCTGTCTCACAACCCTAAACAGATTTTCAACACTTTCAATTCTCTACTCCGTCCTCCTGCACCCCCTCCCTCCTCTCTCATTTCTGCTGAAGACTATGCCTCTTTCTTTAACCAGAAAGTCGACACAATCAGAGAAAGCTTTGGCCCACAGCGCCCACTGCTCCTCTTAGCTGCTCAACCCTGCTCCTCCAAAACCAGCTTCTCCACCATGACAGAAGATCAGCTCTTCACCCTCCTGTCAAGATCACACCTCACCACCTATATGCTCGATCCACTCCCATCCCACCTCATCCCTAACCTTTCCACGGTCTTCAGCCCAACCCTAATGCACCTCTTCAACCTCTCACTCACAACAGTTGTCTTTCCTTCATCCTTCAAGCATGCCAAGATCACACCCATCCTCAAAAAACCCTCCCTCGACCCATCCTCTGTGTCTAGCTATCGCCCGATATCTCTTCTCCCTTATGCCTCCAAATTACTGGAGCAACACATCCATCTTGAACTGTCCTCCCACCTCTCCTCCTGCTCCCTATTTGATTGGTTACAATCTGGCTTCCGTCCCCATTACTAAACTGAAACTGCCCTAACTAAAGTCACCAATGACCTACTAACTGCCAGGAGTAAGCAACACTACTCTGTCCTCCTTCTCCTGGACCTGTCTTCTGCCTTCGACACTGTGGACCACTCCTTTCTGCTACAGATCCTCTCATCTCTTGGCATCACAGACTTGGCCCTTTCCTGGGTATCGTCATATCTGACAGACTGAACATTCAGTGTCTCCCTACCCCACACCACCTCCTCACTTCGCCCCTTGTCAGTCGGTGTTCCTCAAGGCTCTGTTCTAGGACCCCTACTCTTCTCCATCTACACCTTCGGCCTGGGACAGCTCATAGAATCTCACGGTATGCAGTACCATCTCTACGCCGATGACACGCAGATCTACCTGACCTCACCTCCTTACTTACCCGCACTGTCTGCTATTTCAGCCTTCTATTCTTCTCGCTTCCTACAACTGAATATGGACAAAACAGAATTCATCATCATTCCCCCATCTCACTCTACCCCTCCACCAGACCTATGCATCAATGTCAATGGCTGCTCACTTTCCCCAGTCCCACACGCCCGGTGCCTCGGGGTGATCCTCGACTCTTCCCTCTCTTTCAAGCCACATATCCAAGCCCTTGTCTCCTCCTGCTGTCTCAAACTCAAAAATATTTCCCGGATCCGCGCATTCCTTGTCCGAGACACCGCAAAAACACTAGTGCATGCCCTTATCATCTCCCGCCTTGACTACTGCAACCTCCTACTCTCTGGACTCCCCTCTAGCACTCTGGCACCACTCCAATCCATCCTACTCTCTGCTGTCCAATTAATCTACCTGTCTCCCCACTATTTCTCAGCCTCTCCTCTATGCCAAGCCCTTCACTGGCTTCCTATCGCCCAAAGACTCCAGTTCAAAACCCTCACAATGACATACAAAGCCAACCACAACCTATCTCCTCCATACATCTGTGACATGGTCTCCCAGTACCTACCTACACGCAACCTCCGATCCTCTCAAGACCTCCTTCTCTACTCCCCTCTCATCTCTTCTTCCCACAACCGCATCCAAGACTTCTCCTGTGCTTCCCCCGTGCTTCCCCCATACTCTGGAACTCTCTACCACAACACATCAGACTCTCGCCTACCATAGAAACCTTCAAAAAGAACCTGAAGACTCACCTCTTCCGACAAGCCTACAGCATGCAGTGATTCTCAACCTACTGAACCACCGCACAACCTGCCCTACCCTCTTCTAGTGTATCCTCACCCATCCCCTGCAGACTGTGAGCCCTCACGGGCAGGGTCCTCCCTCCTTATGTACCCGTGTGCCTTGTTTTTTGCTCATGTTTAATGTATTTTTCTATATTTGCCCCGTATTCACATGTAAAGTGCCATGGAATAAATGGAGCTATAAAAATGTATAATAACAATAATAATAACCCTAGGACATATTTTTGACCTTATTTGTGTCATTTTCATTATAGCACACAAGGCACCCATGGTAAAAACACCCCTGAAATTCAAAGGCTATGTAACGGTGGAAAGGGACGGTGTCCCGCCTCCACAAGCCATTATGCTATTCACATTTCATGTATTACACATTTCCTTGCTTTAGCACAAGTAAATTTTGAGTGCAGCCATTGATCTATTTGCTATATGACTTTTTTGGTTATGCACCAGTTCACATTAGACTGCTGTTCAGTCAGTTTTCCTATATTTGCTATGTATTTTTTCTGACTTGAACGCCCCGCCCTTCACCATGCTGTGATTTTAATTTCATCCAGACACAGTTGGTTCTGAGCTTCCTATATAAGCAGGCTTTACCATTTTATTAGCCATAGGTAAGTGTTCACACTAGGCAGTCAGCTCAGTTACCCATCCGTTTTGAGATTACCTTGACGTTTGGTGGATGGGCTCACAACTTTTGGCCAAATCTTGTGCTAAAAATCTCATGTGTTTTTTCATATATTTCACAAGCCATTATGCTATTCACATTTCATGTATTACACATTTCCTTGCTTTAGCACAAGTCAATTTTGAGTGCAGCCATTGATCAATTTGCTATATGACTTTTTTGGTTATGCACCAGTTCAGATTAGATTGCTGTTCAGTCAGTTTTCCTATATCTGCCTCCAAATGACACCATACCCTGATGCAGGTACTCTAGAAAGGAGTACATTGGACCACTACTTAAAGACACTCCACCTCTCATTAATGGAAAGCAGTGAGAGGCAATCCGCCAAGAGCCAGAGTTTGCTCTGAATCATGAGGGGCACACTTGTGCTGTCTGACAGAAAGAGAGAATAAAACACAACTCTATAATATACAGTGGGTAAGGCAAATATTCAGATGCCTTTAAATTTTTCACTCTTTGTTTCACTGCAGCCATTTGTTAAATTTAAAAAGGTCATTTTTTTCTCATTAATGTACACTTTGCACCCCATCTTGACTGAAAAAAAACAAATGTAGTAATTTTTGCTAATTTATTAAAAAAGAAAAGCTGAAAAATCACATGGTCATAAGTATTCAGACCCTTTGCTCAGTATTAAGTAGAAGCACCCTTTTGACCTAGTGCAGCCATGAGTCTTCTTGAAAATGATGCAACAAGTTTTTCACACCTGGATTTAGGCATCCTCTGCCTCTCCAGCTCCATCAGGTTGGATGGTGAATGTTGGTGGACCGCCATTTTCAGGTCTCTCCAGAGATGCTCAATTGGGTTTAGGTCAGAGCTATGGCTGGGCCAGTCAAGAATGGTCACAGAGTTATTTTGAAGCCACTCATTTGATATTATAGCTGTGTGATTAGGGTCATTGTCTTGTTGGAAGGTTAACCTTCGGTCAAGTCTGAGGTCCAGAGCACTGTGGAAGAGGTTTTCATCCAGGATATCTCTGCAATTGGCCACATTCATTTTTCCTTCAATGACAGCCAGTTGTGCTGTCCCTGCAGTTGAAAAACATCCCCATAGCATGATGCTGCCACCATGTTTCACTGTTGGTACTGTATTGCGCAGGTGATGAGCAGTGCCTGGTTTTCTCCACACATATTGCTTAGAATTACCACCAAAATGGTCTATATTTGTCTCATCAGACCAGAGAATCTTATTTCTCCTAGTCTGGGAGTCCTTCATATTTTTTTTTAGCAAAGGAGGGCTGCAGTGATAGTTGACTTTGTGGAGCTTTCTCCCATCTCTGTACTGCATCTCTGGAGCTCAGCCACAGTGGTCTTCGGGTTCTTCTTTACCTCTCTCACCAAGGTTCTTCTCCCACAGTTGCTCAGTTTGGCTGGATGGCCAGGTCTAGGAAGACTTCTTAGTCAGATCTGTGCCTTGACACAATGCTGTCTCTGAGCTCCTTTGCCAGTTCCTTTGACCTCATCATTCTCATTTAGTGTGACATGTGAGATATGAGGTCTTATATAGACAGGTGTGTGCCTTTCCAAATCAAGTCCTATCAGTTTAATTAAACACAGCTGGACTCCAATGAAGGAGTAAAACTATCTCAAGGAGGATCACAAGGAAATGGACAGCATGTGATGCTAAATATGTGTGTCTGAGCAAAGAGTCTGAATACTTATGACCATGTGATATTTCAGTTTTTCTTTTTTATTACATTTGCAAAAATTTCTACATTTCTGTTTTTTTTCAGTCAAGATGAGGTGCCGAGTGTACATTAATGTGAAAAAAATTTACTTTTTTGAATTTACCAAATGGCTGCAATGAAACAAAGAGTGAAAAAATTAAAGGGGTCTGAATACTTTGCATACCCACTTTATATTGTACAATTTTTAAACTGCCAGTATTGCTCTCTCCCAAATGGATTGTGCAAGTCAATAGCTTCAACAGTGCTCATTCTGCTTATATTGTCCTATGGACTATCATGATCTCAGCATAGTAAGGAGAAGTATGAAAAAAACATAATTGCCTAAGATAGCATATTTAACTAATAACAGAGCATTGATAATTAAAAAAAACCAAAGATGCATGTATGGTTCCAAAAAAATGTGAAATAAATATATGCAGGTCAAGGGGAGGCTAATGAGAGAAAACTCATTTGTGGCCTTTCAGTCTGATTCAAAGTGCTGTAGTAGTGAAAAACAGAGAGCAAATTGCTACTAAGCCCCAATGATATTAGCAACACACAGATTGATAACACAGAATTATAGCTAAAGGCATTATTTCATTATTTCACTGCAATAGGCTTATTTATAAATACATTGGCCAAAGTCAATTATATTGTTGGCACACCCTGGTAAGTGGAGCAAATGCCAAATCAGTGGATTACCATATTCACACCTCAGAGGTATTTATATAGAAATCGACTTCCTCATGGGACTGCCCAAGAGCTTTCCAAGTGTGAAAGAGAACAAGGTTAAAGCCATGATGCAAATAAATGTAATAATACAGTGCTTTGCGAAAGTATTTGGCTCTCTGGAACTTTTCTATCTTTTCCCACATATGCTTCAAACATAAAGATACCAAATGTACATTTCTGGTGAAGAATCAACAACAAGTGGAACACAATTGTGAAGCTGAATGAAATTTATTGGTTATTTTAAATTTTTGTGGAAATTCCAAAACTGAAAAGTGGGGCGTGCAATATTATTCGGCCCTTTTAACTTAATACTTCGTTGCATCACCTTTTGCTGCGATTACAGCTGCAAGTCGCTTGGGGTATGTCTCTATCAGCTTTGTACATCGAGAAACTGAAATTCTTGCCCATTCTTCCTTGGCAAACAGCTCAAGCTCAGTGAGGTTTAATGGAGATCGTTTGTGAACAGCAGTTTTCAGCTCTTTCCACAGATTATCGATTGGATTGAGGACTGGACTTAGACTTGGCAATTCTTACACCTGGATACGTTTGTTTCTGAACCATTCCATTGTAGATTTTGCTTTATATTTGGTATCATTGTCTTGTTGGAAGACAAATCTCCATCCCAGTCTCAGGTCTTTTGCAGACTCAAACAGGTTTTCTTCAAGAATGGTCCTGTATTTGGCTCCATTCATCTTCCCATGAATTTTAACCATCTTCCCTGTCCCTGATGAAGAAAAGCAGGCCCAAACCATGATGATTCCACCACCATGTTTGACAATGGGGATGGTATGTTCAGGTTGATGAGATGTGTTGCCTTTAAGCCAAACATATCGTTTGGCATTGTTGCCAAAAAATTCGATTTTGGTTTCATTTGACCAGAGCACCTTCTTCCACATGTTTGGTGTGTCTCCCAGGTGGCTTGTTGCATACTTTAAACAACACTTTTTATGGATATCTTCGAGAAATGGCTTTCTTCTTGCCACTCTTACATAAAAGCCAGATTTGTGCAGTGTATGACTGATTGTTGTCCTAAGGACAGACTGTCCCACCCCAGCTGTAGAACTCTGCAGTTCATCCAGAGTGATCATGGGTCTCTTGGCTGCATCTCTGATCAGTCTTCTCCTTGTTTCAAATGATAGTTTAGAGGGATGGCCGGGTCTTGGTAGATTTGCAGTGGTATGATACTCCTTCCATTTCAATATGATCGCTTGCACAGTGCTCCTTGAGATGTTTAAAGTTTTGGAAATCATTTTGTATCCAAATCCAGCTTTAAACTTCTCCACAACAGTATCACGGACCTGCCTGTTGTGTTTCTTGGTCTTCATGATGCTCTGTGTGCTTCAAACAGAACCCTGAGTCTATCACAGAGCAGGTGCATTTATACAGAGACTTGATTACACACAGGTGGATTATATTTATCATCATTAGTCATTTAAGATAACATTGGATCATTCAGATATCCACAATGAACTTCTGGAGTGAGTTTGCTGCATTGAAAGTAAATAGACCGAATAATATTGCACGTCCCACTTTTCAGTTTTTGAATTTCCAAAAACATTTAAAATAACCAATACATTTTGTTCAACTTACACAATTGTGTTCCACTTGTTGTTGATTCTTCACCAAAAATTTACATTTGCTATCTTTATAGTTGAAGCATGATATGTGGGAAAAGGCTGAAAAGTTCCAGGGAGCCGAATAATTTCACAAGGCACTGTATTCTGTGCCTGTATTACACAAGACTAGCTTTTTCCAACTCTGTTAATGAAACTCCATCACAAAAAAGATTTTTAACTCCAAAATAGTAACATAAATACAAAATAACCCTAAATATGTCCATATAGTTAAAGTTTTTGGGGTTTTCGTAGTGTTTATCATGGGTTAAAAATTACATTTGACTATATTTTGTGAGGCAGTACAATTAGGATAATATTATTCTATATTTACATTCTTTTTCCTTGAAAAAAATAATTTGCATTTGTGTCACTACACTCCCTGACAGAAGTTATGTCGCTTATCCATGTTATGTAAATAAAAGCTTCTAACCTGACTTTAAATTCATCCATTGGTTGCATAAATTATTCTTTTGAAAGCTGAGACTCTCTGAAATGTGGTTTAGGTTAAGAAAATAAATTGGCATCAATGCAGAAATATTGATCAGTTAATGGACACAGAATGGTCAGATTTTGGCAAGACAAAAGTTTTGTCGCCCACAGAAAGTAATGTGATATCCAAACAAATAATTAACTTAAAATACAAATGTATGTGTTACGGCTGGCGGAACACACTGAGTAAATATATGAGTTGTTATAGGTGCGTTCGCAGCCCGGGGTCCAACGTGACGAAGAGATGCCTGCGGCTAGAGAAATGGCAGCCCTATCACTCGGTCAGTATCAGCATGAACCACGTTTGCTTCACAGAGTCATGAAATAATAGTGGGACTAAAACCCTAACTAGGGTTGTGCTTGCTCTGGAACTCTTCTGTGCTTACCGCACACATGAAGGAACCAGATGCTCAGCCAAGCGACTAATTGCCCCCACTGACGCTAGCTGCCTGCCTATATAATTTCCCACGGCTAACGGACACTCTCCACGTGTAGCTTAAGTGGCAGAGCATTACTGGCCATGCGGCCATGCAAACCTTTTATAGCTGCAGCAAATTCAGGACCTTCCTAGAGGACCAATGGGAGCTGCTACAGGACCTGAGCGTGTGACCCCCGACCTCCAATGAGAGGTCCTCCCTTAGGCATGCTCAGAAGGGGAAAAGCAGGACTTAGTCCCAGAGATGTCTGCTCGCCGCTGACCAGTACTGGCTACAATGGCTGAGCCTGGAAGAGCAGCAGTAACCAAGCGCAGAGTATCTGCCCTAGCCAGACACTGGGACTGTCGTCTCCGCTGAGAAGACTCCACTGCGGCTGAAGAAGAATGGGGGACCGCAGCAGAGGTGGTTTGAGATTCCCCTTGTGCAGTGGCAGGAACTCGACACCTCACAATATGTTGCATAACATTGGTGAATGAAGTTGTGGTGCTATTAGTCATATTTAATTTTTTTGTGTAACTTCCATGAGCTTGAAGGACTGCATCCAGGCTGTTCAACAATGATTCATACAATTTATTAATGAAGTGATCAGGAATAGCAAAGAATGCAGTCTTACATGCCTCCCAGAGTTCATCTAGATTCTTTGGCTTTGTCTTTCAAGCTTCCTCTTTCATCCTACCCCAAACATGCTCAATGATGTTCATGTCTGGTGACTGGGCTGGCCAGTCCGTGAGCACCTTGATCTTTTTTGCCTTGAGGAACTTTGTTGTAGAGATGGATGTACGAGATGGAGCACCATCCTGCTGCAGAATTTGACCTCTTTTATGATATGGAATATAAGATGTAGCTAATATTTCTTGATATTTTAGGCTATTGATATTGCCTTCCACCTTGTAAATGTTTTGCACACCCCCATACTTAATGTAACCCCAGACCATAATCTTTCCACCACCAAATGTAACTGTTTTCTGGGTGGATTTTGGATCCATACGGGCTCCAGTAGGTCTCCTGCAGTATTTGCGGCAGCTATGGTGTAATTCTACTGAAGATTCATCAGAGAAATCCACCTTCTGCCACTCTTCCAGTGTCCATCTGTTTAGCAGGCTGTGGGACTTTGCAAATGCCACACTTTTTTTATTTGTATTTTGTTTATTGCTGGCTTCTGGGCACTGATTCGACCATGGAGGACATTTCGAGACAGAATCCTACAAACTGTTCTAGTTGACACAGGCACTTGAGGTGACCAGGCCTGTTGGAGCTCTGCTGCAGTTGAAGAGGGGCTTGCTTTGGAGTTTCTAACCAACAAACATGGCTCCTGAGCAGTTGTCTTGTGTGGTCTGCCAGACCTGGGCTTGTCAAACACATCTCCAGTCTTTTCTTTAATTCTTTGTACTTGACCCTGAGACACATTAAAGGTGCCAGCCACCTCTGCAGTGGATCTGGTCTTCAGCCTCTTGATAATCCAGGCTTTGGTCGCAGAGTGGATTTTTGGCATGTTATCAGAGCAGTTGCAGTTCAAGTGAAGGTCTGGAGTGCTGGGTTTCTTTTCATACACACACACACTAATTAACTTATCATTTACTGAGCACAGGTGAGGATGTAAACTAGGATTGGGTGCATTATATGACCAGTCGACAAAGCTTTTGTCTTGCCAAAATCTGACCATTCTGTGTCCATTAACTGATCAATATTTCTGCATTGATGTCAATTTATTTTCTTAACCTAAACCACATTTCAGAGGATTTCAGCTTTCAAAAGAATAATTTATACAACAAATGGATGAATTTAACGTCAGGTTATAAGCTTTTATTTACATATCATGGATAAGCAACATAACTTCTGTCAGGGAGTGTGTATTTGAGACACATTCCATTTTTTTTTTGACCATTGAAGCTATGAGAGGGTTTATTTCTTTTGGGCAATTAAGTTGTTTATTATGAAGAGTACATATTACTTTTTGTGTTTCTTATGCCATTCAAAGCCGGTACATTTATATTTCTTTGTTAAGCCCTAGCTACCACAGAAGCCCCTATCAGAACACAATTATGTTCTGTGGAAAAAGATGAACTACCAGAGGGAACCCTGTCTCTTGAGGCTCAGTCACGTGTCATTTTTTTTAAATACAAAAAAACAGACTACGTTTTATCAGTGATTTTGTTCAGACTTTCACCAAAGTAATAGCATATTTTTGTCCATTTTTCATCACTTATCTCATAAGAGAAAAAAAGGTTTCTTTTCTTTCTCCTTTTGAACAATCTGTGAAAATTAGATCACACTCAGATAGCATCTGAGAGATGTCCACTTTTTTTTCTGGACCATAGACTTGCAAAGCTAATTTTGATCCTACACTTGCATCAATATAGAATTTGCATCCGCAATTTTGCCCCAGAGTGCTCCGTCTTTGAATAATCACAGACATGTGAACAGCCCCTTTTACAACTATAGGTACAAGTGCTATCCGTGAAAAACATGAATAGCATTCATTTGCAAAGAAAATGACATATGAATGAGCACTTAATTTAACTATGGCAAAGCAACAGATGTGTTTTGTCTTATTTTTTTCTCTTTGCATGAAATATCCAGAGCCATGTAAAGTGAGATGACCTGCTTTGAAAAAAAAACATGATTGTGCTTTACATTGTCATGAATTGTTTATGCCATATGACTATATGCCCAACCAGTGATTGTAATGTGGCCTACCACAAGTTAATCATTTTGATAGCTTATCATGAGAAATTGGAGTCTTTAGCAAAATTTTCAAAAAGTAAGGGAAACAACACCTGTAGGCCTTATCCAAGCAACAGGCAGAAGGATATCAGCCCTGTTATAGCTAACTCATTATGCTAATAACATGTGCTTAAAGGGGTTGCCCAGTGGAAAATGAAAAGTCTGCAGTCACTCGGTGTGACTGTAAAGTTGTGAATTCTCCAAGTGCATGAACAGTGCGCTGTGAGTATTCACCATTGTCTGCCCTGGGAATGGCGGTCAAGTATGCGATATGCATACTCTTGACCAGAACTCGGCTAGTGAGCAACTTGTATTAAGCTAGATGGACATGCCTTCCTAGTCAAGGTGAGGCTTTGCTCAACACACTTATATTGAGCAAGGGTGCACCCACTATATGAGTTAGGCCTTAAGTATGCATCTCACATACTTGACAACCGCTCCCATGGCAGACAATGGAGAAACCTCACTGCACAGAGTGCATATGCTGGGAGGATACCCAAGTCTACAATCACGCAAAGTGACTGTATACTTTTCATCTTAGATCAGGCAACCCCATTAACTTTTGACTTTACTTTATGCCTTATAAGGGCAAATGTAATAGAGAATGAAAGAGAAATCAAGTAATGAAATAAAAACAGGAATTATCCCTATGGTAAAGCATTGTAAGGACAACATCATGCTGTAAGTTTAGCTCTCTGATGCAAGTCTAAATATTCTGCAGTCTGCAAGATTATTACAATTTAGGACTAAGGGGTAAGGTTTCTCCTTGTTGAGAGTGACATACCATCTCTGGCTTGTCAAGGTAAGGAGGCTTATTCACCGTGCAATGCTCCTCTGGGAAATGTAATATGCTAATTGCCTCTTCAGAGAAAAAGAGGACTTGAACTCTATAATGGCACCTGTTGGAAGTAGCGATCCTACGAGTCACAATCAACCATTTAACGAGTCTTGCAATATGACTTAGGATAAAGCCAAATCAGTAAACTCACTTCGCAGACACTTGTGTTTCGGGCTGTTGGCCCTCGTCAGTGCAAAGCATGAGAACTGATTTGGCTAGGTGAGAGGCTCTGGACTGAGGTCTAAGGGGTAAGGTTTCTCCTTGTGGAGGGTGTCAATCCATCTCTGGCTACTTCCAACAGGTGGCACTATAGAGTTCAAGTCCTCTTTTTCTCTGAAGAGGCAATTTGCATATACAATGTAGGAGAGATTTGTTTTTAGCAAGAAATAATAAGAGAATGAGAGAGCTGATTTTGGACTTTCTGTCATATACAAAACTTAATTTAGTTTTGTCATTCTATGATAGGGAAAATGGGAAAATAATGGCAGATTTTGCTTCAATTCCCTGGTATCTGATTGTTAGCATTGCAAACACAAAAGTTTGCTGAATTTACAAATTTACATTTACCTTTCAAAATGCCTTTCTGATTGCAGACTTTATCTGCATATGTTATGTCAAAATACATAATAGTCCATATGAATTAGCTCATGATTCAAATCATATACATTTTGAGGTGCTAATGAATGAATGAATAGGCAGCATTTGAGAAGGTAATTGGAAATTTACTTTTTTTTCATAATACCTAAAATGAGGGAAATGATGACTAAGTTGTGCATAATGTACAGATAATATTCAAGTAACATTTATAACGGAGAGATGAAAATACAAATATTACTTTGCTTTTTAATTGTTCTGTAAGTAGATTGTCCTATTTATTATTTTGTTCTGGAAAAATTCAGGCCTTCATATGAATATGATCATTGGATAGCAATCATGTTGGGATCAGGAGACAAATCTATTGCTATCTGTTGATCTTTGTAGCAACTATTATTTAAAATCTCACATATTCAGAACAAAGTTTTCTAAATCTATCATCTGCTTTAATGGTTTACCACCTGATGTTCTCATAACAGATGACGTCAAAGGTGGGACATGTTGAATTTCAATGCTCGATTCTTCTATTGTCCTAGAAAATAAATACCAACTCACCATGCAATCCACATCCACACTTGGTCTTTCTTAGGCTGGTTTCACACTTGCGTTTTTGTCTGCAGCGTTTTTTGCACAAAAAACGCATGCGTTTTTTTCCCTATATTTAACATTGAAAACGCATGCGTTTTTTTGCACATGCGTTTGGTCGCGTTTTCAAACGCATGCGTTTTTTGTCTGCATGCGTTCATTTTCAAAAATGCTACCTGCAGTATTTTCTTGCGCGTTTTTTTGCCTCGAAAAAACGCATGCGTTTTTTCGCGGCAAAAAAATGCATTGCTGTCTATGTAAACGCATGCGTTTTTAAGCACATGCGTTTGTTTGCGCTAAAAACGCATGCATTTTTATAGAAAAAAACCAGAAAACACACTGAAAAGCCACCCACCACCATCAAGGTGATAAAGGGATCCAAACCCTAACCCTAACTCTACCCCTAACCTCACCCCTAACCGTTTAATGAACATTTTCTGACAGTCATATTGCCACGTATTTAAGTGCCACGTATCACGTATTTCAGTGCCACGTATGCCACGTGCCACGTACTTAAGTGCCACGTGCCACATATTTAAGTGCCACGTGCCATGTATTAAAGTGCCACGTGCCACGTGCCACGTATTTAAGTGCCACGTGGCACATATTTAAGTGCCACGTGCCACGTATTTAAGTGCCACGTGCCACGTATTTAAGTGCCACATGCCACGTATTTAAGTGCCACGTGCCACGTATTTAAGTGCCACGTGCCACGTATTTAAGTGCCACGTGCCACGTATTTAAGTGCCACGTATTTAAGTACCACGTATTTCAGTTGCACGTATTTCAGTGCCACGTATTTCAGTCACGTTTAGGGTTAGGGTTAGGGGTAGGGGTAGGGTTAGGGTTTTCTTGTTTTTTCTTGTGTTTTGTTGTGTTTTCTTGTGTTTTTCTATAAAAACGCATGCGTCTAAAAAACGCATGCGTTTTACCGCGTTTACATGCGTTTTTCACACATGCGTTTTTTAAAAAAAACGCATGCAGATAAAAACGCAAGTGTAAAACCAGCCTTACTTTGCATGTGTATGCAGAGGAGGGGAGAGGAATAGCCATCACGATGAACAAGTGCTTGTTGTTAAACTACAAAGGGACATTCTTATTATGTTCTCTAGTTGGTTTGGTGGGCAAACATTGTTAAACTAGGCAAGTTTTCAGTTAACTAGCTTTTGCTATCTTGCATTCTTCTGATATTTGAGTTGTTGCACTTTATAGGTTAACACCTCACTGCCTAGATAATTAATCCCAACTGATGGCTTGGAGCAATGGCTGGACATGTTGTAACGTTATGTGTAAACACAGAGACTGGCTAGTATCTCCATAGCATGCATTCTGGTATATACACAGTGACTACTGATCCCTGCTGGCTCACTGTTGCCTCATTCATAACTACAGCACATTTTTTGGAGATGTACTGCAGCTGAGGAGTAGTTCTATAGATCTACTCACCTCCTAACACAGGACAGGACTATTGCCTTCTGTGTTTGAACTGTTCTCCTACATCTGCTATACTTTCCCATCATTAGTTGATCCCCTGTGAACTATACAGAGAGAGAGCACTGTTATTCCTTATTTTCTAATTTGCTATCCCACATCTCCATCTCCATCCCACTCTCTTTTTCAAAAGGAACAATATGCCACCCTCCCTTATCACCCCTTCTCCCTTTGTCATGAGCCATGAGCAGTGACAAGGTGTCACCTCTATATTCTTCCAACTACCTGTAATTTGCAGGAATGATGTGCCACCTCTCCATACCTTACTCATTTGCAGTCATCAGCAGGAGCAATGTGCAACCTCTCAATCTCCCCCACTTCCTTCTCATTAGCAGGAGCTGTCAGCTTTATTGTGGCTGGTTCTAAAGTATAGAGGGGTCCCACACCGTTTTCTTAAATACATAAAAAAATAAAAATAGTGTGGGGTATCCCCCATTTTTGTTAACCAGCCAAGCAAAAGCAAACAGCTGGGGGCTGGTTGTAACAACTCTGCTGGCATCATGGCATGGCCTCTCATCTCTCACACTATCTTACCCACTGCTCCAGGTCATGTTGTGGGTTTTGTTTGTTGCCAGCTCCATATTCTGTGCCTCTGCTCTCTGCATGCTTCCTGGCTGTGTGCATAGGGGGGCGGCGCCAGAACTTTCTGGTTCTTATAGAACCAGGGCACACCTGTCTAATTTGTTCCTGACCAATTACCAAGAGGCATCCAGTATTTAGGACAGCTGCACCCTGTGGAAGGGGCCTGTGCAATGTGTTAACTCAGTTTGTGTTTTGCTTTTGAGCTGCCAGGCCTTGCTCTGTGTCTTGCCTTCTCTGAAGGCTATTTTCCTTGCTTTGCCTTGTATCTTGTCTATCAAACAACGAAGAAAAAACAACCAAGCGCACAATCAGCACCGCCTTGCCTGTGCTTCCACCTCCAACATACGGCTTGTAACAATCTACCACCACCATACGGGGTGCTCGTGAAAATAGAATCAGTCTTAGTATATAGAAAAAATGAAAGAAACGAGCACTCACCGTTGGTGTGATTATTGTCTCTCTTTATTATGGCTTCATGTATAAAAACACGTTAAGGCAGCATGGGGAGAACCTTCGGTTCCAAGCAGACGACGATCGTTTCGCTCATCTGAGCTTCAACGGGTCTGCAGGAGACGCCGATAGGGCAGGTATATCTATCATTTCCGTTTCTACGGCACACCTGCCTCATTCAGCGTCACCTGATTATGAAACCTGCTTTAATTTAAAAACAAATTTTAAAACCAACGAAATAAAGTGAAAACCTAATGAACAAACACTTTTTTTACATATATCCATATGACAAAGATCAACATGGAAAGATTTTACAAAAACACTGATAAATCAATACGATCATTCAGTCCTAACGGACCTGTTGCATTTAGTCTCAAGATCCATCTTTCCTCCCTCCTCAGAAGTAGTTTGTGCAAATTACCTCCTCGCTCTGGTAACTTTACCTGTTCCAAACCTGCAAAACGTAAACAAGCCGCATCCCCACTATGTTGAGTACGTATGTGATCAATTAATTTAGGAACTCCTTTTCCCGTACTTATGGACCTAAAGTGTTCTCTGAATCTAATGAATAATGGACGTATAGTTTTACCTATATAATAAAAACCACAAGGGCAGAGTAGCACATACACCACGAACTTAGTTCTACAGGATATAAAATCCTTTACTATATGCCAGACTGGCCCAACTTGGAGCATTTTTCCTACCAAGTGGAAGGAACAGAAATTACAATGCCCACATTTCACATTACCTTGTGGAGCCCCCGCTGATAGCCAGTTAGTTGTTTTTGTAGAAACTACTCTGTTGTGTACTAGTATGTCTTTCAGATTCTTACTGCGGCGACATGCGAATAAAGGTCCCTGGCTTACAGGTCCAGCTAGACTGGAATCCTTCTCCAATATGTGCCAATTGCGTCTTATCGCTGTTCTTATATTGTGGTCCATTGGGCCAAATGTAAAACTGAAAACAAATCTCTTTTCTTTTTGTTCGCTTTTATGTTGTTTTTCCTTATGTGCCAAACTCGCTTTTGTTAATGCTGTGTCCAATACTTTTGGGGGGTACCCTCTGTGTCTAAATCTAGTGTACAATTCCTGTGATTGGCGAAGAAAGCCCCTCTCATTGCTATTAACCCGCAGGACTCTGAGAAACTGGCTATATGGGAGAGATCTCTTCACATACTCCGGATGAGCACTCTGATAGTGTAAAATTGAATTTGTCGCTGTGGGTTTTCTGAACACTTCTGTTTGTATGGAACCATCCTCTATCCAGACCCTTGCGTCCAGAAACTCGAGGTGGGACCCACCAAATACCGAGGTGAATTTCATGTTCATGTTGTTCGTTATTTCAAGATACTGGACAAAGGATTGAAAAGTAGATGCCTCCCCGTCCCACACTACAAATACATAATCAACAAATCTGATATACAGTTTTATATGTTTTAAGAAGGGGTTTTTTTCATCATATACGAATCTATCTTCAAAAACTGCTAAATACAAATTTGCGAGGGTACAAGCTACGGGCGTACCCATCGCTGTACCCTCTTTTTGTATGAACCAGCTGGTATCAAATTTGAAAGCATTATGTGATAAGATGAATCGTAAGCCTTCCCTTATAAATGTTATTGCTCTATGATCTGTTGGTGTATGTGACAAGATCTCTCCAACTACTTCCACCGCTAAATCCTGGGGAATGCGTGTATATAAGCTCTCCACGTCAATAGAAGCTAGGAAAAAATTATTCTGCCAGGTGAAACCCCTCAATATTTCCAAAAACTGTTTTGTATCACGCACGTAAGAAGGTATATCTAACAGGAGGGGATGTAAAAGCCAATCTAAATAGCGTGATAGTGGTTCCGTTACGGCTCCTACCCCCGACACAATTGGACGACCCGGAGGGGTGTCTTGTGATTTGTGTATTTTAGGTACATGGTACCATAGGGGCTTGAGAGGGAATTCATAGAACAATTTTTCTGCTTGTCGCCTAGACAACGTACCATTCACAACGTAAGATTTTAAAAATGCCCTTAATTCATTTTTGTATTTCTCGGTGGGATCTGATTTTAATGGGTGATATGTATCTACTTTATTCAGCTGCCTATGAGCTTCCGCTATATAGTATTCTTTAGAGAGTAAAACTACATTCCCTCCTTTATCTGCAGCACGAATAACCGTGTCATCCCAACTTTTTATGTCTCTCAAAGCCGTTTGTTCTACTAAAGTCAAATTAGATGGCAATCTTTTATATATAATGGCTTCTATATCCTTTATCACCTGTCTTTCAAAAATGTCTATGGGCCCCCCTGGTGTAATGGGTGGCATGAAAGTGGATGGTACATTGCCTAAAAAAGGGGGGTCCTGATTAGGTTTTTCTTTTATAGAAATGTCAGGATTCGTGAGACTTAGTAGCAGCCTGACATCCTCCAAATTACCATTGTCATCATCGAGATTCACCATAAAGCCCAAAGGGCCTACGGTACATCTAGTTTCACCTGGATATAATTCTTTTACCGCATCTGGAGAGGAAGAAAAAAATTTATACAAATGCATTTTTCTTATTGCTTTAAACAAATCTATTCTGAATTGTACCACATCAAAGTCCCCTGGTAAACAATAACTGAGTCCTTTTGACAGAACTGAGAGATGTGCCTCACTCAATTCATGGGAGGACAAATTTACAACCGTATTTAACGGTGTGCTGGCGGATATGTCCGTTTCCAAGAGACCTGTTTTCTCTTGCGCCAGTTGTCGGGATCTATTTCTCCTCCCACCTCTCCGTGTCTTTCTTCTAAAGGGATTGTTTCTGTTCCCGATGCAGCACTCTGTGCTTTACTTGTTGATGGACTAGGATCCTCATTAATGCTGGAGTCCGAATCAGTGGTTAAATAATCTCTTTTAAATTGTTTAGAAAACTGCCGATTTTTTCCTCCTCTCGGTCTAAAAAATCTGCGGGAATTATGTGTCTGTCTGATTTTATTCCAAGAAAAAATAATACCATTCTCAAAATCCATTTTGTCTCTGATGAACTTATCTCGTTTTCTTTGCTTAATTTCTGATTGGAGGATAATCAGTTTACTGTCTAATTTTTTGTCCATAGTGGACCATTGTGATTCGGTTAATCGTGTTTTTATCTCTTCTTTAGTCTTTATTAGATCAGTTTTAACCTTGTCATAATTGGATATGTTCTGACGTAAGACCAACTGGAGCAGATCTTGAGAACATTTCAATAATATATTTTCCCATTCTGTTACAAAACTGGCATCATCTTTGAATTGGGACATTTCCTTGTAGACTCTTAGTCCCCTTGGGACCCTCCCATTATCTTTATAAGACGTCAAGGATTTATTAGTCCAAAATAAATTTATCTCTCTTTCAGCCAAGTTAAATAGTTTTTGTTCCAGTGTCTTAGTACTAAGTGATAAGATTTCATCCTGGTTTTCCACTTCTAAAAAATAAGAATCAACATTCTCCCTGCCCGCCAATAGGCCATGAGACAGTGGTAAAGCCTGTGGATTTATGGTGGTTTTTTCTGCACACATAGTGTCTGAAAAAATATTATTATTATTCTAGCACCAGGATTTCTTCACGGTATTGCTGAGTGCTGTCTTGTAACAATGCATGAAAATCAAACAACGAAGAAAAAACAACCAAGCGCACAATCAGCACCGCCTTGCCTGTGCTTCCACCTCCAACATACGGCTTGTAACAATCTACCACCACCATACGGGGTGCTCGTGAAAATAGAATCAGTCTTAGTATATAGAAAAAATGATAGAAACGATAAAGAAGAGATAAAAACACGATTAACCGAATCACAATGGTCCACTATGGACAAAAAATTAGACAGTAAACTGATTATCCTCCAATCAGAAATTAAGCAAAGAAAACGAGATAAGTTCATCAGAGACAAAATGGATTTTGAGAATGGTATTATTTTTTCTTGGAATAAAATCAGACAGACACATAATTCCCGCAGATTTTTTAGACCGAGAGGAGGAAAAAATCGGCAGTTTTCTAAACAATTTAAAAGAGATTATTTAACCACTGATTCGGACTCCAGCATTAATGAGGATCCTAGTCCATCAACAAGTAAAGCACAGAGTGCTGTATCGGGAACAGAAACAATCCCTTTAGAAGAAAGACACGGAGAGGTGGGAGGAGAAATAGATCCCGACAACTGGCGCAAGAGAAAACAGGTCTCTTGGAAACGGACATATCCGCCAGCACACCGTTAAATACGGTTGTAAATTTGTCCTCCCATGAATTGAGTGAGGCACATCTCTCAGTTCTGTCAAAAGGACTCAGTTATTGTTTACCAGGGGACTTTGATGTGGTACAATTCAGAATAGATTTGTTTAAAGCAATAAGAAAAATGCATTTGTATAAATTTTTTTCTTCCTCTCCAGATGCAGTAAAAGAATTATATCCAGGTGAAACTAGATGTACCGTAGGCCCTTTGGGCTTTATGGTGAATCTCGATGATGACAATGGTAATTTGGAGGATGTCAGGCTGCTACTAAGTCTCACGAATCCTGACATTTCTATAAAAGAAAAACCTAATCAGGACCCCCCTTTTTTAGGCAATGTACCATCCACTTTCATGCCACCCATTACACCAGGGGGGCCCATAGACATTTTTGAAAGACAGGTGATAAAGGATATAGAAGCCATTATATATAAAAGATTGCCATCTAATTTGACTTTAGTAGAACAAACGGCTTTGAGAGACATAAAAAGTTGGGATGACACGGTTATTCGTGCTGCAGATAAAGGAGGGAATGTAGTTTTACTCTCTAAAGAATACTATATAGCGGAAGCTCATAGGCAGCTGAATAAAGTAGATACATATCACCCATTAAAATCAGATCCCACCGAGAAATACAAAAATGAATTAAGGGCATTTTTAAGATCTTACGTTGTGAATGGTACGTTGTCTAGGCGACAAGCAGAAAAATTGTTCTATGAATTCCCTCTCAAGCCCCTATGGTACCATGTACCTAAAATACACAAATCACAAGACACCCCTCCGGGTCGTCCAATTGTGTCGGGGGTAGGAGCCGTAACGGAACCACTATCACGCTATTTAGATTGGCTTTTACATCCCCTCCTGTTAGATATACCTTCTTACGTGCGTGATACAAAACAGTTTTTGGAAATATTGAGGGGTTTCACCTGGCAGAATAATTTTTTCCTAGCTTCTATTGACGTGGAGAGCTTATATACACGCATTCCCCAGGATTTAGCGGTGGAAGTAGTTGGAGAGATCTTGTCACATACACCAACAGATCATAGAGCAATAACATTTATAAGGGAAGGCTTACGATTCATCTTATCACATAATGCTTTCAAATTTGATACCAGCTGGTTCATACAAAAAGAGGGTACAGCGATGGGTACGCCCGTAGCTTGTACCCTCGCAAATTTGTATTTAGCAGTTTTTGAAGATAGATTCGTATATGATGAAAAAAAACCCTTCTTAAAACATATAAAACTGTATATCAGATTTGTTGATGATGTATTTGTAGTGTGGGACGGGGAGGCATCTACTTTTCAATCCTTTGTCCAGTATCTTGAAATAACGAACAACATGAACATGAAATTCACCTCGGTATTTGGTGGGTCCCACCTCGAGTTTCTGGACGCAAGGGTCTGGATAGAGGATGGTTCCATACAAACAGAAGTGTTCAGAAAACCCACAGCGACAAATTCAATTTTACACTATCAGAGTGCTCATCCGGAGTATGTGAAGAGATCTCTCCCATATAGCCAGTTTCTCAGAGTCCTGCGGGTTAATAGCAATGAGAGGGGCTTTCTTCGCCAATCACAGGAATTGTACACTAGATTTAGACACAGAGGGTACCCCCCAAAAGTATTGGACACAGCATTAACAAAAGCGAGTTTGGCACATAAGGAAAAACAACATAAAAGCGAACAAAAAGAAAAGAGATTTGTTTTCAGTTTTACATTTGGCCCAATGGACCACAATATAAGAACAGCGATAAGACGCAATTGGCACATATTGGAGAAGGATTCCAGTCTAGCTGGACCTGTAAGCCAGGGACCTTTATTCGCATGTCGCCGCAGTAAGAATCTGAAAGACATACTAGTACACAACAGAGTAGTTTCTACAAAAACAACTAACTGGCTATCAGCGGGGGCTCCACAAGGTAATGTGAAATGTGGGCATTGTAATTTCTGTTCCTTCCACTTGGTAGGAAAAATGCTCCAAGTTGGGCCAGTCTGGCATATAGTAAAGGATTTTATATCCTGTAGAACTAAGTTCGTGGTGTATGTGCTACTCTGCCCTTGTGGTTTTTATTATATAGGTAAAACTATACGTCCATTATTCATTAGATTCAGAGAACACTTTAGGTCCATAAGTACGGGAAAAGGAGTTCCTAAATTAATTGATCACATACGTACTCAACATAGTGGGGATGCGGCTTGTTTACGTTTTGCAGGTTTGGAACAGGTAAAGTTACCAGAGCGAGGAGGTAATTTGCACAAACTACTTCTGAGGAGGGAGGAAAGATGGATCTTGAGACTAAATGCAACAGGTCCGTTAGGACTGAATGATCGTATTGATTTATCAGTGTTTTTGTAAAATCTTTCCATGTTGATCTTTGTCATATGGATATATGTAAAAAAAAGTGTTTGTTCATTAGGTTTTCACTTTATTTCGTTGGTTTTAAAATTTGTTTTTAAATTAAAGCAGGTTTCATAATCAGGTGACGCTGAATGAGGCAGGTGTGCCGTAGAAACGGAAATGATAGATATACCTGCCCTATCGGCGTCTCCTGCAGACCCGTTGAAGCTCAGATGAGCGAAACGATCGTCGTCTGCTTGGAACCGAAGGTTCTCCCCATGCTGCCTTAACGTGTTTTTATACATGAAGCCATAATAAAGAGAGACAATAATCACACCAACGGTGAGTGCTCGTTTCTTTCATTTTTTCTTTCCTTGTATCTTGTCTGTCTGCCCTCCAGGAGGCTGTATATCCTGTTCCCTGTGTCTTTGTTCTTATACCTTGTCCTGTTCCATTACCTTTTCTGAACTTTGTCCTATCTCTGTCTCCTTGTCTGTGGTTTCTTTCCCTGCAGTGCCTATCTGCTCTGCTCTCGACTCCGCACTCTGCGACCTTGATTTGCTTCTTAAACTGCACTCTGTGCCTTTGCTCTTGGCTCTGCACTCTGCCTCCACTCTGCTTTTGGCACTACACTTTCTAGTTCTACCCTTGTCTCTCTGCGGCTTTGCCTCTGCTCCACACTCCTGCGGTTCTGCTCCATTCTACTCTGCTCTGCTGCTCCTGCTGCAGAAATCTCTTGCTGCAGCTCCTCTCCGCATTCATTACGGTTCCGCTCTGCTTAGCTTCTGCAGTAATCTCTTGCTGCAGCTCCTCTCCGCATTCCTTGCGGTTCCGCTCTGCTTAGCTTTTGTTGCTGTGCTATCTCTTGCTGCTCTACCTGTTCCTTCATTCTCCTTTCCATCTGGCTTTTTTCCGTACCTGTATCTCCTGTGTGAACAGGTTCCAATCTGTTCCTTCATACTTCATTCCTTCCTGCTTGTTTCCTTACCTGCACCTCCTGTGTGAACAGGTCACTACCTGTTCCTTCATACTACATATCCGAACCTGCACCTCCTGTGGGAGCATTTCCCTACCTTTTCCTTCATACTACATATCTGTACCTGCACCTCATGTGTGAACAGGTCCCTACCTGTTGCTTCATACACCACACCAACCAGCCCTGTGTCTCTGCCATTCCTGCAAGCCCTGTGTCTCTGCTGTTCCTGCCAGCCCTGTGTCTCTGCCGTTCCTGCCAGCCCTGTGTCTCTGCCGTTCCTGCCAGCCCTTTGCCTCTGCCGTGCCTGCCAGCCCTGTGTCTCTGCTGTGCCTGCCAGCCCCATGTCTCTGCCATGCCAGCCTACTCATCTGAGTTTCATCCGTGCTCATCTGCTAGTCCTGCCTGATGCCCACACCTGTCCTAGTGTTCCTGTTCTCCAAGAGGGATCAGCAGCCACAGCCAGACACCACCCTGGAGTAGCACCTGGCAGGTGCCTGCCGCACAAATCTGACCTCACCATCAGAGGCTCCAGTGAAAACCAAGGCAGTTGTCTGTTGTGAATTCCGTCTGGGCTCCCTCTGGTGGCCTTTAGCGATACTGCGGGTCTGGAGCTGGGCTCAGCTGCCTCATTTCCTGCTATGCTGGTTCCTATTTAACTCCACCTGGACCTTTACTTGTTGCCTGCTGTCGTTGTATTCAGTACTGGTTCTGACCTCTCCTGGATTTTCCTGGTGACCTGTCTATTTCTGAGAAGCTAAGTCTTGCTAGTTCTTTTTGCTCATTGTTTCCTTGAAAATGTTTCTCAGTATATGATGTGTTCAGTCCAGCTTGCTTATATGTGATTTTTCGCTTGCTGGAAGCTCTGGGGAGCAGAGTGCGCCCCTCACATCGTGAGTCGGTGTGGGGGTTCTTGTACTTTCTGCGTGGATAGTTTTTGATAGTTTTTATACCGACCGCACAGATCCCTGCTATCTTCTGTCTATTTAGTGTTAGCGGGCCTCATTTGCTTAACCCCTTAACGACCGCCGATACGCCTTTTAACGGCGGCCGCTAAGGGTACTTAAACCACAGCGCCGTTAATTAACGGCGCTGTGGAAAAAGTGAATAGCGCCCCCCAGAGTCGGATTTTCTCTGGGGTCTCGGTTGCCGAGGGTAGCCGAGACCCCAGAGAACATGATTCGGGGGGTTTTTACCGACCCCCGAGTTGCGATCGCCGGTAATTAACCGTTTACCGGCGGTCGCAACAACAACAAAAAAAATGCGATTTGCTGTTTAATTTCTCTGTCCTCCGATGTGATCGCACATCGGAGGACAGAGAAATGTGGTCCCCGATGGCCCCCAATAGCCCCCCGATACTTACCTACCTCCCCCGGTGCTCCTCGTGGCTCCCGATGGGCGCCGCCATCTTTTTTCCGGGAAAAAATGGCGGGCGCACGCGCAGTGCGCCCGGCACCCGGAAGTTCTTTGGGGTCTCGGCTGCCGGGGGTAGCCGAGACCCCAAAGAACATGATCGGGGTCGGTTTGCACCAACCCCTGTTTTGCGATCGCCGGTAATTAACAGTTTACCGGCGACCGCAAAAAAAAAAAAAAAGCGATCTGTAATTCTCTGTCCTCTGATGTGATCGCACATCAGAGGACAGAGAAATAGGGGGATTCGGGGACCCTAACATACTCACCCGGTGTCCCTGGGTCCTCTTCTGTCTCCTCCTGCCGGCCGGCTTTTTCCTTATGGCGGGCGCATGCGCAGTGCGCCCGCCATCTGCTGCCATCTGCTGGCCGGCAGGAGAGACGAGTTGGGGCTAAAATTAGGGTTAGGGTTAGAGTTAGGGTTAGGGCTAGGGTTAGGGTTAGAGTTAGGGTTAGGGTTAGGGTTAGGGCTAGGGTTAGGGTTAGAGTTAGGGTTAGGGTTAGGGTTGGGGCTAAATTTAGGGTTAGGGTTAGGGCTAGGGTTAGGGCTAGAGTTAGGGCTAGGGTTAGGGTTAGGGCTAAATTCAGGGTTAGGGTTAGGGCTAGGGTTAGGCTACTTTCACACTAGCGTTTTTTGGCTTCCGTCGCAATGCGTCGTTGGAGAAAAAACTCATCCTGCAAAAGTGCTTGCATGATGCGTTTTTTCTCCATTGGCTTGCATTAGCGACGCATTGCGACGGATTGGCACTCGTCGCATCCATCGTGCGACGGATGCGTCGTGCTTTGACGGACAGTCGGCACAAATAAAGCTACATGTAACTTTTTTGTGCGATGTGTCCGCCATTTCCGACCACGCATGCGCGGCCGGAACTCCGCCCCCGCCTCCCCGCACCTAACAATGGGGCAGCGGATGCGTTGAAAAAACAGCATCTGCTGCACCCGTTGTGCGGTGCTTACAACGCTAGCGTCGGTATGTCGGCCCGACACACTGCAATGGGCCGAGTACGATGCTAGTGTGAAAGTAGCCTTAGGCTTCTTTCACACTTGCGTCGGTACGGGGCGGTCGCAATGCGTCGGCCCGACGTATCGACGCACGTTGTGAAAATTGTGCACAACGTGGGCAGCGGATGCAGTTTTTCAACGCATCCGCTGCCCAGTCTATGTCCTGGGGAGGAGGGGGCAGAGTTACGGCCAACCATGCGCGGAAATGGCGGACGCGACGTACAAAAAAAAGGTTACATTGAACTCTTTTTGTGACGACGGGGCTAAAGTTATGGTTAGGGTTGGGGCTAAAGTTAGGGTTAGGGTTGGGGCTAAAGTTAGGGTTAGA
Organism: Ranitomeya variabilis; assembly: GCF_051348905.1. Lineage (NCBI taxonomy): Eukaryota > Metazoa > Chordata > Amphibia > Anura > Dendrobatidae > Ranitomeya > Ranitomeya variabilis. The sequence goes on along the minus strand of NC_135232.1, from coordinate 1,074,782,208 downwards.
GTTGGGATTAGGGTTAGGGGTGTGTTGGATTTAGGGTTTTGATTAGGGTTATGGTTAGGGTTGAGATTAGGGCTGTTTTGGGGTTAGGGTTGTGATTATCATTAGGGTTGTGATTAGGTTTATGGATCAGGTTGAGATTAGGGTTAGGGGTGTGTTGGAGTTAGGGTTGGAGTTATAATTTGGGGGTTTCCACTGTTTAGGTACATCAGGGGGTCTCCAAACACGACAGCCAATTTTGCGCTAAAAAAGTCAAATGGTGCTCCCTCCCTTCTGAGCTCTGCCGTGCGCCCAAACAGTGGTTTACCCCCACATATGGGGCATCAGCGTACTCGGGATAAATTGGACAACAACTTTTGGTGTCCAATTTCTCCTGTTACCCTTGTGAAAATAAAAACTTGGGGGCTAAAAATCTTTTTTGTGGGAAAAAAAAATATTTTTTTATTTTCGCTACTCTGCATTATAAACTTCTGTGAAGCACTTGAGCATTCAAAGTTCTCACCACATATCTAGATAAGTTCCTTAGGGGGTCTAGTTTCCAAAATTTGGTCACTTGTGGGGGGTTTCTACTGTTTAGGTACATCAGTGGCTCTGCAAACGCAGCATAACGCCCGCAGACCATTCTATCAAAGCCTGCATTTCAAAATGGCGCTCCTTCCCTTCCGAGCTCTGCCGTGCGCCCAAACAGTGGTTTACCCCCACATATTGGGTACCAGCATACTCAGGAGAAATTGGACAGCAACGTTTGGCATCCAATTTCTCTTGTTACCCTTGTGAAAATAAAAATTTGGGGGCTAAAAAAATCTTTTTTGTGGGAAAAAAAAATATTTTTTTATTTTCGCTACTCTGCATTATAAACTTCTGTGAAGCACTTGAGCATTCAAAGTTCTCACCACATATCTAGATAAGTTCCTTAGGGGGTCTAGTTTCCAAAATTTGGTCACTTGTGGGGGGTTTCTACTGTTTAGGTACATCAGTGGCTCTGCAAACGCAGCATAACGCCCGCAGACCATTCTATCAAAGCCTGCATTTCAAAATGGCGCTCCTTCCCTTCCGAGCTCTGCCGTGCGCCCAAACAGTGGTTTACCCCCACATATTGGGTACCAGCATACTCAGGAGAAATTGGACAGCAACGCTTGGCATCCAATTTCTCTTGTTACCCTTGTGAAAATAAAAATTTGGGGGCTAAAAAAATCTTTTTTGTGGGAAAAAAAAATATTTTTTATTTTCACTACTCTGCATTATAAACTTCTGTGAAGCACTTGGGCATTCAAAGTTCTCACCACATATCTAGATAAGTTCCTTGGGGGGTCTATTTTCCAAAATGGGGTCACTTGTTGAGGGTTTCTACTGTTTAGGTACATTAGGGGTCTGCAAACGCAACATAACGCCCGCAGACAATTCTATCAGTCTGCATTCCAAAATGGCGCTCTTTCCCTTCCAAGCTCTGCCGTGCGCCCAAACAGTGGTTTACCCCCACATATGGGGTACCAGCATACTCAGGACAAATTGGACAACAACTTTTGGGGTCCAATTTCTCTTGTTACCCTTGTGAAAATAAACGACTCTGCATTATAAACTTCTGTGATGCACTTGGGCATTCAAAGTTCTCACTACACATCTAGATAAATTCCATGGGGGGTCTAGTTTCCAAAATGGGGTCACTTTTGGGGGGTTTCTACTGTTTAGGCACATCAGGGGCTCTCCAAACGCGACATGGCGTCCGATCTCAATTCCAGTCAATTTTGCATTGAAAAGTCAAATGGCGCTCCTTTGCTTCCGAGCTCAGCCATGCGCCCAAACAGTGGTTTACCCCCATATATGGGGTGTCAGCATACTCAAGACAAATTGTACAACAACGTCTGGGGTCCATTTTCTCCTGTTACCCTTGGTAAAATAAAAATTTGGAGGCAAAAAGATCATTTTTGTAGAAAAAATTCGATTTTTTTATTTTCACGGCTCTACGTTATAAACTTCTGTGAAGCACTTGGGGGTTCAAAGTGCTCACCACACATCTAGATAAGTTCCTTAAGGGGTCTAGTTTCCAAAATGGTATCACTTGTGGGGGGTTTCCACTGTTTAGGCACATCCGGGGCTCTCCAAACGCGACATGGCATCCGATCTCAATTCCAGCCAATTCTGCATTGAAAAAGTCAAACGGTGCTCCTTCACTTCCAAGCTCTGCGGTGCGCCCAAACAGTGGTTTACCTCCACATATGGGGTATCTACGTACTCAGGAGAAATTGCACAACATCTTTTGTGGTCTAATTTCTCCTGTTACGCTTGTGAAAATAAGAATTTGTGGGCGAAAATATCATTTTTGTGAAAACAAATGCGATTTTTTATTTTCACGGCTCTACGTTATAAACTTCTGTGAAGCACTTGGGGGTTCAAAGTGCTCACCACACATCTAGATAAGTTTCTTAAGGGGTCTAGTTTCCAAAATGGTGTCACTTTTGGGGGGTTTCCACTGTTTAGGCACATTAGGGGCTCTCCAAACGTGACATGGCGTCCAATCTCAATTCCAGCCAATTCTGCATTGAAACAGTCAAACGGTGCTCCTTCACTTCCAAGCTCTGCGGTGCACCCAAACAGTGGTTTACCTCCACATATGGGGTATCTGCGTACTCAGGAAAAATTGCACAACAAAATTTGTGGTTAAATTTCTGTTTTTATACTTGTGAAAATTAAAAAAAATGGTTCTGAAGTAAAATGTTTTCAAAAAAAAGTTAAATGTTCATTTTTTTCTTCCACATTGTTTCAGTTCCTGTGAAGTACGTAAAGGGTTAATAAACTTCTTAAATGTGGTTTTGAGCAGCTTGAGGGGTGCAGTTTTTAGAATGGTGTCACACTTGGTTATTTTCTATCATATAGACCCCTCAAAATGACTTCAAAGGTGATGTGGTCCCTAAAAAAAACAATGGTGTTGTAAAAATGAGAAATTGCTGGTCAAATTTTAACCCTTATAACTCCCAAACAAAAAAAAAAATTGTTTCCAAAATTGTGCTGATGTAAAGTAGACATGTGGGAAATGTTATTTATGAACTATTTTTTGTGACATATCTCTCTGATTTAAGGGCATAAAAATACAAAGTTTGAAAATTGCAAAATTTTAAAATTTTTTGCCATATTTCCATTTTTTTCATAAATAATCGCAATTAATATCGAAGGAATGTTACCACTAACTTGAAGTACAATATGTCATGAAAAAACAATCTCAGAATCAGCGGGATCCGATAAAGCGTTCCAGAGTTATAACCTCTTAAAGTGACACTGGTCAGAATTGTAAAAATTGGCTCGGTCATTGAGTACCAAATTGGCTCTGTCACTAAGGGGTTAAACCTGTTTTTCATTCCTACGTTTGTATTTTCCCCTTAACTCACCGTTATTATTTGTGGGGGGGCTGCCTAAACTTTGGGGTTATTTCTCTGAGGCAAGTGAGGCTTGCTTTCTCTCTAGGGGTAGCCAGTTTCTCAGGCTGTGAAGAGGCGTCTAGGTTTTAAGGTAACGCTCCACGCCTGCCTTTAGTGTGTGTGGATAGGATCAGGATTGTGGTCGGTATAGTTCCCACATCCCCGGAGCTTGTCCTATTATTCAGGTTTCACCTATCAGGTCAGTTTGGTGATCCTTCCACCGGATCATAACAGTACAGCAGGGACATAAAGAGTTAATGCATCGCAAAAGAGGGATAAGAGAAATCCTGAGTTCATTTTTTTTTCCTCTGCAGTGTGTCTAGCCTCTCTCTTCCCCTTAATCTCTGGGTGGTTCAGAATTCAGCTGCAGCTATGGACCTTCAGAGTCTGTCTTCTAGTGTGGATCATCTCACTGCTAGGGTACAAGGCATTCAGGATTATGTAGTCCGCAGTCCTATGTCAGAGCCTAAGATACCTATTCCTGAGCTGTTCTCCGGAGACAGATCTAGGTTTTTGAACTTTAAAAATAATTGCAAATTATTCCTTTCTCTGAGACCTCGTTCCTCTGGTGATCCGGTTCAGCAAGTTAAAATTATTATTTCTTTGTTGCGTGGTGACCCTCAAGATTGGGCATTCTCTCTGGCGCCGGGAGATCCTGCATTGCAAAATGTGGATGCGTTTTTTCTGGCGCTTGGAGTGCTTTATGAGGAACCTAATCTGGTAGACCAAGCAGAAAAGGTTTTGCTGGCTCTCTCCCAGGGTCAGGATGAAGCAGAGGTTTACTGTCAGAAGTTTAGGAAATGGTCTGTGCTCACTCAATGGAATGAGTGTGCCCTGGCAGCGATTTTCAGAAAGGGTCTTTCTGAAGCCATTAAGGATGTTATGGTGGGGTTCCCCATGCCTGCGGGTCTGAATGAGTCAATGTCTTTGGCCATTCAGATTGATCGGCGCTTACAGGAGCGCAAACCAGTGCACCATCTGGCGGTATTTTCTGAGCAGAAGCCTGAGTCTATGCAGTGTGACAGGATTCTGACCAGAATTGAACGGCAAAATCACAGACATCAGAATGGGTTGTGCTTTTACTGTGGTGATTCTTCTCATGTTATCTCAGATTGTTCTAAGCGCTTAAAAAACTTCGCTAAGTCTGTCACCATTGGTACTGTACAGCCAAAATTCATTTTGTCTGTTACTTTGATTTGCTCTCTGTCATCCTACTCAGTTATGGCTTTTGTGGATTCGGGTGCTGCCCTGAATTTGATGGATTTGTCTTTTGCCAGGAGCTGTGGTTTTATCTTGGAGCCTTTGCAATTCCCTATTCCACTAAAGGGAATTGATGCCACGCCATTGGCCAAGAATAAACCTCAGTACTGGGCTCAAGTGACCATGTGCATGACTCCTGCACATCAGGAGGTGATTCGCTTTCTTGTGTTACATAATTTGCATGATGTTGTCGTGTTGGGTCTGCCATGGCTGCAGGCTCATAATCCAGTCCTGGATTGGAAAGCAATGTCTTTGTCAAGTTGGGGTTGCCAGGGGATTCATGGCGATGCTCCTTTGGTGTCTATTGCTTCTTCTACTCCTTCTGAAGTCCCTGAATTTTTGTCGGACTACCAGGATGTATTTGATGAGCCCAAGTCCAGTGCCCTACCTCCTCATAGGGATTGTGATTGCGCCATAAATTTGATTCCTGGTAGTAAGTTCCCTAAGGGACGACTTTTTAATTTGTCTGTACCAGAACATGCCGCTATGCGGAGTTATATCAAGGAGTCTTTGGAGAAGGGGCATATTCGCCCGTCCTTGTCCCCTTTGGGTGCGGGGTTCTTTTTTGTGGCCAAGAAGGATGGTTCTCTAAGACCCTGTATAGATTATTGCCTTCTAAATAACATCACGGTCAAATTTCAGTATCCTTTGCCACTGTTGTCCGATCTGTTTGCTCGGATTGGGGGGCCAGTTGGTTCACCAAGATAGATCTTCGTGGAGCATATAATCTTGTGCGTATAAAGCAGGGCGATGAATGAAAAACAGCATTCAATACGCCCGAAGGCCATTTTGAGTACTTGGTGATGCCTTTTGGGCTTTCTAATGCCCCTTCTGTGTTCCAGTCCTTCATGCACGATATCTTCCGAGAATATCTGGATAGATTTATGATTGTGTACCTGGACGATATTTTGGTCTTTTCTGATGATTGGGAATCTCATGTGAAGCAGGTCAGGATGGTATTTCAGGTCCTTCGAGCCAATGCCTTGTTTGTGAAGGGCTCTAAATGTCTCTTCGGAGTCCAGAAGGTTTCCTTTTTGGGCTTTATTTTTTCTCCTTCTACCATTGAGATGGATCCAGTCAAGGTCCAGGCTATTTATGACTGGACTCAACCTACATCGGTAAAGAGTCTTCAGAAGTTCTTGGGTTTTGCTAATTTTTACCGTCGCTTCATCACTAATTTTTCCAGTGTGGTTAAGCCTTTGACGGATTTGACCAAGAAGGGTTCTGATGTGACGAATTGGTCTCCTGCAGCCGTGGAGGCCTTTCAGGAGCTCAAACGTCGGTTCTCTTCAGCTCCTGTCTTGCGTCAGCTGGATGTCTCTCTGCCCTTCCAGGTCGAGGTTGATGCTTCTGAGATTGGAGCTGGGGCTGTCTTGTCTCAGAGAAGCTCTGATGGCTCTGTGATGAGGCCATGTGCTTTCTTTTCAAGAAAGTTTTCGCCTGCCGAGCAGAATTATGATGTTGGTAATCGGGAGTTGTTGGCAATGAAGTGGGCATTTGAGGAGTGGCGACATGGGCTTGAGGGAGCCAAACATCGTGTGGTGGTCTTGACGGATCACAAGAATTTGACTTATCTCGAGTCTGCTAAACGGCTAAATCCTAGACAGGCTCGGTGGTCGCTGTTTTTCTCCCGTTTCGATTTCGTGGTTTCATACCTTCCGGGTTCGAAGAACGTGAAGGCTGATGCTCTTTCTAGGAGCTTTGTGCCTGACTCTCCGGGAGTTTCTGAACCGGCTGGTGTCCTCAGAGAGGGGGTGATTTTGTCTGCCATCTCCCCTGATTTACGACGGGTACTGCAGGAATTTCAGGCCAATAGACCTGACCGTTTTCCACCGGAGAGACTGTTTGTCCCGGATAGATGGACCAGTAGAGTCATTTCCGAGGTTCATTCTTCGGTGTTGGTGGGTCATCCTGGGATTTTTGGTACCAGGGATTTGGTGGCTAGGTCCTTTTGGTGGCCTTCCTTGTCGCGGGATGTGCGTTCCTTTGTGCAGTCCTGTGGGATTTGTGCTCGGGCCAAGCCTTGCTGTTCTCGTGCCAGTGGATTGCTTTTGCCTTTGCCTGTCCCAAAGAGGCCCTGGACGCATATTTCCATGGATTTTATTTTGGATCTTCCAGTCTCTCAGAAGATGTCTGTTATCTGGGTAGTTTGTGATCGTTTTTCTAAAATGGTCCATTTGGTGCCCTTGCCTAAGCTGCCTTCCTCCTCCGATTTGGTTCCACTGTTTTTTCAGAATGTGGTTCGTTTACATGGTATTCCTGAGAATATTGTGTCTGACAGAGGATCCCAGTTTGTGTCCAGATTTTGGCGGTCCTTTTGTGCTAAGATGGGCATTGAATTATCTTTTTCATCGGCTTTCCATCCTCAGACGAATGGCCAAACCGAACGAACTAATCAGACCTTGGAGACTTATCTGAGATGTTTTGTTTCTGCGGATCAGGATGATTGGGTGACTTTTTTGCCATTGGCTGAGTTCGCCCTCAATAATCGGGCTAGTTCTGCTACTTTGGTTTCGCCTTTTTATTGCAATGCTGGTTTTCATCCTCATTTTTCCTCAGGTCAGGTTGAGCCTTCTGACTGTCCTTGGGTGGATTCTGTGGTGGATAGGTTGCAGCAGATTTGGAACCACGTGGTGGACAATTTGACGTTGTCACAAGAGAAGGCTCAGCACTTTGCTAACCGCCGTCGCTGTGTGGGTCCCCAACTTCGTGTGGGGGATTTGGTATGGTTGTCTTCTCGTTATGTTCCGATGAAGGTTTCCTCTCCTAAGTTCAAGCCTCGTTTCATCGATCCTTATAAGATTTTGGAAATCCTCAACCCTGTGTTTTTTTGTTTGGACCTCCCAGCATCATTTGCCATTCACAATGTGTTCCATAGGTCATTGTTGCGGAGATATGTGGTGCCTGTGGTTCCTTCTGTTGACCCTCCTGCTCCGGTCTTGGTCGAGGGAGAATTAGAGTATGTGGTGGAGAAGATCTTGGATTCTCGTGTTTCGAGACGGAAGCTTCAGTACTTAGTTAAATGGAAGGGCTATGGTCAGGAGGATAATTCCTGGGTTGTCGCATCTGATGTCCATGCGGCCGATTTGGTTCGTGCCTTTCATTCGGCTCATCCTGATCGGCCTGGGGGCTCTGGTGAGGGTTCGGTGACCCCTCCTCAAGGGGGGGTACTGTTGTGAATTCCGTCTGGGCTCCCTCTGTTGGCCTTTAGCGATACTGCGGGTCTGGAGCTGGGCTCAGCTGCCTCATTTCCTGCTATGCTGGTTCCTATTTAACTCCACCTGGACCTTTACTTGTTGCCTGCTGTCATTGTATTCAGTACTGGTTCTGACCTCTCCTGGATTTTCCTGGTGACCTGTCTATTTCTGAGAAGCTAAGTCTTGCTAGTTCTTTTTGCTCATTGTTTCCTTGAAAATGTTTCTCAGTATATGATGTGTTCAGTCCAGCTTGCTTATATGTGATTTTTCGCTTGCTGGAAGCTCTGTGGAGCAGAGTGCGCCCCTCACATCGTGAGTCGGTGTGGGGGTTTTTGTACTTTCTGCGTGGATAGTTTTGATAGTTTTTGTACCGACCGCACAGATCCCTGCTATCTTCTGTCTATTTAGTGTTAGTGGGCCTCATTTGCTTAAACCTGTTTTTCATTCCTACGTTTGTATTTTCCCCTTAACTCACCGTTATTATTTGTGGGGGGCTGCCTAAACTTTGGGGTTATTTCTCTGAGGCAAGTGAGGCTTGCTTTCTCTCTAGGGGTAGCCAGTTTCTCAGGCTGTGAAGAGGCGTCTAGGTTTTTAGGTAATGCTCCACGGCTGCCTTTAGTGTGTGTGGATAGGATCAGGATTGCGGTCGGTATAGTTCCCACATCCCCGGAGCTTGTCCTATTATTCAGGTTTTACCTATCAGATCAGTTTTGTGATCCTACCACCGGATCATAACAGTTGTCATAGTCACACTCCTTCCAGGGTTGTCTGGTTTGTGGCACAGTGGGGCCACAAACCCCCTTGGCTCCCACCCATCAGTCAGGGCCTGAGTGTGACACTGGTATTCTCAAACTGGTAAGGGGCCATAGACATTGGAACTTCCAGCCTAAAAACTGCAGCCCACAGACACACCAGAAACAGCTTATTTATTAAATGCATCAATTTTGGTGATTTGCTCAGCTCTTCCCACTTGTCTTGGTATGGTGACAAGTGAAGTAATGGTTGTAGGGTTGATGTCAGCTTTTTTATGGCCATTGACATCAAGCCCACAGGTTTGTAATGGAAAGGTGTCTATAAGATGCCCCCATTACTAATCCTATAGTTAGATTGTAAAAAGACATAGCCAGAATGAAGTATTTTAATTTGAATAAATAACACTCCCTCCTTTATTGAAAATAAATATAAAAAGCACAGTTATATCCACCTTATGCCTACTCCATTGAAGCCCATGTAACCTGTAAAAGACAGAAAATAAGAAACTGCCATAACACTCATCTTTAAACCTAATCCACTGATGTCCATGTCCTCAGTTAAAAAGAAAAACAATAAACAACCATATCCCTCACCTGTCTGAAGTGAAGATAAAACATACTGTCCCAAGACTATCCGTATGATTTGGATGGCGGTCACATCAGTGATGCAACTGCTATCCCCACCAACCGGACCACACTATATTTATACCTATTCAGTATAAAGTTCAGCTTTGCTTCCATCATAGAATAATGAACACAGGCCAACAATGCAAAATATATGTGAAACCATCCTTTTTTGGAAAAAGGGCAATTTGACGAAATTGGTTAGGAAAAAGATTTCTATGTCTAAAAAAATTCAATATTCTGAACAAAAGTTCATATGAGTGCATGAAAAAATACACAATTACAAATGTAACAGTGGAGGAGGGGTATTGTTCAGGAATAGTACACTTAAGGCATTGTCAAAGCATTGACTTTGTAGGACAGTGTTTACTTTCACACTTTGGTCAGCCCTTGAGTTGGTCAGATAGTGTTCAATTTCACACCATGGCTACTTTAGGGTACCGTCACACAGTACCATTTTGATCGCTACGACGGTACGATTCGTGACGTTCTAGCGATATCGTTACGATATCGCAGTGTCTGACACGCAGCAGCGATCAGGGATCCTGCTGAGAATCGTACGTCGTAGCAGATCGTATGGAACTTTCTTTCGTCGCTTGATCACCCGCTGACATCGCTGGATCGTTGTGTGTAACAGCGATCCAGCGATGTGTTCGCTTGTAACCAGGGTAAACATCGGGTAACTAAGCGCAGGGCCGTGCTTAGTAACCCGATGTTTACCGTGGTTACCAGCGTAAACGTAAAAAAAACAAACAGTACATACTTACATTCCGGTGTCTGTCCCCGGCGTCTCAGCTTCTCTGCACTGTGTGAGCGTCTGCCAGCCGGAAAGCGAGCACAGCGGTGACGTCTGACGTCACCACTGTGCTTTCCGGCTATGGCGCTTACACAGTGGAGAGAAGCAGAACGCCGGGGACAGACACCGGAATGTAAGTATGTACTGTTTGTTTTTTTTACGTTTACGCTGGTAACCAGGGTAAACATCGGGTTACTAAGCGCGGCCCTGCACTTAGTTACCCGATGTTTACCCTGGTTACCGGGGACTTTGGCATCGCTCCAGCGCCGTGATTGCAACGTGTGACCGCAGTCTACGACGCTGGAGCGATAATCATACGATCGCTGCGACGTCACGGATCGTGCCGTCGTAGCTATTAAAATGGTACTGTGTGACGGTACCCTTACACACTTCACTGATTTAATTTAACTGTACTAATCTTTACTGCCATTTTCAGGTGAGAACACCAAGACATTATGGTCTAAGCTTTTTTTCACTAAAAACACAGAAAAACCCGATATCTATGTTTTTTGCTGTGGTTTTTCTGCGTTTTTGCACTTGCTCATAGTTTTCTATGGGTGAAAAAATGCTGTAAAAACACTGAAAGGAGTGACATGGTGAAGTTTTAAAAAAATTACATCAGATTTACATTTCAGTCATGAAAAAAAACAATTTGTGTGCACGAGATTTCTTATAACTTTTGCTGGTATGGTAAAACGCAGCAAACATGCAATGTGTGAACGTAGCTTTTGGATAAGATCATGATTTGTGTTAAATATTAGGTTTAAGGTCACATCAAAGAAAGGTCACCTTGCCGTATGTGATGGGTCCTCATGAATTGGCCAATTTATACGCTAAATACCTTCATTTTTATAAACATATTCTATACAGCTGTAATGCAGTTAATATTTAAGATATTCTATGTTTGCACATCTTTGTACTTATAGAGGCTTATGTATCTATCTATCTATCTATCAATTATCTATCCAATATCTATCTATCTATCTATCTATCCAGTGTCGACTGGGGTGCCAAGGGCCCACCTGTTACACAGAATTTTGGGGGGCCCGCTTTTCACCTGCATACAAATATTGCACTACCCTTCTTCACCAACTTACCTATATCTCCTTATTAGTGTTGAGCGATACCTTCCGATATGCAAAGATATCGGTATCGGATTGGATCGGCCGATATCCAAAAAATATCGGATATTGCCGATACCCAATACCAATGCATATCAATGGGACACAAAATATCGGAATGGTTCCCAGGGTCTGAAGGAGAGGAAACTCTCCTTCAGGCCCTGGGATCCATATTCATGTATAAAATAAAGAATAAAAATAAAAAATATTGATATACTCACCCCTCCGACGGCCCCGGCTCTCACTGGTCCAAGCGTCTGCCTCCGTTCCTAAGAATGCAGAGTGAAGGACCTTCGATGATGTCGCGGCTTGTGATTGGTCGCGTTACCGCTCATGTGACCGCTCACGCGACCAATCACAAGCCCCGACGTCATAGAAGGTCCTTCACTCCCTGCATTCTTAGGAACGGAGGCACCGTTAAGAGCCAGGGTCCGCCGGAGGGGTGAGTATATCAATATTTTTTATTTTTATTATTAATTTTTTACATGAATATGGATCCCAGGGCCTGAAGGAGAGTCTCCTCTCCTCCAGACCCTGGGAACCATACGCACCGCACACTTCCGATTCTGATTTCTGATATCGCAAAAATATCAGAACTCGGTATCGGAATTCCGATACAGAAAATATCAGCTGATACCCGATATTTGCAGTATCAGAATGCTCAACACTACTCCTTATTAGGGTTGAGCGACTTTTATTTTTATAGGATCGGGTCGGGTTTCACGAAACCCGACTTTCTCAAAAGTCGGGTCGAGTCAAATCGGCCGATCCTATAAAAAAGTCGGGGTCGGCCGAAACACGAAACCCAATGCAGTGCAATGGGATACTATGGTCCCCAGGGTCTGAAGGAGAGGAAACTCTCCGTCAGGCCCTGGGATCCATATTAATGTGTAAAATAAAGAATCAAAATAAAAAATATTGATATACTCACCCTCAGATGCGCCCTGGTACTAACCGGCAGCCTTCCTTCCTAAGAATGAGCGCGTGAATGACCTGTGGTGACATCGCGGCTTGTGATTGGTCGCGAGCGGTCACATGGACGGTCACGCGACCAATCACAAGCCGCGACGTCATCTAAGGTCCTTCACGCGCTCATTCTTAGGAAGGAAGGCTGCCGGAAAGAAGCAGGGCACGTCCGAGGGTGAGTAGATTCCTAGTAGGTATATACTCACCCTCGGACACGCCCTGCTTCTTTCCGGCAGCCTTCCTTCCTAAGAATGAGCGCGTGAAGGACCTTAGATGACGTCGCGGCTTGTGATTGGTCATGTGACCGCCCCTGTGACCGCTCGCGACCAATCACAAGCCGCGACGTCACCGCAGGTCATTCATGCGCTCATTCTTAGGAAGGAAGGCTGCCGGTTAGTACCAGGGCGCGTCCAAGGGTGAGTATATCAATATTTTTTATTTTGATTCTTTATTTAACACTTAAATATGGATTCCGATACCGATTCCCGATATCGCAAACATATTGGAACTCGGTATCGGAATTCCGATACCAGATTCAGAAGATCGCCGACCTCATGGCCGACCCCACACAGGGGTCGGGTCTGGTTTCATGAAACCCGACTTTGCCAAAAGTCGGCGACTTCTGAAAATGGCCGACCCGTTTCGCTCAACCCTACTCCTTATAATAATAAACTGGGTAGTTTGGTTAATGAATGATGAGATGTTGCTTCTTTCTGTACAGAGGGAATCAAGTGAATTATGCTAAGTACTGCCCACACAGTGGGGATGGGGGCCCAGATTTGCACAGAGGCCCACCGGGGGATTCCCCTGTTCCCCTATGGTACAGTCCGAGCCTGTATCTATCTATCTATCTATCTATCTATCTATCTATCTATCTATCTATATCTTTATATAAGTTTTTTTTCTTGGTTGCCACAAGGGTTCCGGCTGTGACCTTCTTGTGCTTGACTGATGCAATTCCCTGGTTCCTTTCAAATGTGTGCTTAAAAATTGGACGGCAGATGCATGGTCTGTGTGCAGTCCATTTTTTTTTTTACCCATAGACCAGGATTGTCGAGTGTCATCCAATTTACACTTTCAAACACAGCATGCTACGATTATTTTCCTCACATCGAATACAAGTGAGAAAAAATTTGATCCGTGCTGCATCACTGAATAACATTGGTCCTAGTGCAATCTGATTTTTTATCAAGTTACACTTGCCCTATTTATACACGAGTGTGAGCGGACCCTTACAATTTTAATATTTAAAAGCGGCTAATCTATTGCACAGCTATTCTGACAAAATATCCTTCCCAGTTTATTGTTTGAGTCTAGATGAATTACAAGAAAACAGAGCAATTTCCTTGAACTAATAATAAGCGGCCCTGCGCTTAGTAACCCGATATTTACCCTGGTTACCATTGTAAAACATCGCTGGCATCGTTGCTTTTGCTGTCAAACACAACGATACACGCCGATCTGACGACCAAATAAAGTTCTGAACTTTCAGCAACGACCAGCGATATCACAGCAGGATCCAGATCGCTGCTGCATGTCAAACACAACGATATCGCTATCCAGGACGCTGCAACGTCACGGATCGCTGTCGTTATCGCTGCAAAGTCGTTTAGTGTGAAGGTACCTTAACTGGCAGGAATCAATTAGGTCAGAATGGCAACCTTCCAACCCATGTCCACTAATTGCTCTTTGACCTTACCTTATGAACTCACTGTACCCAGCAGGTAGAGTTCACACATATTTATCACTTCCACTTTGCTGCACATGTCTCAAACTTTCACTCATCTCCAAAAGCAGAGTTAAGCAAGTATTAGAAATGTCAAATGTCAAATATATAAATGTACAGAGAAATCTGACTTGTCATGTTGTATTTACATCAGATGATTTTGTAAAGTTAGAAATAAATTGTCTTTGGCATCTCAGTTAACTTTAAAAAAGAAGACAATCCAACTGTGTATATAATTACAAAGAAACATCGTTTACTGACATGTTCACTTAAATTGAAAATGCCTATTAAAATAGAAAATAACAGTAAAATAAAGAGCTTAAAAGAAATTGTGCCCATGTACAGTACATAATCTTGAATAGAGAGCACTGAAAAATGTTAACCCTTTGACATGTCCACTTACTAATGAATATTTCACAAATCAATGCTTTTTGATCTGTAAGCAGATTTTGATATGAAACTGGGGTTGGCATTTGTATTCCTATGCTGCCTGTCAATCGGGTCTTGCCAGTTCTGCTCGGATGCCACTCATCCAGAAATTCCAGGACAGTCCATAATAAAGTGCACTTTTTTGCCTTGTCTGAAAAAACAAAAAGTAAGGCATCTGTGATGAAAAGAAATTTATGCAACATTTTTTGACTGTAAATATCATCATACACACACCTGGACCAGTTGAAGCGCTCGTTGCACGAAACGGCCGTCATCCGTCTTTACTTCCCTGCATGCTGTTACACACCTGCTGTTCCTATGGACCTTGCTTTTTAACCTCATCATGATAAAATAAAGGACTTCGGTTTTTACTGCATCTGGGGTGAGTGCCGCATCTCTCTTTATGCTTTATAGATCATCATTTTACAGTTTACAGTAAATTTCACTGATATCTTCATATCAGAATTATAGTCTGTAGACATGGATCACTTATAATCATAATTATTTATTTTGGTTTTCCAATTTGTCCATAAAAAATATTGTCTGCCGGTGACTATTTTAAGAAACTGTCCAGAAAATACAAATAATTCAGTTGGCAGCTTAGCTCTGATGTCATGATGCCATAGCCAGGATATACTTCAGCTACAGCTTAGTAGAAGAGAGTTGGTATTCATCATTATAACAATATTGTTAAATTTACAATTTAGGTACAGTATGATGACTTTTCTTTTTTCTTGCTGTATTACTATACTAAGCTTCAATTTCACTGTAAAACCGCATAACTGGACAAGTGGTTTACTCACAGTGCTGGTAGTGTTGCTACTGTCTCTCTGCTAACGTAGTGAATGCTATGGCCATAGCCTTAAATGGAATATATCAGCAGGTTTTTGCTACCACATCTGTGAGCAGGCTGATAAAGAGAAAAACACTCTGAATTTAATGATGTATCACTTAGTTTACTGGGTGCAGCAGTTCTGACACAATCAGAGTTTTTAGATTTAGCAGTGCAGCAGAAGTGAGAAAGCTAACCTCACCCACACCACAGCTAATCCGGCCTACGCCAGACTCTCTGTGCACATTGACTAGAGACAGTGAGCTGCTTATCACAGGAGGTGGCAGAGAGGAACAAGAGCCCAAGCACCAGCTAGTCACACCAATGATAATATACTTGTGATAGAACCTTCACTCTAAAAAAAACAGCACACAGCCTGACATGTGACACATCACTGAATTCTGCTTTAAACCCCCATACATCATGATGTGCTCAAATTACATAGCAAAAGCCTGCTGCCATATTCCCTTTAAGGCCGGTGTCACACTTGTGAGTGCAATGGGAGAAACTCATGTGAGTCTCTCATCAATACCTGGCACTGCCACTGGTACTCGGGATAGAAATACATGCAGCTGCATACCGAGTCCCGGCGGCAGTGCCAGGTATTGATGCAAGAGACTCACGTGAGTTTCTCGCATTGCACTCACAATGTGACACCGGCCTAATACTCAGAAACAGCTGAACTTTAATAACGTAAATAAAAAATGCTCTGATTATCGTCATTTAACCTCTTGTGTGAAACAATCAATACTGATTATTGCATAGAATAACAATGACAGAGGGAAATAGCCTCTCTTTTATTGTATCTCAATGTAATAAGATTATGCTAACGTTCTATGGAGACCGATGACGTGGGTCAGAATGACGACAAACATGGTATATCACAGTTCAAAACATATATATATATATATCTATATATATATATATATATATATATATATATATATGGAGTAGGAAGATGAACTTCAGATGACTGATGTAAACTGCGGCTGCACAGATAGGCAAGCAATAAACAGTCTTAAGAATATGCAGATGTTAGTAGTACAGACCGAGGGTGCGAGCACAAGTCCAGCAAGGCAGAATGCAGAGGTCAGAACCTGGGCTGGCTCCTAGTGGGGAAGCAGATCGTAGCGGAGGTGGGTGCAAGCAGGTGTAGAGTAACAGAGTCTTTCCAGTGGTACGTAAATCCAGAAGCAAGAGGGGTATCCCAAGGAATAGAAGAAACAAGCAGGTTGCAAGTCCTTGAGCTTGGCAGTGAAGTGAGGTACAAGATACACAAGCAAGGTATAGTGTGCAGAGTTACCTTATATATGCAGCAGATAGAAAACAAGGAGTATCAGACAGGAAATAAGAGGCCAGCCACTCCATTTTGGGTAAGGGCAGATTCCAACAGAACTAATTGCAAGAACAGACAAAAACAGATATGCAGTCCCAGTCCTTACATTACTCTCCTGTTTCAAGATGTCCTCTGGACGTTCTTATATCTGGTTTATTGGGGTATCTGCTGTGGAACTGTCTGATCAAACGAGAAGCATGAATATTTTCCAGAGGTTCCCAGGAATTCCCCTCAGATGAGTACCCTTGCCATTTTACCAGATACTAGAGTCATCCCTTATGAATCAGAGAATCGATGATCTTCTCCATGATGAATTCCTCCTGCCCATTGGTGAGAATTGGATCAGGAGGAGCAGATGTGCACCCGGAGAAGGATTTGCCACTACCAGTTTAAGCAGCGAAACATGAAAAACAGGATGTATTTTTAAAGAATTATTCAACTTGATTCGGCAGGCTACTGAACTCAATATGCTACTGATCTTGTACGGACCAACATATTTTTGCCCCAGTTTAGATGTTGGAATTCTGAGTTTCAAGTTCTTTGTTGAGAGCCAGACCATATCTCCTACCTGGGATGTGGGTACTGACTTATGAAATCTGTCCGCTGCCTTCTTGTATCTTTCTTATGCTGTGGCCAGTGTCTGCTTCAGAACTTCTAGATTCTGCTGAAGTGACAAAATGCGGTCGGCTACCGCAGGTACAGACATGTCTATCAGAAGTCGCGGAAGAATGCTGGAATGATATCCCTTATTAGCAAAGAATGGAGACTTTTTGGTGGACGCACTCTGTGAGTTATTATACGTGAATTCAGCGAATGGGAGCAAACTCAGCCAATCATCTTGTAAGTGACACACATAGCAACGCAGATACTGCTCCAAAGTCTGATAGGTCCATTCAGTTTGGCCGTTAGACTGCAGAGGGAACGCAGATGACAAATTTACCTTGATGTCCAGAGCAGCACAAAAATTGTGCCAAAATTTGGAACCAAATTGGACCCCTCGATCAGATATTACTGCATACTGCTTGAATACAGGCTGGCATTGAAAGTGCCGGCAGGTACAGCTGGTAAACAGTCAGGCACATTAATTGCAGAAAGATGCTGGCAGGCACAGCTGATAGGCAGGCAGATGCTGGCTGGGCATTCTTTAATGAAAAAACACACAGCAGATATGGGAAGACAGATACAGGTAAGAACCGGCAGATACTGGCAGGGACAAGCAGGGACAGGCAGGTACTGGCAGATAGAAGGATCTTGAGTACTAGAAAGTGTGCAATAAGACAGAGTGATAACATTGCTCAGGCTCCTCATATCATGTGAAGGTGCCTTAAATAATAAGTGTATCTCAGCCTTTGGCTGGGCACACTTTATAACAGACGCTTTCCTGTTAAGAAGGGGGAGTGTGTGAGTGCGCACCCTAAGCACAGTGGCTGAGGATCTGTGAGCCAGGTGCACAGTTTTGGCAGCAGCAGGAGATTGAGGAAATGAGGGATGGGGGCTGTGGTGGTGAGTGAGTTGGCGTCCCTTCCGGGGGAGAGGAACACATGTAGGGATGTCAGTGCTACAGAGCCATAACTTCTTCAATTTTTCTGTTAACATACAGAAACTGAAACCATTCATTTTACCATATAGTGCCTTTATTAAATAGTTTTAGGGAGTATTGAAATTCATAGACTAGTATTGCTGAAATATCACAATTTTTCCGCATAACACAATTAACAATTTTAAATTGCACTTTTATGCCAGTTCTGGCCAGCTCTGACAACATTGTGAAAATTGGGTGAAGCTTACCTAAAATGGCAAGTCCAAGAACATCCAGTAAATTCTTCATAACGTATGCCAGAAGAAGACTAAACTACATTTTTGTGGCACATTTTACTCCAGCATACTCTTCCTCAAGACTGGTGCACAAAACACTAGCCTTGATAAAACAGGGACAAAATTTAATGAAAAACAGGATACTAACTCAAAGTGGGATGGAATTTTTTAAACCCCCTGCAATTTTGCTTTTTTGGGGTTTTTTATATTGTTACCTTTGCAGTATACATGACTTGGTAACTTTTTTATTATGGTTAGTATTGTCAGTATTGCAACAAATCTCTATACTTTTGTAATATTTAACTACATAAAAAATAGTTTGACCACACACTTTAAATATCTGTCTGCAGACAAATTATTTGGCAAAACAATATTACCTCTAGTCATAGCTACAGTGGCATGTAAAGTTTGGGCACCTCTAGTCAAAATTACTGTTATTTTATACAGTTAAACAAATTGAAGATTAAATGATCTTTAAAAGGCCTAAAGTTAAAAGGTGACACCTTTCTTTTTTTTTTTAGGCAAGCAAAAAATATATATATATTTTTTATTTTTTTGCATTTCAAAAATTCTAAAAAGGAAAATGGGCCCATGCAAAAGTTTGTGCACTCTGCATGGTTAGTACCTAGTAGCACCCCTTTTTGAAAGTATGACAGGTTGTAAACACTTTTGTAGCCAGCCATGAGTCTTTCAATTCTTGTTTAAGGGTATTTCATCCACTTTTCCTTGGAATATTCTTCCAGTCTGTGAGATTCCTGGGTGGTCTGGCATTCACTGCTATTTTTAAGTTTAGCCACATATTTTCAACAATGCTCAGATCAGGGCACTGTAAGGGGCAACGTAGAACCTTCTGCTTGTGCCATTTGAGGTGGTCTATTGTGGATTTTGTCATGCATTTGGGATCATTATCCATTTGTAGAAGCCAACCTTTTTCAACTTCAGCTTTTTTACACATTTTGTTAAAATTTCATTGAATCTATTCTTCTCTCTACCTGTGATAGGTTCCCTGTGCCACTGGCTGCAGCACAACCCCAAAGTATTATTAATGCACCCCCATACTTAATGGTTGGCAAGCTTTTCGAAATTATGTGCCATTTTTTCTCCACACAAAACTATGGTCATTGTGGCCAAACAATTCTATTTTATCCTCAGCAGTAAACACGTCTTGTTTAAAAAATGTATTAGGCTTGTATAAATGTTCTTTTGTATACTTCAGATGCTGAATTTTATAGTGGTGATGCAGGAGAGGTTTTCTTCTGATGATTCTTCCACTAAGGCTGTATTTGTGCAGGTGTTTCTGAACAATAGAACAATACACATCAATTCCAGAGTCTGCTAAATCTTTCTGATGGTCTTTTGAAGTCAAGTGGGGGCTCTGATATGTCTCTCAAGCAATCCTACCAGCAGCTCTCATTGGCATTTTGCTTGGTCTTCCAAACCTTATCATGACCTCTACTGTGCCTGTTAGTTACCATTTTTTAACTACAATTCAAACTAAGGAAAGGGCAATTTGAAAATGTTTTGCTATCTTCTTATCAACTTCTGCTTTTTAAGCCTCCACTATTTTCATTTTCAGAGTGCTAGGCACCTCCTAGAATCATAGAATAATTGAATGCTAGAGTTGCGAGGGACCTCAAGGGTCATTGTGTCAAACCCTGGGCTTAATGCAGGATTCACTAAAAATTTTCAGACAGATGTCTGCCCAGCCTCTGTTTGAAAACTTCCATTGAATGAGAACTCACCACTTCTTGTGGCAGCCTGTTCCACTCATTGACCATCCTCATTGTCATAACATTTTTTCTAATATCTAATCTGTATCTTCTCCCTTTCAGTTTCATTCCATTGCATCTCGTGTTTCCATGTGCAAATGAGAATAATGGTGATCTCTCTACACTGTGTCATCCCTTCAGATATTTGTAGACAGGTTTTAAGTTTCCTCTTAGTATTCTTTTTTGAAAGCTAAACATTCCCAGATCTTGTAACTCTTCCTTAATGGACACACTTTGCAGTCCGTCTATCATCCTGGTAGATATTCTCTGAACTTGCTAGAGCTTTTCAATGTCTTTTTTAAAATGTGCTGAGAACTGGACACAGTATTCCTGATGAGAACCAGCCAAGGAGGAGTAGAGAGAGATATTAAACTTCACATGATGTTTGCTGCAGCATTACACTGTTGACTCATGTGCAGTCTATGATCTATTAATATACCCAAGTCTTTTTTACACTTGCTGTTGTTTAGTTCTATTCCTCCCATTCTATAGATGTAATTTTCATTTTTCTTGCCCAGATGTAGAATCTTGCATTTCTCTCTCTTAAATACCATTATATTAGTTGCTGCCCATTGTCAAAGCTTATCTAGATTCTTCTTAATCTTTTCTCTGTTTTCTCTAGTGTTAGGTAAAAGCTATCCCTCCTAGCTTTGCATCACCTGCAAATATGATTAGTTTACCTTCAGTTCCCTTATCTAGACCACTTATATAAATGTTGAAAAACACAAGGGCCAAGACAGAGCCTTGTGGTGCCCTACTCTTCCAATTGAATGTGCAACCATTTATTACTATTCTTTGAGTATGATCACTGAGACAGTTACGAATCCACCTAACCGCAGCCTTGTCAATCCCATACTTGGTAATTTTTTCAATAAGGATATTATGAGACACTCTGTCAAATGCTTTGCTGATGTCAAGATATACTGTATGACATTTTCCTGATCCACCCAGTCAGTGAATCCATCATAGATGGAAATTAGATTAGTCTGGCAAGACAGCTGGCAATACAAGGCTGACACGAAGCCCCCAACTACCACCCCACTTGCCTCCGGGTAAGGGAAAGTAGGAAGAGCAAGGCTAAGCACCAAATTTGGTGTTTCTTATTTATGCACAATTTCTCGGGTAGCTGAGAGCTGATGTTCTTAGTCATGGCCCTTTCCTAGGCTATTAATATCAGCTCTCAGCTGTCTGTTTAGCCTTTGCTGGTTAGAATTTATAGGGGGACACTAATTCAATTTTTTTTTAACTCAATGAAGGCTAAGCAAACAGCTGTGAGCTGATATTAATAGCCTGGGAACTTTTATGGCTACTGGCTCCTTCCCAGAATATTAACATTAGACCTCAGATATCAGCTTTCCCTCTGCTGGTTATGAAAATTACTTGAGAGCCCATGCCATTTTTTTTTCATTTTTTTAATAAATAAAATATAAATGTCAGTGCCGGAGCCTGCCCATATGAACTGGAGTAACCACACGTGCATCACTGCCACCAGGTATCAAAGTGTGTTCTGAGTTCTGCCAGTTAGAGTCTGTGCCAACAATCTGGAATAGCAGTGATTTGGATGCAGCTTACCTTTGGTACATCCAAACCACTGTTTTCTACAATACAAGCACAGTGGATAGGATTTATAGAAATCCCATGGCCATTGTGCTTCAATTTGATGCTGTGTAAACTCACCCGTGGTGTAGGTTTACAAGCTGCAGCATATCAGTTTTGTTTTGGATATGTTAGTTTCCTCAACAAAATTTTCCACAATAGATTGTATTAGTTATGGTAAATCTGCATGGTTTCATGAAAACATACAGATTTAACTGCATGATTGAATGCAGCATTTTGGACGCTGCGTCCAAAGCGATGCTATTTCCTGATCATGGGCACAAACCCTTGCTGTTTGTTTACAGCCTATGTAGGTTAATTCTGTGAACAGTTCTTCATAGGCTGGTGATAACATTAAACATCACTTTATTTAGTTATGAGCAAGCATGCTCGCCACTATTCGGTGCTCGCCCGAGCATTGCAGAGCTCGCAATGCTCAAAGCTTACCGAGTATTAAAGGAATTGCTCGGCTGGAACTTGGGTCATCGCCCTGCATGTTTGGTGCTCTTAAGAGAGCCAGTGAAAATGCAGGGATTGTCTGCCACACACTATAATGCCGCAGCCATTTTGTTTGTTGCATTACAGTGATTGGCTGGCTGCACAGCTTCATCAGGTCTATTTCAGACCTGGTGCTGCCATGCTCGTCACATGCTGGTTCTGTGTGTGCGGCTGTGTGCAGGTGTCTGCGGGTGTGTGCGACTGTGTGTGGGTGCCTGTGTGTGTGTGCATGTGTCAGTGGGTTTGCGGATGCCTGTGTGTGCGGGCATGCTACCAGTGGTACTGTTGGTCAAAGTGCTGTGGGATCATGCTGGTAGATTTCAGCATGATTCTGCAGCTGACTGTGAATCACAGTGGTGAAGCTGGTTTGGCCTGAGGAGACTACTGCTCCCATTTGGCTGTGTCTGATGTCAATTATAACAGTGACAGCAGGTGCCGCTGATAGAAGAGTAGTATCATCTGCCGGTGTCTGGGCCGATGAGACTACTGCTCCCATCGGTCTATCTCTGGTGTTACTGATAACAGTGACAACAGGTGCTGCTGATGGGAGACATCTGCCAACATGATCCCGCAGCGCTGTGACCGACAGTAATGGCGGTAACAGTACCGCACACGCAGACACCCGCAGACATCCCCACACACACACAGACACTCACAAACACCCACGCACACACAGACACTCACAGACACCCACACACACAGACATACA
The DNA here is from genome assembly GCF_051348905.1 of Ranitomeya variabilis. Lineage (NCBI taxonomy): Eukaryota > Metazoa > Chordata > Amphibia > Anura > Dendrobatidae > Ranitomeya > Ranitomeya variabilis. Next base: position 1,074,759,372 of record NC_135232.1, on the reverse strand, counting down.
ACTGCACACTTACACACAGACACCCACATACACACGCAGACAGCCGCAGACAGACACACATATTCTCCGCTAAATTTCAAAACACAACATTGTTCACAGCAGTGACCTGGGAGTCAGAAATGCTTCCAGGGGTCTTCCCCATGCTGTTCCCATGTCATTTGAGCACTTTTCCAATTGATTTCTGCCGTTTTAAGACCCTCATTGACCTCCTGGTTGTGTCGCGGCAAAAATGCATGAGTTTCCCATAGGCTTACAATGGACTCATTGCTCTGGTCGAGCACCCGAGCACTCCAATTTGTTCCACCCGAGCAACGAGCATCTGAGCATTTTTGTGCTTCTTCATCACTAGCTTTAACCCTTGGATTACCGTTGTACCTGAGGTGAGTATACTGGTTTAATTTAAATTATTACAAAATGTTTCTGTCTGAATTTAAATAAAGAGTTTTACTCACGGTGAGTGTGTTTTTTTAACTCTTTACTTACAGATTTAGTAATGAGGGTGTCTGGCTGACACCTCTTTATTACTAAACCTCGGACTTGGCGTCAGGGACAGCTGCTAACACAACCACTTATCCCACTACCCAATGCGAATACACCAGGGCATTGGGAAGAACCTGGGCTAAGTGCCTGAATTGGCTCTTGAAATATGAAGTGCTTTTTCTGAGACAGCTGGGGGCAGGTATTTTTAGCCTGAGACAGAGCAAACAAGCATGAAACACAACGAGTTGAACAAGGAAATTACATCACAAAACTTTTTTTTTCTTTTCAAATATCTTTATTTAGCTCCAAAAATATTAATTGCAGTACAAAAATGCATACAAACACATAGAAAAACGCATGCAAAAATGCAGCAAAAGCATATTTTTCATTGTTTTTTTGCTGCCAATAAATTCCTAGAGATTCAGAAATGTTGCAGAAATGTATGCAATCAACTGCTTAATGTGGGCACATAACCTAAATCTAACTAGGCTTCTGTAAAGGAGTAAAGAAGCTGTCAACACTCTCCATTGAAGATCTTTTATTTATATAATGTATTGGGCTGTTCTGAATGTTTTTGTATCCTGTTTGTGGCTCACAACAATTGACTAGCTCCAGTCAGGGTTTGCTATTGGTGCCACTGCCAACCTATGGTATGAGGATTTACATGGGCAATATTAACTCACTTTCTATTGTTAGGAAGATATGGAAAAGTATCGAGAAGGAAAGAACCTATGGACCTAATCTTTGCTGACCGGCATTGAAAAGGGTGTCTGTATGTGAATGAAAGACTCCTTATTTCATGCAACGCGACCTGCAGAAAATTCTATCTTTACTAGATAAGAAGCAAAAGTGTAGCCAGACCTGAAGGTCATAACAGAGAAGAAGGCCAGACAGGGACACATGTTCTCCAATAGAGACCTAAAGAGGCAGTGGCACACCAAGGAGTGTGTGGCCCTCATCTTATAGACTTTGAGAATAGTAGTGATGATTCATAGTGACACACTTCAGTCAATAAAGTCCTCACATGAAGGGAAGATAGAGGTTCCCATAGTAATTTGATAGTTTAATCTAACATGTAACAAATGTAATATACTGCCACATGTAACTATGAAATTTCTACCTTTGAATTGTGCAGAACATGTATTCTTTAAGTGTGATGCCTGTTATCTGATATAAATACTTCTCAATAGTTTGTTTATTTTTGGACTCTGGTTTCGCTCATTAATTTCTAGTACATCGGGTCCTGGCCTGCCATGTCAAGCAGCAGCATGCGGTCTGCAGGGGCATTTTGCTAAGGTAACAGCACAAACCCAATCAGAATACCCATTTTACTGTAGCGTAGTGGGGGGCAGATGTGTCCCTCAGCAATGGTTGCCTTTCCTGTTGCAATTCTTTACAACATCTAAAACTCACATATCTAATGCAAATGTTAACAAGCTGTACATTCTGGAAAAAGGTTTAGGTCAAGCTCAATAGCAATATCAGCTGTTGAAAGGGGTAGAGTTTCCAAAGTGCAGAGGTAATAAAAGGCTAGTATCAGATTATCAGGTTATCACCTATCTCATGGAATATATGATAAGCTGTTTCCTTTTGAGGGTCTGACTACTAGGAAGACCTCCACATTTTAGAAGAAGTGAGCTTTCCTTGGCCTATCTCTACCTGTTCTATAAACAGTGAATGGGGTGTAATTACTAAGAGCTCAAATCTAAAAGGGCATTTCAGAGTTTGGAAGTGGTGATCTAGCTGTTAGCCCCCTAGGAATCAGAAAGTTGTCTCTGAGCCTATTTCTACAATAGATATTGTGATTGAAAAAAAAAAAAAAAAAAACCCCTTTCATTGCACTTTAAAAAACAATTGTATAGACTGTCAGTTCAGCTGTATACAAACAATATTTTTCAGTAAATATATACAGTTTATTCACTTGTCCCCTAAGTGGAAATTCTATTTATTTAAAGAATTTATGAAATCAATATAAAGTCTTCAAAAAATCTATGAGATAAATAAGACATACAACTTACACAATAAAGTAACCACAGTATACCTATTTCAATATATAAGAAATCATCATGAAGAACATAATGTTCTTTGGAAGACTAGGTGGAAGATTTGATTGTGACAAAATTGTTTTAGTGTCTCAGAAAGTCTAATAACTTTTAAAGACAGACAATACTTAACATCATTTTCAAAGGCTACAAACACAAAACTATATATTTTAAGGTAACATGAAACTTAAAAAGATGTACTGCCAAGTCATAAGCTGTAACTTAAATCAAGGTTAAGAATGGTATTTTTCAGAAAACAAAGTGCATGCACTGCAAATGCTAAATCATGTTCACTGGAAACCTTACTGCAAAAAATCATTGTGGTGCATTGTCTATTTTCTGCAGAATTGTTCTGCATTCATACATAACAGAGTTATGTCAGTTAATTATGTGTAATAAATAAATATTGGTGACTTTATTATAGTCAAATTCAATAAAACTAAAAAAGCTCTTCTCTCCAGAATCAGATTTTTTTGGAATTCACTGTATGCAAATTCAACAAAATGGCGGCCACATGGTTACCATTTGGAGGAACCGCAGAGGGCCGTAAATAAAACAAATTAATTCACACCTCTCTGGCTTCCCTAGTTGCTCACTGTCCAATCTCGGCCTCAATGCCTCTTCTTAGTGTCATTGCACACTGAAACCCTTTTTAATCTTAGGCCGGGACTTCCAGATGCAAACATCTCTGCACATGTGCATCGTAAGATTGTGACATCATGAAGTCACGACTAGGGCCAAATTCTTATAATGTGGGCTCTACGACAGGACTTCTGGCTGTAACTAGGCTTAATATGTCCCATTACATGCACGTTGTAGGGTCGTGACTTTGTGACATTGCAATCTGCGCTGCACATAGAAATTCCCACAAAGGTCTGTGTGCATAGTAAATATTTTTTTCTAGCTAAATTAAAACTATCTGCATGACCTCTAAGCATCATATATCACATTTTCTTATAAATTTAAAGGCCTTTTTTAATAGGTCATATTATTTCTGAGGATTTATGTTTTGATTTACATTATTTTTAGTTGAGAACATTTTCATCAATTGATATTGATGAAGGGATAAAGAGATTTTCTTGTATGCTTTGATCAGAACATTATATAGTGTCATACATTTATGTGCAAACCATGTTAAGATGTATTCATGCAACCATTTATTTCATAAATATTTGTGTTTTGTGGGAATTAGACAGAAACTTGATCTGAATAGTATTGGTATTTTTATGGAAAATTTTAATTAAGGATTTGAACCACTTAAAAACTGACAGGGTTAATTATGTAGACGAAGTAGTACAGGCAAAACCTGAGTTGAGCAAGTGCACAAGACCTTGTTTTAACTGTATTCTTTTCTCTGTATCTTCTATAGAAAATGTGAAACTGAATTAACCCTGAAAGCTTGTAACAGTTGTTCTTTGTGAAAATTTTGAGTGTTTGATAGACAGGGGCAGATTAAGAGTAAAAAAAACACCATAAGAGGAAAAACCTCCACTATACCAAACAAAAAAACACCAGAACACAGGCAGAGATGCTTACCTGTTCAGGGCCTCCAACAATTGCACTAACCAGGGTGCACCAGGCCCAAGTAGAGATAGCAAATACAGAGGTGCAAATAATACTAATGCAGCCAACCTACAATCAGGAATTGGCCGCTTGGAGCACCCGTGCAAAAAATAGTCTGTATGTGGCATGTTCACACAGGAATGCAAAGTATATGGTGCAAAGCCTATTAATGACGCCATATGTATAGCGGGCTAACCATGATGCATCCCGTGTGAACAGAGGCCACAGTGTACAGCGCCATCTAGGGCCCAGTCGCACCCTGGAAAAATATACAGTGCACAAAAACATAACAATGTATGCAAGGTATTGGTTGATATTATGGCCAAAATATTTAAGCTGCCAACCCACGTCAAGGGTCCGACTCCTTGTATATTGGCAGTCCTAATCTAAAAAAAACACCATAAGAGGAAAAACCTCTACTATACTAAACAAAAAACACCAGAACACAGGCAGAGATGCTTACCTGTTCAGGGCCTCCCACAATTGCACTAACCAGGGTGCACCAGGCCCAAGTAGAGATAGCAAATGCACAGGTGCAAATAATACTAATGCAGCCAACCTACAATCAGGAATTGGCCGCTTGGAGCACCCGTGCAAAAAATAGTCTGTATGTGGCATGTTCACACAGGAATGCAATTCCTGTGTGAACATGCCACATACAGACTATTTTTTGCACGGGTGCTCCAAGCGGCCAATTCCTGATTGTAGGTTGGCTGCATTAGTATTACCTGTGTATTTGCTATCTCTACTTGGGCCTGGTGCACCCTGGTTAGTGCAATTGTTGGAGGCCCTGAACAGGTAAGCAGATTAAGAGTAGCCAAGGCCTTGGGAAATTTAGAAGACGTGGCCCCCAGGTACCTAATGTGTCATGTGACATGTCACATGATTCCCTTTGATATATCATGTGATAGGTCATGTGGGTAACAAACTGGTGCTTTGGTGCACATCAGTAGATGGAAAATGACAGAGATAGCATTGCATATATCACACCATACACATTTTCCCCTTACTGTATTTACAGCACTATACATAAAATAGCCATATACAAAATAGAGCAGTGGTGAGAGATTAATTTTCCCAAGGGGACACATGAGAGACCGTGACTGTTGTGGAGGTTGAACTAATTTTCTGAAATTAATTCTGCTCAATATTAATATTAACAAACTAGTTATATTTTTTAATTTTAATTGTGTCACTTATTACTGAGCAGCATTAAGTATGCTGTCATCCTCTATATACAGTATGCTCTCCTTTGCCTTCTATATACAATATGAGTCCACACACAGCCCCTATATACAGTATGAGCCCACACATAGCTTCAAATGCACAGTATGAGCCACAACATAGTGTTAGGGCTAGCGGAACGCACCAAATAATTATAAGGATGGTATAAGATGCGTTCGCATCCCGGGGTCCACCATGCAGAGATGGAACCTGCTGCTGAGTAATGATGGAATATATGACAGTATAATGTGGATACACACACAGGTTAGATTCACGCGGTATGAAGGAAGTGAACCCTGTTGCGTCACAGGGCCGCGGTACAACACGAAGAGTGCAAGCAAAGAGACACAGAACTCTGTCCCAAGACTCAGGGAAAGAGTTCCTCTAGACATCTTGCGCTCAACACTACTACTGGGGTGTCAGAGATTAATAGAACTAATAATTTACTGCACAAGAGTGCATGCAGTGCCGCTCTGGCGGATGCCACTAACCACCCAGACTTGGGCCAGGAAAGTGCTCTATTAGTGCATGGCGCTGCACTAGCGGTCACTGCTATCAGAAGCTGTATCGTGTTCTAGCAGCGGGATAGCACTGTCAGGCGCTAGGTAGCTTCCACCATTTGTGAACAGTCAACAACACTAGAGATGAGAATGATTTGGAGCTTTCATCCAACGACAGGCATACATCCACACACACGCAATATTAAGTTTACACTAGCGCATGGCCGTGCGGCCATGCAAACCTTTTAGAGTGGAAGCACTCCAGGACCTATCTAGTGGTCCAATAGGAGCTACTACAGGACCTGAGCATGTGACTCCCGACCTCCAATGAGAGGTCGTCCCTTTGGCATGCTCAGAAGAAGAAAAGCAGGACTTAGTCCCAGGGACACCCGTTCAGCGCTGATCAGTACTGGTTACAATGGCTGAGCCTGGAAGGACAGCAGTAACCAGCCACACAGTATCAGCTTGAGCAAGATGCTGGGACTGACATCTCTGCTGAGCAGGCTCCACTGCGGCTGGAGGAGAATGGGAGACCGCAGCGGAGATGGTTTGAGATTCCCCATGTGCAGCGGTGGGAACTCGACACCCAACACATAGCTACTTTGATACAGTATGAGCCATTATATTGCTACCTAGATACTGTATGAGCCCCACTTAACCCCTTCCCGACCTGTGACACAGTGTATGTGTCATGAAAGTCGGTGCCAATCCGACCTGTGACGCATATGCTGTGTCACAGAATGATCGCGTTCCTGCAGGCTGGGTGAAAGGGTTAACTCCAATTTCACCCGACCTACAGGAATAGGGGGAGTGGTACTTCAGCCCAGGGGCGGTGGCTTCGCCCCCCCATGGCTACGATCGCTCTGATTGGCTGTTGAAAGTGAAACAGCCAATCAGAGCAATCTGTAATATTTCACCTATGAAAATTGGTGAAATATTACAATCCAGCAATGGCTGATGCTGTAATAGCATCGGCCATGGCTGGAGACCCCGATCTGGCCCCCCACTGACTGACGGCGGCGATCTGCAGCTTCAGTCAGTGTTCCCTACCCCTCCACCCTGTCCTAAGCGCCTTCCTCGCCCGTCCTCCCCTCCACCCCCCCGCTGTCCGATCGCACCCCCCATACTTACCTAGTCCCAGTGTCCCTCCCAGTGTCCTCGGTCTTCTCGCATGGGCGCCGCCATCTTGGAAAATGGCGGGCGCATGCGCAGTGCGCCTGCCGAATCGGCCGGCCGGCAGATTCATTCCCTGTACATTTTAATCGCTGTGTTAGGTTCTATCACAGCGATCAAAATAAAAAAAATAGTAAATAACCCCCCCTTTATCACCTCCATAGGTAGGGACAGTAATAAAATACAGAAAATATATTTATTTTTGCTTTTCCGTTAGGGGTAGGGTTAGGGTTGCACTTAGGGTTAGGGTTGCACTTAGGGATAGGGTTGCAATTAGGGTTGCACTTAGGGATAGGGTTGCACTTAGGGCTAGGGTTGCACTTAGGGTTGCACTTAGGGTTAGGGTTGCACTTAGGGTTAGGCTTGCACCTAGAGCTAGGGTTGCACTTAGGGTTGCACTTAGGGTTAGGGTTGCACTTAGGGCTAGGGTTGCACTTAGGGCTAGGGTTTCACTTAGGGTTGCACTTAGGGTAGGGTTGCACTTAGGGCTAGGGTTGCACTTAGGGTTGCACTTAGGGTTACGGTTGCACTTAGGGTTAGGCTTGCACCTAGAGCTAGGGTTGCACTTAGGGTTGCACTTAGGGTTAGGGTTGCACTTATGGTTGCACTTAGGGCTAGGGTTGCACTTTGCACTTAGGGCTAGGGTGGCACTTAGGGCTAGGGCTAGAATTAGAGTTAGGGTTAGAATTAGGGTTAGAATTGGGGTTAGGGTTAGAATTAGGGATAGGGTTGCAATTAGGGTTAGGGTTACAATTAGGGTTAGAATTAGGGCTAGGGTTGGAATTAGGGTTAGAATTAGGCTATGTGCACATGGTGCGGATTTGGCTGTGGATCCGCAGCGGATTGGTCGCTGCGGATTCGTAGCAGTTTTCCATCACATTTACAATACCATGTAAACCTATGGAAAACCAAATCCGCTGTGCCCATGGTGCGGAAAATACAGCACGGAAATGCTGCGTTGTATTTTCTGCAACATGTCAATTCTTTGTGTGGATTCCGCAGGTGAAATCCACACAAAAAACACTGGAAATCCGCGGTAAATCCGCAGGTAAAGCGCAGTGCGTTTTACCTGCAGATTTTTCAAAAACGGTGCGGAAAACTCTGCACACAAATCCGCAACATGGGCACATAGCCTTAGGGTTAGGGTTGGAATTAGAGTTAGGGTTGGAATTAGGGTTAAGACTAGGGTTAGGGGTGTGTTGCGGTTAGGGTTGGGATTAGTGTTAGGGGTGTGTTGGGGTTAGTGTTGGAGTTAGAATTGAGGGTTTTCCACTGTTTAGGCACATCAGGGTGTCTCCAAACATGACATGGCACCACCATTGATTCCAGCCAATCTTGCGTTGAAAAAGTCAAATGGTGCTCTCTCCCTTCCGAGCCCCGACATGTGCCCAAACAGTGGTTTACCCCCACATATGGGGTATCATCGTACTCAGGACAAACTGCACAACAACTTTTGGGGTCAAATTTCTCCTGTTACCCTTGGGAAAATAAAAAATTCTGGGCTAAAAAATTATTTTTGAGGAAAGAAAACGTATTTATTATTTTCACGGCTCTGCGTTATGAACTTCTGTGAAGCACTTGGGGGTTCAAAGTGCTCACCACACATCTAGATTAGTTCCTTGGGAGGTCTAGTTTCCAAAATGGGGTCACTTGTGGGGGAGCTCCAATGGTTAGGCACACAGGGGCTCTACAAACATGACATGGTGTGCGCTAATGATTGGAGCTAATTTTCCATTCAAAAAGCCAAATGGCGTGCCTTCCCTTCCGAGCCCTGCTGTGCGCCCAAACAGTGGTTTACCCCCACATATGGGGTATCAGCGTACTCAGGACAAACTGGACAACAACATTTGGGGTCCAATTTCTCCTGTTACCCTTGGGAAAATAAAAAATTCTGGGCTAAAAGTCATTTTTGAGGAAATAAATTTTTTTTTTATTTTCACGGCTCTGTGTTATAAATTTCTGTGAAGCACCTGGGGGTTTAAAGTGCTCACTATGCATCTAGATAAGTTCCTTGGGGGTCTAGTTTCCAAAATGGGGTCACTTGTGGGGGAGCTCCAATGTTTAGGCACACAGGGGCTCGCCAAACGCAACATGGTGTCCGCTAATGATTGGAGCTAATTTTCCATTCAAAAAGTCAAATGGCACGCTGTTGTGAATTCTGCTCTTGGGCTCCCTCCGGTGGTTGTTGGTGGTAGTGCAGTTGTCTTGGGGTTGTAATCCGGGCAGGTGTTTCTGCTGATTGCAGCTCTATTAGGTATTTAGGTGGGCAGGATCCATGAGTCTGTGCCAGTTGTCCATTGTACTTGGAGGGATTGCATCTCTCTCTGGCTCCTCATGCCCTGCTGCAAATTCAGCTAATATAAGTGTCTGGTTTTTTGTCTCTGTGCACACATGCAGTGTGCTTTGCAATTCAATGCAATTTATTGTGTTTTTGTCCAGCTTAGACTTTGTTTGGATTTTTCAGTCATGCTGGATTCTCAGGAGATGCAGATATAGTAACATAGTAACATAGTAACATAGTTAGTAATGCCGAAAAAAGACATTTGTCCATCCAGTTCAGCCTATATTCCATCATAATAAATCCCCAGATCTACGTCCTTCTACAGAACCTAATAATTGTATGATACAATATTGTTCTGCTCCAGGAAGACATCCAGGCCTCTCTTGAACCCCTCGACTGAGTTCGCCATCACCACCTCCTCAGGCAAGCAATTCCAGATTCTCACTGCCCTAACAGTAAAGAATCCTCTTCTATCTTGGTGGAAAAACCTTCTCTCCTCCAGACGCAAAGAATGCCCCCTTGTGCCCGTCACCTTCCTTGGTATAAACAGATCCTCAGCGAGATATTTGTATTGTCCCCTTATATACTTATACATGGTTATTAGATCGCCCCTCAGTCGTCTTTTTTCTAGACTAAATAATCCTAATTTCGCTAATCTATCTGGGTATTGTAGTTCTCCCATCCCCTTTATTAATTTTGTTGCCCTCCTTTGTACTCTCTCTAGTTCCATTATATCCTTCCTGAGCACCGGTGCCCAAAACTGGACACAGTACTCCATGTGCGGTCTAACTAGGGATTTGTACAGAGGCAGTATAATGCTCTCATCATGTATATTCAGACCTCTTTTAATGCACCCCATGATCCTGTTTGCCTTGGCAGCTGCTGCCTGGCACTGGCTGCTCCAGGTAAGTTTATCATTAACTAGGATCCCCAAGTCCTTCTCCATGTGAGATTTACCCAGTGGTTTCCCGTTCAGTGTGTAATGGTGATATTGATTCCTTCTTCCCATGTGCATAACCTTACATTTATCATTGTTAAACCTCATCTGCCACCTTTCAGCCCAAGTTTCCAACTTATCCAGATCCATCTGTAGCAGAATACTATCTTCTCTTGTATTAACTGCTTTACATAGTTTTGTATCATCTGCAAATATCAATATTTTACTGTGTAAACCTTCTACCAGATCATTAATGAATATGTTGAAGAGAACAGGTCCCAATACCGACCCCTGCGGTACCCCACTGGTCACAGCGACCCAGTTAGAGACTATACCATTTATAACCACCCTCTGCTTTCTATCACTAAGCCAGTTACTAACCCATTTACACACATTTTCCCCCAGACCAAGCATTCTCATTTTGTGTACCAACCTCTTGTGCGGTACGGTATCAAACGCTTTGGAAAAATCGAGATATACCACGTCCAATGACTCACCGTGGTCCAGCCTATAGCTTACCTCTTCATAAAAACTGATTAGATTGGTTTGACAGGAGCGATTTCTCATAAACCCATGCTGATATGGAGTTAAACAGTTATTCTCATTGAGATAATCCAGAATAACATCCTTCAGAAACCCTTCAAATATTTTACCAACAGTAGAGGTTAGACTTACTGGCCTATAATTTCCAGGTTCACTTTTAGAGAGATATACTTTCTATGTCTTTAGTTAGATGTGGAATATTTGTATTATCTGCTGTGGATGTTTTTAGGATTTTAATACTGACCGCTTAGAATTCTGTTCTATCCTTTTCTATTTAGCTAGAAGTGCATCTTTTGCTAAATCCTGTTTTTCTGCCTGCGTGTGTCTTTCCTCTTATACTCACAGTCAATATTTGTGGGGGGCTGCCTATCCTTTGGGGTTCTGCTCTGAGGCAAGATAGAATTCCCATTTCCATCTATAGGGGTATTTAGTCCTCCGGCTGTGTCGAGATGTCTAGGACGTGTTAGGTACATCCCACGGCTACTTCTAGTTGCGGTGTTAGATTATTGTTTGCGGTCAGTACAGGTACCACCTACTCCTGAGAAAGTCTCTCATGCGGCTCCAAGGTCACCAGATCATAACAGCATGCCTTCCCTTCCGAGCCTTGCCATGCGCCCAAACAGTGGTTTACCCCCACATATGAGGTATTGGCGTACTCAGGAGATAATGATCAATAAATTTTAGGATCCATTTTATCCTGTTGCCCTTGGGAAAATGAAAATATTGAGGCTAAAAAAATTTTTGTGAAAAAAAAGCACTTTTTCATTTTTACGGATCAATTTGTGAAGCACCTGAGGGTTTAAAGTGCTCACTATGCATCCAGGTAGGTTCCTTTGGTGGTCTAGTTTCCAAAATGGGGTCACTTGTGGGAGAGCTCCAATGTTTAGGCACACAGGGGCTCTCCAAACGCGACATGGTGTCCGCTAATGATGGAGATAATTTTTCATTCAAAAAATCAAATGGCGCTCCTTCCCTTCCAAGCCTTACCATGTGCCCAAACAGTGGTTTAACCCCACATATGAGGTATCCATGTACTCAGGAGAAATTTCCCAACAAATTTTAGGATCCATTTTATCCTGTTGCCCATGTGAAAATGAAAAAATTGAGGCTAAAAGAAATTTCTTGTGAAAAAAAAGTAATTTTTCATTTTTACGGATCAATTTGTGAAGTACGTGGGGGTTTAAAGTGCTCACTATGAATCTAAATAAGTTCCTTGGGGTGTCTAGTTTCCAAAATGGGGTCACTTGTGGGGGCACACGGGGGCTCTCTAAACGCGACATGGTGTCCGCTAAAGATTGGAGCCAAATTTTCATTCAAAAAGTCAAATGGCGCTCCTTCCCTTCTGAGCCCTGCCGTGCGCCCAAACAGTGGTTTACCCCCACATATGAGGTATCACCGTACTCAGGACAAATTGGACAACAATATTCGTTGTCCAGTTTCTCCTTTTACCCTTGGGATAATAAAAAATTGTTGCTAAAAGTTCATTTTTCTGACTAAAAGTTAAATGCTCATTTTTTCCCTCCATGTTGCTTCTGCTGCTGTGAAACACCTGAAGGGTTAACAAACTTCTTGAATGTGGTTTTGAGCACCTTGAGGGGTGTAGTTTTTAGAATGGTGTCACTTTTGGGTATTTTCAGCCATATAGAACCCTCAAACTGACTTCAAATGTGAGGTAGTCCCTAAAAAAAATGGTTTTGTAAATTTTGTTGTAAAAATGAGAAATCACTGGTCAAAGTTTAACCCTTATAACTTCCTAGCAAAAAAAAAATTTTGTTTCCAAAATTGTGCTGATGTAAAGTAGACATGTGGAAAATGTTAGTTGTTAACTATTTTGTGTCACATAACTCTCTGATTTAACAGAATAAAAATTCAAAATGTGAAAATTGTGACATTTTCAAAATTTTAGCCAAATTTGCATTTTTTTTCACAAATAAACGCAAAAATTATCGACCTAAATATACCACTAACATGAAGCCCAATATGTCACGAAAAAACAGTCTCAGAATCGCTAGGATCCGTTGAAGCGTTCCTGAGTTATTACCTCATAAAGGGACACTGGTCAGAATTGCAAAAAATGGCCATGTCATTAAGGTCAAAATAGGCTGTGTCATGAAGGGGTTAACTTCCTATATAAATTCCTATATGCAGTATAGCTCCTTACCTACAGTTAGTGCCCACATATAGCTCCCTAGATAAAGTATGAGCCTCCAAAATACAGTTCAAGCCCTCACAAGGCCCTTCTATGCACAGTAGGAGCCTGCACATAGCTCCTTAGATACAGTATGAGCCTGCACACAGCTCTCTATATAGTATGAACCTGCATATAGCCTCCTATATACAGTATGAAGCCTTACATACAGTATGAAGCTTCACGTAGGCTCCTATGTACAGTAAGAGCCCTCATATAGCTTCCTATATACAGTATGAACCCCCCACAACTCCCTGCATGCCAGATGGAAAATGAGTCCCCCATAGCAACCTATGCACAGTACAAGCCCGCACATAGCCCATGTAGAGAGATGCATATCTTATACACATATTAAAAACACATACTCACCTCGTCCGCATCCCCTGGCGCTTTGCTCCGGTCCCCAAGCCTTCATGTCTTCTTATGCCAGTGCATATATGCTGGCATAAGAAGGAACAAGCTGATAATGTTATTGCAGTGGCACGTCTCAGCTGATGCTAGGGGAGCTTCCCTGTCATTCTGTATCGTCAGCAGTGGAGCGCCACGGAAAACTCCCTGCCAGTATATTTGCACTGGTGTCGGCGCACAAAACACAAAACATTATGATGAGAGCAATCTGGCCATGTGCCCCCAAAAGCCTTGGGCCCTGGGAAGTAGCCTAGATATCCCTCCTTACAATCCACCAATGTGGATAGAGATGATCTAAAATATTCAAATAGTATTGAAGATCTGCATTCACCTAAACTGCAGATTTATTGTACTCTCCTTCCATTTGGATTCAGGGAAATTGTTCCAAAGATTTATTAGTCCTTTCTGCCTGACTGTTGGTTTCAGAGTGATAGGCAGAGGAAAATTATGAGTCAATCCCCAAAATCTTACAAAAAGCTTTCCAGAATTTGGGGACAAATTGCACTTCCCTGTCAGACACAATGTTAAGAAAAATTCCATGCAATCTAACATGACAAATAAACAGACAGAACCTATAAGAAACAAAATGAGCATATATCCTGCTGTACCTAAATAAGAAAAAATCAAAAGTGCATTTAAATAACATAGGGTTCTATCTTCTTAGTAAGTATTGTTTTTGATTTAAAAAAAGTATAAAAGCCATACCACCATCGGCAAGGTGACCCTATTGGAGATCACCCTAGCGTGCTCGGGAAAACCCGAGGAACGAGTACACTCGCTCATCACTAGTTCTTAGTAAGCACTGTTTTTGATCAAGAAAAGTGTAAAAGCAAATTAAAAATCAGGAGGGTGTGTCTGCAGTAGGCAACCTTGACAAAGGAGTAAATGAGCCTGATACTGAATCACTCCACCACCACCCAAACAACAGTTTTTCCATCAGACAGAGGCAATTCTGTGATGAAATCTATGGACAGATAAGTCCACTTTTTTTGGAAATGGTAAGGGAGCCAATTCTCTAGCAGCCAGTTATGACAGACCTTAGCGAGTCTGCAAATTTCACAAGCGGTAAAAAAATCTAAAATATCATTGCTCATGGAAAGTGCTCATAGCAAGTGAATAATTCTGTACATAAGGGTGATCTGATAATCACCTGTATGTAGCAGAGCCGATATGGTTATGGCAACTCCTAGTCCTAGAAGACTATTGAAGCATGCTAAAAGTAAAAAAAAAGTTTTTAAAACTACATATAAAAAAAATTAAAAGTTCAAATCACCCCCCTTCACCCATTCAAAATAAAACAATAAAAAAACAAACATACAGTACAGACCAAAAGTTTGGACACACCTTCTCATTTAAAGATTTTTCTGTATTTTCATGACTATGAAAATTGTACATTCACACTGAAGGCATCAAAACTATGAATTAACACATGTGAAATTATATACTTAACAAAAAAGTGTGAAGCAACTGAAATTATGTCTTATATTCTAGGTTCTTCAAAGTAGCCGCCTTTTGCTTTGATGACTGCTTTGCACACTCTTGCATTGGCATTCTCTTAATGAGCTTCAAGAGGTAGTCACTGGGAATGGTCTTCCAACAATCTTGAAGGAGTTCCCAGAGATGCTTAGCACTTGTTGGCCCTTTTGCCTTCACTCTGTGGTCCAGCTCACCCCAAACATCTCGATTGGGTTCAGGTCTGGTGACTCTGGAGGCCAGGTCATCTGGCGTAGCACCCCATCACTCTCCTTCTTGGTCAAATAGCCCTTATACAGCCTGGAGGTGTGTTTGGGGTCATTGTCCTGTTGAAAAATAAATGATGGTCCAACTAAATGCAAACTGGATGGAATAGCATGCCGCTGCAAGATGCTGTGGTAGCCATGCTGGTTCAGTATGCCTTCAATTTTGAATACATCCCCAACAGTGTCACAAGCAAAGCACCCCCATACCATCACACCTCCTCCTCCATGCTTCACGGTGGGAAACAGGCATGTAGAGTCCATCCTTTCACCTTTTCTGCGTGCACAAAGACACAGTGGTTGGAACCAAAGATCTCAAATTTGGACTCATCAGACCAAAGCACAGATTTCCACTGGTCTAATGTCCATTCCTTGTGTTCTTTAGCCCAAACAAGTCTCTTCTGCTTGTTGCCTGTCCTTAGCAGTGGTTTCCTAGCATCTATTTTACCATGAAGGCCTGCTGCACAAAGTCTCCACTTAACAGTTGTTGTAGAGATGTGACTACTGCTAGAACTCTGTGTGGCATTGACCTGGTCTCTAATCTGAGCTGCTGTTAACCTGCGATTTCAGAGGCTGGTGACTCGGATAAACTTATCCTCAGAAGCATAGGTGACTTTTGGTCTTCCTTTCTTGGGGCGGTCCTCATGTGAGACAGTTTCTTTGTGGCACTTGATGGTTTTTGCCACTGCTCATGGGGACACTTTCAAAGTTTTCCCAATTTTTCGGACTGACTGACCTTCATTTCTTAAAGTAATGATGGCCACTCGTTTTTCTTTACTTAGCTGCTTTTTTTCTTGCCATAATACAAATTTTAACAGTCTATTCAGTAGGACTATCAGTTGTATATCCACCAGACGTCTGCACAACACAACTGATGTCCCAACCCCATTTATAAGGCAAGAAATCTCACTTATTAAACCTGACAGGGCACACCTGTGAATTGAAAACCATTCCCGGTGACTACCTCTTGAAGCTCATCAAGAGAATGCCAAAAGTGTGAAAAGCAGTCATCAAAGCAAAAGGTGGCTACTTTCAAGAACCTAGAATACATGACATATTTTCAGTTGTTTCACACTTTTCTGTTAAGTATATAATTCCACATGTGTTAATTCATAGTTTTGATGCCTTCAGTGCGAATGTACAATTTTCATAGTCATGAAAATACAGAAAAATCTTTAAATGAGAAGATGTGTCCAAACTTTTGGTCTATACTGTACATATATTTGGTATTGCCGAGTTCAGAATCTATCAATAAAAAAAGAATTAACCTTATCGCTAAATGGCATAGTGAGAAAAAAAGTTAAAATGACAGAATTACATTTTTTTGGTCGCCGCAACATTGCATTAAAATGCAGTAACGGGTGATCTAAAGATGAAATCTGCACCAAAATGGTATAACTAACAATGTCAGCTCGGCATGCAAACAGTAAGCACTTACCCAACCCGAGATCACAAAAAATGGAGACGTTACAGATATCGGAAAATGGTGCAAATTTTTTTTTAAACAAAGTTTGACATTTTTTTTTACCACTTAGACAAAAATATGAACACATAATGACCTGGAGAATTATAATGACAGGTCAGTTTTAGCATTTGTTGAACATTACAAAAAAGCAAAAAAAAGAAACTGTGGGGTTGCACTGTTTTTGCAATTTCACCGCACTTGGAATTTTATTCCCGTTTTCCAGTACATGGTGTGTTAAAACCAATTATGTTGTTCCAAAGTACAACTCATCCCACAAAAAAACAAGCCCTCACATGGCCATATTGACCAAAAGATAAAAAAAGTTATGGCTCTGGGAAGGAGGGAAGCAAAAATGAAAATGCAAAAATGAAAATACCTCTGGTCATAAAGGGGTTAATACGTACTCTCTATCTTTCTTGCTTCAGATTCTCTGTTGAAATGGCCAGAAGAATGCATGATTTATCTAACCCACTTCATATTGAAAAGATAATGGATCTATATTGTTAAATGATGATGAGAAGACCCCACACTAAAGGTACTGTTACACTTAACGACTTACCAACGATCACGACCAGCGATGCGACATGGCCGTGATTGTTGGTAAGTCGTTGTGTGGTCGCTGGGGAGCTGTCACACAGACAGCTCTCTCCAGCGACCAACGATCAGGGGAATGATTTCGACATCGTTGAAACTGTCTTCAACGATGCCGAAGTCCCTCTGCAGCACCCGGGTAACCAGGGTAAACATCGAGTTACTAAGTGCAGGGCCGCGCATAGTAACCCGATATTTACCCTGGTTACCATTGTAAAAGTAAAAAAAAAAAATCACTACACACTCACATTCTGATGTCTGTCACGTCCCCCACCGGCGTCCACAGGGTTAAAACTGCTTTCGGCAGGAGCGCTGCTATGCACGCTCTGCTGCCGAGAGCTTCCCTGCACTGAATGTGTCAGCGCCATTAGTAACAGCAGTGACATCACCGCTGTGCTCTGCTTTACGGCCGGCGCTGGCACAATCAGTGCAGGGAAGCTCTCGGCAGCAGCGTGTGCATAGCAGCGCTCCTGCCGAAAGCAGTTTTAACCCTGTGGACGCCGGGGGACTTGACAGACATCAGAATGTGAGTATGTACCGTTTTTTTTTAACTTTTACAATGGTAAGCAGGGTAAATATTGGGTTACTAAGTGCGGCCCTGTGCTTAGTAACCCGATATTTACCCTGGTTACAAGTGAACACATCACTGGATCGGCATCACACACGCCGATCCAGCGATGACAGCAGGTGATCAGTGACCAAAAAAAGGTCCTGATCATTCCCATCGACCAACGATCTCCCAGCAGGGGCCTGATCGTTGGTCGCTGTCACACATAAAGAGATAATTAGCGGGATCGTTGCTACGTCACCAAAAGCGTGACGTTGCAACTATATCGTTAACGATTTCGTTATGTGTGACTCAGCCTTAAGTAAAGACTTAGAAGAAGTGAGTGACATTTCATCTCAAGATGAGGCAGAAGAATGTAATAGTGATTCAGGAACAGAGCAGGATGGTGAGGAGAAGATACAGATAACACCTATTATTTGGGCAAAGATAAAATGACCAAGTGGAGCAAGTTGCTGCCCAAGAATAAACATCATAGGGAATTACACAACATTCTCACTCACCTTTCTGAAGATATTGAAAGTGCTAAAAATGCTAAAACTGTACTTGAATGTTGGAATAATTTATCTACTGATGACATTCTGGAAACTAATACTAGATGCACAAACAAACATATTGAAACCATCAAAGACAAATTATCCAGGGAGAGAGACATCAGACTGACAGATTTAGTTGAACTCAGGGCTTTCATTGGCTTGTTGTACCTAGGTGCTACATACAGAGTGAATCAAAGTTTGGAGAAACTTTAGGGTTGAGAAGGAGATGACATTGAAAAATTTAGTCTTGTAATGATAGTCAAATGATTCAAGAACATGATCCGTTGCCTTCATTTTGATGACTAAATTGGCTGGACCCAACAAAAAAGATTCTGATTACAATCTTTGACTTATTTAAAAATTATTTTTGCAAATTGTCAGAATAGCTATGACTCTGGGGAGAATGTCACTATTGACAACATGCTTCCTGTTTTCCGTTGAAGATGTGCTTTTTGGCAATAAAACCATCAAGGTCAAACAAATACAGAATAAAACTTTTTGCTCTTGTTAATGCCAGGATTATTTACACAGTGAGCATGATACAGGAAAGATAAATATCTTTATACCACGTTAGCCAGTAGATAGAGAAATATTTAGGATTCAGAGTCTTCAGTGGCTAATACCTTTTAATGGCTAACTGAAAAGATATAGCAATTTTTTATTTTTTTATATTATTTATTAGCAATTTTTATTATTTTTATTAATAAAGTCTTTTTTAAATACTTTTTTTTAACCAATTAACCCTAATGTTCTGTTCGGGTCATAGTGACCCGAACAGACTTTTTGCGGCCCTGTAGATTTTTTTCTGTAAGTCTATAAAACTTGAGACTCCTTGACTTTTCCTCATTTGGAGGGACCTACCTATGAGTATTTTTTTTTTTTTTCGTTTACTTTTTGCTACACGCAAAAAGTTACACTTGTTGTGTTCGGGTCATAGTGACCCGACATCGTCTTTTACAGCTGTGAGGCCATATTTTCAGTGAAACCTCAGTTGGGTCTATTTATTGCATGTACTATTGTATATCAATTGATTTATTTCCTAAATTATTTCAATGGGGTCATACACGCGCTCTACCTGGGGTATGCATTGAGATCTGCGCACCATAAAAATGGCTTTATATTGATTATTTTTGGTGCGCAGTCTATTCTAAAATGTAGAGTGCATCCAGAGAGATCACTAGGTGTGCACTACACGTGTATATTATGCGCAGAACGGACTGCTCAGAACACGCTGTCTAAGACGGTTTTTTTTGTAAAGCTGAGCTGTAAAGTCTTGCAAATAATTTTTTTTGCTAAGTAAGTCTGTCTTCCTGGCTTATCTGCTTGTTTTCAGAAGGGTTCTTATCTTCTCTGCTCTTATCAGTACACATGTTTTGTTTTTTGTTTTTTACAAAATATGTGTAGTTTTCTATTTTCGTTTTGCTCATTGATCTGTTTTTTCAGAATAAAAACAACAAAAAAAGATTTCTAGTTCATTTTTCTTTTTTTTTACTACCAAACATGTTCACAAACAGTCTAGTAAGCAAAAAAGTATAAAAAAAATGGAGTTAGAGTGTCTAAAATCAAGGTTTAATAAGCCGGGTCATAGTGACCCGGAACACTACAAGTGTATAGTACATGCGAACAAAACAGCAGGGTTAATAAACAAGATTTTATTTCTTGGAGGTAACCGTTTAAAGAAAATATCCCTTGTCCCCGGAGATCCATTACAGTCCATATATAATTCTGGATAAATAAGCTTTTCCATCCTGAACTTTGGCTCATGGGACTGATGGATCTGTTTGGGTCCTTGCTCTCCTTTTTCTTCTCTTTTATCTGTAGGTTCATGTCCATCCTTGTCACTATAACTCTGTTCCTTCGGGCTTTTTATTTGCCCTTTTTATTTTCTTCTTCTGAATTAATATACCTACAAAAGGATATATAATTGTCCAAAAACAGAAAAAAGGACCGCACTGCCAGCTGGTTCTATCACCTAATCATATAAGACTCAGATACCAAGAAGCAAAATTGGATGTCGGGTGCTCACGCTGAAATAAGTCCAAGTCACCGCTGCATGCAAATAGAAAAGAAGCCGGCACTCACCATCCAGATAAAATCCAAACTTTATTCTGACATCATGTCAAATGCAGGACAGGCAGGGAAACACGGGCTATATAATTGTAATTACACAATACATTTGATATATGTATTACATGTCATGTCATTCCAAACCGGTACCTGTCATGTGCTATACCATGTGTCAGTCTTATGAACTTTGACATTGTGCAACATGTGACTTTCCTTGTATAAACAGCTTGTATAATCTCCTGAATAAGAAGTCCTAGTGACTTTGAAACGAGTTGAGAATGAAACACCACTTGTATCTCCAATACACCAGGACATTCCTTTATACAGCAGCGGGGGTAATATCCACGAATCTCCCCAACTGAAAATACCTGAAAAGATTGCAACAAATTGCAAGCTTTTGAGACTACTCAGGTCTCTTCATCAGGCATAGACTAATACGAAATCTGAAGAATCACATATTTATGCACAACATAGCACAGAAATAATGCAATAGATAAGACAAGTGACATGAAGCAGAACTATCATTATGGGAGAGGGATAAACAGTTGTGTCCATAAATATTGAAACAGTTCATAGATAAGGAGTGTGAAAGTTTTATTGTCCTCTGATTAGGGTCTGGTTCTGTGTTGTGATGCCCCTACAAGGTCTGAGGAACAAATTCCTTAACTGATGTAAAGAAACATAAATCCATGTGACACATTCATTCCTGTTGCAGCTGTTTTCACAAATTATTTTCCCTGCATTGTCTACGGTATATAGAACCTCATTATTTTAGGTTAAGCATTTTTTGATGATGGTGGGAGAATTTTAGACCAAAAAATCTCCCCCATCCCAAAAAATTAAAGAAAAGTTACAAAATAAACACAGTTACACATGTTTTACTTTTTGCCTACCTGTTTCAATATTCCATTGGCAACAGTCCACCACCCAGCTATTATGAGGTCTATATCAGCATAGGTAATTATCTTACCTCCTGGCATTAGTTTTCATGTAATCTATTGTGGCCAGAAGGAATTTGTGTGCTTTTAATCAAAATTTGAAAACAAATGAATACAGCAAATCAAGACATTTCAAATGTGTAGGACTATTTTGCCACACTTGATATTACTGGTATGCTGTTGGTCGCTGATGATGAATTACCTTTTTGCTCATCACGTGAACCTCCCCAGTGCTTAGAATATCTCATTAATGTAATATTTTTCTGGGGTTGCTAAATTTTTAAAAGTATACCCTTTGGACCATTCATACCAGCAGTAAGGATTCTTTTCCTGCCAACTACCATTCAGATATTTATAGCATATTTCATTGACCATACACAAGAGTGCCCGAGGTGTGCCTGCTGTTAGGTTAAATGTCTCAATTTGCTCTTAAAATTTGTATTTTTTTTAAGCAAATTATTACCCCCTGTAAAAAATGGAACACTTTTATGTTGTCTCTTTGCAGTACTTCAGTAGAAGACACACATTCCTCATCAGTCATCACCTGATAATGTCAGATATCAAATTAACATTCGCATTATTTTACTACTGCATGATATTTTCCACATCCACTTTACACTGCTCTTACAGACATGTACTGACATGTAGACAGCACTCCTTTCTACAAGAAATAATGGAGACTGTGTTACCTGCCAGCAAGGCAGTAAACTCCATAAGGCGGAGAAGCACTGACAGCAAATTGACCAGTTGAGAATCTAGCTAGCAAACTATTGGATCACTGGAAGCGTATATTTGTTTCCTAGACACACAATTAGGGATTGATAACTGCAATTCTGAAGGAGGAGGAGGTTTGGGGTTCATTTGAGCAATCAGCAGTAGTTGATGACAATCATCATAATGGTGATTAGAGATAAGCGAATATTTTGAAATTTGAATTTCCTGGCATAGCTAAATTTCCCCCAACTATTCGATTTGTACTGAATAAGTTTACATAACTAAATAGACTTTATTGTCAGGAAAATATGAGTGTAGCAATCTGAATCCTACTTGGAATCTGTTAAACCCGTTTTGAGTTCTGTAGTAATTCTATGTGATGTATACAGCAGTACAGTTCCAATGTATCCTACATGATGTATAAACAACAGTCTCATTGTCTCCAATGTGATTTATGCTGCAGATTTCCTACTCATTGAGCTCTATGAATATGGTGAATTTCTTACTTTGAGGAGACAAGCATTGAAATATGAATTTTTGTTTAGAACAACTTAATGCTGTACTTCCGTCTGACCGATGCAAACCTGATGTTGAGCCTGCACTTTTTCCGGCACATGACAGCTGATCTGATCTGCTGTCATATGCCCCTAAGAGCCTCCGGGGGAATCATGATCCACCTGCACCTTTAACATCCCGCTCTTAGTCTCTGACAACAGTATTTAGCTAGTGCAAAGCGGATATATATATATATATAAATAGTGTATAGATAGATAGATAGATAGATAGATAGATAGATAGATAGATAGATAGATAGATAGATAGATCATTGTTCATTAGTTTGTAGAACTGTAACAGTGATCACACTTGTTATTTTGTGTTATTCTGTATTTTATATTTTAATGCTAATCACCATTTAGGAAATTGCTACATGCAAAACTTAGCAAGTTGAGGAGTATTTATACTGTCTCTTGATGTAATGCTATCTCAGTGAGTGAAAATGAATCAGTCAGACTACTATTTGTTATACATACTCTCAGTGGATCTGGCTGTTTGCCCAATAGCTGTTGCCAGCCAGGAGATTGATGTTTAATTCTCAGCCTAAGACATAGCTTTCAGGCAAAAAGGACTGCCAGTTTCACTCTATGTAATAGCAATATTTAATTGACTAAATCTTGCTTTTCTTCACATGGTAAAGTTGAGTAACAAAACAATATTAGGTTTAAAGAAATAGGCTTTTTTCTATTTAGTCCGTGGAACAAGGTTGAACAAAGTGATTGTTTTGATGTCACCTGCTTGCAATGTAACACACTAAAAATGAGACAAGTGTGTAGACTGCATGTACATATCAGAAATACATGTTTAGAATTATAAATGACTGTTGTAGATACAATTTAAACACTTTACTCCACTATTGTAAAATCATCAATTGGCTGTAAACGTAGAGGAAAGTCCTGGCCAAAACGTATACACTGAATGCTGTTTAGCATTATAATTAAAGACTACCATCCTTGCGTCATACAACATGCTACTAGATTAAGGGACTATCCTGATCCTTGTCATGGTGGGATAATTTTCATGCTGTTTTGATAAAAATAATGTTAACTAAGTACCCTAGGATATTTAAATGTCTATTATTGTTCATTTATTTACTTATTTACTTTCATCAAAGTATTTTCTCATTGTTTTAACTCTAGGTTTTGTTTGTAAATGGCCACAGTGTGAATGTAGACCTACACATTGCATTGACAATAAGATGAGTGTTGCCCCATTGTTTCTGTTTTATTTGCATATTTGGTTGTATCATTCCTGATTTTTAACTAGTCACATTCTCTTACAGCATGTAATTTTTTTTTACCTACAGTGGGTACGGAAAGTATTCATACCACTTTAATTATGCACTCTTTGTTTGATTGCAGCCATTTGGTAAATTCAAAAAAGTTCATTTTTTTCTCATTAATGTACACTCTGCACCCCATCTTGACAGAAAAAATAACAGAAATGTAGTAATTTTAGCAAATTTATTAAAAAAGAAAAACTGAAATATCACATGATCATAAGTATTCAGGCTCTTTGCTCAGTATTGAGTAGAAGCAGCCATGAGTCTTGGAAATCATGCAACAAGTTTTTCACACCTGGATTTGGGGATTCTCTGCCATTCTTCCTTGCAGATTCTCTCCAGTTCCATCAGGTTGGATGGTGAAAGTTGGTGGACAGCCATTTTTAGGTCTCTCCAGAAATGCTCAATTGGGTTTAGGTCAGGGTTCTGGCTGGGTCAGTCAAGAATAGTCACACAGTTGTTTTGAAGCCCCTCCTTTGTAATTTTAGCTGTGTTCTTAGGGTCATTGAGGAACTCCAGCCAGGGCCGTGGGGTACTTGGTACTGGATCCAGTCCTTAAAGGGATGTGTTACGACAGTTGTGACCCAGTCAGTGGCCCCGGGTGCCCATGTTAAAAGGACTGTCTTTAAAGGGGTTAGTTGAATAATAAAAGTTTGTGATGCCACCTGTGGTATTCGGTCAGGGGTGACCGACGCTGCATAAGGGGATCCACTGGAGTGATGTTATGGCAGCAGGGATGGTATGGCTTCCCAAAGGTGAAGCTGGGTCCCCAGGGCTCCTGGTATAATAGATGAAGATGGTGACAGGTGGTGTAGGAAGAAACGGAGGACACAGGGTGGCAGTCTCTATACCTCTTTACTTGGTTCAAGGCAGGCACAGTCCAAGGTACTGGATCACGGATGCTGGTGTGGTCCGGCCGGCTAGGAAGCGAATTGGGAATTCCTCTAACCAGGTGGGGTTGGAAGCCTTCCTTCTAGCGCTGTGATGTTGTAGTCCCTAGCTGCCTTAGGCCTCACACAAGGTCCTAACATTTTCTCTCTGTCCCCGTTTAGGTAGGACATTACCCATACGACAGGTAGCTTGAGCCTTTTTACAGGATCTCTATCACAACCCAGGCTCTATTTGCTACTGTGTCCTCGAGTGTTAATGGTGGACAGGTAACTTGAAATCAGCCAGTTTCTGCCATGGGGCATGAAGTTACCCCCACAACCTCGGTCTTCTGGCTTCCGGCGGTATCTGTGCTCAGCATGGAGGAAGCCCAGTCGCAGCTTCTCTCTCCAGCTCTTTACTCTCCTTTGCTTCTTTTCCCTCTCAGTCTCCTACAGACTACTCTGCTTTCTTTTTCCTTCCCAGGAGCAACAGAATCACTCATCTCCACAGCCCAAGCTTTCCTTCCTCTCACCTCGCTCTCCTCTGACCAACTGTCTAACTCAAACTGCCTAGCAACTGACTCCTCCTTCCACCAGAGAGAGCAGCTCCCCTGCAGTCTGCTGTGTAGAGCTCCCCTTTCTGGACTGGATTCAGAACAGTGTTGTATGTGCTAAAAATCTGTCAAAGGCATCCTTCCTTGCTTCCAAGCATGACATCACTCCTCCCGTGAGGAAATCAATGCCACTGTAACAAACGGTTACCTGGGGTGTTACACTTGTCTTGTTCGAAAGTGAACCTTTGGCCAAGTCTGAGGTCCAGAGCACTCTGGAAGAGGTTTTCATCCAGGATACCTCTGTACTTGGCCACATTCTTGTTTTCCTCAATGACAACCATTCGTCCTGTCCCAGCAGCTGAAAAACACCCCCATAGCATGATGCTGCAACCAACATGTTTCACTGTTGGGATTGTATTGGGCAAATGATGAGCAGTGCCTGGTTTTCTCCACACATACCACTTAGAATTATCACCAAAAAGGTCTATCTTCATCTCACCAGAACAAAAAATCTTATTTCTCATAGTCTGGGAGTCCTCCATGTGATTTTATCAAACTCTACACAGGCTTTCATATGTCTTGCACTGAGGAAAGGCTTCTGTCTGGCTACTCTGCCATAAAGGCCTGATTGGTGGAGGGCTGCAGTGATAGTTAACTTTGTGGAACTTTCTCCCATCTCCCTAATGCACCTCTGGAGCTCAGCCACAGTGATCTTGCGGTTCTTCTCTACCTCTCTCACCAAGGCTTTCTCCAACAATTGCTCAGTTTGGCTGGACGGCCAGGTCTAGGAAGACTTCTGGTGGTCCCAAAATCCTTCCATTCTTCCATATAAGGATTATGGAGGCCACTGGGCTCTTAGGAACCTTGAGTGCTGCAGAAATTCTGTTGTAATCTTGGCCAGATATGTGCCTTGCCACAATTCTGTCTGAGCTCTCTGGATAGTTCCTTTGACCTCATGACTCTCATTTGGTCTGACTTGCACTGTGAGGTCTTATATAGACTGGTGTGTGCCTTTCCAAATCAAGTCCTATCAATTTAATAAAACACGGCTGGACTCCAATGAAGGAGTAGAACCATCTCAAGGAGGATCACAAAGAAATGGACAGCATGTGACTTAAATATGAGTGTCTGAGCAAAGGGTCTGAATGCTTATGACAATGTGATATTTCAGTTTTTCTTTTTTATTAAAATTTGCAAAAATTTCTACATTTC
Source organism: Ranitomeya variabilis (assembly GCF_051348905.1). Lineage (NCBI taxonomy): Eukaryota > Metazoa > Chordata > Amphibia > Anura > Dendrobatidae > Ranitomeya > Ranitomeya variabilis. Next base: position 1,074,732,949 of record NC_135232.1, on the reverse strand, counting down.
TATTTTTTTAGTCAAGATGTGAAAAAATGAACTTTTTTGTATTTACCAAATAGTTGCAATGAAACAAAGAGTGAAAAATTTAAAGTGGAATGACTACTTTCCTCACCCACTGTATATACACTGCTGAAAAAAATAAAGGGAACACTAAAGCAACGAAATATAACTCCAAGGAAATCAGTCTGTACACTGAGGAAGCAACACTGTTTCACAATCTATTTCAAATGCTGTTACGCAAATGGAATAGACAACAGATGGAAATTATTGGCAATTATCAAGACACACTCAATAAAGGAGTGGTTCTGCCAGTGGGGACCACAGACCACATCTCAGTACCAATGCTTTCTGGCAGATGTTTTGGTCACTTTTGAACAACCCACACAAGTGGCTCAGGTAGTGCAGCTCATCCAGGTGGCACATCAATGTGAGCTGTGGCAAGAAGGTTTGCTGTGTCTGTCCGTGTAGTGTCCAGAGGCTGGAGGAGCTACCAGGAGAAAGGCCAGTACACCAGGAGATGTGGAGGGGGCCATAGGAGGGCAACAACCCACAACAGGACCACTACCTCAGCCATTGTGCAAGAAGGAGCAGGGAGAGCACTGCCAGAGCCCTGCAAAATGACCTCCAGCAGGCCACAAATGTGCATGTGTCTGCACAAATGGTTAGAAACTGACTCCATGAGGATGTCTGAGAGCCTGATGTCCACACATGGGGGTTGTGCTCACAGGCCAACACCATGCAGGATGCTTGGCATTTTCCACAGCATACCAGGAATGGCAAATTTGCTACTGGTACCCTGTGCTCTTCACAGATGAAAGCAGGTTCACACTGAGCACATGTGACAGACGTGACAGAGTCTGGAGATGCCGTGCAGAGCGATCTGCTGCCTGCAACATCCTTCAGTATGACCGGTTTGGCTTTGGGTCATTAATGGTGTGGGGTGGCATTTCTTTGGAGGGCCACACAGCCCTCTATGTGCTCACCAGAGGTAGCATGAATGCCATTAGGTATCGAGATGAGATCCTCAGACCCCTTTCGAAACCACATGCTGGTGCCGTTGGCCCCTGGGTTCCTCCCAATGCAGGAAAATGCCAGACCTCATGTGGCTGGAGTGTTTCAGCAGTTCCTGCAAGATGCAGGCATTGAAACTATGGACTGGCCCGCCCATTGCTCAGACCTGAATCCGATTGAACACATCTGAGACATCATGTCTAGCACCATCCACCAATGTCACGTTGCACCACAGACTGTCTAGGAGTTGGCAGATTCTTTGGTCCAGGTCTGGGAGGAGATCCCTCAGGAGACCAACCGCCGCCTTATCAGGAGCATGCCCAGGCATTGTAGGGAGTTCATACAGGCACGTGGAGGCCATGCATACTATTAAGCATCATTTCCTTGTCTTGAGGCATTTCCACTGAAGTTGGATCAACCTGTAACTTCATTTTCCGCTTCGATTTTTGACTATCATTCCAACTCCAGACCTCCGTGGGATATTAATTGTGATTTACGTTGATAATTTTTAGCTTTTATTGTTCTCAACACATTCCACTATATAATGAATAAAGATTTACAACTAGAATATTTCATTCAGTGATATCTAAGATGTGGGATTTTAGTGGTCCCTTTTTTTTTGCAGTACATATATATATATATATAGATAGAGAGGAAAAAATTAGAACAGAACTAAACACAGCACCTATACAGAGTGCACGCATCCCCAGCCAGCAATCCCAGAAGGCTCCTTACAACAGTAGAAAAAAAGGGGGAAACAGCACAGTAAACTTCCAGAAAAAAGTGACGTTTATTGCCCAAATGGCGTGGCAACATTTCGGATACAATCTTGAAAAAGGATTGTATCCAAAACGTTGCCACGGCAGTTGGGCAATAAACATGACTTTTTTCTGGAAGTCAGCTGTGCTGTTTCCCCCTTTTTTTCTACTATATATATATCTATATATATGTATATATGTGTATATATATATGTTAGGGTTGGCGGAATGCACCGAGTATATATATATATATATATATATATATATATATATATATATTGAGTAGTAGGTGTGTTCGCAACCCGGGGTCCACAGTGCAGGAGAGAAACTGCTGCTAGTAAGAGACAGTACTATATGGTGGTATAAGCTAACTCTGTTACTTCACAGATTCGCTTGAGAAAGAGAATGTTGTGCCCTGTTAACCTCACAGGGGAACAGCTACCTAATAGAGCCAACAGTGGTCAAGCAGTCAGCATAGCACACACAAAACTCCTCACCGGGGGTGCCGGTATTCTAGGGGCTTATTTCAGCCGAACCCTGACCACATGCAAGCATGACCACACTGACGCTGAACTCATAACTTAGGTTAATACTAGCGCATGGCTGTGCGACCATGCAAACCTTTTATAGCTGCAGCAACTTCAGGACCTTCCTAGAGGACCAATGAGAGCTGCTACAGTACCTGAGCAACTTCAGGACCTTCCTAGAGGACTAATGGGAGCTGCTGCAGTACCTGAGCATGTTACCCTCAACCTCCAATGAGAAGTCTTACCCTGGGCATGCTCAGAAGGGGAAAAGCAGGACTTTCCCAGAGACGTCTGCTTCCCGCTGACCAGTACTGGCTACAATGGCTGAGCCTAGAAAGGCATCCGTACCATATCAGGCAGAGCCAGACGCTGGGACCGACATCTCGGCTGAGCAGGCTCCACCACGGCTGGAGAAGAATGGGAGAACACAGCGGAGATGGTTCGAGATTCCCCCTGTGCAGAGGCGGGAACTCAACCCCCAACATATATATGTATACAGTATATATATACAGTGGGGCAAAAAAGTATTTAGTCAGTCAGCAATAGTGCAAGTTCCACCACTTAAAAAGATGAGAGGCGTCTGTAATTTACATCATAGGTAGACCTCAACTATGGGAGACAAACTGAGAAAAAAAAATCCAGAAAATCACATTGTCTGTTTTTTTATCATTTTATTTGCATATTATGGTGGAAAATAAGTATTTGGTCAGAAACAAACAATCAAGATTTCTGGCTCTCACAGACCTGTAACTTCTTCTTTAAGAGACTCCTCTTTCCTCCACTCATTACCTGTAGTAATGGCACCTGTTTAAACTTGTTATCAGTATAAAAAGACACCTGTGCACACCCTCAAACAGTCTGACTCCAAACTCCACTATGGTGAAGACCAAAGAGCTGTCAAAGGACACCAGAAACAAAATTGTAGCCCTGCACCAGGCTGGGAAGACTGAATCTGCAATAGCCAACCAGCTTGGAGTGAAGAAATCAACAGTGGGAGCAATAATTAGAAAATGGAAGACACTCCAGACCACTGATAATCTCCCTCGATCTGGGTCTCCACGCAAAATCCCACCCCGTGGGGTCAGAATGATCACAAGAACGGTAAGCAAAAATCCCAGAACCACGCTGGGGGACCTAGTGAATGAACTGCAGAGAGCTGGGACCAATGTAACAAGGCCTACCATAAGTAACACACTACGCCACCATGGACTCAGATCCTGCAGTGCCAGACGTGTCCCACTGCTTAAGCCAGTACATGTCCGGGCCCATCTGAAGTTTGCTAGAGAGCATTTGGATGATCCAGAGGAGTTTTGGGAGAATGTCCTATGGTCTGATGAAACCAAACTGGAACTGTTTGGTAGAAACACAACTTGTCGTGTTTGGAGGAAAAAGAATACTGAGTTGCATCCATCAAACACCATACCTACTGTAAAGCATGGTGGTGGAAATATCATGCTTTGGGGCTGTTTCTCTGCAAAGGGGCCAGGACGACTGATCCGGGTACATGAAAGAATGAATGGGGCCATGTATCGTGAGATTTTGAGTGCAAACCTCCTTCCATCAGCAAGGGCATTGAAGATGAAACGTGGCTGGGTCTTTCAACATGACAATGATCCAAAGCACTCCGCCAGGGCAACGAAGGAGTGGCTTCGTAAGAAGCATTTCAAGGTCCTGGAGTGGCCTAGCCAGTCTCCAGATCTCAACCCTATAGAAAACCTTTGGAGGGAGTTGAAAGTCCGTGTTGCCAAGCGAAAAGCCAAAAACATCACTGCTCTAGGGGAGATCTGCATGGAGGAATGGGCCAACATACCAACAACAGTGTGTGGCAACCTTGTGAAGACTTACAGAAAACGTTTGACCTCTGTCATTGCCAACAAAGGATATATTACAAAGTATTGAGATGAAATTTTGTTTCTGACCAAATACTTATTTTCCACCATAATATGCAAATAAAATGATAAAAAAACAGACAATGTGATTTTCTGGATTTTTTTTTCTCAGTTTGTCTCCCATAGTTGAGGTCTACCTATGATGTAAATTACAGATGCCTCTCATCTTTTTAAGTGGTGGAACTTGCACTATTGCTGAATGACTAAATACTTTTTTGCCCCACTGTATATGCACACACATAATTTGTTTTGCATAAAATAGAAAGGAAATGTGTCAACATTAAGTGTGGTCCTTTCAGGCATCATTTCATCTTCAACTTGCTTAACTGTTCATAATAATAGTATTTTTTTATTAGGGGTGTCTGAACTTTTACATGCCACTGTAAATACAGATATACTACATGTACCAAGAATAAGACCTGTGGTAACATTGTGGTCACATGACCCGTGACATGATCGTAATGTTACCTAAGGTCCTGAAGTAGTCTCCACATTGGAAGCATCACTGATAATACTGTTATCAGTGAAGCTTCTGCTGTACCCTCTGAGGGCCCCCAAGGGAATGGGGGCTTTGGGTGAATGCTCAGCCCCTTTGGTGTATTTCAAGAGTATTTTAATTTTGCAGTTACCAAAAAATAAACTTTATTTATTGAAACAGGTATATTAGTCTTGTCGAAATTTAGAAGAAAAAATACAGAAAAGCGCTCCCTATGTGAATCAGCAAGGCAGCACAAAAAATGAAACTTAAATAGTGCTCATTTTGGGTGGTTGGGCTGGATAGGCACAACACTGGAATAAGCTAGTATGGATAAATCCCCCCAGACCACTGCCACACTCACCGCCGGCTGCAAAACCTCCTGGGCAGGAGCTGAATGATGAGCTAGGAAAAAGGAAAAAACGGCTTATATTGTCTGGGTGCTGCGATGGAGGAGTCTCACCAAACCAGATTAATCTAGATAGATTGAGGTCACTTGGACATTAATAAGCTAGTATTTGCATAAACAAGTTCAAAACAGGTTCAGTCTGTATGTCTTGATAAATTGGAGGCTTTAGAATGTTGCAATTCAAGGCAAATAAACTCGCATCAAATTTGGGGAAAATATTTTACAAAGGTGGTGAATTTGAATTTCAAGTGATCTGCCAAACTTTACATGGAATGCTATCAATTAGGTATAAAAGGGGTTGCCCACTTCATTATTCAAATCAATAGGAGGCAGTTGTGAAGTATGCAGAAGCGGCCACAATCAGAAAACAGAGCAGCTCTGCAATTGAGCATTTCTGGCCGATGGCCACTGCCAATAACATTGAAACCAGCTAATTGGCTGGAGGTGCCTAATGTTGGACCCCAACTTATAAGACATTGATGAGTTATCCTAAGGATAGGTCAGCAATAATAAAGTAGTGGAAAAGCTTTTTAATGGTTACCTGAGCAATGTTTGCCATGCTAATTGCACTTTGACATTGAAATTATCAAGATTTGTCGCTGGCAGCTCCCTTTGCAATTTCTGATTAATGACCTCCCAGATGTATTTGATGGGAGACGACTCCAGGGAGCTGCAGACAATATTAGATGTTTTGGCCATGCAGACTGATCACAGTAGCATGAAAAACATGTGGTCTGGCTTTGTTCTATTTGAAAAGCACATCTTGGGACACGTTGGAGAAATGGCAGTATCACTGGATCCATAACCAAATCAATCTAATGCCAACGTGACAATGTACCTGGAATAAAAACTAAAAGGGTTCAGCAACCATACATAACGACTCCACACCATAATCCCTGATGTGGAACTCATATGATGTTCCCTTGTGAAGGACTCTTAATGGCGTTGCCCATTTGGCCTCATCAGATTCAAAGAATCGTGCGTTTTGCGCTGTTATATGATCCATTCTGTACTGCAAGGGAAATCACATACTAAGACTATGGTGTCAAACAGTGTCTACACAAATTGTCCAAGTCATTTAAATGAAATTGGGCTAGGAGCCGGAAGTCCTGCTATAAGTGTTTCACTGACCTTCTTGTCTGATCTCAAAGGCTATCATGGTGCAGAGCAAGACAGCAATTTAGGCTTTAAATAAAGTTATATTCTATCCAGGGATCAGTCCCATTTTTGTCTTGGATGCAATTATAGAGATTGGACTGGAGATCACATGGAAAATGAAATGAAGAGGCTTTCATGAGGGAAAGTGAAAGTGTTACAGGAGTCATTTTTCAGCATGACAATGAAAGGCCATATGACTAGTGTTGAGAGATACCTTCCGATATGCAAAGGTATCGGTATCGGATTGGATCGGCCGATACCCAAAAAATATCGGATATCGCCGATACCGATACCCGATACCAATGCATATCAATGGGACACAAAATATTGGAATGGTTCCCAGGGTCTGAAGGAGAGGAAACTCTCCTTCAGGCCCTGGGATCCATATTCATGTATAAAATAAAGAATAAAAATAAAAAATATTGATATACTCACCCCTCTGACGGCCCCGGCTCTCACCGGTCCAAGCGTCTGCCTCCGTTCCCTAAGAATGCAGAGTGAAGGACCTTCGATGACGTCGCGGCTTGTGATTGGTGATTGACCGCTCATGTGACCTCTCACGCGACCAATCACAAGCCGCGACATCATCGAAGGTCATTCACTCCCTGCATTCTTAGGAACGGAGGCACCGCTAAGAGCCAGGGTCGCCGGAGGGGTGAGTATATCAATATTTTTTATTTTTATTATTTATTTTTTACATGAATATGGATCCTAGGGCCTGAAGGAGAGTCTCCTCTCCTCCAGACCCTGGGAACCATACGCACCGCACACTTCCGATTCCGATTTCCGATATCGCAAAAATATCGGAACTCGGTATTGGAATTCCGATACAGCAAATACTTGCAGTATCGGAATGCTCAACACTACATATGATACCTGTGCTACTAAGAGCATTCTGCTTGCCCTAAATATTCTACCATAACTCGAAGCAAATTAGGACTTTTTTCCCATAGAGCACATCTGGGTTGTTATTGATCGACAATTACAAAGGGATATGCAAGCAGCAGACCATGATGATTTCCATGCACATTCATTGTGGCAAAACATTCCTCAGATAACAATAAATAAGCTTAATGATAGCATGCCAAGTTCTGCATGTATTTCTGTGCGTGATGTTCATACTTAATACTGAATAAATTGAGATGTTTTGAAAAAGTTGTTTCCTTTTTTCAGCATTTGTATATCATTGTCATGTCAATCTGTCCTGTGATTTTCATAATTCGAGAGCTTTTCCTTCTTGGTGATGCAATTTTAATTTCGAAGAATCTACTTTGTATACTATTTGTTCGAAACTAGGGCAAATTGTAGTTTTTCACTCTTCTGTTTCAAGTGTGTGTGTATGTTTTTGGCTTAGTAAAGAATGGCTTACAGATAATTTGTACCAAACCTTTGTTCTTTCGCCTGAAGAAACACCTTGAAAACACATTAAGTTGTACTATTATCAGTATATATATGAACAAAGTCCTTATTACCTAATTGTCCTCTACCTCTGCATTCTTCAGGTAAAAGAACATCTCATCTGCTGATTTGCTGCCTCAATAACCTGGTAATAAGTTTCTGGCAGGCTATCAAGGCACATTGGTACAAGATCAACAATTTCGCTCTTTACCTCAGATTTGCTTCTTAACTGACTTTGACAGTCTCAGGTGGGATTATACTCAAGGCAGTATCTGTTCCTGATTAACTGTAATGTGCTGTGCATTTTTAGATTTCTCTTGCCAGACACACCTCAAGCACTTGTAGATTTTCGAGCAGACAGTGCGATTGATTTTTTCACATGTTTTAAAGGTAGCAGAATCTATTGGGTTGGCATAATTCTGTTTTGATAACACATTATCATACAACTCTATAGTCAAGTAGACAAAAATAAAATTTTAAGACTTTGATTTGCATTGCCAAATACTGTAAATAGCAGTAATAACTCATAACTTTTCTTAGCAGAGTAATGTTTGTTGAAACTTTTCTTTTCCTATTGCCCAAAATAAATCTACATTTGACCAAATGAAAATCCTGCAGTACCTAAATGTAATAATGTTGGATATATAGTTATATATATAATTATTATTATATTAAAGGGCCATTGTCACCCCCCCTCCAGCCGTTATAAACTAAAAGAGCCACCTTGTGCAGCAGTAATGCTGCATTCTAACAAGGTGGCTCTTTTAGTTTCAGGTTCAAGCATACCCCAAATAAAACGTTTTTATACTTAGCCACAATTCCTGTCTCTAGCCAGGTAGGCGGGTCCTCACTCCCCAGCTTGGCCAGCTCCTCTGCCGTCACTCACATCTTCCTGCGCTTTCGGTGCCACCCCCTCAGCGCTGTTATCGTTTCAAATCCGGCGCCTGCGCTGTGTACTGGTGTCCTGCGCAGACGCAGTAAGCTCTGGCCGTCTGATGTAATGGCTGATACCAGAGAACAAAAGACATCCACAGAACACCAGGATGGATCTGCTGCACAGCAAATAGCTGTAGGACCTGCGATGACGTCACTGCCATGTGATTGCCCTAATTGGAGTCCCCAACTGCAACTCCAAGAAGGAAAAATCATGGAATTAAAGAAATCGTGGGAGGAAAAGGCTGTATTTCCTTGATCAAAAGATAATTAAAAATATTATAGTTGCCAAAGAATTTATTGAGAAAGAATCATGAAAACTTCTACTGTCCTTAGTTCATTTAAATATTTAGTTATATGCAGAAAATATATCTATAACACAGAATGTGGGAGAATTAACATTGCCAAAAAAGCAGAGAAGCACATTATGTGTAGGACAGAAAAATAAAGATATATTAACCCCTTCTGGATTCACCTATCTTGGGCCTTATGGACAAAGCATTTATTGTTTTTCATAATAGCATTCCAAAAGCCAAAACTATTTTTTGCTTTGAATGTAGCTGTATGAAAATTTGTTTTTTTTCAACTCTACGTGTATTTGTCAGAAGCATCATTTTGGGTTAAATATGAATTACTAACTAACCTTTTTAACTCTCTATTGGGAGAAATATGAAAAGCAGCAAATGTGCCATTGTTTTTTGTTTTGTAATTAACCCCTCCCCACCATATGACATACTGGTACGTCAGCTGCCGGTGTGTCTGCCAAACCCTCATCTTTTCAGGAATATGATAGCTGACGTAATCAGCCCTCATGTTCCTTTTAAAGCCATGAGTGTAGTGGATCGCCGCCTGTGGTTGTTAACCGTTAAATGCCACTGTCAATCTGTGACAAAGGCATTAATCACATGCCGGGAAGATGACGCATCATTATACATGGGCCCCGATGAGTTGCCATGACAGCCCGGGGACTGCTGAAGAGATCCATGCCTGTCATTATGATACTCCTGTGAAAGCCATCATTTAGCTGACGTTCACAGGAGTTCATGACTTTCCCTATACATAAGAGTGCTAAAGCACTGCTATGCATAGCATAATAAATTAGACTATCATAGCTTCAAGTTCCTCAAAGTGACTATTAAATATAGTAAAAAGTTTAAAAAATGTTTTTAAGGATAAGAAAAAAAATAAAAAAGCATAGAAGTAAAATAAAAATAAAATCAATAAAAAAAATGTAAATAAACATATTTGGTATTACTGCATTCGGAAGCGTCCAATCTATCAAAATATAAAGTAAGTTCTTCCAATCGGTAAATGATATAATGAGAAAACAAATCAAAACACCAGAATTACACTTTTATGTCCTCCGCAACACTGCAATAAAATGCAATAAGAGGTGATCAAAACATAGTATCCACCCAAAAATGGTATCCATAAAAACATAATCTCATGGAACAAACAATAAGCCCCCACACACCCCATATCCCAAAAATTGAAAGCGTTATGGGTTTTGGAATTTTTTTATTTTTTTTTTAGATTTCTAATAAAAAAAAAATCACCACTAAAATAAAAATCTATGCATATTTTGGTATCTGTGATTCATATTGCCAGGCCAGTTTTACCGGATAGTGAACATGGCAAATAAAAAGCCCAAAACACGATTCTGAAACTGCACATGTTTTATTGCAATTCTAACGCACTTGGAATTTTTTCCCAGCTTTTCAGTGCATCACATACTAAAATAAATGGTGTCATTCAAAAGTACAACTTGCTCCTCAAAAAGCAAGCCATAATACCGTTATGTTGATAAATAAAATAAAAAAAAATTATGGCAATTGGAAGGAGAGAAAAAAAATTGAAAAGGAGGAAAAAATGGAAAATGGCCTGGGAGTGAATGGGTTAATACCATCACTTTGCTGCATTAAGGAATGCAAACTTTTTTTTTGCGTGAGTCAATCTGGTTATAGTTATACCACATTTAAATCTGTGGGTTGAAATTATTACAGCAATAGCAAATATTTAAATCTCTGCCTATCAAGTTTATTAGATGGTGCAACACTTTACAACACTTATGTGTATTTCCCACTGCTGCTGATGATTCTATCCATAGAGAAGTTTGCTTGAGCCAGTTTTCAACTGCCAGATGTGTTGGAGAGGAAACAGGATTGAGTTGTCACTGGAAGCTATAAGATCAGATAGATATCAAATACTATTTCTTTTATTTGTGTAAATTAAAATCTGATTTAAAATTTCTGCATCATCATTTAATACACTTTGGAGCAGATATATACAATGTTAATTGGCAATAGACTGAACAATCCTAAAATGCACAAAAATTGTTCCAATGACACCCAATAGTTCCTCTTTAGTCAAAATTCTGTAATTAAAGCAAAGTCACAAATATGGGCCAGCACACCCATAAATAGTAATAGTACATATACATAGTTAAATACCTTACTTAGTTAATACTATTTTGATCAAATTAATGTCAACTACTGTAAATACCCAGTATTATTGACATGTACTATTACTATTTAATTACTTGCTGTAGGGTATTTGCTCATTATTTTTAACCTAGGTCTTTTCTGTTAAATGGCCAAAGCGTGAATGTTAACCTACACATTGCACATATACCATGGCCCGTTTCTTTGGTTTTGTTTTAGTTCCTTGAACTGATAGAGTATGGCCCCTGTTTTGGAATGTGCATTTTGTCTATACAGCTTTTCAAGGGCAGGTCCAAACCAGTCAGGTCTAGGTACTGCTCTGTCCATCTCTATTTTGAGGCCTGCTGGAAAATAGAGGGGTAAAATTCAAGAGTTAGGGACCATACAAATTGGGTACACTTTATCACAGTGTGATGGCTTGTATGTTTTTTTTTTATCAAAATAGTGTTAATTATGTGACCTATGTTAATTACATGTACTATTTTTATTTATTTAGTTACTGCATGGTATTTGCACATTGTTTTTTTATCTTAGATTTTTACTTTTATGTAATTAAAGTGCAACAGTTAGAAGTAGTGATGAGCGAGTGTACTCGTTGCTTGGGTGATCTCTGAGTATTTGTTAGTGTTCGGAGATTTAGTTTTCATCACGGCAACTGAATGATTTACAGATATCAGCCAGGCTGAGTACATGTGGGGGTTGCCTGGCTGCTAGGTAATCCCCACATGTAATCAAGCTAGCTACTAGCTGTAAATCATGCTGCTGAGGCGATGAAAATGTAATCTCCGAGCAGTCCTAAATACTCGGAGACCACCCGTGCGTGCTCATGAAAATCCAAGCAACGAGTACACTCACTCATCACTAGTTAGGCTACTTTCACACTAGCGTTTTTGGCTGCAAGTCGCAGTGCGTTGTTTAGGAGAAAAAATGCATCCTGCAAAGTTGTCTGCAAGATGCGTTATTTCCCCATAGACTAACATCACCGACGCATTGCGATATATTGCCACACATCGCAACCATCGTGCGACGGTTGCATCATGTTTTGGCGCACCACTGCCACAAAAAAAGTTACATGTAACGTTTTTTTGTGCGTCGAGACCGCCATTTTCGACCGCACATGCGCAGCCGAAACTCCGCCCCCTCCTCCCCGGACCTTGCAATGGGGCAGCGGAAGCGTCGTAAGACTGCGCATGTGCCTGCCATTTTCTTCCCTGAAGATGCCAGTGGCCTGGGGGGCTCCACGGGAGGATGCAGGGACATTGGAGGTATCGGGGGATTGGGGGACCCCATTTCTCTCTCCTCTGATGTGCATTTTTTTGCAGTTGCCGTTATACTATTAATAACAGCAATCGCAACACTGGGGTCAGTAAAAATGACCAAAATCATGTTCTCTAGGGTCTCGGCTACTCCTGGTAGCTGAGACCCCAGAGAAATTCTGACTTTGGGGGCACTATACACTTATTTCTCAACACCGTTAAAAAGCGTCGCTGAGGCATAAGTACTGTCAACATTAATAGGCATTACCAGTCATTAAGTGGTTAAATGTACATCTTTGGATGCACATTCAAATAAAATGTATCACAGTGGAGAAACCAGCACCCTGCACCATAACATCGATTCCAGCTGTGAGCCACACAGAGGATGGCAGCTGCCATCAGCTTGTCTGTCATGGGTGGTGTTTGACACCACTAACCTGGCTGTGGGAAAGGAGAGAACACATTTTGCTAAGGGAGTGAGGTCAGGTGAATGGTCAATATTACTGAATGAGGACAATTGGGGAATAAAAAAAGTAAAAAAAAAATAAAAATGTTAAGCAAAATAAAAATAAAGTATGAAAAGATAATCAAAAAATATTTTACCACTAATAATCCTGTTTATGTATGTACAAACTAAAGAAAAAAAGTGCCCATTAAAAAAATAAAATTAAAAACTTTAAAAAATGTTCAAAAATATGATAAAAAAAGTGTATTGAAAGCAAATGCGGTATCACTAAAAATGTCATCTCGTTCTGCAAAGATTGCTGCCCATCAAATTCTATTTGTTTCTATTTCCTGCCCATTTAACCAGCCAAGTTTGAGACCCCTTGAGTAAACTATGTTCAGTGCTGTTCTCTGTCTCCTGCTGAGTTTAAGCTTTTACGATCAGTGGGGTCCTCACTCTCTCTTCTATAGATTATAGGCTCTTATGGTCAGCAGAGTTCTCTCTCCTTGACATTTCTTTTCATAGGAATTACAACTATATTTTGGAAAAATTTGGTGAAGGCAGCAAATTTGAATTTCAAATGATCCATTCATCTATAGTTATAACTAAAACAGTACAAGTCATCCAAGATGCATATTAATTTTCTCCAATCAACAAAAGATTTTACATCTCCATCTGTTCTGATGACTACCAATGACAGTGCCAAAATAAAAAAAACTAGTTGCCTCTTCAAGGCAAAATGTGAGAGATCATATTGCACCTGTACGCTACTATATGCCCTCTCATAGTCAGTGCAGGATTCCGTTATCTCTGAATTTTTACTTAACTGCAGATTTCATTTGTTTCCAATAAATATAAATTCTAAATTAAGATGAAAAATACAGCATTGACTCCCTCTATAATATTCAATATTAACTCAGCTACTATAGTGTCACTGGACAAAGGGTGGGAGTGCTTCACTTTTGATTGAAGTCTAACTACAACATAATACAACTTGATTATTCAGCTACATTGACTAATCACCTCGATGGAGATGTCATGAAGAAAGTAGGCGTATAATCAAGAGATAGACAGATAACCTTGTAAAGTTCCTGTTACCTTAATCATAGACTTTCAGTGCCCTTTATCACGCTGCATTTAGAAATCTATTTCATGCAAAGTTATACAGATCACTTTATCTGAAATACGTACATAGACTGAAAAAAAAATCAATAGATTATTAGGAAAGAGTCATTAGACATGTCAGGAAATTCTTGTAGAAAGAACATTGCAGAGACTCGCTCATCTTCTACATTTGTAAAAGTTTGTTGCTGATTGATTCAATATACTGTATGAATAAGAGTTATTAAAGTTAAACTTACATTCTCATCTCCAACATCCTTTCCCAATATGTAGGAAGTGTAATAATGATAATGTTATCAAATACCTCCAATTCTAAATGTCGTATGGTTCTTCTAATTCACCATGTCGCTTACCCCATGTGCAGGGCATTACAGTGGCTTAGTTTTCCATGGTTATGACCACTCATATTGTGAGAGTTACTTAGTTGTTAGTGGTTGTAAACATGGATAACTAAGCTACAGCAATGGCCTTCACATAGGGTAAGAGACATAGTGAATCAGAAGAACTATACCACATTTCTAATTGGAAGTATTTGCTGTTATTATTATTATTATTCCTACTTCATTTTGGGATAGAATCTGGGAGACTGGAAAACCCTTTTGATACACAGGAATACACTGTTTATAATATAATATATCACTTTTTGTTTGTGAGTTGTATCCAGGTGAACCATTTTCTAATACAACACATCACAATGCAACAAGACATTTTGATGCCAAAAAATGTAATTCAACAACTAATTTGATGAGTATAATGACACGCTGTTGTGTCCATTTAAAGTTTTCTGCATTCAAATATCTTACTGCGTCATGATAAATTAATCTCATCATTAAGTTTCATGAGTGCATCACTGCCTTGCCTCCAGGATTCCTGATTGCTGGGTAACAGACACATGGAATACAAAACTGTGCATTCTCCAATGCTGCAGTCAGAGGCAGCATCAGCAAAAGCCTAGGGATCCTGATGGTGACCCGATCCAGTGATCCAGTTAACTATACAAAGTAAAGCTTCCAAGCTGTGTAGTAAGGAGCTTAACATGTGCAGTCCGTGCATATGAGTCTGGCCACTGCTGCGCTCTATCAATTAGGCAATGAGAAATAAACAATAATATTATAAATCCCTCCATTCTCAAGAACAGATTGCATTTTTAATAAAAAGTACATTTAAAAATTACATGCTTTTAAAAGCATGTTGTCATTTTACCCATTATGATTTTATTTATTATGATTTGGTGGATTTTTCGTCCTCTTTCTGTGGCTTTGCTGTTCAATTTAGTGTTAGGACTCACAAGCGTGAGGGCCCTAGACGCGGGTTGCGAGCTTGTATATCTTGGCCAAAATAACTCACATATTTATATGTATTTTCTGCACTTTATTTTTCAGGATGCAGCCATGAACATTATTTTCGGTCTTCTAAACTGGTGTGTCTTTTCACATGGGATGCATTTAGACAGTGCACATGTTTGGAGAGCTGCTGCCCCGTTTTCTGCTGTATTAACCATTATGATCTTGAAAAAAAAAACATTTTATTGTGTTGCACAATAGATAAGAAACTTGTAAAAAGAAACCGACTACCAAGCACATCACCTAAGTCTTTGTTCAAAACTAAGAGCTGTGGAATCTCAAAACGCATAGATTCGGTGCTACTTCACTATTTTAATTCTTTTTTCATCTCCCTTATAAAATGCTTCAAATAAATTAGAGTTTTACTTATTTTTGCTGTTGCTGGATTTTTCCTTCTTTCTTTCTCCGGAGCTTGATGCCTTTGTGCACTGTGCCCTCATTATAGCTCGTTTCATATCGGTAAGCTGATGTTTTTTCTCTTTATTTCCTTCACTTAAGTGCCTTGATAAAAATTATTTTCAAATGAAGAGCATAGGAATATGCCAATGCCTATTTCCTTTCTACCTTTCGATGTAAGTAATAATAATTATAAAAAAATAATAATAATAATAATAATAATAATAATTATAATTTCTTGACTTTTTCCAAGCAAATTATATTGGGGAAGAGAAGGTAATGCATATTGAATGTCAACACTAAAATCATGCTGTTCCTTTGAAAACAAGCTACTTACTTTCGGCCCTCCATGCAGATCACATGGGGCTTACTTTCATCTCTCCATACAGATCACAAGCTCACCATGTATGTGTATAGGATATGCAGAAGAGAAAGCTTGCAGCAGTATAGGAGTTCAGAGGACAGTTACCTGATGTGACATGCACCATAAATGTGCTTAAATAAATTACTTTAGAAGAACCTTCTAAGAAAACCTGTTCCTTTCATGCATACCTATCATTTAATGATAGATAAATGTCTAAAAAGTTAAAATCTGTATAAACAGACAATAACAGAAGTAAAGTTTTATTACCTTTGAGCAAATTCACTGATTAATTAAATACTCGTGCATGGTTCCTTGCATGCCCTTTCCCAGTATGTCTAAATACATTTAATAGATGAACAAGTTCCTGGCAAAGATTAACAAACAACTTTAAAAGAATGCTAAATGAATAATGCCTCTGCAGCCTTGGCCTTTGTAGGCATATAGTGTATCATATGCAGTGAAGTGCCGCTGTGTGACAATTGATGAGTTTTTCCCTTTGACTATATTGTCTCACAACAAGAGTAATTCAAAGCTTTAGACTTCTGCATTTATCTCTTTGGAAAAATGCAGAGTTCAGTTGCTCCTGTGTGACAAGAAGTTAGCAAGAAAATTATAGCCATTTTTACAAGAACAGAACATGCATCATCATAATAACGAACAATAGAAAAATAAAATAATAATAATATTCCACTATATAGAGATGTTTAACATTACAATAGCTATTGACTGCTTAGCATTATATATCCTTAGACTTCTTTTATACTTACCGTGATTTTGCGTCCCTTTAGATTTCTATGGGGCCGCAAAAACGGGCGGCAATACTTCCGTGGTGCGCCGTGCACCGTATGGCCGCGTGGGCCGTATTTACGGCCATGAAAAAAAGATGGAGCCTGCTCGATCTTTTTCACGGCTTACTGACATGGCCCCCATTGAAAATCAATGGGACCACAAAAACAACAGAAGCTTGTTTTTGCAGTTCACCGTGACTTCCGGTTTTGCAGAATGCCGTTTTTTTTCCAATACTTTTCCCATAGTATGGGAAACCCAAAAAACTGTGATCCACAGGTTTTTTTGTGGTCTGTTATTGAGGCAGACCGTGAAAATTGGGGCGATATGACTCACAAAAAAGGCCCGCAGCAACGGGCCGCAAAAAAATGGTAAGTATAAGAGAAGCCTTAGATTCTCTGTTTAAAAAGATTTAGGCTAAAAATAATATTTAATATATTTAGGACTGCTAATAAACTTTGTCAAGAGTGAGCAATGGGTTAAGGAGTTCCCAAAGTGACAATTATAATAATGCTCTGTGTGTGTTACATCCACTCACCAAATTGTAGGCTGGTCAGATTCAATAGATAGCTGTCAGCCAAATGATCTTTCGGATGACATCTATGTCTTTGAACTTGCCTATACAATGTCCATTTCAGGACTTGTTCAGATATCAAAGTCAAACATTAGAATAATGAGAACTGAGAAATGACTTAGATATCTGACTTTGCTAGCATACTTTGACATCTGAATCTGATATCTGACTTTGATATTTGAATGTGATATCTAACTTTGATATGTGACTTTGACATCTGACTTTGATTTGTGACTTTAATTTGTATCTTTGACATCTGCATCTGATATTTGACTTTTGTGTTTAGATGAAATGACAATAAGTCAAATGGAATTGGCTCATCTGGAGGGGTTGTGAAACTCACAACCCCTTGATTAGCTTTTAAGCAAAAGACTGCTTCTGCAGATCCATCAAACAGATAGTAAGCAAACTTAGAGATGAAAGTGAATATAAAACCTGAGCTGGCAAGGATCCAATATACCATGGGACACAGATGTGGTTTTATTCGTCAATGCATTTCAAGGTGATCATACCTCTTATTCAGGATAAACCACAATAATAGCATTGTAGTTTGTCCCGATGAATAGGTATGATCACCTCAAAATGCATTGACAAGTAAAACCGTAATGTGGAGACACGGTGGGAGGGGGTTGGCAGAAGCCTCAGTCCGGTAGCCGAAACCACATGAACCAGGGATCATCCTGCTGAATGTCCGCTCTCCCTTTTAACTTGGGTGTATTGCTACTCAGGCAAGACAGAATGAGGGTAAAAGTGTGGCAATGCTTTATTGAACCCCAAAACAGACAGAAAACATGTAGAACAGTCCCAGCAAAATACCCTCAAGATGGTTCACATTACAGAGTCTCACCCTTCTGCTGACTCGCCAGGATAATAGCAGCTGTGACTTCAGATCTTCTAGGGTCGCTTCCTCACTTGTGGCATGCACACAGAGAGGAAGTAATGACAAGCATTGGAAGATGGCAGTCCATTCAGTCCATAAAAGGCACAATTGATCCAAGGATCACAACCTGGCTTCATCTTCCAGGGTTGATTTCTCCACCTGTAGCATGCACACAGAGAGGAGGTAATTACACGTGTAGGAAGATGACAGTCCATTGAGGTACAAGGCCAGTTAACCCGAGAGTCACAACCTGGTTTCTCAAACGTATCCATGGTTAAGCATTAGTCAGTAGAGCAGATCTGTATTTTTCCAACAGGGGCCGAAATCCCTAGGTTGTGTCCTGTAGAATGATAGATCTGTGTCTCTCGTGTTGGAGCCATGATTAGAGATGAGTGAGTAGTGAAATATTCGGACTCACTATACTCTTACCGAGTATACCGTAATACTCGGGTATTCATTATGAGTAGTGAGTCCAATGTTATTCAATGGAAAATGCAAGTAATTGTCTGCTGGACCCTCATTGACTCACACACGAACATATATATATGTATATGTATATATATATATATATATATATATATATATATATATATATATATATATATGTATACACACAGTGCCTTGAGTGCCTTCAGCCCCCTGGAACTTTTCAATCTTTTCCCACATATCATGCTTCAAACATAAAGATACCAAATTTAAATTTTTGGTGAACAACCAACAACAAATGGAACAAAATTGTGAAGTTGAACAAAATGTATTGCTTATTTTAAGTTTTTGTGGAAATTCAAAAACTGAAAAGTGGGGCGTGCAATATTATTCGGCCCCTTTACTTTCAGTGCAGCAAAGTCTCCGTATAAATGCACCTGCTCTGTGATAGTCTCAGGGTTCTGTTTGAAGCACAGAAAGCATCATGAAGACCAAGGAACACAACAGGCAGGTCCGTGATACTGTTGTGGAGAAGTTTAAAGCTAGATTTGGATACAAAATGATTTCCAAAACTTTAAACATCCCTAGGAGCACTGTGCAAGCGATCATATTGAAAAGGAAGGAGTATAATACCATTGCAAATCTACCAAGACCCGGCCGCTCCTTTAAACTTTCATCTCAAACAAGAAGAAGACTGATCAGAAATGCTGGCAAGAGGCCCATGATCACTCTGGATGAACTGCAGAGTTCTACAGCTGAGGTGGGACAGTCTGTCCTTAGGACAACAATTGGTAATACACTGCACAAATCTGGCCTTTATGGAAGAGTGGCAAGAAGAAAACCATTTCTCAAATATATCCATAAAAAATGTTGTTTAAAGTTTGCAACAAGCCACCTGGAAGACACACCAAACATGTGGAAGAAGGTGCTCTGGTAAGATGAAACCACAATCGAACTTTTTGGCAACAGTGCCAAACGATATATTTGGCGTAAAGGCAACACAGCTCATCACCCTGAACACACCATCCCCACTATCAAACATGGTGGTGGTGGCAGCATCATGCTTTGGGCCTGCTTTTCTTCAGCAGGGACAGAGAAGATGGTTAAAATTGATGGGAAAATGGATGGAGCCAAATACAGGACCATTCTTGAAGAAAACCTGTTGGAGTCCGCAGAAGACCTGAGACCTGGATGGAGATTTGTCTTCCAACAAGACAATGATCCCAAACATAAAGCAAAATCTGCAATTGAATGGTTCACAAATAAACATATCCAGGTGTTAGAATGGCCAAGTCAAAGTCCAGACCTCAATCCAATCGAGAATCTGTCTAAAGAGCTGAAAACTGCTGTTCACAAACAATCTCCCATCAAACCTCACTGAGCTCGAGCTATTTTCCAAGGAAGAATGGGCAAGAATTTCAGTCTCTGCAACTTGCAGCTGTAATCACAGCAAAAGGTGGTATCTTTATGTTTGAAGCATGATATGTGGGAAAAGGTTGAAAAGTTCCAGCGGGCCGAATACTTTCACAATGCGCTATATATATATATATATATATATATATATATATATATATATATATATATATATTTCAGAGAGCATTAGGTAGCAGAAAAGCCGGTAATTCAATTGTCGGCTTCTGCATAATCATTGCAGAACCCGACAGGATATGAGACATGGTTTACATACAGTAAACCATTGTATATCCATTATATTTTTATATGTGCCTCACTAATAATGTTAGTAGTATGTGTGTGTAAAATTTGAACTGAATATTTTCCCACACCACAGAGTTCATATGAGTTCATGCCACCAGGGGTCGGAGCTTCGGTGACGGCACCACTAGTCACCGAAGCTCCGTTCCCTACATTTCATTCATTCCCCAGTCTTTTACAGCCGGGAGCGGCCGCTGTTGTGAATCTGCTTTTGGGCTCCTTCTGGTGGTGGCTAGTGGTACTGGTGACTCGGGTGTGTTTTCTTTCTCAGTTCACCTGTTTTCATCAGTAGTGGGGAGTTCCTATTTATTCCTGCTCTTCAGTCATTGCCTTGCCGGCCATCAATGTAACCAGAGCCTTTCTGTTGCATGTTCCTGCTCCTAGACTACTGATCAGCTAAGTTGGACTCTTAGTCCTAAGTTTGTTTGCATTTTTGTTCCAGTTTACAGTTAAGTCTTTCTCTGTAGCTGGAAGCTCTTGTGGGCTGAAATTACCACTCCGGTGTCATGAGTTGACACATGAGTTTTAAAGTAATTTCAGGATGGTATTTTAAAAGGGTTTTCAGCTGACCGTGCAGTTCCCTTTTGTATCTTTCTACTATCTAGTAAGCGGACCTCGCTTTGCTGAACCTACCTTCATACTGCGTATGTCTTTTCCTCTGAACTCACCGTCAATATATGTGGGGGGCTTCTGTCTCCTTTTTGGGGGAATTTCCCTAGAGGTAAGCCAGGTCTGTTTTTTCCTCTACTAGGGTAAGTTAGTTCTCCGGCTGGCGAGAGACGTCTAGGGATAAAACGTAGGCACGCCCCCCGGCCACTGTTAGTTGTGTTGTAGGTTTAGCTCACGGTCAGCTCGAGATTCCATCACCCAAAAGCTCGTTCGTTATTTATGTGTCCTGACGTTCCCCTGCCATTGGGAACCATGACAGTATGGCCGGCCAAGTGTTAAAACTGTTGGCAGAAGAAAGGAGAGAAAAAGAAGTCTGCAATTTTTTTTTTTTTTTCCCTTGGTGCTTGCTCTATAGTTGAATCAGTTGCATTTCAGCTCTAATTGCAGTCTTTGTCTCCCTCTCCTTCTAACCCTTGAATGGCTCTGATCTCACCTGCTTAAAATGGATCCTCAGAGTTTGGCTACAGGTTTGAATAATCTTGCCACAAAAGTTCAAGATTTACAGGATTTTGTTATACATGCTCCTATATCTGAACCTAGAATTCCTATACCAGAATTTTTCTCCGGAGATAGATCTCGTTTTTTGAATTTCAAATATAATTGTAAATTATTTCTTTCTCTGAGACCTCGCTCCGCTGGAGATCCCGCACAGCAGGTTAAGATTGTAATTTCCTTGCTGCAAGGTGACCCTCAAGATTGGGCATTTGCATTGGCACCAGGGGATCCTGCGTTGCTCAATGTGGATGCGTTTTTTCTGGCTTTGGGGTTGCTTTATGAGGAACCTAATTTAGAGATTCAGGTTGAAAAAGCCTTGATGGCCCTGTCTCAAGGGCAAGATGAAGCTGAAATATACTGCCAAAAATTTCGTAAATGGTCTGTGCTTACTCAGTGGAATGAGTGTGCTTTGGCGGCGAATTTCAGAGAGGGTCTCTCTGATGCCATTAAGGATGTTATGGTGGGGTTCCCTGCGCCTACAGGTCTGAATGAGTCCATGACAAAGGCTATTCAGATTGATCGGCGTTTGCGGGAGCGTAAACCTGTGCACCATTTGGCGGTGTCTTCTGAGAAGGCGCCAGAGAATATGCAATGTGATAGAATTCTGTCCAGAAGCGAACGGCAGAATTTTAGGCAAAAAAATGGGTTGTGCTTCTATTGTGGTGATTCAACTCATGTTATATCAGCATGCTCTAGACGCATGTTATGGTTCTCAATGGCAAGAGAACATAGCCCAGCATACATATGAACTAGCTCTTGGAAGGATGGAAAACTAAACTGACCATGAACTAAACCTGCCGCACAACTAACAGTAGTCGGGTAGCGTGCCTACGTTTTATCCCTAGACGCTCAGCGCCAGCCGGAGGACTAACTAATCCTGGCAGAGGAAAATACAGTCCTGGCTCACCTCTAGAGAAATTTCCCCGAAAGGCAGACAGAGGCCCCCACATATATTGGCGGTGATTTTAGATGAAAATGACAAACGTAGTATGAAAATAGGTTTAGCAAAATCGAGGTCCGCTTACTAGATAGCAGGAAGACAGAAAGGGCACTTTCATGGTCAGCTGAAAACCCTATCAAAATACCATCCTGAAATTACTTTAAGACTCTAGTATTAACTCATAACATCAGAGTGGCAATTTCAGATCACAAGAGCTTTCCAGACACAGAAACGAAACTGCAGCTGTGAACTGGAACAAAATGCAAAAAACAAACAAGGACAAAAGTCCGACTTAGCTGGGAGTTGTCTAGAAGCAGGAACATGCACAGAAAGGCTTCTGATTACAATGTTGACCGGCATGGAAGTGACAGAGGAGCAAGGTTAAATAGCGACTCCCACATCCTGATGGGAACAGGTGAACAGAGGGGATGATGCACACAAGTTCAATTCCACCAGTGGCCACCGGGGGAGCCCAAAATCCAATTTCACAACAGTACCCCCCCCTCAAGGAGGGGGCACCGAACCCTCACCAGAACCACCAGGGCGATCAGGATGAGCCCTATGAAAGGCACGGACCAGATCGGAGGCATGAACATCAGAGGCAGTCACCCAAGAATTATCCTCCTGACCGTATCCCTTCCATTTGACCAGATACTGGAGTTTCCGTCTGGAAACACGAGAGTCTAAGATTTTTTCCACAACGTACTCCAACTCGCCCTCAACCAACACCGGAGCAGGAGGCTCAACGGAAGGCACAACCGGTACCTCATACCTGCGCAATAATGACCGATGAAAAACATTATGAATAGAAAAAGATGCAGGGAGGTCCAAACGGAAGGACACAGGGTTAAGAATCTCCAATATCTTGTACGGGCCGATGAACCGAGGCTTAAACTTAGGAGAAGAAACCCTCATAGGGACAAAACGAGAAGACAACCACACCAAGTCCCCGACACAAAGCCGAGGACCAACCCGACGCCGGCGGTTGGCAAAAAGCTGAGTCTTCTCCTGGGACAACTTCAAATTGTCCACTACCTGCCCCCAAATCTGATGCAACCTCTCCACCACAGCATCCACTCCAGGACAATCCGAAGATTCCACCTGACCGGAGGAAAATCGAGGATGAAACCCCGAATTACAGAAAAAAGGAGACACCAAGGTGGCAGAGCTGGCCCGATTATTGAGGGCAAACTCCGCTAAAGGCAAAAAAGCAACCCAATCATCCTGATCTGCAGACACAAAACACCTCAAATATGTCTCCAAAGTCTGATTCGTCCGCTCGGTCTGGCCATTAGTCTGAGGATGGAAAGCAGACGAGAAAGACAAATCTATGCCCATCCTAGCACAGAATGCCCGCCAAAATCTAGACACGAATTGGGTTCCTCTGTCAGAAACGATATTCTCCGGAATACCATGCAAACGAACCACATTTTGAAAAAACAGAGGAACCAACTCGGAAGAAGAAGGCAACTTAGGCAGGGGAACCAAATGGACCATCTTAGAGAAACGGTCACACACCACCCAGATGACAGACATCTTCTGAGAAACAGGAAGATCCGAAATAAAATCCATCGAGATGTGCGTCCAAGGCCTCTTCGGGATAGGCAAGGGCAACAACAATCCACTAGCCCGAGAACAACAAGGCTTGGCCCGAGCACAAACGTCACAAGACTGCACAAAGCCTCGTACATCTCGTGACAGGGAAGGCCACCAGAAGGACCTTGCCACCAAATCCCTGGTACCAAAGATTCCAGGATGACCTGCCAACGCAGAAGAATGAACCTCAGAAATGACTTTACTGGTCCAATCATCAGGAACAAACAGTCTACCAGGTGGGCAACGATCAGGTCTATCCGCCTGAAACTCCTGCAAGGCCCGCCGCAGGTCTGGAGAAACGGCAGACAATATCACTCCATCCTTAAGGATACCTGTAGGTTCAGAATTACCAGGGGAGTCAGGCTCAAAACTCCTAGAAAGGGCATCCGCCTTAACATTCTTAGAACCCGGTAGGTATGACACCACAAAATTAAACCGAGAGAAAAACAACGACCAGCGCGCCTGTCTAGGATTCAGGCGTCTGGCGGACTCAAGATAAATTAAATTTTTGTGGTCGGTCAATACCACCACCTGATGTCTAGCCCCCTCAAGCCAATGACGCCACTCCTCAAAAGCCCACTTCATGGCCAAAAGCTCCCGATTCCCAATATCATAATTCCGCTCGGCGGGCGAAAATTTACGAGAAAAAAAAGCACAAGGTTTCATCACGGAGCAGTCGGAACTTCTCTGCGACAAAACCGCCCCAGCTCCGATTTCAGAAGCGTCGACCTCAACCTGAAAAGGAAGAGCAACATCAGGCTGACGCAACACAGGGGCGGAAGAAAAGCGGCGCTTAAGCTCCCGAAAGGCCTCCACAGCAGCAGGGGACCAATCAGCAACATCAGCACCCTTCTTAGTCAAATCAGTCAATGGTTTAACAACATCAGAAAAACCAGCAATAAATCGACGATAAAAGTTAGCAAAGCCCAAAAATTTCTGAAGACTCTTAAGAGAAGAGGGTTGCGTCCAATCACAAATAGCCTGAACCTTGACAGGATCCATCTCGATGGAAGAGGGGGAAAAAATGTATCCCAAGAAGGAAATCTTTTGAACCCCAAAAACGCACTTAGAACCCTTCACACACAAGGAATTAGACCGCAAAACCTGAAAAACCCTCCTGACCTGCTGGACATGAGAGTCCCAGTCATCCGAAAAAATCAGAATATCATCCAGATACACAATCATAAATTTATCCAAATAATCACGGAAAATGTCATGCATAAAGGACTGAAAGACTGAAGGGGCATTTGAAAGGCCAAAAGGCATCACCAAATACTCAAAGTGGCCCTCGGGCGTATTAAATGCGGTTTTCCACTCATCCCCCTGCTTAATTCGCACCAAATTATACGCCCCACGGAGATCTATCTTAGAGAACCACTTGGCCCCCTTTATGCGAGCAAACAAATCAGTCAGCAGTGGCAACGGATATTGATATTTAACCGTGATTTTATTCAAAAGCCGATAATCAATACACGGCCTCAAAGAGCCATCTTTCTTAGACACAAAGAAAAAACCGGCTCCTAAGGGAGATGACGAAGGACGAATATGTCCCTTTTCCAAGGACTCCTTTATATATTCTCGCATAGCAGCATGTTCAGGCACAGACAGATTAAATAAACGACCCTTAGGGTATTTACTACCCGGAATCAAATCTATGGCACAATCGCACTCCCGGTGCGGAGGTAATGAACCAAGCTTAGGTTCTTCAAAAACGTCACGATAGTCAGACAAGAATTCAGGAATCTCAGAGGGAATAGATGATGAAATGGAAACCAAAGGTACGTCCCCATGCATCCCCTTACATCCCCAGCTTAACACAGACATAGCTTTCCAGTCGAGGACTGGGTTATGAGATTGCAGCCATGGCAATCCAAGCACCAACACATCATGTAGATTATACAGCACAAGAAAGCGAATAATCTCCTGATGATCCGGATTAATTCGCATATTTACTTGTGTCCAGTATTGTGGTTTATTACTAGCCAATGGGGTGGAGTCAATCCCCTTCAGAGGTATAGGAGTTTCAAGAGGCTCTAAATCATACCCACAGCGTTTGGCAAAGGACCAATCCATAAGACTCAAAGCGGCGCCAGAGTCGACATAGGCGTCCGCGGTAATAGATGATAAAGAACAAATCAGGGTCACAGATAGAATAAACTTAGACTGAAAAGTGCCAATTGAAACTGACTTATCAAGCTTCTTAGTGCGCTTAGAGCATGCTGATATAACATGAGTTGAATCACCACAATAAAAGCACAACCCATTTTTTCGTCTAAAATTCTGCCGTTCGCTTCTGGACAGAATTCTATCACATTGCATATTCTCTGGCGTCTTCTCAGTAGACACCGCCAAATGGTGCACAGGTTTGCGCTCCCGCAGACGTCTATCGATCTGGATAGCCATTGTCATGGACTCATTCAGACCCGCAGGCACAGGGAACCCCACCATAACATCCTTAATGTCATCAGAGAGACCCTCTCTGAAATTCGCCGCCAGGGCGCACTCATTCCACTGAGTAAGCACAGACCATTTACGGAATTTTTGGCAGTATATTTCAACTTCATCTTGCCCCTGAGATAGGGACATCAAGGCTTTTTCCGCCTGAAGCTCTAAATGAGGTTCCTCATAAAGCAACCCCAAGGCCAGAAAAAACGCATCCACATTGAGCAACGCAGGATCCCCTGGAGCCAATGCAAAAGCCCAATCTTGAGGGTCGCCCCGGAGCAAGGAAATCACAATCCTGACTTGCTGTGCAGGATCTCCAGCAGAGCGAGATTTCAGGGACAAAAACAACTTGCAATTATTTTTGAAATTTTGAAAGCAAGATCTATTCCCCGAGAAAAATTCAGGCAAAGGAATTCTAGGTTCAGATATAGGCAGACTTGCAAGTGATTCAATTGAAAGCACACTCAGAACTGAAGGAAAAAAAAAAAAAATTTCAGCAGACTTCTTTTTTCTCTCCTTTCTCTGCCAATTAATTTAACCCTTTGTAGGCCGGTCAAACTGTTATGGTTCTCAATGGCAAGAGAACATAGCCCAGCATACATATGAACTAGCTCTTGGAAGGATGGAAAACTAAACTGACCATGAACTAAACCTGCCGCACAACTAACAGTAGCCGGGTAGCGTGCCTACGTTTTATCCCTAGACGCTCAGCGCCAGCCGGAGGACTAACTAATCCTGGCAGAGGAAAATACAGTCCTGGCTCACCTCTAGAGAAATTTCCCCGAAAGGCAGACAGAGGCCCCCACATATATTGGCGGTGATTTTAGATGAAAATGACAAACGTAGTATGAAAATAGGTTTAGCAAAATCGAGGTCCGCTTACTAGATAGCAGGAAGACAGAAAGGGCACTTTCATGGTCAGCTGAAAACCCTATCAAAATACCATCCTGAAATTACTTTAAGACTCTAGTATTAACTCATAACATCAGAGTGGCAATTTCAGATCACAAGAGCTTTCCAGACACAGAAACGAAACTGCAGCTGTGAACTGGAACAAAATGCAAAAAACAAACAATGACAAAAGTCCGACTTAGCTGGGAGTTGTCTAGAAGCAGGAACATGCACAGAAAGGCTTCTGATTACAATGTTGACCGGCATGGAAGTGACAGAGGAGCAAGGTTAAATAGCGACTCCCACATCCTGATGGGAACAGGTGAACAGAGGGGATGATGCACACAAGTTCAATTCCACCAGTGGCCACCGGGGGAGCCCAAAATCCAATTTCACAACAGACGCACAAAGAAGGTTGATAAGTCTGTTTCAATTGGCACTTTACAGTCTAAGTTTATTCTATCTGTGACCTTGATTTGTTCATTATCGTCAATTACCGCGGACGCCTATGTCGACTCTGGCGCTGCTTTGAGTCTTATGGATTGGTCCTTTGCCAGGCGCTGTGGGTTTAATCTAGAGCCTCTGGAAGTCCCTATACCTCTGAAGGGTATTGATTCTACGCCATTGGCTAGTAATAAACCACAATACTGGACACAAGTGACTATGCGTATGACTCCAGACCATCAGGAGGTGATTCGCTTCCTTGTGTTGTACAATCTACATGATGTTTTGGTGCTCGGATTGCCATGGTTACAATCTCATAATCCAGTCCTTGACTGGAAAGCAATGTCTGTGTTAAGCTGGGGATGTCAGGGGGCTCATGGGGACGTACCTTTGGTTTCCATTTCATCATCTATTCCCTCTGAGATTCCGGCATTTTTGTCTGATTATCGTGATGTTTTTGAGGAGCCTAAGCTTGGTTCACTCCCTCCTCACAGAGATTGCGATTGTACCATAGATCTGATTCCAGGCAGTAAATTTCCAAGGGGTTGTTTGTTTAATTTATCCGTACCTGAACATGTTGCTATGCGAGAGTATATTAAGGAGTCCCTGGAAAAGGGACATATTCATCCTTCTTCATCTCCCTTAGGAGCCGGTTTTTTCTTTGTGTCTAAAAAAGATGGCTCTTTGAGGCCGTGTATTGATTATCGACTCTTGAATAAAATTACAGTCAAATATCAGTATCCTTTGCCACTGCTGACTGATTTGTTTGCTCGAATAGAGGTGGCTAAGTGGTTCTCTAAGATTGATCTTCGTGGGGCGTATAATTTGGTGCGAATTAAGCAGGGGGATGAGTGGAAAACCGCATTTAATACGCCCGAGGGCCATTTTGAGTATTTAGTAATGCCTTTTGGTCTTTCAAATGCCCCTTCAGTCTTTCAGTCCTTTATGCATAACATTTTCCGTGAATATTTGGATAAATTTATGATTGTGTATCTGGATGATATTTTGATTTTTTCGGATGACTGGGACTCTCATGTCCAACAAGTCAGGAGGGTTTTTCAGGTTTTGCGGGCTAATTCCTTGTGTGTGAAGGGTTCTAAGTGTATTTTTGGGGTTCAAAAGATTTCTTTTTTGGGGTACATTTTTTCCCCTTCTTCCATTGAGATGGATCCTGTCAAGGTTCGGGCTATTTTTGATTGGACGCAACCTACTTCTCTTAAGAGCCTTCAGAAATTCTTGGGCTTTGCTAATTTTTATCATCGATTTATAACTGGTTTTTCGGATGTTGCTAAACCTTTGACTGATTTGACTAAAAAGGGTGCTGATGTTGCTGATTGGTCCCCTGCTGCTGTGGAGGCCTTTCGGGAGCTTAAGCGCCGCTTTTCTTCTGCCCCTGTGTTGCGTCAGCCTGATGTTGCTCTTCCTTTTCAGGTTGAGGTCGACGCTTCCGAGATCGGAGCTGGGGCGGTTTTGTCGCAGAAAAGTTCCGACTGCTCCGTGATGAGACCTTGTGCGTTCTTTTCTCGAAAATTTTCGCCCGCCGAGCGAAACTATGATATTGGTAATCGGGAGCTTTTGGCTATGAAGTGGGCTTTTGAGGAGTGGCATCATTGGCTTGAGGGGGCTAGACATCAGGTGGTGGTATTGACCGATCACAAGAATCTGATTTATCTTGAGTCTGCCAAGCGCCTGAATCCTAGACAGGCGCGCTGGTCGTTGTTTTTCTCTCGGTTTAATTTTGTGGTCTCATACCTACCAGGTTCTAAAAATGTGAAGGCAGATGCCCTTTCTAGGAGTTTTGAGCCTGATTCCCCTGGTGATTCTGAACCTACAGGTATCCTTAAGGATGGGGTGATATTATCTGCTGTTTCCCCAGACCTGTGACGGGCTTTGCAGGAGTTTCAGGCGGATAGACCTGATCGTTGCCCACCTGGTAGACTGTTTGTTCCTGATGATTGGACCAGTAGAGTCATCTCGGAGGTTCATTCTTCTGCGTTGGCAGGTCATCCTGGAATCTTTGGTACTAGGGATTTGGTGGCTAGGTCCTTCTGGTGGCCTTCCCTGTCTCGAGACGTACGAGTTTTTGTGCAGTCTTGTGATGTTTGTGCTCGGGCCAAGCCTTGTTGTTCTCGGGCTAGCGGATTGTTGTTATCTTTGCCTATTCCGAAGAGGCCTTGGACTCACATCTCTATGGATTTTATTTCTGATCTCCCTGTTTCTCAGAAAATGTCTGTCATCTGGGTGGTGTGTGACCGTTTTTCAAAGATGGTTCATTTGGTACCTTTGCCTAAGTTGCCTTCCTCATCCGAATTGGTTCCTCTGTTTTTTCAAAATGTGGTTCGCTTGCATGGTATTCCGGAAAATATCGTTTCTGACAGGGGGACCCAGTTCGTGTCTAGATTTTGGCGGGCATTCTGTGCTAGGATGGGCATTGATTTGTCTTTTTCATCTGCGTTCCATCCTCAGACTAATGGCCAGACGGAGCGAACTAATCAGACCTTGGGGACTTATTTGAGGTGTTTTGTGTCTGCGGATCAGGATGACTGGGTTGCCTTTTTGCCGTTGGCAGAGTTTGCCCTCAATAATCGGGCTAGTTCTGCCACTTTGGTTTCTCCTTTCTTTTGCAATTCGGGGTTTCACCCTTGTTTTTCTTCCGGTCAGGTGGAGTCTTCGGATTGTCCTGGAGTGGATACTATGGTGGATAGGTTGCATCGGATTTGGGGACAGGTGGTCGACAATTTGAAGTTGTCCCAGGAGAAGACTCAGCATTTTGCCAACCGCCGTCGTCGTGTTGGTCCTCGTCTTCGTGTTGGGGACTTGGTGTGGTTGTCTTCCCGTTTTGTCCCTATGAGGGTTTCTTCTCCTAAGTTTAAGCCTCGGTTCATCGGTCCTTATAGGATTTTGGAGATTCTTAACCCTGTATCCTTTCGTTTAGACCTTCCGGCATCTTTCGCTATCCATAATGTCTTCCATCGGTCGTTGTTGCGGAGGTATGAGGTGCCGGTTGTTCCTTCTACCGAGCCTCCTGCTCCTGTGCTGGTTGAGGGTGAATTGGAGTATGTTGTGGAGAAAATTTTGGACTCCCGTATTTCCAGACGGAGACTACAATATCTGGTTAAGTGGAAGGGTTATGGTCAAGAAGATAATTCTTGGGTAACTGCTTCTGATGTTCACGCCTCTGATTTGGTTCGTGCCTTTCATAGGGCTCATCCGGATCGCCCTGGTGGTTCTTGTGAGGGTTCGGTGCCCCCTCCTTGAGGGGGGGGTACTGTTGTGAATCTGCTTTTGGGCTCCTTCTGGTGGTGGCTAGTGGTACTGGTGACTCGGGTGTGTTTTCTTTCTCAGTTCACCTGTTTTCATCAGTAGTGGGGAGTTCCTATTTATTCCTGCTCTTCAGTCATTGCCTTGCCGGCCATCAATGTAACTAGAGCCTTTCTGTTGCATGTTCCTGCTCCTAGACTACTGATCAGCTAAGTTGGACTCTTAGTCCTAAGTTTGTTTGCATTTTTGTTCCAGTTTACAGTTAAGTCTTTCTCTGTAGCTGGAAGCTCTTGTGGGCTGAAATTACCACTCCGGTGTCATGAGTTGACACATGAGTTTTAAAGTAATTTCAGGATGGTATTTTAAAAGGGTTTTCAGCTGACCGTGCAGTTCCCTTTTGTATCTTTCTACTATCTAGTAAGCGGACCTCGCTTTGCTGAACCTACCTTCATACTGCGTATGTCTTTTCCTCTGAACTCACCGTCAATATATGTGGGGGGCTTCTGTCTCCTTTTTGGGGGAATTTCCTTAGAGGTAAGCCAGGTCTGTTTTTTCCTCTACTAGGGTAAGTTAGTTCTCCGGCTGGCGAGAGACGTCTAGGGATAAAACGTAGGCACGCCACCCGGCCACTGTTAGTTGTGTTGTAGGTTTAGCTCACGGTCAGCTCGAGATTCCATCACCCAAGAGCTCGTTCGTTATTTATGTGTCCTGACGTTCCCCTGCCATTGGGAACCATGACAGGCCGCATTAGCAGCTCTCCCGGTTACAAATGTATTTAACCCCTTGAGATGGCTTTACAGCGTGGGACTTGACTGTTTGCTGGACAGGTATGGGATATTGTTGCTTTTTTGGGGATTTTTTCTACAGAAGAACAAGGGCTTCGGTTGGATTGAGCGTACAATAAAGATATACTTAAAACCTGTGTGTTCTTTCATTAAAATACTTTATTCTTAACGTGTGTGTGTATTTTTAACCCTTTCAGACTATTGGATTAATAATGATAGGTGTCTTACTGACACCTCTCTATTATTAACCAGGCTTAATGTCACCTTACAATACCAAGGTGACATTAACCCATTATTATCCCATATGCCAATGCCACAGGGCAGTGGGAAGAGAGAGGCTAAGTGCCAGAATAGGCACATCTTACAGTTACACCTTTTCTGGGGTGGCTAAGCACAGATGTTTTTAGCCAGGGGGGGGGGCAATAGCTATAGTCCCTCTCTACGCTATTAATATCTGGCCTCAGTCACTGGCTTTCCCTCTCTAGCAGAGAAACCAACTGAAAATAGAAACCAAAGATAGCAGAACCAGAGATGCCAGAACTGCACAATATCAAACACAGAAAGCTATCAAAGCACCTAGCCTGAACTCTAGTGGATTAACACTGTTGTCCAGCAAGGAATGGGAGGAAGGTGCTGGGTAATAAAGGTTGATACAATCACCTGACCTAAAGCAACCCAGCACCAGGGGCAAAAAAACAGCAGCCAGAAAACCACAACAAGAGGGCGGATGGTCAAAAACAAAACAGATTGTAACAGTACCTCCCCTTTTACGAGGATCCTCCGGATCCTCTTGGCCGAGTCATATTTGGAAATCTCCTGTGAAAAGCCTTAATCAGCCTTGAGGCCAAGACATCCTCAGCTTTCACCCAAGAATTATCCTCGGGACCGAAACCCTTCCAGGACATGATATACTGCAACCTTCCTCTGTGCCACCTGGAATCTAAAATGCGTGAAATCTCAAACTCGCCATCCTCATCAACTGGGGGAACAGTCGACATTGCCTCCTTATCTGGTGTGTCAACTTTCTTCAGTAAAGATACATGAAAAACTGAATTATTTCTCCAGGATGAGGTGATGTCAAATCTCACCGCTGCCGAGTTGACAACCTGAACCACTTTGAAGGGTCTAACAAACTTAGGCCCCAGCTTTTTAAAAAGGTATCTATAAAACACAGATTCCTATAGGACAACCAGACCATGTCCCCAGCTGCAATCAACGCCTCCCTTCTTTTCTTGTCAAAATATTTCTTTGACCTCCTATTTGCCTCCTTCAGATTATGGTGTACATTGGTCCAAACTCTGTCCAAATAACGATAAAAACTCTCCTCCTCAGGCACCGCTGCCCCAATCTTTGAAAATGGACCGAAAGATTTATGCCTCCCTGTACATCAAAAAAAAGGAGAACAACCTGCCTAGGAAAACATATGATTACTAAGAGCAAACTCAGCTAGTGGTAGATATTTCGACCACATCTCCTGATTGTCTGCTACAAAACTTCACAAAAACTGCTCGACATCCTGGTTCTTCCTTTCGGTCTGTCCATTGGACTCCGGATGATAACCTGATGAAAATGACAAATTAACCTTTAATCTGTCACAAAAAGCATGCCACAAGCGAGCCACAAACTGTGGTCTTCTATCGGAAACAATGTCGGTGGGAACCCCATGGAGCCTGACAATCTCTTTCACAAATGTCTTCGCTAGAGTCTTGGCGCAGGGTAATTTATTGAATGGGACCAGATGACACATCTTACTAAACCAGTCCACAACAACCCAGATGACAGAAAAACCCTCAGAGACCGGCAGATCGGTGATAAAATCCATAGCAAGATGTGACCATGGTGAACTAGGAACCTCCAAAGGGCACAGCAACCCTGCAGCCAGGGCATGTGAGGCCTTTGACCTAGCGCACACAGTACACTGACGTGCCCACTTGATGATTTATCTTTGCCACCCAGGCCACCAAAAACTTTGACTGATCGACTTTCTAGTTTCCGAAATCCTTGTATGACCCGCCAACTGAGACTCATGACATTCAGCATACAAAGCTCTCCGCAAGTCTCTAGGCACAAATAATTTATCATAGGGAGTAGAGTTGAGCGATACCTTCCGATATTTGAAAGTATCGGTATCGGATTGGATCGGCCGATATCCCAAAAATATTGGATATCGCCAATACCGATACCCGATACCAGTACAAGTCAATGGGACACAAATATTGGAACGTAATAGGGAGTGATCCTGGATGGTTCCCAGGGTGTGAAGGAGAGGAAACTCTCCTTCAGGCCCTGGGATCCATATTCATGTAAAAAATAAAGAATAAAAATAAAAAATATGGATATACTTACCCTCGGACAGCCCCTGGCTGTCACTGCTGCAAGCGTCTGCCTCCGTTCCTAAGAATGCAGAGTGAAGGACCTTCGATGACATCACGGTCACGTGAGCGGTCACGTGAGCGGTCAAGCGACCAATCACAAGACCGTGACGTCATCGCAGGTCCTACACTCACTGCATTCTTAGGAACTGTCACGATTCACACCGTGACTGTCACCAATTGTCAAGATCCCTTAGCCGCTGCCTACAATATGTCACGGATTGGGGTGACTTTAGACCAACAGACGGCTATCACATGTGCAGGGGGGTTATCCTAGTTATCCCTCCACTGCCACAATGTGATGAAAAAAAACACACACGAGGTTATTGACCTCTTAGTTTACAGCAGGGGCTTATTTTAGGTATCCCACTGCTCTTCAATATACCATGAACTGCAGGGATTTGTGTCTATCCCGCTTACAGTTCCACTTAAACCTTGCAGCTCTCTGGCGCCCCCCTTTCTGTCAGGTCAGATTAGGTACTGCACCTGGGGTAATTAGTCGCCAGAAAGGCTGCCTGCTATGTACTGGCTATTGGGCGCACTGCAGCAACGCGATAACTACTCCCACTCAGGCAGGAACAATAATTATCAAGCCGCAGTCGCTACAGTGACCCCCAAAAGCTGGCACACGGTCGCTGCCACCAGCTCCAATTGAACGGGTCTGGAGCAAACCCCAAAAAAACAGTAGCGTAATTCCCTTCAGAGACAGGGTACGGTTTAGGGCAGGAAGAACGAACTAGTATTAAATATGATACCCCATAAATGATTTTTAGGCAGTGTTTATAAAATATTTTACAAAGATGTTACAAATGAGACAATTGCAAATATGTACAAGGTAATTATGAAAATAAAAGGATTAAAGGAAGAAACGATAACACTCACATTTCTCAGATCATTGCATGGCAGTCAGCCAGACATCCCAGCTCATTGGATGTGCTGCTCAGGGCTCACAGGAAAAGAGAAGAAGAAGACTGAGCCGGGAGATCTGGCCACAACTTTATAATCTACAGTCTGTGACCTCACAGAAAGGGCTGGCTTTTCCAGATCCTCCTACCTTTCAGTCTGAGTAACTTGGATACAAATTGGTCTAATGCTTATAACTCCGTCCCAGTACATATCAGAGTCATATCACACCCAGCATAGAGCTTGTATTAACATGAGCTTTCTAAGGAGATCAAATATGTCCTATTATTTACAGAGCAATCCCTACTTCTTCCCCCGATGGAGTTAGGCGACTGTGTTTAGAGTGATGGGTAGATGCTTCGACGGAGATAAAGAATATGTATTTATCATTCCACTATCCTAAATAGTTTGTCTAATATCTCACAATAACCGAACAAAGGACCGCATGGTTCTAGAAGTTTCTCTAACTGTTAAAGCTGAGCACTTACTACTACAGGAACTGGGGGTCGTAAATGCCTTTCGTCAATAAAACTCACTTCCCCCATCTACATTGGCAAGCAAGCTCAACTCTGAAGCAAAAGTCAAGGGGGGCCTCCTAGCCCACATCCTGGGCTGACAAGAGCACTAAACTTATGATATTTCATACCATATCGTGACACCTCCCCCTTTTGGCGTGCGCTACGGCGGCAGGACCTCTCGGTATGCCTCCATGCGCACCTCCGTGGGTTCACCCTGGCGGGACAGTCCATCTGCATTCCCATGCTCCCTGCCCACTTTGTGTTCAATGGTGAAGTCAAATTGCTGAAGGGCAAGGCTCCAGCGTAGCAACCTGCCATTGGTTCCACACATGGTGCTTAGCCAGCGCAGAGGGTTGTGGTCGGTCACCACAGTGAAGGTGCGACCGTACAAGTAGGGCTGCAAGCGCTGCAGGGCCCAGACTATGGCCAGGCACTCCTTCTCAATGGTGGAGTAGGCCACTTCCCTCAGCAAAAGTTTCCGGCTCAGGTACAACACGGGGTGCTCTTGGTCCTCCGAGTCAACCTGGCTGAGCACAGCACCGAGGCCAAACTCGCTGGCGTCGGTCTGTACCAAGAACGGTCGACTGCTGTCGACTGCTTTCAACACAGGGGCGTTGCACAGTGCTGTTTTCAACGCCTGGAAGGCCCCCTCACAGCCATCTGTCCAGTTGACGATGTGGGGTAGCTTCTTCCTGGTGAGGTCCGTCAAAGGTTTTGCCAGGCTACTATAGTGCTGCACGAAGCGCCTATAGTACCCTGCAGTGCCCAGGAAGGACATCACATGTTTCTTGGTCCTGGGAGTGGGCCAGTTCACGATCACGCCCACTTTGTCAGGCTCCGGTTTCAGGGTGCCTCCGCCTACCCGGTGCCCCAGGTAGTGGACCTCCCTCATGCCCATCTGGCACTTTCCCGGCTTGATAGTCAGTCCTGCTCGGTGAATTCGCCCGAGCACCTCCTCAAGATGCTGCAGGTGTTCATCCCAGGAGGGACTGAAGATGGCAATGTCATCTAAGTACGCCACGGCGTACTTCTCCAGTCCCTGAAGCAGGAGATTGACCATCCGCTGGAAAGTGGCAGGGGCATTCTTCATGCCGAAGGGCATGACCGTGGACTCGTACAGTCCAAAGGGTGTGATAAAGGCGGACTTCTCCTGCGCCTCGGGGCTCAGGGGAATCTGCCAGTATCCGCGACTCAGATCCATTATTGTCAGGTATTCTGCGCCAGCTAACTTCTCAAGCAGCTCCTCGATGCGCGGCATTGGGTGCGCGTCAGAGGCTGTAATGGCGTTGAGCCCCCTGTAGTCCACGCAGAACCGGGTGGTCCGGTCCTTCTTTGGCACGAGAACTACAGGTGAGGCCCACGCGCTCTTTGACCGTCGAATCACCCCCAACTGTAACATCTCATCGATCTCCTGGCGCATAATCTGCTGCACCTGGTCAGAGATTCGATAGGGTGTTCGCCGTAGTGGGGCGTGGTTCCCGGTGTCCACCTCATGGACCGCTAACTCAGTCCTTCCAGGCCGGTTGGAGAACACGACCCGGAAGGGTTCCAGTGTGGTTTGC
The DNA here is from genome assembly GCF_051348905.1 of Ranitomeya variabilis. NCBI lineage: Eukaryota > Metazoa > Chordata > Amphibia > Anura > Dendrobatidae > Ranitomeya > Ranitomeya variabilis. Next base: position 1,074,695,770 of record NC_135232.1, on the reverse strand, counting down.
AACTGCAACCGCTGTGGTTCATCTAGCGAGGCGCTTACCTCCACGTCCTCAATGGACCCACGGGCCTTGGCTTGGGCCAGCATGTCCAGGAGGGCGTCTTCCTCCCCGTCTTCGGGTGCGCTGCAGACCGGTAGGACGAAAGGTTCACGTTCGTGATGAGCTTTCATCATGTTGACGTGAAAGGCCTTTCGCCTACCCCGAGTGTGGTCAAGCGTGACCACATAGGTGACCGGGTTGAGCTGTTGGTGGACGACGTACGGACCCTCCCAGGCTGCCTGAAGCTTATCCGTTGGTACAGGAACCAGCACCCACACCTTTTGACCCACGTGGTAGGTCCGCTCCCGGGCGTTTTGGTCGTACCAGTGCTTCTGATCAGCCTGAGCCTGCGTCATGTTGTCATGCACCAACTGCGTCAAGGTCTGCATCTTGTCACGGAAGCGCATGACATACTCCACTATGGACACTTCAGAAGGGTTCGGCTCCTCTTCCCAGGATTCTCTTACCAACCCAAGGGGTCCCCGGACTCGCCTGCCGTACAGGAGCTCGAAGGGGGAGAACCCCGTCGAGGCCTGCGGAACCTCTCTGTAAGCGAATAGCAGGTGTGGGAGGTACCGCTCCCAGTCGCGCCCTTGTGTCTCAACCAGCATGCGTAGCATCTGTTTGAGGGTACCATTGAAGCGTTCACACAAGCCATTGGTCTGTGGGTGATACGCACTCGATACCAGGTGCTTCACCTGCATTTTCTTACAGAGAGCCTCCATTAGGTGAGACATAAATTGGGTCCCTCGATCAGTAAGCATTTCCCTGGGAAATCCTACACGTGAAAAGATGGCCAACAGGGCATCCGCCACCTTATCTGCCCTAGTTGACGACAGAGCTACTGCCTCTGGGTACCGGGTAGCGTAGTCTACCACAGTAAGAATAAATCGCTTTCCAGAGCTGCTGGAGACGGCCAGCGGGCCCACAATGTCCACCGCAATCCTCTGGAAAGGCTCCTCTATCACTGGCAAAGGGATCAGGGGAGCCTTAAGAGCAGGCCCCGCCTTCCCCACTCTTTGACAGGTGACACAGGAGCGGCAGTAGTTTGACACATCTGTCCCCATCTTAGGCCAATAGAAGTGTTGAGACAGCCGGGCCTTAGTTTTGCTGATCCCCAAGTGTCCAGCTAGCGGGATCTCATGGGCAATCCGCAACAACTCACCCCGGAATTGCTGTGGGACGACCAGCTGTCTTTCCCTCAACCACTCCGTTTGTGATTCTCCGGGTACTGTCTCCCGGTACAACCTTCCTCCTTCCCAGAACACCTTCTCCTTATCAGTCTCGGAGAATGACGTCCCGGCGAGTTGTCTCAAACTCTCTAGGCTCGCATCTGTGTGCAGAGCGGCCTGAAACTCCTGGCTAGGGGAAGCCAGAAGCGACGTCAGGGTCCCTTGCCCACGGGAGCCCTCTGGGACCTGCACTGGGTCCACCTCTGGTTCAGTCACACTGATGACTGAGGAGGGTCCGGAAGGCAGACAGGTATCTGCGTTCCGGGCACTCTGACTGCGGGTGACAGCAGCTACGTAGGCTGTCTCCCCGGGGGTTTCTACAGACCCATCAGCTGACGCTGCTATGGGCTCTACCTCCCCATCCTCCCCCATTACCTCAGGAGCATTGCTACTTATGGGCCAGTTACCTTCCTCGGTGGCACTGGTCAATTGCATGGCATCCACTTCCTCACGGTTCCCATGTATTTCCCCATTTCCGGTAGCACCGACACTTGCCCCTGCTAGGGGTTCCTCAGCCGTCTCACTCCGCAGAGCGACGTGGCTGAGCACTCCTGTACCTATGGACACATCAACTTTCACAGAAACATCATTATCAGATACAGTTGGCACAGGTACAGCATTTTCACCATCAATCCTAGGGAAAAAATGGTTAGCAGATGCATCACTACAAGATAAAGCATGGTCAGGTAACACATGCGATTTCCCATCATCATCATCATCATCAGGGTTAACGTTACCCTTATTAGCAGATTGGGGAGGGGTGTCAGGGACGTAGTATGCAAACAACCTCCCCAAATCAGTCCCCAACAAAACATCAGTGGGCAAATTATCAGACAGCCCCACTTCTTTCACCCCGCTCCCGGCACCCCAATCAATAAAAACCCGGGCCATCGGTAAGGGACAGCTGATGCCCCCAATCCCAGTGACAGTTAGGGTTTTCCCCGGAATGATTTCTTCAGGGGCCGCCAGTTCGGGTCGGATGAGGGTTCGTTCAGCCCCGGTGTCCTTGAGGCCGGTAGCAACACGACCTCCCACAGTGACGGGCTGTACGTTGTCACACACCCTCCCAACCACACCACCCACCAAAAGAACGGCTGCATTAGGCCCTGGGGCCTGGGATGAGGGTTTCTTCTGCTTGGCTTGACATTGGTGACTGAGGTGTCCAGTCTGCCTGCAGTGGTAACACTGGCGAAGTTCGGTGGTAGGCCTGGTGCTGTTGGCCACGGGGACAGGACCTCTGGTGTGTTGGCTGGCAGGGGTACCGGCGTTGGCTGCAGGCTTACCCCCTCTCCAGCTGGTGGTGACTGGCTTCCGCACTTCCGATCTACGGTTGGCCTCATAGGCATCGGCAATCTGCGCTGCTTTCGTCACATCGTTGGGTTCTCTGTCCATCACGAACTGTCGCACTTCAGTTGGGCAAAGACGGAAGAACTGGTCTTTGATCATCAGGTCTCGCAGCTGTGCAAAGGTGGTCACTGACAGTCCTTGGGTCCACTGGTCAAAGTGGGTCCCCAGTCTATGCACCACATCACTGTAACTGTCGTGTGGGCCACGTAGGAGGGTCCGAAACTTTTTACGGTACACCTCGGGTGTAAGCTGGTACTTGGCTATCAGAGCCTGCTTGATGGCCTCATAGTCACCATCTTGTTCTTGAGGGAGGGCGGCAAACGCCTCCAGAGCTTTTCCTCTCAGCCCTGGTGTAAGGTACCGTGCCCATTCTTGTGTAGGCAGCTGGTACTGTCTGCAGGCTTTCTCAAAGGCCCGCAGAAAAGTGTCCAAGTCCCCATCCTTTTCCATAACAGGAAAGTGGTCGGGCCGGGGCTTTGGTGTCTGAGCGCTGCTGGGCTCACGACCGGACTGGGACAACCCCTGCATTTGCAGTCGGGCCATCTGCAGCTGGTGCTCCCGCTGCGCTTGGGCCTCTCGCTCGGCTCGAGCCTCGGCCTCCTGCCGGTATTGCTGAATCAGCTGCAGACGTCGGTCCAGGTCATCTGCAGAGCATTGTTGCAGAGCCAGCTGCAGGAGGTGGTCTGCACCCCCCTGGTTGCCAGTAGGGCCCGTATTCAGTGGTTGGACCTCTGCTGCAGCACCATGTTCGCTTGTGCCGGCTTCTGTGGCCTCTGGGCTCTGTGGCCTGGCTTGGTCTACTTCAAATTGCACCAGTTCAGCGACCATTTGAGCCTTGGTTTTGTTTGTACAGTCAATCTGCTGTGACATGCACAAGGCCATAAGAGTGTCCTTGGACTGCTTCTTATAAAAGGTTTCTCCCAGCACAACCATGGTTGCCAAATAAAAGATAGGATAGAAAAACGAAGAAAAAGGGAGGGGATAATTACCAGTACACAATTGTCTCACAACTAATAAACACTGAGTTCGTTCTCCAAACTTATTTGCGCAGAGTTCTCGCAAGAAGTTTCTGCAAGTTTTTAGTGAGAGGAATGATTGCTCAAACCAAATCACTAATGCTCTAATATCCCACCGCCTTGCCACCAATATGTCACGATTCACACCGTGACTGTCACCAATTGTCAAGATCCCTTAGCCGCTGCCTACAATATGTCACGGATTGGGGTGACTTTAGACCAACAGACGGCTATCACATGTGCAGGGGGGTTATCCTAGTTATCCCTCCACTGCCACAATGTGATGAAAAAAAACACACACGAGGTTATTGACCTCTTAGTTTACAGCAGGGGCTTATTTTAGGTATCCCACTGCTCTTCAATATACCATGAACTGCAGGGATTTGTGTCTATCCCGCTTACAGTTCCACTTAAACCTTGCAGCTCTCTGGCGCCCCCCTTTCTGTCAGGTCAGATTAGGTACTGCACCTGGGGTAATTAGTCGCCAGAAAGGCTGCCTGCTATGTACTGGCTATTGGGCGCACTGCAGCAACGCGATAACTACTCCCACTCAGGCAGGAACAATAATTATCAAGCCGCAGTCGCTACAGTGACCCCCAAAAGCTGGCACACGGTCGCTGCCACCAGCTCCAATTGAACGGGTCTGGAGCAAACCCCAAAAAAACAGTAGCGTAATTCCCTTCAGAGACAGGGTACGGTTTAGGGCAGGAAGAACGAACTAGTATTAAATATGATACCCCATAAATGATTTTTAGGCAGTGTTTATAAAATATTTTACAAAGATGTTACAAATGAGACAATTGCAAATATGTACAAGGTAATTATGAAAATAAAAGGATTAAAGGAAGAAACGATAACACTCACATTTCTCAGATCATTGCATGGCAGTCAGCCAGACATCCCAGCTCATTGGATGTGCTGCTCAGGGCTCACAGGAAAAGAGAAGAAGAAGACTGAGCCGGGAGATCTGGCCACAACTTTATAATCTACAGTCTGTGACCTCACAGAAAGGGCTGGCTTTTCCAGATCCTCCTACCTTTCAGTCTGAGTAACTTGGATACAAATTGGTCTAATGCTTATAACTCCGTCCCAGTACATATCAGAGTCATATCACACCCAGCATAGAGCTTGTATTAACATGAGCTTTCTAAGGAGATCAAATATGTCCTATTATTTACAGAGCAATCCCTACTTCTTCCCCCGATGGAGTTAGGCGACTGTGTTTAGAGTGATGGGTAGATGCTTCGACGGAGATAAAGAATATGTATTTATCATTCCACTATCCTAAATAGTTTGTCTAATATCTCACAATAACCGAACAAAGGACCGCATGGTTCTAGAAGTTTCTCTAACTGTTAAAGCTGAGCACTTACTACTACAGGAACTGGGGGTCGTAAATGCCTTTCGTCAATAAAACTCACTTCCCCCATCTACATTGGCAAGCAAGCTCAACTCTGAAGCAAAAGTCAAGGGGGGCCTCCTAGCCCACATCCTGGGCTGACAAGAGCACTAAACTTATGATATTTCATACCATATCGTGACAGGAACGGAGGCTGCCGGTTGCACCGCTGAGAGCCAGGGGCCGTCGGTGGGTGACTATATCCATATTTTTTTATTTTTATTCTTTGTTTTTTACATGAATATGGATCCCGATTCCGATTTCCGATAACGCAAAAATATCGGAACTCGGTATCGGAATTCCGATAAGAGCGAATATCGGCCGATACCCGATATTTGCAGTATCGGAAAGCTCAACACTAATAGGGAGTGTTAGTTTGTGCAGCATTTTTTGCCGCTAGGATGCTACTCTCCAACTCAGAACCCAATGCTGCCACCACCACCCCTTTCTGCAAAATACATTCCTCCTTCTCAGTATTAACTGCTGGAGAGAAACTACGAGACAAAGCGTCCGCTTTAACATTCTTTGTCCCAGGGATATATGTTACGGAGAATTGAAACTGGGCAAAAAACAGTGCCCACCTAGATTGACGGTCATTCAAACGTTTAGCAGCATCCAGATTTATCAGATTCTTATGATCAGTAAAAACCTGTATCGGATGTCTAGCCCCCTTCAAAATATGTCACCAATGCTCAAACGCGAGTTTAATGGCCAGCAACTCTCTGCTCCCAACATCATAGTTGAGCTCAGTCTCTGAAATTTTTTTCGAACAGAAAGCGCAGGGATGCACCCCATCCTCTCCCTCCTGGGACAGAACTGCCCCCACCCCTACTGAAGAGGCATCAACGTCTACCAGAAATAGCTTGGTCTCATCTGTCTGGATCAAAACAGGAGCAGAGCTAAACCTCTCCTTGAGATGCTCAAAAGCCTTAACAGCCTCAGATGACCATTGAACAGTATTAGAACCCTTCTTGGTGAGATCAGTTACAGGTTTAGCAATCACAGAAATTGTTTTATGAATTTTCTGTAATAATTAGCAAACCCTACAAATGTCTGAACCGACTTGAAACATTCAGGCCTAGGACACTCCAATATCACCTGAACCTTCCCGGGTCCATCTCAAACCCATCACTGGAGACAAGGTACCCAAAATAACTCATTTTCTGTACCGCAAACTCGCACTTCTCCAATTTAGCAAAGTGTGAGTTTTCGCTCAAAATCTGTAGAACTTTGCGGACTCTCTGCCAATGCGATTCCAGATTGGATGAGTAGATCAAGATATCATCCAAATAAACAATAACACTCCTACAGATCAATGACCTCAGAATGTCATTAATGAAATTTTTAAAAAATGCAGGTGCACTAGTAAGGCCAAAAGGTATCACCAGACACTCAAAATGACCTTCTGGGGTATTAAAGGCTATCTTCCATTCATCACCCTCCTTTACCCTCAGCAAATTATATACTCCACAAAGGTCAATCTTAGAGAACCACTTTGCTCCGGTTAGTTGGTTAAACAAATCCGGAATCAGTGGCAATGGGTAAGGATTGTGCACAGTGATCTTATTAATCTCCCAAAAATCCAGACATGGCCTAATGCCCCCATCCTTCTTTTGGACAAAAAAGAATCCTGCAGCCACAGGGGACTTAGAGAGTCTTATATTACCTGCAGCTAAACTAGTCTGTAGGTATTCCATTAAGGCCTCCCTCTCGGGAACCGTCAGATTAAATAAACGACTCTTAGGAAGTGTGGCACCTTGGAGGAACTCAATAGTGCAGTTGTAATCTCTATGGAGTGGTAGAGCTTGCGACTCAACCTCCGAATATACCCTCCAGAAATCATGAATGGCTTCAGGTAGCTCCTTCTTCACAACAGCAGCAATGGGAACATTATAACAATTACCATAACACCCCTGACCCCAGGACCTTCTAGTATTAGACGACCAGTCCAGCAAAGAATTGTGCATTTTTAACCAGGGTAAACCCAGGACAACTGGGCAAGGTAATTTAGCAAGGACAAACAAGTCTATACACTCCTGATGTTCCATATTCACAGTAAGTGGGAACCCTTTAACCTTTCGAGAAATACACCCATGATCCAGAGGAGTGTTATCAATAGCCACAACAGGAATAGGAGATGACAATGGTTCAGAATCAAACTTATATGCTTCTACTGATGTCAAACAAGGATCATCAGGATGTAATGAAAATGCCCAGATTTGGGGTTCATTTCACAATAAAGACATAGTAATCCCCACACACACTGTAATTCACTCCCTGAGGATCTGGGTCTAAGCCGAAAATATAGTAAACATGCAATTTTAAACGTAAAAAATTCTTGCTGTTTACCAGAAAAAAACTCAGATAATCCTACCTTAGGTTCTTCAGAGCGTGCTCCAGAGTAATTACTCACATGCTGTTGCAGGTCGGCTACTTCCAAAGTTAACCCTTTCAAGCATTGAGCAAGTTCTTGGACGCTGCACACATTGAAGGAATCCGGGAGATTTTTTTTTCTCATATGGCTGGACAAACTGTTATGGAACTGGAACACAGAACTAGGATAGAAGGGGGAAACTGACCCTACACTGAGACTAGGCTGATACCCTACGATGGAGTGGGTGACCCATTCCTTGCATATAGACCCACCGATGATCCTAGGTTAATCTCAGCAAACACCTATAGAGAGGGGGAAGGAGGTCCCTGAAAGATCTAAGGACTGGGTATAAAAACAGGTCATCTCCTAATAAAAAACACAGAGATGGCTGCAGAAACCAACTGAAAAACAGAAACTAAAGATAGCAGAACCAGAGATCCCGGAACTGCACAATATCAAACACAGAGAGCTGTCAAAACACCTAGCTAGAACTCTAGTGGATTAACACTGTTGTCCAGCAAGGAATGGGAGACAGGTGGTGGGTAATAAAGGGTGATACAATCACCTCACCTAAGGCAACCCAGCACAAGGGGAAAAAGGCCAGCAGCTAGAAAACCACAACAAGATGGCGGATGGTCAAAAACAAAGCAGATTCTAAGAGATTATGCAGAAGCCGACAATTGAATTACTGGCTTCTCTGTTACCTAACGCTCGATGAAATGTATATATATATATATATATATATATATACTGTATGTGTGTGTGTGTGTCAATAACATATATTTATATATATTGTAAGATTGCTCTTACTGCATGTGTTGGGGGACGCTCGCTTAGCAATGGAATTTACTGTTTTCCACTGTTTAAGCACATCAGGGGCTCTCCAAATGCGACGTGGCGTCAGATCTCAAGCCAATTCTGCTTTGAAAAAGTAAAATGGTGACCCTTCCCTTCCGAGCTCTGCTATGCGCCAAAATAGTGGTTTATCCCCACATATGGGGCATCAGCGTACTCAGGACAAATTGTACAGCAACTATTACTATTACAACTATTACCCTGGTGAAAATACAAATTTGGGGGCTAAAAAAATAATTTTTGTGGGGAAAAAAATGATTTTTAACTTTCATGGCTCTGCCTTATAAACTTTAGTGAAACACTTGGAGGTTCAAAGTTCTCATAACACATCTAGAAAATAAAAAAATTGGGGGCGAAAATATAATTTTTTTGAAAAAAATATGATTTTTTATTTTTATGGCTCTACATTATAAACTTCTGTGAAGCACTTGGGGGTTCAAAGTGCTCACCACACATCTAAATAAGTTCTTTAGGGGGTCTAATTTCCAAAATGATGTTACTTGTAGGGGGTTTCCACTGTTAAGGCACATCAGGGGCTCTCCAAACGCAGCATGGCGTCCGATCTCAATTCCAGCCAATTTTGCATTGAAAAGTCAAATAATGCTCCTTCCCTTCCAAGCTTTGTCATGCACCCAAACAGTGGTTTACCCCCACATATGGGGTATCAGCATACTCAGGACAAATTAAACAACTTTTGTGGTCCAATTTCTCCTGTTACACGTGGGAAAATAAAACAAATTGGATCTGAAGTAAATTTTTTGTGAAAAAAATTTAAATGTTCATTTTTTTTTAAACATTTCAAAAATTCCTGTGAAGCACCTGAAGGGTTAATAAACTTCTAGAATGTGATTTTGAGCACCTTGATGGATGCAGTTTTTAGAATGGTGTCACTTTTGGGTATTTTCTATCATATAGACCCCTCAAAGTCACTTCAAATGTGATGTGGTCCCTGAAATAAAATGGTGTAAAAATGAGAAATCACTGGTCAACTTTTAACCCTAATAACTTCCTCACAAAAAAAATATTTGGTTCTAAAATTGTGCTGATGTAAAGTAGACATGTGTGAAATGTTAGTTATTAAATACTTTGTGTGACATACAGTGGGGCAAAAAAGTATTTAGTCAGTCAGCAATAGTGCAAGTTCCACCACTTAAAAAGATGAGAGGCGTCTGTAATTTACATCATAGGTAGACCTCAACTATGGGAGACAAACTGAGGAAAAAAATATCCAGAAAATCACATTGTCTGTTTTTTTATCATTTTATTTGCATATTATGGTGGAAAATAAGTATTTAGTCAGAAACAAACAATCAAGATTTCTGGCTCTCACAGACCTGTAACTTCTTCTTTAAGAGTCTCCTCTTTCCTCCACTCATTACCTGTAGTAATGGCACCTGTTTAAACTTGTTATCAGTATAAAAAGACACCTGTGCACACCCTCAAACAGTCTGACTCCAAACTCCACTATGGTGAAGACCAAAGAGCTGTCAAAGGACACCAGAAACAAAATTGTAGCCCTGCACCAGGCTGGGAAGACTGAATCTGCAATAGCCAACCAGCTTGGAGTGAAGAAATCAACAGTGGGAGCAATAATTAGAAAATGGAAGACATTCAAGACCACTGATAATCTCCCTCGATCTGGGGCTCCACGCAAAATCCCACCCCGTGGGGTCAGAATGATCACAAGAACGGTGAGCAAAAATCCCAGAACCACGCGGGGGGACCTAGTGAATGAACTGCAGAGAGCTGGGACCAATGTAACAAGGCCTACCATAAGTAACACACTACGCCACCATGGACTCAGATCCTGCAGTGCCAGACGTGTCCCACTGCTTAAGCCAGTACATGTCCGGGCCCGTCTGAAGTTTGCTAGAGAGCATTTGGATGATCCAGAGGAGTTTTGGGAGAATGTCCTATGGTCTGATGAAACCAAACTGGAACTGTTTGGTAGAAACACAACTTGTCGTGTTTGGAGGAAAAAGAATACTGAGTTGCATCCATCAAACACCATACCTACTGTAAAGCATGGTGGTGGAAACATCATGCTTTGGGGCTGTTTCTCTGCAAAGGGGTCAGGTCGACTGATCCGGGTACATGAAAGAATGAATGGGGCCATGTATCGTGAGATTTTGAGTGCAAACCTCCTTCCATCAGCAAGGGCATTGAAGATGAAACGTGGCTGGGTCTTTCAACATGACAATGATCCAAAGCACACCGCCAGGGCAACGAAGGAGTGGCTTCGTAAGAAGCATTTCAAGGTCCTGGAGTGGCCTAGCCAGTCTCCAGATCTCAACCCTATAGAAAACCTTTGGAGGGAGTTGAAAGTCCGTGTTGCCAAGCGAAAAGCCCAAAACATCACTGCTCTAGAGGAGATCTGCATGGAGGAATGGGCCAACATACCAACAACAGTGTGTGGCAACCTTGTGAAGACTTACAGAAAACGTTTGACCTCTGTCATTGCCAACAAAGGATATATTACAAAGTATTGAGATGAAATTTTGTTTCTGACCAAATACTTATTTTCCACCATAATATGCAAATAAAATGATAAAAAAACAGACAATGTGATTTTCTGGATTTTTTTTTCTCAGTTTCTCTCCCATAGTTGAGGTCTACCTATGATGTAAATTACAGACGCCTCTCATCTTTTTAAGTGGTGGAACTTGCACTATTGCTGACTGACTAAATACTTTTTTGCCCCACTGTATCTGTGTGATATTTTGACCAAAATTCTGTTTTTTTCACAAATAAACGCGTCATATCAAAGAAATTTTACCACTATCATGAAGTACAATATGTCACGAGAAAACAGTGTCATCACTGGGATCCATTGAAGCATTCCAGAGTTATAACCTCATAAAGGGATAGTGGTCAAAATTGTAAAAATTGGCCTGGTGATTAACATGCAAACCACCCTTGGGGTAAAGGAGTTAAGATAAAATGCTGTGTCTTCACACACATCCATAACTCATCTGTTCCCCCTATCGTATATTGGATCATCAGCAGCACAGGTTTTATATCCACATTCATCTTCAAGGTTGCTTGATATCTGACATTGATATCTGAGTCTGAAATCTGACATTGACAACTGATTTGTTATCTGAATTGACATCTGCCTTTGACATTTGACTAACATGACTAACATCTGATTTTGAGATCTGAGTTTGACATGTAGTTCTGACATCTTTCTTTGATATCTGATAATGACACCTAACTTATCTGCTTATTATATATTACTACCTAATCACCTAATTAAATAAATAATGAACCTAAATCTTAAAAGGGTTGTCTGGGTTTTCTGTATAATTTCTGTGTGTACCTAGGTTGAAGAATGCTGACAGTTTGAAATTTACTCAATGTCAAAATTCTGCATCGGACCGCTCCTGGAACATTAACCCCCGGAACAGATGATCGCAGCATTCCGGTGGCATAGTGGAGCATCGCACAGGGAGGGGGTTCCCTGCGTGCTTCCCTGAGACCCTTTGAGCAATTCCTCCCTGCAGGCACCGGATCCAAAATGGCCGCAGGGGACCTTCCAGATCCCGCAGGGAGGTGGCTTGCAAGCGCCTGCTCAGAGCAGGAGCCTGCAAGCCTCCTTCAGTGAGTGTCAGATCGCTGATCTGACACAGTGCACTGCAAAGTGTCAGATCAGCGATCTGTCACTCTAACATGATGTCCCCCCCGGGGCAATGTTACAAAGTAAAAAAAAATATTTACACGTGTAAAAAAATATATATATATTGTTCCAATAAATACATTTCTTTGTCTAAATAAAAAAAAACAATAAAAGTACACATATTTAGTATCGACACGTCTGTAACGACGCGACCTATAAAACTGTCCCACTAGTTAACCCCTTCAGTGATCACTGTAAAAAAACAAAGAACGAGGCAAAAAACAACGCTTTATTATCATACCGCAAACAAAAAGTGGAATAACATGCGATCAAAATGACGGAAATAAATAACCATGGTACCACTGAAAACATCATCTTATCCCGCAAAAAAGAGCTGCCATACAGCTTCATCAACGAAAAAAATAAAAAAGTTATAGTCCTCAGAATAAAGCGATGCAAAAATAATTATTTTTTATATAAAATAGATTTTATCGTATGAAAGTACCAAAACATAAAAAATATAATTGAGGTATCACTGTAATTGTACTGACCTGAAGAATGCTTTATCAATTTTATCAAACGTGGAACGGTATAAATGCCCCCCCAAAAAAATTCACGAATTGCTGTTTTTTGTTCATTCTGCCTCACAGAAATCGGAATAAAAAGCGATCAAAAAATGTACCAATAAAAACAACAACTTGTCCCACAAAAAACAAGACCTCACATGACTCTGTGGGCCAAAATATGGAAAAATTATAGCTCTCAAAATGTGGAGAAGCAAAAACTACTTTTTGCAATAAAAAGCGTCTTTTAGTGTGTGACAGCTGCCAATCATAAAAATCCGCTAAAAAACCCACTATAAAAGCAAATCAACCCCCCCTTCATCACCCCCTTAGTTAGGGAAAATAATAAAATTAAAAAAATGTATTTATTTCCATTTTCCCATTAGGGTTATGGCTAGGGTTAGGGTTAGGGTTGGGGCTAAAGTTAGGGTTAGGGTTGGGGCTACAGTTAGGGTGAGGGCTACAGTTAGGATTGGGGCTACAGTTAGGATTGGGGCTACAGTTAGGGTTAGGGTTGGGGCTACAGTTAGGGTTAGGGTTGTGGCAACAGTTAGGGTTAGGGTTGCGGCAACAGTTAGGGTTAGGGTTGAGGCTACAGTTAGGTTTGGGGCTAAAGTTAGGGTTAGGGCCACAGTTAGGGTTGGGGCTACAGTTAGAGTTGGGGCTACATTTAGGGATAGGGTTGGGGCTAAAGTTAGGGTTGGGGCTAAAGTTAGGGTTAGGGCTACAGTTAGGGTTGGGGCTACAGTTAGGGTTAGGGTTGGGGATAAAGTTAGGGTTAAGGTTGAGGCTAAAGTTAGGGTTAGGGTTGGGGCTAAAGTTAGGGTTGGGGCTAAAGTTAGGGTTAGGGTTGGGGCTAAAGTAAGGGTTAGGGTTGGGGCTAAAGTTAGGGTTGGGGCTACAGTTAGGGTTGGGGCTTGTTATGGACCTGGTGGTTAGGAGCACCTGGAATGACCTGATGGTTAAACTAGACGACAGGACAAGCTCTGGGAAGTGGGATCTCTGCTGACCGCAAATTCTAATCCTATCACACACACTAGAAATAGCCGTGGAGCGTACCTAAATCACCCTAGACGCCTCTTCACAGCCTAAGAGCTAACTACCCCTAAAGATAGGAAATAAAGCCTTACCTTGCCTCAGAGAAATTCCCCAAAGGAAAAGGTAGCCCCCCACAAATATTGACTGTGAGTTAAGAGGAAAGTCACAAACACAGGAATGAAACAGGTTTCAGCAAAGGAGGCCAGTCTTCACTAAATAGACAGAGGATAGGAAAGGGATCTATGCGGTCAGCACAAAAAACTACAAAAAGCCACGCAGAGTGTGCAAAAAGACCCCCGCACCGACTCACGGTGCGGAGGTGCCACTCTGCACCCCAGAGCTTCCAGCTAGCAAGGCAATATCATGTTAGCAAGCTGGACTAGAACTTAGCAAGTACTAAGAAATATATTCAATACACAATGAACCAATGAACTAGCAGGGACTTAGCTTCTGCTGGAGTAGACAGGTCATCAGAAAGATCCGAGAGAGATCTAAACCAGTACTGATACATTGACAGCTGGCATGAAGTAACGATCTGAGTGGAGTTAAATAGAGAAGCCAGCCTAGCCGCAAACGAGGGCAGCTGAGGAAGCAACCTCAAGAACCAGCAGTTCCACTCACAGCCACCAGAGGGAGTCCACGGACAGAACTCGCTGAAGTACCATTCATGACCACAGGAGGGAGTTCGAGAACGGAATTCACAACAGTACCCCCCCTTGAGGAGGGGTCACCAAACCCTCACCAGAGCCCCAAGGCCGATCAGGACGAGCCAAATGAAAGGCACGAACCAAATCAGCAGCATGGACATCGGAGGCAACAACCCAGGAATTATCCTCCTGACCATAGCCCTTCCATTTCACCAGGTACTGAAGTCTCCGTTTCGAAATACGAGAATCTAAAATCTTCTCCACCACATACGCCAACTCCCCCTTGACCAACACCGGAGCAGGAGGGTCAACGGAGGGAACCATAGGCTCCACATATCTCCGCAACAACGACCTATGGAACACATTATGGATGGCAAAAGAAGCTGGAAGGGCCAAATGAAACGACACAGGATTGAGAATTTCAGAAATCTTATAAGGACCAATGAAAGGAGGTTTAAACTTAGGAGAAGAAACCTTCATAACGAGACGACAACCAAACCAAATCCCCAACACGAAGTCGGGGACCAACACAACGACGGCGGTTGGTGAAACGTTGAGCCTTCTCCTGGGACAATGTCAAATTGTCCACTACATGAGTCCAAATTTGCTGCAACCTGTCCACCACAGAATCTACACCAGGACAGTCCGAAGGCTCAACCTGCCCTGAAGAAAAACGAGGATGAAAACCAGAATTACAAAAAAAAGGCGAAACCAAAGTAGCCGAACTGGCCCGATTATTAAGGGCGAACTCAGCCAATGGCAAGAAGGTCACCCAATCATCCTGATCAGCAGAAACAAAGCATCTCAGATAGGTCTCCAAAGTCTGATTAGTTCGTTCGGTTTGGCCATTTGTCCGAGGATGGAAAGCCGAAGAAAAAGACAAATCAATGCCCATCTTAGCACAAAAGGACCGCCAAAACCTTGAAACAAACTGGGAACCTCTGTCCGACACAATGTTCTCCGGAATGCCATGCAAACGAACCACATGCTGGAAAAATAATGGAACCAAATCAGAAGAGGAAGGTAATTTAGGCAAGGGTACCAAATGGACCATCTTAGAGAAGCGATCACAAACCACCCAGATGACCGACATCCTTTGAGAGACAGGGAGATCTGAAATAAAATCCATGGAAACATGCGTCCAAGGCCTTTTTGGGACTGGCAAGGGCAAAAGTAAACCACTGGCACGAGAACAGCAGGGCTTGGCCCGAGCACAAGTCCCACAGAACTGCACAAAAGAACGCACATCCCGTGACAAGGGAGGCCACCAAAAGGACCTAGCCACCATATCTCTGGTACCAAAAATCCCAGGATGACCAGCCAACACTGAACAATGAACCTCAGAGATAAATCTACTAGTCCATCTATCAGGGACAAACAGTTTCTCCGCTGGACAACGGTCAGGTCTATCAGCCTGAAACTCCTGCAGCGCCCGCCGCAAATCAGGTGAGATGGCAGACAGAATTACCCCCTCTTTGAGAATACCAGCCGGCTCAGGAACTCCCGGAGAATCAGGCACAAAACTCCTTGAAAGGGCATCGGCCTTCACATTCTTAGAACCCGGAAGGTATGAAACCACAAAATCGAAACAGGAGAAAAACAGCGACCATCGAGCCTGTCTAGGATTCAACCGCTTGGCAGACTCAAGATAAGTCAGATTCTTGTGATCCGTTAAGACCACCACGCGGTCATTGGCTCCCTCAAGCCAATGTCGCCACTCCTCGAATGCCCACTTCATAGCCAACAACTCCCGATTGCCAACATCATAATTGCGCTCAGCAGGCGAAAACATTCTAGAAAAGAAAGCACATGGCTTCATCACAGAGCCATCAGAACTTCTTTGAGACAAAACAGCCCCTGCTCCAATCTCAGAAGCATCAACCTCGACCTGAAAAGGGAGCAAAACATCTGGCTGACACAGGGGCCGAAGAGAAACGACGTTTCAACTCCCAAAAAGCCTCAACTGCCACAGAGGACCAATTAACCACATCAGCACCTTTCTTGGTCAAATCAGTGAACGGTTTAACAACACTAGAAAAATTAGCGATGAGCGACGGTAAAAATTAGCAAAGCCCAGGAATTTCTGAAGGCTCTTCACAGATGTAGGCTGAGCCCAATCATAAATGGCCTGAACTTTAACAGGATCCATCTCGATAGTAGAAGGGGAAAAAATGAAGCCCAAAAAGGAAACCTTCTGAACTCCGAAGAGACATTTAGACCCCTTCACAAACAAAGAATTAGCACGAAGGACCTGGAACACCATTCTGACCTGCTTCACATGAGACTCCCAATCATCCGAAAAGACCAAAATATCATCCAAATATACAATCATGAATCTATCCAAATACTTTCGGAAGATGTCATGCATAAAGGACTGAAACACAGATGGAGCATTAGAAAGCCCGAATGGCATCACCAGGTATTCAAAATGGCCCTCGGGCGTATTAAATGCTGTTTTCCATTCATCGTCCTGTTTAATACGCACAAGATTATACGCCCCTCGAAGATCTATCTTGGTGAACCAACTAGCCCCCTTAATCCGAGCAAACAAATCAGACAGTAGAGGCAAAGGGTACTGTAATTTGACCGTGATTTTATTGAGAAGGCGGTAATCTATACAAGGTCTCAGAGAACCATCCTTCTTGGCCACAAAAAAGAACCCTGCTCCCAACGGTGACGACGACGGGCGAATATGCCCTTTCTCCAAGGACTCCTTTATATAACTCCACATAGTGGCGTGTTCCGGCACAGATAAATTGAAAAGTCGTCCCTTAGGAAATTTACTACCCAGAATCAAATTAATAGCACAATCACAATCCCTATGAGGAGGTAGGGCACTGGATTTGGGCTCATCAAATACATCTTGGTAATCCGACAAAAACTCAGGGACTTCAGAAGGATCAGAAGAAGAAATTGACAACAACGAAACATCACCATGTACCCCTTGACAACCCCAACCGGACACAGACATTGATTTCCAATCCAATACTGGATTATGGACCTGTAGCCATGGCAAACCCAACACGACCACATCATGCAAATTATGCAACACCAAAAAGCGATTATCTTCCTGATGTGCCGGAGCCATGCACATGGTCAACTGAGTCCAGTACTGAGGTTTATTCTTGGCCAAAGGCGTAGCATCAATTCCCCTTAATGGAATAGGATACTGCAAGGGCTCCAAGAAAAAACCACAGCACCTGGCAAACTCCAAGTCCATCAAATTCAGGGCAGCGCCTGAATCCACAAATGCCATAACAGAGTAGGACGACAAAGAGCAAATCAGAGTAACGGACAAAAGAAATTTAGGCTGTACCGTACCAATGGTGACAGAAATAGCGAACCTCTTAGTGCGCTTAGGACAATCAGAGATAGCATGAGTGGAGTCACCACAGTAAAAACACAGCCCATTCTGACGTCTGTGTTCTTGCCGTTCAGCTCTGGTCAAAGTCCTATCACATTGCATAGGCTCAGGCCTCTGCTCAGAGGATAACGCCAAATGGTGCACAACCTTGCGCTCACGCAAGCGCCGATCGATCTGAATGGCCAAGGACATTGATTCATTCAGACCAGCAGGCGTGGGGAACCCCACCATAACATCCTTAAGGGCTTCAGAATGACCCTTTCTGAAAATTGCTGCAAGGGCACACTCATTCCATTGAGTAAGCACAGAACACTTTCTAAACTTCTGGCAATATACCTCCGCCTCATCCTGACCCTGACACAAAGCCAGCAAGATTTTCTCTGCCTGATCCACAGAGTTAGGTTCGTCATAAAGCAATCTAAGCGCCAGAAAAAACGCATCTACATTAAGAAATGCAGGATCTCCTGGCACAAGGGAGAATGCCCAGTCTTGAGGGTCACCACGTAACAAAGAAATAATGATTTTTACTTGCTGAATGGGGTCACCAGAGGACCGGGGTTTCAAAGCAAGAAACAGTCTACAATTATTTTTGAAATTCAGAAATTTAGATCTATCCCCAGAAAACAAATCAGGAATTGGAATTCTAGGCTCTAACATCGGATTCTGAACTACATAATCTTGAATGCTTTGTACCCTTGCAGTGAGTTGATCAACACAATAGGACAGACCTTGAATGTCCATATCTACACCTGAGTCCTGAACCACCCAGAGGTTAAGGGGAAAAGAAAGACAAAACACACTGCAGAGAAAAAAAATGGTCTCAGAACTTCTCTTATCCCTCTATTGAGATGCATTAACACTTTGTGGGCCAGCTGTACTGTTATGGACCTGGTGGTTAGGAGCACCTGGAATGACCTGATGGTTAAACTAGACGACAGGACAAGCTCTGGGAAGTGGGATCTCTGCTGACCGCAAATTCTAATCCTATCACACACACTAGAAATAGCCGTGGAGCGTACCTAACTCACCCTAGACGCCTCTTCACTAGTGTTGAGCATTCCGATACCGCAAGTATCGGGTATCGGCCGATACTTAGCGGTATCGGAATTCCGATACCGAGATCTGATACTTTTGTTGTATCGGGAATCGGTATCGGGATCGATATAATGTGTAAAATAAAGAATTAAAATAAAAAATTGCTATACTCACCTCTCCGATGCAGCCTACACCTTACCAAGGAAACTGGCAGCCTTGTTTGCTTAAAATGCGCATGTTTACTGCCTTCCGTGACGTCACGGCTTCTGATTGGTCGCGTTAGAGTTAGGGTTAAAGTTAGGGTTAGAGTTCGGACTAAGGTTAGGGTTGGGGCTAAAGTTAGGGTTAGGGTTTGGATTACATATACGTTTGGGATTAGGGTTGGGATTAGGGTAAGGGGTGTGTCAGGGTTAGGGGTGCGGTTATGGTTGAGATAAGGGTTAGGGGTGTATTGGAGTTAGGGGTGTGGTTAGGGTTGGGATTAGGGTTAGGGTTCGGGGTTTGTTGGGGTTAGAGATGTGGTTGGGATTAGGATTAGGGGCATGTTTGGGTTAGGAGTGTGGTTAGGGTTATGATTAGGGTTGGAATTAGGGTTAGGGATGTGTTTGGGTAAGGGAGTCAGTTAGAATTGGGGGGTTTCCACTGTTTAGGCACATCAGGGGCTCTCCAATTGCGACATGGTGTCCGATCTCAATTCCAGCCAATTCTGTGTTGAAACAGTAAAATAGTGCTCCTTCCCTTCCGAGCTCTCCTGTGTGCAAAAACGGGTTTACCCCAATATATGAGGTATCATTGTACTCAGGACAAATTGCTCAACAACTTTAGGCATCCAATTTCTCTGGTTATCCTTGGGAAAATAAAAATATTGGGAGCTAAAAAAATCTTTTTTTGTGGGAAAATTTTTTTTTTTTATTTTCACAGCTCTGCGTTATAAACTGTAGTGAAACACTTGGGGGTTCAAAGTTCTCACAACACATCTAGATAAGTTCCTTGGGGGGTCTAGTTTCCAATATGGGGTCACTTGTGGGGGTTTCTACTGTTTAGGTGCATTGGGGCTCTGCAAATGCAATGTGACACCTGCAAACCATTCCATCTAAGTCTGCATTCCAAACGGCGCTCCTTCCCTTCCAAACTCTACTGTCCACCCAATCAGTAGTTTTCTCCCACATGTGGGGTATCAGCGTACTCAGGACAAATTGGACAACAACTTTTGGGGTCCAATTTCTCCTGTTACCATTGGGAAAAAACAAAACTGGGGGCTAAAAAATAATTTTTGTGGAAAAAAATAATTTTTATTTTCATGGCTCTGCGTTATAAACTGCGGTGAAACACTTGGGGGTTCAAAGTTCTCACAACACATCTAGATAAGTTCCTTGGGGGTTTAATTTCCAATATGGGGTCACTTGTGGTGGGTTTCTACTGTTTAGGTACATCAGGGGCTCTGCAAACGCAATGTGACTCCTGCAGACCATTCCATCTAAGTCTGCATTCCAAGCGGCGCTCCTTCCCTTCCAAGCTCTGCCATGTACCCAAACAGTAGTTTTCTCCCACATATGGGGTATCAGCGTACTCAGGACAAATTGGACAACAACTTTTGGGGTCCAATTTCTACTGTTACTTTTGGGAAAATACAAAACTGGGGGCTAAAAATTATTTTTTGGGAAAAAAAGAATTGTTATTTTCATGGCTCTGCGCTATAAGCTGTAGTGAAACACTTGGGGGTTAAAAGTGCTCACCACACATCTAGATAAGTTTCTTAGGGGGTCTACTTTCCAAAATGGTGTCACTTGTGGGGGGATTCAATGTTTAGGCACATCAGGGGCTCTCCAAACGCGACATGGCATCCCATCTCAATTCCAGACAATTTTGCATTGGAAAGTCAAACGGTGCTCCTTCCCTTCCAAGCTCTGCCATGCACCCAAACAGTGGTTTACCCCCACATATGGGGTATCAGCGTACTCAGGACAAATTGCACAACAACTTTTGTGGTCCAATTTCTTCTCTTACCCTTGGGAAAATAAAAAATTGGGGGCGAAAATATCATTTTTGTGAAAAAATATGATTTTTTTTTTTACGGCTCTACATTATAAGCTTCTGTGAAGCACTTGGTAGGTCAAGTGCTCACCACACATCTAGATATGTTCCTTAGGGGTCTACTGTTCAAAATGGTGTCACTTGTGGGGGTTTCAATGTTTAGGCACATCAGGGGCTCTCCAAACGCGTCATGGCATCCCATCTCAATTCCAGTCAATTTTGCATTGGAAAGTCAAACGGTGCTCCTTCCTTTCCGAGCTCTGCCATGCACCCAAACAGTGGTTTACTCTCACATATGGGGTATCAGCGTACTCAGGACAAATTGCACAACAAATTTTGGGGTCCAATTTCTCCTGTTACTCTTGGTAAAATAAACAAATTGGAGCTAAAGTTATTTTTTTGTGAAAAAAAGTTAAATGTTCATTTTTTTAAACATTCCAAAAATTCCTGTGAAACACCTGAAGGGTTAATAAACTTCATGACTGTAGTTTTGAGCACCTTGTGGGGTGCAGTTTTTAGAATGGTGTCACACTTGGGTATTTTCTATCATATAGACCCCTCAAAGTGACTTCAAATGTGATGTAGTCCCTAAAAAAAATGGTATTGTAAAAATGAGAAATTGCTGGTCAATTATAACTCCATAACCCCAAAAAAATTGTGGTTCCAAAATTGTGCTGGTGTAAAGTAGACATGTGGGAAATAATACTTTTTAAGTCTTTTGTGTGACATATCTCTGTGATTTAAGGGCATAAAAATTCAAAGTTGTAAAATTGCAAAATTTTAAACATTTTCGCCAAATTTCCGTTTTTCTCACAAATGTTCTGAACGCAGGTAATATCAAATAAATTTTACCACTATCATGAGATGCAATATGTCCCGAGAAAAGAATTTCAAAATCACTGGGATTCATTTAAGCGTTCCAGAGTTATGACCTCATAAATAGTGTTGAGCATTCCGATGCTGCAAGTATCGGGTATCGGCCGATACTTGCTGTATCGGAATTTCCGATACCGAGATCCGATATTTTTGTGATATCGGGTATCGGTATCGAAACAACATTAATGTAAAAATGTGTAAAAGAAAGAATTAAAATAAAAAATATCGCTATACTCACCTGTCCGACGCAGCCTGGACCTCAGCGAAGGAACCGGCAGCGTTGTTTGTTTAAAATTCGCGCTTTTACTTGGTTACGTGAATTCCTGGCTTGTGATTGGTCAGGGCGGCCATGTTGCCGGGACGCGGACCAATCACAGCAAGCCGTGACGAAATTACGTCACGGCTTGCTGTGATTGGTCCGCGTCCCGGCAACATGGCCGCCATTAACCAATCACAAGCCGTGACGTCACGGGAGGCTGGACTTGCGCGTTTTTTTAAAAAGCGCGCGTGTCCAGCCTCCAGTGACGTCCCGGCTTATGATTGGTCACGGCGCCATGTTGCCGGGACGCGGACCAATCACAGCAAGCCGTGACGAAATTACGTCACGGCTTGCTGTGATTGGTCCGCGTCCCGGCAACATGGCCGCCATTAACCAATCACAAGCCGTGACGTCACGGGAGGCTGGACTTGCGCACTTTTTAAAAAACGCGCGTGTCCAGCCTCCAGTGACGTCCCGGCTTGTGATTGGTCAGGGCGGCCATGTTGCCGGGATGCGGACCAATCACAGCAAGCCGTGACGAAATTACGTCACGGCTTGCTGTGATTGGTCCGCGTCCCGGCAACATGGACGCCATTAACCAATCACAAGCCGTGACGTCACGGGAGGCTGGACACGCGCGTTTTTTAAAAAGTGCGCAAGTCCAGCCTCCCGTGACGTCACGGCTTGTGATTGGTTAATGGCGGCCATGTTGCCGGGACGCGGACCAATCACAGCAAGCCGTGACGTAATTTCGTCACGGCTTGCTGTGATTGGTCCGCGTCCCGGCAACATGGCCGCCCTGACCAATCACAAGCCGGGAATTCACGTAACCAAGTAAAAGCGCGAATTTTAAACAAACAACGCTGCCGGTTCCCTCGCTGAGGTCCCGGCTGCGTCGGACAGGTGAGTATAGCGATATTTTTTATTTTAATTCTTTCTTTTACACATTTATATGGTTCCCAGGGCCTGAAGGAGAGTTTCCTCTCCTTCAGACCCTGGGAACCATCAGGAATACCGTCCGATACCTGAGTCCCATTGACTTGTATTGGTATCGGGTATCGGTATCGGATTGGATCCGATACTTTGCCGGTATCGGCCGATACTTTCCGATACCGATACTTTCAAGTATCGGACGGTATCGCTCAACACTACTCATAAACGGACAGTGGTCGGAATTGTAAAAATGTACCCGGTCATTAAAGTGCAAACCACCCTTGGGGGTAAAGGGGTTAAACAGGAACAGCTTATAGCCAAATTTCTCTGAATAGTAAGTGGGTTTGGCTGGCCTTATTGGTTGCTGACAGTTCTGAGATGATATGATTGCTGATCAATTTTTCTGTTTGAAACCAAATATGCAAGTATGATGTATCTTTCATAGGCTGCAGTAAGCTTCCTTGGCCAACCACTGTAATTACGGTCTTTATTGCTTCCCATTTATTGTTGCCTGTTCAAAAGAGTTTGAAGAACATATCTAAGACCTCAGTCTGCATTGAAATTTTTGCCTGGCAAAGACCCTTCTGATGCATTAAAGCTACCTCTTGTCATATTGATGTGGTCAACTGTTTTGTGCCGCAGAGAGAAAACAGATGTTGCAGAGGGGCCTTATGTGACATGCAGTTTAACTGTCAACAAATGGTAGTGTCATGATAGCTTTAGTGGAGAGCTGGACCCCTAAACACTTCCATCTGGTTCACAACAATTGTCAAAAGGGGGAGGTTGCGCTTATTTAGACATTTTTTAGACCCCATGAGGCATTCCTATAGAGGTGGTGTCAGGGTATGTAGGTGTTGGAGTGACCGTGGTGTTACTGCAATTGAAATCAATGGGACACAATAATGAATGTAAATGTATCACATCTTTTCTGAAGGATCTTTAGTACCAGCAAATAAAGTATAATTGCCTCACATAAGTGCTTGATAAATGTATTTTACAGTGTACGATATAATTTATTTTTTCCTTTTACTTGCATATTAGAGTTTTGTCCATAGAGTACAGTTTGCTATATTTGCTATTAACTGAGTATTTAATAGAGTATAGAAAAACCGCAATCCTTTGTGTAGATAAATATATAGAGAACAATGCCTAATCGGCATCGACTGGATTAAGATTCACTCAATGCTGTGAAGACCCACCATTAATGACCCAAGAAGAATAATTAATCCCCTAAACACTACCAGGGATTGATCGTCCATTAGACCAACCTTTTTTATTCCATGGGTAGGAGAGGTCTGGAATGTACTGTTTTTTTCTAGCCATCCATGTATGAGATCACTGAGCTGGAAGACTCCTCCCCCATGTTTCTTGAAGCTTGCGGTAGAAGTTTGTGATGAAAATATTGTAGAACCTTAACTCAAGGTTTGAAGAAGGGAAACAACCCCTGAAACATTGCACAAGTGCGCAGACACTCTGATCCACCTGGCAAATTCTCAGAGTGGTCAACTTGTGAAAATATATATTCACACCTTCTACCTGGAATGCCTTACACCATAGATGAATATGGTAAAACTATCTATGCTAAAGGCTTTGTATTTGGATATGTGCAACTGAATATTTAGCCCACCCAAACATTTAATGTACAAAGTATGTAAACTACTGTAGAAAAGTTTAAACATACAGGCCATTCAGTTCATTTTCCTGTACTGATGTGTATAAATGTACAAACAAAAAAAATGTATTTTGTAAATTACACAGACTTATGAACAATATGTTAATTTGTGAATGAATTCCAATATTTCAAAAGTATTGTCATTTTTTCAGTATACTCTAATATATTTATACTTAATAATTGTGGCCATGAAAATTCATTTCATTATATCTTGATTGCACATGTACAGATAAAGAAGGAAACAATTATTGTTTTTTATTTCATGCTTACTCATATGGTTCATTGTTTTCAGACACAAGATTCAGCAACAATTTTATTATGATGCAATTTCAGATAACGGGTCATATGTAATGTGCCTATTTAATTCACTAAAGTCTACTAGAAATAGGAAAAAACTATTTGTGGAGAGGAATGCATCAGTTTAATTTTACTATGCTAAATTTCTGGTAAATGTGAGCAGCAAATGTATTCTGTAGGTCTGTACAATTGAGATAATAACAAATTAGTATATAGTTTTTTAAGTTTTCTTGTTTTTAATAATAAAAACTGTTAAAAAATAGAAATTTGGCTTGCATTGACATATTCTGAGACCAATAGTTTTGAGTTGCAATATGTTAGTTTTTTTTATATTACTTTTAGATATAGTTTACTAGATCAGTGAAAACCAATATATTTATTCATCTATTCAAGAAATTTGAAAATATGGGTGCCTTTAATCTTTATTTTTTTTTTGTACTGTATGTTTCAATGCTAAACAATGTTGAGTTGCACCCTGAGCTATTAAACATGGTGGGAACCCCATTTACCCAGACATCCAATGTGTAAACGGTTGTGTTAAAAAATATTTATTTCTATACATTGTCCTCGAAAATGTCACCTTGTATATTTTTATTGTCATTAACAATCAATGTCTGACAGCTATCCAGTGCAATACTATATGGCACGGGTCCCCAACCTGTAGCTCAGGAGCCACATGTGGCTCACGGTCCCATGAATTGTGTCTCTCGGCTGCGTGCCAGCTTGATTAGCATTAGCTCCAGTTCTATCAAACAGGTATGAAGAGCACATCTCAAAATGGTGATTTTCTTGAAAATCCCTGCACAGAAGAGCAGATCTGGATGCACATATACTGGTCATAGGGGTTTAGAGATAATTTAAAGGGAACCTGTCACCCCCCAGGGCCTATTAGGGTAAAAGAGCCACCTTCTGCAGCATCAAGGCTGCATTCTGTGAAGGTGGCTCTTATGATTTTGCTCCCTAATAACTCTGAAATATTCACTTTTATAAATTGCGCACCATACCTGTATTTAGTCTGGGGGGTACGTTTTTCCCCCTGACTCAACTGCCTCCCAGCCATCAATCATACCCTCAGTGCACCAGGCGCCGCTCCTCTGTGTTTCCTCATGTCATCAGTGTCTACGCTGTGCTCTCATTTTTGGGGCATGCGTCGTGCATGCTGCCCTGGAACTCACATCACTTAATGTCCTGATATCAAGCCTGGGTGTAGCGGAGGCCCGAGATCCCGCCCCACAGTGTGTTATGATTTACTCACGCTGTGAGGCTGGGAATCTGGCACATGCGCAATTAGTCTCTGCCCATCTCCCTCCGCCTCTTTCCTCCAGCGTTATACAACTCGTCTGCATTATCAGAGTGATCACAAGCTACAGACAAGTTGTATAACGCTGGAGGAAAGAAGCGGAGGGGCGGGATCTCGGACTTCCATTACATGCAGGCACGATATCAGTACATCAGCTGATGTGAGTTTCAGGGCAGCGCGCATGGCGCATACCCAAAGAGTGAGAGCATAGCGCAGGTGCCAGTGCTGTGAGGAAACACAGAGGAGGCGGCGCCCGGTGCACTGAGGGGATAATTGATGGCTGGGAGGCGGTTGAGTCAGGAGGAGAAAAAATACCCCCCCGGACTCAATACAGGTATGGCGCGCAATTTATAAAAATTAATATTTCAGCAATATTAGGCAGCAAAAACATAAGTTCCACCTTCACAGAATGCAGCCTTAGTGCTGCAGAAGGTGGCTCTTTACCTTAATAGGCCCTGGGGGGGGGCGACAGGTTCCCTTTAAGTATGGTATGCTGGACACAGGATGATACTACCTGTCAGAGGATTTGCTTGAAGATGGATGTGACAATGTGTTGGGAGTGCTGGAAGAGTACTGAATGGGGGTATTGTGGGGACTTCTGGACCTAGGTATACTGCTTCGGGGTGATTTCTGTGTAAAAGCTTTGATTATAATTATACCCATAATGGTGGCTTTGGTTGCCACTACTGTGAAGGGACAGGAGCAGGATGTGGCTAGTGACCCTATCTCAGAGCTGAATGTGGCTCTCTAGGTCCACTGCCACTGCTGAATGGCATCCTAACATACAGTATTTATAAAGTTTTCCTATAAAACATGAAAGATAAATCAGCTGTTGCTTCTTAATTATATATTTTCAAATATTGGCATTAAAATATTTTTTCATGTTTATTGTGTTCATAAGGCTCTATTCACATATTGAAGACTTCATCATGCATCCTAATTTTTCCAATCAAAATGATGGATACTTTGTTGGATATTAATTGGGAATTAATTGCTTCAATGTGAATCAAATTAGCATCAACGAGAGTCAGATTTGATAAAAAATTGCATGAACCAGAGAAATGAAATAATTTACAATTTGATTAGCACAAATCACTAAAAAATTTGCATCTGCCTCAAAAAGCTGCTAAGTCCTGAGATGCAACCACACTCGATTCCCCATAATGCTTTACAGATATCATATCAGATGAATTAAAGCAGCCAATCATAAAGAACAATCATATACTATATTAAAGTCACGGAAGGGATTACGGCAGCCATTTTAGGCTGATTTTAGCTAATGGATATTAACAAGAACAGCTTAGTAATAGAGAAGAGAGGCCGGTCAGCGGCCCACGAGCCCTAAGTGGAGGCCGACATGACAGGGTTAAAGTGGGAAATAGTGAGCTATATGGGGTTTCTTGTTTTTGAGCTGGGGAGGTGAGGAATGGGTTAATATTAAGAGTGGGAGAAGGAATGCTTAACTGTGAATTCCTGAAGGAGGTGGGGTTGTTTTTGGCAATAAGGGGGAGGGACAGTATAAGAAAGGCACCCTCCTCACAGCATCAACCATTTTAAGTACCAACCTGAAAAGTTAAGGAAGTTTGACCAGGTTGGTTGTTAGCTATCCCTGAGCTGGTGCATAGCGGCTGGGGGTAAGACTTAGGGCTCATTTCCACTGGCGAGGAAAACGGACGAGTGCAATCCGATAAAAAATCGGATTGCACTCGGACCAATGTTATTCAATAGGTGTCTTTTCATTTGCAATTTTTTTCTCAGCCGAAATCGGACTGAGAAAAAAATCGCAGCATGCTGCGATTTGCTGCGAGCCTCGGACGAGACTCGCCAATGCAAGTCAATGGGTGCGAGAAAAAAATCGCACAGCACTCGCACCATGCGAGTTCTGTCCGATTTTTATGCACCGGTGTCCTTTGAAAAGCTGGCAATTCAGCGCGGTGTACAGTAAAATCACACTGACAGGTTAGAATAGAGTAGATATATACACATAGAATAGGTATATATACATATACACTCACCGGCCACTTTATTAGGTACACCATGCTAGTAACGGGTTGGACCCCCTTTTGCCTTCAGAACTGCCTCAATTCTTCGTGGCATAGATTCAACAAGGTGCTGGAAGCATTCCTCAGAGATTTTGGTCCATATTGACATGATGGCATCACACAGTTGCCGCAGATTTGTCGGCTGCACATCCCAAAGATGCTCCATACAAGGCAGGATGGATCCATGCTTTCATGTTGTTTACGCCAAATTCTGACCCTACCATCCGAATGTCGCAGCAGAAATCGAGACTCATCAGACCAAGCAAAGTTTTTCCAATCTTCTACTGTCCAATTTCGATGAGCTTGTACAAATTGTAGCCTCAGTTTCCTGTTCTTAGCTGAAAGGAGTGGTACCTGGTGTGGTCTTCTGCTGCTGTAGCCCATCTGCCTCAAAGTTCGACGCACTGTGCGTTCAGAGATGCTCTTAGGCCTACCTTGGTTGTAACGGGTGGCGATTTGAGTCACTGTTGCCTTTCTATCAGCTCGAACCAGTCTGCCCATTCTCCTCTGACCTCTGGCATCAACAAGGCATTTCCGCCCACAGAACTGCCGCTCACTGGATTTTTTTTCTTTTTCGGACCATTCTCTGTAAACCCTAGAGATGGTTGTGCGTGAAAATCCCAGTAGATCAGCAGTTTCTGAAATACTCAGACCAGCCCTTCTGGCACCAACAACCATGCCACGTTCAAAGGCACTCAAATCACCTTTCTTCCCCATACTGATGCTCGGTTTGAACTGCAGGAGATTGTCTTGACCATGTCTACATGCCTAAATGCACTGAGTTGCCGCCATGTGATTGGCTGATTAGAAATTAAGTGTTAACAAGAAGTTGGACAGGTGTACCTAATAAAGTGGCCGGTGAGTGTATATATGTCAGTGAGACACCTATATATGTATATTTATATTTAATGCAGCGCTAGATAGCATAAAAGCCGCTAATTCAATTACCGGCTTTTCATTTCTCCTGCCTAAACCCGACATGATATGAGACATGGTTTACATACAGTAAACCATGTCATATCCCCCTTTTTTTTGCATATTCCACACTACTAATGTTAGTAGTGTGTATGTGCAAAATTTCGGCACTGTAGCTATTAAATTTAAGGGTTAAATCGCGGAAAAAATTGGCGTGGGCTCCCGCGCAATTTTCTCCGCCAGAGTAGTAAAGCCAGTGACTGAGGGCAGATATTAATAGCCAGGAGAGGGTCCATGGTTATTGGCCCCCCCGTGGCTAAAAACATCTGCCCCCAGCCACCCCAGAAAAGGCACATCTGGAAGATGTGCCTTTTCTGGGGTGGCTGGGGGCAGATGTTTGTAGCCAGGGGGGGCCAATAACCATGGACCCTCTCCTGGCTATTAATATCTGCCCTCAGTCACTGGCTTTACCACTCTGGCAGAGAAAATTGCGCGGGAGCCCACGCCAATTTTTTCCTCAATTTAACCCTTTAATTTCATAGCAAGAGCCCCCAAATTTGACACACAGACACTTGTTACATTAGTGAAGAGGAATATGTAAAAAAAGACGGGATCTGAGATGGTTTACTGTATGTAAACCATGTCTCATATCCTGTCGGGTTTGTGAAGGAGAAGGAAAAAGCCGGCAATTGAATTAGTTGCTTTTATGCTATCTAGCGCTGCATTAAAATTAAATATACATATATAGGTGTCTCACTGACATATATATATGTATATATACCTATTCTATGTGTATATATCTTCTCTATTCTAACCTGTCAGTGTGATTTTACTGTACCCAGCACTGATTTGCCGGCTTTTGAAAGGACACCGGTGCGTAAAAATCGGACAGCAATACGGATGTCATGCGGATGTTGCGATAAAAAATTGCATGACACTCGCATGACACTCGCATGACACTCGCATGATTTTCCTCCATTTTTTCGGTCCGTTAATCAGACCGATTTGTCTCTCGCCAGTGGAAATGAGCCCTTAGCCTGTGTGGCCAAAAAGTGGGATTGGGATATGTGAAGTTTATAACTTCGGGCTTCGAGGACTGCCCTCCTTTATTGGTCATTTATTGTTAAAATTGTTATAATTTATGTTAATAAAAGGTTGCTGTGGCCATTTAAAATCCAATTAAGGCTTCAAGTGTTTTATTCGGGGTCGTTATATTATATAAAGTGGGTTGTGGTTGGGATTTTTTTTTATTAAGGGTTAAGGAAGTTTATCAATTGGGCTCACATGAGTCCCGTATACCCCTTTTGTCATAGGAAGCAAAAGCTTTAAAGCATTTTGCAAAAACTTCAAAACAGTGATGCAGCAGAGAAGAAGATAAGAGAAATAGGAGAGGTACCAGTAGCAGAGCCAGACTGCTATTACTGGAATACCTGAATAAAGTCTAAAATTGAACCTGTCACCATAATCTAAGAGGAGCAGACCCAATGTGAGAGCAGCATGATTAAAGACAGTCACTTATTCCGGTGATATTTCACTTATTGGTCTGCTTTCTGTAGATTTGATAAAGCCAGTGTTTTTCTCAGCTTCATATACAGCAGTTCCCTGAATTCTCAACACCACTTAGTCCATCACCACACATCTCTGATTCATGGCTTGTACATTAGCAGAAATGTGCTATTTAGAGGTGAACCATAAAAAACGCAATACTCTAAAAAATAGCTTTAAATAGATAAAGTTAAAATCTGATAGATAATTAAACAAATAATGACCATCAACACCAAAACCCCTAGGTCTCTACGGGGTAGATAAAGCAGCCGAAATATAACAGGAACTCTTTTGATGAAGATAACATTTATCCCTGACTAGTTCCCTAATGTTAGCCCCGAAAGAACTCACACCTTCCTAACAGCGGAGGTTGGCACCCTAAAATTCGATATGGTGCCCCCGCTCAGCGTCGGCTATCCCTTCTTGCCCTAATCGGGCCCTAGCAACTACCCACGCCCAACCATAACCATACTGTTAGGGGTCGAGTTCCCACCTCTGCACAGTGGGAATCTCGGGCCATCTCCACTGTGGTCTCCCATTCTTCTCCTGCCGCAGTGGAGCCTGCTCAGCGGAGACGTCGGTCCCAGCATCTTGCTCAGTCTCACTCTGTACAAAGAGTTACTTCTGCTTTTCCTGCTTCTGCCATTGAAGTCAGTGCTGCGCAGCAGCGAGCAGATGCTTCTGGGACTAAGTCCTGCTTTTCTCGTTCTGAGCATGCCCTGAGTAAGATCTCTCAGTGGAGATCGAGGGTCACATGGTCAGATACTGCAGCTAATTCCATTGGTCCCTTCAGGAAGGTCCTGTAGGTGCTAGGACTAAGTCCTGCTTTGCACACACTGAGCATGCCCAGGTCAAGATCTCTCAGTGGAGATTTAGGGTCACATGCTCAGGTATGGCAGTCTCTCATTGGTCCTTCTAGGAAGGTCTTTTTCTTGCTGCAGCTATATAAGGCTCGCATGGCCGCTCGGCCATGCGCTAGTATCAATTCATATATGTGCTTTGCGCCAGTGTGGTTATGCATGAGTGTGTTCAGGGACCCGGCTGAAATAAGCCCCTAGAATACCGGCACCTCCGGTGAGGAGATTGTATGAGTGTGTTCAGGGACCCGGCTGAAATAAGCCCCTAGAATACCGGCTTCTCCAGTGAGGAGATTGCATGTTGCATAACCACTGACTGCTATCAGCTTGGCAGTAAGCTCATGCTCCTGTGAGGCTAACAGGGCGCAATGCTTCCCCTTTCACGGCTACTCTGTGGAGTAACAGAGCTAGTCTATACCGCCAAAGAGCTAGTCTATACCGCCATTCGCTAGCAGCAGGTTCCTCCTGCACGGTGGACCCCGAGCTGCGAACGCACCCATTATAATAAACATCTCTATTTACTCGGTGTGTTCCGCTAGCCCTAACACATACACACATGTAATTTAATTATCTATCAGATTTTAACATTATCTATTAAAAGCTATTTTTTAGGGTATTGCCTTTTTTTTGGTTGTCCTATTGAATATACCCCTACAATATTGGTTTTGGTCGTTTCGCTATTTAGAGGTGGAAGCGGTGTTATATAGAGCAGGAGGACTACATGGCAAGAGACAACTAGTCCTCTAGTGATAATCTCCTGCTGATTCAACAATAATTTTATCTCAGCTACAGCGAGCAGATGAGTAAGTTACACATCACTGAAATTAGAGTTTCTGACCCTACATTATGGCTTTCCCAAATTAAATAGCAAAAAACTGCTGACAGATTCTCTTTAAATGTAGTAAGGTAGTTTAAAAGCATTGGGGGACCTGAGATGTTACCTTTAATAAACTCTGGAAATATTGGAAGAGATAATTAAAAACTTTGGGATTAGCATCTCATTTCTTCTTTACTGCCCTCAGATTGGAGACACGATAGGCAATTTTTAAATAATCTCTTAACAGGTGACAAAATGCTTCCCAAACAGCTAAAATTATAGGCTTAGACCATGAATAATGGTATCAGTTGACCCAGAGTGGAAATTTGCTATTGGAACAGCAGCAGTCAGCCATGGGTCATGCATGATGTATCAAGGTCTAGGCCAGCATTTACAGCTATGAATTGAAGTTTCAATTAAGACATGGTGGGTAGGGTTGAGCGAAACGGGTCGGCCATTTTCAGAAGTCGCCGACTTTTGGCAAAGTCGGGTTTCCTATACCTAATAGGAATATACTCACCCTCGGACGCGCCCTGCTTCTTTCCGGCAGCCTTCCTTCCTAAGAATGAGCGCGTGAAGGACCTTAGATGACGTCGCGGCTTGTCCATGTGACCGCTCGCGACCAATCACAAGCCGCGACGTCACCGCAGGTCATTCACGCGCTCATTCTTAGGAAGGAAGCCTGCCGATTAGTACCAGGGCGCGTCCGAGGGTGAGTATATCAATATTTTTTATTTTGATTCTTTATTTTACACATTAATATGGATCCCAGGGCCTGAAGGAGAGTTTCCTCTCCTTCAGACCCTGGGAACCATAGTATCCCATTGCACTGCATTGGGTTTCATGTTTCGGCCGACCCCGACCCCGACTTTTTTATAGGATCGGCCGATTTCACTCGACCCGACTTTTGAGAAAGTCGGGTTTCGTGAAACCCGACCCGATCCTATAAAAATAAAAGTCGCTCAACCCTAATGGTGGGTATTGAAGAAGTGTAAGCCTTTTTTACTGGGAGCCCTGATACATCATGCAACAGCTCAATTTTATTTTTCCTAGCCACATTCAGGTGGCACAAATATCATTTTCATAGAATACTATTGGTAGAAAAATGTGAGGATAGTAACACTCAATATACTCAATATAAACAATGTTGTAGATTTTACTTCCAACAGATGGCACTGTCCAAAAAAGCATGTTTTTACCTGTCACAGGTGTGCCATCTATATCATAGGTATATAAAAACACACTCATATTCGAATGTAACGTTGTGTCAAAATTTCAAAGCAATCGGTGAAGAACTTTTGGAGATTTAAGATTTTGAACAAATGGATATTTACATTTATATGGAAGATTTCATATTATCTTATAGTGGGAATCTGACTTTCAATAAATAACTATGCGCATTCCTCAAGATTGCATCTATTTGTCAACACTTAAAAAATGGAGTACCACCTGGGAAATAACTGTAAGGGGGACAAAGGTAATTGTCTCCTAAAAAAGCATAACAGCTAATGTTTTATAAGTTAAATGTGTAAAAAATGTATAATTTAACTGTATTTTTGTAGAGTCATGACTGCTTTGTCATACATTGTATGACAGAGCATGACAAATCCATTTTATGGTAGATCCGTGATAAGCAGACACCATGATGCCACAGTAATCAGAGCCCAATGCTGTGTCCATATCTTCTGTGGTTGACTTTCTCTAACGTATAATGGGTTCCATCAAGGTTTCGTTGAGGTGTCTTACATCAAAGGAATTAAAAACAATGACTGAACTCCTGATCTGCAAATTTCACATTAATTTTTATCCCATAAATTCACATTAAATAATAATTAGAATATTGGAAATTATTTTTTAAATCTGTGTAACCCAACTACTTAAAAAAATGTAGAGGAGTCATTTGTATATTGCCCGTTAAGTCAAGTGGAAATAGATTTTCCTTTCTAGTTGATATGCACCAGTACTTTGTTTAAACCTGTCAAGTTGAAAAGACAGATGATGCAGTCTATTGCTAAGAGGTCATATTTCTGTGTTATTAAATGAGAGACTTTTTAAATTGCAGATTGATTTGCACCATTTCCTCAGGGGTTGCGGCGACTACTATAATGAGAATTTGGAGCAATCAGAGCATTCTCCACTATGTTCAAGTCTGTGAAATGCAGTAAACAACCTTGTGATTATTCTTCAGTAGTACTTGGCAGATTCCTTGTGGACACCAAGGAGACAGTAGATGAAATGTGCTTGTGCGAAACTTGTTACATCATTTTAAAACACTATTCTTATGCATTGTTGAAAAACAGCTCCAGAGCAAATATTCAGCTTGGAATATATTATGTACTCAAAGAGGCTTTGTAGGCCACAGGTGGTGTTCACCATGCTTACTGTATCTGGAAGGTGCTTCCTTCCTTTACATTGTGTGGATGGTCAATATAGCTCAATGTGATTAACCCTAGAACGCATACCTGGGGCCTCGCAGGCCTGCCAGGTTACTTGTTTTCTATTTTCTGTAACAGTACTTCAGTTAGAATTTTGAAAATCTAGGTAATCCTCAGGTATATAGCTGTTAGTAATTTCCAGTTATTCATATATTTTTATGTTACAGACATTTCGGTATAACAACCTTTTTTGGGACTACCCCATATTCATGCACCTGGGACCTTTTAGGCCTGTACTAGGTTTACATGTGATACTCAGTCTTTTTGTCTGTATTGTTGCTGGGGAAGAACTTTTATGACTCTGCTATTGCTGGGAAGAGTTATTTCAGAACCCATTTGCAGATCCACACTACAAAGCTACTATGTCCATCAATAGATTTGAGGGTATTCGGAGATGCCTTCGTTTTGATGAAAAGAGAACTCGCCCTGTGAGGTTGGCAACAGATAAATTAGCCCCTATTAGCTATATCTGGAATCTTTTTATCAAGAACTGTACAAAGCTTTACCATTCCAGTGATAATGTGACAGTGGACGAGCAACTTCTTGCCTTTAGGGGACGTTGCAAATTCATTCAGTATATGCCCAGTAAGCCAGCTAAGTATGGCATAAAAATTTTCTGGATGTGCGATTCAGCAAGCTATTATGGGATGAATGGTCTGATTTACTGTGGCAAAGAAGCTGATGCTCCAGTCCAGAAAGACCTATGTTCAGACATAGTAAAAACACTTGCTCTACCAATTTTCAATTCAGGAAAAAATATTACAATGGATAATTACTTTACCAATTTTGAAATGGCCAACTTTTTTGCTTCAAAAGTAACTTACACTTGTTGGTACTATGAGGCCAAACCACCGAGAAATTCCTCCAATCATGAAGCACAATGCACAGCGAACAATCTACGAGAGTGTATTCTGTTTCTGCAATCAAGCAACAATGGCGTCTTATAAAGCCAAGAAAGAAAATTCCGTGATATTACTGAGTACGATGCATCATGATGGAAATATTGACACCAATGACAGGAAAAAAAAAGTGAAATCACACCAATGACAGGAAAAAAAAAGTGAAATCATACTGCAATATAATAAGACAAAAGGAGGTGTCGACAAGATGGACGAAATGATTGGAGAGTATTCGTGCAAAAGGCAGACTAAACGTTGGCCTGTTGCCCTTTTTTCCAATATCCTTGATGTGTAAGCCCTCAATAGCTACATTGTTTATTGTCAAACTAATCCAGAATTCCATGCCAACAGGAATAACAAGAGACATCTATTTTTGGCAGAACTTTGTTATGAACTTTTGATGCCTACTATGATGGAGAGAAGCAGCATCATATGCTTATCAAGGCAAATTACAGAGGCAATGATCCGATGTGGAATATGCTTTCTGGAACATCCAGAGCAAAGAGAAAAAAAAGAAAGCACTGCTATATTTGTCCAGCAAAGAAGGAAAGAAAATCGGAGCGTTTCTGTTCTACTTGCGGACAAAATGTATGCAAGGAACATTCAGCCGAAAAAATAATATGCGAGAATTGTCGGGGGAATATGTAAAGTTACAAATAAATATTCCTGCACCAAGTTTGCTACAACCAAAAAATGTTTTCATAAAAAAATTGCATATAGAATGCCTATATAGAATTGCCTAGAATTGCCCGTTTACTTACTTTTTTGTTGTTTTATGCACATTATTATGTTTTGAAATATACACATCTTAGGCTGTGTTCCCAGTAGCACTGGGGTTCGCCAGAAGGGGATCCATAATGGATCTGACCTCCTGGTAACTCCAGGATTCCGCCAGCCTTAGCTGGGGTCACCAGGAGGTCAGATCCATTACGGATCCCCTCCTGGCGGACCCCAGCGCTAGTTGGAATGCATCCTTACCTTGCAATTGTAAAAAAAATTTTGAAAAGTATTTTTATTTGAGTTATTCCGTGTTATTTGCACACAGGCCTAAAAGGCCCCAGGTGCGTGAATATGGGGTAGTCCCAAAAAAAGGTTGTTATACCAAAATGCCTATAACATAAAAATATATGACAACTGGAAATTACTAACAACTATATACCTGAGGAATACCTAGAGTTTCAAAATTCTAACTAAAGTAATTTTACAGAAAATAGAAAACAAGTACCCTGGCAGGTCTGCGAGGCCCCAGGTATGTGCCCGCCAGCCTTAGCTGGAGTCACCAGGAGGTCAGATCCATTACGGAATCCCATCCTGGCGGACCCCTGCGCTAGTGGGAATGCATCCTTACTTTGCAATAAACTTTGAAAAGTATTTTTATTTGAGTTATTGCATAATAATTGTAAACAGGCCTAAAAGGCCCCAGGTGCGTGAATGTGTAGATTTCTATGGGTATGCGTTCTAGCGTTAACTAACAACATTCAGCTCTCTTCTATGGCATTCAATGGAGGAAGGGGACAGTATTTCAGACGTTGTGTCTCATTACAAACACTTTAATAACTCTCCTCTCAAATTCAAATGAGCTTTATTGGCAGAACCAAATACATATTAGTATTGTCAAGGTACTTGTAGTGCTGCCAACTCCGCTGTACTGGCCCTTCCCACACTGACTGCTGAATATAAAAGCTGTTAATCCCACTAAGGTCTCCTGTCCACCAGCAATCACTCTGCAGTGAGGGGAGCAGACAATGTCTTTATGTCTCACATAGAGGCTGTTCTAAGCTATAGTGGGGTCATTTTCTTTTTTGTATGTGGATGTATGCTTATGATTGACAGAACTGGCAGCACTGAGAAAAGGGCTACTAGGAGTGTTGGTAATGAAACTGACAAAGATGAGAGCTGAAAGCTGTTAGTTTGTCACACTCAGGTCTGTTGAGCCCCAGCATTTTTACACACTGCAGTGAGGAGAGCAGACTGTCAATACTATTGTGGAGGCATGTTTGTCTTTGACTGATGTTTTTTATTTTATATATACTTGCATTGTAGGCTCACATGTGATATGTGCTTTATAATGATTTTTCACTTGTAAAACGTCTGTATATCTATAAATAGGTTTAAGAGGATCTAATTATATGACTAATGTGCGTGGCTATCAAGACCTTCATATTACGCTTGTATTTTTTTACTGAAAAAGGTTCTGTGAACTAAAAAGTTGCCATCTGGGCTAAATAAAGTCCATATTTCTTTGCATCTGTCTTGGAGTGCTGCCTCCCTTTCATATTTTATCAATCTATCTATGATCTATCTATCTATGTTCTATCTATCTATCTATCTATCTATCTATCTATCTATCTATCTATCTATCTATCTATGATCTATCTATATATTACCTATCTATCTATATATTATCTATCTATCTATGATCTATCTATCTATATATTATCTATCTATCTATCTATCTATCTATCTATCTATCTATCTATGTATTTATTATACAGGTCAACAAAAAAAAAATTTTTTTCTGGTGTCCAAAATATTTTAATGAATTTGGGGTATTTTTGGGGTGCTGATTCTGAATATGTCATCAGTTTTGCCAGATTGGCTCAAGTTTTTGAGATTTTTGGTATCTTATTTATAGCACTTGTTGGTAAATGCGACGCATCATCTCATTAATTTCTTTGGATTAGTACTTGAACTGAGCAGTTCTCAATATAGTTTTGTGTTAATTAGTGTTCTAAAAGTTTGTTCATAGCTTGATTTTTGCACTAACTTTATGTTGTTGTCTGTTTTCCAGTGAA
This sequence comes from Ranitomeya variabilis, assembly GCF_051348905.1. NCBI lineage: Eukaryota > Metazoa > Chordata > Amphibia > Anura > Dendrobatidae > Ranitomeya > Ranitomeya variabilis. The sequence goes on along the minus strand of NC_135232.1, from coordinate 1,074,657,572 downwards.
AAGCATGAACTCATCAAGAAGAAGTTGTCTTAACGATCCAGACTCATTCTGTTACATTTGTGGTGAATACACACTGCCAAAACATAGAAGAAACATAACAGACTTCATAAAAAAGTGTATTTTGCCTATTTTGGGGTTATGCTTGGGGACCAAGACAAGTTTTGGGCACCACACATAGTGTGCAAAGCATGTATCGAATTATTACGAAAATGGAGCAAAGGACAAAGAAAAAGCTTCAAATTTGGTGTTCCAATGGTGTGGAGAGAGCCAAAAAATCATCATGATGACTGTTATTTCTGTGCAGTGCAAGTGCAAGGATTCAATAAGCATAAGAAACAAAAATGGGAGTATCCTAACATGGAATCTGCAAGAAGGCCTGTCCCTCATTGTGAAGATGTGCCTGTACCTGTGTTTACCATGTTACCTGACCTTCCCCCACCTGATGATGATGAAATGCAGGGTATGGAGCTAAACATTAGTTCTGGAAGTGAACTAGAATATGAAGGAAGTTTCAGAACACCTACGCAATTTACCCAAGGAGAGCTCAACGATCTAATAAGAGACCTCAACCTCTCAAAAAGTGCATCCGAACTTTTAGCTTCAAGGCTAAGTGAAAAAAATTGTCTGACGCCTGGAACTAAAATTACATCTTACAGGACCAGAGAAGAAGCACTTCTTCAATTTTTCTGTGAAGATGACTTACTTGTATATTGTAAGGATATTCCTGGCCTGATGCTGCAAATGGGTTTACAAGTATATCGTCCTGAAGACTGGAGGCTTTTCATAGATAGTTCTAAAAGGAGTTTGAAATGTGTTTTGTTGAACAATGGCAATCAGTGTGCATCTCTTCCAGTAGCTCACTCAACTAAACTTGCAGAACAATACAAAAATGTCAAAATGGTCTTGGAGAAACTGTGCTACCATGAACATTCGTGGCTGATATGTGTTGATTTAAAAATGGTCAACTTTTTACTTGGACAGCAAAGTGGATACACAAAGTATCCTTGCTTCATCTGCATGTGGGATAGTAGAGCAAAACATCAGCACTGGGAGAAACTGAATTGGCCTCCAAGGGACACCTTGACAGTAGGAGCATCAAACATAGTGAACGAACCTTTGGTGGACAGGGAAAAAATCATTCTACCACCACTTCACATAAAGTTAGGATTAATGAAGCAGTTCGTCAAGGCATTAGACAAAGATGGTAATTGCTTCATGTACATCTGCAGATCTTTCCCTGGTCTTAGTAGCGAAAAACTGAAGGCAGGAATCTTTGATGGTCCTCAAATTCGGAAACTCATTAAAGATGCAAATTTTCCTAAGGAAATGAATGACATTGAAGCTGCTGCATGGTGTAGTTTTGTGTTGGTAGTGAAGAACTTCTTGGGAAATCAAAAGGCAGACAATTATGAAGAACTGGTACAAAACATGCTATTGAGATTTAGAAATCTGGGTGTACACATGAGCATTAAATTGCATTATCTTCACAGTCACTTGGACAGATTTCCAGAAAACCTTGGAGATTTTAGCGAAGAACAAGGGGAGAGATTTCATCAGGATATTATGGTGATGGAGGAAAGGTACCAAGGCAGATGGGACAGACATATGATGGCTGATTACTGCTGGAATCTACAGCGTGACTGCCCAAATAGCTCACATAGAAGAAAATCATATAAAAAGCGCTTTTCCAGCGATTAAATGTCTCCTATCTTTCATGTCTTGTTCATTTTTGAAGATTACTTTCTAAAACTAGTTAAAATAAACTAAAATCAACATTTACTTTGTTAAATTTATTGTATTCATGACAATATCAATAAAGTTAATGCGCGTGTAGCAAATTACGTCTTTTTTTTTACACATTTTACGAAAAATCTCAAAAACTTGAGCCAATCTGGCAAAACTGATGACATATTCAGAATCAACACCCCAAAGTTACCCTAAATTCGATGAAATATCTTTGGCACCAAAAATGCTGTTGACCAGTGTTTATCTATCTATCTATCTATCTATCTATCTATCTATCTATCTATCTATCTATCCCATATCTATCTACCTATTATCTATCTGTCTATAAATTATCTACAATCTATCTATCTATCTATCTATCTATCTATCTATCTATGATCTATCTGTCTGTCTACTATATCCATCTATTTTTGCATCCCTCCATCCATATTCATAAATACACTGTACAATGGCAGACTTCTGATTCTCCACTCTATTAATATTTATTTACATGTAAAGTATTAATGAAGAACAATCTAATTATTACTTGCAGATTCTGTCACAAAGGCTATACTTCTGAAGAAGAAGGGAGCAAAGTTTAAGGGGAAAATTGATTTTCATTTTAAATAAAATAGTGATTTTTTTTTTACTAGAGAAATGATTTGATCATGTAGTATAATTAGTGGTCTAAAAGTTTCAAATGAAACCTTTGCTTCTCTACTTACTTTGAAAATCATGAATTATGTAATCATTTCTATGTAATTGCCAAGGAATTGTCATTATTAAATTGTCTTACTTCAAATCACTGGCATATTTCCTTCTGCATTTTGTGCAAAAACTGCTCATAGTGATTTAAAGAAATCATGTTCCAGTTTTGGGAGTGAATGAGTTATTTCTTGGTTATTGTAAGATATATTGCATTAAAACTAGAAATTCTGGAAATAAAGGTAATCACTCTACATTATCAATAGCACTAATCTATTTCTCAGAAGAGCTAAAAGTTTCATCATTTTAATACTATTGGCATTCCAAGTATTTATAAACAAAGGCATAGCTTAACCATTTTACTACCTGGTGATCTGTGTTTTCATATTTGTGCTTTTGTTTTTTCCTCCCCTTCTGCTATGAGCCATAACTTTTTTACTCTTCCACTGGAAAATCCATATGAGGGCTTGTTTTTGAGATGAGATGTAGTTTTGACGTCATCATTAGTGTTGAGCAATACCGTCCGATACTTGAAAGTATCGGTATCGGAAAGTATCGGCCGATACCGGCAAAGTATCGGATCTAATCCGATACCGATACCCGATACCAATACAAGTCAATGGGACTCATGTATCGGACGGTATTCCTGATGGTTCCCAGGGTCTGAAGGAGAGGAAACTCTCCTTCAGGCCCTGGGAACCATATTAATGTGTAAAATAAAGAATTAAAATAAAAAATATTGCTATACTCACCTCTCCGACGCAGCCTGGACCTCAGCGAGGGAACCGGCAGCGTTGTTTGCTTAAAATTTGCGGGTTTACTTCCTTACTTGAAGTCCCGGCTTGTGATTGGTCGCGTGCCGCCCATGTGGCCGCGACGCGACCAATCACAGCAAGCCGTGACGTAATTTCAGGTCCTTCAGGATTTTAAAATTACGTTCCGGCTTTGTGATTGGTCGCGTCGCGGTCACATGGGCGACGCGACCAATCACAAGCCGTGACGTCACGGGAGGCTGGACACGCACGCATTTTAAAATGCGCGCTTGTCCTGCCTCCCGTGACGTCACGGCTTGTGATTGGTCGCATCGCGTCGCGACCAATCACAAGCCAGAACGTAATTTTAAAATCCTGAAGGACCTAAAATTACGTCACGGCTTGCTGTGATTGGTTGTGTCGTGGCCACATTGGCGACGCGACCAATCACAAGCCGGGACGTCACGGGAGGCAGGACAAGCACGCATTTTAAAATGCGCGCGTGTCCAGCCTCCCGTGACGTCACGGCTTGTGATTGGTCGCGTCGCCCATGTGACCGCGACGCGACCAATCACAAAGCCGGAACGTAATTTTAAAATCCTGAAGGACCTGAAATTACGTCACGGCTTGCTGTGATTGGTCGCGTCGCGGCCACATGGGTGGCACGCGACCAATCACAAGCCGGGACTTCAAGTAAGGAAGTAAACCCGCGAATTTTAAGCAAACAACGCTGCCAGTTCCCTCGCTGAGGTACAGGCTGCGTCGGAGAGGTGAGTATAGCAATATTTTTTATTTTAATTCTTAATTTTACACATTAATGTTGTTTCGATACCGATACCCGATACCACAAAAGTATCGGATCTCGGTATCGGAATTCCGATACCCGCAAGTATCGGCCGATACCCGATACTTGCGGTATCGGAATGCTCAACACTAGTCATCATATTTCCAAGTAATTTACTGAAAAAATGTGAAAAAAAATTCATTTGATGTAAAATGACATAGAATAGTTTGTTCAAGTCCTGCCATTTTTTTAATTTTTGAGCCAAATTTTAAATTTGATGAAATGGTTAAGAAATGCAATTCTGCTATCTTTTTTTTAGTTTTGTTTCTATAATGCTCATTGTGCAGTAAAAATTACCTGGCAGATTAATTCTTAAATTCAGTTTGTTTACAGCTAGGGAGTAGCAGATTGATTTTTAGTCGACCTCCTGAAATGGGTGGTTTTACCCAAATTATATAATTTTCACTGTTGACAAAAATGAAAACCTTTCCCGGCATCATTTCCCATACTACTAAAGCATCACGGAGCGGCACGTTTCACTTTACATTGACACTCAGGCTTCCCCAAAATACCAGTGATGTTCAGTAACTGGGCCATCATAGATCAGTGGTTCCCACTAGAGAACAGTTTGTGTGTCAGAGTCATTTTTCATTTCCAGAGTCATTGGGTAAGTCTCTCCTTTCTGTACAGTGTGAGCTCTTATGGTCAGCAGGGTCCTTTCTCTCATGTAGAGTGTACACTCTTATGGTCAGCAGAGTTCTCGCTATCTCACCTTTAAAATGCAGGCTCTTATAGTCATTGAGGTTCTTTCTCTCTCTTCTGTCCACTTCATGTATTTTATGAACAACTACAACCTTTGTAGTATTGAAATTTGGATACAATTATTTACCCCAAATCAATTTTTTTCTGTAAATTTGGCAAAGTCGGCAAATTTAGATTTCAAAAGATCCACTCATCTCTAGTTACAGCAATAACAAACTTCTACTTTCTTATTTTAGTGGTTAAAAAATCAGAACCTTGTAGTTACTATGAACTTCCCGAACCTGTCCGCTGATAAGTTAATCATCTCTCTTTATCTACACTTTCTCTTACGTTCTTTAAATGACGCAGAGTCCTTTTCCCAAGACCAGATTTCAGCTTCTCCAAAGATTCTTCAGTGGAATGAGATGAGATCTTATTGCTTGCCAATTTTTTGTTTGTTTAATTTTTCTTCTTAATCATTCTTGTGTAATTTTTATGTTTGCGTTGGGACACTATAGTGTAGGATATGAAAAAGGTGTGCTGTTCCTTTACAGATTTTAAATGTAATGGAGCAGAGTGTTGAGCTCCAAAGGAAAATGCACTTATAACCAACATTGTACCTTTTGAGGGAGGGCACCCTGCATAGTATTTTCTAGCAGCTTTGATATTGATGACCTATCCTATACATTTAAGAGATGCTGTTCTGCAGTGCCTGTGAGTGAGCACAACATGCTGAATAAGATGTTCAGTGCAGATCTGCAGCTTGCAACAACTGATCAGTGAAAGGATAACTTATTTCAACCTCACTGTACTTGTCAGACAACAACTTTAAGACCACCTCTCAGAGCTGCTCTGCAATACCTGATAGCGGCAACTACACATCGAGCGAAGTTGAGCAATGAAGCTTCATATAATATATTTACTTCTCACTGTCACTGGAGCTTGTAATAGCTGATAACTGCAGTGAGTTCATAGAAGATTGTCATTTCTGCTATACATAGTAGGGCTGAAGCACTGCTAAGTATATCACAGGCGATTAGATGATTACAGCTCCAAGTCTCCTATGAAGACTATTAAATAAAGTGAAAAGTAAAAAAAAGTTTTTAAAAATATGAAAACATTTTTTAAAAAACACATTAATTCAAATCACAGCTCTGAGATCTCATCTCCCGAGATCTTGGTGCCGAGATCTCCATCTGCGCATGCACCACCCTCAGCAGCCATTTTCCTGTAGTCCCCTGCATAGGAAACTATGTAAGTGCAAGGGCTCTGGGCTTTCACAAAATGTAAGCAGAGCCCCAGAGCACCAAACACCCACAGCGTGGCGCGCTGCACAGCTGAACACCTCCTCATCCCAGCCGGCAGCCTGCAGCAACGCTCCACTCTTGCCTCCTCCTTCAGCAGCGAGCCTGGTACCCTAATACCACAAAAAAACAGAGAAAAAAAGGCCACTTATTCATAATTATATAAAAATATTCAAATGTTTTATTAATTCATCACAATCACATACATGTATAAATACATAAAGTACAAAAAATGGGTGTGTTGTCAACACAGCCATATAGCAGGAGACACAAAAAGGAGAAACGTTGCACTGACCAAGTTAGAGGGGGAATAGTCAAATATACCCTTCGGGCATCAGCATCAATCTCAATCTAAAGTATAGTATGTGACCATGTATCATCATTATATCCAATACAGATATTTCAAAGTCACCCTATGTCCACAATCGCATATTAGTATATATTTGCTGCTTACCCATTAAAAATCAGGGCTGTTATCCCCTCCTCGCTTGGACCCCCCCGGACGCGCGTTTCGCGTGGCTTTTTCAACAGGGTGTGTTTTTTTCCCTATTTTTCTCCTCAAAATTTGGGGTGCGTTTTATAACCTGGTGCATCTTATAATCTGCAAAATACAATAATGATGGAATTAAGGTCTTTGGCCCTACTTCTCTGAGATGGAGTAGCAAAGATGTGGTGACAGTTTCCTTTTAAGGGTACTTTGACCAGACATTTCCTAAGACAGTCCTGTTTTTAGTTGAGCTACATTGGTTATATTTAACGCAAGGTCGTTGGCTTTTTACTTTACCAAGCCTCACCATTTTTGCTCCTCACACATAAGCTCTGGCTGTCTAGATTCCTATGTACAAAATCTTGAAGTGTTTTTAAAAAAAATAATGTATGGGCTTTACCAAATTTACAAACCAGGAACTTTATTAACCAAGCCTTTGTTTTACAATTTTCCAAATCTGTTTGATAATAAATCATTTCTGCCAACCTTAGCATAAAGTCCGCCTGTAGTAAATCACACCAAGATAGAAATGTTGCTTAAGACAGAAGATTTCAATATAAAATATTTGACTGCAATATGTTGGCTCACAGTACATTACCAGAGTAATCCTTCCTATCTCTCTGCATTTGAAGGAATGGATTACCCTAAGGTCAAAAAATAATGCAGTAAGACACGAATGACATTGTTTGATAATAGTAAAACCCAAATATGCTCTCATGCATTGCAAATGATAAAGAAGAAAAAAATACATTATATTGTTAGTTCTCATCTTATTAAGAAGGAATTATGGAATATTTAAAACTCTCTGAGTGCACATTTCGACAGTATTTTTGTTATAATTATTTTTAGCTGTACAATAATAATTCTCATCATTAGAAATTTACATGCAGAACGTGGGAACATTGAATGCAGATTGAGATATCCATATATTATTTATATAATCACAGTGAAAATAATCTTATTGAAATGTTCTTTTTTTATGTGATATTCTGTACAATGAGGCATTAAAGCATACCTTAAACCTGAATGAAAAGTAATTATTGTGTTAAATACAACTTGTGTCAATCAGCCAAGTCAGATGGAAAGAATGGCTTTATATAAATGCTCAAAGGAAGAGATTTAAATAAATTAGATATATTAGCAAATGGAACTTAAGTGATAATTGATAACTTTTTATTAACCCATTCGAAATTGTTTGCAATACAAAAAGGATACATTATTACTTTATTATAAAAAAAATGTATCTTTAGAGAAATAAAAATATTCCTTGATACCAGTTCCTCATAATTTTCTTGAGGCTTATTGTTAGTAACCCCCCTTCCTGTGCCAAAGTTAAAGGCTCTGTTTATGCAATGCAATGAATTCCATTCCAACTTGGATCCAGGGTTTTGATGGTAAGGATAGCATAGTCTGCAGCTATATGCCTGATGGTAACACCAGGACTTTGATGGAAATATGGATAATATTTGAATCCAAGTAAAAACAGACTTGTCATGAATTTAGAATGGAAGCCATCAGGTTAATGGAGACAGAGTTTAAAAATTATATTGAAATAAATTTGTCTTGTTTATTAATTTTTTTAAATGAAATATGTAGAAAATGTTGTGCTCGTTAATTTCTAAATATATATTTATAGCTATTACATTAAAGAGAATGTCTGACTTTCCCACAAAAAAAAATTGAAAATGTAGGGAATGTGATAAAAAACAGAGCTATATTTGCTGGCTATAACACCTGTTACTCCAGGAGAAGCTGCTATGATGGTGTCTGCCAGAATAGGGAGCAATAAAGTCCCTCTCTTCATGGCTTTAACCAATGATGCCTATAATTTGCTTCAGGGGTATGGGGACTAGAACAAGATTACATCTGAAGCACATACAATAAAATGATCCTATTACAGTGACCTGACAACTGGTAAGTTTGGCTTTTTTATTATTTTATTACATATCGTGCCTTTTCAAAATTTTTGGTAAAGTCTTTGAACCTCCTTAACTGTTTTTATCTTGGCTACTTGCAGCCACAGTTATTGGCAGTATGGGCAATCACTTCATGCTGTCAAGCAATGACAATTAATTAAGTCTGCCTACCACCTAAAATTGTATTGACATTTTTTTTTCTAGAGGGGTGGTCTATAACATAAAGACAAACCTATATTCGATGTATAAAGGAACTGAAATTCTATCTCAGAAAGTCTAGTGTAAAAAAAGGTGGCTTTCTCATGAAGCATTTTTTTGTAGAGCTTCAAACACAATCTGCACTTTCACAAAACTTTTGTCATTTCATAGAGACATATCAGACATTGTGATCACAAAGGGACTGGGTGCAATAAAGCCTACTGATTGCTAAAACAATGAACTTTATTCCTTTCGGCAGCCTCAGATTTCCAGTCATAGAGGTATGACCGGCTCGGCTCCAGTCACTTCTAAATACCATCTAGGAACTGACTGACAGCTGGCTCTGTGCAGATACAATGCTAAGATGCTAACTAGGGCATGGATAGAGTCTCCATTCACTATGTACTGTGCGGTGAATAAAGCCTCATCACTGAAAGTCTTAGGCTGCTGGGAACTTTAGTACTCCCGATAGCTGGGTTTTCAGTGCGGCGGCCCACAGCTTTAGAACACTATTTAAGGGAACCTGACAGGTCCCCCATACCCTCCAATCTATAAACATTTGCATATTTGTTGATCAGTTCCCTGCCTAATCAGCTCTTTATAATGTTTATCACCTAAATACATGCTTTAAAAAATTATTTATAAATTTTGCTTTTCATGTGCCAATTAATCTTTTGACTAGTCGATGCAGTGTTTTCTCCAGACTAGTCAACCCTCACAGCATATTATCATGCCCCTATGCAAGAGATGGCCTCATTGCCAGCTCTCTGCAAATCTCACGCCTTTCTTACTGTGTCTATTCTAATGTTTCATTCAGAAAAGTATGCATAGAAACTAATCTGCACATGACCACAAGTATGCAAAATATATACAAGTGATCACAAAAGGCGACATCTTACAACAAAAAGCAGATCAAAACCCTAACTTTATACTTTACACACTGCTAGAATTCAGCATCTTAGAATTGCTGGCCTGGAAAACCTTTTAAATCTGACTTGTAGATATAATAGTGTTTTTTCTTTTTTAATGTCTGTCACTTTTTGATACTTTTTTGAAGTGAAAAAAAATTATTGATCTGAACAAAAACACTAAAGTTAGTTTTGCACTTTTAACAAGCATTTATACGCTCTTTGTTTTCTGTTGCCGCTTTAATCACACAGCTAAAAAGCAAAACATAAATCAGAATTTTAGATGAAAAACAGGTTTCAAGTATTTTGCTGCTTAATACTTGATAAACATTTTCTGTTTTATAGAAAGTCTAATGATACAAACTTAATACATATGAATGAATATTCAGTGTCTGCCATTGTTCAGTGTAATGTGTTTAGTAAGGTGCATATTTTATGTGTCTGGGGGGTTTGTAAATTATGCATTTTTAAGAATGTGTTCTTGTTAGAATTTTGCTGAAGGGTTGTTCATGTTAAGGTTACTTAACTTTCTTAGCCTATTACTCTCAGCATCGAGGCACCTTTCCAATAAGTAATCACTTTTTCTTTTTCAACAATTTCAATTCCCAACAACACACAGGGAAATAGCAGAGAGATTAGATTGCAACAGGAGTCCATGCCCCCTGAATGAGAGAGTGTGGGTATTCAGCATAAAATGAGTAAAGCGGAATATCATGGAGGAAAAAGAAGGAGTAGCATTATGCGATTAATTAGCCAAAATTAGGTGATCTGCTCTAAACAGTTAATAAATGGAATGTAAATTGTGATACGTATATTAGAGAATGTAAAAGTGGTATACAAAATAGGAATAGTAAAAGTGTAATAAACAATAATGTATAATAATTAGTGTTGAGCATTCCGATACCGCAAGTATTGGGTATCGGCCGATACTTGCGGTATCGGAATTCCGATACCGGGATTCCGATACTTGCCGCGTATCGGATACCGGAATCGGAAGTTCCAAGATTCAAAATGCAGAAATTCAGCCAATGAGAATGATTCCAAGTGTGGGCACATCCTGTTTAGCATGGAGGGCATGAAACTACTGGCAAGGCTGTGATTGGCTGCTGAAATGATGTCATGATGCAGTTTAAAAGTCGCTGGCGCCATTTTGCGATCACTCTGCTGTGAATTCAGTTAGTGACAGGACGCTGTTTGCTGACTGAGGGACAGTTTAGAGATAGCGATTTGCTTCTTTGTGCTTTCCAAAGGCTAATTTAGCAACCGCTGTGTTCACCTACTATTCACCTTGCTTTTGCCTTGTAGCGCTGTTTTCACAGCGATCTGCAAGGTCTGTGTGTGTGTGTGTGTGAGTGCAGCCCACTCTCTAGTCTGAGTGCAGCCACATAGGCCATCCATAGCTGGTTGTATTCAGTTCAGGGAGGGTGGTTCATTGCCTCATACTGTTCTTTTTTTTTTTTTTTTTTCAAGTAGTGTAGTCTGCTGCTAATTTATTCAAAAAAATCCTATTAGTGTCTTTCCACCCGTCTCCAGCTAATTTGTGGAAAAACACTACATAGGATAACGTAGAGGAGGGTTTTTGGGCCTTGCAGCGCCGTTTACGGCTGTCTGCACGGTCTCCGTGTGATTGCAGCTCGCCCTGTAGTCTGTGAGCAGCCATAGCCTGGTTGTCTCCAGCTCAGGGTTGTTCACTGCGTCATACCGCCAAATCAATTTTCATTTTGTTTTAAGTAGTGCAGGCTGCTGCACATTTTTTCAAAAAATTCCTATTAGTGTCTTTCCACCCGTCTCCAGCTAATTTGTGGAAAAACACTACATAGGATAACGTAGAGGAGGGTTTTTGGGCCTTGCAGCGCCGTTTACGGCTGTCTGCACGGTCTCCGTGTGACTGCAGCTCGCCCTGTAGTCTGTGAGCAGCCATAGCCTGGTTGTCTCCAGCTCAGGGTTGTTCACTGCGTCATACCGCCAAATCAATTTTCATTTTGTTTTAAGTAGTGCAGGCTGCTGCACATTTTTTCAAAAAATTCCTATTAGTGTCTTTCCACCCGTCTCCAGCTAATTTGTGGAAAAACACTACATAGGATAATGTAGAGGAGGGTTTTTGGGCCTTGCAGCGCCGTTTACGGCTGTCTGCACGGTCTCCGTGTGACTGCAGCTCGCCCTGTAGTCTGTGAGCAGCCATAGCCTGGTTGTCTCCAGCTCAGGGTTCTTCACTGCGTCATACCGCCAAATCAATTTTCATTTTGTTTTAAGTAGTGCAGGCTGCTGCACATTTTTTCAAAAAAATCCTATTAGTGTCTTTCCACCCGTCTCCAGCTAACTTGTGGAAAAACACTACATAGGATAACGTAGAGGAGGGTTTTTGGGCCTTGCAGCGCCGTTTACGTCTGTCTGCACGGTCTCCGTGTGACTGCAGCTCTATCCGTTGTCAGTTCAGCCCCCAAAAAATAAATAAATAATAAAGTTCACCAAACACACCAGTTACACCACTTTACATTTGTGTAGGCCACATTAGCTCATATTAAAGTCTAGTCCACACTTTAGAAAATTAGTGTTTCTTATACCTGTTAGGAGTTGCTCAGGAATAAGCACACAAAGCCGTTAGTACTTTTCTGCTTATCTTTATCAGTCAACCAAGATGAAGAAGGCAGTGAGTAAGGCACGTGGGCGTGGGCGCGGAGCAGGGAGGGGACGTGGGGATTATGTGCCTGCTGCGGGCACCGGTGACTCATCAGCACCCACTTTCACAAGGGAACAGTCATTCATGCGCAGCTTTGTCGCAGAGCGCCGTACACCGCTGCTGCGTGAAGACCAAATTGAAGCCGTTGTCGGATGGATGGCAGCTAATGCATCAACTTCAATTAGTGCCACATCCTCTCAGACACAGAGCACTGGAGAGCAGCCATCTGTCTCTTCACCACCTGCCAAATTGCCCAGGCAGACAGAGAGCCCAGGACAGGAGCCGTCTCTACTTCTGTTCTCTGAATCTCTTGGCTTGGAAACAGGGGGCCAGCCAAGCAGCATTGGAGAAATGGAAGAAGAGGCAGGGTGCAGTGATGCCCAACAGCTTTTTCTCTCTGAGTCTGAAGAGGCGGGTGGGCCAGTGCCTCCGGTCACCACATCGCAGGCCGCATCCGCTGATGATGACACTCAGGTGCCACTTACTGGTGCGTGCTCTGCTGCTGAGACTACCCAGGAGGAGCAGTTGGGGGCAGAGGGTAGTGTAGATGATGAGGTCCTTGACCCATCTTGGCGTGAGGGACAGGAAGGTGGTGGGAGCAGCTCTGAGGAAGAGATTCCCCGTATGGCCCAAAGAGGGAGAGGGAGGGGGAAGACTGCGGATCCTGCAGCCTCCGCTTTGGCACCCGTTAGGAGCATGTCTCTTCCAAAAGCCAAAAAGGGCGCTCCCAAGACTTGCAGTGCCTGGGCCTTTTTTGACACAGTTGCAGATGACATTTGCTATGTCAAATGCAAGGTGTGTCATCAGAAAGTCAAAAGAGGTCGAAATGTCAGCAGCCTCAATACCTCCAACATGTGGAAACATGTGCGCAACAGGCACGCGGCGTTGTTAGAAAAACACACTGAAGAGCTAGGCCAACCAACAGCGGCAGCTACCACCTCTTCAGCTCGTGTTGCCTCTTCCTCTAGCTCACACGCAGCTGGTTCGGCTTCCTCCCAGGATCGCCGTGGAAGAACCTCTGGCCCTGTTGTCCAGAGACCCGCTGTAATTCCACCCGCAGCACCACTTTCCCAGTCATCCACACACTCCCAGCCCAGTCTACAGCCATCGGTAGTACAGGCATGGGAGAAAAGGCGGCCTTTCTCGTCAAACCACCCACGAGCACAGGCTCTGACTGCAGGCATTGCCAAACTTCTGTCACTGGAAATGCTGTCATTCAGGCTGGTGGAGACTGACAGCTTCCGTGACTTGATGTCATTGGCAGTCCCACAGTACAATGTGCCCAGCCGCTTTTACTTCAGCAGGCAAGCCGTCCCTGCCCTGCACAAGCATGTGGAGGGACAAATAAAACACGCGCTACTGAACGCCGTCAGTAGCAAGGTCCACCTCACCACCGATGCGTGGACCAGTCAACATGGACAGGGGCGATACCTTTCCCTCACTGCCCATTGGGTTAATGTCGTTGAGCCGGGTACAGACCGTGCGAGTGGCGCAGGACGTGTCCTGCCCACTCCAAGGATTGCAGGAATCCATTCTGTACGCATTGACTCCTCCTCTTACACCAGTTCCTCAGAATCATCGCTGCAGGAGCCGTCACAGTCCACCTCCACATGGACCCATGATGAACGTGTACCTGTTACGACCGACATGAGCACAGCCGTGGCCAAACGTCAACAGGCCGTCTTGAAATTAATTTTTTGGGGGAATCGTAGCCACACAGCGCAGGAGCTCTGGAATGCCATCAAGCAGGAGAGCGATGTGTGGTTTGTGCCAGCGAATCTCCAGCCAGGCATGGTAGTGTGTGATAATGGCCAAAATCTGGTGGCAGCTCTGGGCCTCGGCAACCTCACTCACATCCCATGTCTGGCACATGTGCTCAATTTGGTCGTGCGGAGCTTTTTGAGGGACTATCCGGATCTTGATGCACTGCTGCACAAGGTCCGCCTAGAGTGTGCTCACTTGCGGCGTTCCAGCACGGCAAAAGCGCGCTTTGCGGCTCTGCAGCGCCGACACCGCCTGCCGGAACATCGCATCATATGTGACCTACCTACCAGGTGGAATTCCACGTTACATATGTTGGAGCGGTTGTGTGAGCAGCAGCAAGCTGTAATGGAGTACCAGCTGCTTCAGGCGCAAAGAAGTCGCAGTCAGCGCCGTACAGACTTCACAACCACAGAGTGGGCCACTATGAATGACGTCTGCCAGGTTTTGCGTCCCTTTGATTATTCCACGCAGATGGCGAGTGCAGATGATGCACTAGTCAGCATGACTGTCCCCCTTATCTGCCTGCTTGAAAAATCACTGCAAGCGCTAAGGGATGATGTTGTGGAAGAGGTGGAGGATGAGGATTCACCATTTCCATCATCTTCTGGACAGTCAGCGCCACGTGGTTCCTCACAAATGCGTAGGCAGGGGACAGTTTGTGAGGAGGATGAGGAGGAGTCAATGGAGGAGGAAGACATCCGTCCAGAGGAGGGAGTTACCGAATTGTCCAGTACTCAGTGTGTACAGCGAGGGTGGGGTGATGACGAGCGGGCAGATATCACGCCTCCAGCAGGGGACAGCGTTTCTTGGGCAGTTGGCAGTCTGCAGCACATGGTGGATTACATGCTGCAGTGCCTGAGAAACGACCGCCGCATCGCCCACATTCTCAACATGTCTGATTATTGGGTGTTCACCCTCCTCGATCCTCGCTACCGGGACAACGTAGAAAGCCTCATCACACCGTTGAACCGGGAGCGAAAAATGTGGGAGTACCAAGACACACTGGTCAATTCCATCATCTTCTCCATTCCAACTGAGAGAAGTGCTGCTAGTGCATTCCAAAGCAGCTCAGTGCGTCCAGGCAGTGGTGGAGGCTCTGCACAAAGAGGGAGCAGAAGCAGTGCCTCTGCCCAAGGCAAGACCAGTATGGCCCAACTGTGGCACAGTTTTCTGTGCCCCCCACAAAAGTCTACACCATCACAGACGGCTCCAGTCAGCAGGAGGCAACGGTTCCGTCAGATGGTGACAGACTACATGTCTTGCCCTCTTGCTGTACTCCCAGACGGCTCTTCCCCTTTCAAGTTTTGGGTCTCAAAGCTGGATACATGGCCAGAGCTAAGCCAGTATGCATTGGAGGTGCTGTCTTGCCCTGCGGCCAGTGTATTATCGGAACGTGTCTTTAGTGCTGCAGGTGGTGTACTAACTGACCGTCGCATGCGACTATCCTCCGATAACGTTGACCGGCTTACTTTCCTGAAAATGAACAAGGCCTGGATCTCGCAGGAATTTGCCACTCCTCCTCCTGATTAAATAATTAGGTCACTGTATACGTTATCCAGGTCTCCTGTTGTGTTCATCTTTCTACCACCTGAACTTAAATTCCTGGGCTCCAACACCGCCAGTTGAGGCTCAGAAGTGCCGTCTGCACAGTCAAAACATACGACCCAGTGTTATTGGGTTTCAGTAACGTCAGCTGATCCCCAGCTGTGTAGCCGGCAATGTGTCATGCGACCGCCACGCTGACACAACAACTGAAATGTAAGGGAATCTGTCCCCCCCCCAAGGCGTTTGTTACTGAAAGAGCCTTCTTGTGCAGGAGTAATGGTGCACAAGGAAAAGGTAGCTATTTTGGTTTAGCTCCTTGCACACGCAGAACTTAACACTTATAAAATGTGTCCACTGATACCGTAAAACCGTCCCGGAGGTATGACTTTCCTTCGTAATATGACGCAGCACAGCCGTCATTCCTCCCCCCCGGCGCCGCGCCCCGGCTCCTCAGCGTTGTTTGATTCCGTCCCGGAGCCTGCGCTGTTATGTTATCCCGTGGCCAGGCACACTTAGCGCTGCCCGTCTTCTGGCATCATTTGGTGTCAGGATGGCTGCGCCTGTGCGGCCGCGCTGGCCGAGAGCCCGCCTCGCAGTGTCTTCTGATTTAATCCCACTGGGGGCCTGGGATCCATGGACATGCGCAGTGCATATCTGAACCTCCACCTCTCACTCATCTCCCTATGGCTTCTTCAGACTGTTCGGTGTCAGCTGGTCCCTAATAGCATGCCACGGCTGTGACACCGCACAGTCTTAAGAAGCCGTAGGGAGGGGAGTGAGAGGCGAGGATATGCACTGCGCATGGCCATGGATCCCAGGCCCACAGTGGGATAAAATCAGAAGACACTGCGAGGCGGGCTCTCGGCCAGCGCGGCCGCACAGGCGCAGCCAGCCTGACACCAAATGATGTCAGAAGATGGGCAGCGCTAAGTGTGCCTGGCCAAGGGATAACATAACAGCGCAGGCTCCGGGACGGAATCAAACTACGCTGAGGAGCCGGGGCGCGGCGCCCGGGGGGGAGGAATGACGGCTGTGCTGCGTCATATTACGAAGGAAAGTCCCACCTCCGGGACGGTTTCACGGTTTCAGGGGACACATTTTATAAGTGTTTAGTTCTGTGTTTGCAAGGAGCATGAAGAAAAGAGCCACCTTTTCCTTTTGCATCTTTTGTGCTGCACAAGCTGGCTCTTTCAGCTACAAACGCCTTGGGGGGGGGGTTAAAGGTTCCCTTTCGACTTTCTCAGGCTTCGGCCTACATTGTGTTCCTCTGCTTTTCCACCTGTCCCTGGGCTCCAACACCGCTAGTTGCCGTCCAGAAGTGCTGTCCGCACAGTCCCAACAGTCGCTCCTCTGTTATTGGGGTTCAGTAACGTCAGCTGTTCCCCTGCTGTGTGTGTGGCAATCCCTCCTACCTCCTCCACCTCCTCCTCCTCCACCTGTCCCTGGGCTCCAACACCGCTAGTTGTTGCCTGGTAGTGCTGTACGCACAGTCCCGACAGTCCCTCCTCTGTTATTGGGGTTCAGTAACGTCAGCTGTTCCCCTGCTGTGTGTGTGGCAATCCCTCCTACCTCCTCCACCTCCTCCTCCTCCTCCACCTGTCCCTGGGCTCCAACACCGCTAGTTGTTGCCTGGTAGTGCTGTACGCACAGTCCCAACAGTCCATCCTCTGTTATTGGGGTTCAGTAACGTCAGCTGTTCCCCTGCTGTGTGTGTGGCAATCCCTCCTACCTCCTCCACCTCCTCCTCCTCCACCTGTCCCTGGGCTCCAACACCGCTAGTTGTTGCCTGGTAGTGCTGTACGCACAGTCCCGACAGTCCCTCCTCTGTTATTGGGGTTCAGTAACGTCAGCTGTTCCCCTGCTGTGTGTGTGGCAATCCCTCCTACCTCCTCCACCTCCTCCTCCTCCTCCACCTGTCCCTGGGCTCCAACACCGCTAGTTGTTGCCTGGTAGTGCTGTACGCACAGTCCCGACAGTCCCTCCTCTGTTATTGGGGTTCAGTAACGTCAGCTGTTCCCCTGCTGTGTGTGTGGCAATCCCTCCTACCTCCTCCACCTCCTCCTCCTCCACCTGTCCCTGGGCTCCAACACCGCTAGTTGTTGCCTGGTAGTGCTGTACGCACAGTCCCGACAGTCCCTCCTCTGTTATTGGGGTTCAGTAACGTCAGCTGTTCCCCTGCTGTGTGTGTGGCAATCCCTCCTACCTCCTCCACCTCCTCCTCCTCCTCCACCTGTCCCTGGGCTCCAACACCGCTAGTTGTTGCCTGGTAGTGCTGTACGCACAGTCCCGACAGTCCCTCCTCTGTTATTGGGGTTCAGTAACGTCAGCTGTTCCCCTGCTGTGTGTGTGGCAATCCCTCCTACCTCCTCCACCTCCTCCTCCTCCACCTGTCCCTGGGCTCCAACACCGCTAGTTGTTGCCTGGTAGTGCTGTACGCACAGTCCCAACAGTCCCTCCTCTGTTATTGGGGTTCAGTAACGTCAGCTGTTCCCCTGCTGTGTGTGTGGCAATCCCTCCTACCTCCTCCACCTCCTCCTCCTCCTCCACCTGTCCCTGGGCTCCAACACCGCTAGTTGTTGCCTGGTAGTGCTGTACGCACAGTCCCAACAGTCCCTCCTCTGTTATTGGGGTTCAGTAACGTCAGCTGTTCCCCTGCTGTGTGTGTGGCAATCCCTCCTACCTCCTCCACCTCCTCCTCCTCCTCCACCTGTCCCTGGGCTCCAACACCGCTAGTTGTTGCCTGGTAGTGCTGTACGCACAGTCCCGACAGTCCCTCCTCTGTTATTGGGGTTCAGTAACGTCAGCTGTTCCCCTGCTGTGTGTGTGGCAATCCCTCCTACCTCCTCCACCTCCTCCTCCTCCTCCACCTGTCCCTGGGCTCCAACACCGCTAGTTGTTGCCTGGTAGTGCTGTACGCACAGTCCCGACAGTCCCTCCTCTGTTATTGGGGTTCAGTAACGTCAGCTGTTCCCCTGCTGTGTGTGTGGCAATCCCTCCTACCTCCTCCACCTCCTCCTCCTCCACCTGTCCCTGGGCTCCAACACCGCTAGTTGTTGCCTGGTAGTGCTGTACGCACAGTCCCGACAGTCCCTCCTCTGTTATTGGGGTTCAGTAACGTCAGCTGTTCCCCTGCTGTGTGTGTGGCAATCCCTCCTACCTCCTCCACCTCCTCCTCCTCCTCCACCTGTCCCTGGGCTCCAACACCGCTAGTTGTTGCCTGGTAGTGCTGTACGCACAGTCCCGACAGTCCCTCCTCTGTTATTGGGGTTCAGTAACGTCAGCTGTTCCCCTGCTGTGTGTGTGGCAATCCCTCCTACCTCCTCCACCTCCTCCTCCTCCTCCACCTGTCCCTGGGCTCCAACACCGCTAGTTGTTGCCTGGTAGTGCTGTACGCACAGTCCCGACAGTCCCTCCTCTGTTATTGGGGTTCAGTAACGTCAGCTGTTCCCCTGCTGTGTGTGTGGCAATCCCTCCTACCTCCTCCACCTCCTCCTCCTCCACCTGTCCCTGGGCTCCAACACCGCTAGTTGTTGCCTGGTAGTGCTGTACGCACAGTCCCAACAGTCCCTCCTCTGTTATTGGGGTTCAGTAACGTCAGCTGTTCCCCTGCTGTGTGTGTGGCAATCCCTCCTACCTCCTCCACCTCCTCCTCCTCCACCTGTCCCTGGGCTCCAACACCGCTAGTTGTTGCCTGGTAGTGCTGTACGCACAGTCCCAACAGTCCCTCCTCTGTTATTGGGGTTCAGTAACGTCAGCTGTTCCCCTGCTGTGTGTGTGGCAATCCCTCCTACCTCCTCCACCTCCTCCTCCTCCTCCACCTGTCCCTGGGCTCCAACACCGCTAGTTGTTGCCTGGTAGTGCTGTACGCACAGTCCCGACAGTCCCTCCTCTGTTATTGGGGTTCAGTAACGTCAGCTGTTCCCCTGCTGTGTGTGTGGCAATCCCTCCTACCTCCTCCACCTCCTCCTCCTCCTCCACCTGTCCCTGGGCTCCAACACCGCTAGTTGTTGCCTGGTAGTGCTGTACGCACAGTCCCGACAGTCCCTCCTCTGTTATTGGGGTTCAGTAACGTCAGCTGTTCCCCTGCTGTGTGTGTGGCAATCCCTCCTACCTCCTCCACCTCCTCCTCCTCCACCTGTCCCTGGGCTCCAACACCGCTAGTTGTTGCCTGGTAGTGCTGTACGCACAGTCCCGACAGTCCCTCCTCTGTTATTGGGGTTCAGTAACGTCAGCTGTTCCCCTGCTGTGTGTGTGGCAATCCCTCCTACCTCCTCCACCTCCTCCTCCTCCTCCACCTGTCCCTGGGCTCCAACACCGCTAGTTGTTGCCTGGTAGTGCTGTACGCACAGTCCCGACAGTCCCTCCTCTGTTATTGGGGTTCAGTAACGTCAGCTGTTCCCCTGCTGTGTGTGTGGCAACCCCTCCTACCTCCTCCACCTCCTCCTCCTCCTCCACCTGTCCCTGGGCTCCAACACCGCTAGTTGTTGCCTGGTAGTGCTGTACGCACAGTCAACAGTCCCTCCTCTGTTATTGGGGTTCAGTAACGTCAGCTGTTCCCCTGCTGTGTGTGTGGCAATCCCTCCTACCTCCTCCACCTCCTCCTCCTCCACCTGTCCCTGGGCTCCAACACCGCTAGTTGTTACCTGGTAGTGCTGTACGCGCAGTCCCGACAGTCCCTCCTCTGTTATTGGGGTTCAGTAACGTCAGCTGTTCCCCTGCTGTGTGTGTTGCAATCCCTCCTACCTCCTCCACCTCCTCCTCCTCCTCCACCTGTCCCTGGGCTCCAACACCGCTAGTTGTTGCCTGGTAGTGCTGTATGCGCAGTCCCGACAGTCCCTCCTCTGTTATTGGGGTTCAGTAACGTCAGCTGTTCCCCTGCTGTGTGTGTGGCAATCCCTCCTACCTCCTCCTCCTCCTCCTCCTCCTCCTCCACCTGTCCCTGGGCTCCAACACCGCTAGTTGTTGCCTGGTAGTGCTGTACGCGCAGTCCCGACAGTCCCTCCTCTGTTATTGGGTTCAGTAACGTCAGCTGTTCACCTGCTGTGTGTGTGGCAATCCCTCCTACCTCCTCCACCTCCTCCTCCTCCTCCACCTGTCCCTGGGCTCCAACACCGCTAGTTGCCGTCCAGAAGTGCTGTCCGCACAGAGCCAAACACCTCGCCAATGTGTTAGTGGGGTTCAGCACCGCCAGCTGTTCCCCTGCTGTGCAGCCGGCAACGTGTACTGCGACCGCCACGCAGGCACAACAAGTTAAATTTAAGGGAACCTGCCCCCCCCCAGGCGTTTGTTACTGAAGGAGCAACCTTGTGCAGCAGTAATGATGCAAAGGGAAAAAGTGCCTCTTTTTGTGGTGCTCCTTGCACATGCTGATCCTAACACTTATGAAAAGTGTCCCCTCCTACCGTGATACCGTACGGTTGGTGGAACTTTCCTTTGTGATGTGACGCAGCACAGCCGTCATTCTTACCCCCTTGGAGCCATGCGCCACCTCCTCAGCGTTGTTTGAATCAGTCCCGGAGCCTGCGCTGTTAGGTTAGCCCTTGGCCATGCACACATTTTGTGCTGCCCATCTTCTGACATCATTTGGTGTCAGGCTGGCTGCGCCTGTGCGGCCGCGCTGGCCGAGAGCCCACCTCGTACTGTCTTCTGATTTAATCCCACTGGGGGCCTGAGATCCATGGACATGCGCAGTGCATATCTGAACCTCCACCTCTCACTCATCTCCCTATGGCTTCTTCAGACTGTTCGGTGTCAGCTGGTCCCTAATAGCATGCCACGGCCGTGACACCGCACAGTCAGAAGAAGCCGTAGGGAGATGAGTGAGAGGTGGAGGTTCAGATATGCACTGCACATGTCCATGGATCTCAGGCCCCCAGTGGGATTAAATCAGAAGACAGTATGAGGCGGGCTCTCGGCCAGCGCGGCCGCACAGGCGCAGCCAGCCTGACACCAAATGATGTCAGAAGACGGGCAGCGCAAAATGTGTGCATGGCCAAGGGCTAACCTAACAGCGCAGGCTCCGGGACTGATTCAAACAACGCTGAGGAGGCGGCGCACGGCGCCAAGGGGTTAAGAATGACGGCTGTGCTGCGTCACATCACAAAGGAAAGTTCCACCTACCGGACGGTATCACGGTAGGAGGGGACACTTTTTATAAGTGTTAGGTTCAGCATGTGCAAGGACCATAATTAAAAGAGCTAAGTTTACCTTTTCCAGCATTAGTGCTGTACACGATGGCTCTTTCAGCTACAAACGCCTGGGGGGGTTAAAGTTTCCCTTTCAACTTGCTCCAGTGCAGGCTTCGGCCTACACTCTGCTCCCTCTCCTCCTCCTGCTGACCCTGGGCTCTAACACCGCCAGTTGGGGCCCAGATGTGCTAGCTGCACAGAGCCAAACACCAGCCAATGTGTCAGTGGGGATCAGCACCGCCAGCTGTTCCCCTGCTGTGTAGCCGGCAACGTGTCCTGCAACAGCCACGCAGACACAAGAACTGAAATTGAAGGAAACCTGTCCCCCCTCCCCCAGGCGTTTTTACGTTTTACAGCCACCTTGTACGACAGTAATGCTGCATGTGTGCAAGGTGGCTCATAAACGTAGTCTCCTCGCACATGTGGAATTGAAAACATGTCTAAAATGTGTCCTCTGTGTGACCATTTAACCGTCCCGGTGGTGTGACTTTCCTTTGTAATGACATGCTGCAACCCCCTTGGTAGCGCTGCCCGTCTTCTGGCATCATTGTTTGGCTGCCTGCGCCTCTGCGGCCGCCCTGACCCACACAACGCCCCTCGGTGTCTTATTTCTTGGGACTGCGAGGGTGTGATTGATGGGCATGAGCGGTGCATCACTTCGCCTGTCCCTCATCTCCTTCCGCCTTCTTCAGACTGTGCGGCTTCATGGCTGCGGCATGCGATAAGGGATCAGCTGACGCCGCACAGTCTGAAGCGGGTGTAAGGACCCGAGTGCGAGAGGCGAACATATGTGCTGCGCCAGGCCATGAATCCCAGCCCCGCAGTGTTTTAACAATGTTAAGACACTGCGGGGCTGGGATTCATGGTCATCGCGAACCGCACCGGCCGACATTAAATGAGGTCAGAAGATGGGCAGCGCTAACAGCGCTAGGCCGGGGGATAACACGACAGCGCAGACTCCTGTACAGCAAATAACAACGCTCAGGAGGCTGCACCCAGCGCCAAGGTGGGATTCTTGACATCTGTGCTGCGTCTCATTACAAAGGGAACTCGCGCCTCCAACACAGTTTGACTGTATAAAGGGCTAAATGTTATACGTGTTTCATTCAGCGTGTGCAAGGAGCAAAATTAAAAGAGCAACCTTTGACTTGTGCAGCACTACTGCTGCATAAGCTGTGGCTCTTCTACTTTGTAACCCCTGAGGGGGGGTTAAAGGTTACCTTTGAAATTGGTTCAAGTAGGCTTCGGCCTACACTCTGCTCCCCCTGCAGAGCCCGGGCTCCAACACCGCCAGTTGGGGCCCGGTACTGCTAGCTGCACAGAGCCAAACACCAGCTAATGTGTCAGTGGGGTTCAGCACCGCCAGCTGTTCCCCTGCTGTGCAGCCGGCAACGTGTCCTGCAACTGCCACGCAGGCACAACAGACCCAAAGCTGCCACCAGTGCAGGCTTCGGCCTACACTCTGCTCCATCTCCTCCTCCTGCTGACCCCGGGCTCTAACACCGCCAGTTGGGGCCCGGTACTGCTAGCTGCACAGAGAAAAACACCAGCCAATGTGTCAGTGGGGTTCAGCACCGCCAGCTGTTCCCCTGCTGTGCAGCCGGCATCGTGTCCTGCAAAAGCCACGCAGACACAAGAACTGAAATTGAAGGGAACCTGTCCCCCCTCCCCCAGGCGTTTGTATGTTTTTAAGGCCACCTTGTACAGCGGTAATGCTGCATGTGTGCAAGGTGGCTCATAAACGTATTCTCCTCGCACATGTGGAACTGAAAACACGTCTAAAATGTGTCCTCTGTGTGACCATTTAACCGTCCCGGTGGTGTGACTTTCCTTTGTAATGACACGCTGCAACCCCCTTGGTAGCGCTGCCCGTCTTCTGGCATCATTGTTTGGCTGCCTGCGCCTCTGCGACCGCCCTGACCCACACAACGCCCCTCGGTGTCTTATTTCTTGGGACTGCGAGGGTGTGATTGATGGGCATGAGCGGTGCATCACTTCGCCTGTCCCTCATCTCCTTCCGCCTTCTTCAGACTGTGCGGCTTCATGGCCGCGGCATGCGATAAGGGATCAGCTGACGCCGCACAGTCTGAAGCGGGTGTAAGGACCCGAGTGCGAGAGGCGAACATATGTGCTGCACCAGGCCATGAATCCCAGCCCCGCAGTGTTTTAACAATGTTAAGACACTGCGGGGCTGGGATTCATGGTCATCGCAAACCGCACCGGCCGACATTAAATGAGGTCAGAAGATGGGCAGCGCTAACAGCGCTAGGCCGGGGGATAACACGACAGCGCAGACTCCTGTACAGCAAATAACAACGCTCAGGAGGCTGCACCCAGCACCAAGGTGGGATTCTTGACATCTGTGCTGCGTCTCATTACAAAGGGAACTCGCGCCTCCAACACAGTTTGACTGTATAAAGGGCTAAATGTTATACGTGTTTCATTCAGCGTGTGCAAGGAGCAAAATTAAAAGAGCAACCTTTGACTTGTGCAGCACTACTGCTGCATAAGCTGTGGCTCTTCTACTTTGTAACCCCTGAGGGGGGGTTAAAGGTTACCTTTGAAATTGGTTCAAGTAGGCTTCGGCCTACACTCTGCTCCCCCTGCAGAGCCCGGGCTCCAACACCGCCAGTTGGGGCCCGGTACTGCTAGTTGCACAGAGCCAAACACCAGCCAATGTGTCAGTGGGGTTCAGCACCGCCAGCTGTTCCCCTGCTGTGCAGCCGGCAACGTGTCCTGCAACTGCCACGCAGGCACAACAGACCCAAAGCTGCCGCCAGTGCAGGCTTCGGCCTACACTCTGCTCCATCTCCTCCTCCTGCTGACCCCGGGCTCTAACACCGCCAGTTGGGGCCCGGTACTGCTAGCTGCACAGAGAAAAACACCAGCCAATGTGTCAGTGGGGTTCAGCACCGCCAGCTGTTCCCCTGCTGTGCAGCCGGCATCGTGTCCTGCAAAAGCCACGCAGACACAAGAACTGAAATTGAAGGGAACCTGTCCCCCCTCCCCCAGGCGTTTGTACGTTTTTAAGGCCACCTTGTACAGCGGTAATGCTGCATGTGTGCAAGGTGGCTCATAAACGTATTCTCCTCGCACATGTGGAACTGAAAACACGTCTAAAATGTGTCCTCTGTGTGACCATTTAACCGTCCCGGTGGTGTGACTTTCCTTTGTAATGACACACTGCAACCCCCTTGGTAGCGCTGCCCGTCTTCTGGCATCATTGTTTGGCTGCCTGCGCCTCTGCGGCCGCCCTGACCCACACAACGCCCCTCGGTGTCTTATTTCTTGGGACTGCGAGGGTGTGATTGATGGGCATGAGCGGTGCATCACTTCGCCTGTCCCTCATCTCCTTCCGCCTTCTTCAGACTGTGCGGCTTCATGGCCGCGGCATGCGATAAGGGATCAGCTGACGCCGCACAGTCTGAAGCGGGTGTAAGGACCCGAGTGCGAGAGGCGAACATATGTGCTGCGCCAGGCCATGAATCTCAGCCCCGCAGTGTTTTAACAATGTTAAGACACTGCGGGGCTGGGATTCATGGTCATCGCGAACCGCACCGGCCGACATTAAATGAGGTCAGAAGATGGGCAGCGCTAACAGCGCTAGGCCGGGGGATAACACGACAGCGCAGACTCCTGTACAGCAAATAACAACGCTCAGGAGGCTGCACCCAGCACCAAGGTGGGATTCTTGACATCTGTGCTGCGTCTCTTTACAAAGGGAACTCGCGCCTCCAACACAGTTTGACTGTATAAAGGGCTAAATGTTATACGTGTTTCATTCAGCGTGTGCAAGGAGCAAAATTAAAAGAGCAACCTTTGACTTGTGCAGCACTACTGCTGCATAAGCTGTGGCTCTTCTACTTTGTAACCCCTGAGGGGGGGTTAAAGGTTACCTTTGAAATTGGTTCAAGTAGGCTTCGGCCCACACTCTGCTCCCCCTGCAGAGCCCGGGCTCCAACACCGCCAGTTGGGGCCCGATACTGCTAGCTGCACAGAGCCAAACACCAGCCAATGTGTCAGTGGGGTTCAGCACCGCCAGCTGTTCCCCTGCTGTGCAGCCGGCAACGTGTCCTGCAACTACCACGCAGGCACAACAGACCCAAAGCTGCCGCCAGTGCAGGCTTCGGCCTACACTCTGCTCCATCTCCTCCTCCTGCTGACCCCGGGCTCTAACACCGCTAGTTGGGGCCCGGTACTGCTAGCTGCACAGAGAAAAACACCAGCCAATGTGTCAGTGGGGTTCAGCACCGCCAGTTGTTCCCCTGCTGTGCAGCCGGCATCGTGTCCTGCAAAAGCCACGCAGACACAAGAACTGAAATTGAAGGGAACCTGTCCCCCCTCCCCCAGGCGTTTGTACGTTTTTAAGGCCACCTTGTACAGCGGTAATGCTGCATGTGTGCAAGGTGGCTCATAAACGTATTCTCCTCGCACATGTGGAACTGAAAACACGTCTAAAATGTGTCCTCTTTGTGACCATTTAACTGTCCCGGTGGTGTGACTTTCCTTTGTAATGACACGCTGCAACCCCCTTGGTAGCGCTGCCCGTCTTCTGGCATCATTGTTTGGCTGCCTGCGCCTCTGCGGCCGCCCTGACCCACACAACGCCCCTCGGTGTCTTATTTCTTGGGACTGCGAGGGTGTGATTGATGGGCATGAGCGGTGCATCACTTCGCCTGTCCCTCATCTCCTTCCGCCTTCTTCAGACTGTGCGGCTTCATGGCCGCGGCATGCGATAAGGGATCAGCTGACGCCGCACAGTCTGAAGCGGGTGTAAGGACCCGAGTGCGAGAGGCGAACATATGTGCTGCGCCAGGCCATGAATCCCAGCCCCGCAGTGTTTTAACAATGTTAAGACACTGCGGGGCTGGGATTCATGGTCATCGCGAACCGCACCGGCCGACATTAAATGAGGTCAGAAGATGGGCAGCGCTAACAGCGCTAGGCCAGGGGATAACACGACAGCGCAGACTCCTGTACAGCAAATAACAACGCTCAGGAGGCTGCACCCAGCACCAAGGTGGGATTCTTAACATCTGTGCTGCGTCTCATTACAAAGGGAACTCGCGCCTCCAACACAGTTTGACTGTATAAAGGGCTAAATGTTATACGTGTTTCATTCAGCGTGTGCAAGGAGCAAAATTAAAAGAGCAACCTTTGACTTGTGCAGCACTACTGCTGCATAAGCTGTGGCTCTTCTACTTTGTAACCCCTGAGGGGGGGTTAAAGGTTACCTTTGAAATTGGTTCAAGTAGGCTTCGGCCTACACTCTGCTCCCCCTGCAGAGCCCGGGCTCCAACACCGCCAGTTGGGGCCCGGTACTGCTAGCTGCACAGAGCCAAACACCAGCCAATGTGTCAGTGGGGTTCAGCACCGCCAGCTGTTCCCCTGCTGTGCAGCCGGCAACGTGTCCTGCAACTGCCACGCAGGCACAACAGACCCAAAGCTGCCGCCAGTGCAGGCTTCGGCCTACACTCTGCTCCATCTCCTCCTCCTGCTGACCCCGGGCTCTAACACCGCCAGTTGGGGCCCGGTACTGCTAGCTGCACAGAGAAAAACACCAGCCAATGTGTCAGTGGGGTTCAGCACCGCCAGCTGTTCCCCTGCTGTGCAGCCGGCATCGTGTCCTGCAAAAGCCACGCAGACACTTGCTCTTGTACCTTCTGCTCCCCATCCTGGTTCCAGTACCGTCAGCTGGTTCTGGGCAGAGCCTTTGGCTTAGGTGCCTCCCTCTGGGTATCCGAGTTCCACCAACGTCAGGTGGTCCTTGGTAGTGCTTTCAGGCACGGGTACCTCCTGCTTAGTAACCGGGTTCCAGTAACGTCAGCTGGTCCTCGGTAGTTCCATTGGCTCTTGAACCTTCGGCTACCCATCCGGGTTCCAGCACCGTCAGCTGGTTCTCGGCAGTGTCTTTTGCTCTTGTACCTTCTGCTCCCCATCCTGGTTCCAGTACCGTCAGCTGGTTCCGGGCAGAGCCTTTGGCTTAGGTGCCTCCCTCTGGGTATCCGAGTTCCACCAACGACAGGTGGTCCTTGGTAGTGCTTTCAGGCACGGGTACCTCCTGCTTAGTAACCGGGTTCCAGTAACGTCAGCTGGTCCTCGGTAGTTCCATTGGCTCTTGGACCTTCGGGTAGCCATCCGAGTTCCAGTTCCATCAGCTGGTTCTCGGCATTTTCTCAGCCTTCTTGTACCTTCTGCTACATTTCCAAGTTCAAGAGACTAAACACGATGACCCGGAAGACCACCCCTAAGATGACGACGACACCAGAGACGACAACCACCGTGATGACGACGACCCTGGAGACGATGACCCTGAAGACCACCCCGATGACGACGACCCCGGAGACGACGACCCTGAAGACCACCCCGATGACGACGACCCCGGAGACGACGACCCTGGAGACGACGACGACCTGGAAGACCGAGAAGCAGAAGAACAAGAGGCTGCAGAACAAAGAGCAGAAGAACATTAAGCATAACACTAAATATCAGAGCAAAAAATATTATCTAAATTATAAGCAGAAGAAGACTAAGCAGTGTATGGGGGTGAGTCCGTTCCTCCTCGTGGTGCCCCTGGATAAAGCCTGATGCTGCAGGCCAAACTGAAAGCGGACAAATGTAACTCTTTTGTGACAGGCAGAACGGAAGGTGTAATCTTCAAACTTTTATAGATAACAACTACGGGAATGCCTGTCACAAATAAGAATATGATGAAGAAGTAGAATATGATGAAGATAATAGTAAAATAAAAAGAATATGAACAATGTAACCAAAAAAATAATAGGTAGAAGATGAAGAAGAAGATGAATAAGGTGAAGAAGTTGATGTCAAAGAAGCTGATGATGAGGATAATGAAGAAGAAAGTGTGGGAGAAGTAAAAAAGAAGGTGAAGGGCGTGGAAGTAGTGAAACATCAATATCTGACAAAATTAAAAAAAAATTAACATAGTCAAAATCTTTCTACCGCCGAACGTCATAAAAAAAAACAAAATCCTGCTATTCTATTACATTGGGCTAAACCTCTGTGCCTTTAATGTCTCCGCCACGTCCCCCAATACATCCTACATTATTCTTAGTTGTTTTCCTTCATGTAGAATGAACCTACAAGTTTATAAAGGGTTTATTTTAATTCCGATATTTTCGTCCCATTGACTTGCATTGGGATCGGGTATCGGTATCGGATTAGATCCGATATTTTGACGGTATCGGCCGATACTTTCCGATACCGATACTTTCCGATATCGGAAAGTATCGCTCAACACTAATAATAATTGTTTTGACTGCACAAGCCATGCACAATAGGTAGTGCACAAACCAAGGTGAACGATACCTGAACCTGACATATTCTTGTTCAGACTGGTAAAAGCCCTACTCTGACCCGGGTCTGGAACCCTAAGATAATGCAATAGTGCCCCATTTTGACAGCACCTCACCCTGAATGCTCATAACAGCTTCTAGTACAGCTATGACTGTGTAGCAACTCAGTCAGGAAAATAGGTTAAATACTAAAAACTGAAACTGAACCTGCCGGTTCCTGTACAGACTAGATAGCTTGACTCCCTAGTGGTACCTGCGGGTGCAGATATAGACCTAGTCATAGACCAGAACATGGCAACTCTGGCCTTAATTGCCTAAAAGGCTGAACAGAGAGTGAATTACCTAAAAGTAGATATGTGTGCTGAACAAAGGAATGATACAAAATGAGTAAAGTAATGGAATTATGCCTACCAGCACCAGTTGGACCAGCCTTTAATGTTATGGACAGAAAAATTCTGCAAGAAAACAGCTGTAATTTGGAAATGTTGAAAGAATTTGGCACATTAAGTAAGCCTCTTTTTGTTTATGACCAATGATCGGCATATTTGACAATTTTTGCTCAGATTTCAAGTGGAATAAGGAGACTGTTTTTCCTTGATGCACCAAGTTTAGGGATGAGCGAATCTGAACTGTAAATTTTGATGATTCCCTAGCAACCAGGCAACCCCCACATGTACTTATGCTGGCTAACAGATGTAAATCATTCTGAAATCTCTGAGCACTAAAAAATACTCGGAGGACCCCAGAGCATGCTCGAGAAATCTCGAGTAATGAGTATATTCGCTCATCACTAGTCTTGAATAAATGCATTTCCAAATCACTGGTCTTTGAAATGCTGTCATTCCAGCTGGTGGAGATGAATATTTTTAAAAAAATGCTGTCCTGCAGTGTGTTCTTCCCAGCTGCCAATACTTGTACAGACATGCCATCCCGGCCCTGTACACACATGTTGCGGACAAAATAACATGTGTACTGTGCAACATCATCAGTGGCAATGTCCACATATCCACTGATATGAGGACTAGTAAGCATGGCCAGGAACATTACTGCCCACTGGGTAAATGTAGTGGCAGCTGGGACAGAGGTGGAAGGCATTCTAGCCCATATCCTACCACCAGAGACGATTACTGGATATTTTTCTGTTAAGGTTGCCTCCTCCTCCACCACCTTATCATTCAGTCATGGTAAGTCCTGCAAAACCAATTTAAGCACTTCTAGGGAGAAGCAACAGAAAGCTGTTTTTAAACTCTGCTGTTTGGGGGACAAGTCCCACACCGCAAATGAGCTGGGGATGGGGATCAAACAGCAGACAGATGAGTGGTGCCGGTGAACAACAAGCTCAGCCTGGTGGTGTGTGATAATGGGCAAAATTTTGTAGCAGCTCTAGGCCTGATGCATATCCCTGGCACATGAGCTGACTTTACTGGTGCAGAACTTCCTGAAAACTTAGCCACATATGTCAGAGATGCTGATAAAAGTTTGGGCAGTGTGTGTGCACTTTTGCCTTTCTCACTATGCTGCTGCTTGCCTGTCTGTGCTGCAGTGTCACTTCTGCCTTCTCGCTAAATGCCTCATAGGTGATGTACCAACTAGGTGGTACTCCACCTTGCATTTTCTGGAGAGACTGCGTGAGCAGCAGCAGGCAATAGTACAATTGCAATGGTGAGTCGCACTGCAGAACAACACCACTTCACCACTTATGACTGATCCTCCATGTAAGACGTGTGTGCTGTGTTGCTCTGCTTTGAATACTCCACCAATATGGACAGTGCTGATGAAAAATTCAAGAGCATTACTGTACCACTTATATGCCTGCTGTGAAAAACAAGTCAGGCCATGATGGATGTGGTGGTGCCACAAAAGGAAGAGGAGCTGGAGAAGCAGGGCCAATTCACACCGTTATCAAGCCTATCGTCCATACCCACACATGGCTCAGAGGGTGGACTAGAAGCCATGTACCCAACTATACAGGAGGAAGATGAGTTCACAGCAGAGTGGCATTCAGAGCAGCTCTCGGGCATCACTTGAACGTAGCTGGGGGAATACAGAGAACCGAAATGATACATCTCCCACCCAGGAAAGCTTATCATTGCCACTGAGTAGCCTTGCTCACATTAGCCAATACATGCTGATGCGCCTGCGCAATGACCTGTGAGTTGCACGTACTGTTACCAGTGAAGATAACTGGGTGCCCACCCTGCGGGATCCCCACTATAAGAACAGCGTAAATATAAGCACTTGCTGGTAGAGAGAGTACTGACACCTATCTCACCTGACAGCAGAGACTCAGTAGAAGAACAAAGCATAGGTAGAAAAGGAAGTCTGCAGCACAGCTGGGGCACCGCTAGCACCTCAGGAGGCATGGTTATCATGGTCAAAATGTGGCAAAACTTTATGAGCATGCCACATCTGACACCACCAATATGGTCCATATTAGCAGGAGGCAGCATTATAACAAAATGGTGCAAGAGTACCTATCCACAAGTCTCCATGTACCAATTAATGGGTCTGTCCCATTTAACTTCTGGGTCTGAGCTTGCCCTTTATACCTTCGAGGTGCTTGCCTGCCCTACAGCAAGTGTACTGTCTGAACATGTCTTTAGCACAATAGGGGGTATTATCAAAGACAGGAGCATTCGCCTGTCCACATCCAATGTGAGTAAGCTAACATTCCTTAAAATGAACCAGGCATGGATCTTACAGGACTTTTTCATATCTTTGGATGACTAGACAACTATACTAAATGCACCCTGGCTAGTCTTCAACTCTATTTGCCATTTGTTTAGTGTTGTCGATCTCTTCCTCCACCTCTTCCACCTAAAATCCCATGTCTACCTCTTCTTCCACTTTGACCTTGGCCCCCCTGGTTGAAGCATGTCAGTTTATTTTGGATTCTTTCTATGTTTTCTTAAGTCAGTTCCCTAAAAAATATATAAAACAAAAATTAATAAAATAAAACAGAAAAAACACAGTTTTTGAATTACTCCTCACTTGCCTCTTCCACTTATACCTTCATGTACATCTCCTCCACCAGAATCTACGCCTCCAGGTTCAAGACTATAAGTTTTAGTTTTGTTAATTCCAGGTTGTTTCAAGTCAGTTACATGGAAAAAAAATGAAAAAAAGAAAAAATATATAGCAAAACAACAGAAAAAAAGTGTTGTATTATTTCCTCCTTGTCTCTTTCACCTACATCACCACATCCACCTCTTACCCCACTTGGATTTACACCTCCTGTTTTTTAATTTTTAATTGCTAGTTTTACTTTTTGAAATTCTAGATTGTTCTAAGTCAGATCGATAAAAAAACAAGAAAAAAAGACAGAAAAAAAACAGCAAAAAACAATGCTGGATTTAACCCCCCTCTTGCCTCTTCCACCTATAACACCACCTCTTCCTCCACTTGGACCTATGCCCCCTGGTTCTAGATTGCTAGTTTTAGTTTTGTCAATTTTAGGTTGTTTTAAATTAGTTTCATAAAAAAATAAAAAAACTGAAAAAAAAAACAATACTAAAAAACAGTGTTGAGTTACTCCACTCTTGCCTCCACCTCTACCACCACATCCATCTCTTTCACAACTTAGACTTATGACACAGTGTTGTATTAATCCCACCTATACCATCACATACATATTGTCCTTTACTTGGCCTTGTTCCTCCTGGTTCAAGGTTATTATTTTATATTTCTGCTCTGCTTAGTGTAGTATGTGCAGTCAGTGATCTATTAGTATACCCAAGTCTTTTTCACACATGTTGTTGCTTAGTTCTATTTCTCCGATTCTAAAGATATCATTTTTGTTTTTCTTGCCCAGATGTAGAATCTTGCTTTTCTCCCTGTTAAATACCATTCTATTAGTCGCTGCCCATTGTTCAAGCTTAATTGGATCCTTTTGAATCCTTTCTCTGCCTTCTATAGTGTTAGCTTACCTTTCTCATTTAGCATCATCTGCAAATTTGATTAGTTTACGTTCAGTTCCTTTATGTAGATCATTTATAAAAATGTTGAACAATGCTGGGACCAGGACAGAGACTTTTGGTACCCAACTTTAAACCCTTTTCCAGCAGGATGTGCAACCATTTATTACCACTCTTAGAGTACGATTACTGAGCCAGTTATGAATCCACCTAACTATAGCCTTGTCAATACCATACTCGGTAACATTTTTAGAAGCTAACTTGACTTTTAATATGCATGTTCACTCAATGGGCAATACTACTGTGAACAAATTTACATGCCACCCACTGTGCCTCAGAAACTGGAGGTTTTCTACAAATGCCAATACTGGCCTAATTTCCTTCACAGAAGACTTTTGCAAGATGACGTCCTCGGTACTGGAGACTATAGACCAATTTTCCCTGATATTTGTAACAATTTTAACAACCATCAGTGGCTTTTCTGAATGCTCAATTCTATTTACACATCAGAAAACCATAGATCTCTAAAAATTAACCTTTATTAGCAATAATTAAAAAAGAAAAATCAAACAATTTTTGTAGTTGTCATAGAAAGGTGCACAAAATTGAAAATAAATAAAAAATGGGGAGCATAATAACTTAACTAGGGCTGATCTCTCCTTAGGTTGGTCATAGATTCACCCCTCCTACCATCGGAGGTTGGCACCCTAGTTTGTTGACATAATGGTCATCAGTAATGGTCATCAGTAGCCCTAAAGGCACTAGTGCAGCCTTAAAATCTTACACACTAAATTATACACATAAAAAACACACACATACAAAATTATTAGACAGTGATACCCAATTGAAAATTATCTCGCAGTAGATCTCAGGAGAGATACTGCAAAAAAATTGCAGAGTCACATAAGCGCCCTGTTTAAATATTAGGGCCAAAATCTGTAGTCACATTAGTGATCATTTTTAGGGTACAGTCCAGATAATAATATACTCAGATCAATATCCCTATTGCACAATGCCCATAAGGTTTATATAATCCTGTCACATGCACATCCATAGTCTAGTGGCATATATACCAATAGTTCCTTGCATGCCCAAAAAGTAACAAATCCAGGGATCAATATCTCTATTGCACAATGCCCATAAAGTTCATGTAATCTTATGTCATATACAGTACATCAATAACGAATGCATGACCAAAAATGACAAAGAACAGGGTACTATCAAACTGAACATAGTACTGAACTCCCACAACTAAATAAGTGGTCTCATTTCTCTCCTTTTAGACAGACCAGCACATCAATGGGTATACATTTAAATAATTTCAAAAAAAGTTTCCACATAGTCGTGGTACTTATCAGCCATTGTTCAGCTCCCTCTATAGCCCAACATGTTTCTCCCTTGTGAATGCTCAATCCTAACACCTTAAAAACATTAATGCCAGCTCTATAAATCTACAAATACAAGGGATAATGCCCGGTCCATCACCACATACATGTCCATTGATTCAGTCATGGATAGTAAACAAGCCGTAATGTACCCATTAGAGTTCCTGAATTTCTGTTGCCTCCTGGAATGCTACCGCATAGGTCTCAATAATTTTGCTTAGAAACTTAGACCCATCAAAATTATGTAACAGCACAAGGTTTTGTGTTAAGAATCTCATGCCCAGCAATATTGAAGCCACTGTTCTTATGGGAAACTCTAAAAGACAAAATATTTACATTCCGCATATCACCTTGATACAAAGCAACGTGACCTTCCATTTTAAGAGTCTGCAGTTCCCAATCTGACTTACATTTGCTATAACTATAAGCAAAGCACAAAGTCAATCACTTAAAGTCATCAGCATTAATCTGGAGAGCCTGTGTTTTTCACATGGTCACCTCTACTTTCCTTGCTCTAGGATTGGTAACTCCAAAAATCTATTCCTATATGCACCTGAAGGTAAAATGAAAAACATTGTATACCAAAAAGCGACAGATATGCATCTGCAAATTAAACTTACTCCTTTGTCCGTAAACCATTGATAGGTTACACTAAGGGAAAAGGGTGAAGGGTTGCATTACGCTTTCCCCAGCTTTATTTTTTAAATGTTTGTGAATTCTGTATTTGAAAATTGCTGTTGTTCGCCTCAGTGTTATGACAAATATATAAAAATAAACAACTATTAACACCAAACTAACTAAAAAGAGTTGAAAAAACAAATTTTAGACGCTGAAGATGTCAACTTCAGGGTGAAACTAGAAATGTAACCTTAGCAAGCGTAACCAACAATTTAACATATTTTCCACAAGCAAAGCTGCAATATTTTGCTAGGATTTAATAAAATTTAAAGAACCCCATTAAATGTATGACTGTAATCTAATGACCTTGTATCAATTGTTATTTTTTTTTTCAGCATTAGGAATGTTTCCGTTGGTTAGCTAGTAATATACTCATTGTATAAAGGCCACAAAGGCCAAACATCTTTGCTACTGTTAGGGAAACTATCATAATATAAAAACAATGTGTCTCCCTTCATCTGTAAACAAACTAAATACTATTACAGTAAGAAATAGGGACACTAGTAGTCAATGCTAATGCTAGGTTATAATGTTCTCTCCAGAACAATTTTCTAATCTAAATATACTCAGGTACAGAATGTTGTTACAAGATTTTCTATTCATTTAGGAAACTAATAAGATAGGTACTTGCATTTGCTTTGTTTATTTGTCTATTTGTTTTTGCACAGCAGGATCGTCTCATTTGTTTGTTGGATATAATTTCCAAAAGAGTCCTTGAAGGCAGTCAGCTGAAAAGTACAATATGCAAATGACTGGAGTACTTTGTTAGCTCAAGAAGCATATAATGTAACTACATGGATCAAACCTATCTACTTACTCATCACCTATTCTCTTATTTACATTTTTTTCATAAATTACTGCATTTTTGTAAATTAAATACACAATGTAAATGTATCTTCTCATAAAATTCCAGCTGTTAAATTTGGACCACATTGTGATTTAGTAATGAAAAGTGATGGCAGGAGCTTTAGAAATGATCCTTTAAGTTCCTTTGTAATTAATAAATACATGATCATTTATTTTACACGCAAACCGATTATTCATGAGTAGTGATTTTTTTTTAACTTTCATAACCATTTGTTTTGTATTTAAACATATTTAATATTTGAAAATAAACCGGCAAACCACATCCGGACAAAGGAGGAAATATATTGTCTTAGAGAAATGTTTACCAATTGCTATATTTATCTTGTTTTTTCTATACTGTCAATCAGCCATAAAATTAAAACTGCCTTCATAAAATGGCATATGTTCATTTTATCCACTTAATGACCACTAATAAGTGTTTTTACTGACCTGAGATATAAGAGAATATCATCTCCCAACATGTGAAAATGCAGCAGCTATCAGCTATACACTATAGAGGACAACCTGCTGCATCAGTCATGATCAGTGTTGGTACCGAGCATGGCCGTTTAACCCTTTAAATACTGCTTTCAATAATGAATATGGCACCAAGATGGTTATCAGAGTGTGTGGCCTCCCTTTTTAACCTTATTAGCACATTGAGATCATAATTGTAACGTCCTGAAAGTTGACGTGGCAATTCATGGACAAATAATGGCCTTAGTGTCTGTCAGCTATAGTGACCTGTTCAGAAGTTGTCCACATTTTGGTGGAATAATTATATTTCATTTTTTAACTCCTGTCTTTGAGCTTTGCACTAATTCCTGAAATGCCCCTGAAGGCTTAATGATACCTGATAGCAGTTTTGTATATGCCAAATGGTGCTGTTTTTAAAGTGGTATCCTTTGGCAGTTTTCCAATATATACAGTGCCTACAAGTAGTATTCAACCCCCTGCAGATTTAGCAGGTTTAATAAGATGCAAATAAGTTAGAGCCTTCAAACTTCAAACAAGAGCAGGATTTATTAACAGATGCATAAATCTTACAAACCAAAAAGTTTTGTTGCTCAGTTAAATTTTTATAAATTTTAAACATAAAAGTGTGGGTCAATTATTATTCAACCCCTAGGTTTAATATTTTGTGGAATAACCTTTGTTTGCAATTACAGCTAATAATCGTCTTTTATAAGACCTGATCAGGCCGGCACAGGTCTCTGGAGTTATCTTGGCCCACTCCTCCATGCAGATCTTCTCCAAGTTATCTAGGTTCTTTGGGTGTCTCATGTGGACTTTAATCTTGAGCTCCTTCCACAAGTTTTCAATTGTGTTAAGGCCAGGAGACTGACTAGGCCACTGCAACACCTTGATTTTTTGCCTCTTGAACCAGGCCTTGGTTTTCTTGGCTGTGTACTTTGGGTCGTTGTCTTGTTGGAAGATGAAATGACGACCCATCTTAAGATCCTTGATGGAGGAGCGGAGGTTCTTGGCCCCTTGGCTGAGAAACAGCCCCACAGCATGATGCTGCCACCACTATGCTTGACTGTAGGGATGGTATTCTTGGGGTCGTATGCAGTGCCATCCAGTCTCCAAATGTCACGTGTGTGGTTGGCACCAAAGATCTCTCTCGATCTTGGTCTCATCATACCAGAGAACCTTGAACCAGTCAGTCTCAGAGTCCTCCAAGTGATCATGAGCAAACTGTAGACGAGCCTTGACATGACGCTTTGAAAGTAAAGGTACCTTACGGGCTCGTCTGGAACGGAGACCATTGCGGTGGAGTACGTTACTTATGGTATTGACTGAAACCAATGTCCCCACGGCCATGAGATCTTCCCGGAGCTCCTTCCTTGTTGTCCTTGGGTTAGCCTTGACTCTTCGGACAAGCCTGGCCTCGGCACGGGAGGAAACTTTCAAAGGCTGTCCAGGCCGTGGAAGGCTAACAGTAGTTCCATAAGCCTTCCACTTCCGGATGATGCTCCCAACAGTGGAGACAGGTAGGCCCAACTCCTTGGAAAGGGTTTTGTACCCCTTGCCAGCCTTGTGACCCTCCACGATCTTGTCTCTGATGGCCTTGGAATGCTCCTTTGTCTTTCCCATGTTGACCATGTATGAGTGCTGTTCACAAGTTTGGGGAGGGTCTTAAATAGTCAGAAAAGGCTGGAAAAAGAGATAATTAATCCAAACATGTGAAGCTCATTGTTCTTTGTGCCTGAACTACTTCTTAATACTTTAGGGGAACCAAACAGAATTCTGGTGGGTTGAGGGGTTGAATAATAAATGACCCTCTGAAAAGACTTTTCACAATTTAAAAAAAAAATAAACAAAGAAATAACATTCTTTTTTGCTGCAGTGCATTTCACACTTCCAGGCTGATCTACAGTCCAAATGTCACAATGCCAAGTTAATTCCAAATGTGTAAACCTGCTAAATCTGCAGGAGGTTGAATACTACTTGTAGGCACTGTAAGTCGCTCAATGTCAGTTCAAGATTGAATAGATTCCTAAAATAATGAGTTCTGTAAATTTCTTTGAAAACAATGAAACATTGCTGCTACATGTTTAACCCCTTACCGACCTCCGCCACACTATTACTGCGGAGGTCGGATACCCTGCTTTGATGTGGGCTCCGGCAATTCACCCGCCGCTATTAATTAGTTAAATGCCACTGTCAAATGCTGACAGCGGCATTTACCAGGCCCTTCCGGCCGCGAGGCCGGAAAGGTTCGCATCACCGACCCCTGTCACATGATCGGGGGTCAGCAATGCGTCAGGATAGTAACCATAGAGGTCCTTAGACCTCTATGATTACTGATGCTGGCTTGCTGTGAGCGCCACCCTGTGGTCGGCGCTCACAGCAAGCCTGTTATTAAGCTACATAGGAGCGATTTCATGATCGCTCCTATGTTGCAGAGCTGATCAAGTTGTGCCAGCTTCTAGTCTCCCATGGAGGCTATTGAAGCATGGCAAAAGTAAAAAAAAATGTTTAAAAAAATATGAAAAAATAAAAAAATATAAAAGTTGAAATCAGCCCCCTTTCGCCTCATTCAAAATAAAACAATAAAATAATCAAACCTACACTTATTTGGTATTGCCCGATCTATCAATAAAAAAAAGCATTAACCTGATCGCTAAACAGCGTAGCGAGAAAAAAATTTGAAACGCCAGAATTACGTTTTTTTGGGTCGCCGGGACATTGCATTAAAATAGTATCATTAAAAACATCAGCTCGGCGTGCAAAAAAAAAGCCCACACCTGACCCCAGATCACGTAAATGGAAGGCTACGGTATCGGAAAATTACGCAATTTTTTTTTTTTTAGCAAAGTTTGGAAATTTATTTACCACTTAAATAAAACATAGCCTAGATATGTTTGGTGCCTATGAACTCGTAATCACCTGGAGAATCATAATGGCAGGTCGGTTTCAGCATTTAGTAAACCTAGCAAAAAAGCCAAACAAAAAACAAGTGTGGGATTGCACTTTTTTTGCAATTTCTCCACACATGAAATTTTTTTCCCGTTGTCTAGTACATGACATGCTAAAACCAATTATGTCGTTCAAAAGTGCAACTTGTCCCACAAAAAAAAGCCCTCACATGGCTATATTGATGAAAAAATTAAAAAGTTATGGCTCTGGGAAGGAGGGGAGTGAAAAACGAGTACACAAAAACGGAAAAGGGCAAGGTCTTGAAAGGGTTAAACCTTTTAACTTCCTCAAAAAGTAAAAGAATATTTAACAGACGGTGCTGATGAAAAGCACACATGACATAAATGTTACTTATTAACATTTTTGTGTGGTGTGACTATCTGGATTAAAGGAATAATCATTCAAAGTTTGAAAATGCAATTTTGGGGAATTTTTTGACAAATTTCTGAATTTTTTTTTAGAAATAAATACAAAACTTATCTATTTAAATTTACCATTAACATAAATTAAAATGTATTACTAAAAACAGTCTCAAATTAACTGCCAAATGTTGAAACATTTCAGAGTTAATGCCCCATAAAATGACATGTCAGATTTGAAAAATTTGGCTTGGTCACTAAGTCACTAAAGGGTTATGTTGTCTAAATAGTTTTGACTCATCAACATAAATAAGTCCTCAAAATCTCTAAAGGTATCATTTGTAACCTGGCACCAAGAAGTATGTATGCTTACAGTGTTATAAACTGCGGGTCTAGGCATTCATAGATAAGGCTTGTATTTTCCAATACATTACACAGATGCTCCCTCCATAAGATTTCAATCTAAGGAATCTTCACCCTGTGGAAAGAGGCCACTGACATCTGGGAAAACTATTGTCATAATAGAGAGTAATTCATCTGTACCATCTTTTTCTGTTGGTATATTAAGTGTTAAATGTTAAAATATTACACCACATGAATGACAGGTTTCAAGGTTTCTCAAAAGAAGAACAATTCCCAGAGCATCATAATGTCTCTGCTTGCTTGTCTTGTCTTCTTGCCACAAGCAATCTTGATATGATTTATAGAAAAGGTAAGTGACACACATTTACTTGGCCACCCAAAAGGTGTAAAAATGTGATTCATTAGACTATTTTCTTCCATTACTCCATGATCCAGTTCTGATGGCAAAATTATAGGGACTTTTGGCTGTGAGCAGGAGTAGGCCTCTCTAACCTTTTGACATTGCCAGTATGAACTTTTTTGAACAATTTGAACTAAAGTACCATGTATATTCGAGTATAAGCCGACCCGAGTATAAGCTGAGACCCCTAATTTTGCCACAAAAAACAGGAAAACTTATTGACTCAAGTATAAGCCTAGCATGGGAAAAGCAGCAGCTACCGGAACATTTCAAAAATAAAAATAGATACCAATAAAAGTAAAATTAATTGAGACATCAGTAGGTTAAGTGTTTTTGAATATCCATATTGAATCAGGAGCCCCATATAATGCTCCATACAATTCATGATGGGCCTCATAAGATGCTCCATACAAAATACGCCCCATATAATGCTCCATAAAGTTAATGATGGGCCCCATAAGATGCTCCATATCAAAATATGCCCCATATAATGCTTCATAAAAAGTTAATGATGGCCCCATAAGATGCTCCATAGAATATTATGCCCCATATAATGCTGCACAAAGGTTGATGGCCCCATTAGATGCTCTATAGATTATGCCCCATATAATGCTGCACAAAGGTTGATGGCCCCATAAGATGCTCCATAGATTATGCCCCATATGATGCTGCACAAAGGTTTATGGCCCCATAAGATGCTCCATAGATTATGCCCCATATAATGCTGTACAAATGTTGATGGCCCCATAAGATGCTCCATAGCATATTATGCCCCATATGCAGCTGCTATAAAAAAAGACATACTCACCTCTCGTCGCTCAGACCCCCGTCACTTGCAATATTCACCTGTCCCGTTCCACCGCCGTGCGCCGCTGTGTCTTCTGGGTTTCTGCAGTGACTGATCAGGCAGAGGGCGAACACTAAACATGTCATCGTTCTTTCTGACCTGAACATCACAGCCAGAGGACACGGAAGGCGGAGCCCGGCAGTGGAATGAGGATAGGTGAATATCGCATGGCTCATCCTCCCCGGTTATACTCACACCCTCCTAACGCGGTCCCTGCTTCTCAGATGCGATGGTCTCTGGTGCCTGCAACTTATTCCTCTATTCAGCGGTCACATGGTACCGCTCATTGAAGTTACATTAATATTTGCAGAGATGTGGGTGTCATGGGAGTTTTTTTCATGAAAAGTGAGACCTGATGAACTACGGTCGTTTCACGCCGTGCTGGCGATTATACGGGTCCATTTTGCCAATATAGTATATATAAGATAGTATAGACACACATATTGTTATAGCCTCCCGAGGAAGCCCACATGAAATGCGTGTCAAGGCTGGGAGTCGGGAGTCACACAGGCATTTACATAGGTAAGAACCATTCCTGAACTAATCACTTTAATTTTGACTTCTTAAAGGAGTATCTACAAAATCATTCATCTGGGCAGCTTTTTTCAGGAGCACTATTCCCCCAATCCTTACTCTACATTGTTATGTGTTGACCCCAGATTTGCTCTACCTGAGTCTTTCATGATCTATCTTCATGCTTTTGTACTACTATTTATTCTGATTGATTTTTTAAAATATTGTTGTATGATGTAATAATAAAGATGTTTGCATTAACTATAGACAGACTGCTTTGACTCAATGCCGCTCAGTATTTATTTGTATACAATATAGTTTTGGTCAAATATCTGACCTGGTTTGCAGTCGATATATTTAGCGGTCTGGTCTGGAGTCTTTATTTGTTTACAGGTTCTTCTATGGCACCAGGATAAGGATAAAGGTTCTGATTCAAGAACTGTGTTATCTGGGTTGGGGTTTTCATTAATTAGTTCATTTTTGGACTATAGGATGCACTTTTATCCCCCAAAATTTTGCTGAAAAATTAGGGCGCGTCTTATAGTCAGAGTATACTTACAAGTAGTGTGGTGGCAGCAGAAGTCGGGCGATTCTGCCATGGTTCCATTCCGACACTGCAGGCCAATGATCACACTAAAAAGAGAACTCTGGATAATCTTAGAGAAGTCTTGTTGTCAGCAAAAACAAATAAACTAATTAGTCAAGATGAATACTCTTTCCTCTTCCCTCAACATCCAGTAATGGCCACGTTCTACTGTCTCCCAAAAATCCACAAAGGGTACTCCTCCTTAAAAGGGAGGCCTATAGTATCTGGGATTGGGAGTATCTGTCATTATATAGGAACATATGTGGATGATATTCTGAGACTGTTTGTCAATACGTTACCATCATACATCAGAGATACAACGGACCTGCTTCTAAAATTAGAAGGGGTACCAATTGATGTAGACACAATGCTGGCCAGCATTGATGTAGAGGCCTTATATTCATCCATACTGCACAACAGTGGTATAGGAGGTGTTAGACACTTCTTATCTACAAGGGGATGTCAATATGAACAACATAATGATTTCGTTCTTGACCTTTTGGATTTCTCCTTAAAGAATAATTTTTTTACCTTTGATGGAAAAACCTACCACCAGCTCAGGGGCACCGCTATGGGCAATCCATCTGCACCAAGTCATGCAAATTTGTTCCTGGGCTGGTGGGAGGATACAATCGTTTTCTCAGAGGATTTAAGTGAGTTTACAAGATGTATAGACCTTTGGTTAAGGTTTATAGATGATGTCTTCATTCTCTGGAAGGGCACAAGGGAGATGTTTACATCCTTCATCGCCCTCCTCAACATCAATGAAATAGGATTACGATTTACTTCCGTATTGGAGGCGCAAAGTCTACCATTCCTTGATGTCTTGATTAGTAAAACAGAGAATGGAGACACTCTAACTACATCTATTTTCCGAAAACCTACGTCAACCAATTCCTTACTAAGGTGGGATAGTCACCACCCTATGGCACAGAAAAGGGGAATGCCTAAAGGGCAATATCTGAGATTAAAACAAAATTGTTCTGACAATAAAGATTTTAAAATCAAGGCCCATGATTTAAGAGGGAGGTTTCAAAGACGGGGATATCCCGACCGGGTACTAAGAGAGGCGTTTCATTATGCACAACATCAACAAAGAGAGAATTTATTAACACCAAAAACGAAGAATAAGGTAAATCAAGGACCTATTCGTTTAATCACTACTTTTGATAACGGAGCGGCAGCAGTAAAATATATCCTGATGAAGCATTGGAATGTGCTTCAAATGGATGAGGACATAGTGGAAGCTATAGGTGGGATACCACAAATTACATACAGGAAGGGTAAGTCCCTAAAGAACAGATTGATACATAGCCATCTGAGGAAACCCCAGGATAAAAAGACTTGGTTGCCAGAGAAACCAAAAGGGTGCTTTAAATGTGGAAGGTGTGTGGCCTGTGCATCAATACAACCAGGTAGGGAATTTATGAATGACCACACACATGAAAGTTTGAGATCAAACATTTTGTCAACTGCAAGACTACGGGAGTCATATATAAGGCGTCGTGCATATGCGGAAAATCATATGTGGGAAAAACAACAAGGGAGTTTAGGAGAAGGGTTAGAGAGCATGTGGGAGACATACTGTACATAACAGTAGAGACACCCCGCTGGCAAAACATGTGAACAGTCATCATGGGGGTAAAAGTGAGGCCATTAAATTTATGGGCATTGACAAAGTGGAACCACCAGTGAGAGGTGGTAACTATGACAAATTAATATTGCAAAGAGAATGTAAATGGATCTTTTGGCTAGATACACAGCAACCACTAGGATTAAATGAACAGCTGAATTATAGCTGCTTTTTATGAGCAAGGTGGTTATTAATGATGTGTTTTCCTCCTTCCCCCTCCCCCCTCCCTCCTACTCCATCTCACTCCCACTATATCTCTTTTTTTATCATATGGGACCTGTGTTCTCACTTGGTAAGGTGTATGGTGGGCCTGCGGGAAAATTAAGCCTATAAAATAGATTTTTATGAGTTTATCATACTTACCAATATGACAGAAACTTATACTGAGCTGTATTAACAGTTTATATCAGTTCGAAGAGTCCACTATTGGAATAACAACGGCAGGTATGGACCTGATAATGCCTATGCTGAA
Organism: Ranitomeya variabilis; assembly: GCF_051348905.1. Classification (NCBI taxonomy): domain Eukaryota; kingdom Metazoa; phylum Chordata; class Amphibia; order Anura; family Dendrobatidae; genus Ranitomeya; species Ranitomeya variabilis. Next base: position 1,074,613,140 of record NC_135232.1, on the reverse strand, counting down.
TATTAATAGAATGGACCTAAATATCGTGGGTAGGTCATTCCAATAACTTTAACTACGAATACTATGTAGTAGATATGGTGTCAGGGATTAATAATGGCTGCAAAAATAGCTTTTATAAATAAGTTCCACACTAAAAAGAAATATTGACCCACATGCAGGTACAAATATCACCTTAGCAAGGGATTAAAAGTTGGTTGAAAGTATAATTTTGTTTGATTTTAGAGATTTTGATTGCGGTATCGGAGGGTCCTTTATCAGACTTGCCTATATGGCTATGTCTAGCCAATTGACATATGTAGTAACAACTCATAGAGAGATGTATTATGTTTAGCACCAGCGATCGTGCAATTAACCCCTTCACCCCCAAGGGTGGTTTGCACGTTAATGACCGGGCCAATTTTTACAATTCTGACCACTGTCCCTTTATGAGGCTATAACTCTGGAACGCTTTGACGGATCTTGGCGATTCTGACATTGTTTTCTCGTGACATATTGTACTTCATGTTAAAGGTAAAATTTATTCGATATAACTTGCGTTTATTTGTGAAAAAAATGGAAATTTGGCGAAAATTTTGAAAATTTTGCAATTTTCCAACTTTGAATTTTTGTGCCCTTAAATCACAGACATATGTCACGCAAAATACTTAATAAGTAACATTTCCCACATGTCTACTTTACATCAGTACAATTTTGGAACCAAAATTTTTTTTTGTGACGGAGTTATAAGGGTTAAAAGTTGACCAGCAATTTCTCATTTTTACAACACCATTTTTTTTTAGGGACCACATCTCATTTGAAGTCATTTTGAGGGGTCTATATGATAGAAAATACTCAAGTGTGACACCATTCTAAAAACTGCACCCCTCAAGGTGCTCAAAACCACATTCAAGAAGTTTATTAACCCTTCAGGTGTTTCACAGGAATTTTTGGAATGTTTAAATAAAAATGAACATTTAACTTTTTTTCACACAAAATTTATTTCAGCTCCAATTTGTTTTATTTTACCAAGGGTAACAGGAGAAAATGGACCCCCAAAGTTGTTGTACAATTTGTCCTGAGTACGATGATACCCCATATGTGGGTGTAAACCATTGTTTAGGCGCATGGCAGAGCTTGGAAGGGAAGGAGCGCCATTTGACTTTTCAATGCAAAATTGACTGGAATTGAGATGGGACGCCATGTTGCGTTTGGAGAGCCCCTGATGTGCCTAAACATTGAAACTCCCTACAAGTGACACCATTTTGGAAAGTAGACCCCCTAAGGAACTTATCTAGATGTGTGGTGAGCACTTTGACCCACCAAGTGCTTCACAGAAGTTTATAATGCAGAGCCGTAAAAATAAAAAATCATATTTTTTCACAAAAATGATCTTTTCGCCCCCAATTTTTTATTTTCCCAAGGGTAAGAGAAGAAATTGGACCCCAAAAAATGTTGTGCAATTTGTCCTGAGTACGCTGATACCCCATATGTGGGTGTAAACCATTGTTTGGGCGCATGGCAGAGCTTGGAAGGGAAGGAGCGCCATTTGACTTTTCAATGCAAAATTGACTGGAATTGAGATGGGACGCCATGTTGCGTTTGGAGAGCCCCTGATGTGCCTAAACATTGAAACTCCCTACAAGTGACACCATTTTGGAAAGTAGACCCCCTAAGGAACTTATCTAGATGTGTGGTGAGCACTTTGACCCACCAAGTGCTTCACAGAAGTTTATAATGCAGAGCCGTAAAAATAAAAAATCATATTTTTTCACAAAAATGATCTTTTCGCCCCCAATTTTTTATTTTCCCAAGGGTAAGAGAAGAAATTGGACCCCAAAAAATGTTGTGCAATTTGTCCTGAGTACGCTGATACCCCATATGTGGGTGTAAACCATTGTTTGGGCGCATGGCAGAGCTTGGAAGGGAAGGAGCGCCATTTGACTTTTCAATGCAAAATTGACTGGAATTGAGATGGGACGCCATGTTGCGTTTGGAGAGCCCCTGATGTGCCTAAACATTGAAACTCCCTACAAGTGACACCATTTTGGAAAGTAGACCCCCTAAGGAACTTATCTAGATGTGTGGTGAGCACTTTGACCCACCAAGTGCTTCACAGAAGTTTATAATGCAGAGCCGTAAAAATAAAAAATCATATTTTTTCACAAAAATGATCTTTTTGCCCCCAATTTTTTATTTTCCCAAGGGTAAGAGAAGAAATTGGACCCCAAAAAATGTTGTGCAATTTGTCCTGAGTACGCTGATACCCCATATGTGGGTGTAAACCATTGTTTGGGCGCATGGCAGAGCTTGGAAGGGAAGGAGCGCCATTTGACTTTTCAATGCAAAATTGACTGGAATTGAGATGGGACGCCATGTTGCGTTTGGAGAGCCCCTGATGTGCCTAAACATTGAAACTCCCTACAAGTGACACCATTTTGGAAAGTAGACCCCCTAAGGAACTTATCTAGGTGTGTTTTGAGAGCTTTGAACCCCCAAGTGTTTCACTACAGATTATAACGCAGAGCCGTGAAAATAATTTTTTTTTTTTTCTCAAAAATGATTTTTTAGCCCCCAGCTTTGTATTTTTACAAGGGTAACAGAATAAATTGGACCCCAAAATTTGTTTTCCAATTTGTCCTGAGTACGCTGATACCCCATATGTGGGGGGGAACCACTGTTTGGGCGCATGACAGAGCTCGGAAGGGAAGGAGCGCCATTTGGAATGCAGACTTAAATGGATTGGTCAGCAGCCGTCATGTTGCATTTGCAGAGCCCCTGATGTACCCAAACAGTACAAACCCCCCACAAGTGACCCCATATTGGAAACTAGACCTCCCAAGGAACTTATCTAGATGTGTTTTGAGAACTTTGAACCCCCAAGTGTTTCACTAAAGTTTATAGCGCAAAGCCGTGAAAATAAAAATTCTTTTTTTTTTCTCACAAAAATGATTTTTTTAGCCCCCAGTTTTGTATTTTCACAAGGGTAACAGGATAAATTAGACCCCAAAAGTTGTTGTCCAATTTGTCCTGAGTACGCTGATACCCCATATGTCGGGGGGAACCACTGTTTGGGCGCATGACAGAGCTCGGAAGGGAAGGAGCGCCATTTGGAATGCAGCCTTAAATGGATTGGTCTGCAGGCGTCACGTTGCATTTGCAGAGCCCCTGATGTACCCAAACAGTACAAACCCCCCACAAGTGACCCCATATTGGAAACTAGACCTCCCAAGGAACTTATCTAGATGTGTTGTGAGAACTTTGAACCCCCAAGTGTTTCACTACAGTTTATAATGCAGAGCCGTGAAAATAAAACATCTTTTTTTTCCCACAAAAATGATTTTTAGCCCCCCAAATTTTTATTTTCCTAAGGATAACAAGAGAACTTGGACCCCAGAAGTTGTTGTTCAATTTGTCCCGAGTACGCTGATAACACATATGTTGGGGTAAACCCCTTTTTGGGCGCACGGGAGAGCTCGGAAGGGAAGGAGCACTGTTTTACTTTTTCAACGCAGAATTGGCTGGAATTGAGATTGGACGCCATGTCGCGCTTGGAGAGCCCCTGATGTGCCTGGACAGTGGAAACCCCCCAATTCTACCTGAAACCCTAACCCAAACACACCCCTAACCCTAATCCCAACGGTAACCCTAACCACACCCCTAGCCCTGACACACCCATAATTCTAATCCCAACCCTAATCCAAACGTAAATGTAATCCAAACCCTAACCCTAACTTTAGCCCCAACCCTAACTTTAGCCCCAACCCTAACTTTACCTCCAACCCTAGCCCTAACCCTACCCCTAACCCTAACCCTAAACGTGACTGAAATACGTGGCACTGAAATACGTGGCACTGAAATACGTGGCACTGAAATACGTGGCACTGAAATACGTGATACGTGGCACTTAAATACGTGGCACTGAAACACGTGGCACTGAAATACGTGGCACTGAAATACGTGGCACTGAAATACGTGGCACTGAAATACGTGATACGTGGCACTTAAATACGTGGCACTGAAACACGTGGCACTGAAATACGTGGCACTGAAATACGTGGCACTGAAATACGTGGCACTGAAATACGTGGCACTGAAATAAGTGGCACTGAAATATGTGATATGTGGCACTTAAATACGTGGCACTGAAATACGTGGCACTGAAATACGTGGCACTGAAATACGTGGCACTGAAATACGTGGCACTGAAATACGTGGCACTGAAATACGTGGCACTGAAATACGTGATACGTGGCACTTAAATACGTGGCACTGAAACACGTGGCACTGAAATACGTGGCACTGAAATACGTGGCACTGAAATATGTGGCACTGAAATACGTGGCACTGAAATACGTGCAACTGAAATACGTGGTACTAAAATATGTGGCACTGAAATACGTGATACGTGGCACTGAAATACGTGGCACTGAAACACGTGGCACTGAAATACGTGATACGTGGCACTGAAATACATGGCACTGAAATACGTGGCACTGAAATACGTGGCACTGAAATACGTGGCACTATGACTGTCAGAAAATGTTCATTAAACGGTTAGGGGTGAGGTTAGGGGTAGAGTTAGGGTTAGGGTTTGGATCTCTATCACCTTGATGGTGGTGGGTGGCTTTTCAGTGTGTTTTCTGTTTTTTTCGATAAAAATGCATGCGTTTTTAACGCAAACAAACGCATGTGCTTAAAAACGCAAGAAAATACTGCAGGTTGTATTTCTGAAAATGAACGCATGCAGAAAAAAACCGCATGCGTTTGAAAACGCGACCAAACGCGTACAAAAAAACCGCATGCGTTTTCAATGTTAAATATAGGGAAAAAACACATGCGTTTTTTTGTGCAAAAAACGCTGCAGACAAAAACGCAAGTGTGAAACCAGCGACGCTTTTTATAGCAAAAAAGTTTTTGCGTCTCCACATTTTGAGACCTATAATTTTTCCACATTTGCTCCACAGAGTCATGTGAGGTCTTGTTTTTTGCGGGACGAGTTGACGTTTTTATTGGTAAAATTTTCGGACACGTGACCGTTTTTGATCGCTTTTTATTCCGATTTTTGTGAGGCAGAATGACCAAAAACCTGCTATTCATGAATTTCTTTTGGGAGAGGCGTTTATACCGTTCCGGGTTTGGTAAAATTGATAAAGCAGTTTTATTCGTCGGGTCAGTATGATTACAGCGATATCTCATTTATATCATTTTTTTTATGTTTTGGCGCTTTTATACGATAAAAACTATTTTATAGAAAAAATAATTATTTTGGTATCACTTTATTCTCAGGACTATAACTTTTTTATTTTTTTGCTGATGATGCTGTATGGCGGCTTGTTTTTTGCGGGACAAGATGACGTTTTCAGCGGTACCATGGATATTTATATCAGTCTTTTTGATCGCGTGTTATTCCACTTTTTGTTCGGCGGTATGGTAATAAAGCGTTGTTTTTTGCCTCGTTTTTTTTTTTTTCTTACGGTGTTTACTGAAGGGGTTAACTAGTGTGGCAGTTTTATAGGTTGGGTCGTTACGGACGTGGCGATACTAAATATGTGTACTTTTATTGTTTGTTTTTTTTTAATTTAGATAAAGAAATGTATTTATGGGAATAATATTTTTTTTTTTTTCATTATTTTGGAATATTTTTTTTTATTTTTTTTTACACATTTGGAAATTTTTTTTTTAACTTTTTTACTTTGCCCCGGGGGGGACAATACAGATCGGTGATCTGCCAGTTTGCATAGCACTCTGACAGATCACCGATCTGCGAGAAGTGCAGGCTGCTTCACAGTGCCTGCTCTGAGCAGGCTTCTGTGAAGCCACCTCCCTCCCTGCAGGACCCGGATCCGCGGCCATCTTGGATCCGGGTCTGGAGCAGGCAGGGAGGGAGGTAAGACCCTCGCAGCAACGCGATCACATCGCGTTGCTGCGGGGGGCTCAGGGAAGCCCGCAGGGAGCCCTCTCCCTGCGCGATGCTTCCCTGCATCGCCGGCACATCGCGATCATGTTTGATCGCGGTGTGCCGGGGGTTAATGTGCCGGGGGCGGTCCGTGACCGCTCCTGGCACATAGTGCCGGATGTCAGCTGCGATATGCAGCCGACACCCGGCCGCGATCGGCCGCGCTCCCCCCGTGAGCGCGGCCGATCGGCTATGACGTACTATCCCGTCGGCGGTCATACGGGCCCACCCCACCTCGACGGGATAGTACGTCAAATGTCGGGAAGGGGTTAAGAGAGGTTATGTATGTCACGCACGCGTCGTTGTTGCTCTTAGATTTGTGGGGAGGGGGCAGTACAGTAAGGAAAATTGTTATTAATTATTGCTAAGGTTCTTTACGAGTTGTCCCCACATAGTTGTGTGTACATAATTGATTGATATACATAACAGCCTCAGAAGGAGAGATACTTGGATGTAAGGACCTGAGATCATGTGACCGTAAGGTAAGCGCTGCAAGCGCTTGCGCCGTGGTCATTTACAGATGGCAGTCGTTGTGCTATAGATAAGGAAGAAAGGTCCTTTACCAGCTGTCCCCATGGGGTAATACATATAGTCAATTGATATATATATAGCAGCAACGGTTGAAGAAATATTCAGATGATAGGACCTGCGGTCATGTGACCGGGAGGTGTAGCGCGAGAAGCGCATGCGCTGTGGTCACTCACAAACGGCAGTCGCTGCATTAGAGATGGTGAGTAAACATGTATATTAAAGCGCATGTGGGTGATTAACCAATAGAACGAGCTGATGAACTAACTAAGGGAAGTGATGTCAGACGCCGTAGAAGTGGAATACCACCCATTACTGATTTAAGAACAGCATGTTTTAGAAAGATAGAGAACACTTTCCCCATTGAGGGCCACCGGCAACACTAGTCGGTATATGCTACTGCAGGCAACTGTTTAAGCCTACTTTAAACTTCCCCTGATGAATTCCCGTAACAGGGGAGGAAACGCGTTGGAAAGATACATCATATAGGGAGGCTACATGATTCATGGGTATCCTTTAAAGCAGGATGACACTTGGGTACTGCCCTTGTTAGGGCAGGAGACATACAGGGGCACAACAAGGAGATATAGACCCCAAGGTCCCCCTCTATAACTGTACATTTGTTCCATCCTGCTGGTGCAGTTTATCCCCATGGAATAAGCTGTGAGAAATGACAGAGAAATACTCATATGGGTGAGATTGAACCAAAACCCTTTTTTTACTTGAGCACTGGTGTTTATGAGCACATGTATTAATATATGATTTATTTATGCTGTTGTTGCATTTTAAAAAGGTTTAATAAATGTTATGTTTTAGCATATGTTGGGGTTGAGCATGCTGTAGTTTTGAATTTTTGCCTATTGGTCAATTAGAGGCAGAAAAGATTTTTCTAGCTCTTTGTGCTGGATTGTTGCAATGATCACACTACCTTCCTAGGCTGGTATGGCAGGTTCAGCAGTGCTCAGTGGTGCAGAGGCTCAGCTGGCATTTTGTGATAGCCTGGAGGCCCCTGCACATCCATTGCATTGATGCAGTGGCCTCTGAGAAAATGGCCGCTGGGGGCGACGCATGCTCAGATTGAGATCTCGGCAATGAGATCTCATCCCGAGATCTCTGCACTGAGATCTCTTCTTTCGAGATCTTGGGTTGAGATCTCATTGCCGAGATATCAACCTGAGAATGCGCTGCCCCTGTGGATATTTTCCCGGATGCAACTGCATCGCAGCAATGGATGTGCAAGGGCCTCTGAGCTTTCACAAAATGCCAGCAGAGCTCCTGCACCACTGAGCACCATCGAACCTGCAACACCAGCCTGTGATGGGATTTCCTGGAGGCCACCGCATTACAGCAATGGATGTGCTGGGGCTCCTGGCTTTCAGGAAATGTCAGCGGAGCCCCATCAACACTAGCACCGCCGAACCTGCCTCATCAGTCTGGGATGGGAGTCATATTACCGGACCAGCGAACACCCCCTGTGACCACACTCCACCAGCGCTGCCGATCCCCCCAGTAAACTGAATTCAGACTGTAAGATGGACCACCATTTGACACATCATTTTTTCCCCTATTTTCCTTCTGAAAATTTGTGATGCTTCTTATGGTCCGGTGCATCTTATAATCTGAAAAATATGGTAGATGGTCTGGTATGGTGTCTGATTAATTTAAAGAATTAAGTCCTAAGGATGAATTTAGCTATGTTGCTATACAAGTTAAGAATCCCTGCAAAAGCAAATAGACAAATTTGTTTTGTTGTAAAACATTCCAGTGATGAGAAAAGGTCGACATGGTTGTCTGAGACAGATGTGCTAGAAAAGGAATGATGGGTCTTCAAGACATCACTTGTGAGTTGATGGATTTATAACATTTTTCTCGTCATCCCTGACATGACCTATTCCACAAAATGTTTTTGTCTAGTCACATTCCTAGTCACTAGTATGTGACCCAACACAGGCTAATAGTTTCTGAGTTGATTTGACACTGTTAATTTGTAGCTACATGTCTTGATGACATAGCTCTAAATATCAACTTTTTGTCAATGCCTCACAGAAGGTTGTGTTTACTAGAGAGTAAAGATGAGTAAAGATCTGGTCAAAACGTGAGAAACAGTCGAAGGCTGACAGATGTGACCCTATTCGGTACAGTAATAACCTCTATTATTAAAACATTACCCTATGTCATAATTGTGAACAAAGGTCAATCAGGACTGAGACCCCGACTAATGGACATCAAGCCTTGGGTGGCTATATAAACATAATGTCCAGCTCAAAGAAAATGTAGGCCAGACAAAGTGTAAAAACCTGAAAAAAATGAGCTAGAATATAAGTTGGTTTGCATGCTATGTGTAGGCGCACGTTCATACTGGCCACTAAACAAACAAAATATAAGGTAATATCAAATACACATTAGACTAATGCTCGCCAAACCCTTCGATGAATTCAGCAACCAGCATAATATTACTGGGGGTGGAGATGTCGATTGCACATGTCTGATATCAGACTACCAATTGCATTGTTCTTCTAGGGAAATTAGCCACTGACCAGCTTGATAATTTGTTGGCTTTCTTATAGAAAACATAGAAGCACTCAACTGAGTGAGCTCTCCTATGTATGGGAGAGTAGGCTGAGATAACTGTCAGCTGAACGATTGATGAAAGCATTATTCAGCTGATGGTCATCTCATGTGTATGGCTGACTTAATTGTCCTTTTCAGGTAAACTTGCATTGGAATGTCTCTGTCTTTACTGCTGTCTGTGTTAGCACTGGCGGAAAGCACCAAATAATAATTAGAGATGATATAAGGTGCGTTAACAGTCCGGGTTCCACCGTGCAGCTAAGACACCTGCTGCTTAGTAATGATGGACTATATGGCAGTATAATGTGAGTACACACATGGGTTAGCTTCACCCGTATGAAGGAAGCAAACCTGTTGCGTCATAGGGCCACGATACCGCACAGAGAGCGCAAGCAAGGCGGCACAGAGCTCTGGCCCAAGACTCAGGGTAAGAGTCCCTCTAGATCTCTTGTGCTCATCACCACTACTGCGGTGCCAGGGAAACAACTAAAGAAATATTTAGCTCACAGGAGTGCATGCAGCGCCGCTCTGGCAGACGCCACTAACCACCCTAAATAGGACCAGGAAAGCGCACTATCTGCGCACGGCGACGCTCTGGCGGTCACTGCTCACTGGATTCAGCAACTTGTGCAGGATAGCACTGTTGGACACTAAGTAGATCTACCATTCGCGAGCAGGCAACAACACTAGGGAAGGGAATGATTCGTAGCTTTCATCCAATGACAGGCATTCATACACATATACAAGTTAATAAGTTTACACCAGCGCATGGCCGAGCTGCCATGCAAACCTTTTATAGCAGTAGCACTCTGGGACCTTCCTGATGGTCCAATAGGAGCCGCAGCAAGATCTCAGCATGTGACCACTGACCTCCAATGGGAGGTCGTCCTGTGGGCATGCTCAGTGTGGGAAAAGCAGGACTTAGTCCCTGAAACATCTGCTCGCTGCTGAACAGTGCTGGCTACAAAGGCAGAGCCTGGAAAAGTAGCAGTACCCAAGTGTACAGCATTAGCTTGCGCCAGACGCTGGGATTGACATCTCTGCTGAGCAGGCTCCACTGCAGCTGGAGGAGAATGGGAGACCGAAGTGCACATGGTTCGAGTTTTCCCCTGTGCAGCGGTGGGAACTCAACACCTAACACTCTGCTCCACAGAGTCTTATGAACAGTAGCTGTCATCTCTTATGTAATGTTACATACAGCTCTGGCAAGAATTAAGGGACCACTGCAAATTGTTTAGTTTGTCTGATTTTTCTCTTTATTGGTATATTTTTGATTAAAATGTAAATTGTTCTTTTAGTCTAAAAACTTCTGACAACATGTCTCCGAATTTCCAAGCAATAAATTTTGTATTTTTTTCTGACAAAGAAAAATGGTCAAAATAAAAAACAACAGTGCTTTCAGAGCTCAGATAATGCAAAGAAAACAAGTTCATAATCATTTAGAAACAACAATACTAATGTTTTAACTCAGAAAGAGATCAGAGATCAATATTTTGTGGAAAAACCATGATTTTTAATCACAGCTTTCATGCGTCTTGGCATGCTTTCCACCAGTCTTTCACACTGCTTCTAACGCAAACCTTTAAGCAGCTCTTCTTTGTTGATGGCTTGTGACTAGTGTTGAGCGATACCGTCCGATACTTGAAAGTATCGGTATCGGAAAGTATCGGCCGATACCGGCAAAGTATCGGATCCAATCCGATACCGATACCCGATACCAATACAAGTCAATGGGACTCAGGTATCGGACGGTATTCCTGATGGTTCCCAGGGTCTGAAGGAGAGGAAACTCTCCTTCAGGCCCTGGGAACCATATTAATGTGTAAAAGAAAGAATTAAAATAAAAAATATCGCTATACTCACCTGTCCGACGCAGCCGGGACCTCAGCGAGGGAACCGGCAGCGTTGTTTGTTTAAAATTTGCGCTTTTACTTGGTTACGTGAGGTCCCGGCTTGTGATTGGTCAGGGCGGCCATGTTGCCGGGACGCGGACCAATCACAGCAAGCCATGACGAAATTACGTCACGGCTTGCTGTGATTGGTCCGCGTCCCGGCAACATGGCCGCCATTAACCAATCACAAGCCGTGACGTCACGGGAGGCTGGACATGCGCGTATTTTGAAAAGCGCGCGTGTCCAGCCTCCAGTGACGTCCCGGCTTATGATTGGTCACGGCGCCATGTTGCCGGGACGCGGACCAATCACAGCAAGCCGTGACGAAATTACGTCACGGCTTGCTGTGATTGGTCCGCGTCCCGGCAACATGGCCGCCATTAACCAATCACAAGCCGTGACGTCACGGGAGGCTGGACACGCGCGCTTTTCAAAATACGCGCGTGTCCAGCCTCCCGTGACGTCCCGGCTTGTGATTGGTTAATGGCGGCCATGTTGCCGGGACGTCACTGGAGGCTGGACACGCGCGCTTTTCAAAATACGCGCATGTCCAGCCTCCCGTGACGTCACGGCTTGTGATTGGTTAATGGCGGCCATGTTGCCGGGACGTCACTGGAGGCTGGGCACGCGCGCTTTTCAAAATACGCGCATGTCCAGCCTCCCGTGACGTCACGGCTTGTGATTGGTTAATGGTGGCCATGTTGCCGGGACGCGGACCAATCACAGCAAGCCGTGACGTAATTTCGTCACGGCTTGCTGTGATTGGTCCGCGTCCCGGCAACATGGCCGCCCTGACCAATCACAAGCCGGGACTTCACGTAACCAAGTAAAAGCGCGAAATTTAAACAAACAACGCTGCCGGTTCCCTCGCTGAGGTCCCGGCTGCGTCGGACAGGTGAGTATAGCGATATTTTTTATTTTAATTCTCTTTTTTACACATTAATACATTAATGTTGTTGCGATACCCGATACCCGATACCACAAAAGTATCGGATCTCGGTATCGGAAATTCCGATACAGCAAGTATCGGCCGATACCCGATACTTGCAGTATCGGAATGCTCAACACTACTTGTGACTATTAGTGTTGAGCGATACCTTCCGATATTCAAAAGTATCGTTATCGGATTGGATCGGCCAATACCGGCAAAATATCGGATCTCGCCGATACTGATACCCGATACCAATACAAGTCAATGGGACACAAATATCGGAAGGTATCCTGGATGGTTCCCAGGGTCTGAAGGAGAGGAAACTCTCCTTCAGGCCCTGGGATCCATATTCATGTAAAAAATAAAGAATACAAATAAAAATTATGGATATACTCACCCCTCCGGCGGACCCTGGACCTTAGCGATGTAACCGGCAGCCTCCGTTCCTAAGAATGCAGAGTGAAGGACCTTTGATGACGTTGCGGCTTGTGATTGGTCGCATGACCACTCATGTGACCGCTCACGCGACCAATCACAAGCTGCGACGTCATCGCAGGTCCTTCACTCTCTGCATTCTTAGGAATGGAGGCAGACGCTTGCAGCGGTGAGAGCCAGGGGCCGTCCGAGGGTGAGTATATCCATATTTTTTATTTTTATTCTTTATTTTTTACATGAATATGGATCCCAGGGCCTGAAGGAGAGTCTCCTCTCCTCCAGACCCTGGGAACCATACATTGGGAACTTCCGATTCCGATTTCCGATATCACAAAAATATTGGAACTTGGTATTGGAATTCCGATACAGCAATTATCGGCCGATACCCGATACTTGCGGTATCGGAATGCTCAAAACTAGTGACTATCCATCATCCTCTTGATCACATTCCAGAGGTTTTCAATGGTGCACAGGTCTGGCAATTGGGCTGCCCATGACAGGGTATTGATGAAGTGGTCTCTTTATTTTTGCCAGAGCTGTATATATATATATATATATATATATATATATATATATATATATATATACACATATATATATATACAGTTATATGGAAAAGTTTGGGCACCCCTACTAATCTTAAGCTTAATGTTTTATAAAAATTGTTTTTTTTGTATCAGCTATTTCAGTTTCATATATCTAATAACTGTTGGACACAGTAATGTTTCTGCCTTGAAATGAGGTTTATTGTACTAACAGAAAATGTGCAATCTGCATTCAAACAAAATTTGACAGGTGCATAAGTATGGGCACCCTTATAATTTTCTTGTTTTAAATACTCCTACCTACTTTTTACTGATTACTAAAGCACTTTTTTTGGTTTTGTAACCTCATTGAGCTTTGAAGTTCATAGCCAGGTGTATGCAATCATGAGAAAAGCTACTTAAAGTGGCCACTTGCAAGTTGTTCTCCTGTTTGAATCTCCTCTGAAGAGTGGCATCATGGGCTCCTCAAAACAACTGTCAAATGATCTGAAAACAAAGATTATTCAACATAGTTGTTCAGGGGAAGGATACAGAAAACTGTCTCAGAGATTTAACCTGTCAATTTCCACTGTGAGGAACAGAGTAAGGAAATGGAAGAACACAGGTACAATTCTTGTTAAGGCCAGAAGTGGCAGGCCAAGAAAAACATCAAAAAGGCAGAAAAGAAGAATGGTGAGATCAGTCAAGGACAATCCTCAGACCACCTCCAGAGAGCTGCAGCATCAACTTGCTGCAGATGGTGTCACTGTGCATTGGTCAACTATACAATGCACTTTGCACAAGGAGAAGCTGTATGAGAGAGTGATGCGAATGAAGCCGTTTCTGAAAGCACGCCACAAACAGAGTCGGATGAGGTATGCAAAAGCACATTTGGAGAAGCCAATTTATTTTTGGAAGAAGGTCCTGTGGACTGATGAAACCAAGATTGAGTTGTTTGGTCATACAAAAAGGTGTTATGCATGGCGGCAAAAAAACACAGCATTCCAAGAAAAACACTTGCTACCCACAGTAAAATTTGGTGGAGGTTCCATCATGCATTGGGGCTGTGTGGCCAATGCCAGCACCGGGAATCTTGTTGAAGTTGAGGGACGCATGGATTCCTCTCAGTATCAGCAGATTGTAATAATTATAGGGGATAATTCAGGAGACTCTTTGCGTGGAACAAGACAACAGGACACAGTTTTATAAGTGGTAAAGCTTATATTATCACGCGGTGATTCAAGCAGGTGCAGAGAGAAACTCAAGTCCATAACACTTGGTGCAAATAATAAACGCAGCTTAGCAGTCAATAGGAAACTTCAGAGGTAGATGCAAACAGACAGAAAGTCTATGAAGCACAGTTATTCTTGAGAAAACTTGACACGAATAGATCCTTGACTTAGTCCCGACACAGATAGATATGCTATTAGGCAGTTCAAATCATATCTTAGCTCTACCAGGGAGGCCTGGTTAATAGTCTCAGGTTTTGCAGAGCAGAGACAGCTTACATGTCCAGCAAATGCAGATGGAAGTAACACGAGCAGCAGATGAAGGAGGATTACTGAACACTGGTGTATGCAGCAGGAACTCAGAGCAGAGTGGCAGGATCTCCAACACAGGTTCACAGGAGCAGGTGCAGGTGCAAGGCCAGGGAGTAATCAGGAGCTGGATGCAAAGCAGAATAATCTAGCACAGACTGAAGGCTGGGGTGGAGTTTTATAGCAGGAAGACAAGTGCAGATGAGACCAATGACACCATGTTGGAAAAGGGCAGTAATGCACAAAAGGTAAAAAATGTTCAGAGTCCTGACATTACTCCCTCCTTAGAAGCGGCCTCAGGACGATCCTGGACCTGGTTTCTCAGGGAATCTCTGATGAAAATGAGAAATCTTCTGTTGGGCATTGATGTTTTCCACAGGTTCCCAAGAGTCTTCCTCAGGGGGATATCCCTGCCATCTTTTCAGATATTGGAGCCGATTCCTGCAAATCCTGGAATCAATAATTTCCTCCACCACAAATTGTTCTTGCCCGTCAATCACCACAGGCTGTGGAGGTGGCACAACATGTCTCTGGAAGGTATTAGGAGATACAGGCTTTAGTAAAGATACATGAAAAACTGGGTGTACCTTCATAGTCCTAGGCAGCTTCAGCCGGCAGGCCACAGAGCTCACAATACCGTTGATCTTGAAAGGGCCAATGAATTTCTGTCCAAGTTTTTGTGAAGGAACATTTAACTTCAGATTCTTAGTTGCTAACCACACGGAATCTCCTACCTTGAACATGGGTGCAGGTTTACGGAATCTATCAGCCGATCTCTTATAACGTTCTTGAGCCGTGGTCAGGGATTCCTTCAGAACCTCCAGATTTTGTCTCATCGCAGTCAGTCTTTCCTCCACTGCTGGAACTGGAGAATTCATTGGAGACCTAGGTAAAATACATGGATGATAACCCAGATTGGCAAAGAAAGGTGTAAATTTAGTGGAGGCCCTCTGAGAATTATTATTAAAATTCGGCTAACGGCAACAACTCCAACCAATCATCCTGGAGATGGCTGACATAGCATCTTAGATATTGTTCCAGCGTCTGGTTGGTACGCTCAGTCTGACCATTTGTCTGGGGATGGTAAGCAGAAGAGAGACAGACATTAATATTGAGTGCAGAGCAAAACCCCTTCCAGAATCTTGAAGTGAACTGCACTCCACGGTCAGAGATGATCTCATCTGGCACCCCATGCACCCGAAAGACATTCTGTATAACCAAGTTCACTGTATCTTTAGCAGAGGGGAGGCCGGTACATGGAACAAAATGAGCAGCTTTTGTCAGGCGATCAACTACCACCATGATTGCATTCATGCCCCCCGATGTAGGCAGCTCCACAATAAAGTCCATTGATATGAACCCCCAAGGGCGGGATGGAACAGGTAATGGTTGTAGAAAACCCGTAGGTGCCACATGAGGAGTCTTGTAATGGGCACATACCTCGCAAGAGAGAATATAGTCCTTGGTATCCTTCAGGTAAGTTGGCCACCAGAAGAATCGGCTCAGGAACTCTTGTGTCTTCTGTACCCCCCTGTGACCAGCCAACTTGGAGTCATGTACCAACTTGAGGATCTGCAGATGGACGACCTCCGGGATGTAGATACGTCGATCTCTGAACCACATGCCACCCTTAAAGACAAGATTAATATCCACAGGTGGGTTGGCCAGAAATACATCACCTTCATAGGCCTCCCTGCACTCCTTCCACAAGTCCCGATCGTGGATAACTCAGATGAAATTGGCATCAGATAGAATGGTCTTGGACGGGGCTCCAGGTACGGAATCCGCAGCATGGATTCGGAATAAAGCATCAGCCTTCCCATTACGAGAACCTGGACGGTACGAGATAACAAAGTTAAATTGATTTAAGAATAACTCCAATGAGCCTGACGAGGAGAAAGACATCTAGCGCATCTAAGGAACTCTAGATTGTGATGGTCAGTTAGCACTATGATCTGATGTGCAGCTCGTTGCAGATGATGCCTCCATTCTTTGAAAGCTGCAATAATAGCCAGCAATTCCTTGTCTCCCACGTCATAATTCTTCTCTACTGAGGTTAGTCTACGGGAAAAGAAAGCACAAGGATGTAGCAGACCCTTCTCTCCAGTTCTTTGGGAGAGAATAGCCCCCAAAGCATTATCAGAAGCGTCCACCTTCACAATGAAAGGATGTGTTGGATCTGGGTGTATCAACAGCAGTGCTGATGTGAAACAGATCTTCAGCTGATCAAAAGCTTCTTGAGCCTGTGATGCCCACTTAAAGGGCTTTTCCTTCTTTGTCAAGGAAGTAATGGGACGTTCAATATCAGAAAAATTTCGATTGAAGCGTCTGTAGAAATTTGCAAAACCAATAAAATGTTGGACCTCCTTAATGTTCTTGGGTGCTGGCCAGTCAAGGATAGCCTGAATCTTACCAGATTCCATGTTCAGCCCCTGGGGAAAGATGATATAACCCAAGAACTGTATCTCAGAATGATGGAACTCGCATTTCTCTGGCTTGATATACAGTTTGTTCTCTTTCAGACGTCTTAAAACAGTTTTGACATGTTCTTCATGTTCCTGTAGAGAGTCAGAAAAGATTAGTATATCGTCCAAATAGATCACCACAAACTGGTCCAACAAATCCCTGAAGATGTCATTAACAAGGTGTTGAAATGCTGCAGGGGCGTTACAAAGCCCGAAGGGCATCACAAGAGATTCAAAGTGTCCATACCGGCATCTGAATGCTGTCTTCCACTCATCCCCTGGACGAATACGCACCAAATTATAAGCCCCATGAAGATCCAGCTTAGAGAACACCTTAGCATGGCGGACTCTTTTCAGTAATTCGGGAATCAGAGGCAAAGGGTAACGGTTTTGTACGGTTACCTTATTGAGTTCCCGATAGTCAACACAGGGTCTCAGGGTCCCATCCTTCTTCTTTACCAAAAAAATGGGTGCCCCTGCTGGTGAGGAAGAAGGACGTATGAAGCCTTTGGCCATATTTTCATCAATATACTCCTTTAAGGCTTGAAGTTCAGGTGCTGCCAAAGGGTATACGTGAACAAAAGGAATATCTGCCCCAGGAAGCAACTCAATGGAACAGTCATAATGCCTATGTGGAGGAAGTTGATCTGCATTCTTCTTGTCACAGAGGTCAGAGAACTCTTTATATGCTGGAGGTAAAGAAGATACCTGTACATGTGGTTCCGTAGCCGTGGACTCAGGGACAGCTTCTGTTAACGCTGAGTTGCTCCTTGTTGGAAAGATAATCTCCTTTGTCTCCCAGTTGATAATTGGGTTCTGAGAACGCAACCAAGGAATGCCTAAAATCACAGGAAAATGAGGAGAAATGTCATGGTTCCCAATGGCAGGGACTCAGGCAAAAACGGACTAGCTCTAGGAATGATGGAATCTCAGATGACCGCGACGCTGAACCTAACACGCAACTAATAGTAGCCAGGGGGTGTGCCTACGATTATCCCTAGACACCTCGCACCAGCCGGAGATCTAGTTACTCCTAGTAGAGGAATACACAGACCTGGCTTGCCTCCAGGGAAACCCCAAAAGTGATAGTAGCCCCCCACATATAATAACGGTTAGGTAAGAGGAAAACACGTACGCAGTATGAATATAGATTCAGCAAAGAGAGGCCCTCTGACTAGATAGCAGAAAATACAAAAGAGGACTTCGCGGTCACCTCAAAACCCTAAACAGCCATCCTGAAATTACTTTAACTCCGTTATCAACTCATGACACCGGAGTAGTAATTTCAGATCACTAGAGCTTCCAGCAGCAAGAGAAATATAAATGCATGCTGGACAAACAAACACAAAAAATGCCAAAGATCCAACTTAGCTGAATTGCAGACTTGGAGCACGTAGCAAGCAACAGAGGTGCTCTGGTAACATTGATTGCCGGCACTAGAATGACTGAGAAGCCAGACTAAATAGGAAACTCCCAGATTCCTGATGGGAACAGGTGCAAGACAAAAGTCAACCAGTACCACCAGTAACCACCAGAGGGAGCCCAAAAACAGAATTCACAACAGTACCCCCCCCTTAAGGAGGGGGCACCGAACCCTCATGAGAACCACCAGGGCGATCTGGATGCGCCCTATGAAAGGCGCGAACCAAATCAGAGGCATGAACATCGGAGGCAGTCACCCAAGAATTATCCTCCTGACCGTATCCCTTCCATTTAACCAAATATTGAAGTCTCTGTCTGGAAACGCGAGAGTCCAAAATCTTCTCCACAACATACTCCAATTCACCCTCCACCAGCACAGGAGCAGGAGGCTCAACAGAAGGAACAACCGGTACCTCGTACCTCCGCAAAAACGACCGATGGAAGACATTATGAATGGTGAAAGATGCTGGTAGGTCCAAATGAAAAGATTCAGGATTAAGAATCTCCAAAATCTTATAAGGACCTATGAACCGAAGTTTAAACTTAGGAGAAGAGACCTTCATAGGGACAAAACGAGAAGATAACCACACCAAGTCCCCAATGCGGAGATGATGACCCACACGACGATGACGATTAGCAAACTGCTGAGTCTTCTCCTGAGACAACTTCAAATTGTCCACCACACGACTCCAAATCCGTTGCAGTCTATCCACCACCGTGTCCACTCCAGGGCAATCCGAAGATTCCACCTGGCCAGATGAAAAACGAGGGTGAAACCCTGAATTGCAAAAGAAAGGAGAAACCAGAGTGGCAGAACTGGCCCGATTGTTGAGGGCAAACTCTGCCAACGGCAAAAAGGCGACCCAATCATCCTGATCAGCAGACACAAAACACCTCAAATAAGTCTCCAAGGTCTGATTAGTTCGCTCCGTCTGGCCATTAGTCTGAGGATGGAATGCAGACGAAAAAGACAAATCAATGCCCATCCTGGCACAGAACGCTCGCCAGAACCTAGACACAAATTGAGACCCCCTGTCAGAAACGATGTTTTCCGGGATACCATGTAAACGAACCACATTCTGAAAAAATAAAGGAACCAACTCAGATGAAGAAGGCAATTTGGGCAAGGGTACCAAATGAACCATCTTAGAAAAACGGTCACACACCACCCAAATGACGGACATTTTCTGAGAAACCGGGAGGTCCGAGATAAAGTCCATAGAGATGTGCGTCCACGGCCTCTTCGGAATAGGCAAGGACAACAACAATCCACTAGCCCGAGAACAGCAAGGCTTGGCCCGAGCACAAACATCACAAGACTGTACAAAGGCACGCACATCCTGAGACAGGGAAGGCCACCAGAAGGACCTGGCCACCAAATCTCTGGTACCAAAAATTCCAGGGTGACCTGCCAACACAGAAGAATGAACCTCCGAGATGACTCTACTGGTCCATTCATCTGGAACAAACAGTCTCCCAGGCGGACAACGATCAGGCCTATCAGTCTGAAACTCCTGCAAAGCACGTCGCAAGTCTGGGGAGACAGCAGACAAAATCACCCCATCCTTAAGGATACCCGTAGGCTCAGAATCACCAGAGGAGTCAGGCTCAAAACTCCTAGAAAGGGCATCTGCCTTCACATTTTTTGAACCCGGCAAGTATGAAACCACAAAATTAAACCGGGAGAAAAACAACGACCAGCGCGCCTGTCTAGGATTCAGACGCCTGGCAGACTCAAGGTAAATCAGATTCTTGTGATCAGTCAAGACCACCACCTGATGTCTAGCACCCTCAAGCCAATGACGCCACTCCTCAAATGCCCACTTCATAGCCAAGAGCTCCCGATTACCGACATCATAATTTCGCTCGGTGGGCGAAAACTTTCGAGAGAAGAATGCACATGGTCTCATCACTGAGCAATCGGGACTTCTCTGCGACAAAACCGCCCCCGCTCCAATCTCGGAAGCATCAACCTCAACCTGAAAAGGGAGCGAAACATCAGGCTGGCGCAACACAGGGTCGGAAGAAAAGCGGCGCTTAAGCTCCCGAAAGGCCTCCACAGCCGCAGAGGACCAATTGGCAACATCAGCACCCTTCTTAGTCAAATCAGTCAGAGGTTTAGCAACACTTGAAAACCCAGTTATAAATCGACGATAGAAATTAGCAAAGCCCAAGAACTTCTGAAGACTCTTCAGGGAAGTAGGCTGCGTCCAATCACAAATAGCCCGAACCTTGACAGGATCCATCTCAACAGAAGAAGGGGAAAAAATATACCCCAAAAAGGAGATCTTCTGAACCCCAAAAATACACTTTGAACCCTTTACAAACAAAGAATTGGCCCGCAAAACCTGAAAAACCTTCCTAACCTGTTGAACATGCGACTCCCAGTCATCCGAAAAAATCAAAATATCATCCAAATACACAATCATAAATTTATCCAGGTATTTACGGAAAATATCATGCATAAAGGACTGAAAGACTGAAGGAGCATTAGAAAGACCAAAAGGCATTACCAAATACTCAAAATGGCCCTCGGGCGTATTAAATGCAGTTTTCCACTCATCTCCCTGCTTAATCCGCACCAAATTATACGCACCCCGAAGATCAATCTTAGAGAACCACTTTGCCCCTTTAATACGAGCAAATAAATCAGTCAATAGTGGCAAAGGATACTGGTATTTGACTGTAATCTTATTTAACAGGCGATAATCAATACAGGGCCTCAGGGAGCCATCTTTTTTACCCACGAAAAAAAAACCTGCTCCTAAAGGGGATGAGGATGGACGGATATGTCCCTTTTCCAAGGACTCCTTAATATACTCTCGCATAGCAGCATGTTCAGGCACAGACAGATTAAACAAACGACCCTTGGGAAACTTGCTGCCCGGAATCAAGTCTATAGCACAATCACAATCCCTGTGAGGGGGGAGAGAACTAAGTTTGGGCTCCTCAAAAACATCACAATAGTCAGACAAAAATGCCGGAATTTCAGAGGGAGTAGATAAAGCAATGGAAACCAAAGGTACTTCCCCATGAGCCCCCTGACATCCCCAGCTTAACACAGACATTGTTTTCCAGTCAAGGACTGGATTATGAGTTTGCAACCATGGCAATCCAAGCACTAAGACATCATGCAAGTTATGCAACACAAGGAAGCGAATCACCTCCCGATGGTCAGGAGTCATACACATAGTCACTTGTGTCCAGTATTGTGGTTTATTCCTAGCCAATGGTGTGGAGTCGATACCCTTCAGAGGGATAGGAACTTCCAAAGGCTCTAGGCTAAACCCTGTTATGACCCCAATGGCGAGGGTCTCAGAGATATCAGCAAGTCTGCGAAGTACAAAAATCCAGCTCATAGGGCAGTGGTAACTGGGTTGACCATATATCTACTCCTAACGCCAACCCTAGAAGTAGCCGGGGAACATGCCTACGTTGGTCGCTAGATGTCTCGCGCCAGCCGGAGAGATAACTACCCCTAGAAGAGGAAAACAAAGACCTCTCTTGCCTCCAGAGAAAGGACCCAAAAAGTAGGATACAAGCCCCCCACAAATAATAACGGTCAGGTAAGAGGAAATGACAAACACAGAGATGAACTAGGTTTAGCACAGAGAGGCCCACTTACTAATAGCAGAATATAGTAAGATAACTTATATGGTCAACAAAAACCCTATCAAAAAATCCACGCTGGAGATTCAAGAACCCCCGAACCATCTAACGGCCCGGGGGGAGAACACCAGCCGCCCTAGAGCTTCCAGCAAGGTCAGGAAACAGATTATATACAAGCTGGACAAAAATAGCAAACAAAAACAAATTGCAAAAAGCAAAAAAAAACAGACTTAGCTTAATGAAGCAGGAACCAGGATCAGTGGACAAGAGCACTACAGATTAGCTCTGATATCAACGTTGCCAGGCATTGAACTGAAGGTCCAGGGAGCTTATATAGCAACACCCCTGACCTAACGACCCAGGTGAGCATAAAAGGAATGACAGACATACCCAGAGTCAAATCCCTAGTAGCCACTAGAGGGAGCCAAAAAGTAAATTCACAACAGTACCCCCCCTTAGTGAGGGGTCACCGAACCCTCACCAAGACCACCAGGGCGATCAGGATGAGCGGCGTGAAAGGCACGAACTAAATCGGCCGCATGCACATCAGAGGCGACCACCCAGGAATTATCCTCCTGACCATAGCCATTCCACTTGACCAGGTACTGAAGCCTCCGCCTGGAGAGACGAGAGTCCAAGATCTTCTCCACCACGTACTCCAACTCGCCCTCAACCAACACTGGAGCAGGAGGCTCAGCAGAAGGAACCACAGGCACAACGTACCGCCGCAACAAGGACCTATGAAATACGTTGTGAATGGCAAACGACACCGGAAGATCCAGGCGAAAAGATACAGGATTAAGGATCTCCAATATCTTGTAAGGACCAATAAATCGAGGCTTAAATTTGGGAGAGGAGACCTTCATAGGAACAAATCGAGAAGACAGCCATACCAAATCCCCAACGCGAAGTCGGGGACCCACACCGCGGCGGCGGTTGGCAAAACGCTGAGCCTTCTCCTGTGACAACTTCAAGTTGTCAACCACATGATTCCAGATCCGCTGCAACCTATCCACCACAGAATCCACCCCAGGACAGTCAGAAGGCTCCACATGTCCCGAGGAAAAACGAGGGTGGAAACCAGAGTTGCAGAAAAATGGCGAAACCAAGGTGGCAGAACTAGCCCGATTATTAAGGGCAAATTCAGCCAACGGCAAGAAGGTCACCCAATCATCCTGATCAGAAGAGACAAAACACCTCAAATACGCCTCCAGAGTCTGATTAGTTCGTTCCGTTTGACCGTTAGTCTGTGGATGAAAAGCGGACGAAAACGACAAATCTATGCCCATCCTACCACAAAAGGATCGCCAGAACCTGGAAACAAACTGGGATCCTCTGTCCGACACAATATTCTCAGGAATGCCGTGCAAACGAACCACGTTCTGGAAGAACACAGGAACCAGATCAGAAGAGGAAGGCAGTTTGGGCAAAGGAACCAGATGGACCATCTTGGAGAAACGATCACATATCACCCAGATGACAGACATGCCCTGAGACACCGGAAGATCCGAAATGAAATCCATAGAGATGTGTGTCCAAGGTCTCTTCGGGACAGGCAAGGGCAAGAGCAACCCGCTGGCACGAGAACAGCAAGGCTTAGCTCGAGCACAAGTACCACAGGACTGCACAAATGACCGCACATCTCTTGACAAGGAAGGCCACCAAAAGGACCTGGCCACCAGATCTCTAGTGCCAAAAATTCCCGGGTGCCCTGCCAACACAGAGGAATGAACCTCGGAAATGACTCTGCTGGTCCATTTAGCAGGCACAAACAATCTGTCAGGTGGACAAGAGTCAGGCCTACCAGCCTGAAATCTCTGCAACACACGTCGCAGATCTGGAGAAATAGCTGACAGGATAACTCCTTCCTTAAGAATACCCACAAGTTCAGCGACTCCAGGAGCATCAGGCACAAAGCTCCTAGACAGAGCATCGGCCTTCACATTCTTAGAACCTGGTAAATATGAAACCACAAAGTCAAAACGGGAGAAAAACAATGACCAGCGGGCCTGTCTAGGATTCAGGCGTTTAGCAGACTCGAGGTACATCAGATTTTTGTGATCAGTCAAGACCACCACACGATGCTTAGCACCCTCGAGCCAATGACGCCACTCCTCAAATGCCCACTTCATGGCCAACAACTCCCGATTGCCCACATCATAATTTCGCTCAGCCGGCGAAAACTTCCTAGAGAAAAAGGCACAAGGTCTCATAGTAGCACAACCAGGGCTTCTCTGCGACAAAACGGCCCCTGCCCCAATCTCCGAAGCATCCACTTCAACCTGAAAGGGAAGTGAGACATCAGGCTGGCACAAAACAGGCGCTGAAGTAAACCGGCGCTTCAACTCCTGGAAAGCCTCCACGGCAGCAGGAGCCCAGTTAGCCACATCAGAGCCTTTCTTGGTCATATCCGTCAACGGTTTAACAACGCTAGAAAAATTAGCGATAAAACGACGGTAGAAGTTAGCAAAACCCAAGAACTTCTGAAGACTCTTAACTGACGAGGGTTGAGTCCAATCATGAATAGCTCGAACATTGACTGGGTCCATCTCCACAGCAGAAGGGGAAAAAATGAACCCTAAAAAGGGAACCTTCTGTACACCAAAGAGACACTTTGAGCCTTTAACAAACAAAGAATTTTCACGCAAAATCTTGAAAACCATCCTGACCTGCTCCACATGCGAGTCCCAATCATCAGAAAAAACCAGAATATCATCCAGATAAACGATCAAAAATTTATCCAGATACTTCCGGAAAATGTCATGCATAAAGGACTGAAAAACTGAAGGTGCATTAGAGAGCCCAAATGGCATCACCAAGTACTCAAAATGACCTTCGGGCGTATTGAATGCGGTTTTCTATTCATCTCCTTGCTTAATGCGCACAAGGTTGTACGCACCGCGAAGGTCTATCTTGGTGAACCACTTGGCACCTTTAATCCGGGCAAACAAGTCTGACAACAACGGCAAAGGATACTGAAATTTGACAGTGATCTTATTTAAAAGCCGATAGTCAATACAAGGCCTCAAAGATCCGTCTTTTTTAGCCACAAAAAAGAATCCCGCACCAAGAGGGGAAGAAGAAGGACGGATATGCCCCTTCTCCAGAGACTCCTTGATATATGAACGCATCGCGGTATGTTCAGGTACCGACAGATTAAACAGTCTTCCCTTAGGAAACTTACTGCCTGGAATCAAATCTATTGCACAGTCACATTCCCTATGAGGAGGCAATGCACTTGACCTAGACTCGCTGAAGACATCCTGATAATCAGACAAATACGCCGGAACTTCCGAAGGCATAGAAGTAGCAATAGACACGGGCAGGGAACCTCCATGAATTCCATGACAGCCCCAACTTGACACTGACATTGCCTTCCAGTCCAAGACTGGATTATGGGTCTGTAACCATGGCAACCCCAAAACAACCAAATCATGCATTTTATGCAGAACAAGAAAACGTATCACCTCCCGATGTTCAGGAGTCATGCACATGGTAACCTGTGTCCAAAACTGCGGTTTATTTTCTGCCAATGGCGTAGCGTCAATACCCCTAAGAGGGATAGGATTTTCTAATGGCTCAAGAACAAAACCGCAGCGCTTGGCAAATGACAGATCCATAAGACTCAGGGCAGCACCTGAATCTACAAACGCCATGACAGGATACAATGACAGTGAGCAAATCAAAGTTACAGATAGAATGAACTTAGGTTGCAAATTACCAATAGCGACAGGACTAACAACCTTAGTAAGACGCTTAGAGCATGCTGAGATAACATGTGCAGAATCACCACAGTAGTAACACAAGCCATTCTGACGTCTATGAACTTTCCGCTCATTTCTAGTCAGGATTCTATCACATTGCATTAAATCAGGTGCCTGTTCAGACAACACCATGAGGGAATTTGCGGTTTTGCGCTCCCGCAACCGCCGGTCAATTTGAATTGCCAGGGCCATGGAATCATTCAGACCTGTGGGAATGGGAAAACCCACCATCACATTCTTAATGGCTTCAGAAAGGCCATTTCTAAAATTTGCAGCCAATGCACACTCGTTCCACTGGGTCAGCACGGACCATTTCCGAAATTTTTGGCAATACACCTCAGCCTCGTCCTGGCCCTGAGACATAGCCAGCAAGGCTTTTTCTGCCTGAATCTCAAGATTGGGCTCCTCATAAAGCAAACCGAGCGCCAGAAAAAACGCATCAATATCAGCCAATGCCGGATCTCCTGGCGCCAGCGAGAAAGCCCAATCCTGAGGGTCGCCCCGTAAAAAAGAAATAACAATTTTCACTTGCTGAGCGGAGTCTCCAGAGGAACAGGGTCTCAGGGACAAAAACAATTTACAATTATTCCTGAAATTTCTAAACTTAAATCGATCTCCGGAAAACAGTTCAGGAATCGGTATCTTAGGTTCTAACATAGGATTTCTGGTAACATAATCTTGTATGCCCTGCACACGAGCAGCAAGCTGGTCCACACTTGTAATCAAGGTCTGGACATTCATGTCTGCAGCAATCACAAGCCACTCAGAGGTAAAGGGGAAAAGAAAAAAAAATGAGAGAGAGAAAAAAAAACTCAGAGCTTTCTTTCTTATAATCCCACTTCTGCAATGCATTTAACATTTAATACTGGCCTGGCAAACT
This sequence comes from Ranitomeya variabilis, assembly GCF_051348905.1. Lineage (NCBI taxonomy): Eukaryota > Metazoa > Chordata > Amphibia > Anura > Dendrobatidae > Ranitomeya > Ranitomeya variabilis. The sequence goes on along the minus strand of NC_135232.1, from coordinate 1,074,586,646 downwards.
GTTATGACCCCAATGGCGAGGGTCTCAGAGATATCAGCAAGTCTGCGAAGTACAAAAATCCAGCTCATAGGGCAGTGGTAACTGGGTTGACCATATATCTACTCCTAACGCCAACCCTAGAAGTAGCCGGGGAACATGCCTACGTTGGTCGCTAGATGTCTCGCGCCAGCCGGAGAGCTAACTACCCCTAGAAGAGGAAAACAAAGACCTCTCTTGCCTCCAGAGAAAGGACCCAAAAAGTAGGATACAAGCCCCCCACAAATAATAACGGTGAGGTAAGAGGAAATGACAAACACAGAGATGAACTAGGTTTAGCACAGAGAGGCCCACTTACTAATAGCAGAATATAGTAAGATAACTTATATGGTCAACAAAAACCCTATCAAAAAATCCACGCTGGAGATTCAAGAACCCCCGAACCGTCTAACGGCCCGGGGGGAGAACACCAGCCGCCCTAGAGCTTCCAGCAAGGTCAGGAAACAGATTATATACAAGCTGGACAAAAATAGCAAACAAAAACAAATTGCAAAAAGCAAAAAAAAACAGACTTAGCTTAATGAAGCAGGAACCAGGATCAGTGGACAAGAGCACTACAGATTAGCTCTGATATCAACGTTGCCAGGCATTGAACTGAAGGTCCAGGGAGCTTATATAGCAACACCCCTGACCTAACGACCCAGGTGAGCATAAAAGGAATGACAGACATACCCAGAGTCAAATCCCTAGTAGCCACTAGAGGGAGCCAAAAAGTAAATTCACAACAAAACCCACAGCGACTGGCAAAGGACAAATCCATAAGACTCAAGGAAGCGCCAGAATCCACATAGGCATCCACAGTAATAGTTGATAATGAACAGATCAAAGTTACAGACAAAATAAACTTAGACTGTAAAGTGCCAATTGCAAAAGACTTATCAACCTTTTTTGTGCGTTTAGAGCATGCTGATATAACATGAGCAGAATCACCACAGTAGAAGCACAACCCATTTTTACGCCTATAATTCTGCCGTTCACTTCTGGACAGAATTCTATCACATTGCATAATCTCCGGTGTCTGCTCAGAAGACACCGCCAAATGGTGCACAGGTTTGCGCTCCCGTAAACGCCGATCAATCTGAATAGCCATAGTCATGGATTCATTCAGACCTGTGGGCGTAGGAAACCCCACCATGACATCTTTAACGGCGTCAGAGAGACCTTCTCTGAAATTTGCCGCCAGGGCGCACTCATTCCACTGAGTAAGCACAGACCATTTTGGAAATTTTTGACAATATATTTCAGCTTCATCATGCCCTTGAGAGAGGGCTATCAAAGCCTTTTCAGCCTGAATCTCCAAATTAGGTTCCTCATAGAGCAACCCCAGTGCCAGAAAAAACGCATCCACATTGAGCAGCGCAGGATCCCCTGGTGCCAATGCAAATGCCCAATTCTGGGGGTCACCCCGCAACAAGGAAATCACAATTTTAACCTGCTGAGCGGAGTCTCCAGCGGAGCGAGATCTCAGAGAAAGATACAATTTACAATTGTGCTTAAAATTCAAAAAACGAGATCTATCTCCTGAAAAGAACTCAGGTATAGGAATCTTGGGTTCTGACATAGGAGCATGTATAACATAGTCTTGGATATTTTGAACCTTAGAAGCAAGAGCACTCAGGCCTGTAGCTAAACTCTGGATATCCATTTCTCAACAGCTGAGATCTGAGCCATTCAGGGGTTAAGAGTAGAGAAAAAAGCAGCAGATTGCAATTATGGCTAGACAGAACTTCTGAGTAAAAAAAAAAAAAAAGTGTCAGAAACTTCTTCTTTTCTCTCTTTATTCAGCCAATACCTTTAATACATTTGCGGCCGGCAATACTGTCATGGTTCCCAATGGCAGGGACTCAGGCAAAAACGGACTAGCTCTAGGAATGATGGAATCTCAGATGACCGCGACGCTGAACCTAACACGCAACTAATAGTAGCCAGGGGGTGTGCCTACGATTATCCCTAGACACCTCGCACCAGCCGGAGATCTAGTTACTCCTAGTAGAGGAATACACAGACCTGGCTTGCCTCCAGGGAAACCCCAAAAGTGATAGTAGCCCCCCACATATAATAACGGTTAGGTAAGAGGAAAACACGTACGCAGTATGAATATAGATTCAGCAAAGAGAGGCCCTCTGACTAGATAGCAGAAAATACAAAAGAGGACTTCGCGGTCACCTCAAAACCCTAAACAGCCATCCTGAAATTACTTTAACTCTGTTATCAACTCATGACACCGGAGTAGTAATTTCAGATCACTAGAGCTTCCAGCAGCAAGAGAAATATAAATGCATGCTGGACAAACAAACACAAAAAATGCCAAAGATCCAACTTAGCTGAATTGCAGACTTGGAGCAGGTAGCAATCAACAGAGGTGCTCTGGTAACATTGATTGCCGGCACTAGAATGACTGAGAAGCCAGACTAAATAGGAAACTCCCAGATTCCTGATGGGAACAGGTGCAAGACAAAAGTCAACCAGTACCACCAGTAACCACCAGAGGGAGCCCAAAAACAGAATTCACAACAGAGAAATTAGCAAGAAAGAAAGTTGCTCATGATGATTAGGCTCCAACAAAATTTCAAGGGGTACGGTCTCCTGATCCACAGGCCCAGAGATTAAAGGTGACCCATCCACTATTTCCATGGTAATTGGAGAGGCTCTTTGCTGAATTTTAATACCATGTTCCTTGGCAAATGCAATATCCATGAAATTGCCACCTGCACCAGAGTCAATCATAGCTGAACTGGAAATCCACTTTCCTGAACACAGGATCTTAATAGGGAGAGAACAGTGAGAGTTCTTTTCCTTCAGCTCCTTGGGAGGTGAAGTCATAGAAAGTGAATGGAACACAGCGTTTAAAGGCAGGCTACATTCAGAGATGTCAGATTCATCATCACAGTTGTCATACTCCCCTATTGCTGCTAGCACCTTGTTAGGCCGTCTAGGACACTTAGGACAATTGATCAAGAAGTGGTCAGACTGGCCGCAGTAGAAACATAGACTTTCACGAAGGCGATGCTCCCGGTGCTCATTGATCTCGCGTCTCTGAACGGAATCAATTTGCATGGGCACCTTCTCCACTTCCTGAGATGTTTTACCTGCAGGCTCTTTGGAAGGAAGGGAAAAGTTAGAAATATGGTTATATGCAGCAAATTTCTCCTGCCTACGCTCAGTAAGGCGAATGTCTATGCGCACACAATGCTGTATAAATGTCTCTAGTTCTTGTTGTGACTCCGAGCGAGCTAGTTCATCTTTTATAATACTAGACAGACCCCTCTTAAAAATAGGCAATTGTGCATAACTGTCCCAATTGGTATCTACCCCTAATCTCCTGAATTCAGTGGCATACTCAATAACAGAACGTTTAGCCTGGCGTAAAGACAACAAAGCAGATTCAGCGGTTGCACGGCGATTAGGGTCATCAAACATTAATGCCATAGCGGCCAAGAAATCATCCAAGTCATTTAACCGTGGGTCACGAGACTCAATCATCGGATTTGCCCAGGCGAGCGCTTGTGAGGTCAGTAGCATTATTACACACAATACTTTGGATCTATCAGTAGGAAAACGGTCAGCATGCACATCAAAATATAGCATACAGTGATTCACAAAGCCACAAAATTTGTCGCAATCACCATTAAATCTGAATGGGGGCAACTTAGGTGGGCTAGCTGGTGGCAGTTGCCCAGAGGGTAAAGTCACTTGTGCAGCTATTTGCGTGCTTATGTCCTGAAAAGCCCGTCCATACTGGGACTCTATGCCAGCAAGTTTGTTTTCCTGGGCTGCCATGCGATTGCTTAAGTCCTGCAAAGTTTGTCCAAACACTTGTTGATTGTGTTCAAAGCTTCCAAACTTCTTTTGCAGACCTTCCACATCTTTCAGCAGAGATCTAATTATGGAAAAAACCTGCTCTATTCTGCTCTCTGCAGTCATTGTTCCAGCAGTCTCCTTTTTTTATGGCTAGATTATCCTGTAATAATTATAGGGGATAATTCAGGAGACTTTTTGCGTGGAACAAGACAACAGGACACAGTTTTCTAAGTGGTAAAGTTTATATTATCACGCGGTGATTCAAGCAGATGCAGAGAGAAACTCAAGTCCATAATACTTGGTGCAAATAATAAACGCAGCTTAGCAGTCAATAGGAAACTTCAGAGGTAGATGCAAACAAACAGAAAGTCTATGAAGCACAGTTATTCTTGAGAAAACTTGACACGAATAGATCCTTGACTTAGTCCAGACACAGATAGATATGCTATTAGGCAGTTCAAATCATACCTTAGCTCAACCAGGGAGGCCTGGTTAATAGTCTCAGGTTTTGCAGAGCAGAAACAGCTTACATGTCCAGCAAATGCAGATGGAAGTAACACGAGCAGCAGATGAAGGAGGATTACTGAACACTGGTGTATGCAGCAGGTACTCAGAGCAGAGTGGCAGGATTTCCAACACAGGTTCACAGGAGCAGGTGCAGGTGCAAGGCCAGGGAGTAATCAGGAGCTGGATGCAAAGCAGAATAATCTAGCACAGACTGAAGGCTGGGGTGGAGTTTTATAGCAGGAAGACAAGTGCACATGAGACCAAAGACGCCATGTTGGAAAAGGGCAGTAATGCACAAAAGGTAACAAATGCTCAGAGTCCTGACACAGATTCTTGACAATAATGTTCATGAATCATTGACAAAGTTGAAGTTACACAGGGGATGGATCTTTCAGCAAGACAATGATCCAAAACACCGCTCCAAATCTACTCAGGCATTCATGCAGAGGAACAATTACACTGTTCTGGAATGGCCATCCCAGTCCCCAGACCTGAATATCATTGAACATCTGTGGGATCATTTGAAGAGGGAAGGCTGTCCATGCTCGGCGACCATCAAACTTAACTGAACTGGAATTGTTTTGTAAAGAGGAATGGTCAAAAATACCTTCATCCAGGATCCAGGAACTCATTAAAAGCTACAGGAAGCGACTAGAGGCTGTTATTTTTGCAAAAGGAGGATCTACTAAATATTAATGTCACTTTTCTGGTGAGGTGCCCATACTTATGCACCTGTCAAATTTTGTTTGAATGCAGATTGCACATTTTTTGTTAGTACAATAAACCTCATTTCAAGGCAGAAACATTACTGTGTCCAACAGTTATTAGATATATGAAACTGAAATAGCTGTTGCAAAAAAAACTATTTTTATAAAACATTAGGCTTAAGATTAATAGGGGTGCCCAAACTTTTTCATATAACTCTATATATATACATATATATGTATATCTACTATATAATTAAGGGTACTTCCGTCTTTCTGTCTGTCTGTCTGCCGTGGTTATTCGTTCGCTGATTGGTCTCGCCAGCTGCCTGTCATGGCTGCCGCGACCAATCAGTGACGCGCTCAGTCCGGAAAAAAATGGCCGCTCCTTACTCCCCGCACTCACTGCCCGGCGCCCGCATACACCCCTCCAGTCACCGCTCACACAGGGTTAATGCCGGCGGTAACGGACCATGTTATGCCACGGGTAACGCACTCCGTTACTGCCACTATTAACCCTGTGTGTCCCCAACTTTGTACTATTGACGCTGCCTATGCGGCATCAGTAGTACAAAATGTAATGTTAAAAATAATAAATAAAAAAAAACCTGCTATACTCACCCTCTGTAGTCCGCTGAGCCGCTCGCGCCGCCCACCATCTTCCGTTGCAGGTTGCGGTTGCAAAGATGGTATGGCAGAAGGACCTGCCATGACGTCACGGTCATGTGACCGCGACGTCATCACAAGTCCTGCGCGCCTGCGCGGAAAGGACCTGACGTGACGTCATGGTCATGTGACCGCTACACGGTCATGTGACCGCGACGTCATCACAGGTCCTGCGCTCAGACCAACCCTGGGACCGGAAGCTGCCGTGGACTTCAAGGGGCCCTCGGAAAGATGAGTATATGTTTATTTTTTAACCTGTGACAAACGTGGCTGGGCAATATACTACATGGCTCTGTGCTGTATACTACTTTGCTGTGCAATATACTACGTGGCTCTGTGCTGCATACTACGTCACTGGGCAATATACTACGTAACTGGGCAATATACTACATGACTGGGCAATATACTACGTTGCTGGGCAATATACTACGTAACTGGGCAATATACTATGGCGCTGGGCAATATACTATGTCGCTGTGCAATATACTACGTCGCTGGGCAATATACTACGTCCCTGGGCAATATACTACGTCACTGGGCAATATACTACGTGACTTGGCAATATACTACGTGGCTGGGCAATATACTACGTCGCTGGGCAATATATTACGTAACTTGGCAATATGCTACATAGCTGGGCAATATACTACGTGGCTGGGCAATTTACTACGTGACTAGGCAATATACTACGTGACTGGGCAATGTACTACGTGACTGGGCAATATACTACGTGGCTGGGCAATATACTACGTGACTGGGCAATATACTACGTGACTGGACAATATACTATGTGGCTGGGCAATATACTACGTGGACATGCATATTCTAGAATACCCGATGCATTAGAATCGGGCCACCATCTAGTATATATATATATATATATATATATATATATATACACTCACCGGCCACTTTATTAGGTACACCTTGCTAGTAACGGGTTGGACCCCCTTTTGCCTTCAGAACTGCCTCAATTCTTCGTGGCATAGATTCAACAAGGTGCTGGAAGCATTCCTCAGAGATTTTGGTCCATATTGACATGATGGCATCACACAGTTGCCGCAGATTTGTCGGCTGCACATCCCAAAGATGCTCCATACAAGGCAGGATGGATCCATGCTTTCATGTTGTTTACGCCAAATTCTGACCCTACCATCCGAATGTCGCAGCAGAAATCGAGACTCATCAGACCAAGCAACGTTTTTCCAATCTTCTACTGTCCAATTTCGATGAGCTTGTACAAATTGTAGCCTCAGTTTCCTGTTCTTAGCTGAAAGGAGTGGTACCCGGTGTGGTCTTCTGCTGCTGTAGCCCATCTGCCTCAAAGTTCGACGCACTGTGCATTCAGAGAGGCTCTTAGGCCTACCTTGGTTGTAACGGGTGGCGATTTGAGTCACTGTTGCCTTTCTATCAGCTCGAACCAGTCTGCCCATTCTCCTCTGACCTCTGGCATCAACAAGGCATTTCCGCCCACAGAACTGCCGCTCACTGGATTTTTTTTCTTTTTCGGACCATTCTCTGTAAACCCTAGAGATGGTTGTGCGTGAAAATCCCAGTAGATCAGCAGTTTCTGAAATACTCAGACCAGCCCTTCTGGCACCAACAACCATGCCACGTTCAAAGGCACTCAAATCACCTTTCTTCCCCATACTGATGCTCGGTTTGAACTGCAGGAGATTGTCTTGACCATGTCTACATGCCTAAATGCACTGAGTTGCCGCCATGTGATTGGCTGATTAGAAATTAAGTGTTAACAAGAAGTTGGACAGGTGTACCTAATAAAGTGGCCAGTGAGTGTATATATATATATTATTTTGTTTATTTTTTTACTCATAATACAAAGAAAATGTGTCATCTAAAACTTAGGCTTTTTAGAGATCATTTCATCTTCAACTTGCTTACCTATTCATAACACAGTGATTTTAACCTGGGGTGCCCACACTTTTTCATGTCCAGTGTACATGTTACATATTCAATAGCATATTTGTGTACATGTACATCAATTCACTACTAAATGTGTGCCATGCTTTCTTTTCTTTTAGCACTCCAACTACACTGTCACATTTATCTTCAAGCATCTCCTCGGACATGTGATATTAACTTGTCTCCAGCTTATCAGGCTTAAAAGTATTTTCCCATGAACAAACATTCATTTTAATCAATAGATTTTGGAATAATGATAATATCCACAAATGGATGTGTTTAAATAAAATGTTCCTGTGCTGTGATAATCTTATAAATGTGACCCTGCTATGTGCTAAATAATAGTTACTGACTGTAATGGAACATGGTCTGATCCTTTCACAGCTACTGGGCAGGGGTAGGAAACAAAAGACTATACAGACAGCTTATTCTTTCTGTGAAGTAAAACATTGTTTAAAAAACAAGCAGGGAAATGTTTTACATCACAAAAAGTATCAATTGTGATCTCATACTGGAATGTCTGTATAATCTTTTGCTTTCATCCATGCCCACGAGGTGAAGTAGAATCAGACTATGTTCTTGCACGGTCAGACACACTCATTACACAGTACGTAGCAGGGGCACATATATAAGATTATCTCAGCACAGGAACATTTTATTTAAACACATCCAATTGTGGAAAATATTATTATTCCAAGACCTATTAATTAAAATGAACTTTTGTTTGTGGGAAAACCCCTTTAATGTATTTTTAAGCCTCATGGCCAGTATATGCACATTCAAATCTGCTCTACTTTGTAGAGTTACTAATACAATTTGCAGACCTTTTCTTCATAGCCATTTTCAATATCTGGTGCTAATGCACCAAGTTGGTAGACCACTGCGAGCCACATATCAAAGGGTTGCAAACCACATGTTTCTCCTAAGCCACAGAAAAGGGGCTCCTGGATTAGAAGTTCAAACTGAACTTTATAAAGAATTGCTAATACTATAATCCGAAAAATGGCAACTAAAAAAGATATTTAGCTGAAATAAAGGCAGCTTTTGGTGCCTGTTATATTTTTACAGTAGCAATGTAATAATACCTAGGAAGCAAAGGTTCCACCATTTGTCTGTCAGCATTAGTATAGTTTACAGCACGACTTGGACAGATTTAGTTTTTTGGTGCATGGAAGCCTAAGATGCGGCAAATTTATTACAAGGCACAGACTGGTATATAAAAAGACAACCATGTGAAAATACAGTCTTAGTACATTTTCCCCTGTGACTTTTTGAAAATGTAGCTATTAATTCTTGAGTTATAATGAATCACAAATTTCTATTACAATACAAAGCTCTTAAAATTCCATCACTTGCACGCAACAACTTTTCTAGTTATTAGGTATTTGTTCTTTGGAAAACTTTCTTCTTCAAATCTTCAAGTGCCAGTGTTCTCCAGCTGAGAAAAGATGATAAATCACATTTACTATAGCAGGAGATTAGAAAAATATATTTTTACTGTCCAGGGTTGAAGAGGTTAATCTCTTCTGTTCTAAGAGGTACAGCTGCAGCTGATCAATTCCAAACAGCAAAACTTTCAAATCTGCCAAAAACTATTCACACAGAAGAGTATTTATGAAGACAGAGAAAATCCTTGTAGTGAATGAATGTCATTCAGCTTAATATTTAGTTTAATTTAAGGAATACTTTGTTCTCTTTCTTGCTATTGCCGCTTTTATCTGCAAGCGTGAAAGAGAGAATACAGTTGTATTCATTTCAAGTTTATGAAAGTGGAATTACATTTTTTTATATCATATATATGTTCTTGTTATAAGTATTTAAAGAAAAAAATTCATGTTTTTTATACTTAGACCCTGTTCTCATTATGTTAGAATTGAAATGTGGGAGTTTTATATTTGTTAAGGTCCAATGCTTAAAGACTGGTGTTTCTTATACTAGTATTAATGAAGGGCATTCAGAAATAAGATTCACCAAATGCATTAAAAGTTGCATGACACTTAATGAATTCAGCGTATCTTACCAGTGGCAAGCTCTTTCATGCGACTCGCCAGAAATTTTCCTCCAGTCACTGACTGGAGTAACATTTCTAGAATAAGAAATGCTGCCACTTTACATGAATTTGAAGGGCAGACATATACAGTATATGCCCCAGAAGTAAAAGAAAAAAATGGTACAAGACCACAACCAGCTCACCTGTCCCACAGAAGCATGGAACTTCATGAAGACAAGACAAGTTGAGTAGAAAAAATAGGAGGGTGTTCCAGCTTCTTAAAAAATTCTTATTAAACTTTATCGATCCACATTGGGAACGAATAAAAAACTCCATAAAAAGGAACCTCTAGGGTTAAAGCAATGTGTTTCAATCTGACATGCGATCATTTCGATATCTCAGCCTCAGATTCTCCATTGGATTAAGGTCTGGGCTTTGACTAGGCCACTCCAAAACATTTACATATTTCCACCTAAATCACTCAAAAGTTGCTTTAGCAGTATGTTTTTGGGTCATTGTCTTATTGGAAGGTGAACCTGCGTCCCAGTCTCAAATCACTGACACACTGAAACAAGGTTTTGCTCAAGAATATCCCTGTATTTGCACCATCCATATTCCCTTCAACTCTGTCAATTTTCCCTATACCTGCTGCCGAAAAACATCCCCATAGCATGATCTTTCACTGTGGGGATGGTGTTCTTGGGGTCATGATCTATGTTGATGTGACACCAGACATAGCATTTTTCTTGGTGGTCAAAAAGTACTATTTTGGTCTTATATAACCACAGCACCTTCCTCCATTCATTTGGGGAGTTTTTGAGTATGCGTAAAGGTTTTTTCTGGCCTCTCTTTCATAAAGGCTGAAGTATACAACTTATATCTGTCATATGGACTGATACTCCAGTCTCTGCTTGGGAACTCTGCAGCTCCTTCAGGATTACCTTAGGTCTCTATGCTCCCTCTCTGATTAAGGCTACTTTCACACTAGCGTCGTGCACTGCATGTCGCTATGCGTCGTTTTGTCAAAAAAACTCACCTGCAAAAGTGCTTGCAGGATGTGTTTTTTCTCCATTGACTTGCTTCAGCGACGCAGTGCGACGCATTGCCACACGTCGCAACCGTAGTGCGACGGTTGCGTCGTGTTGCGTCGGACCGTCGCCACCAAAAAACGTTGCATGTAAAGTTTTTTGGTGCGTCATCTACAGCATTTCCGCCCCCGCCTCCCTGCACCTCACAATTGGGCAGCGGAGGCATTGAATAACTGCATCCTCTGCCCCCGTTGTGCGACGCTTTCACTGCTAGCGTCGGTGCGCCGCAATGTCGCATAGCGACGTGCAGTGCACCACACTAGTGTGAAAGTAGCCTAATGCAATATTTGCCGGGCTTAGAGTTTGGTTGGGTGGCCCTCTCTTGACAGGTTTGCTGTTCTTTATATTTGATGATAATGGATTTGATGGTGCTCTGGGGAATCATCAGAAATTGGGATTTTTTTTTTCATAACCCAACCCTGACTTGTACTTCTCAAAAACTTTGTCCCTGACTTGCTTTAAGCTCTCCTTTGTCTTCATGGTGTTTGATTAGTGGTTCCTCTTGTTAATCTTGTTGCAGCCTCTGTAGCTTTTCAGAAAAGTTGTGAATATACCGACAAACCATGTGACTCTTAGATTGTACACACCTAAAAGGAAAATATGCAATAGGTCTTATAGTCATATGAATAATATCTTCAGAATTTGTGTAAAATGGATGTATATGAAAATCAAAATAGCAAAAAAATGGTATGGAACCTCATAGATATAACAATAAAATAAAAAATAGCGACATTAACAGCAGGAGAGGGTATCATTAAAAAAGTGCATGTTATGCACAATTTATGTACTCTATTATTTATGCACTAACCCCACATTGGACTGTTGAGACATCTTGTACATTTTTATACCCTTTCCTGCTGTCTGTCACCATTTTCTGTTGTGTTGCTTCCCTGACCTGTACTATCTTTTATTCAATAAAGTTTTTTTGATATATTTATGAGGCTCCTTACCATTTCTTTTCTTATTTTGATGTGTATTTTCTCTTGAAATTCTATTTTAAATACTAGAGCATTGATAAAAGGGAATGAGAACAGGGTTTGACTACATAAGGTTTTTTTTGCAGCCTGTAACCATGGCTAAATAGTCAGTCTGTATTTGCATAGTGAGCAAAAACAAAAACAGTTTGTAATCACAACTATTTGCAAACTTGCTTCATTTATCAAACTAAACTTTTCTTATTTAATTATGGATTAGTCTTTGTAAACTTATTAAAATTTGTAATATAGATTATTATTTTAAAAGTTCCTAAACAGAGAGCTTGGACATAATGTGTATTCAGTATCTTTTGAAGATGACATGTCATTAGACATATTTTATTAACAATTTGAGAAAAAATAGGCAACATTCACAATGTTCAGTATTTGGTCAATATTTTCATCAGTATTGGAAGAGAAAATCTGTAGTGGGTGATAAATACAGAAGTGGTGACGTGTTTCTATTATACTTTCCTCTGACTGTTCCACTCCTGATTTTGACTTACAAATACTGATGTAAAATACTGACGTAGGAACGTGGCCTTAGTTGGTTAATCTGCCTATGCTAGATGGACGATATTGGTTAAAATGTTGGAGGGTAGGATTGATTGATACTTATGTAAATGAGAAAACCTTTGTCTTTTCCTATCCTTAGATGCATATATTTAGCATTTTAGCTATTTATTTAACTCTAATGCTTTTAAAGGATATCTAAACTTTTTGGGGGTTGTTTAATTATTGATAATGTTTTGTAAAGTTATGAGTCTTTGCAATATACTTAAATAAATAATATATAAATAAATAATACTAATAATAATTACTGTATATACTCGAGTATAAGCCGAGATTTTCAGCCCATTTTTTTAGGCTAAAAGTGTCCCTCTCGGCTTATACTCGAGTCATTGTCCCAGGGGGTTGGCGGGGGAGGGGGAGCGGTAACTGTCTCATACTCACCTGCTCCTGACGCAGTCCCTGTTTCTCAGATTGTCTTTGATGCCAGCAGCTTGTTCCTGTGTTCAGCGATCACGTCATTCTGCTCATTAAAGTAATGAATATGGACACGACTGCACTCCCATAGGGGTTAAGCGCATATTCATTACTTTAATGAGTGGTACCATGTGACCGCTGAACACAGGAACAAGCTGCTGGAGCCAGAGACCATCACATCGGAGAAGCAGAGACCACGCCAGGAGGGTGAGTATGATGGGGAGAGTGAGCCATGTAATATTCACCTGTCCCTGTTCCACCGCCGTGCTCTGTCTTCCGCATCTTCTGTCTGTGATGTTCAGGTCAGAGGGCACAATGATGTGGTTAGTGCATGCCTTCTGCTTGATCAGTCACTGCAGAGACCCGGAAGACACAGAGGTGGTGGAACGGAGACAGGTGAATATTGCACGTTTCGGGGGCCTGAGTGACGAGAGGTGAGTATGCCATTTTTAATCTGAGCAGAAGCATCATATGGGGCATAATATGCTATGGAGCATCTTAGGTGGCCACTAACCTTTGTGCAGCATTATATGGGGCATAGTCTATGGAGCATCTTATGGGGCCATCAACCTTTGTGCAGCATTATATGGGGCATAATATATGGAGCATCTTATGGGGCCATCAACCTTTGTGCAGCATTATATGGGGCATAATATTCTATGGAGCATCTTATGGGGCCATCATTAACCTTTTATGCAGCATTATATGGGGCATAATATGCTATGGAGCATCTTATGGGGCCATCAACCTTTGTGCAGCATTTTATGGGGCATAATTTATGGAGCATCTTATGGGGCCATCAACCTTTGTGCAGCATTATATGGGGCATAATATTCTATGGAGCATCTTATGGGGCCATCATTATCCTTTTATGCAGCATTATATGGGGCATAATATGCTATGGAGCATCTTATGGGGCCATCAACCTTTGTGCAGCATTATATGGAGCATCTTATGGGGCCATCATTAACCTTTTATGCAGCATTATATGGGGTATCTTATAGGGCCCATCATGAACTTTATGGAGCATTATATGGGTCTCCAGATTCAGTATGGATATTCAAAAACATCTAACCTACTGATGTCTCAATCAATTCTATTTTTATTGGTATCTATTTTTGTTTTTGAAATTTACCAGTAGCTGCTGCATTTCCCACCCTAGGCTTATACTTGAGTCAATACGTTTTCCCAGTTTTTTGTGGAAAAATTAAGGGTCTCGGCTTATTCTCGGGTCAGCTTTTACTCGAGTATTTTGAGGGTACCTATTTTGCTTCCTTCTATCACTTTAGCATGCTAAAAGTGCAGGCTTGTCTGCTAAGTTAATTTTAGCTTAGTTGATTTGAACTGCAGGCTGAGCAAAGATCTATACTTAGAGAGTGATCATCTCTGCTCTTCTCCCACATGCTTTGAAAACTTTTCCCTGTTTGCGCATGGAGGGAGAAAAGTAGAGAAACTCACTCTTTGAAAACAGACCTTAGCTAAACCTGCAGTTCAAATAAACTGATAAAACAGAATTAATACACAGAGAAGCCAGGACTGTTAGCATGTTTTTAAAGATAGAAGTAATTATGCATATAACATAACTTTAAAAAATATAATTATTGTTAATTCTTTGTAAAGTTTACTTTTTGACTCTAAACAGAAAAATGTAAGAAGTTAAATTAAATAGAAATATTTGAGATGTTTATGTTTACACCTGATGATATGAAAGAACAAAGATTTTAGAATTTACAAAAATATCTTATTAATTATTCAACCAATATAGTCCGTTTACTGCAAGCAAATTAACTAACTACAATAGGTTTCTTAAATTGTGAAGAAAATACCTCTAATGACAAGTTATGAGCAAATTTGTTCAAGTGGAATTGAATTCTACTTGAATTTTATAAAAAAAATCTGCATTTTGCAAAATATGGATTTTTTGTAATTTGCTGCATGCAAATTCAGCAATTCAGTAAAATTGTGGCTTTCTGCAGCAGTTACAGAAGAAAAAAAAATAAATGTCTCACCTCACTGCCCCCACCTACACACACATGGCCATTGTTCATTATTCCTAGTCTCTGTAATGTCATATCTCCATCCCGGTGGTCACTCTAGGCTGCGGTTTCCTGCTTCTGGATGTGATTAGGCCTCAGAGTTCAGTATGCATGATGCGAGGCCTACATGCTTCCGGAAACCCCTAAAGTGAACATCAGGCTACAGATGCAACATTATGGCAGCATGGAGAAGTGTACAGCAGATTTGCGCAGTGAGAAAAATTGAGCTTTCAGACATATAGGTTTTTTATTTCTTTTCAAGCTTTTGCCAGCCGCTTACCTTTCTGGCTGCCCCTGCTGTTCTCTGACCACTGGCCAATCCTCTGTGCCTTAGTTATAGCATATCTTCATCCTCAGTATTCACTTTCAGCTAGGACTTCTAGAGTTTTTTTGCCCATTTTTACATTTCTTGTCTCATCTGTTTTTCTCATATGCAAAAAATTAAATAGTTGATGTGGATTTCCCAAGCTTCTAGTAGCAACTAAATAGGGAGAAATGGACATTATGGATGCCAACAGTATTTTTCAGTTGAATAGGTAAGGTGTGTCCAAAAAATAGTTCAGTTTAGGACATTGCTAGAGGTGATTGATAAATTTGCTGAAAATTGCAGATACTCTGATTGTCTTAAAAAGCTATTTCTAACACATGAACTCCTCGCAGTGTAAGTAAGTACTTTAAATTTGCTTATAATAACCCCAGTTTCAGTCATTTGGAATAAAGAGGCAGCTCAAACAGCAAAAAATGCATCAAATTTCCCAGTACAATGCTACCAGATTACCATCATCAGAGGCACAGGGTATGACAGTCTCTCCTCTTTCACTCATTGTTCAAATTCGCCAGGATTTTAAAAAAATAAACTCGAATTTCAATTGAAAAGCACTGAATAGATTCAATCATCTCAAATAGATTAATCATTGTTTTTCTATTCAAACCATCGATTATCAAAACAATTACATGTGAATGGCTGTCTAATATGGCAGTGTGATGTCAGTGGAAAAAAAATACAGCAAAGACACTAACACTTGGTTAACTCTTTTCCGACATGTGGCATAATAGTATGCCCATGTCTGATCATCGCCTGTGTGTAGCAGAGGTGATCAAAGTATTGCAGCTTCTAGTCTGACATGGAGACTATTAATGCATGCAGAAAGTAAAAATAAATGTTTTTTAAAATACAAAAAGAAATTAAAAAATGCAAAAGTTCAAATAACCCCGCTTCCGCCTCATTCAAAATAAAACAATAACAAATCTAATATACACATATTTGGTATTGCTGAGTTCAGAGTCACCAAATCTATTAATATATTAATCTAAACAAGAATTAACCTGGTCGCTAAATGGCGTAGCGATAAAAAATTCAAAATGCCAGAATTACGTTTTTTTTGGTTGCCATTACATTGAAATAAAATGCAATAAAGGAAGATCAAAAGACCTTATCTACACCAAAATTTTATCAATTTAAACATCAGCTTGGCACGCAAAAAATAAGCTTGCACTCAGCCCCAGATCATGAAAAATGGAGAAGCTACTTGCCTCAAAAAATGGCGCAATGTTTTTTTTATTAATCAAATTTTGGATTTTTTTACCACTAAATGAAAAAGAACCTAGACATGTTTGGTGTCTGTGAAATGAATTTGTACTTAGCTGGAAAATCACAATAGCAGGTCACTTTTAGCATTTGGTGAACATAGTAAAACAAAAAAACAAAAAAATGCAACTGTGAAATTGCACAGTATGCAAAATGTTAAAACGAATGGTGTTGTTCAAAAGTACAGCTTGTCCCCCAAAAAGCAAGGCCATCACATGGCCATATTGACCAAAAAATAAAAAAGTTATGGCTCTGGGAAAAAGGGGAGCAAAAAACTGAAATTTGAAAACTGAAATATCCCTGGTCAGTAAGGAGTTAAAGCGTTTCCCGGTATTTTCATTTTTTTTCCATTGGAAGACCTTTGTGAAGTTGCCTCATAAAAAAAAAATCATTTTTTTAAGTGAGTGTTGATGAAAAGTCTGCTGAAGTAGGATGTGCAAATATATTATATGGAACCCGTTAGTTGATTCATGCTGCCAAAATAATGGTCAGCATGAATCAGAGATTGGCTGTATAATTGAAATCAGGTATGTTTAATAACCTAGTTTGAATTGGACTATAGTGAGAAAGAAGACCACTCAGTTGCTACACCTGGCTACATTCTCCCTACATTGCCCCAGTTGATTGACAGATCTCTCTCATGTGTGCATAAGCAGAGACCTGTCAATCACCTGGGAGTTGCTGGGACAAGTCAGCCATGGGTAGCACTGGACTAGCATGGTTTCTACTTATTGTCCATAACCATCTCTTCAAACTGTGTTTTCAGAGAAACGCCAGTCTTTTAATTAAAGTACTCCGGGCTGCAACTGGGCAGCAATTCTCTGATTCATGCTGCCCAAAGTTTATCAGTATATCCAAGATAGTTAAATAATATGCTCCAAAGTGAGAACAAGATAAGCAGGGCTAGGAGGAGACTGTTGTCAGTTATCAAGCTACAGGTAAATTAATTCTGTCTATTTCATTATAAGGTTTTCAGTGCAACCCCGGTGTTAATTTGGTTGCTGAGATGTGATTATTGGAGTTTTGCCCATTCCTTACAGAACTCAAGGAGGTGAGAGGAACATCTTTATTTCCATGCACCCACTAGTTAATGCAAAATACTAAGCTTAGTGCCCACCTGTATTATTTTTCCTGTCTATATCGGTGAACAAAAGACCAACTCTTGTTTAGGAAATACCAGTTTATTTCTAGAGTGATTATAAAAAGGTTTTCCAAGATTTGACCTAAATTTCAAAACTAACAAATAGTAATCAGTAACACTATCAATATTACTAAAATATGTAGCTATAGAAATACTTTCATAAATATACTAGAACTTACAATGGGTGAAACATGATCTAACTGTTTAACACATTAAAATAAATTGTATTGCACATTTAATTAAATATACTCTGCTTGTGTATATATAAATCTCATAATTGAATGATTAAGGAAAACACAAAATGGCTAAAATTATGTGACCATAATATGTGTTTGTGTAGTTTTTTACATTAATGCCATTGAATGTAAAAAATAAAGATTTTGTTATAATCCACAACTTGATTGTATGGATTAAAATAAATAGTCAAGTCACAAGAAATTAAGGTAAATGATGTCTTTAGATATGCAGAAATGTTTCATGGAACAACTTGAACGATACCATAATGTACTTTTATTACAAGTTAATTGCATATTAAAGATAGTGATTGTCCCATAAAATATAACATTCAGTAGAGCATGAAAGCCAAGATTTTCAGTCTTGACCAGGTCCAGGACATCTCTGCACTTGGGGTTTCAGCATGCAGCAGCAATAAGAAGAGATAGTGAGGACCAAACATGTGATATACAAGTAGCAGAGGTGGTAAGAGAGAATGAGCAATCAGATTTTGTTTTGTCTTTTTTCTACATCTTATGTTTATTATACTGTGTGGTGTATGCAGACACAAGAGCATAATTAGGTACATCCAATTTGTGAATACATTTTCTGCTAATTGACTTTTCCGCTAAAAACATAATTTGGCAAATTCAACTCTTTTCAGAACAGTCCCATATTTATTATGTTTTCCACAATCTCACTAGTGGAAAACCTAAGCATTATAATAGTACATCTTTACTGTTCCCATTGAAATACAATAATATAAAACTCAATATATACTTTATTGTCTCCACTCATGTCCAAAAAGTAAAGAGGCATAATGTATCTGTGGTTGTCAGCTCTAAAAAACAACTTTGGACAGACTTGCTTCTAACTTCTTTGTGTAGTAGGTCCCAGAGAACCCCAGCATTAAGCCTTTAACCCTTGTAAAGGTATCTGGATTTATAAGTGGGCCCATGGATTGTGTCTATGGAGTAGCTGCTGGCCAGAAGAGCAAGCCTAACGTAAGAGTAGTCATCCTAGTTTAGCCAGTAACTGAAGCGACAGGACCAGGGGAGGAATCATGAGATAAAACAATGAACCAAGGAATAGCCAAAGTCAAATACCAGAGAAGCAGTCAAGAGAAAAGTCTGTTGAATTGGGTTAAAGTCAGGAGAGATTTCAGAACAGACAAGGTCAGGATGAAGCCAGGTCAGAATAACAGCAGATATTGAGCCACAGATGAAAAAAATTAAATACAATATCTGGCTGCTGCCAGTAGATAGCTGGGAGTTTAATAAGCATGAGGCTCAATATACCCAGCAGCAAAGCCTGATGATCGCCTGAAGAGAACACATAACTCATAACTATTCTGCTTGGCTGTTTGGCAATACAACTCCCAGCAACACCAGTATTTCAGGCTAGACGGTGCTTATCCAGGCCACTGACTTTGGCATTGCTGCATCCTCCATAACCATCACTAACTGCAGACTGAATGCAGCACCAGCATCTGGTGACAGAGGAAAACATAATTGCAGCATGTTCAAATAGAGATAAAACATTTGCATTAATAAACACTGCAAAGTCTTAGGTATATTTTATGATTTTTTTTTGTTATATGTGCAGTTATGGATTATAAGATGCTGGAATTAAAGCATTACTAGATTATACATTTACAGTTTTTAAGAAATTATTTCAGAAAACCAATAGAATTTGAGCTTGTATTGAAACCCCATTACACAGATGTTGCATTAGGCGTGAGTGTATTCCCTATGATTTTAGAACTACAATATACTTTTTACATATTTTTATTTTTTTAACTAATGCATTTCCTACTGTGATGTAACTCAAGCCAGGAATAAAGTTAGACTGTTAGGCAAATGTCCAGCGATACAAATTGCAAACGTGGGTTCATTAAGACGCAATGTTTGCATACTTCTTGTTTTTAAATCTTTTCATTAATTCATATACTCTTTATTTTTTATACTATAATAGTTCTATGTAATTGTATGTTCTATAGCATAACTACATACTATAGATGATGATTTTATACTTTAGTATAATCAAATCATTCATGTTTATCTATATAGGTGTCAGTCAATGTAGGATTGCTAGAGACGTCAAGGCAAAATAAACAAGCATGAAAATAAAAAAAGAACTTGGTTAAGTTATTTTCAATGGCTGCCAGTGAGAGATGCAACCCACAAGAAATACAACAATGGGATATGTAACATGGGTACAGGTGAACTTGATGCCTCTTTCACATGTTTCATTGGTATTTTTAAAAGTTACAACATGATGAGTCAATCTAGCTGTGGGCTCTTAAATTGTCTAAAGGTGTAAATTGTTCTAAGCAATTCTATAGGGGTTAAATCATGTCTTGCTCCATCCACCAACGTCACGTTGCATCGCAGACTGTTCAGGAGTTAATGGATGCTTTAGTCCAGGTATTGGAGGAGATTCCTCAGAAGACCATCCGCCACCTCATCAGGAGCATTCCCAGGCATTGTACAGTAGTGAGGTCATACAGGCACGTGGAAGCTACACAACTGGGCATCTTTTCCTTGTCATGAGGCATTTCCACTGATGTTGGATCAGCCTGTAATTTGATTTTCCACTTTGATTTTGAGTATCATTCCAAATCCACACCTCCCTTTTGATTTACATTAATAATCGTTATGTTTTATTGTACCGAACACATACCAATATGCAATGAATAAAAAATTGCACCTGGAATATCTCATTCAGAGATATCTAGGATGTGGTATTTTAGTGTCCCCTTTATTTTTTTGAGCAGAGTATATATATATTTTTATTATTTCTTATATACATACATACTGTATTTATTGATGTTTTCCTAATTGCTGGATTAAGTACAGTGCTAAAAAAAAAATAAGGGGAACACTAAAATTCCACATCCTAAATATCACTGAATGAAACATTTAAATTGCAAATCTTTATTTATTACACAGTGGAATGCATTGGGAACAATAAATCATAAAATGATCAATTGAAAAATCAAATTAAAGGCTGATCCAACATCAGTAGAAATGCATCAAGACAAGGACATAATGCTCAGTAGTGTGTGTGGTCTTCACGTGCCTATATGACCTCCCTACAACACCTGGGCATGCTCCTAATGAGGCAGTGGATGTTCTCCTGAGGAATCTCCTCCCAGATCTGGATTAAAGCATCACTCAACTCCTGGACAGTCTGTGGTACAATGGGGTGTTGGTGAATGGAACGAAACATGATGTCCCAGATGTACTCGAGTGGATTCAAGTCAGGGGAACAGGCAGGCCAATCCATATCATCAAAGCCTTCATCATGCAGGAACTGCTAACACACTTCAGCCACATCAGACCTAGATTTGTCATGCATCAGAAGGAATCCAGGGCCCAGTGCACATGCATATGGTCTCACAATGGGTCTGAGGATCTCATCCAGGTACCGAATGGCAGTCAGGATACCTCTGGCTAGCACATAGAGGGCTGTGCGGCTCTTCAAAGAAATTCCTCCCCAGACCATTATTGATCCACTGCCAAACTGGTCATGCTGGAGGTTGTTGCAGGCAGCAGAACATTCTCCATGGCATCTCCAGACTGTCACATGTGATTATTGTGAACCTGCTCTCATCCGTGAAATGCCCAGGGCATCAATATCAAATCTGCTAATCTTGGTGTTCTCTGTCAAATGCCAATCGCCCTACATGGTGTTGGGCTGTAAGCACAACCATGTACTTGAGGACATCTGGCCTTCGTACCACCTTCATAAATTCTGTTTCTGACAGTTTGAGCAGACACATGAATGTTAGTGGCCTGATGGAGGTCATTTTGAAGGGCTCAGGCACTACTCCTCCTGTTCCTCCTAGCATAAACAAGGTGGTAGCAGTCCTGCTGCTTGGTTGTTGCCCTCCAATGGCCCTCTGCATGACTCCTCCTGTACTAGTCCACCTCCTGGACTCTGGACACTGTTGGCAGATAACCCTCTTGCCAAAACTTGCATTTATGTGCCATCATGGACGTGCTACACTAACTGAGCAACGTCAGTGGGTTGTAGACATCACCTCATGCTACTGTACAGTACCCCTAGAGATGAGAGTAATGACAATGCATAAGTGACCAAAACTAAAGCCAAAAAGGATGAGGAATGGTCTGTAGTCACTCCCTGGAGAAGCACTCCTTTATAGTTATTGTCATGCTAACTGCCTATCATTTCTGCCTATAGCCTGTTTCATTTGCACAACAGCAGGAGATATTGATTCACAATCAGTGTTGCTTCATAACTGGACAGGTTGATTTCACAGAAGTGTGACGGACTTGGTGTTACATTGTGTTGTTTAATTTATCCCTCTGTTTTGTTGAGCAGAATATATACTGCATTGAAATGCACCAAAAACACAATGTTTTAATGAAGACAAAAATAGGTAATTGTTCTTTATTAGTCATCATATTTCCCTAAAAAAATTGCAATGAAAGGCAATCACAGCTTTGTAAATATGCCAAACTCGTATAGATAATCGTAAGCTCAATACATACAAAAACAAACCCTAAAACAGCTGCCCAGACAGAAAATTTTAAATGTTATGTATCTTGTAAAATCCTGACAAAAACGATTTTTTTTACAAACTTTTAATTTTTTTTCCACCACCTTAAAAAAAGATCTATGGAAGTTTGGTATTGCTTTCATTCTACTGACCTAGGGAATCATTCTGTCAGGTCAGTTTTACAGCACCATTAATGCTGTACAAATAAAACAGAAAAACTATTTTGAAATTAAGTTGTTTTACATATTATATATTAAGAAAATAATGTTTCTAACTACTAGCTTTATGTAAAACATATGTCTTTTTAATTGTGTTTTTTTTAAGTATTATGATTTAATAACTACCATATTTTTTGGTTTATAAGACACTCTTTTTGTCCTACAGATTTGCGCAGATTGAGATCTCGTTTTCCGAGATCTCAGTCTGCGCATGGGCTTCCTCTGGTGGCCATTTGCCCAAAGCCCATTGCAGTGTGCTGAATGGGAAAATGGACTCTGCTTACCAGTGCCAACATCTAATGAGTGCCCAGGCACTGCAGCATCGCTCCCCTCCTGCCGCTGGCCTCCTTAACCACTTCATGACCTTGGGATTTTACGTTTTTCCGTGTTCGTTTTTCGCTCCCCTCCTTCCCAGAGCCATACATTTTTTATGTTTCCATCAATATGGCCATGTAAGGGCTTATTTTTTGCAAAACAAGTTGTACTTTTGATTGACATCATTGGTTTTAGCATGTCGTGTACTAGAAAACAGGAAAAAAATTCCAAGTGCGGTGAAATTGCAAAAAAAGTGCAATTCCACACATGTTTGTTTGGCTTTTTTACTAGGTTCACTTAATGCTAAAACTGACCTGCCATTATGATTCTCCAGGTCATTATGAGTTCATATAAATGACAGAAAAACAACTGGCACATCCAAACTAGTGTGAATAGGTACATACCAGGATAAGCTACCTCCATATATAATATACAAAAAAAGGTTGCACTCTATCGTGCCGAAACACATCAAATATGAAGTACATGAAATACATGAAATATGAATAGCAAAATTATTTTTGAACATTAGGAAAACATTTTTTGAGACGCTTAGCACAGAATTTGGCCAAATAGTGTCGGCCCATCAACCATCGTCAAGGTGGTCTCATTAAACTGATGGGTACCTGACCTCCCTGTCCAAATGTGAACACTTACCGAAGGCTAATGTCTGTATGCTTGGGTGAATATGGACACCTCTCTCAGCAAAGCCTACATATAGGTTGGCCAGAACCAAGTGTGATTAGATGTAATTAAAAACCAGATGGTGAAGGGAGGAGTGCTCAGTCAGTAAGCTAACATAGAAATGACAGAAAAAGACTGGCACATCCAAACTAGTGTGAATAGGTGCCAGTCGAGCCGGCATTTTTAATGATACAATTTTGGTGCAGATACGTTCTTTTGATGGCCCGTTATTGCATTTTAATGCAATGTTGCGGCGACCAAAAAAACATAATTCTGGCGTTTCAAATTTTTTTCTCGCTACGCCATTTAGCGATCAGGTTAATTATTTTTTTTATTGATACCTCGGGTGATTCTGAACTCAGCAATACCAAATATGTGTAGGTTTGATTTTTTTCTATTGATTTATTTTGAATGGGGCGAAAGGGGGGTGATTTAAGCTTTTATATATTTTTTATTTTTTTCACATTTTTTTAACTTTATTTTTAAACTTTTGCCAGGCTTCAATAGCCTCCATGGGAGGCTCGAAGCTGGCACAACTCGATCGGCTCTGCTACATTGCAGCGATCATCAGATCGCTGCTATGTAGCTTAATAACAGGCTTGCTATGAGCACTGACCACAGGGTGGCGCTCACAGCTAGCCGGGATCAGTAGCCATAGATGTCTCAAGGACCTCTATGGTTACCATTCTGATGCATCGCTGACCCCAGATCATGTGACGGGGTCGGCGATGCGCTCATTTCCGGCCGGATGGCCGAAAGCACCAGGTAAATGCCGCTGTCTGCATTTGACAGCGGCATTTAACTAGTTAATAGCGGCGGGTGAATCGCGATTTCACCTGCCGCTACTGCGGGCACATGTCACCCGCCATGTCACCTGACATGTCCCAGCTTTGATGCGGACTCACCACCGGAGCCCTGTATCAAAGCGGGGGATATGACCTCGGACGTACTATCCCGTTCGAGGTCAGAAAGGGGTTAAGCAGCGACCCTGCCTCCTGTCACCCCAGTCCTCCACTGCCGACACTCCTCAGGTAAGCTACCATCAAAATGGATTGTAATCTGCACCACAATTTATTTAAACCATTTTTTTGCCTATTTTCAAACCCCACAATTTGGGGTGCATCTTATATTCCGGTGTGTCTTATAATCCGCAAAATATGGTAATTACTGAGCATAAAAAAATCATCAGCTACAGTTCTATAAGGATCACTCAGTGGTTGGATCTTTATTATATTAGGGAGGATTACAAAGAAATGTAAATGAAGAAATTATATCTGTGTGGGTCACAGAGCTACAATTTTCAAGGACAGAATATGCATTTTAGCCTATGGTGCTGTCCACATATTACTGTTTTTTGCAGACTGTGTCCAAACCAAGAAAGGGAGAAATGTCTGTTTTTGGTCTAAGTTGGATGAAACTTGGCCATTCAAACCAATGGGTCCA
This sequence comes from Ranitomeya variabilis, assembly GCF_051348905.1. Lineage (NCBI taxonomy): Eukaryota > Metazoa > Chordata > Amphibia > Anura > Dendrobatidae > Ranitomeya > Ranitomeya variabilis. The sequence goes on along the minus strand of NC_135232.1, from coordinate 1,074,561,810 downwards.
TCTGTTTTTCATGCTGTCAGTTTTTTTGTTTTTAGAGAGCAGAAGTTTGAATTTTTCTCATAAGAAAAAAATGAATGACACAATGATTGGAAATATGGACTGTAAGGGATGCAAAAAAAGGTCTAATGCTGATTCAGATGAACAAATATTATTAACAAGTTTTTCATGATTTATCCACAAGAATTCAAGTAAATGAATAGTTTAATGTATTTATTTATTTTTTAATTTAATGTTACTGACAAACATTTTTTTTTTACTTAAAAAGACACACAGGATTATTATACATTGTCACACCTACAGTAGTGTGACTTTTCTTATGGTGCAAATTACTTTATGTGTGCTTCTTGCTAATCAAAATAGCAGTGAGTAGAGCTGAGTGAATTGTTTGAAATTCTAATTTGTTGGCTTTGCCGAATTTTCTCCAAGATTTCTATTCACATTGATAAAAGTAAAAAGTAGAACGGCACTAGCGCTAAAAGAATTCCACGAATTCCACGGCGTCACGAATGCTAAGGGTTGTTTGGTGCTCAGCATAGAATTGTAAAGCAAATATCCAAGTTCATGAAGAAAAGAATATGCGGCACTCACCCCAAGGTAGCAGTGAAGATCGTGGACTTTATTGGAAAAAAAGGAGTGGAATACATCCGTCAGGACATCAGAGATGCAGGCATATAGGAGGGTGCGGTATTGGAGTTTTTTTTTAAGAATAAAGCGAGGATGAGGGACATTATCAAAGAAAGGGGACAGGATGAAGGCCAGGACAGGTGACTTTCTTACAAGAATGGTAAACATTATTACAGGATGGTGGACAGGATGGTGGATAGAATTGAGTATTTAATTACAGGATAGCGGCAAGGATGGGGGACATTATTACTAAATGGAATATATTATTAAAGAAAGGGGCAAGGAGAGGGACATCAATACAGGATGAGTGCCAGGATGGTAGACATTATTACAGGATAGGGCCAGAATGGAATGCATTATTACAGGATGAGGGTCATTATTTCAGGATGGGTGAAATAATTACTGTTTGCAGGCCAAACTGGAGCTACAATATGGGATGTCTCAACTGTAAAAGGTGCCTACTATTACTGTATGAAAAAAATTATGTAAGTTACTACTGTATTGTTGCAACTGAGAATGGGGCATCACTGTTGCATTTGAGCACAAAGATAGATAATACTACTGTATTGGGCATATAGAGGAAATTTACTGTTCTACATGGTCCACAAAAACAAACATCCTTTAATATTGTAGGGGGCCACAGAGTATGATATTTCTACTTTGAGAGGGTAGCAATAGGAGACAACACTAATGTAATATATGTTATTTTTGTGGATACATAGGATGACCAAAATGTTTGTGCTGTTACTGTGCAGGGCATTAATATAAAATATAAAAATTGGGAATAAGCCTTTAGGGTGCTATAATAGATGTAAAGTATCTGTGTTTATTTCTGCAGAAATTAGTTGTAGCTTGAAGAAGTCATATTGGGTCTGTGCTGACTGAAGGAGAAAATCGAAAATTAATTACTTCAATTGGAGGTGTTACCAGTAAGTTACTGAATTTACCATACACATCACATAATCTGCAGAACACCTGTGAATAACTGACATTGGTGCTGTGTTTTTAGAATGATCAATATTGTACTTTTATTTAGTTACTACAGTGGGTGAAATCAGTGTTCAATATTTCATGTGTTCAATACCTTTCTCTGTATCAATTCTCATTATTTGGCTATGTGCGCACATTGCGTATTTGTTTGCAGAAATTTCTGCAAGGTTTCTGCATCCCTTGGCAGAAAATTGCAGCTGAAAATACACGCATTTTTTCTGTGCTTTTTATGTGTTATTTATACATTTTGCATTCCTTTTATTCATGCGTTTTTCTAAATCCATAGAGCTAAATAAAGATATATTATTACAAAAAAATTTGTGATGTCATTTCCTTGTTCAACCTCTTTAGCCAGATACCCTCATTAATAATAAATAAAGACACACATACAGTCATCAGCCTATGTAGGAGCATTAACATAATTAACCTATATATAGTGGTTAAGGAAAGTATTCAGACCCCTTTACGTTTTTCACTCTTTGTTTCATTGCAGCCATTTGGTAAATTCAAAAAAGTTCATTTTTTCTCATTAATGTACACTCTGCACCCCATCTTGATTGAAAAAAAACAGAAATGTAGAAATTTTTGCAAATTTATTAAAAAAGAAAAACTGAAATAGCACATGGTCATAAGTATTCAGACCGTTTGCTAGGTATTAAGTAGAAGCACCCTTTTAAGCTAGTACAGCCATGAGTCTTCTTGGGAATGATGGAACAAGTTTTTCACACCTTGATTTGGGGATCCTCTGCCATTCTTCCTTGCAGATGTATAATAATTTCCTAAGGAAATTTAACAGTTAATGTCATTTAACAGTTACTTATATACCTGAACTACCCACATTTATTTGATATGTAATGTTGATATACTTGTGCAAGATTTGTGTCCTAATATTTTATGTACTGCTGTTTGTATTGTTGCTGTAATACCACAATTTCCCCCGGGATCAATAAAGTGTATCGTATCATTTCGTATCGTAGATCCTCTCCAGTTATGTCAGGCTGGATAGTGAACATTGGTGGGCAGCCATTTTCAGGTCTCTCCAGAGATGCTCAATTGGGTTTAGGTCAGGGCTCTGGCTGGGCCAGCCAAAAATGGTCACAGAGTTGTTTTGAAGCCACTACTTTGTCATTTTAGCTGTGTGCTTAGGGTCATTGTTTGGTTGGAAGGTGAACCTTCAACCAAGTCTGAGGTCCAGAGCACTCTGAAAGAGGTTTTCATCCAGGATATCTCTGTACTTGGCCGCATTCATGCTTCATTCAATTGCAACCAGTCATCCTGTCCCTGCAGTTGTAAACACACCCGTAGCATGATGCTGCCACCACCATGTTTCACTGTTGGGATTGTATTGGGCAGATGATGAGCAGTGACTGGTTTTCTCCACACATACTGCTTAGAATTATCACCAAAAAGTTATATCTTCATCTAGTCAGACCAGAGAATCTTATATCTCATAGTCTAGGAGTCTTTCATGTGTTTTTTAGCAAACTCTATGTGGGCTGTCATATGTCTTGCACTGAGGAGATGCTTCCATTGGGCCACTCTGCCATAAAAGCCCGACTGGTGGAGGGCTGCAGTGATAGTTGACTTTGTGGAACTTTCTCCCATCTCCCTACTGCACCTGTGGAGCTCAGCCACAGTGTTCTTGGGGTTCTTCTTTACCTCTCTCACCAAGGCTCTTCTCCCACGATTACTCAGTTTGGCTGGATGGCCAGGTCTGGGAAGACTTCTGGTGGTCCCAAACTTCTTCCATTTAAGGATTATGGAGGCTACTGTGCTCTTCGGATCCGTGAGTACTGAAGAAATTCTAATGTAACATTGGCCTGATCTGTGCCTTGCCACAATTCTGTCTCAGAGCTCCTTGGCCAGCTCCTCATGATTCTCATTTGGTCTGACGTGCATTGTGAGTTTTGAGGTCTTATATAGACAGGGGTGTGAATTTACAAATCAAGTCCTATCAGTTTAAACACAGCTGGACTCCAATAATGAAGTAGATCCATCTCAAAGAGAAACACAAGGAAATGAACAGCATGTGACTTAAATATGAGTACCGAGCAAAGGGTCTGAATACTTATGTTAAGTGTCAAGTTCCCGCCGCTGCACAGGGGGAATCTCGAACTACCTCCGCTGCGGTGTCTCATTCTCCTCCGGCCGCTGTGGAGCCTGCTCAGCAGAGACATCGGTCCCAGCGCATGGCTCAGACAGATACTGTGCGTTTGGTTACTGCTGACCTTCCAGGTTCAGCCATTATAACTAGTGTTGAGTAGGGTTGAGCGACTTTCATTTTTTTAAGATCGAGTCGGGTTTTGCGAAATCCGACTTTGTCCAAAGTCGATTCGAGTGAAGTCAGCCGATTATCGCGAAAAGTCGGGGATCGACCGAAACATGAAACCCAATGCAAGTCAATGTTGAAGCATAGTCGGCAGTGAGTGGAGGCCAGGAAAACACCTACAGTGCCCTGTTATGGTTCTCAATGGCAAGAGAACATAGCCCAGCAAACATAAGAACTAGCTCTTGGAAGGATGGAAACTAAACTGACCATGAACTAAACCTGCCGCACAACTAACAGTAGCCGGGTAGCGTAGCCTGCGTTTTATCCCTAGATGCCCAGCGCCGGCCGGAGGACTAACTAATCCTGGCAGAGGAAAATATAGTCCTGGCTCACCTCTAGAGAAATTTCCCCGAAAGGCAGACAGAGGCCCCCACAAATATTGGCGGTGATTTTAGATGAAATGACAAACGTAGTATGAAAATAGGTTTAGCAAAATTGAGGTCCGCTTACTAGATAGCAGGAAGACAGAAAGGGCACTTTCATGGTCAGCTGAAAACCCTATCAAAATACCATCCTGAAATTACTTTAAGACTCTAGTATTAACTCATAACATCAGAGTGGCAATTTCAGATCACAAGAGCTTTCCAGACACAGAAACGAAACTACAGCTGTGAACTGGAACAAAATGCAAAAACAAACAAGGACTAAGTCCAACTTAGCTGGGAGTTGTCTAGCAGCAGGAACATGCACAGAAAGGCTTCTGATTACAATGTTGACCGGCATGGAAGTGACAGAGGAGCAAGGCTAAATAGCGACTCCCACATCCTGATGGAAACAGGTGAACAGAGAGGATGATGCACACCAGTTCAATTCCACCAGTGGCCACCGGGGGAGCCCAAAATCCAATTTCACAACAGTACCCCCCCCTCAAGGAGGGGGCACCGAACCCTCACCAGAACCACCAGGGCGACCAGGATGAGCCCTATGAAAGGCACGGACCAAATCGGAGGCATGAACATCAGAGGCAGTCACCCAAGAATTATCCTCCTGACCGTATCCCTTCCATTTGACCAGATACTGGAGTTTCCGTCTGGAAACACGGGAGTCCAAGATTTTTTCCACAACGTACTCCAACTCGCCCTCAACCAACACCGGAGCAGGAGGCTCAACGGAAGGCACAACCGGTACCTCATACCTGCGCAACAATGACCGATGAAAAACATTATGAATAGAAAAAGATGCAGGGAGGTCCAAACGGAAGGACACAGGGTTAAGAATCTCCAATATCTTGTACGGGCCGATGAACCGAGGCTTAAACTTGGGAGAAGAAACCCTCATAGGGACAAAACGAGAAGACAACCACACCAAGTCCCCAACACAAAGCCGAGGACCAACCCGACGCCGGCGGTTGGCAAAAAGCTGAGTCTTCTCCTGGGACAACTCCAAACCGTCCACTACCTGCCCCCAAATCCGATGCAACCTCTCCACCACAGCATCCACTCCAGGACAATCCGAAGATTCCACCTGACCAGAAGAAAATCGAGGATGAAACCCCGAATTACAGAAAAAGGGAGACACCAAGGTGGCAGAGCTGGCACGATTATTGAGGGCAAACTCCGCTAAAGGCAAAAAAGCAACCCAATCATCCTGATCTGCAGACACAAAACACCTCAAATATGTCTCCAAGGTCTGATTCGTCCGCTCGGTCTGGCCATTAGTCTGAGGATGGAAAGCAGACGAGAAAGACAAATCTATGCCCATCCTAGCACAGAATGCTCGCCAAAATCTAGACACGAATTGGGTACCTCTGTCAGAAACGATATTCTCCGGAATACCATGCAAACGGACCACATTTTGAAAAAACAGAGGAACCAACTCGGAAGAAGAAGGCAACTTAGGCAGGGGAACCAAATGGACCATCTTAGAGAAACGATCACACACCACCCAGATGACAGACATCTTCTGAGAAACAGGAAGATCCGAAATAAAATCCATCGAGATGTGCATCCAGGGCCTCTTCGGGATAGGCAAGGGCAACAACAATCCACTAGCCCGAGAACAACAAGGCTTGGCCCGAGCACAAACGTCACAAGACTGCACGAAGCCTCGCACATCTCGAGACAGGGAAGGCCACCAGAAGGACCTTGCCACCAAATCCCTGGTACCAAAGATTCCAGGATGACCTGCCAACGCAGAAGAATGAACCTCAGAAATGACTTTACTGGTCCAATCATCAGGAACAAACAGTCTACCAGGTGGGCAACGATCAGGTCTATCCGCCTGAAACTCCTGCAAGGCCCGCCGCAGGTCTGGAGAAATGGCAGACAATATCACTCCATCCTTAAGGATACCTGTAGGTTCAGAATTACCAGGGGAGTCAGGCTCAAAACTCCTAGAAAGGGCATCCGCCTTAACATTCTTAGAACCCGGCAGGTAGGACACCACAAAATTAAACCGAGAGAAAAACAATGACCAGCGCGCCTGTCTAGGATTCAGGCGTCTGGCGGACTCAAGATAAATTAGATTTTTGTGGTCAGTCAATACCACCACCTGATGTCTAGCCCCCTCAAGCCAATGACGCCACTCCTCAAAAGCCCACTTCATGGCCAAAAGCTCCCGATTCCCAACATCATAATTCCGCTCGGCGGGCGAAAATTTACGCGAGAAAAAAGCACAAGGTCTCATCACGGAGCAATCAGAACTTCTCTGCGACAAAACCGCCCCAGCTCCGATTTCAGAAGCGTCGACCTCAACCTGAAAAGGAAGAGCAACATCAGGCTGACGCAACACAGGGGCGGAAGAAAAGCGGCGCTTAAGCTCCCGAAAGGCCTCCACAGCAGCAGGGGACCAATCAGCAACATCAGCACCCTTCTTAGTCAAATCAGTCAATGGTTTAACAACATCAGAAAAACCAGCAATAAATCGACGATAAAAGTTAGCAAAGCCCAAAAATTTCTGAAGACTCTTAAGAGAAGAGGGTTGCGTCCAATCACAAATAGCCTGAACCTTGACAGGATCCATCTCGATGGAAGAGGGGGAGAAAATATATCCCAAAAAGGAAATCTTTTGAACCCCAAAAACGCACTTAGAACCCTTCACACACAAGGAATTAGACCGCAAAACCTGAAAAACCCTCCTGACCTGCTGGACATGAGAGTCCCAGTCATCCGAAAAAATCAAAATATCATCCAGATACACAATCATAAATTTATCCAAATAATCACGGAAAATGTCATGCATAAAGGACTGAAAGACTGAAGGGGCATTTGAAAGACCAAAAGGCATCACCAAATACTCAAAGTGGCCCTCGGGCGTATTAAATGCGGTTTTCCACTCATCCCCCTGCTTAATTCGCACCAAATTATACGCCCCACGAAGATCTATCTTAGAGAACCACTTGGCCCCCTTTATGCGAGCAAACAAATCAGTCAGCAGTGGCAACGGATATTGATATTTAACCGTGATTTTATTCAAAAGCCGATAATCAATGCACGGCCTCAAAGAGCCATCTTTCTTAGCCACAAAGAAAAAACCGGCTCCTAAGGGAGATGACGAAGGACGAATATGTCCCTTTTCCAAGGACTCCTTTATATATTCTCGCATAGCAGCATGTTCAGGCACAGACAGATTAAATAAACGACCCTTAGGGTATTTACTACCCGGAATCAAATCTATGGCACAATCGCACTCCCAGTGCGGAGGTAATGAACCAAGCTTAGGTTCTTCAAAAACGTCACGATATTCAGTCAAGAATTCAGGAATCTCAGAGGGAATAGATGATGAAATGGAAACCACAGGTACGTCCCCATGCGTCCCCTTACATCCCCAGCTTAACACAGACATAGCTTTCCAGTCAAGGACTGGGTTATGAGATTGCAGCCATGGCAATCCAAGCACCAACACATCATGTAGGTTATACAGCACAAGAAAGCGAATAATCTCCTGGTGATCCGGATTAATCCGCATAGTTACTTGTGTCCAGTATTGTGGTTTATTGCTAGCCAATGGGGTGGAGTCAATCCCCTTCAGGGGTATAGGAGTTTCAAGAGGCTCCAAATCATACCCACAGCGTTTGGCAAAGGACCAATCCATAAGACTCAAAGCGGCGCCAGAGTCGACATAGGCATCCGCGGTAATAGATGATAAAGAACAAATCAGGGTCACAGATAGAATAAACTTAGACTGTAAAGTGCCAATTGAAACAGACTTATCAAGCTTCTTAGTACGCTTAGAGCATGCTGATATAACATGAGTTGAATCACCGCAATAGAAGCACAACCCATTTTTTCGTCTAAAATTCTGCCGTTCACTTCTGGACAGAATTCTATCACATTGCATATTCTCTGGCGTCTTCTCAGTAGACACCGCCAAATGGTGCACAGGTTTGCGCTCCCGCAGACGCCTATCGATCTGGATAGCCATTGTCATGGACTCATTCAGACCCGCAGGCACAGGGAACCCCACCATAACATCCTTAATGGCATCAGAGAGACCCTCTCTGAAATTCTCCGCCAGGGCGCACTCATTCCACTGAGTAAGCACAGCCCATTTACGGAATTTCTGGCAGTATATTTCAGCTTCGTCTTGCCCCTGAGATAGGGACATCAAGGCCTTTTCCACCTGAAGTTCTAACTGAGGTTCCTCATAAAGCAACCCCAAGGCCAGAAAAAACGCATCCACATTGAGCAACGCAGGATCCCCTGGAGCCAATGCAAAAGCCCAATCCTGAGGGTCGCCCCGGAGCAAAGAAATCACAATCCTGACCTGCTGAGCAGGATCTCCAGCAGAGCGAGATTTCAGGGACAAAAACAACTTGCAATTATTTTTGAAATTTTGAAAGCAAGATCTATTCCCCGAGAAAAATTCAGGCAAAGGAATTCTAGGTTCAGATATAGGAACATGAACAACAAAATCTTGTAAGTTTTGAACTTTCGTGGTGAGATTATTCAAACCTGCAGCTAAACTCTGAATATCCATTTTAAACAGGTGAACACAGAGCCATTCCAGGATTAGAAGGAGAGAGAGAGAGAAAGGCTGCAATATAGGCAGACTTGCAAGAGATTCAATTACAAGCACACTCAGAACTGAGAAAAAAAAAAAAAAATCTTCAGCAGACTTCTCTTTTCTCTCCTTTCTCTGTCAATTAATTTAACCCTTTTAGTCCGGTCAAACTGTTATGGTTCTCAATGGCAAGATAACATAGCCCAGCAAACATAAGAACTAGCTCTTGGAAGGATGGAAACTAAACTGACCATGAACTAAACCTGCCGCACAACTAACAGTAGCCGGGTAGCGTAGCCTGCGTTTTATCCCTAGACGCCCAGCGCCGGCCGGAGGACTAACTAATCCTGGCAGAGGAAAATATAGTCCTGGCTCACCTCTAGAGAAATTTCCCCGAAAGGCAGACAGAGGCCCCCACAAATATTGGCGGTGATTTTAGATGAAATGACAAACGTAGTATGAAAATAGGTTTAGCAAAATTGAGGTCCGCTTACTAGATAGCAGGAAGACAGAAAGGGCACTTTCATGGTCAGCTGAAAACCCTATCAAAATACCATCCTGAAATTACTTTAAGACTCTAGTATTAACTCATAACATCAGAGTGGCAATTTCAGATCACAAGAGCTTTCCAGACACAGAAACGAAACTACAGCTGTGAACTGGAACAAAATGCAAAAACAAACAAGGACTAAGTCCAACTTAGCTGGGAGTTGTCTAGCAGCAGGAACATGCACAGAAAGGCTTCTGATTACAATGTTGACCGGCATGGAAGTGACAGAGGAGCAAGGCTAAATAGCGACTCCCACATCCTGATGGAAACAGGTGAACAGAGAGGATGATGCACACCAGTTCAATTCCACCAGTGGCCACCGGGGGAGCCCAAAATCCAATTTCACAACAGTGCCCATTTTAATGCCAAAAACATCCATTCTTGTTTCTGAAGCTTGTCAATCTTAATTAACGTTATAATAATAGTTGGGCATTGGAAATTGGGGGTCATTTGGCAAAAGTTGTGGGGGGTAGGGCTGGTTCAAAATTTTAGTGGGCCCAGGAAACGTGGACTACGTCTTGGCGGTGGAGCAGTGAGATGTAAGTATGTCAAGTTTGCAAGTGCTGTGATCCTAAGCAAGCAGGGAGGCCCCCTCGTTGGCATTGGCACTGGCACAGGGCCCCTCAAAGTACAGCGATGTGTTTGCACGGCGGGGGCGCCTCCCACCAGCAGTGACACTTTTGCGTACTCTGAGGGGCCCTGTGCCAGTGACGTCACCAACGAGTATGCCCCCCCCACCTGATGAAGGAACCTGCACTTTCATCTGCACCTTCCTCTTTGTCCCTGTGTAAGGTGGTATTACATGCGGGAAGGGGAACCTTACTTTCAGCAGGGTCAGATTCTGGCTGTGTAGAGTGCAAGGGGAATGTAGTGGTCTAGGTCAATGTACCAGCAGACTCATCTAGCAGTGGCTGGGGAATGGGCAGGATGAGGAGGAAACAGATATAGGGCCAAAGAATAAAGTAGGCTAAATGCAGTTCAAAATTGGTAACAGGACTAAACAGGCGGCATTGCTTTGTTGAGTGGAGTAGCAAACCCAGGAGCAGCAGACACTGTTTAAAGGGCCCAAACACACTAATAGGCCAAATGCAGTTTAATATTTGCTACTGTAGGCCAAAAGCCAGAAGGTAGAAGCTCAGCTTTATTCAGTTGAGGACAACACCAGGGAGGGGCAGACACCGTTAGTAGGCCGGAACCACCAATCTTTTCAAAAACAGCACTTAATGAGAGCCAGAAGGTAGAAGCTCAGCTTTATTCAGTTGAGGACAACACCAGGCAGGGGCAGACACCGTTAGTAGGCCGGAACCACCAATCTTTTAAAAAACAGCACTTAATGAGAGCCAGAAGGTAGAAGCTCAGCTTTATTCAGTTGAGGACAAACACCAGGGAGCAGCAAACAGAGGTATTAGGCCCCATCCAGCAATAAAAAAAAAAAAAAGCTTAATCAGAGCCAGAAGGTAGAAGCTCAGCTTTATTCAGTTGAGGACAACACCAGGCAGGGGCAGACACCGTTAGTTGGCCCATAACCACCTATTTTTAAAAACACAGCACTTAAAGAGAGCCAGAAGGTGGAAGCTCAGCTTTGTTCAGTTGAGGACAACACCAGGGAGGGGCAGACACCGTTAGTAGGCCGGAACCAACAATCTTTTAAAAAACAGCACTTAATGAGAGCCAGAAGGTGGAAGCTCAGATTTATTCATTTGAGGACAACTTGAATTAGGGACTGCAGACAGACTTACCAGGCTGTCCCCTGTGTGGACCATGCATCCAATACATTAACCCATTGCGCCACAAAGGACACGTAACCTTCCGTGGCCATGCCTACCGCTCCATGTGTCTGTTGTCAGGTGTACCTTTGGACTCACAGATTGACAGAATGAAAGGACAATGTGGTCTTTAACATGCTGGTGGAGGGGTGGGATGGCTTTTCTCGCAAAAGAATTGTCAACTGGGTAGCTCATAGCGTGGTACAGCCTAGTCCATCATGGCTTTATTAATATTAAATAAAATAAAAAAATAGGCTCTATGCACTGCAAAATAGGTTCCAGGGGTACACGGGCAGCAGTGGTCAGGTCAGTGGAGGCCTAGTGGAAGGAGGGACCGCAGACAGGCTTCCAAGACCTAACATAATAAAATGGGCTGGCTGTAGGCACTTTATAATTGGTTCAAGGGGGACACGGGCAGCAGTGGTCTGGTCATTGGAGGCCTAGTGGAAGGAGGGACCGCAGACAGGCTTCCAAGGCCTAACATAATAAAATGGGCTGGCTGTAGGCACTTTATAATTGGTTCCAGGGGGACACGGGCAGCAGTGGTCTGGTCATTGGAGGCCTAGTGGAAGGAGGGACCGCAGACAGGCTTCGAAGGCCTAACATAATAAATTGGGCTGGCTGTAGGCACTTTATAATTGGTTCCAGGGGTACACGGGCAGCAGTGGTCAGATCAGTGGAGGCCTAGTGGAAGGAGGGACCGCAGACAGGCTTCCAAGGCCTAACATAATAAAATGGGCTGGCTGTAGGCACTTTATAATTGGTTCCAGGGGGACACGGGCAGCAGTGGTCTGGTCATTGGAGGCCTAGTGGAAGGAGGGACCGCAGACAGGCTTCGAAGGCCTAACATAATAAAATGGGCTGGCTGTAGGCACTTTATAATTGGTTCCAGGGGTACACGGGCAGCAGTGGTCAGGTCAGTGGAGGCCTAGTGGAAGGAGGGACCGCAGACAGGCTTCCAAGGCCTAACATAATAAAATGGGCTGGCTGTAGGCACTTTATAATTGGTTCCAGGGGGACACGGGCAGCAGTGGTCTGGTCAACGGAGGCCGATTGTAATGAGTGTCTGCCAGTTAGTAGTCCAAAACAACAAATAAATGTGAATGTCTCGCATTAAAACAAAACAAAAACACTAAAGGGTGCAATCATTAGGTTCAGGGGTGGGATCCTCTGCGTTGTTTCAGACCTACTAATTTAGCGCAAAGTATTTACTGTGGTAAATAGAGGACACTGCCCCTGACTATGTTAAGTACCATCATACATGTCAACACAATGGTATTGTCAGTGGCAGGTATGGAAGGATGTCAGCGCATAGACGAAACATTGGTGGAAGTGTGAGAGATAACTGTGGAAGTGGTAGAGCAATGTTTGACCTGGGGGTGGGTGAACTCTCTTGTGGCCGGCGGTACAGGCCCAGGGCCCCTCATGTTACAACAGTGTGTCTGACGTTGGGTGCGCACCACCACCGCCAGAGACACTTTATTGTACTATGAGGGACCCAGTAGCAATGCCGTCGACCAAAAGCGAGCACACCCACCTCTTCAGACAAACAGCAGTCTCACGGGTGCTTGCGCCAAGTCGCGATACCACGGCCCCATGTGGGGAGTTTGGCCATTTAGGGAGGTGTAAACATGTCGTATGCTGGACAATCAGCTGCAGCAAATTAGACATTAGAAAAGTAATTCACAGTAGTCCACAGGCAAGAGCTTTTCATAGGAAAGCTAGGTGTCGGCCGGGCAAGGTGGGGCAAAAGATTTCGAAATCCAGTTGTGGTTCATTTTAATGAATGTTAGATCATCAACATTTTGGGTAGCCAGACGAGTCCTTTTTTCGGTTAATATTGAACCTGCAGCACTGAATACTCTTTCTGATAGGACACTAGCTGCCGGGCAAGCAAGCTCCTGCAATGCATATTCTGCCATTTCTGGCCAGGTGTTTAATTTTGATGCCCAGTAATCAAATGGGAATGACGGTTGAGGGAGAACATCGATAAGGGATGAAAAATAGTTAGTAACCATACTGGACAAATGTTGTCTCCTGTCACTTTCAATTGATGCAGCAGTACCTGTCCTGTCTGCGGTCATAGCAAAATCAGTCCACAACCTGGTCAGAAAACCCCTCTGTCCAACGCCACTTCTGATGTGTGCACCCCTAACACTCCTAGTCTGCTGGCACCTGGAGCTCGTGTGAGAACGATCACGTGCGCTGTGTGCTGGGAATGCCTGAAGCAAACGGTCAACAAGAGTTGATTGTTTGGTTGCTAATATTAGTTCCAAGTTCTCATGTGGCATAATATTTTGCAATTTGCCTTTATAGCGTGGATCAAGGAGGCAGGCCAACCAGTAATTGTCATCGTTCATCATTTTCGTAATGCGTGTGTCCCTTTTTAGGATACGTAAGGCATAATCCGCCATGTGGGCCAAAGTTCCAGTTGTCAAATCTCCGGTTGTGATTGGTTGAGGGGCAGTTTCAGGCAAATCTACGTCCCTTGTGTCCCTCAAAAAACCAGAACCCGGCCTTGCCACGCAACCAATTTCCAGTGCCCCCGGGAAAGCTTCCTCATTAAAAATAAACTCATCCCCATCATCCTCCTCGTCCTCCACCTCCTCTTCGCCCGCTACCTCGTCCTTTACACTGCCCTGACCAGACAATGGCTGACTGTCATCAAGGCTTTCCTCTTCCTCTGGTGCAGACGCCTGATCCTTTATGTGCGTCAAACTTTGCATCAGCAGACACATTAGGGGGATGCTCATGCTTATTATGGTGTTGTCTGCACTAACCAGCCGTGTGCATTCCTCAAAACACTGAAGGACTTGACACATGTCTTGTATCTTCGACCACTGCACACCAGACAACTCCATGTCTGCCATCCTACTGCCTGCCCGTGTATGTGTATCCTCCCACAAAAACATAACAGCCCGCCTCTGTTGGCACAGTCTCTGAAGCATGTGCAGTGTTGAGTTCCACCTTGTTGCAACGTCTATGATTAGGCGATGCTGGGGAAGGTTCAAAGACCGCTGATAGGTCTGCATACGGCTGGAGTGTACAGGCAAACGTCGGATATGTGAGCAAAGTCCACGCACTTTGAGGAGCAGGTCGGAGAACCCAGGATAAGTTTTCAATAAGCACTGCACCACAAGGTTTAAGGTGTGAGCCAGGCAAGGAATGTGTTTCAGTTGGGAAAGGGAGATGGCAGCCATGAAATTCCTTCCGTTATCACTCACTACCTTGCCTGCCTCAAGATCTACTGTGCCCAGCCACGACTGCGTTTCTTGTTGCAAGAACTCGGACAGAACTTCCGCGGTGTGTCTGTTATCGCCCAAACACTTCATAGCCAATACAGCCTGCTGACGCTTGCCAGTAGCTGGCCCATAATGGGACAACTGGTGTGCAACAGTGTCATCTGCCGATGGAGTGGTTGGCCGACTGCGGTCTGTGGAAGAGCTGTCGCTTCTGCAGGAGGACGAGGAGGAGGAGGAGGGGGTGCGAACGCCTACAGCCAACTGTTTCCTAGACCGTGGGCTAGGCACAACTGTCCCGAAATTGATGTCCCCTGTGGACCCTGCATCCACCACATTCACCCAGTGTGCCGTGATGGACACATAACGTCCCTGGCCATGCCTACTGGTCCATGCATCTGTAGTCAGGTGCACCTTTGTACTCACAGATTGCCTGAGTGCATGGACGATGCGCTGTTTAACATGCTGGTGCAGGGCTGGGATGGCTTTTCTGGAAAAAAAGTGTCGACTGGGTAGCTCGTATCGTGGTTCAGCGTACTCCATCAGGGCTTTGAAAGCTTCGCTTTCAACTAAACGGTAGGGCATCATCTCTAACGAGATTAGTCTAGCTATGTGGGCATTAAAACTCTGTGTACGCGGATGCGAGGATAAGTACTTCCTTTTTCTAACCAGAGTCTCATGTAGGGTGAGCTGGACTGGAGAGCTGGAGATCTTGGAACTTTCGGGTGTGCCGGTGGACATGGCAGACTGAGAGACGGTTGGAGACGGTATTGTTTCCACCGGTGCCCTAGATGCAATATTTCCTCCTACAAAACTGGTGATTCCCTGACCCTGACTGCTTTTGGCTGGCAAAGAAACCTGCACAGATACTGCCGGTGGTGCGGAAAATGGTGGCCTTACAGTGACGGAAGGGATGGTGCGTTGCTGACTAGCTTCATTGGCCGAGGGTGCTACAACCTTGAGGGACGTTTGGTAGTTAGTCCAGGCTTGAAAATGCATGGTGGTTAAGTGTCTATGCATGCAACTAGTATTGAGACTTTTCAGATTCTGACCTCTGCTTAAGCTAGTTGAACATTTTTGACAGATGACTTTGCGCTGATCAATTGGATGTTGTTTAAAAAAATGCCAGACTGCACTCTTCCTAGCATCGGATCCCTTTTCAGGGATTGCAGACTGAGCTTTAACCGGATGGCCACGCTGTCCTCCAAGAGGTTTTGGCTTTGACACGCATTTTGGCCAAGATATGGGACCGGCAGATGGAACCTGTTGCGATGTTAATGCCTGCTGCGGCCCCTCCTCCACCTCCGCTTCTGAACTACTGCCGCCTGCACCCTGTTCCCCCAATGGCTGCCAATCAGGGTCAACAACTGGGTCATCTATTACCTCCTCTTCGAGCTCGTGTGCAACTTTGTCTGTGTCACCGTGTCGGTCGGTGGTATAGCGTTCGTGGCGGAGCAACATAGTCTCATCAGGGTCTGATTGTGGATCAGTACCTTGAGAGGGCAATGTTGTGGTCTGAGTCAAAGGAGCAGCATAGTACTCTGGCTGTGGCTGTGCATCAGTGCACTCCATGTCAGAATCTACTTGTAATGGGCATGGCCTGTTAAGTGTTTCACTTTGTAAGCCAGGGACGGTATGTGTAAAGAGCTCCATGGAGTAACCCGTTGTGTCGCCTGCTGCATCCTTCTCTCTTGTTGTTGTTTTTGCTAAAGAGGACAAGGAAGCAACTTGTCCCTGACCGTGAACATCCACAAGCGAAGTGCTGTTTTTACATTTACCAGTTTCAGAAGAGGAGGCAAAAGAGCTAGAGGCTGAGTCTGCAAGGTAAGCCAAAACTTGCTGTTGCTGCTCCGGCTTTAAAAGCGGTTTTCCTACTCCCAGAAAAGAGAGCGTTCGAGGCCTTGTGTAGCCAGACAACGAACCTGGCTCCACAGCTCCAGACTTAGGTGGAATATTTTTATCCCCACGACCACCTGATGCTCCACTACCACTACCATCATTACCAGCTGACAATGAACGCCCACGGCCACGACCTCTTGCACAAGACTTCCTCATTGCTTTAAAAACTTAACCAAAGTAACTTTATTTGTTGCTGTCAAACAACTTACATGGTGAGCTATAACTTCAGTATGATTTCAATATCCCTTTACAGGTTGGTGAGACCACAAGGAAAATCAGGCCCAATGTTACACACTCTGTTTTCTGTGGCACCAAATCACAGAGATGCCACACACGCAGGACTGTCACTCAAGCACAAATGTCAATATTAATCTCCCACCTATTTTATTTTATTTTTTTTTTCAGGGAGACTTTAGAAACCAAATAAGATAAAATGATTTTTTCAGGGACAATTTAGAAACCAAGTAATAAAAAAAAGGCTTTCTATGGCCCACTGAGTGAGAGATGGCACACACAGGAGTCAGGAGTGGCACACAAGCCCTGAGGCCAATATTTTTCTCCCACTGATTGATGTAGTGATTTTTTTTCAGGTAGATTTTAGAACCCAAATCAAGCAAAAAAATTAATAGGCTTTCTATGGCCCACTGAGTGAGAGATGGCACACACAGGAGTCAGGAGTGGCACACAAGCCCTGAGGCCAATATTTTTCTCCCACTGATTGATGTAGTGATTTTTTTTCAGGTAGATTTTAGAACCCAAATCAAGCAAAAAAATTAATAGGCTTTCTGTGGCCCACTGAGTGAGAGATGGCACACACAGGAGTCAGCAGTGGCACACAAGCCCTGAGGCCAATATTTTTCTCCCACTGATTGATGCAGTGATTTTTTTTCAGGTAGATTTTAGAACCCAAATCAAGCAAAAAAATTAATAGGCTTTCTATGGCCCACTGAGTGAGAGATGGCACACACAGGAGTCAGGAGTGGCACACAAGCCCTGAGGCCAATATTTTTCTCCCACTGATTGATGTAGTGATTTTTTTTCAGGTAGATTTTAGAACCCAAATCAAGCAAAAAAATTAATAGGCTTTCTATGGCCCACTGAGTGAGAGATGGCACACACAGGGATGGCACTCTAGCAGAAATGCCAATCTTAATCTCTCACAAAAAAAAAAAAAAACAGGGACTGTCCTACAATTACTATCTCCCTGCAGTAATCTCAGCCAGGTATGGCAGGCAGCAATAAGGAGTGGACTGATGCACAAATTAAATAAAAAGTGTGGACAAACAAAAAAGATAGCTGTGCAGAAAGGAAGGAACAAGAGGATTTGTGCTTTGAAAAAAGCAGTTGGTTTGCACAGTGGCATACACACAGCAATGCAGCTATCAGGGAGCCTTCTAGGGCAGCCCAATGAGCTACAGCGCTGAGGGAAAAAAAAATGTAGCTTCCACTGTCCCTGCACACCGAAGGTGGTGTTGGACAGTGGAAATCGCTACAGCACAAGCGGATTGGTGGTTAATGGACCCTGCCTAACGCTATCACTGCTTCTGACGAAGCGGCAGCAACCTCTCCCTAAGCTCAGATCAGCAGCAGTGAGATGGCGGTCGGCGGGAATGACCCTTTATAGCCCCTGTGACGCCGCAGACAGCAAGCCAATCACTGCAATGCCCTTCTCTAAGATGGTGGGGACCAGGACCTATGTCATCACGCTGCCCACACTCTGCGTTCACCTTCATTGGCTGAGAAATGGTGCTTTTCGCGTCATTGAAATGCGACTTTGGCGCGAAAGTCACGTACCGCATGGCCGACCCCACATAGGGGTTGGATCGGGTTTCATGAAACCCGACTTTGCCAAAAGTCGGCGACTTTTGAAAATGAACGACCCGTTTCGCTCAACCCTAACCACGACCACCTGATGCTCCACCACCACTACCATCATTACCAGCTGACAATGACAGCCCACGGCCATGACCTCTTCCACCAGACTTCCTCATTGTTTGCAAAAGTAACGGTATTTGTTACTGTAAAACAACTTATAAGGTGAACTCAAACTTCTGTAGGATTTATATATACCTTTATAGGTGGCTGACACTGAAAGGAAAATCAGGCCCAATGTTACACACTAGGTTTTCTGTGCCCCAATAATTTGAGACAGATAGCACACACAGGACCGGCACTCATGCAGAAATGCCAATCCTAATCTCCCACTATTTATTTGTTTTAAAGGAGAATTTAAAAAAAGAAAAATCCCAGTATGACACACTAGGTTTTCTGTGCCACAATAATTTGAGACAGATGGCACACACAGTACCGTCACTCAAGCTGAAATGCCAATCTTAATCTCCCACTATTTTTTTTTTCCAGGGAGAATTTGAAAAAAATAAAATAAATCACAGTATGACACACTAGGTTTTCTGTGGCCCAATAATTTGAGACAGATGGCACACACAGTACCGGCACTCAAACTGAAATGCCAATCTTAATCTCCCAATATTTTTTTTTTCCAGGGAGAATTTGAAAAAAAATAAAAAAAATTCCCAGTATGACTCACTAGGTTTTCTGTGGCCAAATAATTTGAGACAGATGGCACACACAGTACGGGCACTCAAGCTGAAATGCCAATCTTAATCTCCCACTATTTTTTTTTTCCAGTGAGAATTTGAAAAAAAAAAAAATCCCAGTATGGCACACTAGGTTTTCTGTGGCCCAATAATTTGAGACAGATGGCACACACAGTACCGGCACTCAAGCTGAAATGCCAAACAAAATCTCCCACTATTTATTTGTTTTTTTTTTCAGGGAGAATTAAAAAAAAAAAAAAAAGGGACTGTGGCGGTCACATGACCACTCACGCGACCAATCACAAGCCGCGACGTCATCTAAGGTCTTTCAAGCGCTCATTCTTAGGAACGGAAGCTGCCGGTTACATTGGTAAGGTCCTGGCTGCATCGGAGAGGTGAGTATATCAATATTTTTTATTTTTATTCTTTATTTTACACATTAATATGGATCCCAGGGCCTGAAGGAGAGTTTCCTCTCCTTCATACCCTGGGAACCATACAGGATACCTTCCGATACTTGGTGTCCCATTGACTTGTACTGGTATCGGGTATCGGTATCGACGATATCCGATACTTTTTGGGTATCGGCCGATACTATCCGATACCGATACTTTCAAGTATCGGATGGTATCGCTCAACACTAATTATAACCAATACTGTTCAGTGGCGAGCAGACGCTACTGGGATTAAGTCCTGCTTTTCTCCTTCTGAGCATGCCCAAGGGAAGAAATCTCATTGGAGGTCGGGGTCACACCCTCAGGTCCTGTAGCAGCTCCTATTGGTCCACTTGGAAGGTCCTGGAGAGCTGCAGCTATAAAAGGTATAAATCAATAATTGTGTGTGTGTGGATGTATGCCTGTTCTGGTGAAAGCTCCGAATCATTCCCATCCCTAGAGTTGAATGTTCGTGAATGTTGGAGCTGTCTAGCAGGAGATAGTGCCATCCAGCACCAGGCCCAATCTATACTGCATCTAATCAGCAGTGACCACCAGTGCGGTGCTGTAAGCACTCTGTGCAGCTATCTCCTGTTTCTCATGACATTCTGTCAGTGTAGGGTGCGAACTCCCGATTGATCCCAGCATCTGACTCAGGGCGTCCTCAGGTGCAGACTCAAAAGCCACCGAGGGTAAGAGCGGGATCAACCACAAGCATAGTGGGGGTGAATTGCAGGGATCTCACTAGTTTCAATTTGCTGCTCTCTGTGACTGTTAACAGGGCACAGAGTTAACTTTATTCCTTGCAACTCTGTGAAGCAACAGAGTTCGCTCCTATACAGACCGGGTGATGGAACCTGTGTCTATTCTGGCGTAGTACCGCCATATAGTACAATCATTATATTTACTCGGTGCATTCCGCCAGCTCTAGCAACTTATTACCATGTGACATTTCAGTTTTTCCTTTTAATAAATTTGCAAAAATGTCTACATTTATGTTTTTTTCAGTCAAGATGGGGTGCAGTGTACATTAATCCCTTAATCCTATATGACGTACTATCCCATTGAGGTGACCTGGGACTTAATTCCCAGTGATGGGATAGTTTGTCATATGCAATCGGCCGCGCTCACGGGGGGAGCGTGGCCGATCGCGGACGGGTGTCAGCTGACTATCGCAGCTGACATCCAGCACTATGTGCCAGAAGTGGTCACGGACAGCCCTGTTATGATCTGGTGACCTTGGAGCCGAATGAAAACTTTCTCTGGAGTCGGTGGAACCTGTACTGACCGTAAATCCTGAACTAACACCGCAACTAGAAGTAGCCGTGGGGTGTGCCTAACAAACCCTAGACACCTCGACACAGCCGGAGGACTAAATACCCCTATAGATGGAAATAGGAATGCTATCTTGCCTCAGAGCAGACCCCCAAAGGATAGGCAGCCCCCACGAATAATAACTGTGAGTAGGAGAAGAATAGACACACGCAGGTAGAAAACATGATTTAGCAAAAGAGGCCACTCTAGCTAAATAGGAAAGGATAGGACAGATTACTAGGCGGTCAGTATTAAGACCCTTCCAAAAATATCCACAACAGATAATACAAAAAGTTCCACAATCTAACTAAAGACATGGAATGTATATCTGCCACTCCAGAGAATCCAACAAGACTGAGAAAATACTGACACAATCTAAGCTGGACAAGAAAACACAAAGAATAGCACTGAATTGTGAAGCACACAGCATGTGTGCCACAGAAAAAAAAAACAGACACTTATCTTTGCTGATTTGGCAGAAAGGCAGGAGGAACCAGGCAGAGGTCCTACACCTCCCAACAACAATTGACAACTGGCAAGAACTAATGAATCCTGCACACCTAAATACCCCAGTCAGAACTGCAATCAGCAGACACACCTGACCAGGATGGCAACCCAGGGACAACTGCATTACCACCTACTACCACCGGAGGGAACCCAAAAGCAGAATTCACAACAGTACCCTCCCCTTGAGGAGGGGTCACCGAACCCTCACCAGCGCCCCCAGGCCAATCAGGATGAGCCAGATGAAAGGCACGGACCAGATCAGCAGCATGGACATCAGAAGCAAAAACCCAAGAATTATCCTCCTGGCCATAACCCTTCCATTTGACAAGGTACTGAAGCCTCCGCCTCAAAAAACGAGAATCCAAAATCTTCTCAACCACATACTCCAACTCCCCATCAACCAAAACAGGGGCCGGAGGATCAACAGAGGGAACAACGGGCACCACATATTTCTGCAATAAAGATCTATGGAAGACATTATGGATAGCAAAAGAGGCCGGAAGCGCCAATCGAAAAGACACCGGATTAATAATCTCAGAAATCCTATAAGGACCAATAAACCGAGGCTTAAACTTAGGGGAAGAGACCTTCATAGGAACATGATGGGAAGACAACCAAACCAAATCCCCAACCCGAAGCCGGGAACCAACACACCGACGACGGTTAGCAAAACGTTGAGCCTCCTCCTGAGACAACACCAAATTGTCCACCACATGAGCCCAAATCTGCTGCAACCTGTCAACCGCAGAATCCACACCAGGACAGTCAGAAGGCTCAACCTGCCCAGAAGAAAAACGAGGATGAAAACCAAAATTACAAAAAAAGGCGAAACCAAAGTAGCCGAACTAGCCCGATTCTTAAGGGCAAACTCGGCCAATGGCAAAAAGGCTACCCAATCATCCTGATCGGCAGACACAAAGCATCTCAAAAAAGTCTCAAAAGTCTGATTAGTTCGCTTGGTCTGGCCATTAGTCTGAGGATGAAATGCAGAAGAAAAAGACAAATCAATGCCCAGCCTAGCACAAAAGGCCCGCCAAAACCTAGAAACAAACTGGGAACCTCTGTCGGACACAATATTCTCCGGAATACCATGCAAACGAACCACATGCTGAAAAAACAACGGAACCAACTCTGAAGAGGAAGGCAATTTAGGCAAAGGCACCAAATGAACCATCTTAGAAAACCGGTCACAAACAACCCAGATAACCGACATCCTCTGGGAAACCGGAAGATCAGAAATAAAATCCATAGAAATATGCGTCCAGGGCCTCTCAGGGACCGGCAATGGCAAAAGTAACCCACTGGCACGGGAACAACAAGGCTTGGCCCGTGCACAAGTCCCACAGGACTGCTCAAAAGAATGCACATCACGTGACAACGAAGGCCACCAAAAGGACCTACCAACCAAATCTCTGGTACCAAAAATACCAGGATGACCAGCCAACACAGAACAGTGAACCTCAGAAATCACTCTACTAATCCATCTGTCAGGAACAAACAATTTCCCCACAGGACAGCGATCAGGTCTATCAGCCTGAAATTCCTGAAGAACCCGCCGTAAATCAGGGGAAATGGCAGAAAGGACCACCCCTTCTTTCAGAATGCCGACCGGTTCGAGGACCTCAGGAGAATCAGGCAAAAAACTCCTAGAAAGGGCATCAGCCTTAATATTCTTAGAACCCGGAAGATACGAAACCACGAAATCAAAACGGGAAAAAAAACAAGGACCATCGAGCCTGTCTAGGACTCAGCCATTTGGCAGACTCGAGGTAAATCAAATTCTTATGATCGGTCAGGACCACAATACAGTGCTTAGCTCCCTCAAGCCAATGTTGCCACTCCTCAAACGCCCACTTCATAGCCAACAACTCCCAATTGCCGACATCATAATTGCGTTCAGCAGGCGAAAACTTGCAGGAGAAGAAGGCACACGGTTTCATCAAAGAACCAACAGAATCCCTCTGAGACAAAACGGCCCCTGTTATGATCCTAGTGGCAAGGATCGCAGGTAGGACTAGCTAAGTAACTGAACAGACGACTAGCTCTGGGAAGGTGGTAACTAGATTGACCGCAACCTGATCCTATCCGCAAACAACTATAAGTAGCCGTGGAACGTTACCTAAAATCCTAGATGTCTCTTCACGGCCTGAGAAACTGACTATTCCTGGAGGGAAAGAAAGTCCTCTCTTGCCTCAGTGGAATGACCCCAAAGATATAGAATAGCCCCCCACAAATATTAACGGTGAGTTAAGGGGAAAGCACAAACACAGAGATGAAATTAGATTTAGCAAATGAGGCCCGCTAATACTAGATAGCAGAAAATTGGAAGGGAACTGTGCGGTCAATAAAAAAACGCTATTCAAAATATCCACGCAGAGATTGCTTGAGCCCCCGCACCAACTAACGGTTCAGGGGAGGCAACTCCGTACCCAGAGCTTACCAGCAACAAGAAATCACATATTAGCAAGCTGGACTAGACTCATCATACACAGAAATCATATTGCAGGCAGATGAGCAAAAAATATTCAAACAGAACTTAGCTTATCCTGAAGAGGCAGAAAATGAGATAGTCAGGAGTAATCAGAATAGCACTGAATACATTGACAGCCGGCAACAAGTGGAAGTGAAGCAGAGCTAAATAGGAGCCTCCCTGGTGAATAACGAGGCAGCTGATCCAGCCAGACCCGCAGGATAATAAACCAAACCACCAGGGGGAGCCAAAAAACCAAAGTCACACAATACCATCTGTGACCACAAGAGGGAGCCTGAAAACGGAGTTCACAACAGTACCCCCCCTTGAGGAGGGGTCACCGAACCCTCATCAAAACCCCCAGGGCGATCAGGGTGAGCCACATGGAAGGCACGAACCAAATCGGCCGCATGAACATCAGAGGCGACAACCCAGGAATTATCCTCCTGACCATAGCCTTTCCACTTAACCAAATACTGAAGCCTCCGTCTAGAAATACAAGAATCCAAGATCTTCTCCACCACGTATTCCAATTCTCCCTCAACCAGCACAGGGGCAGGAGGCTCAACCAAAGGAACCACAGGCACCACATACCTCCGCAACAACGACCGATGGAACACATTATGAATAGCAAACGATGCCGGGAGGTCCAAACGAAATGACACAGGGTTAAGGACTTCCAAAATCTTATAAGGACTGATAAACCGAGGCTTAAACTTAGGAGAGGAGACCTTCATAGGAACAAAGCGAGAAGACAACCACACCAAGTCCCCAACGCGAAGTCGGGGACCCACACAGCGACGGCGGTTGGCAAAGCGCTGAGCCTTCTCTTATGACAGCTTCAAATTGTCCACCACATGATTCCAAATCTGATGCAACCTATCCACCACAACATCCACTCCAGGACAGTCAGAAGGCTCCACCTGACCCGAGGAAAAACGAGGATGAAACCCTGAATTACAAAAAAAAGGCGAAACCAAAGTAGCAGAACTAGCCCGATTATTAAGGGCAAACTCGGCCAATGGCAAAAAAGTCACCCAGTCGTCCTGATCATCAGAAACAAAACATCTCAAATAGGTTTCCAAAGTCTGATTAGTGCGCTCGGTTTGGCCATTCGTCTGAGGATGGAAGGCCGACGAAAAAGACAAATTAATGCCCATCTTAGCACAAAAGGTCCGCCAAAATCTAGACACAAACTGGGATCCTCTGTCGGAAACAATATTTTCAGGGATCCCGTGCAAACGAACCACATTTTGAAAAAACAGAGGAACCAACTCGGAGGAGGAAGGCAACTTAGGCAAGGGCACCAAATGGACCATCTTAGAAAAACGATCACACACCACCCAAATGACAGACATTCTCTGAGAGACAGGGAGATCCGAAATAAAATCCATGGAAATGTGCATCCAAGGCCTCTTCGGGACAGGCAAAGGTAACAACAAGCCACTGGCACGAGAACAGCAAGGCTTAGCCCGAGCACAAATTCCACAAGACTGCACAAAGGAACGCACATCCTGCGACAAGGAAGGCCACCAGAAGGACCTAGCCACCAAATCTCTGGCACCAAAAATCCTAGGATGGCCTGCCAACACCGAACAATGAACCTCGGAAATAACTCTGCTGGTCCATCTATCCGGGACAAACAGTCTCTCCGGTGGGCAACGGTCAGGTCTATCCGCCTGAAACTCCTGCAGCACTCGTCGCAAATCTGGGGAGATGGCAGACAAAATCACCCCTTCTCTGAGGATACCAGCTGACTCTGAATCACCAAGAGAGTCAGGCACAAAACTCCTAGAAAGAGCATCAGCCTTCACATTCTTCGAACCAGGCAGGTATGAGACCACAAAATCAAAATGAGAGAAAAACAACGACCAACGAGCCTGTCTAGGATTCAGCCGCTTGGCCGACTCGAGATAAATCAAATTCTTGTGATCAGTCAAGACCACCACACGATGCTTAGCTCCCTCGAGCCAATGTCGCCACTCCTCAAATGCCCACTTCATAGCCAACAACTCCCGATTACCAACATCATAATTCCGCTCGGCAGGCAAAAACTTTCTTGAAAAGAAAGCACATGGCTTCATCACAGAGCCATCAGAGCTTTTCTGCGACAAAACAGCCCCCGCTCCAATCTCAGAAGCATCAACCTCGACCTGGAAAGGAAGGGAGACATCTGGCTGACATAAAACCGGAGCCGAAGAAAACCGGCGCTTCAGCTCCCGAAAGGCCTCCACAGCCGCAGAAACCAATTAGTAACATCAGAACCCTTCTTGGTCAAATCCGTCAATGGCTTAACAACACCAGAAAAATTAGCGATGAAGCGACGGTAAAAATTAGCAAAACCCAAGAACTTCTGAAGACTCTTAACTGATGTAGGCTGAGTCCAGTCATGAATAGCCTGAACCTTGACTGGGTCCATCTCAATAGCAGAAGGAGAAAAAATGAAACCCAAAAAAGAAACCTTCTGGACTCCAAACAGACACTTTGAGCCCTTCACAAATAAAGCATTGGCACGCAGGACCTGAAACACCATCCTGACCTGCTTAACATGGGACTCCCAATCATCTGAAAAAACCAGAATATCATCCAGATACACAATCATAAATTTATCCAGATATTCGCGGAAGATGTCGTGCATAAAGGACTGAAAGACAGAAGGAGCGTTAGAAAGTCCAAAAGGCATCATTAAGTACTCAAAATGGCCTTCAGGCGTATTAAATGCAGTTTTCCATTCATCACCCTGCTTAATACGCACAAGGTTATACGCACCACGAAGATCTATCTTGGTGAACCAACTAGACCCCCTAATGCGAGCAAACAGATCAGATAACAATGGCAAAGGATACTGAAATTTGACCGTGATTTTGTTTAGAAGGCGATAATCAATACAAGGTCTCAGGGAACCATCCTTCTTAGCCACAAAAAAGAACCCCGCACCAAGAGGGGAGGAGAAGGGGCGAATAAGTCCTTTCTCCAAAGACTCCTTTATATAACTCTGCATAGCAGCATGCTCCGGCACTGACAAATTGAAAAGTCGTCCCTTAGGAAACTTACTACCAGGAATCAAATTTATAGCACAATTACAATCCCTATGAGGAGGTAGAGAACTGAGTTTGGGCTCATCAAATACATCCTGGTAATCCGATAAAAACGCAGGGACCTCAGAAGGAGTGGATGAAGCAATTGACACCACAGGAGCGTCGCCATGAATTCCCTGACAACCCCAACTTGACACAGACATTGCTTTCCAATCCAGGACTGGATTATGAGTCTGCAACCATGGCAGGCCCAACACGACAACATCATGCAAATTATGCAATACAAGAAAGCGAATCACCTCCTGATGAACAGGAGTCATGCACATGGTCACTTGTGTCCAGTACTGAGGTTTATTCGTAGCCAATGGTGTAGCATCAATTCCCCTTAGTGGAATAGGGAATTTTAAAGGCTCCAAAACAAAACCACAGCGCTTGGCAAATGACAAATCCATCAGACTCAGGGCAGCACCTGAATCCACAAAAGCCATAACCGGGTAAGATGACAGGGAACAAATCAGGGTAACAGACAAAATAAACTTAGGCTGTAAAGTACCGATGGTGACAGATTTATCAATCTTTTTTGTGCGCTTAGAGCATGCTGAGATAACATGAGCTGAGTCACCACAGTAAAAGCACAACCCATTTTGCCGTCTATAATTTTGCCGTTCACTTCTGGTCAGAATTCTATCACATTGCCTAGACTCAGGTGTCTGTTCAGAAGACACCGCCAAATGGTGCGCAGGTTTGCGCTCCCGCAAACGCCGATCAATCTGAATGGCCAGAGTCATGGACTCATTCAGACCTGCAGGCGT
The DNA here is from genome assembly GCF_051348905.1 of Ranitomeya variabilis. Lineage (NCBI taxonomy): Eukaryota > Metazoa > Chordata > Amphibia > Anura > Dendrobatidae > Ranitomeya > Ranitomeya variabilis. The sequence goes on along the minus strand of NC_135232.1, from coordinate 1,074,534,339 downwards.
AGGGAACCCCACCATGACATTCTTAATGGCTTCAGAAAGACCTTTTCTGAAATTTGCAGCCAGGGCACACTCATTCCATTGAGTAAGCACCGACCATTTCCAAAATTTCTGGCAGTACACCTCTGCATCATCTTGCCCCTGAGAGAGGGCCAACAACGCTTTTTCAGCCTGGTTCTCAAGATTAGGTTCCTCATAGAGCAATCCAAGGGCCAGAAAAAACGCATCCACACTGAGCAATGCAGGATCCCCTGGCGCCAATGCGAAGGCCCAATCTTGAGGGTCGCCGCGCAAGAGAGAAATAATAATCTTAACTTGCTGAACGGAATCACCAGAGGAACGAGGTTTCAAAGAAAGAAACAATATGCAATTGTTCTTAAAATTCAGGAACCTAGATCTATCTCCAGAAAACAACTCCGGAATAGGTATTCTAGGCTCTGACATAGGACTGTGCACAACAAAATCCTGAATACTTTGTACCCTTGCAGCAAGATGATCTACACTGGAGGACAAACTCTGAATATCCATATCAGCAGCTGAGTTCAGAGCCACACCAAGATTAAGAGGAGGAGAGAAGCCAGACACACAACAGCTAGACACACGGCAGCAAAAAAAAAAAAAATTTCTCCAAGCTTCTTTTCTCCTGCTTCTGCCATGCAATTAACACTTTACCGGCCGGCTGTACTGTTATGATCCTAGTGGCAAGGATCGCAGGTAGGACTAGCTAAGTAACTGAACAAATGACTAGCTCTGGGAAGGTGGTAACTAGATTGACCGCAACCTGATCCTATCCGCAAACAACTATAAGTAGCCGTGGAACGTTACCTAAAATCCTAGACGTCTCTTCACGGCCTGAGAAACTGACTATTCCTGGAGGGAAAGAAAGTCCTCTCTTGCCTCAGTGGAATGACCCCAAAGATATAGAATAGCCCCCCACAAATATTAACGGTGAGTTAAGGGGAAAGCACAAACACAGAGATGAAATTAGATTTAGCAAATGAGGCCCGCTAATACTAGATAGCAGAAAATAGGAAGGGAACTGTGCAGTCAATAAAAAAACCCTATTCAAAATATCCACGCAGAGATTGCTCGAGCCCCTGCACCAACTAACGGTGCAGGGGAAGCAACTCCGTACCCAGAGCTTACCAGCAACAAGAAATCACATATTAGCAAGCTGGACTAGACTCATCATACACAGAAATCATATTAGAACCAGAAACACATGGGCCACTTGCACATTGAACAAGTCTGTAGGAACCTGTTCACACCACCAGAATACTCGAAGACACAAAAGAGCAAAGTGAGGTCAAAAATACTCAGTTGTAAAAAAAAAAAATCACAGTAATCAGCAAGTGCTAGTCAAAAGATGTAAAGAAAACAGGGTATTTAGTTGATACTTTTTTGCAAAAAAATGTATACTAAGCTGCTCCACCAAATCATCAAGGTATACCCTTATAGAGCAGTCCTAACTAATGTATAGAATCCCTATCTGATGTATTTAAAACCTGATCATCTGTATAATACCTGTATAAGCAGGGTTAAGAAATCATATTGCAGGCAGATGAGCAAAAAATATTCAAATAGAACTTAGCTTATCCTGAAGAGGCAGAAAACGAGATAGTCAGGAGTAATCAGAATAGCACTGAATACATTGACAGCCGGCAACAAGTGGAAGTGAAGCAGAGCTAAATAGGAGCCTCCCTGGTGAATAACAAGGCAGCTGATCCAGCCAGACCCGCAGGATAATAAACCAAACCACCAGGGGGAGCCAAAAAACCAAAGTCACACAATACCATCTGTGACCACAAGAGGGAGCCTGAAAACGGAGTTCACAACAGGCCCCTGCCCCAATCTCAGAAGCATCAATCTCAACCTGAAATGGAAGAGAAACATCTGGTTGGCGCAACACCGGAGCAGAAGTAAATCGGTGTTTAAGCTCCTGAAAGGCAGAGACAGCCACAGAGGACCAATTCGCCACATCAGCGCCTTTTTTCGTCAAATCAGTCAAGGGTTTAACCATGCTGGAGAAGTTAGCAATGAACCGGCGATAAAAATTTGCAAAACCCAAAAATTTCTGAAGGCTCTTCACGGATGTGGGTTGAATCCAATCATGAATGGCCTGAACCTTAACCGGATCCATCTCCATAGATGAGGGAGAAAAAATAAAGCCCCAAAAAGAAACCTTCTGCACCCCAAAGAGACACTTAGACCCCTTCACAAACAAAGCATTGTCACAAAGGATCTGAAATACCATCCTGACCTGTTCCACATGAGACTTCCAATCATCGGAAAAAATCAAAATATCGTCCAAATATACAATCAAAAATTTATCAATATAAGTCCGAAAGATATCATGCATGAAGGATTGAAAAACAGATGGAGCGTTAGTGAGCCCGAATGGCATCACAAGGTATTCAAAATGGCCTTCGGGCGTATTAAACGCAGTTTTCCATTCATCACCCTGCTTAATACGAACAAGATTATATGCCCCCCGAAGGTCAATCTTCGTAAACCAACTAGCCCCCTTAATCCTAGCAAACAAATCGGAAAGCAAAGGTAAAGGGTATTGAAACTTGACCGTGATCTTATTCAAGAGGCGATAATCAATACAAGGTCTCAAGGAGCCATCCTTCTTAGCAACAAAAAAAAAACCTGCTCGCAACGGTGAAGAAGATGGCCGAATATGCCCTTTCTCCAAAGACTCCTTAACATAACTCCGCATGGCGGTATGTTCAGGCACAGACAGGTTGAAAAGTTGGCCTTTTGGAAACTTACTGCCTGGAATCAAGTCAATCGCACAATCACAGTCCCTGTGCAGTGGAAGGGAACTGGACTTGGGCTCATCGAATGCATCCTGAAAATCAGACAAAAACTCTGGAATTTCAGAAGAGGAAGAAGAGGAGATTGACATCAAAGGAACATCATTATGAACCCCCTCACAACCCCAACTAGTCACAGACATAGATTTCCAATCCAACACAGGATTATGTACCTGCAACCACGGGAAACCCAGCACGATAACATCATGCAAATTATGCAACACCGGAAATCGACAATCTTCCCAATGAGCTGGCGACATGTGCATGGTCACCTGTGTCCAAAACCGGGGCTTATTTTTAGCCAAAGGTGTAGCATCAATCCCCCTTAAAGGAATAGGGTTCTGCAAAGGCTGCAAGGGAAAAACACAACGCCTGGCAAACTCAAAATCCATTAAGTTCAAGGCGGCGCCTGAATCCACAAACGCCATGACAGAAAATGATGACAATGAGCAGATCAAGGACACCGATAACAGAAATTTAGGTTGTACAGTACTGATAGTAAATGAACTAGCGATCCTTTTTGTCTGCTTAGGGCAGACTGAAATTACATGAGAAGCGTCGCCACAATAATAAAATCAAAAAGGAGCAAGTGTATGCAAACAAATTGGGATCACCACAAAATAAGAATTTATACAAAATCCAGCTTTATTCAAGAAACTCCACACAAAGACATAAAAACATATTAAAACAACCCCCTAAAAGTATGACCTGGGGTAATGGGTCCATATAGATCATTGATAGAAATTGTAACATAGCAAATAGCCACTATACAGCCGATATATACATGGAACACAGAACCAAAAATATGCAACACACGGGCATTAAATGGTGCGATGTAATAACACAGATGAAGTAATACACCCTTTACTATTCTATGTCCCATAACAAAAAATCTACAGATAGAAAAACCTAAAATACACTTAGGGGCATAGTGAGCACCGTGTGGCTGCCTAGACCCTAGTATTCAGGTCCCATATTAACTCACCCTACCTAACACCTAGGTGGTAATAGGGCTCCTAGCAGCGTTGGTTCAGTGGATATCTGGCAGGCTGTAGCGTAGCTGGTCACAGCTACGCTACAGCCTGCCAGATATCCACTGAACCAACGCTGCTAGGAGCCCTATTACCGCCTAGGTGTTAGGTAGGGTGAGTTAATATGGGACCTGAATACTAGGGTCTAGGCAGCCACACGGTGCTCACTATGCCCCTAAGTGTATTTTAGGTTTTTCTATCTGTAGATTTTTTGTTGTGGGACATAGAATAGTAAAGGGTGTATTACTTCATCTGTGTTATTACATCGCACCATTTAATGCCCGTGTGTTGCATATTTTTGGTTCTGTGTTCCATGTATATATCGGCTGTATAGTGGCTATTTGCTATGTTACAATTTCTATCAATGATCTATATGGACCCATTACCCCAGGTCATACTTTTAGGGGGTTGTTTTAATATGTTTTTATGTCTTTGTGTGGAGTTTCTTGAATAAAGCTGGATTTTGTATAAATTCTTATTTTGTGGTGATCCCAATTTGTTTGCATACACTTGCTCCTTTTTGATTTTACTATGTTTGGTATGCAAGTGGTGATCCCCTAGTATTTATTCTATATGCAGGTGGTGCCCACTCACTAAGTGCTTTTCTGAATGTCGCCACAATAATAACACAACCTATTCTGACGTCTGAATCCTTGTCGTTCCGTTCTAGACAAAATCCTATCACACTGCATTGGCTCAGGACTTTGCTCTAAGGGCGACGCCACAGCGTGCACAGTTTGACGCTCCCACAAACGCCGATCAATCTGAATGGCCAGAGACATAGAACCACTCAGACCGGAAGGCGTGGGAAACCCCACCATAACATCTTTAACGGATTCAGAAAGACGCTTTCTGAAAATTGCCGCCAAAGCATCATCATTCATCATTTAGTCAACACAGACCATTTTCTAAATTTCTGACAATACAATTCTGCCGCCTCTTGACCCTGAGACAGGGCCAACAAGGTTTTCTCTGCTTGATCCACAGAATTAGGTTCATCATATAATAATCCTAAAGCCTGAAAAAAGGAATCTACATTAAGCAAGGCCGGATTCCCAGATTCCAGGGAAAATGCCCAATCCTGTGGATCGCCACGCAGCAGGGAGATGACAATTTTAACCTGTTGAATGGAATCACCGGAGGATCGCGGTCTCAGAGCAAAAAGCAGTTTACAATTGTTTTTAAAACCCCAAAATTTGGACCTATCACAAAAAACAAATCAGGAGTAGGAATCTTCGTCTATAAAGCAGGAGTCTGAACAATATAATCAGAAATACCCTGTACCCTAGCAGCAAGCTGGTCTACACGAGAAGCTAATTCCTGAACATCCATGCTGGCACAAGACTCCTCAGCCACCCATAAATAAAGAGGGAAGAAAAGACAGAACAGACTGCAGAAAAAAAATGGCTCAACATTTAACTCATTATTGGCCAGTTGTACTGTTATGATCTGGTGACCTTGGAGCCACATGAAAACTTTCTCTGGAGTCGGTGGAACCTGTACTGACCGCAAATCCTGAACTAACACCGCAACTAGAAGTAGCCGTGGGGTGTGCATAACAAACCCTAGACACCTCGACACAGCCGGAGGACTAAATACCCCTATAGATGGAAATAGGAATGCTATCTTGCCTCAGAGCAGACCCCCAAAGGATAGGCAGCCCCCCACGAATAATGACTGTGAGTAGGAGAAGAATAGACACACGTAGGTAGAAAACAGGATTTAGCAAAAGAGGCCACTCTAGCTAAATAGGAAAGGATAGGACAGATTTCTAGGCGGTCAGTATTAAAACTGTTGTGTATCCGCTTTTTGGGCTCCCCTGGTGGTTGCTGGTGGTACTGGTGACTTGTTTGCACTTTGCTGCTTCTGTTCACCTGCTTCCATCAGTGTTTGGGAGTTTCCTATTTAGCCTTGCTCTCCAGTCATTTCCTTGCCGGTCATCATTGTAACCAGAGCCTTCGGTTGCATGTTCCTGCTACTAGTCTGCTGATCAGCTAAGTGGACTTTGTCCTTTTGTTTTGTACCTTTTGTCCAGTTTGCAGTTTTTGTAATTCTCTGTAGCTGGAAGCTCTTGCGGGCTGAAATTGCCACTCCTGTGTCATGAGTTGACACAGGAGTCTTAAAGTAATTTCAGGATGGTTTTTGAAAGGGTTTTCAGTTGACCGTGAAGTCCTCTTTTGTATCCTTCTGCTATCTAGTAAGTGGACCTCTCTTTGCTAAATCTACTTTCATACTGTGTATGTCTTTTCCTCTTAATTCACCGTTATTACATGTGGGGGGCTGCTATCATCTTTTGGGGTATTTCCCTAGAGGTAAGCCAGGTCTGTTTCTTCCTCTACCAGGCGTAGTTAGTCCTCCGGCTGGCGCGTGGCATATAGGAAGCCGTAGGTATGCTCCCTGGCTACTGTTAGTTGTGTGGTAGATTTAGCTCACGGTCAACTCGAGTTTCCATCACCCGAGAGCTCGTTCGTTACTTATATGTTTCTTACGTTCCCTTGCCATTGGGAACCATGACATAAAACCCTTCCAAAAATATCCACAACAGATGATACAAAAAGTTCCACAATCTAACTAAAGACATGGAATGTATATCTGCCACTCCAGAGAATCCAACAAGACTGAGAAAATACTGACACAATCTAAGCTGGACAAGAAAACACAAAGAATAGCACTGAATTGTGAAGCACACAGCATGTGTGCCACAGGAAAAAAAACCAGACACTTATCTTTGCTGATTTGGCAGAAAGGCAGGGGGAACCAGGCAGAGGTCCTAAACCTCCCAACAACAATTGACAACTGGCAAGGACTAATGAATCCTGCACACCTAAATACCCCAGTCAGAACCGCAATCAGCAGACACACCTGACCAGGACTGCAACCCAGGGACAACTGCATTACCACCTACTACCACCGGAAGGAACCCAAAAGCAGAATTCACAACACAGCCCCTGGCACATTAACCCCCGGAACACTGCGATCAAACATGATTGCAGCGTTCCGGCGGTACAGGGAAGCATCGCACAAGGAGGGGGCTCCCTGCGAGCTTCCCTGAGACCCTCGGTACAAGGCGATGTGCTCACCTTATACCAAGCATCTTCGCCCTGCAGGTCCCGGATCCAAAATGGCCACGGGGCTACATCCGGGTCTTGCAGGGAGGTGGCTTAACAGCGCCTGCTCAGAGCAAGCGCTGATAAGCCTGCAGCCCTGCATGTCAGATCACTGATCTGACACACTGCTTTGCAAAGTGTAAGATCTGCGATCTGACCCCATAACATGATGCCCCCACTGGGGAAATGTTATAAAGTAAAAAAAATATTCACTTTAATAAAAAAAAAATTCCTAAATAAAGAAAATATATATATATATATTGTTCCCATAAATATATTTCTTTATTTAAATAATAAAAACAAATAAGAGTACACATATTTAGTATCACCGAGTCTGAAACGACCCCACCTATAAAACTATCCTGCCAGTTAGCCCTTTCAGTGAATGCGGTAAAAAAAAGAGGCAAAAAGCAACGCTTTATTATCATACTGCCGAACAAAAAGTGGAATAACACTTGATCAAAAAGAAAGATATAAATAACCATGGTACAGCTGAAAATGTTATCTTGTCCCGCAAAAAATGAGCCACCATACAGCATCATCAGCGAAAAAATAATAAAGTTATAGCCCTCAGAATAAAGCGATGCAAAAATAATAATTTTTTCTACAAAATAGTTTTTATCATATAAAAGCACCAAAACATAAAAAAATGATATAAATGAGGTATCGCTGTAATCGTACTGACCCGAAGAATAAAACTTCTTTATCAATTTTACCAAACATGGAACGGTATAAACGCCCTTCCAAAAAGAAATTCATGAATAGCTGGTTTTTGGTCATTCTGCCTCACAAAAATTTAAATTAAAAAATTTAAAATAAAAAGCGATCAAAAAATGTTACATGCCCAAAAATGTTACCAATAAAAACGTCAACTCGTCCCGCAAAAAAACAAGACCTCACATGACTCTGTGGACCAAAGTATGAAAAAATTATAGCTCTCAAAATGTGGAGACGCTAAAATTATTTTTTGCAATAAAATAAATCTTTTAGTCTGTGATGGCTGTCAATCATAAAAATTTGCTTAAAAACGCTATAAATAGTAAATCAAAACCCCTTCATCACCCCTTTAGTTAGGGAAAAATAATAAAATTAAATAAATGTATTTATTTCCATTTTCCCACTAGGGTTAGGGCTAGGGATAGGGCTAGGGTTAGGGCTAGGGCTAGGGTTAGGGCTAGGGTTAGAGCTAGGATTAGGGCTAGGGATAGGATTAGGGCTATGGTTAGGGCTACGGTTAGGGCTAGGGTTAAGGCTAGGGTTAGGGCTAGGGCTAGGGTTAGGGCTAGGGTTAGGAGTAGGGTTAGGGGTAGGGTTAGGGGTAGGGTTAAGGCTAGGGTTAGGGCTAGGGTTAGGGCTAGGTTTAGGGTTAGGGCTAGGGTTAGAGCTAGGGTTAGGGTCAGGGCTAGGGTTAGGGCTAGGGCTAGGGTTAGGGCTAGGGTTAGGGCTAGGTTTAGGGTTAGGTCTAGGTTTAGGGCTAGGTTTAGGGTTAGTGTTAAGGCTGGGGCTAGGGTTAGAGCTAGGTTTGGGGCTAGGGTTAGGGTTGAGGCTAGGGTTGGGGCTAGGGTTAGGGTTTCAGTTAGAATTGGGAGTTGCCACTGTTTAGGCACATTAGGGGCTCTCCAAACGCGACATGGCATCTGATCTCAATTCCAGCCAATTCTGCGTTGAAAAAGTAAAACAGTGCTCCTTCCTTTCCGAGCTCTCCCGTGTGCCCAAACAGAGGTTTACCCCAACATATGAGGTAACAGAGTACTCAGGACAAATTGGACAACAACTTTTGGGGTCCAATTTCTCTTGTTACTCTTGGGAAAATAAAACTTTGGGAGGCTAAAAAAACATTTTTGTGGGAAAAAATTAATTTTTATTTTCTCAGCTCTGCGTTAGTAACTGTAGTGAAACACTTGGGGGTTCAAAGTTCTCACAACACATCTAGATAAGTTCCTTGGGGGGTCTTGTTTCCAATATGGTGTCACTTGTGGGGGGTTTCTACTGTTTAGGTACATCAGGGGCTTTGGAAATGCAATGTGATGCCTGCAGACCAATCCATCTAAGTCTGCATTTCAAATGGTGCTCCTTCCCTTCCGAGCTCTGCCATGCACCCAAATGGTGGATCCCCCCATATATGGGGTATCAGCGTACTCAGAACAAATTGGACAACAACTTTTGGCACCCATCTTCTCCTGTTACCCTTGGGAAAATACAAAACTTGGGGCTAAAAAATAATTTTTGTAGAAAAAAAAGATTGTTTATTTTTACGGCTCTGCCTTATAATCTGTTGTGAAACACTTGGGGGTTCAAAGTTCGCACATCACATCTACATATGTTCCTTGGGGGGTCTTGTTTCCAATATGTGGTCATTTGTGGGGGTTTCTACTGTTTAGGTACATTAGGGGCTCTGCAAACGCTGTGTGATGCCTGCAGACCAATCCATCTAAGTCTGCATTCCAAATGGCGCTCCTTCCCTTCCTAGCTCTGCCATGTGCCCAAACGGTGGTTCCCCCAACACATGGGGTTTCAGAGTACTCAGGACAAATTGGACAACAACTTTTGGGGTCCAATTTCTCCTGTTACCCATGGGAAAATATAAAACTGGGGGCTAAAAATAATTTTTGTGGGAAAAAAATAATTTTTATTTTCACGGCTCTGCTTTATAAACTGTAGTGAAACACTTGGGTGTTCAAAGCTCTCACAACACATCTAGATAAGTTCCTTAGGGGGTATACTTTCCAAAATTGTGTCACTTTTGATGGGTTTCAGTGTTTAGGCACATCAGTGGCTCTCCAAACGCAACATGGAGTCCCATTTAAATTCCAGTCAATTTTGCATTGAAAAGTCAAACGGCCCTCCTTCCCTTCCGAGCTCCGCCATGCGCCTAAACTTTGGTTTACCCCCACATATGGGGTTTCAGCTTACTCATGACAAATTTCACAACAACTTTTGGGGTCCAATTTCTTCTCTTACCCTTAAGAAAATAAAAAATTGGGGGTGAAAAGATCATTTTTGTGAAAAATTATGATTTTTAATTTTTACGACTCTACATTATAAACTTCTGTGAAGCACTTGGTGGGTCAAAGTGCTCATCACACATCTAGATAATATCCTTAGGGGTCTACTTTCCAAAATAGTGTCATTTGTGGGGGGTTTCAATGTTTAGGCACATCAGGGGCTCTTCAAACGCAACATCACGCCGCATCTCAATTCCAGTCAATTTTGCATTGAAAAGTCAAATAGCCCTCCTTCCCTTCCGAGCTCTGCCATGTGCCCAAACAGTGATTTACCCCCACATATAGGTATCGGCGAACTCAGGACAAATTGTATAGCAACTTTTGGGGTCCATTTTCTCCTGTTACCCTTGGTAAATAAAACAATTTGGAGCTGAATTAAATTTTGTGTGAAAAAAAGTTAAATGTTCATTTTTATTTTAACATTCCAAAAATTCCTGTGAAACACCTGAAGGTTTAATAAACTACTTGAATGTAGTTTTGAGCACCATCAGGGGTGCAGTTTTTAGAATGGTGTCACACTTGGTTATTTTCTATCGTATAGACCCTTCAAAATGACTTCAAATGAGATGTGGTCCCAAAAAAAATGGTGTTGTAAAAATGAGAAATTGCTGGTCAACTTTTAACCATTATAACTCCCTAACAAAAAAAAAATTTGGTTCCAAAATTGTGCTGATGTAAAGTAGACATGTGGAAAATGTTACTTATTAAGTATTTTTGGTGACATATGTCTGTGATTTAAGGACATAAATATTCAGATTTGGAAAATTGCAAAATTTTCTACATTTTCACCAAATTTCCATATTTTTCACAAATAAATACAAGTCTTATTGAAGAAATGTTACCATTATCATGAAGTACAATATGTTACTAGAAAACACTGTCAGAATCATCAGGATCCGTTGAAGCATTCCAGAGTTATAACCTCATAAAGGGACAGTGGTCAAAATTGTAAAAATTGGCCCGGTCATTAACGTGCAAACCACCCTTGGGGCTTAAGGGGTTAATGAGAAAATATGAGCTTTTTTGAATTTACCAAATGGCTGCAATGAAACAAAGAGTGAAAAATTTAAATGGGTCTGAATACTTTCCATACTCACTGTATAGTGCACAAGCACCACTTAAACAAGTCATTGAGTTAAGCGGTCATCAAAGCCACTGAGCACAGTGATTGACTGCAGCCGTCATGTGCAGTGTAGTTGTGACATCACAGCTTCAGCCTGCAAACAATCACCGATCAGGAATTACAGTAGCCAGCTCTGGAGTAGCTGTATCTTTGTAAAGCTTAGAAATGTCATACCAGAGTAAGATGATAGACTTTAAAAAATTATAAGCAGTAAACCACTTTAAATGTGTAACAATAAGAATATATTTAATTTCCATTATATATTTGTACATTTGGATGAGTTTCATAGAATTAATCATTTCCAGTACCATGTAATCAGTACAAACTAAGAATGGCTTTGCATTACCAAAGTTATTTTTTTCAACATTACACATTGTAAGAGATACATTTGAAGAAATAAAAAATCACAAGACGGTGCTTAGTACAGCAGGCAGAAACTAGATTGTTACAAGAATACATAGAATATTAAATATGGCAAATTCTACTATTCTGATACCTAGAAAGAAGAAAAAATGGATTATGGTGAAAGCTACATTTGTGTTTGTTTCCAGATTTGATTCAAATACTTGGTAATATATATATTTATTTGATATTATGATGAAATATCCTTTTCTCACTTGTTGTCACACATGATTACGAATCCAATGATGATTATATGTTGAAGTAGGAATATAAAGGTCGCACACAGGCTTTCATTTTAGTGGCCAGCAGATGGAGGACATTGCAGTAATTTAGAATGTTGCAATTAATCTCCTGCTGTTTATGCTTTTTATTGATTGGCATATAATGGCATTGTAAGCATTTTGGAACTTGATTAGTTTTAGTTGTTCGCACATTGTGTACCCTTTAGTTCTCGAGTAAACAGCTACTTTACACAAATGAAAATATTGACAAGTTTTTCTTCTTTTCATGAAAGCTTTCAAAATTAGAGTGCAAAATGAATCTTGTAAAATGTAATGTATTAATTACGTTCATAGTGACACTGTTCTACTTCATTTTTGAAAAGAATTTCAAAGGTCTCCTGTCATTTTAAGGATAAACCCTCATCTGATCTATTGTGTCTGATTTAGTAAAAATGATTATTCCACTCAATATAACAGTTTAGGAACATTTTATTTTAGAGTTTTACATTGTTCCATTTTTTGTTATTTCTCTTGGACATTAACAACTTAGTGTTATCATCACAATCACGTCAATGAGCAGACATGAGTGAATCTTTTCAGAATTGACTTAATCAGATACTTCAAAATTTTTCTTAAAAATTGATTTTCTGCAAATCATACATATTGTAAAGCATCCAATTGTCCTTAAACACGTACATTTCTCTGATCTTTTAAACAGCTTTAATGCAAATACTGCTTTAGTAATGTCAAGACCACCTTAACATAAATGGTAATGGATAAGGTTCTCTGGTGATTTCTTTTCACACACTATATGTAATGTATATTCAGTGTTTTAAAGCTTTCATCCCTTATCGCTATTGCTAAACTGTGATCTGTGATGTCCTCTCAGTAAATAGATCCACTGCAAAGTGGGTGCAGCATTACCTGCCTTTGAGTTAATTACAGATGAAGAGAGTCCCTCGAGATTGGCTGTGCTAAAACCTATGATTTGATCGTTTCAAGGCACTTTGGGTCATATGAATTTTCCTTTTCTTAAACGATCTTCTGCTTTGCGTAAAATGACAGTGGGCATTTTTTAGATTCATGGAAATATAATATTTTGTACTTTTTTCAAATTTACCAGGTACAGCAAACGTCCTAAAATGTTACACAGATTAGATTTGCATTGGATCAATTTGTTGTCTGTCAATTAGCCATGACAAATCTTCATTAGAAGAAATTGAGGATTGAAATTAAGGGGATCATCCTAGTTTGTAAGAATTCAAAACATTTTAGTGACATCTAGATAAAATAGTATAAGAACAAAGACCTAAATAAACCATACAAAAAAGCTAAGAACAAAAAATAGGATTATACCTTTTTTTCTATAAGTTTCAAATTAATGTTTCTTTGAAATTTTGAAATATATGGACATTTACCTTTTTTCAGATATCTTATATATGTAATTATGCAAGTATATAAAGTTTTTAAAAGAAAAATATGTACAGCAACCCCCCCTCTAGAAAATATGTTGTTACAATATTTCTGATTTTGAGTTAAATAAATAAGACTAAAGTATCACATTCCCAACTTGTTGACTGTGGTAGAATCACATTATCATAGATTTCCAAATAGAAAAAAGTTGCAGAAAATTAATATTTTTTCAATTAATATTTGGCATTTTCCCCCACAGACAGGGGCATAACAATCGTGATTGCCATGGATATGTGTTGGTTGATTTCAGCTTGATGTGTTTCTAAGTTCATGGTAACAGGTATTTTTTGGTCCTAGAGGATATCTTTGTATTTGGAGAGGGTAAGCACCCTCAATAGCAAATCCAAGACATAAGTGTAAACTAAAGAGACTGATTTATAAAAGCAGCACTCTGGCTCCGATTCATCAATGTCTTTGTGCCTTTTTTGTAGAGTAAAAATTATTCTAATAGTAACTTTCTAATGTGTGCTTTATTCATAATTTAATTTGTGCTTTATTTTGTGAACGTTGCATGTTTTCTTTGTTCGAAAATATGGCCACGTTTTCCTTACTTAGATGTTTTAACAAAATTCATCATTTGTGACTTTTGTTTCGCAGTGACTCACTCTACTACTCTAGTGCCCAAATGGAGTACAAATTCTGCTTAATTTTATTTGTTAAAAACAATTCATTACAAAATAGAAAATTTTGAAATAAAAAAAGGCAGCCATACTTGCCGATACCGTGTCCAGATCTGTATGCACAACAGGATGCACCAGACCCGCATGATAAGGGCAGGGGCAGAATACCAATGAAGAAATACTTACTAGCACATCAAACATCCACTAGGGTGGCTGCCTAGTATTCAAAATGCACACATGCTTACATATGGTGCCTTTCACACGATTACATGACATGCACCTCTGTCCAGATTACAGACTATTATCAACTCCCCTACAATTACATTAGGAGTGCTGTTCAGTACTATACATACATTAGACAGGACAGGCACTTCATATTATCTGGACAATTTTATTTTTGCACAGTTTAAAAATATAATATGTTAAATCATTGTGCAACTATTTGCTTTGAAATGGAGTAAAATATGTAAAAGCCAAGAAAAATGAGCATCTTGGATTTTTGTCTGAATTCCTAAACCCACAGAATTCATTTTGAAGAATTTAGTGCAAAAAACAGCAACAACACAAGATAAAAACAACTGAATTAAAAATGCAAATGTGCTAAGGCCTTTGTGTTTTTGGCATATGTATATGTGCTTCGTACATGACAGTTTAACACACAATATTGCAAAAAATTTTACTGGCTCTTGTTTTGTTAAATTACAAGAAAAGAATGCATGTAATTTAGCATTTTCCTCTTTTGTCATGATTAATGTTTACTGCATCCCTACATTATTTGACTAAAGCCCCCATAAACATAAGAATAATGTCAACCTAACCTGCTAATGTTGACAGTTTCACCAAATTCTCCAATGTATATGGGTGCGGCTGCTGACTGATCATCAGAAAAGATGTCAATCGGGCATGTCAAATTTTGGACTACTGATCACATTGTTCTCCTGGAGAGAGCATCATGTGGTTTTCTTATAAAGACCATAGAAGCACTTGGCTAGACGAGTGCTCCTATGTATGGATAATCGGCTGAGATGGCTATTATTCAAATAATTGGTTAAAGCATCGTTCATTCAGCAGCAATTTGCATGGCTGACTTAAATCCCATATTCATTATTGTTGGGTTATTTTTTGTCAATTTTTGGTCTGTCTTTTTTCTCTGCCAGATTACATACCAAAATCACAACTTCATTAACCCCTTCCCGACATGCGCCGTACTAGTACTGCTCTGCGGGAACTGGGTTCCCACAAACCGCAGTACTAGTACGGTGGCACGATCGCACGGTCTCACGGTGAGCACCGCGGCGATCGCGTGCAGGTGTCAGCTGTGTGTGCCGATCATGGGCATTTAACCCCTCTGATGCTGCTGTCAGTGACAGTGACATAGAGGGGCATCGCGCAGGGACGGGGCCTCCCTGCGCTCTCCCACCGGAACAACACGATGCGATCGCATTGTTCTGGTGTTCTCCTAGGAGTCTCCAGATCTAAAATGGCCACGGGGCTCCTTCCGGGTCCTGAAGTGAGGTGGCTTTCCGGCGCCTGCTGAGAACAGGAGCCGGAAAGCCTCCTGCAATGCCTGTCAGATCGCTGATCTGACACAGTGCTATGCAAAGTGTCAGATCAGCGATCTGATGTAATATTCACTGGGACAATGTTAGAAAGTAAAAAAAAATAGAATGTATATAAAAAAATCCCCAAATAAAGAACAAAAATATTTTCCAATACATCCATTTATTCATGTAAATTAAAAAAACAATAAAAGTACACATATTTGGTATCGCCACGTCCGTAACGACCCGCTCTACAAAACTATCCCACTAGTTAACCCCTTCAGTGAACACCGCAAAAAAAAACGAGGCAAAAAATAATGCTTTATCATCATACTGCCAAACAAAAAGTGCAATAAAACGTTATAAAAAAGACAGATATAAATAAACATGGCAGTGCTGAAAACATCATCTTGTCCCGCAAAAAAAAAAGCTGCCATAGAATGTCATCAGCAGAAAAATAAAAAAGTTACAGCTCTCAGAATAAAGCGATGCAAAAACAATTATTTTTTATATAAAATAGTTTTTATTGTGTAAAAGAGCCAAAACATAAAAAAATATAAATGAGGTATTACTGTAATTGTACTATCCCGAAGAATAAAGCTGCTTTATCAATTTTACCACACGCGGAACTGTATAAACGCCCCCCTAAAAGAAATTCAGGAATTGCTGGTTTTTGTTCATTCTGCCTCCCAAAAATCGGAATAAAAAGCGATCAAAAAATGTCATGTGCCCGAAAATGGTACAAATAAAAACATCAACTCGTCCCGCAAAAAACAAGACCTCACATGACTCTGTTGGCCAAAATATGGATAAATTATAGCTTTTAAAATGTGGTGACGCAAAAACTATTTTTTGCAATAAAAAGCGTCTCTTAGCGTGTGACTGCGGCCAAACAAAAACCAGCTATAAATAGTAAATCAAACCCCCCTTAATTAAAAAAATGTATTTATTTCCATTTTCCCTTTAGGGTTAGGGTTATGGTTGGGGCTAACATCCGTCCGAGCTCTGCCATGTGCCCAAACAGTGGTTTACCTCCACATATTGGGTATCGGCGTGCTCAGGACAAATTGTACAATGACTTTTGTGGTCCAATTTCTCCTGTTACTCTTGGTAAAATAAAACAAATTGGATCTGAAATAAAAATTTGGTGAAAAAAAGTTACCGTATTTTTCGGACTATATGACGCACCGGACTATAAGGCACACCCAGGTCTTAGAGGTGGAAAATAGGGAAAAAAATATTTGAAGCAAAAAAAATGTGGTAAAATATTTAATAACATAAATAACATACTATTATATGTGGTGTTATTATATATAATAGTATGTTATTATGTTGGAAGCTGCGGGACCAGTGTAGTGTCTGTGAAGTACGATATGAAGACGCTGGAGGGTGAGTATAAGGGCTCATTTCCACATGCGAGGCACACATCCGTATCTCGCATGTGGAAACCAAGCTCTGGCGCCGGCACTTTGGAGCGGAGCTGTGCAGCTCCATGTGTTCCTATGCGGCTGCATGCTCCGCTCTGGAGTGCCGGCTCCACAGCTTGGTTTCCACATGCGAGATACGGACGTGTGCCTCGCATGTGGAAATGAGCCCTAAGAATGGGTGCACAGGGCTTATAGTGAAAGCACCACTCCAGTACTGCAAAATAACACTGGAGTGCTGCTTTAAAATCCCATGGGAGAACTATAACTCCCAGCATGTCCTGCAGATCCTATGACATGCTGGGAGTTATAGTTCACCAAAGGAGTGGCAGAGTGCTTTATTGTGTTTTGTAAAGACTGACCTCTTAATTGTGGCAGCCTGCCACACTGTGGTGAGTAGGGTTGAGCGAAATGGGTCAATCATTTTCAAAAGTCGCCGACTTTTGGCTAAGTCGGCGTCTCATGAAACCCGATCCGACCCCTGTGCTTGTCGGCCATGCGGTACGCGACTTTCGCGCCAAAGTCGCGTTTCAATGACGCGAAAAGCGCCATTTCTCAGCCAATGAAGGTGAACGCAGAGTGTGGGCAGCGTGATGACATAGATCCTGGTCCCCACCATCTTAGGGAAGGGCATTGCAGTGATTGGCTTGCTGTCTGCGGCGTCACAGGGGCTATAAAGGGGCGTTCCCGCCGACCGCCATCTTACTGCTGCTGATCTGAGCTTAGGGACAGGTTGCTGCCGCTTCGTCAGAAGCAGGGAGAGCGTTAGGCAGGGTCCACTGACCACCAAACCGCTTGTGCTGCAGCGATTTCCACTGTCCAACACCACCTTCGGTGTGCAGGGACTGTGGAAGCTATTTTTTTTTTTTTTTTCCCTCAGCGCTGTAGCTCATTGGGCTGCCCTAGAAGGCTCCGTGATAGCTGTATTGCTGTGTGTACGCCACTGTGGAAACCAACTGCTTTTTTCAAAGCACATATCCTCTTGTTCCTTCCTTTCTGCACAGCTATCTTTTTTGTTTGTCCACACTTTTTATTTAATTTGTGCATCAGTCCACTCCTATTGCTGCCTGCCATACCTGGCTTAGATTACTGCAGGGAGATAGTAATTGTAGGACAGTCCCTGTTTTTTTTTTGTTTTTTTTGTGGGAGATTAAGATTGGCATTTCTGCTACAGTGCCATCCCTGTGTGTGCCATCTCTCACTGAGTGGGCCATAGAAAGCCTATTTATTTTTTCCGTGATTTGTGTTCTAAATTCTACCTCAACACAAAAACACTACATCAATCAGTGGGAGAAAAATATTGGCCTCAGTCAGGGCTTGTGTGCCACTGCTGTGTGTGCTATCTCTCATTCAGTGGGCTATAGAAAGCCTATTTTTTTTTTTTTTTTTTAATATTATTTGGTTTCTAAAGTCTCCCTGAAAAAAAAAAAATACCTAAAAAAACAGTGGGAGAGTAATATTGCCCTTTCAGCTTGTGTGCCAGTCTTGACTCCTGGGTGTGCCACCTCTCTCTCTCATTCAGTGGGCCATAGAAAGCCTATTTATTTTTTTTTTTAAATATTATTGGGTTTCTAAAGTCTCCCTTAAAAAACAAAAAATACATAAAAAAACAGTGGGAGAGTAATATTGCCCTTTCAGCTTGTGTGCCAGGCTTGACTCCTGGGTGTGCCACCTCTCTCCCTCTCATTCAGTGGGCCATAGAAAGCCTATTTATTTATTTTTTTAAATATTATTGGGTTTCTAAAGTCTCCCTTAAAAAACAAAAAATACATAAAAAAACAGTGGGAGAGTAATATTGCCCTTTCAGCTTGTGTGCCAGTCTTGACTCCTGGGTGTGCCACCTCTCTCTCATTCAGTGGGCCATAGAAAGCTTTTTTTTTTTTTTCCTTGATTTGTGTTCTAAAATCTACCTCAACACAAAAACACTACATCAATCAGTGGGAGAAAAATATTGGCCTCAGTCAGGGCTTGTGTGCCACTGCTGTGTGTGCTATCTCTCATTCAGTGGGCTATAGAAAGCCTATTTATTTATTTATTTTTTTTCTTATTATTTGGTTTCTAAAGTCTCCCTGAAAAAAAAAAAAAAAAACATAAAAAAACAGTGGGAGAGTAATATTGCCCTTTCAGCTTGTGTGCCAGTCTTGACTCCTGGGTGTGCCACCTCTCTCTCTCATTCAGTGGGCCATAGAAAGGCTATTTTTTTTTTTTGGTTTTTTTAATATTATTTGGTTTCTAAAGTCTCCCTGAAAAAAAAAAAAAAAACATAAAAAAACAGTGGGAGAGTAATATTGCCCTTTCAGCTTGTGTGCCAGTCTTGACTCCTGGGTGTGCCACCTCTCTCTCTCATTTAGTGGGCCATAGAAAGGCTATTTTTTTTTTTGTTTTTTTAATATTATTTGGTTTCTAAAGTCTCCCTGAAAAAAAAAAAAAAACATAAAAAAACAGTGGGAGAGTAATATTGCCCTTTCAGCTTGTGTGCCAGTCTTGACTCCTGGGTGTGCCACCTCTCTCCCTCTCATTCAGTGGGCCATAGAAAGCCTATTTATTTTTTTTTTTAAATATTATTGGGTTTCTAAAGTCTCCCTTAAAAAACAAAAAATACATAAAAAAACAGTGGGAGAGTAATATTGCCCTTTCAGCTTGTGTGCCAGTCTTGACTCCTGGGTGTGCGACCTCTCTCTCATTCAGTGGGCCATAGAAAGCATTTTTTTTTTTCCTTGATTTGTGTTCTAAAATCTACCTCAACACAAAAACACTACATCAATCAGTGGGAGAAAAATATTGGCCTCAGTCAGGGCTTGTGTGCCACTGCTGTGTGTGCTATCTCTCATTCAGTGGGCTATAGAAAGCCTATTTATTTATTTATTTTTTTTCTTATTATTTGGTTTCTAAAGTCTCCCTGAAAAAAAAAAAAAAAAACATAAAAAAACAGTGGGAGAGTAATATTGCCCTTTCAGCTTGTGTGCCAGTCTTGACTCCTGGGTGTGCCACCTCTCTCCCTCTCATTCAGTGGGTCATAGAAAGCCTATTTATTTATTTTTTTAAATATTATTGGGTTTCTAAAGTCTCCCTTAAAAAAAAAAATACCTAAAAAAACAGTGGGAGAGTAATATTGCCCTTTCAGCTTGTGTGCCAGTCTTGACTCCTGGGTGTGCCACCTCTCTCTCTCATTCAGTGGGCCATAGAAAGGCTATTTTTTTTTTTTTGTTTTTTTAATATTATTTGGTTTCTAAAGTCTCCCTGAAAAAAAAAAAAAAACATAAAAAAACAGTGGGAGAGTAATATTGCCCTTTCAGCTTGTGTGCCAGTCTTGACTCCTGGGTGTGCCACCTCTCTCTCTCATTTAGTGGGCCATAGAAAGGCTATTTTTTTTTTGTTTTTTTTAATATTATTTGGTTTCTAAAGTCTCCCTGAAAAAAAAAAAAAACATAAAAAAACAGTGGGAGAGTAATATTGCCCTTTCAGCTTGTGTGCCAGTCTTGATTCCTGGGTGTGCCACCTCTCTCCCTCTCATTCAGTGGGCCATAGAAAGCCTATTTATTTTTTTAAAAAAATATTATTGGGTTTCTAAAGTCTCCCTTAAAAAACAAAAAATACATAAAAAAACAGTGGGAGAGTAATATTGCCCTTTCAGCTTGTGTGCCAGTCTTGACTCCTGGGTGTGCCACCTCTCTCTCATTCAGTGGGCCATAGAAAGCATTTTTTTTTTTCCTTGATTTGTGTTCTAAAATCTACCTCAACACAAAAACACTACATCAATCAGTGGGAGAAAAATATTGGCCTCAGTCAGGGCTTGTGTGCCACTGCTGTGTGTGCTATCTCTCATTCAGTGGGCTATAGAAAGCCTATTTATTTATTTATTTTTTTTCTTATTATTTGGTTTCTAAAGTCTCCCTGAAAAAAAAAAATAAAACATAAAAAAACAGTGGGAGAGTAATATTGCCCTTTCAGCTTGTGTGCCAGTCTTGACTCCTGGGTGTGCCACCTCTCTCCCTCTCATTCAGTGGGCCATAGAAAGCCTATTTATTTTTTTAAAAAATATTATTGGGTTTCTAAAGTCTCCCTTAAAAAAACAAAAATACATAAAAAAACAGTGGGAGAGTAATATTGCCCTTTCAGCTTGTGTGCCAGTCTTGACTCCTGGGTGTGCCACCTCTCTCTCATTCAGTGGGCCATAGAAAGCATTTTTTTTTTTCCTTGATTTGTGTTCTAAAATCTACCTCAACACAAAAACACTACATCAATCAGTGGGAGAAAAATATTGGCCTCAGTCAGGGCTTGTGTGCCACTGCTGTGTGTGCTATCTCTCATTCAGTGGGCTATAGAAAGCCTATTTATTTATTTATTTTTTTTCTTATTATTTGGTTTCTAAAGTCTCCCTGAAAAAAAAAAAAAAAACATAAAAAAACAGTGGGAGAGTAATATTGCCCTTTCAGCTTGTGTGCCAGTCTTGACTCCTGGGTGTGCCACCTCTCTCCCTCTCATTCAGTGGGCCATAGAAAGCCTATTTATTTTTTTTTTTAAATATTATTGGGTTTCTAAAGTCTCCCTTAAAAAACCAAAAATACATAAAAAAACAGTGGGAGAGTAATATTGCCCTTTCAGCTTGTGTGCCAGTCTTGACTCCTGGGTGTGCCACCTCTCTCCCTCTCATTCAGTGGGCTATAGAAAGCCTATTTTTTTTTTTTTTTTAATATTATTTGGTTTCTAAAGTCTCCCTGAAATAAAAAAAAAACTTAAAAAAACAGTGGGAGAGTAATATTGCCCTTTCAGCTTGTGCGCCAGTCTTGACTCCTGGGTGTGCCACCTCTCTCTCTCTAATTGTGGGCCATAGAAAGCCTTTTTTTTTTTTTTTTTTTAATATTATTTGGTTTCTAAAGTCTCCCTGAGAAAAAAAAAAAAAAAAATTAGGTGGGAGATTAATATTGACATTAGTGCTTGAGTGACAGTCCTGCGTGTGTGTCATCTCTGTGATTTTGTGCCACAGAAAACAGAGTGTGTAACATTGTGCCTGATTTTCCTTGTGGTCTCACCAACCTGTTAAGGGATATTGAAATCATACTGAAGTTATAGCTCACCGTGTAAGTTGTTTGACAGCAACAAATAAAGTTACTTTGGTTAAGATTTTAAAACAATGAGGAAGTCTGGTGCAAGAGGTCGTCGTGGGCGTTCATTGTCAGCTGGTAATGATGGTAGTGGTAGTGGAGCATCAGGTGGTCGTGGGGATAAAAATATTCCACCTAAGTCTGGAGCTGTGGAGCCAGTTTCGTCGTCAGGCTACACAAGGCCTCGAACGCTCTCTTTTCTGGGAGTAGGAAAACCGCTTTTAAAGGCGGAGCAGCAACAGCAAGTTTTGGCTTACATTGCAGACTCAGCCTCTAGCTCTTTTGCCTCCTCTTCCGAAACTGGTAAATGTAAAAGCAGCGCGTCGCTTGTGGATGTTCACGGTCAGGGACAAGTCGCTTCCTTGTCCTCCTCAGCAAAAACTACAACAAGAGAGAAGGATGCAGCAGGCGACACAACGGGTCACTCCATGGAGCTCTTTACACATACCGTCCCTGGCTTAGAAAGTGAAACATTTAACAGGCCATGCCCATTACAAGTATATTCTGACATGGAGTGCACTGATGCACAGCCACAGCCAGAGTACTATGCTGCTCCTTTGACTCAGACCACCACATTGCCCTCTCAGGGTACAGATCCACAATCAGACCCTGATGAGACTATGTTGCCCCGCCACGAACGCTATACCACCGACCGACACAGTGACACAGACGAAGTTGCACACGAGCTCGAAGAGGAGGTAATAGATGACCCAGTTATTGACCCCGATTGGCAGCCATTGGGGGAACAGGGTGCAGGCGGCAGTAGTTCAGAAGCGGAGGTGGAGGAGGGGCCGCAGCAGGCATCAACATCGCAACAGGTTCCATCTGCCGGGCCCGTATCTGGCCCAAAACGCGTGTCAAAGCCAAAACCTGTTGGAGCACAGCGTTGCCATCCGGTTAAAGCTCAGTCTGCAATCCCTGAAAAGGGATCCGAGTCTAGGAAGAGTGCAGTCTGGCATTTTTTTAAACAACATCCAACTGATCAGCGCAAAGTCATCTGTCAAAAATGTTCAACTAGCTTAAGCAGAGGTCAGAATCTGAAAAGTCTAAATACTAGTTGCATGCATAGACACTTAACCACCATGCATTTTCAAGCCTGGACTAACTACCAAACGTCCCTCAAGGTTGTAGCACCCTCAGCCAATGAAGCTAGTCAGCAACGCAACATCCCTTCCGTCACTGTAAGGCCACCATTTTCCGCACCACCGGCAGTATCTGTGCAGGTTTCTTTGCCAGCCAAAAGCAGTCAGGGTCAGGGAATCACCAGTTTTGTAGGAGGAAATATTGCATCTAGGGCACCGGCGGAAACAATACCGTCTCCAACCGTCTCTCAGTCTGCCATGTACACCGGCACACCCGAAAGTTCCACGATCTCCAGCTCTCCAGTCCAGCTCACCCTACATGAGACTCTGGTTAGAAAAAGGAAGTACTTATCCTCGCATCCGCGTACACAGTGTTTTAACGCCCACATAGCTAGACTAATCTCGTTAGAGATGATGCCCTACCGGTTAGTTGAAAGCGAAGCTTTCAAAGCCCTGATGGAGTACGCTGAACCACGATACGAGCTACCCAGTCGACACTTTTTTTCCAGAAAAGCCATCCCAGCCCTGCACCAGCATGTTAAACAGCGCATCGTCCATGCACTCAGGCAATCTGTGAGTACAAAGGTGCACCTGACTACAGATGCATGGACCAGTAGGCATGGCCAGGGACGTTATGTGTCCATCACGGCACACTGGGTGAATGTGGTGGATGCAGGGTCCACAGGCGACATCAATTTAGGGACAGTTGTGCCTAGCCCACGGTCTAGGAAACAGTTGGCTGTAGGCGTTCGCACCCCCTCCTCCTCCTCCTCCTCGTCCTCCTGCAGAAGCTACAGCTCTTCCACAGAACGCAGTCTGCCAACCACTCCATCGGCAGATGACACTGTTGCACACCAGTTGTCCCATTATGGGCCAGCTACTGCCAAGCGTCAGCAGGCTGTATTGGCTATGAAGTGCTTGGGCGACAACAGACACACCGCGGAAGTTCTGTCCGAGTTCTTGCAACAAGAAACGCAGTCGTGGCTGGGCACAGTAGATCTTGAGGCAGGCAAGGTAGTGAGTGATAACGGAAGGAATTTCATGGCTGCCATCTCCCTTTCCCAACTGAAACACATTCCTTGCCTGGCTCACACCTTAAACCTGGTGGTGCAGTGCTTATTGAAAACTTATCCTGGGTTCTCCGACCTGCTCCTCAAAGTGCGTGCACTTTGCTCACATATCCGACGTTCGCCTGTACACGCCAGCCGTATGCAGACCTATCAGCGGTCTTTGAACCTTCCCCAGCATCGCCTAATCATAGACGTTGCAACAAGGTGGAAATCAACACTGCACATGCTTCAGAGACTGTGCGAACAGAGGCGTGCTGTTATTTATTTGTGGGAGGATACACGGGCAGGCAGTAGGATGGCAGACATGGAGTTGTCAGGTGTGCAGTGGTCTAAGATACAAGACATGTGTCAAGTCCTTCAGTGTTTTGAGGAATGCACATGGCTGGTTAGTGCAGACAACGCCGTAATAAGCATGAGCATCCCCCTAATGCGTCTGCTGATGCAAAGTTTGACGCACATAAAGGAGCAGGCGTCTGCACCAGAGGAAGAGGAAAGCCTTGATGACAGTCAGCCATTGTCTGGTCAGGGCAGTGTACAGGACGAGGTAGCGGGCGAAGAGGAGGTGGAGGACGAGGAGGATGATGGGGATGAGTATATTTTTAATGCCGAACCTTTCCCGGGGGCACAGGAAATTGGTTGCGTGTCACGGCCGGGTTCTGGTTTTTTGAGGGACACAAGTGACGTAGATTTGCCTGCAACTGCCCCTCAACCAATCACAACCGGAGATTTGACAACTGGAACTTTGGCCCACATGGCGGATTATGCCTTACGTATCCTAAAAAGGGACACACGCATTACGAAAATGATGAACGATGACGATTACTGGTTGGCCTGCCTCCTTGATCCACGCTATAAAGGCAAATTGCAAAATATTATGCCACATGAGAACTTGGAACTAATATTAGCAACCAAACAATCAACTCTTGTTGACCGTTTGCTTCAGGCATTCCCAGCACACAGCGCACGTGATCGTTCTCACACGAGCTCCAGGGGGCAGCAGACTAGGAGTGTTAGGGGTGCACACATCAGAAGTGGCGTTGGACAGAGGGGTTTTCTGACCAGGTTGTGGAGTGATTTTGCTATGACCGCAGACAGGACAGGTACTGCTGCATCAATTGAAAGTGACAGGAGACAACATTTGTCCAGTATGGTTACTAACTATTTTTCATCCCTTATCGATGTTCTCCCTCAACCGTCATTCCCATTTGATTACTGGGCCTCCAAATTAGACACCTGGCCAGAATTGGCAGAATATGCATTGCAGGAGCTTGCTTGCCCGGCAGCAAGTGTCCTATCAGAAAGAGTATTCAGTGCTGCAGGTTCAATATTAACCGAAAAAAGGACTCGTCTGGCTACCCAAAATGTTGACGATCTAACATTCATTAAAGTGAACCACAACTGGATTTCGAAATCTTTTGCCCCACCTTGCCCGGCCGACACCTAGCTTTCCTATGAAAAGCTCTTGCCTGTGAATTACTTTTCTAATGTCTAATTTGCTGCAGCTGATTGTACAGCATACGACATGTTTACACCTCCCTAAATGGCAAAACTCCCCACACGGGGCCGTGGTATCGCGACTTGGCGCAAGCACCCGTGAGACTGCTGTTTGTCTGAAGAGGTGGGTGTGCTCGCTTTTGGTTGACGGCATTGCTACTGGGTCCCTCATAGTACAATGTAGTGTCTCTGGCGGTGGTGGTGCGGACCCAACGTCAGACACACCGTTGTAACATGAGGGGCCCTGGGGCGGTCCCGCCGGCCTCTAGAGAGTTCCCCCCTACCCCAGCTCAAAATGTGCTCTACCACATGCAAAATTATGTCGCACAGCTCCACCAATCTTTAGTCTATTCGCTGACATCATTCAATGTCTGGCACTGACAATACAAATTTGTAGACATCTATGATGCAACTTAAAGTAGTCTGTGTCTGTGTCCTATATTGGCACCATTAAATAGTTACTGCCAAATTACTATGTCAGAAACTCAGCAGATGAGCCCACCCCTGTACCTAAGTATGCCACCTTTTTTTTTGTTTTGGTTGTTTTGCGAGACATTAACATCTATTTATATTTTGGGAGTACTGGGACAGACACTCCTTGCACTACTCCTCCACTCACCACCAAGCTGCCCGTGTATCCATGTAACCGCTGTAAAACTGCCATGAGCCTATTGTTTGTTATGTTAGGCCTTTGAAGCCTGTCTGCGGTCCCTCCTTCCACTAGTCCTCCACTGACCAGACCACTGCTGCCCGTGTACCCCTGGAACCAATTATAAAGTGCCTACAGCCAGTCCATTTTTTTATGTTAGGCCTTTGAAGCCTGTCTGCGGTCCCTCCTTCCACTAGTCCTCCACTGACCAGACCACTGCTGCCCGTGTACCCCTGGAACCAATTATAAAGTGCCTACAGCCAGCCCATTTTTTTATGTTAGGCCTTTGAAGCCTGTCTGCGGTCCCTCCTTCCACTAGTCCTCCACTGGCCAGACCACTGCTGCCCGTGTACCCCTGGAACCAATTATAAAGTGCCTACAGCCAGCCCATTTTTTTATGTTAGGCCTTTGAAGCCTGTCTGCGGTCCCTCCTTCCACTAGTCCTCCACTGACCAGACCACTGCTGCCCGTGTACCCCTGGAACCAATTATAAAGTGCCTACAGCCAGTCCATTTTTTTATGTTAGGCCTTTGAAGCCTGTCTGCGGTCCCTCCTTCCACTAGTCCTCCACTGACCAGACCACTGCTGCCCGTGTACCCCTGGAACCAATTATAAAGTGCCTACAGCCAGCCCATTTTTTTATGTTAGGCCTTTGAAGCCTGTCTGCGGTCCCTCCTTCCACTAGTCCTCCACTGGCCAGACCACTGCTGCCCGTGTACCCCTGGAACCAATTATAAAGTGGCTACAGCCAGCCCATTTTTTTATGTTAGGCCTTTGAAGCCTGTCTGCGGTCCCTCCTTCCACTAGTCCTCCACTGGCCAGACCACTGCTGCCCGTGTACCCCTGGAACCAATTATAAAGTGCCTACAGCCAGCCCATTTTTTTATGTTAGGCCTTTGAAGCCTGTCTGCGGTCCCTCCTTCCACTAGTCCTCCACTGGCCAGACCACTGCTGCCCGTGTACCCCTGGAACCAATTATAAAGTGCCTACAGCCAGCCCATTTTTTTATGTTAGGCCTTTGAAGCCTGTCTGCGGTCCCTCCTTCCACTAGTCCTCCACTGACCAGACCACTGCTGCCCATGTACCCCTGGAACCAATTATAAAGTGCCTACAGCCAGCCCATTTTTTTATGTTAGGCCTTTGAAGCCTGTCTGCGGTCCCTCCTTCCACTAGTCCTCCACTGGCCAGACCACTGCTGCCCGTGTACCCCTGGAACCAATTATAAAGTGCCTACAGCCAGCCCATTTTTTTATGTTAGGCCTTTGAAGCCTGTCTGCGGTCCCTCCTTCCACTAGTCCTCCACTGGCCAGACCACTGCTGCCCGTGTACCCCTGGAACCAATTATAAAGTGCCTACAGCCAGCCCATTTTTTTATGTTAGGCCTTTGAAGCCTGTCTGCGGTCCCTCCTTCCACTAGTCCTCCACTGACCAGACCACTGCTGCCCGTGTACCCCTGGAACCAATTATAAAGTGCCTACAGCCAGCCCATTTTCTTATGTTAGGCCTTTGAAGCCTGTCTGCGGTCCCTACTTTAAATACTCCTCCACTGACCACCAAGCTGCCTGCCCGTGTATCCATGTAACCGCTGTAAAACTGCCATGAGCCTATTGTTTGTTATGTTAGGCCTTTGATAGCCTGTCTGCGGTCCCTACTTTAAATACTCCTCCACTCACCACCAAGCTGCCTGCCCGTCTATCCATGTAACCGCTGTAAAACTGCAATGAGCCTATTGTTTGTTATTTTAGGCCTTTGATAGCCTGTCTGCGGCCCCTACTTGCAATACTCCTCCACTGACCACAATGCTGCCTGGAGTGCCTGCCTGTGTATCCATGTAACCGATGTAAAACTGCCATGACTGCCTACTGTTTGTTATTTTAGGCCTTTGATAGCCTGTCTGCGGCCCCTACTTGCAATACTCCTCCACTGACCACAATGCTGCCTGGAGTGCCTGCCTGTGTATCCATGTAACCGATGTAAAACTGCCATGACTGCCTACTGTTTGTTATTTTAGGCCTTTGATAGCCTGTCTGCGGCCCCCACTTGCAATACTCCTCCACTGACCACAATGCTGCCTGGAGTGCCTGCCTGTGTATCCATGTAACCGATGTAAAACTGCCATGACTGCCTACTGTTTGTTATTTTAGGCCTTTGATAGCCTGTCTGCGGCCCCTACTTGCAATACTCCTCCACTGACCACAATGCTGCCTGGAGTGCCTGCCTGTGTATCCATGTAACCGATGTAAAACTGCCATGACTGCCTACTGTTTGTTATTTTAGGCCTTTGATAGCCTGTCTGCGGCCCCTACTTGCAATACTCCTCCACTGACCACAATGCTGCCTGGAGTGCCTGCCTGTGTATCCATGTAACCGATGTAAAACTGCCATGACTGCCTACTGTTTGTTATTTTAGGCCTTTGATAGCCTGTCTGCAGCCCCTACTTGCAATACTCCTCCACTGACCACACCAATGCTGCCCGTGTACCCCTGGAACCTATTTAAAAGTTCATAGAGCCTAGTTATATATTTTATTTACTATTAATAAGGCCATGATGGACTACGCTGTACCACGCTACAAGCTAACCAGTCGACACTTCTTTTGCGAGAAAAGCCATCCCAACCCTCCACCAGCATGTAGAAGACCGCATTGTCCATGCACTCTGGCAATCTGTGAGTACAAAGGTGCACCTGACAACAGACGCATGGACCTGTAGGCATGGCCACGGAAGATTACGTGTCCATTACGGCGCAATGGGTTAATGTGGTGGATGCATGGTCCACAGGGGACAGCCTACTAAGTCTGTCTGCAGTCCCTAATTCAAATTGTCCTCCACTGTCTAAATCGGAGCTTCCACCTTCTGGCTTTCGGCCTATAGTATCAGAAATTAAACTGCATTTGGCCTTCAACTTTGGTTAGGGCCTACTAACGGCTTCTGCCCCTCCCTGGTGTTGCCCTCAACTAAATAAAGCTGAGCTTCAACCTTCTGCTCCAAATTACCATTTTAAAAAATGCAATAGGCTTTTCCGGCCTACTAAAGGTGTCTGTCTGTGTGCCCCTGCCTGGTGTTGTCCTCAACTAAATAAAGCTGAGCTTCAACCTTCCGGCTCTCATTAAGTGGTTTTAAAAAAAAAAAATGGTGGTTAGGGCCTACTAACGGCTTCTGCCCCTCCCTGGTGTTGCCCTCAACTAAATAAAGCTGAGCTTCAACCTTCTGCTCCAAATTACCATTTTAAAAAATGCAATAGGCTTTTCCGGCCTACTAAAGGTGTCTGTCTGTGTGCCCCTGCCTGGTGTTGCCCTCAACTAAATAAAGCTGAGCTTCAACCTTCTGCTCCAAATTACCATTTTAAAAAATGCAATAGGCTTTTCCGGCCTACTAAAGGTGTCTGTCTGTGTGTCCCTGCCTGGTGTTGTCCTCAACTAAATAAAGCTGAGCTTCAACCTTCTGCTCCAAATTACCATTTTAAAAAATGCAATAGGCTTTTCCGGCCTACTAAAGGTGTCTGTCTGTGTGCCCCTGCCTGGTGTTGTCCTCAACTAAATAAAGCTGAGCTTCAACCTTCTGCTCCAAATTACCATTTTAAAAAATGCAATAGGCTTTTCCGGCCTACTAAAGGTGTCTGCCCCTCCCTGGTGTTGTCCTCAACTGAACAAAGCTGAGCTTCCACATTCTGGCTTTCGCCCTATACTATCAGATATTAAACTGCATTTGGCCTACTAGTGTGGTTAGGCCCTTGAAACAGTGTCTGCTGCTCTTGGGTTTGCTACTCCACTGAACAAAGCAATGCCGCCTGTTTAGTCCTGTTACCAATTTTGAACTGCATTTAGCCTACTTTATTCTTTGGCCCTATATCTGTTTCCTCCTCATCCTGCCCATTGCCCAGCCACTGCTAAATGAGTCTGCTGGTACATTGACCTAGACCACTACATTCCCCTTGTACTCTACACAGCCAGAATCTGACCCTGCTGAAAGTAAGGTTCCCCTTCCCGCATGTTATACCACCTTACACAGGGACAAAGAGGAAGGTGCAGATGAAAGTGCAGGTTCCTTCATCAGGTGGGGGGGCATACTCGTTGGCGACGTCACTGGCACAGGGCCCCTCAGAGTACGCAAAAGTGTCGCTGCTGGTGGGAGGCGCCCCCGCCATGCAAACACACCGCCGTACTTTGAGGGGCCCTGTGCCAGTGGCAATGCGAACGAGTGGGCCCCCCCCTGCTTGCTCAGGATCACAGCACTTGCAACGTTTAAATACTTACCTTTCCCTGCAACACCGCCGTGACGTAGTCCGCATTTCCTGGGCCCACGAAAAACTTGAGCCAGCCCTACTCCCCCCACAACTTTCCCCCAATTCCCTATGCCCAACTATTATTATACAGTTAATTAAGATTGGCAAGCTTCAGAAACAAGAATGGATGTTTTTGGCATTAAAATGGGCACTGTAGGTGTTTTCCTGGCCTCCACTCACTGCCGACTATGCTTCCCCATTGACTTGCATTGGGTTTCGTGTTTCGGTCGATCCCCGACTTTTTGCGATAATCGGCCGACTGCACTCGACTCGACTCTGGACAAAATCGGGTTTCCCAAAACCCTACTCGATCTTAAAAAAATGAAAGTCGCTCAACCCTAGTGGTGAGGTAAAAGCTGGAGCATCCCATGGCTGCACACACACAGAGCCCTCCCTGTTGTTGTTGCCTTTTCACAGCGCAGGACATAAGAGGAAGCTGCAGATTCTAGGTGGGAGTCTGAAGGACCTGTGATGATGTCAGAAGACGGAGGGCTCTGAGCTGCCATGTGATGCTCCAGCCCGCCCACTTCTGACATCACACAGGTCCTCCCTGTGCACCACAGACAGCTCAGCGTCCAGCACAGGCAGGTATGCAGCGATCTCCTGGCCCCTGCTGCTGCCTCCTCCTCCCCCGGACACATAGATTCTCCCCGGAATCAGTGCTGGGGAAACTGTGTGTCGCTGCTTAAGTGCAGTATTCATTTGCTGCTCCCGGCTCACCGCTCAGCTGATTGGTGGGCGGGGAGCAGCTAATAAATATTCACTGCACTTAATCAGCGGGGCCATGTGGTTTCCCCAGCAGCTGATTCTGGGCAGCGGGGACATCCTGAAGTGGGATAACAGTGCGATCCCACTCACTGCTGCCCCTCTCCCCACATGCTATATCCATACTATAAGACGCACCCACACTTTCCTCCCAAATTTGGAGAAAAAAAGTGCGTCTTATAGTCGGAAAAATACGGTAAATGTTCATTTTTTTAAAAACATTTCAAAAATTCCTATGAAGCACCTGAAGGGTTAATAAACTTCTTGAATGTGGTTTTGAGTACCTTGAGGGGTGCAGTTTTTAGAATGGTGTCACTTTTGGGCATTTTCTGTCATATAGGCCCCTCAAAGTCACTTCAAGCGTGAGGTGGCCCCTAAAAGAATGGTTTTGCAAATTTTGTTGTAAAAATTAGAAATCGCTGGTCAACGTTTAACCCTTATAACTTCCTAACAAAAAAATTATGTTTCCAAAATTGTGCTAATGTAAAGCAGACATTTGGATAATGTTATTTGTTAACTATTTTGCATGATATGACTAAATTTCAAAAATTGCTAATTTTTCTAAATATTTGCCAAATTTTCATTATTTTTTTTCACAAATAAACGCAAATCATATCGAAGAAATGTTACCACTATCATAAAGTACAATATGTCACAAGAAAAAAGTCTCAGAATCACCAGGATCCATTGAAGCATTATGACCTCATAAAGTAACAATGGTCAGAATTGAAAAAAATGGCTTGGTCAGGAAGTTGAAAACTGGCTTCGGGGTGAAGGGTTAAAATTGCACTTATGTTTAATGAATTTGGCCCAAATCCAAAAAAGATTTATTTATCCTTAGCTGTCTTGAACATCTTTGCAATACAGTGTTGCAGGGATCTTTCAACATGATTTAACATCTTGCATGGTCAATTTCCATTTTTGCTTCCTTCTCTTTTTTACATTTCTGTCTACAAAGACATATGAGAGCTTTTTTTTATGGGAAGAGTTTTTCATTTAAATTATACTATTAATTATATCACTTAGCACACTGGAAATCAAGAAAAAAATGACAAACAT
Organism: Ranitomeya variabilis; assembly: GCF_051348905.1. Classification (NCBI taxonomy): domain Eukaryota; kingdom Metazoa; phylum Chordata; class Amphibia; order Anura; family Dendrobatidae; genus Ranitomeya; species Ranitomeya variabilis. The sequence goes on along the minus strand of NC_135232.1, from coordinate 1,074,502,068 downwards.
TTAAAAAATAGTGAAACAAATTCAAAACTCTGACATTGTTTTTTGGGAATTGTTTTTACTATGAACAAGGTGTGTAAAAATGACCTTGCAATATCAGTCTTCTCATCAGTATGATTACAGCAATAGAAAACTTGTACAGTGTTTTTATTATTAAAGTGGTGAAAACAAAATCTGAAATTAGAAAAAAAAGTGGCCACTTTCCAAGACCTGTAGGGATTTGATTGATAGAGCTGTGTGAGGGCTTATTTTTATGGGGTTAGTCAATGTTTTTACTGATAGCATTTTGAGATGAATATGACTCTATGACATTGTGATTTCTTTTACATTCTTACTGGGTTTTTTGTGACATTCCCAAAACCCAAATTTCCTCAATTTTTTGCATTTTGAACCTGTGATTGTCTGCTCATTTGTACTCTACTCAGTATTGCAGCATATGGTAAGAATCACGTAGCTCCATGATGACAGGGCTTCGGTTGCAATAGTAAGCCATCTGTGCTCTGCAATCTTGTCACTTGGAAGCTAAAGCACATAGAATGATGTTCCCCTCTACCAGCATGCTGATAATGCCACTGTCAGAGCTTGACAGAGGCATTTAAAAGGTTAACAGTTGCAGGATGAGCTCCACTCCACCTGCGATTCTTAGAGGCAGATCTTTGCTCTGTGTCACTACCATTATCTGCCAGATAGGGGGATGTCCATAAGGGGTTAAAGAAATCTGTCAGAAAGAGCCATCAAAACTATTTGCATAGTGAGGTTGCTCACTGAAAGTCAACTTCATGCTTACCTTTACTTATGGAATCTGTTGCTATATTAAGTTTTAATTGTATTTAAATGTATATGCAAATTAGGTCAAAGAGGTTGTCCATTTTTGGGATCAATTTTTTTACTTAAATGCAATTGAGGCTATAAATCATTTTTCAATTTCAGCAAAAAAAAAGTTTACATTGTTTGCTTTCTATAGCAAAAGTCTATTGCTGACTGGAAAATCATATATCAGGTTTGGTCATATTCTAATATTATAAGGTGTTTTTGTGGCTTTTACTATTACATAACTGTGAATATATGGCCGATTCTTCTCCTTCACTTGTTAGTGCAGCTTTCCTCACAGACTGCACAGCTCTCCTGTCCACACAATGGCTGCTGCTGGGTGAGCATGTGGCCAGACCTGTTTATCAGTCAAATCTAATTGAAAATATTTCACATGGGAAAGCTTATTTTCTATTGGGCAAGTAGGACGTATCTCATCCCTGCATACGTCAGCATTAGAACTACAATGCTACATCATTGCAAAATCTCTGGCAGGAGGGGGGAGCAAAGCACCTGGGTCAGGAGTTGAAAAAGAGGGTGACTCATGCAGGAAAAAGGGACTTCCTGTTTCTACATAGAGCTTAGAAGGATTCAAATAGTCTGTTTTTAATCACCTGATTTCATAGACCCAATGTAAAAGAGAACTATCTGGGTAGAAAGGTAAAATTAGCAATTGTAAGTGTTCAATGCCATTCAATATGATGACTGCAATATATTAAAAGGATAAAAACTTTTATAGGAGGAGTGCTTTTTTAAAATATCTGAATCATGCCAGCTAGCCAGGCTGGAGATAAAAGTATTTGAAAAGGCATCATTGAGCTAGGCATGAAAAACAAGGACTAATATCAGCCATTACTTATAGGAAACCTGCTGTGTTGACCCAATGTGCTGAAAGCAGATAACTTTTTTAAGGTAGTAAAGTAACTGTCCATTAAACATGATGTTTCAATTTGTCACTTTTGCCCCTTGCATTATTAAGACTATCCATACTGTTCCGGTACAATGCCAAATTTAAACACAATTTAGGAAGTCACAACAACCACAACTCGTATTTACAAACAATGGAAAACTGATTTTAACGACCAGCTGGTGCCTTTAGAAGTGTACCGTGTTGTTAAGGCAACTAATGTTCTAAAAATATTTTACATAAAGGGACATCACCTCAAGGAGCGCTTCAAGTAGTCATGGAAACTGAAATGCAAAAGCAATAAAGAAGAGAAGTAGAAATGTAGACACTTTCATTTGAGTGATATTATACGTTTCTTCAAAGTAATATTTTTTTTAGTCGTCTTAGTATTTTAGCCTGTCTTGTCTCTTGTAGAACTTTAGATTAAATTCTGCTTAAAGGAGTTAATTATTTTTCCCTAGTGAAACGTTATTAGGTAAAAATTAATATTTAATTAATCTTGTTTTGTCAGGTATTACAACTTAAATGAAGTTTTGGCACTGTAGAACTCTAATTGCATTGTTAAGCATCAATCAAAGTAAAAGTGCAGAGGAGCTGTTGTTAGGCTGATAGATGAAGTCAAGAATAGCAATTATTTTATGTTAGCGTATTGTTTTAATCTTACTTAAAAGATAGAACATCATTAAAAAGCAGAAGAATTAAACCTTCATTTACAATTGGCACTCATGGTAGATATTTTACAATTTGTTGTCAGAGACATGAAAAGAAATTCAAGACCATGAGTCCAACAGATACATTTAGGTACAGTTGTAAACCTTTCCAAATCAAAGTCTGCAATAAAAAAAGCAAAACACATGGATGGATGTACAGATCGATGTATTGATAGCACACAGTCTATTGCTTCATTCCCTGGGTTGTTTTACTTCCATTGTAAAAAAACAACATGCATTACAAACAAAAAAAAAAACATAGAAAGTGACAAACAACAAATACATTTCAAAAATGTATGGAAAAAGGCTGTGAAGGCATCTAATATTGATGATCTAATCAACCATTAACCCCTTAAAGATGCAGCCAATTTTAGATTTTGCTATTTAAATTTCCTCTCCCCCTCTTCTATGAGCAATAACTTGTTTTTTTCTGACATTATAATCAGGGCTTAAGTTGAAGTTTTTAATTACATGATTCATTCTAGCATATAAAGTTCTAAAACAAAATAAACAAAATATTCTTAGTATGGTGAATTGGTTTTATGCCATTTATTGCGTGGTGCAAATAACCTGGCATCATGATTTTCCAATTAAAGTGATAGCAAACAATTGCTTCATTTTCACATTAATAATTAAAACAATCAGAAATACAAATGCCTTAAATCACCATTTTCTGAGACTTTTTAATGTTTCCTTAGGTGAACCTGTGTAAGGGCTTGTATATTTTGTGAATTATTGTTTTTATTGGCATCATTTTGGAAAGCTTGCTTTTAACTCTTTCTTCTTTATGTCATACATTTACATGGTGAGGGGATACATTTGATATAGTATACAGCAGCAAACTTTATCATCAAAGATAACTCAGTTTTTTTTCACCTTGAACTCCTAGGATGTTGCATTGAACAGCAACAGTTTAAAGGAATGTATCTTTATTTTTTTCCAACAATTGAAGAAATGTAAGATTATTTTTTAATATTAGCATTTTTTTTATTGGTACAATATATGAAAAATAATTTTAAAAGTTTTGAATTTTTTCACTTTAAACACTACGGGGAGCATTTGCTGAAATTTGCCATGGAAACCTAATGTAATGTAATGTAAATCACATTACGACTGCAGTAAAAGTGGGTGGGATCTGATCACTTAAGTGATGTCACTCCTCCTCTCCCCTTCTAGGTGTTTTCAAAAGGATAATAGAGGATGAAGTTTGGGATCACAATGCAGAGCCATTACTGGTGACTATGAGCCTACAGAGAACAACTGAGTTAAATGCCCCAATAAAGTCAATACATGTATTTAAATGGCTAGCTCAATGAACTAGACAACACTGTCTATTAAGATATATCAAAAGGTTCTTTATTGAATACAAAGCTGACTAAAACATGTAAAATACATTAAAAGTTACTTTAGATGAGTGGGCAAAGTGACAACAATAAGGCAGGACTGCTGGGCAACAACAAAATATCTCTTGGTATGCACAAAATGGCATACTATGAAGTGGAATATCATGCTGTCTCCAATAGCAGAACAGGTCCCAAAATGTGCAGAAAAGTACCCAGTGGAACCTTTCCTAATGCTAGTAAATAGCTACTATTGGGCTTGAACACAAATGGTCATAATAAAGTATGCTAATTTAGATAAAGTGCTGTAATTAGTGCTCCCAGTAAAGTGCTTACCCATGTGGGGACTAAGTACGTTCCTGCCATCGTCCCGACGCGCGTTTCGCGTGATGGGCTACCTTGGGGGGCGGTGTGTACTGGTGATTGCAAAGAGATACTGAAGAGTAGATAGTGCCACTGAGGACATCTGGAAGCACTGATTCTGTTTGTTGGTTCTGCTCCATGTATCTCGCACTGGGATTAGAAAAACGTGGCGGTACCAAATGCTGGGGTTAGACACGTGGTGTGTTTCACATGCTGGGGTTAGATACGCAGAGTGTAATATGCTCTGGAATTAGATATTCAGAGTGTATCATGCACTGGGATTAGATATGTGGAGGATGTTCAGGCATTCCAGAATGCTGCAGATAAGCCCCTGATGCTAGTGGGCTTAGCTCACCTTCGGTTTTGGGGGTGACAAGTTCCCTTTAATCACAAAGAAGACAGACATAAATTGCACTTTTTAAAACATATAAAAGCCATTAAAATGGTAATGACTCGTACTAGTTGTACTCATGGTAGAGTCAATATCAATCACTCCTAAAACCTGCATTAAACAATATAGACCTTACTGGGGACAAAAGAGTTGCACGAAAGAACTAACATGCATTAAATGTAAAAAGTACAAACTGTATAGTTAGGTGCAACATCGTATAATGGAGTTTACTAATCAGACAAATAAAAAGTCCAAGATAATGGACATCAACTATCTAAATACAAATATGTCATGGTTAGGACATGGTTAATTTCCTGTTCTCTCAGGGTTAATGTTGTTAGCCTCTCTTTCAAGATGGGAGGGATATTTATGCTTGTTCCTAACCTGGTTTCCTTCTCAGCTATAGGTTTACTTCAGTCTGTATGCTTGACCTCTTAAGTGTGTGCTGGCTTGCATAGTGTCTTGCTGTCACATGCTTTATTCGTTTTCCTGGATTACTGACCTCTGGCTTGGCTTCTGACTATTCCCTGACTCTCCCTGTTGGTATCTCGTTATCTCCTGGCTATGACCTCTGCTTGTTTCACTATTCTTTTATGCTTGTCCCTTCTCCATTTTCCTGGCATCTGGCTCCACCCCCTGACCGCCTCCCAATCTGTCACATGGTCTAAGGTCCTGTTGTTTTACCTGATCACTGTGTAACATGTTTAAGGTCCCATTGGTTATCAGGTTAGTTACCCGGCGTCTAGTCAAGCTCCGTTGCTGCTGGGTGCAGTTTCCATTGCAGCAGCAATACCCGGGTATCGTGACAAATATATAGTGTACTACAAATCTCGATCAGTGGAATGGAAAAACTTTGTAGATTTATGGCAGAGACACAATATAATACATGTAGCCTAAAAAGGAATATAGTGATAAGCTCAAAAGATGGTAATGAGAGCCAATGTGACCAAGTGAAATCCTATGCACCATGTAAAATATAGGTGCTTGTAGTGCCCTGCTCTAAAGCCTGAATCTGACATCCAAAAGAGTTACCATCCCATGTAGATATGTAGCAGAGGAATGAAGGAGAGGTCAAGCAGATAGATTATGGAGAATAAGAGGATCCCACACATATCGCCACACTCGTTTGTGGCTTCCTCAGGGTTAATTTGAATACATGGTCTGTCAAAGTGTCAGTTACTCAGATCAACCATTTCATTCACATTTTTAGCCCTCCGTAACATACAACTGATCTGACAGGCGCTTCTCTTTTACTTTCATTTCTCCTTCCTCACCAGATTGTGAGGAAAGCCCCTCCCTCCAGGTAGTCTCCTGTCTCTTGAAGGTCTGTGAAACCTGATATCACAGTTGGATTTCAGAGCTTCAGGGGAGAGGATATAGCTGCACAGATCTCTCAGGCTCATTGTATGTGAATACGTCACATTCAGTAAGGTTGGTATTTTATGTTTTTATTCATCACAATAGTTTATTTAGCTTGTTTTATGAATGTATAGCACAAAATGTGAGGATATTTCATAGAAATAAGGGAGATTTTATAAAAGAAAGTGTGCTGCTCAGGCATATACAGTAGTTCCCTAACATATTCCTTCTCTTGCTTCAGATTATCTGCTGAAATGGAGAGGAAAATGTACAATTTATCCAAACAACTTGATGTTGAGGAAGTAACAAACATGCTGTTAGATGATAGAGACCTCACACTGAATGAGGATTTAGGAGAGGAAAGTGAGATTGATTCTCATGATGAGGTGGAAGAATGTGTCCTGGATTCTGAAACAGAGCAAGATGGTGACAGTGGTGAGGATGAAGAAGTTGGATCATATTATATTGGAAAAGATAAAAATACTAAATGGAACATGAAGCCATTCCAGAAAAAACGTAGAGAACCTTTAAACATTATTACTCACCTTCCTGCAGTAATAGGAACTGCACGTAATGCAAAAACTGCAGTTGAATGCTGGAACAGTATATTTACAGATGACATTCTGGACTCTATTGTCACATACACCAACCAATATATAGACATTATAAAGGACAAGTACATCTGCAACAGAACCATCAAGCCCACAGATGAAATAGAACTGTGTGCTTTTTTTGGATTACTGTACCTTGCAGGAGCTTATAGGGCAAATAGACAAAGTTTGGAGGAACTTTGGGGTAAAGATGGGGATGGAGTTGAAAAATTTAGCCTTGTTATGTCCATAAACAGATTCAAGATTCTAATTCGTTGCCTTCGGTTTGACGACAGAACTACCCGAACCGAACACAAAACACATGACCGACTTGCTCCAATTCGTGATATATTTCAAAGATTTGTTGTAAACTGTAAACAAAGTTATTACCCTGGAGAGAATCTCACTATTGACGAAATGCTCCCTGGTTTTCGTGGTAGATGTGCCTTTCGTCAATATATTCCATCAAAGCCAAACAAATATGGAATAAAAATGTATGCCCTTGTTGATGCCAGTAAGACCTACACTTACAACCTGGAAGTTTATGCAGGAAAACAACCAGAAGGTCCTTACTGTGTGAGCAACAAACCCATTGATGTTGTAAAAAGACTGGCTGAACCCTTATTTGGATCGGGTCGCAATATTACAGCTGACAATTGGTTTACAAGTTGTGATCTGATTGATTATCTGAAAATTCAGAAGCTGTCATATGTGGGAACTGTAATAAAAAACAAAAGGGAATTGCTGCCACAGTTTGTAAGTGTGAAAGAGAGACAACAGTACAGCAGTATGTTTGCATTCCATAATGGAAAGGCTTTAGTTTCCTATGTACCACATGCCAAAAAAAATCGTACTTCTTCTATCAACACTTCATGATGATGCTGCCATCGATCCTGGGACTGGGGCAGAAAAAAAAACGGAGATAATTACATTTTACAATGCCACCAAAGGGGGTGTGGATACAGCAGATCAGATGTGCTCCACTTTCAACGTCAGCAGAAACATCAAACGCTGGCCAATGGTCATATTTTATGCTATGTTGAATTTGGGTGGTATAAACTCACAAGTGATTTATCTTGAAAACAAGCTTGAACCACTCCGTAGACGATTGTATCTGAAAAAATTGGCCCATGAACTAGTACTTGGAGAGCTACGCAGGAGAAGCGTGAAAACAATCGGTATCCCCTCTCGCCTTCAAGTTCAGCTCAAAAGGTTCCGCCCAGAAGATGATGGTGAAAAGTCACCATCTGCACCACCTCACAAAAGAAGGAGATGCACCACCTGCCAAACGGAAAGCGGAACCAGAAGGCTTTCAAATTATGAATGTCTCAAATGTCATAAAGCAATTTGCCTGACACATGCAAAAATGGTGTGTAATTCTTGCTATTTGCTCTGCAAGTGTGACTTTTCTGGGGAAACCTCAGCATCTACTTCTGATTGAATATGTTTTTAATAGTACTTAAGGTACCTTAAAATTAAGTTTGTGTTCAAAATTTTTCTTTGTACATTTTTTTGAGAGAGTCGAACTGGGGACTATTTGGCGGGAGTTTTGAAAAGTTTGTATTTCATAGTTATTAGTTTTATGTTAAGTAAATGTTTTTTTTTGCAACTGATTATGTGTAGTCTCTTTTATTACATCCCTATGAAGGTCACTGATCACTTTTAGAGCACTGAAATTGCAAACATTTGATATTATAGGTATTTTTCCAGCAGGCGCCTGACAGGCACATTGTATGTGAACTCGTTAGTCCGAATATTGTATGTGACGGAGGGTTAGGATGAAAGTAAAGTTAGTACAAAATACTATTTATGTATGCATGCGTGCATCACATCTATCTGGACTGCCATTGGAAGTTGCGCATGGGCAGGAGGTCCCCAAAGCGAGTGAATACCAAACGGAAAATATCCAGTGTGCCTGCACGTCATGTTGATGCATCATACCGGAACAAATAAAGAGAGAAAGTATCTAATGTGACTGCTTGTACAGTATGTGTCACACTAGCACAGCCTATTGTGACAGGTGGTTTATATGCAAGCGCAGCAGCGAGCCAGTAAGATTTGACTAGAGATGAATGTTCTATTCGGAATACGATCGCCGAATTTGCAATATTCGATTATTTATTCTTCGAATATTCGCCGAACATAGCCGAACGCCATTGAAGTCAATGGGAGGCAAAAACAAACCCATTCCCAACACCTTCAAACCGGCCCAGAAGCGGCCAAAACACATCAAATTATGGCCAGACACCAGAAAAGAGGCCTCAATTCACCCACAGTACAAATTACAGAATGACACAGCAGCAATCAGCCATGCATGAGGTATCAGGGTCTGGGCCCGCATTTTCAGCTTTGAATTGAACTTCAAATTAAGATGAGGTGGGTGAGACATTGATGTAGGCCTGCTGTGGTGGTAGCCCTGATACCACATGCAACAGCTCAACCTGATTTTATGCTGAGCCACACTCAGGTGGAGCAAATATCAGTTTTGTAGACTACTACTGTCAGAAAAATCTAAGGATAGTAACAGCTCACTCAAATTAAATCGAGGCCTGCCATTCTCGGAGGCTTGCTGCTACAGGCAACATACCTGAAGGAGACTCAACCAGGAGTCTACACATTTCCAAAAATTAGTTGCAGACTCTACCAAAGTGGCATCAATTTCACCATATTAGAAATAGTATAATGGGGACCAACACCTCTTCCACTACAGCAAACCAAGCAGATGTAGACCCAACCAGGAGTCTTCACATTTCCAACAATTATTGGCAGACACCAACAAAGTGGAATCAATTTCAATACAGTATAACTACAGTAGTGAGGGTTGGCACCTCTTCCACTACAGTCAACCCAGCAGATGGAGACCCAATCAGGTGTCTTCAAATTTAAAATTATTAAGGGCAGATGCCACCAAAGTGGCATCAATTTCATCAGAGTAGAAATAGTATAATGGGGACCGACACCTTTTCTACTACAGCCAACCCAGCAGAAGGAGATTGTAATGGGTTGGATTGTAAGGTTGTCGAACCACTGTGCCGTAGCCTTCAGAAAGCCTAGAGAGGTGTAACTAGATGGCCTAGCAAATCTAACCTCGGATAAGTGGCAGCAGGTGAAAACCACAACCCAAGGAGTTGGCACCAGGTATTACTCCAGGGCTGACCTACATGGGATGGCAGCTAACCCCTTAGAGTGGGCATGCTGTTATGACCCAAAGGAGGGATGAAGAATGCAGGCAGGCACTGTAGGGACACTGGAACCAAGGGTGCAGATGGGACCAGCTGCGAAAAAGAAAAGGAATGTCAGGTGCGGGCTGGACTGGTTGTTAGTAGGGTTGAGCAAAACGGGTAGGCCATTTTCAGAAGTCGCCGACTTTTGGCAAAGTCGGGTTTCATGAAACCCGACCCGACCCCTGTGTGGGGTCGGCCATGAGGTCGGCGATGTTCTGAATCTGGTATCGGAATTCCGATACCGAGTTCCGATATGTTTGCGATATCGGGAATCGGTATCGGAATCCATATTTAAGTGTTAAATAAAGAATCAAAATAAAAAATATTGATATACTCATTCTCGGACGCGCCCTGGTACTAACCGGCAGCCTTCCTTCCTAAGAATGAGCGCGTGAATGACCTGCGGTGACGTCGCGGCTTGTGATTGGTCGCGAGCGGTCACATGGGCGGTCACGCGACCAATCACAAACCGCGACATCATCTAAGGTCCTTCACGCGCTCATTCTTAGGAAGGAAGGCTGCCGGAAAGAAGCAGGGCGCGTCCGAGGGTGAGTATATACCTAATAGGAATATACTCACCCTCGGACACGCCCTGCTTCTTTTCAGCAGCCTTCCTTCCTAAGAATGAGCGCGTGAAGGACCTTAGATGACGTCCCGGCTTGTGATTGGTCGCGTGACCACCCATGTGACCGCTCGCGACCAATCACAAGCCGCGACATCACCGCAGGTCATTCACGCGCTCATTCTTAGGAAGGAAGGCTGCCGGTTAGTACCAGGGCGCGTCCGAGGGTGAGTATATCAATATTTTTTATTTTGATTCTTTATTTTACACATTAATATGGATCCCAGGGCCTGAAGGAGAGTTTCCTCTCCTTCAGACCCTGGGAACCATGGTATCCCATTGCACTGCATTGGGTTTCGTGTTTCGGCCGACCCTGACCCCGACTTTTTTATAGGATCGGCCGATTTCACTCGACCCGACTTTTGAGAAAGTCGGGTTTCGTGAAACCCGACCCGATCCTATAAAAATAAAAGTCGCTCAACCCTAGTTGTTAGACATATGGGCTCTGGTAGGTGCAATCTGGATGGGCTGATAGAAGAGCACAGAGAGGTACAAGTAGATTGGTAAAAGGTAGCAAGCAGATTGGTGGACCTTGGGAACGTGACAACTAGCAAGCATGCAAGGCAAGCTAACAACATTGCTCAGTCATCTCCATATTGGAGGAGGAGCATTAAATAGAAGGTGTCGCCAAGCTATTCACTGGGAACACCTTTGGGCGATGTGCGTGGTCCCTTTAGCAGGAGGAAGCATGCTCAAAATAAGCATACTGACCGGGCCTACAACTGAGCCTTGGGGGACACCAGCACATAGGGGGCAAGATGAGGAGGTGGTGTGTGAATGTCAGACACTGAATGTCATGTCTGTTAGGTGCGAGGAGATGCAACAAAGGGCCAAGTCTGTGAGGGTAAGAGATCAGAAAGTCTGTAGTAAGAGGGAATGGTCCACTATGTCAAAGGCAGATGCGAGGTTCAGGAGATGGAGGACAACCTAGCATTGCTTTCATTTGGCAGTTAGTAGGTCATTGTTGAGTTTAGTCAGGAAAAACCGCCAAAGCAAGTACAAAACAGAATCCTAGACAAAGAAAAAAAACAAAAACACAAGGATCCCTAAAATATAACTTTTAATACATAAAGCTAAAACCTCATTGTTCCAAATTTGAAGACATTAATACAAATACACATTACCACAGGAATACATATGATGTGGACTATCTGACCCTGTCAGGTGCCGTAATACTGATCGCTACCTGCCTGCGGAGGTTGGCACCCTAAGTTTCTGCAGTTGGCACCCCCACTCCATGACGACTGGCCCTGATAGGCCTATATATCCCTGTGATCCCTAACAAGTCGTATCCCAATAAATTAGTTACCCAAAAAAGGAAAGCAATATAAAAAATCAGCAAAACTTGAAAAAGAATATATTCAGAAAAAAACTCAAAAAACAAAACTCAGCAAAAAAACACAAAATTAGTTTCCTTGCCCCAGACAAGAACCCTTAATAGGGTATTCATATAAGTCAATTTTTGGGCAAAATTCCCTAACCATTAGTGTTGAGCGATACCTTCCGATATTCAAAAGTATCGGATTGGATCGGCCGATATCCAAAAAATATCGGATATCGCCGATACCGATACCCAATACCAATGCAAGTCAATGGGACACAAATATCGGAACATAAATAAGCTCTTTCTGTCATTCTATATGCTGTGCCAGAGGGGGGAAGAGTGTGTGGGGTGTGCGCGGGCGGGGTTTGTGCGGGCCTGCCAGGGATCTGCATGTGCCTTCCGGGGCTGTATGCGGCGTGCAGGGGATCTATGCGGCATGCCGGGGCTGCCTGGGCTTTATGCGGCGTGGGGGGTGGTCTCTGTGCGGCATGGGGGGGTCTCTGTGCTGTGTGGGGGGTCTCTGTGCGGTGAGCGGGGTGTCTCTGTGCGGCATGCGGGGTCTCTGTGCGGCGTGCGGGGTATCTCTGTGCGGCGTGCGGGGTGTCTCTGTGCGGCGTGCAGGGTGTCTCTGTGCAGCGTGCGAGGTGTCTCAGTGCGGGCATCATCCGATGGGACTACAAGTCCCATCGGACGATGCCTGCTACACTGACAGTGATTGACACATTAGCCAATGATGGGACAGTAGTAGTCCTATCATCCGGCTAATGTGTTGAATGAAAAAAAAAAAACTCCATACATACATACATGCTACATACATGCTACATACATACATGCTACATACATACATGCTACATACATGCTACATACATATTACATACATACTGCATACATACTACATACATACATACTACATACATACACTCACCGGCCACTTTATTAGGTACACCTGTCCAACTTCTTGTTAACACTTAATTTCTAATCAGCCAATCACATGGCGGCAACTCAGTGCATTTAGGCATGTAGACATGGTCAAGACAATCTCCTGCAGTTCAAACCGAGCATCAGTATGGGGAAGAAAGGTGATTTGAGTGCCTTTGAACGTGGCATGGTTGTTGGTGCCAGAAGGTCTGGTCTGAGTATTTCAGAAACTGCTGATCTACTGGGATTTTCACGCACAACCATCTCTAGGGTTTACAGAGAATGGTCCGAAAAAGAAAAAAAATCCAGTGAGCGGCAGTTCTGTGGGCGGAAATGCCTTGTTGATGCCAGAGGTCAGAGGAGAATGGGCAGACTGGTTCGAGCTGATAGAAAGGCAACAGTGACTCAAATCGCCACCCGTTACAACCAAGGTAGGCCTAAGAGCATCTCTGAACGCACAGTGCGTCGAACTTTGAGACAGATGGGCTACAGCAGCAGAAGACCACACCGGGTACCACTCCTTTCAGCTAAGAACAGGAAACTGAGGCTACAATTTGTACAAGCTCATCGAAATTGGACAGTAGAAGATTGGAAAAACTTTGCTTGGTCTGATGAGTCTCGATTTCTGCTGCGACATTCGGATGGTAGGGTCAGAATTTGGCGTAAACAACATGAAAGCATGGATCCATCCTGCCTTGTATGGAGCATCTTTGGGATGTGCAGCCGACAAATCTGCGGCAACTGTGTGATGCCATCATGTCAATATGGACCAAAATCTCTGAGGAATGCTTCCAGCACCTTGTTGAATCTATGCCACGAAGAATTGAGGCAGTTCTGAAGGCAAAAGGGGGTCCAACCCGTTACTAGCATGGTGTACCTAATAAAGTGGCCGGTGAGTGTACATACTACATGCATACTACATGTATACATACATACATGCTACATACATACTACATACATTCATACTGCATACATACTACATACATGCTGCATACATGCTACATACATGCTACATACATGCTACATACATACTACATACATGCTACATACATGCTACATACATGCTACATACTACATACATACTACATACATACATACTACATACAGTACATTCATACATTACATACATGACATACATATAGACATACAGTACATTAAACATAGATTACATACTCACCATTACTTGTCATTTTGATCCCCGAAGCCAGTGTCATCTGTAAAAAATATGAAAAAAACAAACAACCAATTTACTCCCTGTCCGCAGAAATCCACGAGTGTCCCACGACGATCTCCATGGAAAACGGCAGCAACAGCTGTTGCAACCGCTCTCCAGGGGACCCAGAAACACAATGACAGGAGGAAGGTATTCCTCCGCCGCTGTAAAAAAGAAGTCCCTAGTCTCACTTTATGGCATTGCTGGCTGAGAAATTTTCCCAGGCAGCAATTGCCATAAAGTGAGACTTTGAACTCAGGTAACCTCAGTGATACACTGCAGGAGCCATTGTCTCCTGTCAGTGTGTCACTGAGGGTCCTATAGAGCAGTGACATCACCCAATGTCACTGTTCTATAGGGGAGATCGTCGTGGGACACTCGTTATTAATTGGACTACGGCGGACAGGTAGTATACGGTTTATTATTTTACGTTTTTTGCAGGCCAGAGGGGGAAAGCCGACAGCCGGGGGCCAATATTTGTAGCCTGCTATGAATATCAGCCCGCAGCTGTCTGCGTAGCCTTTACTGGCTATTAAAATAGGGGGACCCCAAAAAAATGACGTGGGGTCCCCCTCTATTTTATAGCCAGAAAGGCTACGCTGACAGCTGCGGGGTGATATTCATAGCCTAGCGAGAGTCCATGGATATTGGCCCCCCCCGGCTACAAATACCAGTCCGCAGCCACCCCGGAAATTCTGGCACTTAACCCCTCTCTTCCCACTCCCATGTAGCGATGGGATATGGGGTAATAAGGGGTTAATGTCACCTTGCTATTGTAAGGTGACATTAAGCCGGGTTAATAACGGAGAGGCATCAATAAGATGCCTATCCGTTATTAATCCAATAATAAGAAAGGGTTAATAAAACACGCACACATTAGGAAAATGTACTTTAATATTCATCATTTCACCATACTTACCATACTTCAGCGCCTGCAAAAAATGTAAAATAATAAACTGCATACTACCTGTCCGCCGTAGTCCAATTAATAACGAGTGTCCAACGATGATCTCCCCTATAGAACAGTGATATCGGGTGATGTCACTGCTCTATAGGACCCTCAGTAACACACTGACCGGAGACAATGGCTCCTGCAGTGTATCACTGAGGTTACCTGAGTTCAAAGTCTCACTTTATGGCAATTGCTGCCTGGGAAAATTTCTCAGCCAGCAATGCCATAAAATGAGACTAGGGACTTTTTTTTACAGCGGCGGAGGAATACCTTCCTCCCGTCATTGTGTTCCTGGGTCCCCTGGAGAGCGGTTGCAACAGCTGTTGCTGCCGTTCTCCACCGGAGATCGTCGTGGGACACTTGTGGATTTCTGCGGACAGGGAGTATATTGGTTCTTTGTTTTTTTCATACTTTGTACAGATGACACTGGCTTCGGGGATCAAAATGACAAGTAATGGTGAGTTTGTAATCTACGTTAAATGTACTGTATGTCTATATGTATGTCATGTATGTAATGTATGAATGTACTGTATGTAGTATGTATGTATGCAGTATGTATGCAGTATGTATGTAGTATGTATGTATGTAGTATGCATGTAGCATGTAGTATGTATGCAGCATGTATGTAGCATGTATGCAGCATGTATGTAGTATGTATGCAGTATGTATGTATGTAGTATGTATGTAGCATGTAGTATGTATGTAGCATGTATGTAGCATGTATGCAGCATGTATGTAGTATGTATGTAGCATGTATGTAGTATGTATGCAGCATGTATGTAGTATGTATGTATGTAGTATGTATGTATGTAGTATGCATGTATGTATGTAGTATGCATGTATGTAGTATGTATTTATGTATGTATGTAGGATGTATGTATGTAGTGTGTATGTATGTAGTGTGTATGTATGTAGTATGTATGTAGTATGTATGTATGTATGTAGTATGTATGTATGTATGTAGTATGTATGTAGTATGTATGTATGTAGTATATATGTAGTATGTATGCATGGAGTATGCATGTATGGAGTATGTATGTATGGAGTATGTATGGAGTATGCATGGAGTTTATATTTTTTCATCATTCAACACATTAGCCGGATGATGGGACTACTACTGTTCCATCATTGGCTAATGTGTCAATCACTGTCAGTGTAGCAGGCATCGTCTGATGGGACTTGTAGTCCCATCGGATGATGCCCGCACTGAGACTGCCCGCACTGAGACACCCCGCACGCCGCACAGAAACACCCTGCACGCCGCAGAGACCCCACATGCCGCACAGAGACCCCGCATGCCGCAGACACTCTGCACGCCGCACAGAGACACCCCGCACACTGCACAGAGACCCCGCACGCCACACAGAGACCCCACATGCCTCACAGAGACACCCCGCATGCCGCACAGAGACACCCCACACACCACACAGAGACACCCCGCATGCCGCACAGAGACACCCCACACGCCGCACAGAGACACCCCGCACGCCACACAGAGACACCCTGCATGCCGCACAGAGACACCCCACACGCCACACAGAGACACCCCGCACGCCGCACAGAGACACGCTGCACAAAGACACTCCGCACACCGCACAGAGACCCCGCACGCCGCATAGAGCCCCGGCACACACGCAGAGAGCCCCACGGTCACGCACAGACACCGCCTCCACACACGCACACACGCAGTTTCCACCCACGCACAGCCCACACTTCATTATATTGCATAATTTCACTATAGGAACTTCCGATTCCGATTTCCGATATCGCAAAAATATCAGAACTCGGTATTGGAATTTCGATACAGTGAATATCGGCCGATACCCGATATTTGCAGTATCGGAATGTTCAACACTACTAACCAGTAATATCCCAATAAATTGGTTTCACAAAAAAATGAAAGCAATATAAAAAATCAGCAAAACTTGAAAAAAAATTAGGAAAAACTCAAAATAACAAAACTCAGCAAAAAAACACAAAATTAGTTTCCTTGCCCCAGACAAAAGACCCTTAATAGGGTATTCATATAAATCAATTTTGGGGCAAAATTAATGTCTTATTTATCTACAATGCTCAAGAGATGGAGGATCACTCCAACTGACTTATAATATACACAAAATACTGAAGTCAGCCTTATAGATACAAAAATACAAAAACCAGATGGTCAAATGACTATTTAACATCTGAGTACTACTAACGGAGTGGTAACCCCAAAGTGAAACACACAAATTTATCCCACATAGATCTTTGAGCCAATTATCATTTTCAGCCGCTCAAATGGCAACATCCCATTTTGATAAATCAATCACTAAAAACTATACAGCGCTTTTACTCATCTGATTCCCAGTGTTCCATCTCAAGTGCTGGGGGGCATCCATTCAGCTGTGTAAGAAGACTTCCAATCGAGATGTCATCCCTAGTTATACCCGATGCGTTTCCCCCCCTTGGGAGTACCAGGGGTTCATCAGGGGGTATTGACCGTCCAGATAATGGGAGGGTAAGGAACGGCACTCATCCATACACAATATATAACATCCATTGCCACATGGGGCCAGACTCCACCCACCGGCGTGCACCCATAATACACTTCGCTGGACTGCAATTACGTTCCAGCCCACAAGTATGACGTGCTGCAGGGGTGTAGTAAAGTATATGTTCAGCACAGCCCAAACATTTTATAGTGCTTCAGGGGTGTGTCATATGGGATCAGCCCTGAGGCCAAGGCGCATGTGCCACCTGGACCGCAAATGCGCTCCACACTAAAGGGAGGCTGGGTAGCCGAGTCTCCGCCCCCAATCCTCCCTTCGGCTTCAGTGCCGCGCAGGGTAAGTTTCCACTCGTCCATGCGCCCGAGTTACACATGGCTGGAATACAGATATGTCTCAGCCTGCTTGCAACAGTGCATGTCATATGGGATATGCCCTAAATGCCATAGCGCATGCGTCCCTTGGACCGCAAGTGCGCTCCACACTGACAGGGCACTAAGTAACTGGATCTTTTGTACAAATATCCCAACTCAAAAGATCAGGTTATAAGTAAACATTTTACGTGTGTGCCTAACCCAGGAGCCAACGGATCAATTTAATTAATCAGCTGGCACTATTAATACATAGTTTGATCAGGATCAGATTAGCCACACATATCTCAATAAAGACCCCATATACAGTACCATATATTGTATAGGACAAGAAGGCGCTCTAACAACATTTTCTACATGCATGAAACAAACACAAAAAAGGAACAAAAATTACTAAAAATATACCAAATAGAATCACAGGTTCATTTCTACTTCTTAAGGGTAACAATATACCCGGCAGGTAAAGTACAGATATAAGACAATGGTGATTATTAGATGAAGCTTACAAAAGACATCTGTTCATTGAGGCCAAAAGGGCTCTCCGACTTCATTAGATAGATCCACCTTGTCTCCCGTTGTATGATTCTTCTGTCCCAATCGCCTAATCTGACCGAAGGAGAGATCACCTCAATAACCATAAAACACAGCAAACCGAGGTCACCCCCATGTATCTCATTGACGTGTCATGCCAGAGGGGTATCCCTATTGTGTCTAATGTCTTCTAGATGTTCCCCGACATGTACCTGAAGTTCGTGTTTGGTTTTTCCCACATAGTCTTTAGGACACCCACAGGTACAGAGGTAAACAACTCCCACTGTTCTACAATTTGCAAAATGTCTCATCTGGAAGACTCTTCCAGTTGCAGAACTCTTAAATGTTTTGGTGGGCAGTATATGTTTACAAAACGAGCAATGCCTGCATCTGAAAGTCCCATGGGACCTGTTCTCCAACCACGTACCAGACTTCTTTGGAGATGTATAATGGCTGCGTATGACTATGTCTCTTATTGATCAATACGTTTAAGAGTCAAGAGGAGGAAATCATCTGCACCGATGCCCAATTTTTTCAGTTTAATCCAGGTCCGGGCAAAGTAGGTTCAAAGCAGAATTCAAACCCTCATCAATAGAAAATAACACTGGGGTTTGAGGTGATCCTGATGAGAGTGCTTGAGGCACTCGCAGACTGTTCTGTGCTGTCAGGGCAGGAAGAGGAGGAGGATGACTCTCAGGGCAAGAAGTGGTAGAGCAGAGAGGATGATGATGAGGTTGTAGATCCCACTAGCTATAAATCCACTGGCATGCAGCTGAGTAGCTCAGCAGAGGAGGAGGGGGAAGAAGATGAAAATGTTGTTGAGGCTTCCACAGACATAGAGTTATACAACTATGACAAGCAATGCATCCTCAGCCCCAACTCTGTGAGTGGCCAGCAGCATTTGCCGGTCTGCTGCTGCCTAGCTTGGGTCTTTTTTTAGATTGACAAAAATGACACAAATCACGTTTTCTGCCAACTTTGTTAAAAATCACAGAATAGAGTTAAAAAAATGCAATAATTTGACCACTATGTGCATCAACTGGAACATGGACGATCAATATGTGTTAGTCTGGCAATGTCACTGTGTTAAATTTCAGACTAGTGGGCCTTGTCAACCACAATCCACCCCATCAACAGCATCTTATCATTATTCCTCCTTCCTCACCGCGGCAAGTGTTGCCACACAGGTCTCTGGCCACAGAAACTCCACTTGTTTACCCACTACAATCAGGGTAAGTGAAAGCCTGTCAGCTGATATGGAAGTGGACATACCTGTAGTTTTTGACTTACTTTAGATACCAAGCAGACACCATTTTTCTCAATCCACTCGAAAATCTCCACCTGCGCCTCTTTCACAGTCCAGCTACTTTCCGTGTTACCCAACTCCACCCTCCATCAGAACAGCAGCCAGCTCTCATTTGTGCAGTTGTGCTCGCAAAAAAGATTGTTTCCTCCTACATATGGCAAAGCTATTAACTTGAACTTCATCATATTCAATCTACTAACAATAACCTTCATTTATATAGTGCAAACATATTCCGCAGTGCATTACAAGTCTGCAGTTCATATAAAGCAGTCAAAAGTGACAAAGTCTATGATAATCATACCATTAAAGCTAAAATAGTGATGACCCTGCTCTTCAGAGCTTACAATCTACAATGGGGTGGGGGTGACACAAAGTACAGATGCTTATTTACAATGATGGTCCAACCATCTTGAGGAAATGGGGGTAGATAAAGGCTGCATGAGGTTTTTGGACATGGTTGAGTTGGATGTTCAGAGAAGTAGAGAATAGGCTATATATAACAAGGACTTTGATTAGGGAACGTGATAGGCTGCCCTAAACAGATGTGTTTTTAGAGAGCACCAAAAATGTGAAAGTTGTGGTTATACTCCTAATTTCATGGGAGACAAAGGTTAAAGGTACCGTCACACTCAGCAACTTTGCAACGAGAACAACAACAATCCGTGACGTTGCAGCATCCTGGATAGCGATCTCATTGTGTTTGACACGCAGCAGCGATCTGGATCCCGCTGTGCCATCGCTGGTCGGAGCTAGAAGTCCAGAACTTTATTTCATCGCCACGTCGGCGTGTATCGTCATGTTTGACATCAAAAGCAACAACGCTAACAATGGATGTAATGGAGCTAACAACCAGCGAGAATGAGAAGTGAGTCGCCGTTACGTCACTGGATCGCTCCTGCATCGTTCTGGAGTTGCTGTGTTTGACGTCTCTACAGCGACCTAAACAGCGACGCTCCAGCGATCTAGTTTTGGTCGGCTCGTTGTCTATATTGCTGCAGCGTCGCTGAGTGTGACGGTACCTTAAGAGGTGAGTTATCTATGTAGGAGATTGAGCCGGATAAAGACCAGATAAGGGGTGTTACAGCCTTTGTGTGTCTCAGAGGTTGAAAGTTGCTAGAGATCACGAGAAGTGGCTAGAGATAGAAGCTGGGGTTATTAATTCTGAGGACTTGAAGTGTGACAGCAAGGCAGAAAAGTGTTCAAGGAAGTGGGTGGGTGTGCCTGATGGACTGTATATCACAGATGGAAGATCCTGATGGAGTGAATCTCCAAAGAAGAATGGCGTCCAATATACATGTATTTATTTAAAAAAAAAAAAAAACAGGATTTGAGGTGGCATCGAGTAGTGTGGGGTTATGGAGAAGTTAGCAATGATCGTATGGTGGTATATGCACATATTTCATGTGTTGTAATCCAGAGCTGGATATGCTGTAGGCTCACTATCACGTTTCCAAGAACTAATTATTGTGAATAGCCTGCTGTCTCCTCGGATTATCATCACCCAGTCATGTAATTGTCTGGATAATAAGGCCAGCTGACAACTTTTCCCTCCAAAGATCACAGTGGGGGTTTTTGCGTGACTCATGGCCTGTGATCTCTGTGATAATAGGATGGCCAATCCAATCTCGTGTCCATGGAAATGTAGCCTTTCCACCTTGTGGATACAGACTGTATCCAAAAGCTGATGGCCGTTGCAGTTCCCCAGTATCAGTTGCACAGTCACCATTACTTCTCTAAGAAAGATGTTCCTGCGCTACACCAGCATGTTGCATAAAACATAAACCTTTCCCCGAAAAATTATATGTCTGCCAGGGTTTATTTCGACACTGACGAGCAAGCATGGACAGGGGAGTTACATCACGCTGACTGGGCACTGCATGACTCCTCTGGCTATAGGTGCAGCCGGTGAAGAGGCTACTCCACAAGTCTTGGAATCTCCAAGATTTGAAGGGCGCTTGGGATGGATAACTAAACCATTACACATTATAAGGATGAGAACTAAACTACTAGACAACAGGCCTTGTTGAAATTATCTAATAAAATCTAAGGTTGGCTAACTAAACCACTACACACCATAAGATGGAAAGCTAAACTACTAGACAATAGGGGTAGGAGAACTAAACTACTAAACAGGTAGAGTTGGAGAACTAAACAAATACACACCATAACATGGATAACTAAATCAATACACATCATAAGAAGGCGATCTAAGCTAGTAGACAACAGGGGTTGGAGAACTAAACTACTGAATAGCTAGGGTTGGAGAAGGAAACAAATACACAACAGAACATGGGGAAATAAAATAATACACAACAGGAGTTGGAGATTTAAATTATTAAACAGCTTGGGTTGGAGAAATAAACTAGAACACACCAGGGGATGGAGAGCTAAATCACTGCACATCAAAGTGTCACTAGACAACAAGTCTTGGAATCCCCAGGGATTGCGGAACAAAGTTCTCTATCAAACACTTCCTCCAGTGCTTCTGCCTCCTCCAAGTCCTCTGGGAATTCCACTTGCACCCTCAAACTCTACCTTAATGAGACATGTGTTCCAACACTGCAGACATCCCAACAAGGACAACATCTGCAAGGAGTTTGTATGTTCTCCCTGTGTTTGCGTGAGTTTCCTACAGGTACTCCGGTTTTCTCTCACATTCAAAAGATATACTGATAGGGAATCTAGACTGTGAGCCCCATCGGGGACAGCGACGATAATGTGTGCAAACTGTAAAGCGCTGCGGAATATGTTAGCACTATATGAAAATAAAGATTGCTATAAAAGATTACTATTATTATAAGACTTAATCCCCCACCTCCGTACTCCCCAGCAAAGGCTCACCGCAATTAGGTAGTGTTTAAATTAATATGCCTTGGAGATTGCAGTTATGCAGATTAAGAGTTGTGTACATCTTTGCATGCTGAGTTTGAACTATGGCTGTCTCCACTCAACCCGGAGCCAGGTAAGGCTGTGTGCGATAGCGGTGCAAACCTTGTGGCGGCCCTATGCCGTGGCAACCTTACACACATGCTTTGCATGGCTCGCATCCTCAGCCTGATGGTATAGCAATTCTTCCACCACTGTACCAGCCTAGACATGCTGATGCAGAAACCACTTTTGTTTTGTGCTCACTTCCTCCATTCCACTTAAGTTGGTATATAGATCTTTTGACCTACCGGTTAACTGATTGATATGCAATGTGAGTATACTGTAGAATTCCACTGTACATGTTGTAGCAATTGTGGCAACAGCACCAAGACCTGGAGCAGTATAACATTTTGCATAGCCTGACACAACGCACTATGGACGTGGTGCAATTTACACTTGCAGAGTGGACACATATGAAGGACCTCTGCACCTTCTGCAAGTTTTCAAAATGGCTACTAAGCTGGTTAGCTCTGATGACACCTTCATCAGCATCACTATTACTGTCATATACAAGCTGTAACACACTTTGAATAGTCTGCAGACGGAGGTAATGGTGGTCCCGTGGGAAGAGGAGAAAACAGAGGAAGATGTGGACATGTTAACAATTTCTTTAAGTTCAGATCTGTTGTCTCACAGGCGGTTGCCATGGGAGGAACAATTGGAGATGGACAAGGAGAAGGACGAGAAGGAAGAGATGATGGATGAGAAACAGTTAGGAGATGAAGAGGATAATGATTCCCTCTGTGTTGTCAGTGGTTGCCAGGAGGGGATGGAAGAAGCAAGTTTGAGTCTTACCCCACCACCAACATGGTATGGATTTGCATCTCATGAAAGACACCGGCCCATGAGAGCCTTCTTGCAGCACTATCTGTAACATGCTTGTTGCCCGCATTGTTAGGATTCAAAATAGTGCTGACTACTGGGTTGTCAGGCTGTTCGATCCATGATACAAAAGTACATTTTGCCAGTTGCTTCCCCCCCTGGGAAGGGACGTATCCATGCTACAGTATCAAAACATGCTTGAATACAGTCATGACAGTGGTTTTCCCCAATACTGCAGTGAGTCACCAGTATGCATAGCAGTGATAGGCTTCCAACCCCAGGAATGTTGAGTTGCCAATAATGCAAATACATTAGCAGCCTTGCAGCGCTCTAGTCCTGGGTTCCAACCCCACCAAGAACAGCATCTGCAAAGAGTTTGTATGTTCTACCCTTGTTTACGTGGATTTTCCCCAAGAACTCTTTTTTCTTCCCACACATCAAAGACATACTGATATGAAATATAGATTGTGAGCCCCATTGGGGACAGTGATGATAATGAATGTAGAGCATTGCAGAATAAGATTACACAATATAAGCAAACCATGATAAATAAACAAATTCCATCCCAGCAAAAAATTGAAAGTTAAAATATGGCCTGCTTTATGTAGCAGGGTAGTAACAGAAAAAAATAGTTTTGTTACTGTGGACAAGCCTTGGATACAGCAGAATCTGAGCACAAAAGAATGACAACCTCAGAAATAGTCAAACTTTTGGAGCACGGTAGTAACAGAAAAAAATTATATGTTATCTTGTGTACCCCTGTATGGAGAACAATATGTGCACCCAAAAATTAAGAGATGAAATGTAGCCTGCTTTTAATGCACAATAGTAAGAAAACCAATTTTGATTTTATTATTTGTACCCCTGTATGGAGAACAATAACAGCACCCAAAAATTTCAAACTGACATCTAGCCTGCTATATAACATTACTAACAGAAGAAAATATTTTTAAACTGTGGATGAGGCCTGTATATAATTGAATATATGCTCAAAACAATTGGAAACTCAGATCTAGCCTGCAGTTTCATGTTTTTTACAGAAAAAAATGTTTGTTTATTCAAGCAGCTTATTTTCACCACCACTAAATGACAAGGTGGGATATGGTGTGCTGTATTACATTAGCAACAGCCCAAAAAACTAATTTTTACTGTGCAACAGCTCTACACAGAGAACGATTTTAACACCACAAAAATACAACATGGGATATAGCGTGCTGGATCACGTTAGCAAAAGCCCCCCCCAAAAAAAATTACTGTGCAAAAGCTCTACACACAGAATAATTTCACTGCCATAAAAAGACAGGGTGGGATAGGATGTGCTGAATCATGTTTGTAACAGAAACACAATGATTTTTTTTATCTGCAAGAGGTACACAGACAGCTTAACTTCACCACCACAAAATTACAATGTGGGAGATGGCGTGCTGAATCACGTTAGCAACAGCTAAGAACATTTTTTACTGTGCAACAGCTCTACACACAGGCCAGTTTCAATGCCGTAAAATTGTAATGTGGGAAATGACAGGCTGTATCATGTTTAACAACAGAAAAAAATATTTTTTAATGTGCATGAGCTCTACAGACAGCTTAATTTCACCCACACAACATTACAACATGGGATATGGCTGGCTGTATAAGATTTAGCAACAGAAAAATGAATTTCTTTTAATCTGCATGAGCTTCTGTATGCAGACAGTTGAATTTCACCACCACTAAATAACAAGATGAAACATTGCATGCTGAATCACGTTAGCAATTGCCCCCATAACATTTTTTTACTGTGCAACAGCTCTACAAACAAAACAATTTCACCATCACAAAATTACAATGTGGGATATGGAGAGCTGTATCACGTTTAGCAACAGATTTTTTTTTTATGTGCATGAGCTCTGCAGACAGCTTCATTTCACCACCACAAAATTACAACATAAGACATGGCGGGCTGTATCACATTTAGCAACAGAATTTTTTTGTTTGTTAATCTGCATGAGCTATGCAGACAGTTGAATTTCACCTCCACTAGATAACAAGGTGAGATACGGCATAATGAATCAAACTAGCAACAGCTAAAAAATATTTTTTTACTATGCAACAGCTCTACACACAGAACAATGTCACTGCCACAAAATTATAATGTGGGATATGGCAGTTTGTATCACATTTAGCAACTTAAACAGTTGTTTTTTTTTAAATCTGCATGAGCTATGGAGACAGTTAAATTTTACCAACACTAAATAACAAGGTGAGAAATGTAATGCTGAATCACGTTAGTATCAGCCCAAAAATATTTTTTACTGTGCAACAGCTCCACACACAAAACAATTTCACTACCACAAAATTGCAATGTGGAATATGGTGGGCTGCATCACACTTAGCAACAAAAAATTTTTTTCATTTGCACGAGCTCTGCAGACAGCTGTATTTCACCACCATAAAATTACAATGTGGGATATGCGGGCTGTATCAAGTTTAGCAACAGAAAAAATGCATTTTATTAATGTGCATGAGCTTTGCAGAAAGCCTTATTTCACCTCCTCAAAATTACAATGTGGGATATGGCAGGCTGCATCACTTTAGCAACAGAAAAAATCATTTTTTTAATCTGCTTGAGCTCAGCAGACAATTTAATTTCTCCTCTGCAGAATTATATTGTGGGAGAGGGCCGATTGTACTACGTTTAGCAACAACAAAATTTTTTAATCTGCATGAGCAATTCAGACAGTTGAATTTCACCACCACTAAACAACAAGGTGAGATATGGCATACTGAATTACGGCAGTAATTGTGGATTTTCCTGTGCCCTGAATGGCTAGCCACAATGTGCACACATAAAGTTAGAAAAAAAAGTTTACAAGCATGCAGCTCCTCTGAGCTCTGCCAACCTCCTACCCTCTTCAAATACATGCAAAACGCTCATGATACACCACCATTATCATTGCAAAAGTGCTGAAAATACTTTTGTGGCAACGCAAATATTTTCTAGCACTTTTTACCGAGTGTTTCTGATTTAGTTCTGATTTTATAAAATTTTGATAATGTTCCGATCAGCAATAAAGTTTATTAATGGAAGAATCATTAGTTTTTTTCCCATTTACAAATAGCATGTCGATCTTTGATCGACATGAGGTTACTGGTACAATGTAGTTCAAGCATACTAGAGGTCATTCCAACATTATTCAGAATCTGTGATTCTTATATATTCAGCAAAGCATACATTTTGTCTGCAAGCATCCACGTTCAATCAGGATACATATCCTTAACAATATCTTTTGCAACTTTCAACTAACTCTAGGCGGTGTCCTGCAAACCGTGATCTCTCAAACAACCACCATTCTGTTTAAACCTTTCCCATCTAACATCACTTAGAACACCAAAGGCACTTTGCCCTTCTCAACACATTAACTAAGTATCGTATATTATTTTCATGCAATTCACGCTATTTATTTATTTAATCATTCATTATGTTTCTGTCTTAGTTTTTCTTTCAATAAACAGTATGGTTCGACTTAAGGAAAATTGAGAAACCTATGGCTCAAAGACTATGAGGACCCCCAAAAAATTATTTGTTTTTTTTTACAATGTATTGGGTTAATTGCACAAAAGTAGTTAAAAAATATATAAACAAAAATTTGGTATTGATATAATCTTGCTGTTTCACTAGATAAAATTAACACTTATTTCTGCATCATGACAAGGAGGAAAGAATTTAAAAAGGGAATATGCCATTTTGTTTTTATTTCCATACCAAGTTGATAAAAGTCTGTTTATAAGTTATATGTACTACCCACAAGTATGCCCTTATATTACTATGTCACCAAAAAAATAAAAAAAAAATATGGCTCCTAGAATGCCATAATAAAAAAGGGTCTGTCATATATGTCAAATCTATGTATATCACCAAGGGTTTAACATCAAAATAGCGGCATTGGCAAATACAAGTTTTCCTAGAAAAGGTCTTCATTGGAAAACATGAAAAAAGTTATTGATCTTGGAATGTAGTGATGAAATAAAACAAGCTAGAAATAATAAAATAAAAGTTTCTCTATGAGATTTATAATATGTCAAATTTTTCCAGGGTTACTGCAGGCTACTCTGGGTCTATTCTGAAAAACTCATTCAACAAGATTTCCCAGTACATATGGCAGAAAACTCCAGATTAAAATCACATCAGATTTCATGCCATTATGGTTGGCTGTGCACTGATAAAACCAGATTATATTTAATAAGCCGCTATATATTTTTATGCCTCTGTGAGTAGAAGATTTTCTTGTCATCTACTCAGTGCCTTACTGCAGAAATGCCAGCTATACTTTTTTATTTTGTTTTATGTCAATCTATCCCTCACTGCACTACATTTCCTCCACTTCTCTAACAATGTAATGTTATCCACATAGACAAAGCCAGTGGCATCCACTAATGTTTGATACATAAAATATATTGTATGTGAGCCACACAGCAAGAAACAAAAACATTTACAAATAATGTTTCATTTCATGGCCACATAAAGCACTGGGATGAATACATCTTGTATGTATGAATTCCTTTACTGATAGTTGTTAAATTCAGAAAATAAAAAAATCAGAAGTGAACAAAATGGCTATGCAGAAAGAACTCACAGATGCACCAAGACACAAATCTAAAAAAATATTTAAAAAGTAGCACCATAGCTTGTGCCAAATCTGCACATTGTTTCCATTTTTGATGTTACTTATCACATTTGAAATGTGAAATATGTGAAAATGTCTAATTTATGGCAACAGTCTGTATTTATTTATAACAGGTGAACACAGATTTTTTTTGAAAGTTAAAAATTAAAAAAATGTTGGCACAAATCTCACCAGCTACAGCATACTGTCTTAAGTGGTAAAAATTCAAATTTTAATCTGAGTATATGTTGACTAAGGCCGGGATCACACATGAGCGAGATACGTCTGAGTCTCGCATTGTAATCCCAGGCCCTGCCGCCTGCACTCCGAAGCAGAGCGTGCGGCTCCATGTATTGCTATGCGGTCGCACACTCCGCTCCGGAGGGCAGGCGGCAGGGCCGGGGATTACAATGCGAGACTCGGACGTATCTCGCTCATGTGTGATCCCGGCCTAATACTTATTATTAAGCCATGTTTGTTCTAATATGGTTTCAGGCTAAGTTTACAAATTGCAGTTTTGGTGTGGAAATTTCTCTGACTGATTGATGGTTAAGTTGACCCAAAAGATTCACACGACACTTGTCTGATGGCCACGATGGCTGTAGGAGCGTAACACTGTAAACCCCCTACTCCTTTTGGCATTCACAGTGCTTTTTTTGGATTAGTAGCCACCACAACATCAGTCATGCATTTCTCTACAATGTGATAACATTGCAGGACCTACTAGACTAGTCAGAAGGAAGTTCTGGGTAAGAGGATGGTCTCAGTGCTGTGATTTGACCACCATGTACTAATTATTGTATTAATGGGGCCTCTTGGAAAGGTCCATGTCCTCAATACTATTTGATACATCTAAAGTAAATAAGTAAACATGCATGCAGTTGCTTCAGAGGCGATTCAATGAAAATGTAGGTAGCAGTAGTATTATTTGCAACAAATATGACGTGTGAACACATATTTAACAGAACTAAATAATCAAATGCATAAACTATGCAATGTGTAAGCCATTTCACAGAAAAAAATTATGATCCCTAATTATTGTGACTTCATTAATTTTTGCAATTGCCTGGGCTCAATGATCCAGAGAACAATGCCCTAAGAAGGCCAGTCTCAAAAGAGTGAAGAATGCACACTTCTCTTCTCTTCAATGTCTATTTCTGGCACTCCCACAGATAATGAGTGTCTCATGTTCAACCTTCATACCTTGTATCATTCAATACCTATATTAATATTTCAATAAATTGTATTCACCCAAGAATTATGCCAATCAAATTGACAATTTGTCTTGCAAACAATAGACTGCTTTGTCTCAAAATGTGTTGATAAAAAAAATGAAAAAATTTGCCTGATCATGACGGGCCCAGAAAGCTACGTGGCTAAAGAAAGCATATCAGAAAAACAATACAGACAAGGCAAGTCATAATATATTAAACACATAAAGCTGACAGGGACAGGTAGTGGCACTGTGCACAGAATTCTTCTGACCACCATGCAAAAAAATTGGCAAAACAAGCATATAAAATTACCAGGGACGAGAAAAACATGAAAAACATGCATTTCCTAAATACACCTTTTGTAAAGATGAGCGAACCCTAAAGGTACCGTCACATTAAGCGACGCTGCAGCGATATAGACAACGATGCCGATCGCTGCAGCGTCGCTGTTTCGTCGTTGTGTGGTCACTGGAGAGCTGTCACACAGACAGCTCTCCAGCAACCAACGATGCCGAAGTCCCCGGGTAACCAGGGTAAACATCGGGTTACTAAGCGCAGGGCCGCGCTTAGTAACCCGATGTTTACCCTGGTTACCAGTGTAAATGTAAAAAAAACCAAACACTACATACTTATATTCCGGTGTCTGTCGGGTCCCCCGGCGTCCGCTTCCCTGCACTGTGTAAGCGCCGGCCCTAAAGCAGAGCGGTGATGTCACCGCTGTGCTCTGCTTTACGGCTGGCCGGCGCTGACACAGTGCAGGGAAGCGGACGCCGGGGGACCTGCCAGACACCGGAATGTAAGTATGTAGTGTTTGTTTTTTTTACATTTACACTGGTAACCAGGGTAAACATCGGGTTACTAAGCGCGGCCCTGCGCTTAGTAACCCGATGTTTACCCTGGTTACCAGTGAAGACATCGCTGAATCCGCGTCACACACACCGACTCAGCGATGTCAGCGGGTGATCCAAGATGAAATAAAGTTCTGGCCTTCTAGCTCCGACCAACGATGTCACAGCAGGATCCTGATCGCTGCTGCGTGTCAAACACAACGATATCGCTATCCAGGATGCTGCAACGTCACGGATCGCTATCGTTATCGTTGTTAAGTTGTTCAGTGTGAAGGTACCTTTACTGTGAAGTTTTTTGTTTGTACTGGACACCTGGTGTCCTGTGCTAACCTTTGAACACAGACTTCTCCTGGAAGTTCGTTTTACAGTTTGGGTGTCCCGGGATGAGACAGAGAGAGAGAGAGAGGGAGAGAGATTTTCCAACTCCAAAGTTCAGGACCCCATTGATTTCAATCGGGTTCAGGGTCTAGTACCCGAACCAAACTTTGGACTAATATTCAGTCAAACCCAAACTTTCACGGGTCTGCTCATCCCTAACCTTCTGCCTTTAATTCCACCTTTTCCTTATCAAATGTCTCTATTGCAACTGAACTTATGAAGCATTGTCTGTGGTATTATAGGTGGGCCATTTTCTGTCAAAATGACACTTAATAACATTTTCAATTTACAATATTTTTGAAGACAGATAATTTATGTAACATATACTTGTAGCCAATGTTAAAAATATATTTTAACCTTTGTATGGAGCTAGTTTCTCCATACAGGAGGAGTATTAAAGCTGACGTCACCAAAAAAGGCTTTTGTACAAAGTATTAAATAAATTTCAGTAAATGTGTTCAATACTTTGTCCCTGTGTCATATCTCATTATTACAAAAAACTTATTTAATGGACATCTATGGTTTGCCAGTGTGGATTGTATGGGATGTTGCAGATATCTGGTGAGAATTTCATGTTGACAGCACCTTTACAAATATATTTACTTGCATTGCAGTCTCGCGAGATGATGATGTAGCAGTCTCGCGAGACCGCTAAGTCATCTGCGAAATTTTGCAATGCATCGCTGGGAACGGAAGCTGGCGGCCGCATCGCGCCCATAGGGACAGCTTCGCTGGACGTCGGAGGGTGAGTATATAACTTTTTTTATTTTCATTCTTTTTTTAACAGGGATATGGTGCCCACAGTGCTATATAGTACTTGGGCTATGTTATATACTGCGAGGCTGCTATATACTACGTGGGCTGTATTACATACTATGTGGCCTGTGTTATATACCGCATGGGCAGTGTTATATACAATGTGGGCAATTTTATATACTATGTGGGCTGTGTTATATACTGCATGGGTGCTATATATTACGCGGGCTGTGTTATATACTACGTGTGCAGTGTTATATGCTATGTGGGCAGTGTCATATACTACGTGTCAGTGTTATATATGACATAGCAGTGTTATATACTATGTGGGCTGTGTTATACACTACATGGGCAGTGTTATATACCACGTGCGCAGTGTTATATACTACGTGGGCTGTCTTATATACTACGTGGCATTGTTATATACTACGTGGGCTGTTTTATATTCTACGCGGCAGTGTTATATACTATGTGTGCTGTGTTATGTGCGCAGTTTGATATACTATGTGGGCTGTGTTATTTACTACATGGCAGTGTTATATACTATGTGGGCTGTGTTATATACTACGTGGGCAGTGTTATATACTATGTGCGCAGTGTTATATACTACGTGGGCTGTGTTATATACTACGTGGCAGTGTTATATATACAACGTGGGCTGTGTAATATGCTATGTGGCAGTGTTATATACTACGTGGGCTGTGTTATATACTATGTGGCTGTGTTATATACTTCGTGGGTCCTATATACTACATGGCTGTGCTATATACTACATGGTTGTCTGTGTTAGGTGGCTTCTGCTATATGCTATGTGGCTGCTATATATATATACATACATACATACATACATATTCTAGAATACCAGATGAATCAGCCACTATCTTGTATATATATATATTTACAATGTGAGTGTTCTATGTATTGATCCTTATTGCTTATTTATATCTATATGGCTCTGAGAATTACCTGCAAGTAATGACAACTTATTGAGATTTTTATAGGTAATGATAAAAAATAGAGTTCACAGAGGTTACTGTAGCTATGGAAACTAAAGCTATTTTTCTAAAACTGCAGAAAAAAAGTAAAGCTGTAGCAAAGCTTTAGTGCTTATATTGTGCCCTAACTATGACCCGAGCTTTGCTGAAAATTGTCCGGATGAATGATTTATGATTTTTTAAGACAGTTTAACACTAGTGTTGTGGGATAGTTCTTAATCTAAGAGTTAAACTCATAATGCCTTAACCTTTCAACCGGGGTTCTGTATGTAACTCTAAGATGTCTGTTAGCATTTAGAATGAAGCTGTACAAAACAAATTCAAAAGTGAAATGTAAAAAACAGCTTATACTTTTGCTTCAACAATACAAGGTTTCTTTTGTGTGCACAAGTGAAAAAAAATGTGAAAAATATAAAGGTCGAACAGTGACATACAGTTGAAACCAGAAGTTTCTATACACTATATAAAAAGACACACATGCATTTTTATTCTCAATATCTGACATGAAATCAGAATAAGACTTTCCTGTTTTAGGTGAATTAGGATTACCATAATTATTAATATTTGGCAATACCAAAATAAAAATAAGAGAATGTTATAAGGCAAGACAGATTACTGGGAGGGGCTGGTGAGGACCCAGTGGTCATGACGCACATTGGCACAAATGACAAAGTTAGAGGTAGGTGGAAGGTCCTTAAATATGATTTCAGGGAATTAGGCTGTAAGCTGAAAGCAATGACCTCCAACGTGGTATTTTCCGAAATACTGCCTGTACCACGTGCCACGCCAGAGAGGCAACGGGAGATTAGGGAGGTTAATAAGTGGCTCAAGAATTGGTGCAGGAAGGAGGGGTTTGGGTTTCTACAGAACTGGGCCAACTTCTCAGTGGGCTACAGGCTCTATGCTAGAGACGGGCTGCACCTCAATGGGGAAGATGCAGCTGTGCTGGGGGAGAAAATGGCTAGAAGGTTGGAGGAGTGTTTAAACTAGGGATTGGGGGTATTCAATTTATAGGAGCGGAAGATAGGGCAAATAGAGACCTGGGCACAAATAAGGAAGTTGGGGGTGGCGGTGGCATGGGGGGTGGGGTTAGAACAGTTAATAATTTAAGAAAGAATAGAGGTACAGAGAGGAACATCAAGTGCATGTATACTAATGCCAGAAGCCTCGCCAACAAAATGGACAAATTAGAATTAATGTTGTTGGAGCATAATTACGACATGGTGGGGATATCTGAAACATGGCTGGATAAGAGCCATGACTGGGCTGTTATCTTGCGGGGCTATAGCCTTTTCAGAAATGACCATACAGATAAGCGAGGGGGGTGGGGTGTGTCTGTATGTAAAATCGTCCTTAAAACCCATCCAGCGTGATAATATAGGTGAATTTAATGAAAATGTAGAGTCCCTGTGGGTGGAGATAAGGGGAGGGGGAAAAAATAATAAATTACTGATAGGGGTTTGTTATAAATCTCCAAAAATAATGGAAGCAATGGAGAATATCCTCGTAAAGCAAATAGATGAAGCTGCGACTCAAGGAGAAGTCATTATTATGGGGGACTTCAACTACCCTGAAATAGATTGGGGAACAGAAACCTGCAGTTCCAGCAAAGGTAATCGGTTTTTGACAACTATGAGAGACAATTACCTTTCACAACTGGTTCAGGACCCAACAAGAAGGGGACACTGCTAGACCTAATATTAACCAACAGGCCAGACCACATATCAAATATAAGGGTTGGGGGTCACTTGGGGAATAGTGATCACAAAATAATAAGTTTTCGTGTATCCTTTAATAAGATGTGTAGTAGAGGGGTGACAAGGACATTAAGCTTCAGGAGGGCAAATTTCCAACGGATGAGAGATGATCTAGGTGCAATTAACTGGGACGATGTCCTGAGACATAAAAATACACAAAGAAAATGGGAGACGTTTATTAGCATCCTGGATAGGACCTGTGCACAGTATATACCGTATGGGAATAAACATACTAGAAATAGGAGGAAACCAATATGGCTAAATAGAGCTGTAAGGGGCGCAATAAGTGACAAAAAGAAAGCATTTAGTTTGGTTTTACCATGTTGTGTACTAGAAAACGGGAAAAAAATTCCAAGTGCAGTGAAATTGCAAAAAAAGTGCAGTCCCACACTTGTTTTTTGTTTGGCTTTTTTGCTATGTTCACTAAATGCTAAAACTAACCTGCCATTATGATTCTCCAGGTCAGTACGAGTTCATAGACACCTAACATGACTAGGTTATTTTTTACCTAAGTGGTGAAAAAAAATTCAAAACTTTGCAAAAAAAAAAAAATGCGCCATTTCCGATACTCGGAGCGTCTCCGTTTTTCATGATCTTGGGTCAGGTGAGGGTTTATTTTTTGCATGCCGAGCTGGCGTTTTTAATGATAGCATTTTGGTGCAGATACGTTCTTTTGATTGCCCGTTATTGCATTTTAATGCAATGTCACGGCGACCAAAAAAACGTAATTCTGGCGTTTCTAATTTTTTTCTCGTTACACCATTTAGCGATCAGGTTAATGCTTTTTTTATTGATAGATCGGGCGATTCTGAACGCGGCAATACCAAATATGTGTAGGTTTGATTTTTTTTTTTATTGATTTATTTTGATTGGTGCGAAAGGGGGGTGATTTAAACTTTTATATTTTTTTTATTTTTTTCACATTTTTTTAAACTTTTTTTTTTACTTTTGCCATGCTTCAATAGCCTCCAAGGAAGGCTAGAAGCAGGCACAACGCGATCGCCTCTGCTACATAGCAGCGATGCAGCAGAAATGCAGGTGTGCTGTGAGTGCCGACCACAGGGTGGTGCTCACAGCTACCGGCGATCAGTAACCATAGAGGTCTCATGGACCTCTATGGTTACAATGGAGAAGCATCGCCAACCTCTGATCATGTGACGGGGGTCGGCGATGACGTCATTTCCGGCCGCCCGGCCGGATGCGGTAGTTAAATGCCGCTATCTGCGTTTGACAGCGGCATTTAACTAGTTAATAGGCGCGGGCAGATCGCGATTCTGCCCGCGCCTATTGCGGGCACATGTCAGCTGTTCAAAACAGCTGACACGTCCTGGCTTTGATGCGGGCTCACCGCGGAGCCCTGCATCAAAGCAGGGGAGCTGACCTCGGACATACTATCCCGTCTGAGGTCAGTAAGGGGTTAATGGAGCACACTCGGACTGGGTTGCGGTTAGCAGTGGGGTACCACAAGAGTCAGTATTGGGCCCTCTTCTTTTTAACATATTTATTAATGACCTTGTAGGGGGATTCAGAGTAGAATTTCAATATTTGCAGATGACACTAAACTCTGCGGGGTAATTAATACAGGGGAGGACAATTTTATATTACAGGATGATTTATGTAAACTAGAAGCTTGGGCTGATAAATGGCAAATGAGCTTCAAAGGGGATAAATGTAAGGTCATGCACTTGGGTAGAAGTAATACACTGTATAACTATGTGCTTAATTCTAAAACTCTGAGCAAAACCGTCAATGAAAAAGACCTGGGTGTATGGGTGGATGACAAACTCATATTCAGTGGCCAGTGTCAGGCAGCTGCTACAAAGGCAAATAAAATAATGGGATGTATTAAAAGAGGCATAGATGATCATGAGGAGAACATAATTTTACCTCTATACAAGTCACTAGTTCGACCACACTTAGAATACTGTGCACAGTTCTGGTCTTCGGTGTATAAGAAAGACATAGCTGAACTAGAGCGGGTGCAGAGAAGAGCGACCAAGGTTATTAGAGGACTGGGGGGTCTGCAATACCAAGATAGGTTATTACACTTGGGGCTGTTTAGTTTGGAAAAACGAAGACTAAGGGGTGATCTTATTTTAATGTATAAATATATGAGGGAACAGTACAAAGACCTTTCTGATGATCTTTTTAATCATAGACCTGAGACAGGGACAAGGGGGCATCCTCTACGTCTGGAGGAAAGAAGGTTTAAGCATAATAACAGACGCGGATTCTTTACTGTAAGAGCAGTGAGACTATGGAACTCTCTGCCGTATGATGTTGTAATGAGTGATTCATTACTTAAATTTAAGAGGGGACTGGATGCCTTTCTTGAAAAGTATAATGTTACAGGGTATATACACTAGATTCCTTGATAGGGCGTTGATCCAGGGAACTAGTCTAACTGCCATATGTGGAGTCGGGAAGGAATTTTTTTCCCCAATGTGGAGCTTACTCTTTTCCACATGGTTTTTTTTTGCCTTCCTCTGGATCAACATGTTAGGGCATGTTAGGTTAGGCTATGGGTTGAACTAGATGGACTTAAAGTCTTCCTTCAACCTTAATAACTATGTAACTAAGAAGCAAGTCAGTGACACACTGTTGAAATCAGGGTCTCTAGCAATGTTATGCTACCCTCAAATGGAGCAGCATAAACCTATCTGCATCTGCTTCTCCTGGTTTTTTGCTAGATAAAGAAAAACATCTAGACAGGACTCAACAAGTTATTTTAATGTGTTATGAAGACCTGCACAATATTAGGCAGTTAGTTTTAATATTATCGCTAATCAATGATCAGTTTCCTGTCTTGAATTGTGGTTTAGTGGATTTTTTTAGTAATATATTTTCTATTATACCCCCAAAATGATTCAATACTAGTGATGAGCAAATATACTCGTTACTCGAGATTTCTCAAGCATGCTCGGGGGTCCTCTGTGTATTTTTAGTGCTCGTAGATTTAGTTTTTATTGATGCAGCTGAATGATTTACATCAGACTTTCACCTACCATCGAAACCTTCAAAAAGAACCTGCAGACCTACCTCTTCCGGCAAGCCTACAACCTGCAGTAACCACCGATCGACTAAACCACTGCACGACCAGCTCTATCCTCACCTACTGTATCCTCACCCATCCCTTGTAGATTGTGAGCCCTCGCGGGCAGGGTCCTCTCTCCTCCTGTACCAGCTGTGACTTGTATTGTTTAAGATTATTGTACTTGTTTTTATTATGTATACCCCTCCTCTCATGTAAAGCGCCATGGAATAAATGGCGCTATAATAATAAATAATAATAATAATCTATTAGCCAGCATAAGTACATGTGGGGATTCCCCTGCAACCGGGCAACCCCCACATGTACTTATGCTGGCTAACAGATGTAAATCATTCAGCTACGGCAATGAAAACTAAATCTCCGAGCATTAAAAAATACTCGGAGGACCCCCAAGAGTGCTCGAGAAATCTCGAGTAACGAGTATATTCGCTCATCACTATTCAATACTCAAAGATTGGGTCCAACTGAATCATAATACAAATTTTGACTAACACTTTGCTTGCAGTATATTTTTGTTATACATACTGGAATTCTTGTTATGTATCTATAGCTTGCAATGACATGCCAGGAATTTGCCCTTGGCATAGAATTGAGCAGTATGAGCTGGTGTAATATTTTTATTGTTTGATGATTTCATTTTTTTGCTTTTATTCATCTCTGTTGTTCAGAAATCATCCTACAATTTTATTTTTAATGATGCAATTTTATTTCCCACTTTAGGTGCTAAATGACATAGGTAGGCACTTTATTTACGTCAGACCATGAAACACTGAAAAACAATGCCACAAGCAAGAAGAGAAGAGGAATTGTAAACTAATGGGAAGTACAAGGATCCATTCTGCAGCTAAGCCGATGACCAGGTCTAGCACTACTTTGGCTATTATAGGTCTTAATGGTTTCCATCTGTTTTTGCATATTTGTTAATGTGAAGCACTGCATCCATGCATTGGCTGGAAAAGAATTATGGACTTGTGACAGTGTGAAATGGAATAATATTTTTGCGTTTATGGAAGACTTGCCCTTGACTTCCTGCAGTCCACCTCAGAATCTTTGCTACTTCACAAGCAGTGGTCAGCACTTTACAAATATTTTTAATCAGAAAAATAACAGTAAATAAACTGATTTGAAAATTTTTTGGTAAGGATATTATCTATCAATGTAAGGCTAATTTCACATTTGCGTTTAAAAACGCAGCGTTTAAAATGCAAACGCAGGTGGTGAAAAAAAGCATGTAAACGCGTGGAAACGCTGCGTTTTTTAGACGCATGCGTTTTCTCACGCGGTAAAAAAACCGCGGCATTTTGACGCGTTTACATGTGTTTTTTCCTGCGTTTGCGTTTTTGAAATGCATGCTGAAAAGTGTGTGACAGCTGCCAATCATCAAAATTAGGGTTGAGCGAAACAGATCGGCCAATTTCAAAAGTCGCCGACTTGTGGCAAAGTCGGGTTTCGTTTTATATATATATATATATATATATATATATATATATATAATTGAGACACATATATATATTTATATTTCCTTCGGCGCGATATAGCAGAAAAGCCGATTGCCTCAAAAGTTCCCAGGCTCGAGGTCATATGAGGACATCCAGCAGAGGGCGCATCACCGCGACTGAAGGTAACTACAGGTCATTGACCTACATTACCTTCATTCCCCGGGGCAGAGCTCCTGCCTGTAAAATATTTTAACCCCTTCAGATGGATTTACATCGTGGGACGTTACAGATCTACGGAAGGTATGTATATTGTTGGTTTATTATTTTTAATTTGTTACAGAGCGAGGGTCTTCAGGTGGATTGAGAGAACAATAAAATATTACAACAACCTGTGTGTTTATTTCATTAAAATACTTTGCAATATTGTGTGTGTGTTTTTTTTAAACATTTCATACAATTGGATTAATAATGGATAGGTGTCATAATTGACGCCTCTCCGTTATTAATCTGGCTTAATTTCACCTTACAATAGCAAGGTGACATTAACCCTTCATTACCCCATATCCCACCGCTACACGGAAATGGGAAGAGAGAGGCCAAGTGCCAGAATAGGCGCATCTTCCAGATGTGCCTTTTCTGGCGTGGCTGGGGGCAGATGTTTTTAGCCAGGGGGGCCAATAACCATGGACCCTCTCCAGGCTATTAATATCTGCCCTCAGTCACTGGCTTTACCACTCTGGTGGAGAAAATTGCGCGGGAGCCCACGCCAATTTTTTCCGTGATTTAACCCTTAAATTTAATAGCTACAGCGCCGAAATTTTGCACATGCACACTACTAACCAATCGACCAAACCACTGCATGACCAGCTCTATCCTCACCTACTGTATCCTCACCCATCCCTTGTAGATTGTGAGCCCTCGCGGGCAGGGTCCTCTCTCCTCCTGTTCCAGTTGTGACTTGTATTGTTCAAGATTATTGTACTTGTTTTTATTATGTACACCCCTCCTCACATGTAAAGCGCCATGGAAAAAATGGCGCTATAATAATATATAATAATAATAATAATAATAATACTAACATTAGTAGTGTGGAATATGCAAAAAAAGGGGGATGTGACATGGTTTACTGTATGTAAACCATGTCTCATATCATGTCGGGTTTAGGCAGGAGAAATGAAAAGCCGGCAATTGAATTACCGGCTTTAGGGTTAGGGGTAGGGTTTGGGTTAGGGTTTGGATCCCTTTATCACCTTGATGGTGGGGGGGTGGCTTATCATTGTGTATTCTTGTTTATTTCTATTGAAACGCATGCATTTAAAACGCAACCAAACGCATGTGCTTAAAAACGCGTGCGTTTACATAGACAGCAATACGTTTTTTTGCGGCAAAAAAATGCATGCTTTTTTTGCGGCAAAAAAACGCCTCTAGAAATTACTACATGTTGCATTTCTGCAACAAAACGCAAGCATAGAAAAGACGCATGCGTCGTCAAACGCGGCAAAACGCATACAAAAAAAGCATGCATTTTTAATGTTAAATATAGGAAAAAAACGCATGCTTTTTTTGCACTAAAACGCAGCTGCAAAAAACGCAAATGTGAAACCAGCCTTAAATGTGTAGCAGAGCTCGCTACTATTAGGCATTATTTGTGTTATTGAACCTTTTGGGCCACCAAAGACAGGTCTAGATGTTACTGCAACTTCCCAAAAATAACAACTTTCTTCCTCTTCATGATAGAAAATTTGCAAACATTTTACCAGGGAAACATTGCTTGACCTATTAGTCTGTCTACATCAGCTTGACGATCTTCACAGCAAGACACAGTACTTTCTGGACCTGGAGTAAAAAATGTTACAGCTGCTAAATTATGAAAATAAACATTTCAGTTTTTGATAAGAGATAAATTATTATTTGGCCTTTGTGGATGAACTTATTCAGACAGTGTAAAATTGACAAAGCCAACAGAAAAGATTAACATATTACTGTGATTTTTCTCTTCAATAAAAGAAAAAAATAAAAACAAACAAAATTAGGCTCTTACATCTTTAGTTTTAAATTAATACTAAGATGCACAAAGGCCAATATACGTTTGGCTTTTTTCACTTGAAAAAGATGCTGGTACAACGCTGAAATGCATTGTGAATAAAAAAAAAATTCTGAAGAATTGATTCACTCCAGCAGTGCAGCCCACCAGCGTGTTTATCCAACTGGATCCAATATCTCCTGGAGGACTTATCCACCAGCTACGGGGCAGCAGCAGCTAATTTTCTTCATGCCCAACAGGTG
Source organism: Ranitomeya variabilis (assembly GCF_051348905.1). NCBI lineage: Eukaryota > Metazoa > Chordata > Amphibia > Anura > Dendrobatidae > Ranitomeya > Ranitomeya variabilis. Next base: position 1,074,461,533 of record NC_135232.1, on the reverse strand, counting down.
AGCATAAACAGGCTTACGCTCACCTGTCACAACAGCACCAGGTGAGTGTAACCAGCACTCTCCTACTTTCCCTCCATAGGGTATCACTCTATTGTGCGCTCTGCTTCCCACTTCTAGATTTACACAAGGTCAATATACGACCATATACATATATAATGCATCAGCAAACAGCGATTAATGAATATATCAACTCCTCTATTGCTGTAAGGCCATATTCATATGTTCAGTATTTGGTCAGTATTTTACACCAGCATTTGTAAGTCAAAAAAAGATGTGGGTGAAAAAGTCAGAGGTGGTGCAGGTGTTTCTATTATACTTTTCCTCTGATTTTTCCACTCTTTATTTTGGCTTTCAAATACTGATGTAAAATGTTGACCAAAATCCGATCATGTGAAAGTGGCCTAAATGTTAAAAACAATAGGTAGTTAGTCAGCAACTTTTCATCAAAGAGCAAAAAAGCTATCCAACCACATCAAGGTGAGGGAGACACACACCGGGTACAGCAGATGCAGGGGTACACTACATGACACCCCCCATCATTTATGCCTTGATGACTAGGTATTTTTTGACAAGGAGGAAAACGTTTTTGAAGATGGTCAAGCAATATATGGCTGACAAAACCAGTGTGCTTCTTAACTCCTCTGCTACCTTCAGCTATTGGATCTCAAAGCTGGACACCTGACGTGAGTTGTCCCTCTATGCCTTGGAGGTGTTGTGCTGCCCTGCCATTAGCGTCTTGTATGAGCAAGTTTTTTGTGTCACCGAGGGGTCATAACTAGGGTTGAGCGACTTTCATTTTTTTAAGATCGAGTCGGGTTTTGCGAAACCCGACTTTGTCCAAAGTCGAGTCGAGTGCAGTCGGCCGATTATCGCTAAAAGTCGGGGATCGACCGAAACACGAAACCCAATGCAAGTCAATGGGGAAGCATAGTCGGCAGTGAGTGGAGGCAAGGAAAACACCTACAGTGCCCATTTTAATGCCAAAAACATCCATTCTTGTTTCTGAAGCTTGTCAATCTTAATTAACTTTATAATAATAGTTGGGCATTGGAAATTGGGGGTCATTTGGCAAAAGTTGTGGGAGGTAGGGCTGGTTCAAGGTTTTAGTGGGCCCAGGAAACGTGGACTACGTCACGGCGGTGGAGCAGTGAGAGGTAAGTATTTCAACTTTGCAAGTGCTGTGATCCTGTGCAAGCAGGGAGGCCCACTCGTTCGCATTGGCACTGGCCCAGGGCCCCTCAAAGTACAGCGGTGTGTTTGCACGGCGGGGGCGCCTCCCACCAGCAGCGACACTTTTGCGTACTCTGAGGTGCCCTGTGCCAGTGATGTCGCCAACGAGTATGCCCCCCCACCTGATGAAGGAACCTGCACTTTCATCTGCACCTTCCTCTTTGTCCCTGTGTAAGGTGGTATAACATGCGGGAAGGGGAACCTTACTTTCAGCAGGGTCAGATTCTGGCTGTGTAGAGTGCAAGGGGAATGTAGTGGTCTAGGTCAATGTACCAGCAGACTCATCTAGCAGTGGCTGGGCAATGGGCAGGATGAGGAGGAAACACAGATATAGGGCCAAAGAATAAAGTAGGCTAAATGCAGTTCAAAATTGGTAACAGGACTAAACAGGCGGCATTGCTTTGTTCAGTGGAGTAGCAAACCCAGGAGCAGCAGACACTGTTTTAAGGGCCCAACCAGACTAGTAGGCCAAATGCAGTTTAATATCTGCTACTATAGGCCAAAAGCCTAAAGACTGAAGCTCAGCTTTATACAGTGGAGGACAACACCAGGGAGCGGCAGACACCGTTAGTAGGCCGTAACCACCAATTTTTTGTTAAAAAAGCACTTATTGAGAGCCAGAAGGTTGAAACTCAGACAAGGCAACCTGGAGGAGAACACCAAGGAGGAGGAGAACACTCAGGAGGAGGACAACACCCAGGAGCGGCAGACACCGTTAGTAGGCACTAACCACCAATTTATTTAAAGAAAGCACTTAATGAGAGCCAGAAGGTTGAAGCTCAGCTTTATACAGTGGAGGACAACACCAGGGAGCGGCACACACCGTTAGTAGGCCGTAACCACCAATTTTTTAAAAAACAGCACTTAATGAGAGCCAGAAGGTTGAAGCTCAGATTTAGACAATGGAGGACAACACCAGGGAGCGGCAGACACCGTTATTAGGCCGTAACCACCAATTTTTTAAAAAACAGCACTTAATGAGAGCCAGAAGGTTGAAGCTCAGATGTAGACAGTGGAGGACAACACCAGGGAGCGGCAGACACCGTTAGTAGGCCGTAACCACCAATTTTTTACAAAACAGCACTTAATGAGAGCCAGAAGGTTGAAGCTCAGATTTAGACAGTGGAGGACAACACCAGGGAGCGGCAGACACCGTTAGTAGGCCGTAACCACCAATTTTTTAAAAAACAGCACTTAATGAGAGCCAGAAGGTTGAAGCTCAGCTTTATACAGTGGAGGACAGCACCAGGGAGCAGCAGACACCGTTAGTAGGCCCTAACCACCATTTTTTTTAAAAAAAGCACTTAATGAGAGCCAGAAGATTGAAGCTCAGATTTATACAGTAGAGGACAACACCAGGGAGCGGCAGACACCGTTAGTATGCCCCAACCACCAATTTTTTTTTAAAAAGCACTTAATGAGAGCCAGAAGGATGAAGCTCAGATTTATACAGTAGAGGACAACACCAGGGAGCGGCAGACACCGTTAGTATGCCCCAACCACCAAATTTTTTTTAAAAAGCACTTAATGAGAGCCAGAAGGTTGAAGCTCAGATTTAGACAGTGGAGGACAATTTGAATTAGGGACTGCAGACAGACTTAGTAGGCTGTCCCCTGTGGACCATGCATCCACCACATTAACCCATTGCGCCGTAATGGACACGTAACCTTCCGTGGCCATGCCTACAGGTCCATGCGTCTGTTGTCAGGTGCACCTTTGTACTCACAGATTGCCAGAGTGCATGGACAATGCGGTCTTTTACATGCTGGTGGAGAGTTGGGATGGCTTTTCTCGCAAAGGAAGTATCGACTGGTTAGCTTGTAGCGTGGTACAGCGTAGTCCATCATGGCTTTATTAATATTAAATAAAATATATAAATAGGCTCTATGAACTTTTAAATAGGTTCCAGGGGTACACGGGCAGCATTGGTGTGGTCAGTGGAGGAGGATTGCAAGGAGGGACCGCAGACAGGCTTACTAGGCCTAAAATAACTAAAAATAGGCTCTATGCAGTTTTAAATAGGTTACATGGATACACAGGCAGCATTGTGGTCAGAGGAGGAGGATTGCAAGGAGGGACCGCAGACAGGCTTACTAGGCCTAAAATAACTAAAAATAAGCTCTATGCAGTTTTAAATAGGTTACATGGATACACAGGCAGCATTGTGGTCAGTGGAGGAGGATTGCAAGGAGGGACCGCAGACAGGCTTACTAGGCCTAAAATAACTAAAAATAGGCTCTATGCAGTTTTAAATAGGTTACATGGATACACAGGCATCATTGTGGTCAGTGGAGGAGGATTGCAAGGAGGGACCGCAGACAGGCTTACTAGGCCTAAAATAACTAAAAATAGGCTCTATGCAGTTTTAAATAGGTTACATGGATACACAGGCAGCATTGTGGTCAGTGGAGGAGGATTGCAAGGAGGGACCGCAGACAGGCTTACTAGGCCTAAAATAACTAAAAATAGGCTCTGTGCAGTTTTAAATAGGTTACATGGATACACAGGCAGCATTGTGGTCAGTGGAGGAGGATTGCACGGAGGGACCGCAGACAGGCTTACTAGGCCTAAAATAACTAAAAATAGGCTCTGTGCAGTTTTAAATAGTTACATGGATACACAGGCAGCATTGTGGTCAGTGGAGGAGGATTGCACGGAGGGACCGCAGACAGGCTTACTAGGCCTAAAATAACTAAAAATAGGCTCTATGCAGTTTTAAATAGGTTACATGGATACACAGGCAGCATTGTGGTCAGTGGAGGAGGATTGCAAGGATGGACCGCAGACAGGCTTACTAGGCCTAAAATTACTAAAAATAGGCTCTATGCAGTTTTAAATAGGTTACATGGATACACAGGCAGCATTGTGGTCATTGGAGGAGGATTGCACGGAGGGACCGCAGACAGGCTTACTAGGCCTAAAATAACTAAAAATAGGCTCTATGCAGATTTAAATAGGTTGCATGGATACACAGGCAGCATTGTGGTCAGTGGAGGAGGATTGCATGGAGGGACTGCAGACAGGCTTACTAGGCCTAAAATAACTAAAAATAGGCTCTATGCAGTTTTAAATAGGTTACTGTTATGACCCCAATGGCAGGGGGTCTCAGAAATAGTTACCAAGTCTGCAAACACAAAAAACAGCTCATAGGGCAGTGGTAACTGGGCTGACCATATATCTAATCCTAGCACCACAAATAACAGCAGCCGGGGAACGAGCCTACGTTGATTCTAGACGTCTCGCGCCAGCCGGAGAACTAACTAACCCTAGAAGGGAAAAGAAAGACCTTTCTTGCCTCCAGAGAAAAAGACCCCAAAAGTTGGATACAAGCCCCCAACAAATAATAACGGTGAGGTAAGAGGAAAAGACAAACGTAAGAATGAGCTAGGTATTTAGCAAAGAGAGGCCCACTAGCTAATAGCAGAATATAGTAAGATAACTTATATGGTCAGCTTCCAGCAAGGTCAGGAATCACATTTAGTACGAGCTGGACAAAAATGAGAGCAAACAAATAACTGAAAAAACAAAGAAGCAAGACTTAGCTTAATTTTGCATGAACCAGGACCAGCAGATAGGAGCAAACAAAAAGGATCTGATTACAACGATGCCAGGCACTGGACTAAGGATCCATGAGGTTTATACAGCAACACCCCTGGACTAACGACCCAGGTGGTTGCAAACTGAGGGAAGAAAATCCCAGAGTCATATCACTAGTAACCACCAGAGGGAGCCAAAAAGTCTAGTTCACAACAGTACCCCCCCCTTAAGGAGGGGTCACCGAACCCTCACTACGACCACCAGGGCGATCAGGATGAGCAGCGTGAAAGGCACGAACTAAATCGGCCGCATGCACATCAGAGGCAACCACCCAGGAATTATCCTCCTGACCATAGCCCTTCCACTTGACCAGATACTGAAGCCTCCGTCTGGAGAGACGAGAATCCAAGATCTTCTCCACCACGTACTCCAACTCGCCCTCAACCAACACCGGAGCAGGAGGCTCAACAGAAGGAACCACCGGCACAACATAGCACCGCAACAAGGACCTATGGAACACGTTGTGAATGGCAAACGACACCGGAAGATCCAAGCAAAAGGAAACTGGATTAAGGATTTCCAATATCTTGTAAGGACCGATGAAGCGACGCTTAAATTTAGGAGAGGAGACCTTCATAGGAACAAATCGAGAAGACAGCCATACCAAATCCCCAACACGAAGTCGGGGACCCACACCGCGGCGGCGGTTGGCAAAACGCTGAGCCTTCTCCTGTGACAACTTCAAGTTGTCCACCACATGATTCCAGATCTGCTGCAACCTATCCACCACAGAATCCACCCCAGGACAGTCAGAAGGCTCCACATGTCCCGAGGAAAAACGAGGATGGAAACCAGAGTTGCAGAAAAATGGCGAAACCAAAGTAGCGGAACTAGCCCGATTATTAAGGGCAAACTTATCGGAAGATCGGAAGAGGAAGGCAGCTTAGGCAAAGGCACCAAATGGACCATTTTTAGAAAAGCGATCACATACCACCCAGATGACAGACATGCCCTGAGACACCGGGAGATCAGAAATGAAATCCATGGAAATGTGTGTCCAAGGCCTCTTCAGGACAGGCAAAGGCAAGAGCAACCCGCTGGCACGAGAACAGCAAGGCTTAGCTCGAGCACAAGTCCCACAGGACTGCACAAATGACCGCACATCCCGTGACAAGGAAGGCCACCAAAAGGACCTAGCCACCAGATCTCTGGTGCCAAAAATTCCCGGATGACCTGCCAACACCGAGGAATGAACCTCGGAAATGACTCTGCTGGTCCACTTATCAGGAACAAACAGTCTGTCAGGTGGACAAGAGTCAGGTCTACCAGCTTGAAATCTCTGCAACACGCGTCGCAAATCAGGAGAAATGGCTGACAAGATAACTCCCCTTTAAGAATACCAACAGGTTCTGCGACTCCAGGAGAGTCAGGCACAAAGCTCCTTGAAAGAGCATCAGCCTTCACATTCTTTGAACCTGGTAAATACGAGACCACAAAGTCAAAACGGGAGAAAAATAATGACCAGCGGGCCTGTCTAGGATTCAGGCGTTTAGCAGACTCGAGATACATCAAATTTTTGTGATCAGTCAAGACCACCACACGATGCTTAGCACCTTCGAGCCAATGACGCCACTCCTCAAATGCCCACTTCATGGCCAGCAACTCCCGATTGCCAACATCATAATTCCGCTCAGCAGGCGAAAACTTCCTAGAGAAGAAAGCACATGGTCTCTTTACCGAGCAACCAGGGCCTCTCTGAGACAACACGGCCCCTGCCCCAATCTCCGAAGCATCCACTTCGACCTGAAAGGGAAGTGAGACATCAGGCTGGCACAAAACAGGCGCTGAAGTAAACCGGCGCTTCAACTCTTGGAACGCCTCCACGGCTGCAGGAGCCCAGTTAGCAACATCAGAACCTTTCTTGGTCATATCCGTCAAAGGTTTAACAACGCTAGAAAAATTAGCGATAAAACGACGGTAGAAGTTAGCAAAACCCAAGAACTTCTGAAGACTCTTAACTGACGTGGGTTGAGTCCAATCATGAATAGCTCGGACCTTGACTGGGTCCATCTCCACAGCAGAAGGGGAAAAATAAACCCCAAAAAGGGAACCTTCTGTACTCCAAAGAGACACTTTGAGCCCTTAACAAACAACGCGTTCTCACGCAAAACCTGAAACACCATCCTGACCTGCTCCACATGTGAGTCCCAATCTTCAGAGAAAACCAGAATATCATCCAGATAAACAATCATAAATTTATCCAGATACTTCCGGAAAATGTCATGCATAAAGGACTGAAACACTGAGGGAGCATTAGAGAGCCCAAAAGGCATCACCAAGTACTCAAAATGACCTTCGGGCGTATTAAATGCAGTCTTCCATTCATCTCCTTGCTTAATGCGCACAAGATTGTATGCACCGCGTAGATCTATCTTGGTGAACCACTTGGCACCTTTAATCCGGGCGAACAAGTCCGACAACAGAGGCAAAGGATACTGAAATTTAACAGTGATTTTATTCAGAAGACGATAGTCAATACAAGGTCTCAAAGATCCGTCCTTCTTGGCCACAAAAAAGAATCCCGCACCAAGAGGGGAAGAGGATGGACGGATATGCCCCTTCTCCAGGGACTCCTTGATATACGAACGCATTGCGGCATGCTCAGGTACAGACAGATTAAATAATCTACCCTAAGGAAATTTACTACCTGGAATCAAATCTATGGCGCAGTCACAGTCCCTATGAGGAGGCAGAGCACTGGATCTGGACTCGCTGAATACATCCTGATAATCAGACAAATACTCAGGAACTTCCGAAGGAGTAGAGAAAGCAATAGACACCGGCGGGGAATCAGCATGAATTCCCTGACAACCCCAACTTGACACAGACATTGCCTTCCAATCCAAGACAGGATTGTGGGTCTGTAACCATGGCAGACCCAAAACGACCAAATCATGCATTTTATGCAGAACAAGAAAACGAATCACCTCCCGAGGTTCAGGAGTCATGCACATGGTTACCTGCGTCCAAAACTGCGGTTTATTTTCCGCCAATGGCGTAGCATCAATACCTCTAAGAGGAATAGGATTTACCAACGGTTCAAGAACAAAACCACAGCGTTTGGCAAATGACAGATCCATAAGACTCAGGGCAGCACCTGAATCCACAAACGCCATAACAGGGTAAGAAGACAATGAGCAAATTAAAGTCACAGACAAAATAAATTTAGGTTGCAAATTACCAATGGCGACAGGACTAACAACCCTTGTTAGGCGTTTAGAGCATGCTGATATAACATGTGTAGAATCACCACAGTAAAAACACAACCCATTCTGACGTCTATGATTTTTCCGCTCATTTCTAGTCTGAATTCTATCACATTGCATTAAATCAGGTGTTTGTTCAGACAACACCACCAGAGGATTAGCGGTTTTGTGCTCCCGCAAACGCTGGTCAATTTGAATAGCCAGCGCCATGGAATCATTCAGACTTGTAGGAATGGGGAAACCCACCATCACATTCTTAATGGCTTCAGAAAGGCCATTTCTGAAATTTGCGGCCAGAGCACACTCATTCCACTGAGTAAGCACGGACCATTTCCGAAATTTTTGGCAATACACTTCAGCTTCATCCTGGCCCTGAGAAATAGCCAGCAAGGCTTTTTCTGCCTGAACTTCAAGACTGGGTTCCTCGTAAAGCAATCCGAGCGCCAGAAAAAATGCATCAATATTTGCCAATGCCGGATCTCCTGGCGCTAGCGAGAAAGCCCAATCCTGAGGGTCGCCCCGTAAAAAAGAGATAACAATTTTAACTTGCTGAGCTGAATCTCCAGAAGAACGGGGTCTCAGAGAAAGAAACAATTTACAATTATTCCTGAAATTCCTAAACCTAAATCGGTCTCCAGAGAACAGTTCAGGAATAGGTATCTTAGGTTCAGACATAGGACTACTGGTAACAAAATCTTGTATGCCCTGCACACGAGCAGCAAGCTGGTCTACACTTGTAATCAAAGTCTGGACATTCATGTCTGCAGCAAGCACAAGCCACTCAAAGGTAAAGGGGAGGAAGAGAGGGAAAAAAAAACCTCAGAATTTCCTTTCTTATAATCCCACTTCTGCAATGCATTAAACATTCAATGTTGGCCTGGCATACTGTTATGACCCCAATGGCAGGGGGTCTCAGAAATAGTTACCAAGTCTGCAAACACAAAAACCAGCTCATAGGGCAGTGGTAACTGGGCTGACCATATATCTAATCCTAGCAACACAAATAACAGCAGCCGGGGAACGTGCCTACGTTGATTCTAGACGTCTCGCGCCAGCCAGAGAACTAACTAACCCTAGAAGGGAAAAGAAAGACCTTTCTTGCCTCCAGAGAAAAAGACCCCAAAAGTTGGATACAAGCCCCCAACAAATAATAACGGTGAGGTAAGAGGAAAAGACAAACGTAAGAATGAGCTAGGTATTTAGCAAAGAGAGGCCCACTAGCTAATAGCAGAATATAGTAAGCAAATAACTGAAAAAACAAAGAAGCAAGACTTAGCTTAATTTTGCACGAACCAGGACCAGCAGATAGGAGCAAACAAAAAGGATCTGATTACAACGATGCCAGGCACTGGACTAAGGATCCATGAGGTTTATATAGCAACACCCCTGGACTAACGACCCAGGTGGTTGCAAACTGAGGGAAGAAAATCCCAGAGTCATATCACTAGTAACCACCAGAGGGAGCCAAAAAGTCTAATTCACAACAGGTTACATGGATACACAGGCAGCATTGTGGTCAGTGGAGGAGGATTGCAAGGAGGGACCGCAGACAGGCTTACTAGGCCTAAAATAACTAAAAATAGGCTCTATGCAGTTTTAAAAAGGTTACATGGATACACAGGCAGCATTGTGGTCAGTGGAGGAGGATTGCAAGGAGGGACCGCAGACAGGCTTACTAGGCCTAAAATAACTAAAAATAGGCTCTATGCAGTTTTAAATAGGTTACATGGATACACAGGCAGCATTGTGGTCAGTGGAGGAGGATTGCAAGGAGTGTCTGACACAGTTAGTACTCACAAAAAATAAATAGATGTTAATGTCTCGCAAAACAACAACAACAAAAAAAAAAGTGTGGCATACTTAGGTACAGGGGTGGGCTCATCTGCTGAGTTTCTGACATAGTAATTTGGCAGCAAGTATTTACTGGTGTCAATATAGGACACTGACCCAGACTAACTTGCATCATAGATGTCAACAAATTGGTATTGTCAGTGCCAGGCATTGAATAATGTCAGCGCATAGACTAAACATTGGTGGAGCTGTGAGAGATAATTTTGCACGTGGTAGAGCACAGTTTGAGCTGGGGGGGTGAACTCACTTGTGGCCGGCGGTACCGTCCCAGGGCCCCTCATGTTACAACGGTGTGTCTGACATTGGGTGCGCGCCACCACCACCAGAGACACTTTATTGTACTATGAGGGACCCAGTGGCAGTGCCTTCGACCAAAAGCGGGCACACCCACCTCTTAAGACAAACGGCACTCTAACGGGTGCTTGCGCCAAGTGGCGAGACCACGGTCCCGTGGGGGGAGTTTTCCCATTGAGGGAGGTGTAAACATGTCGTATGCTGGACAAACAGCTGCTTCAAATTAAGAGATTGGAACACTCAGTAAGACCAGTCCACAAGCAAGACCTTTTTACAGGAAAGCTAGGTGTCAGCCAGGAAAGGTGGGGCAAAATAATTTGAAATCCAGGAGTGGTTCATTTTAATGAAGGTTAGATCATCCACATTTTGGGTAGCCAGACAAGTCCTTTTTTCGGTTAATATTGAACCAGCAGCATTGAATACTCTTTCTGATAGCACACTAGCTGCTGGGCAAGCAAGCTCCTGCAATGCATATTCAGCCAATTAAGGCCAGGTGTCTAATTTGGATGCCCAGTAGTGTTGAGCATTCCGATACCGCAAGTATCGGGTATCGGCCGATACTTGCGGTATCGGAATTCCGATACCGAGATCCGATACTTTTGTGGTATCGGGAATCAGTATCGGGATTAATATCAATGTGTAAAAGAAAGAATTAAAATAAAAAATAGGGATATACTCACCTCTCCGGCGGCCCCTTGACTTTACCGCCGTAACCGGGAGCCGTTGTACCTAAGAATGCGCGCTTGAAGGGCCTTAGGTGATGTCACGGCTTTGTGATTGGTCGCGTAGCAGTCACGCGACCGCTATGGACCAATCAGAGCGCCGTGACGTCATCTAAGGCCCTTCAAGCGCGCATTCTTAGGTACAACGGCTCCCGGTTACGGCGGTAAAGTCCAGGGCGCGTCAGAGGGTGAGTATATCCCTATTTTTTATTTGAATTCTTTCTTTTACACATTGATATGGATCCCAGGGCCTGAAGGAGAGTTTCCTCTCCTTCAGACCCTGGGAACCATACAGGATACCGTCCGATACTTGGTGTCCCATTGACTTGTATTGGTTTCGGGTATCGGTATCAGATTAGATCCGATACTTTGCCGGTATCGGCCGATACTTTCCGATACCGATACTTTCAAGTATCGGACGGTATCGCTCAACACTTATGCCCAGTAATCAAATGGGAATGATGGTTGAGGGAGAACATCGATAAGGGATGAAAAATAGTTAGTAACCATACTGGACAAATGTTGTCTCCTGTCACTTTGAATAGATGCTGCAGTACCTGTCCTGTCTGCGGTCATTGCGAAATCACTCCACAACCTGGTCAGAAAACCCCTCTGTCCAACGCCACTTCTGATTTGTGCACCTCTAACACCTCTGCCCTGTAGCCCCCTGCAGCTCGTGTGAGAACCATCACCGGCGCTGTGTGCTGGGAATGCCTGAATCAAACGGTCTACAAGAGTAGCTTGTTTGGTTGCTAATATTTGTTCGAGGTTCTCATGTGGCATAATATTTTGCAATTTGCCTTTATAGCGAGGGTCAAGGATGCAGGCCAACCAGTAATCGTCATCGCTCATCATTTTAATAATGCGTGGGTCCCTTTTGAGGATACGTAAGGCATAATCCGCCATGTGGGCCAAAGTTCCAGTTGTCAAATCTGCGGTTGTGCTGGTTTGAGTGGTAGTTACAGGCAAATCTATGTCACTTGTCTCCCTTAAAAAAACAGAACCCGGCCTTGCAACGCCACTAATTTCTGTTGGCCCAGGAGAAGCTTCCTCATTAAAAAAGTACTCATCCCCATCATCCTCCTCGTCCTCCTCCTCCTCTTCGCCCGCTACCGCGTCCTCTACACGGCCCTGACCAGACAATGGATGACTGTCATCAAGGCTTTCCTCTTCTTCTGCTGAAGACGCCTGCTCCTTTATGTGCGTCAAACTTTGCATCAGCAGACGCATTAGGGGGATGCTCATGCTTATTATGGCGTTGTCTGCACTAACCAGCCGTGTGCATTCCTCAAAACACTTATGGACTTGACACAGGTCTTGTAGCTTCGACCACTGCACACCTGACAACTCCATGTCTGCCATCCAACTGCCTGCCCGTGTATCCTCCCACAAATACATAACAGCACACCTGTGTTCGCACAGTCTATGAAGCATGTGCAGTGTGGAGTTCCACCTTGTTGCAACGTCGATGATTAGGCGATGCTGGGGAATGTTCAAAGACCGCTGATAGTTCTGCATACGGCTGGAGTGTACAGGCGAACATCGGATATGCGAGCAAAGTCTGCGCACTTTGAGTAGCAGGTCGGGTAACCCCGGATAACTTTTCAGGAAGCACTGCACCACCAGGTTTAAGGTGTGAGCCAGGCAAGGAATGTGTTTCAGTTGGGAAAGGGCTATGGCAGCCATGAAATTCCTTCCGTTATCACTCACTACCTTGCCTGCCTCAAGATGTACAGTGCCCAGCCATGACTGAGTTTCTTTCTGCAAGAACTCGGACAGAACTTCCGCGGTGTGTCTGTTGTCGCCCAAACACTTCTTTGCCAATACAGCCTGCTGACGCTTGCCACTAGCTGTCCCATAATGGCACACCTGGTGTGCAACAGTGGCAGCTGCGGACGGAGTGGATGTGCGACTGCGGTCTGTGGACAAGCTCTCGCTTCTGCAGGAGGACGAGGAAGAGGAGGGGGGGGCGAACGCCTACAGCCAACTCTTTCCTTGACCGTGGGCTAGGCAGAACTGTCCCAATATTGCTGTCCCCTGTGGACCCTGCATCCACCACATTCACCCAGTGTGCCGTGATGGACACGTAACGTCCCTGGCCATGCCTACTGGTCCATGCATCTGTTGTCAGGTGCACCTTTGTAGTCACAGACTGCCTGAGTGCATGGACGATGCGGTCTTTAACATGCTGTTGGAGGGCTGGGATGGCTTTTCTAGAAAAGAAGTGTCGACTGGGTAGCTCGTAGCGTGGTACAGCGTAGTCCATCAGCGCTTTGAAAGCTTCGCTTTCAACTAACTGGTAGGGCATCATCTCCAATGAGATTAGTCTAGCAATGTGGGCGTTCAAACCCTGTGTACGCGGATGCGAGGATGAGTACTTCCTTTTCCTAACAAGAGTCTCATGTAGGGTGGGCTGGACTGGAGAGCTGGAGATCGTGGAACTAGCGGTGGTGCCGGTGGACATGGCAGACTGAGAGAGGGTTGGAGATGGTATTCTTGCCGGTGGCCTACATGCAGTGTTTCCTACTACGAACCGGGTGATTCCCTGACTGCTTTGGCCTGGCGACGAAAGCTGCACAGATACTGCAGGTGATGCTGGAAATGGTGGGCTTACAGTGAGGGAAGGGATGTAGCGTTGCTGACTAGCTTCATTGGCTGAGGGTGCTGCAACCTTTAGGCACGTTTGGTAGTTAGTCCAGGCTTGCAAATGCATGGTGGATAAATGTCTATGCATGCAACTTGTATTTAAACTTTTAAGATTCTGACCTCTGCTTAAGGTAGTTGAACATTTTTGACAGATGACTTTGCGCTGATCATTTGGATGTTGTTTAAAAAAATGCCAGACTGCACTCTTTCTACTATCGGATACCTTTTCAGGCATTGCAGACTGAGCTTCTATAACCGGATGGCCATGCTGTCCTCCAACTGGTTTTGGTTTTGCCACGCGTTTTTGGCCAGATACGGGCCCGGCAGATGGAACCTGTTGTGATTTTGATGCCTGCTGCGGCTCCTCCTCCTCCTCCACTTCAGAACTACTGCCGCCTGCACCCTGTTCCCCCAATGGCTGCCAATCGGGGTCAACAACTGGGTCATCTATGACCTCCTCTTCTATCTCATGTGCAACTTTGTCTGTGTCACCGTGTAAGCCGGTGGTAGAGCATTCGTGACGGGGCACCATAGTCTCAGCTGGGTTTGATTCTGGCTCAGTACACTGTGAGGGCAATGTTCTGGTCTGAGTCAAAGGAACAGCATAGTAATCTGGCTGTGGCTGTGCATCTGTGCACTCCATGTCTGATTCAACTTCTAATGGGCATGGCCTCTTAACTGTTTCACTGTCTAACCCAGGAACGGTATGTGTAAAGAGCTCCATGGAGTAACCTGTTGTGTCTCCTGACGCATCCTTCTCTCTTGTTCTGGGTGAAGAAGACAAGGAAGCGACTTGTCCCTGACCGTCAACATCCACTAACGACGCGCTGCTTTTACATTTTGCACTTTCAGAAGAGGAGGCAAAAGAGCTAGAGGCTGAGTCAGCAAGGAAAGCCAAAAATTGTTCTTGCTGCTCTGGCTTTAAAAGCGGTTTTCCTACTCCCAGAAAAGGGAGCATTCGAGGCCTTGTGTAGCCAGACGACGAACCTGGCTCAACAACTCGAGACTTAGGTGCTGTACTTCTTTTACCATGACCACCTGATGCTCCACCACCACTACCATCATTATTAGCTGACAATGACCGCCCACGGCCACGACCTCTTCCACCAGACTTCCTCATTGTTTGCAAAACGTAACCAAAGTAACAGTATTTGTTACTGTAAAACAACTTATAAGGTGAACTCTAACTTCTGTAGGATTTATATAAACCTTTATAGGTGGCTGACACTGAAAGGAAAATCAGGCCCAATGTTACACACTAGGTTTTCTGTGCCCCAATAATTTGAGACAGATGGCACACACACGACCGGCACTCAAGCAGAAATGCCAATCTTAATCTTCCACTATTTATTTTTTTCAGTGAGAATTTAAAAAAAAAAAAAAAAAAGGCCCAGTATTACACAATGGTTTTCGGTGGCACACAATGAGAGACAGATGCCACACACAGCACTGGCACAGAGGCAGACTTGCCAATCTTTATCTCCCACTATTTAATTATTTTTTTTTCAGGGACAATAAAAAAAAAATAAAATTATGGCCCAGTATCACACACTGGTTTTCAGTGGCACACAATGAGAGACAGATGCCACACACAGCAATGGCACAGAGGCAGACTTGCCAATCTTTATCTCCCACTATTTATTTTTTTTTTTTTTCAGGGACAATAAAAAAAAAAAAAAAAAATTATGGCCCAGTATTACACACTGGTTTTCGGTGGCACACAATGAGAGACAGATGCCACACACAGCAATGGCACAGAGGCAGACTTGTCAATCTTTATCTCCCACTATTTATTTATTTTTTTACAGGGAGAATTTACAAAAAAAAAATTATGGCCCAGTATTACACACTGGTTTTCGGTGGCACACAATGAGAGACAGATGCCACACACAGCAATGGCACAGAGGCAGACTTGCCAATCTTTATCTCCCACTATTTATTTATTTTTTTACAGGGAGAATTTACAAAAAAAAAATTATGGCCCAGTATTACACACTGGTTTTCGGTGGCACACAATGAGAGACAGATGCCACACACAGCACTGGCACAGAGGCAGACTTGCCAATCTTTATCTCCCACTATTTATTTATTTTTTTACAGGGAGAATTTACAAAAAAAAAAATTATGGCCCAGTATTACACACTGGTTTTCGGTGGCACACAATGAGAGACAGATGCCACACACAGCACTGGCACAGAGGCAGACTTGCCAATCTTTATCTCCCACTATTTATTTATTTTTTTACAGGGAGAATTTACAAAAAAAAATTATGGCCCCGTATTACACACTGGTTTTCGGTGGCACACAATGAGAGACAGATGCCACACACAGCACTGGCACAGAGGCAGACTTGCCAATCTTTATCTCCCTGCAGTAATCTCAGAAAAGTATGGCAGGCAGCTATAAAAAGGACTGCTGCACACAAAAGTGTGGACAAACAAACAAGATAGCTGTGCAGAAGGGAAGGAACAACAGGATTTGTGCTTTGAAAAAAGCAGTTGGTTTGCACAGCGGCGTACACACACAGCAACGCAGCTATCAGGGAGCCTTCTAGGGCAGCCCAATGAGCTACAGCGCTGAGGAAAAAAAATGTAGCTTCCACTGTCCTGCAAACAAAAGGTGGTGTTGGACAGTGGAAATCGCTACAGCACAAGCGGTTTGGGGGTGAATGTACCCTGCAAAACACTATCCCTGCTTCTGACGAAGCGGCACCTCTCCCTACGCTCAGATCAGCAGCAGTAAGATGGCGGTCGGCGGGAACGCCCCTTTATAGACCCTGTGACACAGCAGAAAGCAAGCCAATCACTGCAATGCCCTTCTCTAAGATGGTGGGGACTGAGATCTATGTCATCACGCTGCCCACACTCTGCGTCCACCTTCATTGGCTGAGAAATGGCGCTTTTAGCGTCATTGAAATGCGACTTTGGCGCGAAAGTCACGTACCGCATGGCCGACCCCACACAGGGATCGGGTCGGGTTTCATGAGACGCCGACTTTGCCAAAAGTCGGCGACTTATGAAAATGAACGATCCGTTTCGCTCAACCCTAGTCATAACAGACAGGCGTTTTCGCTTGTAAACAGAAAATGCTGAAAGTCTCACTCTGAAAACAATAAACAAAAACTTAAATTTGACCTGACATTTCCACACTACCAGATGACAGAAGCACATAAAGTGCTTTTAATGTTCAATGTTTTTAGGAGACCTGCCAGTTGTGGTTTTCTAGGGTGTATGGATTACTGGATGACACTACTTGTATTTTTTATGAGTGTAGGAGTAACACAACTATACTTTGTTCACAATATTCAAATCATGCACTACAGTTTGTGCCTTCAAAAGTTTATGGATGACCCTGCTTTTAATTTTTTGGCAGGATTTGAACTTAGTGCATAGTCTGTAGGACTCTAAGAGTAGCACTATATTACAATTTGAATAGAATGTGTATGAGATCTAACTTTCACTAATACAGTGTGTATCTGAGTCCCTTATTTTTGGCACTTCTTGCTTCCTTCATAAATTAAACTGAAATTTCTATTTTTTTTTAAATAAAAATCAATTTTGGTTTGCTTAAATTATATTTTATTAAAATCCTGTTTGTTTAAATTTTGCATTATATAAAAGTCACTATACAGAAAAAATATTTATTAACATTTTTCTTCAGTAAACTCCAATTTATCATCAATTTTGAATGTTTTGTTGTCAGTCCTACAAGTGGAGTAAAAGTGTGACACCATTTTTCTCAGCAGCGATCTGGGAGTTATAGATGCTTCCAGGAGTCTTCACTATGCTGTTCTCCTTCCATTCAGCTCTTTTTCAATCCAATTGAATATTTTCACTACTCCCCCAGCCCTCCTTCTTGATTTTCCATTGACTCCCATTATTCTCTTTACTCGAAATGAGCACTGAGCATTAGAAATTGCTCGGTTCGAGTAACGAGCATCTGAGCATTTTAGTGCTAGCTTATCTCTAGTATTTACCATTGGTGTTCATCAATAATTTTTCTCATAAGAAAAAAATAAACTGCAAAGCTTCTCCTATCTGTTTCAATGTGAAAAATGGATATCTCCTGAATTGCACAATGATGACAATGTGCATGATCAGTGATATTTGACTGCCCCATTTGCTTGGGTTGTTTTGATCTATGACATGGATCAAAAAGCTCATGGAATCATTCTCTCTTGGGTATCACAAGTTTATGGCACTAAGAATTTCAGTGTAAACCACAAGTTTTCTTTTTAACTGACCTCCACCAGCTTTATTTTATTTTCATCCAGGCTACAAAATATGAAGAGAGTTCACAGATCTTCCTGGGCCATCTTGGTATATGATTAGCAAATGTTATGTCATAGCTTTCCAAGTTATGTTGCTAAAAGGCCTGCGGCCATGCACCTCAGACCAACCCTCACTTGTCCACAATAGGCATTATGACTCCTACTGGATGACATCACCGGTAATATACAGAATCTATATGTTTTTGAATCAAATCGGAGCAAAAATAAGAGTGAAAAAAGTCTGTGAATACCATATTACACATTAAAACAACTTTGTACAGTTGTGTGGAGCCACATTATGCCTGTATTCATGGAACTTATGCTGTATGCACACAATAGTGTTAACAATCTGTATTGCACGGATCTGTACCTACAGCCCTCTACGAGGCCATACTGTGGCTCTGTGCCTCAGACTCCACAAACTACAGGTCCTTCTCAAAAAATTTGCATATAGTGTTAAATTTCATTATTTACCATAATGTAATGATTACAATTAAACTTTCATATATTATAGATTCATTATCCACCAACTGAAATTTGTCAGGTCTTTTATTGTTTTAATACTGATGATTTTGGCATACAACTCCTGATAACCCAAAAAACCTGTCTCAATAAATTAGCATATCAAGAAAAGGTTCTCTAAACGACCTATTACCCTAATCTTCTGAATCAACTAATTAACTCTAAACACATGCAAAAGATACCTGAGGCTTTTAAAAACTCCCTGGCTGGTTCATTACTCAAAACCCCCATCATGGGTAAGACTAGCGACCTGACAGATGTCAAGAAGGCCATCATTGACACCCTCAAGCAAGAGGGTAAGACCCAGAAAGAAATTTCTCAACAAATCGGCTGTTCCCAGAGTGCTGTATCAAGGCACCTCAATGGTAAGTCTGTTGGAAGGAAACAATGTGGCAGAAAACGCTGTACAACGAGAAGAGGTGACCGGACCCTGAGGAAGATTGTGGAGAAGGACCGATTCCAGACCTTGGGGAACCTGAGGAAGCAGTGGACTGAGTCTGGTGTGGAAACATCCAGAGCCACCGTGCACAGGCGTGTGCAGGAAATGGGCTACAGGTGCCGCATTCCCCAGGTAAAGCCACTTTTGAACCATAAACAGCGGCAGAAGCGCCTGACCTGGGCTACAGAGAAGCAGCACTGGACTGTTGCTAAGTGGTCCCAAGTACTTTTTTCTGATGAAAGCAAATTTTGCATGTCATTCGGAAATCAAGGTGCCAGAGTCTGGAGGAAGACTGGGGAGAAGGAAATGCCAAAATGCCTGAAGTCCAGTGTCAAGTACCCACAGTCAGTGATGGTGTGGGGTGCCATGTCAGCTGCTGGTGTTGGTCCACTGTGTTTCATCAAGGGCAGGGTCAATGCAGCTAGCTATCAGGAGATTTTGGAGCACTTCATGCTTCCATCGGCTGAAATGCTTTATGGAGATGAAGATTTCATTTTTCAGCACGACCTGGCACCTGCTCACAGTGCCAAAACCACTGGTAAATGGTTTACTGACCATGGTATTACTGTGCTCAATTGGCCTGCCAACTCTCCTGACCTGAACCCCATAGAGAATCTGTGGGATATTGTGAAGAGAAAGTTGAGAGACGCAAGACCCAACACTCTGGATGAGCTTAAGGCCACTATTGAAGCATCCTGGGCCTCCATAACATCTCAGCAGTGTCACAGGCTGATTGCCTCCATGCCACGCCGCATTGAAGCAGTCATTTCTGCCAAAGGATTCCCGACCAAGTATTGAGTGCATAACTGAACATTATTATTTGATGGTTTTTTTACTTTTATTTGATTGGTCGGGTGAAATATGCTAATTTATTGAGACAGGTTTTTTGGGTTATCAGGAGTTGTATGCCAAAATCATCAGTATTAAAACAATAAAAGACCTGACAAATTTCAGTTGGTGGATAATGAATCTATAATATATGAAAGTTTAATTGTAATCATTACATTATGGTAAATAATGAAATTTAACAATATATGCTAATTTTTTGAGAAGGACCTGTATGTATAGAAAAGTTGTGCCATGTTCTATTGCATCCTGCATTTTAGAGTATTTCCCTAGAAGCACTAATTTGAAGAATAATTTTTTTGATGGAAGACTACTATGATCTGCAATTATCATACTGAACTTTTTCTGATACTCATTCTTTTAATTGTCTAATGAAAACCAAGCATTTTTTTCAGAAAGTCTTAGGATAAATAGTTAATAACCATACAGACTTTTCCACTTCCTCTACATTATAATTGCCTGATTTCAATAAAAAGGTGTTACTAATTAGTGCCATACTTATGTTTTTTTTTACACTTTAGAAAGCTTGTTACGCTCATCAAATCAAAGAACACAGTAGTGTCACAGCAAGACACGGATCACTTTATACATTCACGCTGCATTAGTGGAGATCAATAAACAGCTCATAAAATTACGTCTGGAGATTTGTTTTCCTTTCAATCATTTTCAAATTTATTTTTTACACACAAGATTTAATTACCTTACTAGACCCATTACAGAAATCACGCCCTCTTGTGTATTTGAATATAAAATCTTTCATCGTTTCTAAACACACAATTTATCTTTTGTATTTATCCTTTTGTATTGTACTAATGCCTGCAGAAGAAAAGATTCTATAGCATTAAAATGTAACTTTATTTCAATTACGTTCAGATAAATAGCATCCTGTAAGTGCAACAATGAAAGTCTTCTACTCTCTAGGTATTCTTGCACATCACCATGTTAGAGAAAGGTTTTGTACTGACTAACATGATGCACACAGATGGAGCCAAGTTCATCTTGACAATAATGCACCATCTTGATGACATTACAGAATGTTATCTCACTTAAAGAAAATCTGCCAGCACAAAATGAATTTTCAAAGCAAGAAAAGGTGTTGTTAGGTGTCAAGTTCCCGCCTCTGCACAGGGGGAATCTCGGGCCATCTCCACTGCGGTCTCCCATCCTTCTCCAGCCGCAGTGGAGCCTGCTCAGCGGAGACGTTGGTCCCAGCATCTGACTCAGGCAGATACTCTACGCCTGGTTACTGTTGTTCTTCCAGGTTCTACCATTAAGACCAGTGCTGGGCAGCGGCAAGCAGACGCTTTTGCGACCACATCCTGCTTTTCACCTTCTGAGCATGCCCAGGGTGAGATCTCCTATTGGAGGTCGAGGGTCACATGCTTTGATACTGCAGCAAAACCCATTGGTCCTCCAGGAAGGTCCTGAAGGTGCTCAGGCTCTGTGGTAGCCTCTCATTGGTCGTTCTTGGAAGGTCATGTACCTGCTGCAGCTATAAAGGGTTTGCATGGCCGCACGGCCAAATCTGTTATGTGCATGCGCCAGTGTGGTCACATTTATGTGTGTTCATGGACTCGGCTGAAATAAGCCCCTAGAATGCCGGCACCTCCGGCGAGGAGATTGTGTGAGTGGATTTAGGGCCCCGGCTCAAATAAGCCCCTAGAATACCAGCTTCTCCTGTGAGGAGATTGTATGTTTGTGTGACCACAGACTGCCTTCAGCTCAGCAGTTAGCTGTGAACTCCTGTGGGGTTAACAGGGCACAGCATCTTGTTTCCGTGCAACTCTGTGAAGTAACAGAGTTCGCTTAAACCGCCATATAGTGCCGTCATTTGCTAGCAGCAGGTTCCTCCTGCACGGTGGACCCTGGGCTGCGAACGCACCAATAATAACATCTATATTTACTCGGTGCATTCCGCTAGCCCTAACAGGTGTTTGGTGCATAATTGGGGTAGCCAAACATTTAAGTGCCCCTTCCAACATACCTGCTTTCCATCTATCTCTGCCCATATCCTGCTCTATGAAGCCAGAATTGTCAATTAAAGAAGTGTCAGTGGAGGAAATAGAGGATAATAAGTAGAAGTGAAGGTGTGAAGGTCTACATAAATATATTTCTACACCAAAGGTGACCAGAGTGCCTGTGCTTGGATTGCATTGTCATTCTGTGCTGATGGATGCTTTTTATGAGAATGAACATTGCACAAGCCATTGACTGATGCCAGGTTAGATGTCAAATTTGCCATTTTTATACCATAATATCACACTTCTATTATCTGTGTCAAGTCTCAGTCACACATCTGTATTTACTGTATGTGGAAAAAATGGACCGCACTAGGACTTTAGTTATTTAATGCAACAGTTCCTATTTTCTCTTTTGAAAATTAAAAATTCGGGCTAAAGCATAATTTTAGTGGAAAAAATGGTAATTTTTCATTGAATCAGTCCACAGTAAAAAAAAAATGTCTGGTTGGTGCTCAGGTGGGATTCAACTCCAGAATAATATTAAAAAGGACCTGCACTCACATGTGTGAGGCAAATAGAGGATGAATTTATTTACATATCATGCAATTTACTATATCACTGTGATGTATTGGCCATGCAATAGACTTTAACCAGACACTGTAGTATATAGAGAAAATAATGTTTCTTTATAAACATGAAAATAAGATATACATGAAAATTTCAGAAAAGAAGAAGCATGGAAAGCAATTAGGCCGGCGTCACACACAACGTATAAAAATACGGACTGTATTTTATGGTTGTAATATGCAGAAATGTTCCCTGAACAGTGATCCGTATGTCATCCGTTGGCAAGGTGTGGCTGCGTTTTTTGAACATGTAATCCTCCGTATGGCATCCGTATAGTGTTTTTTTTCTAGCAACCTTGCAAAATGGACATTTAACGGTTTTGAGTCCTGAAAATAATTTAAATCATCATCAGCAACCCTATTTATTGCCTCCACAACAAGTGGCAGCCTCCAGTCTGGCCATTTTTTTGCTGTGCTTGTGTTGGTGTATTGGTGGTTTGTTGGCAACATGTCAGACAGACTTAGGTTCACCTCAAATGAGAGTGTCCTATACAACTGGGTTTTGTCACACCACTTTGGGCAGCCATACCCAGTGATAGTGGATCCGAGGAGGAGGAGATGAATGTGGGTCCATCCACTTTTGAGGCAACACCTCAGGCCATTTCCACTGTCTCTATGCATCTCTGCGGACACATCCCGACAAGTTTTATCAATATTGTTGCATAAGCCTTGCCACCTTTGACCTTTTGTTGGAGACGGTGCGCCCTGGGATCACCTTTCAGGACACCAGGATGCGCAAATGTATATCTGCTGAGGAGCGTCTTCTCCTTACGTTGCTGTATGTATTCCTCCTCCTCATACTCTATGTTGATGATGTGTTTCTAAATGTCTTATCTAGTTCTGCTTACCAATTTTGGTTCTTTTATTCTTAATATATCTCAAATTTATGTTAAATTCACAAAGCCAGTGTTAATTTTTTTAAGGTTGTGATAGCCTGGCTAGTTAGTTCCACACAGTACTTGTGTTCTATATGAATTGTTTAAAACCTTGAATCAGTTTTAATGTTTTTTTTCCACATTTGTTTACTTTTAGCTTCCTTACAACTGATCTATCATAAGCAGCACTGCATCATGAATTTTTGATTGGGAAGTCTACAATCTCAGGCATATAAACATACTGACTGCAAAGTTATTAGACTATACTCGGTCATGAAATGTTTTGTTAATTTTTGAAAAAACTTTATTAACATAAACAATACACACAATTAAAAACAGTGCCTCAAAATCAGAACAAAATCGCATTAGAGGCCAGCAAAGGAAACAGAAGGTATCCAGGCAAAGACAGTTACCTTTTTCAACTGTACATATATCCATAAATGCTCATAGGAATTTTTTAGAATTATTCAAGGCAATCCTTTTTTCTTTTTTTGCACAGCAAATATTCCAAATTTTAAAGTGACAGTGCAAAGTAGTTGCTATCAGGCCTTACCACAGCAAGGTGCGAGTGCATACTATTCCTAAATAATTGTTTCACTAATGACACAGGTATCCAAAGTCAGAGAAAAACTGTATCTTTCATCTATATAAGGCAATTGCCCACCCCTGGATACTCAAAGCAGAACCACCAGGCATAATGAACCCATATGTCCCGCAACTACCCTGTGATCAGTAAACCGCAGAATTCTGCTGACCTAGTAGGTACTATTGTCATGGGTGTAGTCACCCGAGCACCAACCACACACACCACCCCAGGTTACAACCCATGGGGCTATTGCACCTCCCGTCGGCCCTTTGAATACCACACGTGACATATGCCTATGTAAAGTATGAATACTGAGTGTAATCTGCTCGGTACATATTACCTGAATTCAACTGCTGATCCCTTGCCTCGTGGCACGCTAGACCTCAGTTACCCTGACGTGCGTTTTGCATCTTCTTCCTCCTGGGGGCGTGTCTAAGGCCGCGCATCGTAGCGTTCTTAAGATGTAAAGAAACCAATTAGGCTCTTCACCCGGGGATTCCACTGGTATGTCACACATTGACGGCACCCTCCCACCAACCAATCGGAATACATGCATGGGGCTACCCTGGCGTGTCACCCGAAGGCCACACCTGCTCGTCAAAATAGATACTCCCACCTTTGGTGGGTCATAACAAAACCACGCCCACGGCCCAATCCCACCAGTCAGCACAGGCAGGACCCATCATGCGGCACCCAGTAAGGGGATCTCTCCCCCGGAGTAGTAGGTCATTAAGACACCGATCTATACCCCGAAGAAGAAGGTCACTAAGACCCCTCCTCCCCATGCCACATCTCCGAGCCCCTCCACGTCCGGCTAATTATAACCATGGCATCGACCAAACATGAAGTGGGACACTGCGCATGACACAGGTGATAGATAGTCGGGTATGCAAGCCCCCACCCGAGATAAAACTGGGAAGCCCACAAACACACTGGGGACCGCAAAATGGATAACAAGGAGCGCCTGGGACCACCCCTGCAGGAAGAGGTACCAGTGAGCACCATCCCTCTAATGCGATCCCCACAAGAAGGCATGCACAGACCAGGTATATACCCAGAAGACCACAATCACTCCAACGGCAAAAATCCACTGTTGATTCCAGCATGGTCACCTGCCTGGCCCCACGGTGCTGTCCCAAAACCACCACTGCAAATAAGCCGCACCATAAGCGGTGCACTAGACACTGCTGATTAGGACCAACACTCATGACAATTCCTATATCCCAATACAACCCTACATGTATAGGGGTGCAGGGATGGAGACCCCTGGAGACCAATAACCACTTCACAACAACTCCCATGACCCCAAACAAAGGGCTGCCATTGGATCAGAATAATAGGACAAAGTCCACTAGTTATTAGTGTTGAGCATTTCGATACCGCAAGTATCGGGTATCGGCCGATACTTGCGGTATCAGAATTCCGATACCGAGATCCGATACTTTTGTGGTATCGGGAATCGGTATCGGATCCATATTACTGTGTAAAATAAAGAATTAAAATAAAAAATATTGATATACTCACCTCTCCGGAGGCCCCTGGACATCACCGCTGGTAACCGTCAGCCTTCTTTGCTTAAAATGAGCGCGTTTAGGGCCTTCCATGACGTCACAGCTTCTGATTGGTCGCGTGCCGCTCATGTGACCGCCACGCGACCAATCACAAGCCGTGACGTCATTCTCAGGCCCTAAACTCCTCATTCTAGGAATTTAGGACCTGAGAATGACGTCGCGGCTTGTGATTGGTCGCGTGGCGGTCACATGAGCGGCACGTGACCAATCAGAAGCCGTGACGTCATGGAAGGCCCTAAACGCGCTAATTTTAAGCAAAGAAGGCTGACGGTTACCAGCGGTGATGTCCAGGGGCCTCCGGAGAGGTGAGTATATCAATATTTTTTATTTTAATTCTTTATTTTACACAGTAATATGGATCCCATGGCCTGAAGGAGAGTTTCCTCTCCTTCAGACCCTGGGAACCATCAGGATGCCTTCCGATACTTTCTGTCCCATTGACTTGTATTGGTATCGGGTATCGGTATCGGCGATATCCGATACTTTTCAGGTATCGGCCGATACTATCCGATACCGATACTTTCAAGTATTGGACGGTATCGCTCAACACTACTAGTTATTGAATCAGAATATTAGGACAAAGTCCACTAGTTGTCCAAATCATCATATAGTCCTAAAAATATCCGGAGTCTTTTTTATAAAGCCAAAATATAACTTTTGTTACTGAAAACCATATTTCCGTCATATGGCTTTTGTGCCCAGACAAATTTGGGGATAACTTTTTTCAAGATTTGTTAAACCAAACAATCGAACATAAACATAAATTTGCTAAAGCAAAATCAGAAAAAACAACAATTTTACAAATCTTGGTACATTGGAGGAGGTGATGGCAGGAGTCCAGCCTCGCTTTGCTGCTGGCTTTGGTGTCCAACTTGGCCTTCACCCTGAGGGGGTCCATAATCTGGGCCATGATATATGATGTGGCCAGGATCATGTTGCTCAGCGGTGAAGTGGCCATAGGGAGAATGGAGACTATAGTGCTGGGGATTCTGGTAGCCAGGTGCCTCATACCCCCAATATGGCCATGTAGTCCAAAGCCAGGTTTTGACCAGCATCCAACATTGGGTCTGTACAAGTTGCCATATTGGGCAGGTGGATTATAAGCTGCCATTTGGGCTTGCTGTGTCCAATGATGGTTTGAGGGTGAATGGGGTGAGGTGTATGCACCCGTGGAGGAGGTGCCTCAGATCCATATTGAGCACGCACTTCTGAGTTGGGGTCAACTCGGAGCAGGTTACGGGGTGACAGTTGCCACCTCTCCAAGAACAGTTAATATGCAGTTAATATGATTTAGAGAAAATGATAGAACTTACTAATTTGTTGCTGTCCCTCACGTGGACGTCCCCAAAATCTTTAAACATTTGGACACAGATCCTCCTCCATGCCGCCTCTTTTCTGGCCCGGGCAGAATAATGTGCATCCCTCTGGTTCCAAATTTCTGGCCTTTCTTGGATCAGAACAAGAAGCATCTCTACATTTATATAGGTAGACATGCTGCAGGACTCTGTGGAGGCATTCTTCCTGGATGTCTGGAGTGGTTTTTGAGCTAATTAGCATGTCTAAGCTTCCTGATAATGGCTTGGCCCATTTCCTGTCACCTGGAAAAGTCTTGCTCATTTCTCACAAGTCACACATGTGGTCCGTGTGTAATCCATATTGTTTTCGCCCCATAGACTTGCATTGGCGTATTTTTGGAGGAATACGCTGACATTCGCAGCATACTGCAATTTTCTCAGCCCGTAAAATATGGCGAGAAATATACGGCTGATGGAAGCTGCCCCATAGAGAAACATTGGTCCGAGTGCAATGCGTTGTTTTTGCACCTCTAACTCATCCGTATTTATCTCTAGTGTGACGCTGGCCTTAAACAAAATTAAATCATAATAACAATGCTAATAATGATGTTGAATAGTTCATAGAAAAAATAATAGAACAATTTTATAGGATAGTCTGCAAAATATACAATGTGAGAGCACTTCATATCAGAAAAAAGGGAAGAGTTTTATCATAAAGCATTAGAACAGTGGAGTAACATAATTGGAATGCAGGTCTCTGAAGGTAGATAGTTTTAACAGTGGCAATGTGAAATATGGGCTAGTAGAAGATTATCACATCATTCTGGGAGAAGAGGGTTATAATAAAAATGAGATAATATGATCTAAAAAAGGGGAGAAATAAATATATAGAATGAATACAAGGCTCTTACCCAATTGCAAGGACAAAAAGAGATAGTTCCATGCTATGTGAAAACACATGGATGCTGGAGTAAGGTGGTGTGATCTACTATCTAACTGGCTTTTTATTAAGTCCTAATTATGTACAGTACTATAATGAGGGCATGCCCATATGATGTCAAGCTTCAGCACTAGAGGAAAACTGTCATCTGGCAGTAGAATCCTGGTGAGGTGTACTTCACCAGAAATTACCTATCTCTGTAAGCTATCTAATATTCATCACCCAGCAGGGTGCCCTGGTTAGAAATAATTCCTAAAGTACAATCAGTATGTGTTAACACTATGAACAATCCCATGTTTATCACCCAGTCCCAGCAGTGGGTTTATGTTAGAAGTAATCACTAAAGTGTGATCAGTATGTGTGAAACCTAGATTAAAACTAAATATTGTAAACAAAGAGTACAGGAAACAAATATAAGCAGGAAAAAATTCAGAAAAAATGAAAAGTAGAAAAAAAAGTGCAACAAATAGTGTAAAAATATAAAAGGTAAAAAATAAAAATGAAATGAAAATAAAAAATATCATCCATCAGGGGTCAGAAGAAAATAAAACACATTAGAGATGAAAATAATTCTCGTCCACAGCATGAATGATGATGAAGCCGTTTAATTTTGTCTAGCTCGGTGGCTCAGTGGTTAGCACTGCAGTCTTGCAGCACCTGGGTCCTGGATCTAACCAACCAAGGAAAACATCTGAAAGGACTTTGCATGTTCTTCCTGTGTTTGTGCCAGTTTCCTCTGGGTACTCTGGTTTCCTCTCACAATTAGTGATGAGCGAGTGTACTCGTTATTCGGGTTTTTCCGAGCACCCTCGGTTGATCACCGAGTATGGTTTAGTGCTCGGAGATTTCATTTTCCTCGTTTGAGCTACATGATTTATGGCTGCTGGACAGCCTGAACACAAGTGGGAATTCCCTAACGAACAGTCACTGTCCCAATGTGGACAGTGACGATAATGTCTGTAAAATACTGTGGAATTAATGGCGCTATATAAGTAAGTAAAATAAATTTAAAAAAAACAGAATGAATACAATATAAAATTAAAAGCATGTTAAATAAAACTAGAAATTTCATAGTCTCTATTAGCCCATTATTTTCAAAAGTCTGCATCCATTAGGATTTCCATTGTTTGATGATTTCAAGTCTATTACCCCCTCTTTAGGGATTCAGGATGTGTTACAATACCTGGGATCACAATTGAGACACATTGTGAACTTTACAATAAAAACGTTTATACAGTGAATACTTTTGCCACACCTAATTCTAGATTTGTGCTCTGAAATGTAGTCCCGTCTATGCAGAGTGGTCTCTCCAACATACACGATAGCTCACGGATTCTTCACTTCATGTACCACAGAAGAGGAGTCACAAGTATAAGTTTATGGGAAACTTTGACCTGAAAACGGATGATAAAACGTATATCGTTCATTTTCATGGCTCAATGTTATAGAATTCGGTGAAGCCCCTGTGGGTTTCAGGTGCTCACCACACCATGAGAGGTATAGCTTCCAACATGAGGTCACCTGTGGTGGATTTTCACCGTTTTTTTATTCCACATTGCTTTAATACCTGTGCAGCACCTGAAGGGTTAATAACCTTCTTAAATGTGATTTTGAGCATTTTGAGGGGTGCAGTTTTTACAAATGGTGTCAGTTTTCGCACTGATGAGTGGGAACTCAGAACAGCGCAGAAGCCAGAAGGAAGAGAGGTGAGTATTGGATTTATATTATTTTTTTAATGGGCTGCCTTACGTTACTGTCTGCCTATGGGGG
Organism: Ranitomeya variabilis; assembly: GCF_051348905.1. NCBI lineage: Eukaryota > Metazoa > Chordata > Amphibia > Anura > Dendrobatidae > Ranitomeya > Ranitomeya variabilis. The sequence goes on along the minus strand of NC_135232.1, from coordinate 1,074,432,286 downwards.
TGCTACCTTACATTATAGTTTGCCTATGGGTGGTGTTGCCTTACATTACAGTCTACTTATGGGGGGTGCTGCCTCACATTACAGTCTGCCTATGGGGGCGCTGCCTTACTTTACAGTCTGCATATGGGGGTGCTGCCTTACATTACAGTCTGCCTAATGGGGTTGATGCTTCACATTACAGTCTGCCTATGAAGGAGTGCTGCCTTACATTACAGTCTGCCTATGGGGGTGCCTTACATTACAGTCTGAATATTGGGGTGCTGCCTTACATTACAGTCTGCCTATGGGGGTGCCACTTTACATTACAGTCTGCCTATGGGGGTGCCTTACATTAAAGTCTGCCTATGGGGGATGCTGCCTTACATTACAGTCTGCCTTTGGGGGGTGCTGCTTACATTACAGTCTGCCTATGGGACTGCCTTACATTACAGTCTGCCTATAGGGGTGCTGCCTTACATTACAGTATGCATATGGGGGGTGCCTTACATTACAGTCTGCCTATGGGGTGCCTTACATTACAGTCTGCCTATGGGGGTGCCTTACATTACAGTCTGCCTATTGGGGTGCTGCCTTACATTACAGTCTGCCTATGAGGGGGAGCCACCTTACATTACAGTCTGCCTATGGGGGGTGCTGCCTTACATTACAGTCTGCCTATGGGGGATGCTGCCTTACATTACAGTCTGCCTATGGGGGTGCTGCCTTACATTACAGTCTGCCTATGGAGGTGCTGCCTTACATTACAGTCTGCCTATGGGGCTGCCTTACATTACAGTCTGCCTTTGGGGGTGCTGCCTTACATTACAGTATGCCTATGGGGGGTGCCTTACATTACAGTCTGCCTATGGGGGGTGCCTTACATTACAGTTTGCCTATGGGGCTGCCTTACATTACAGTCTACTTATAGGGGTGCTGCCTTACATTACAGTCTGCCTATGGGGTGCCGCCTAACATTACAGTCTGCCTATGGGGGGTGCTGCCTTACATTACAGTCTGCCTATGGGGCTGCCCTACATTACAGTCTGCCTATGGGGGATGCTGCCTTACATTACAGTTTGCTTATGGGGGTGCCTTACAATACAGTCTGCCTATAGGGGGTGCCTTACATTGCAGTCTGCCTATGGGGGCTGCCTTACATTACCATTTGCCTGGGGGTACATTATATTACAGTCTGCCTATGGGACTTCATTATATTACAGTCTGCCTTTGGGGGCTTCCTTGTATTACAGTCAGCTTATGGGGGGCTCCATTATACTATAGAGGCTGCCTATGGGGTGCTGCATTATACTATACAGTCTGCCTATGGGGGCTGGATTATACTGTAGAGTCTGCTTATGGGGGCTGCATTATACTGCAGAGTCTGCCTATGGGGGCTGCATTATACTGTAGAGTCTGCCTATGGGGGTTCTGCATTATACTATAGAGTCTGCCTATGGGGGCTGCCTTATACTATATAGAGTCTGCCTACAAGGGCTGCATTATACTATATTAAGGCTATCTGGTGTATTATACTATATGGCGGCTATCTAGGGGTCTATCATACACTGTGGAGATTACAGTGAGGGGGCCATCATACAGTGTTGGAGCCATCAAACAGTTTGGGGGATACTAAGGGGTCAGTATGTATACGGAGAGAGAGCATTATACTGTGTATAAGAGCGCATCATACTGTATATAGGGGAGCTGTACAGGGGGAGACTCTAGACATTATTAAATGTAAAGTTGGCACTTATTGTTATAGGGGAACTCAGGTTACTGTGACTGTCAAAGGGGCACACAGAGGGCAATATTACTTTATATGGGACAAAATGTGGACACTCTTTTATAGGGCACTTGCACCCGGCATTACTATATTCCATAGGGCTGCTTTAGAATTTAGAAGGCACATAGTGCTACACAATAGCTGCAGTAATACTGATATATATGGCAGCAGCGGCTCAACATTGGGGTATCAGCAGGATGGGGCATTTGTGCAGGTTGGGGATAGATGTGATGGGGCTGGAATATCAAAAGTGAAACGAGTCTTTGTTATATTCTCTGCAGACGAGTCCTGGCTGGAAGAAGCTGTTGCGTCAGTCTGGGTCAGATGTAAACGATGTGAAAAGTGAATGATTCCATCAGAAAGAGCGTCAGCTGTAAGTCACCAACTATACCTGTGCAGTAATCAGTTATATATTTTCTAGGACTGTAGAAAACAAGACACAGAATAGGCCATACAAATGGGGATCACCAAAATGCAAAGATTTGACCAAAAAAACACAGCTTTATTGCAATGTAACACAGGACACTAACATTTAAAAACATTTAAAACATTAAATACACAAAGCCCATAATAAGGCAAACACGTGCTAGACTCATGGGGAAGGTAATTAAATATTTTAGTCTTCAATATGGACAGCATATTCGTGGTGTGCAAAAAATAGCAAAATCCCATATACTGTACATATGAACCCTGCAAATATGACCACAAGTACATGTAGATATAGGTACTAGTATAAAGAGCAGATGTACACTGAATATGTCCAACAAACTCTGCAGACAGATGACCTCGTAACCTTTAGTACAGTAACCAGGTCCCTAACAATACAGTAGGGCAGTATAGATTTGGGACAACTGTATCTAGTCATAAGATTATAGTGCTAGGTTGCACAAAAGAAAAATAATCTATGCACCCAAATTTGTTAACCGCATAATGTGCACAGAGCAAGACATAAAGTTGTCCCCCCAACACCCAAATATGCAAATAGACAATAGAAAAAGTCACAATATTAACACATGTCCGTATCTTAGACCAGACCCATGTACCTAATACACCAGCCTATACCATACCCCAGGAATGTTAGGTATAATAACCTGATTCTAGCAAAGTCAGACACAAAGAGAGCGGATGCCCAACGCGTGTCGTGGTGGCTTCGTCAGGGGTACTGTTCCGCCAAGAATGCCTGTGCTTAAATACATTTGTACATAAGTGAACACATAATGCAGCTGTGCTGCTTACCTAGACCACGTGGAGTGCATGAAAAGTGTAGCACCATCGCACCTGAAGCATCGGTACATGCGCATGCGCCGGCGTCCGTGTACAGGAAGTGACTCGCGCCTAGCAACAAGCTAGGCATCGAGGCAGAGCAGCGGCACCTGCGCATAAGCCAAATAGCCAAATAGCATCAGTAAACACGTCTACATAGACGCAAAGGACAAATAAACATTTAATGTTTTGTAGGACTGGTATCTAGCACTGACCATATGGCGGTAATATCCATGTTGGTCTTCAAATAGAGATTATTTTCAGTAAGAGCACAGTCATCTCCTACATCCACTATTAGGGTGTGTCACCGAGTTTTAATCAGGGTTACCTGGTCAGACATTTTGCCCCCCTGAAACAAAACCCTAGCTATGCCTCTGAGTTGTCATCAGCCCCATTATCAACTTCACCTACTGCTTGCCATACACTTACTCTTCTTCATCTATTACATAATCAGTTCTCATTTTGTGTGTCCGAGAAACATGCGATAAACTGTCTAATCCCATGTCAATTGTACTCCAATATGTTCAAGTTTACTACAATCGATTTTAGACCACACACTTTGTATTTAATGCTGTTAAGTACTTGAAAGTCCAGAGAATGCCCAGAGGCCTTAGAGTCCCTCTACGACTCACCCTTTTTAGGGATTCCCCAGAGTTTTGCTCTTGTTTTGAACAAATTCTCAGTGTTCTTTTGACCTTATACACCTTACACTAGAGCATCTCCACCAAGGGGTCACCAAGAGCAAAGTACTGTATGTAGTGCACTTGATTAAATTCTTCCATTGCATCCATATAGTGTGTGCCAAGTCTATATCTAATTTCACACGGACTGGGACCCTACTTGAGCACCACGAACATAGTTGTGCTAACGGTTCTGCTTATAATTGTATTAACCCTTACGTTAAGCACACTATCCTTTGGGCAATGACTTCACTTACTTTCTCATATAATGCTGAACAAACGTCGAACATTATAGCACAATCCACTGTAACTAGTGATTTCCACAGAGTCACCCCTTAAGGAGACCAGAGGTCGAGATATAGAGAGAGAACTACGACGGTGCACTAACTTTGAATTACATTGCGCCACCCTCACCGAGTACTTGAAGGTCCAGAGAATACCCAGAGGCCTTCAAATCCCTCTACGACTCACCCATTTTAATGATTCCCCAGAGTTAGCCCTCATTTTTAACAAATTCTCAATAAGTGTTCTTTCGACCTCATAACTCTTACATTGGATCATCTCCACCAAGGGACCACCAAGAGCAAAGTACTGTATGTAGTGCACTTGATTAAATTCTTCCACTGCATCCATATAGTGTGCGCCAAGTCTATATCTAACTTCATACAGATTGGGACCCTACTTGAGCACCACAAACATAGTTGTGCTAACGATTTTGCTTATAATTGTATGAACCCTTACGTTAAGCAAACTATCCTCTGGGCAATGATTTCACTTACTTTCTCATATAATGCTGAACAAACATTGAACATTATAGCACAATCCACTGTATCTAGTGATTTTCTCAGAGTCCCCTCTTAAGGAGACTAGAGGTCGAGATTTAGAGAGAGAACTACGATGGTGCACTAACTTTGAATTACATTGTGTCACCCTCACCGAGTACTTGAAGGTCCAGAGAATACCCAGAAGCCTTTGAGTCCCTCTACGACCCACCCTTTTTAGTGCTTCCCCAGAGTTTTGCTCTCATTTTAAACAAATTCTTAATAACCTTATACTCCTTACACTAGAGCATCTCCACCAAGGGATCACCAAGAGCAAAGTACTGTATGTAGTGCTCTTGATTAAATTCTTCCACTGCATCCATATAGTGTGTGCCAACCAAGTCTATATCTAACTTCACACAGATTGGGACCCTACTTGAGCACCACAAACATAGTTGGGCTAACGACTTTGTTTATAATTTTATTAACTCGTAATGACCTGGAGATTCATAATGGCAGGTCAGTTTTAGCATTTAGTGAACACAGTAAAAAAGCAAAACAAAAAACAAGTGTGGAATTGCACTTTTTTGCAATTTCACCACACTTTGAATTGTTTTCCCAGTTTACAGTACCTGATATGTTTAAACCAATCATGTTGTTCAAAACCTACAGCTTGTCCCTCAAAAAAAAAACCCTCATATGGCCATATTTACTGAAAAATAAAAAAGTTATGGCTCTGTAAAGAAAGGGAGCAAAAAGCTAAAACACCAAAACGAGAATAGCTTCAGTCATGAAGGGGTTAATTATATGGTTCTGTGTAATGGCTTATTTTTTCCAATCTTAGCTGACATTTTTTACTGATTCCATTTTGGATTGGTTACAATGTTTTGATTGTCTCTTATTGCATTTTATTGCAATGCTGTGACGTAAGAAACATAATTCTGATGTGTTTTTTTTCTCATTGCGCCGTTTACCAATTGGATTCATTTACTTCATATTTTGATTGATATGACATTTCTGAAGGCAGCGATGTCGTATTGAAAGGCACCAAAGTGATGAGTGTAATTAGGGACCATAATCCCAACAGGAAAGGGGCAACTCCCAATTAATTGAATCCAAAAAAAAGACAAACCAGTGCTAAGAAATTAATCAATGTAAAATTATAAAAAAGCATACATTTTATTTTTCAAAAACATACCAAATAAGGGTATTTCTTTCATTGTTTTATTTTTAATGGGGCAAAAGGGGGAGGAAATTTTAAATTAGTGTTTTGTTATTTTTTTTCATATTTTTAAAAACTTTTCACTTTTTTGCTGCATTTAAATCTCCCCTTATGGGACTTGAAGCTGTAGCCGTCTGATTGCTTGCACTGTACAATGTATTACCACTGCTATCTAATCTATAAAGCTGAATGTGTGTATGTGTGTGTGTGTGTGTGTGTGTGTGTGTGTGTGTGTCCGGAATTGGCATCTGCACCGTCGCAGCTACAACCACAATATTTTGCACAGTCACACGTCTGGACCCCGAGAGCGTCATAGGCTATGTTCTGAGGAGAAATTTTAACCCCACGCTTTCCAATTCACCAAACAATTTTGCCCCTATCTACATAATGGGGAAAAAGTGAAAGGAAAATTGTTGGAGGCAAATTGACAGCTGCCAGATGTGAACAAGGGGGACTTAAAGAATGAGAGCAATGGCGCCAAAGAGTATATACCATACAGTTGCTAAGGTGGGGCCCCGACATGGGATACTCACCACACATGGGGATATGAACACACACACAAAATGCACCACACACTACCACATGCTTGAACACATATACCACCCTCAGCACACATTTTACCACACATACACCAACCTCGCCACTTAAAAGTCGAAACACAAAAGTCACAGCTCAAAACTCGCCACGCGCAAAATTTGCCACATGCAAAACTCGCCACATACAAAACTCACCTCATGGAAAACTCGCCACACGCAAAACTTGCACACGCGGAAAAATTGTCACATGCACAAGTTGCCTCACACAAAACTTGCAAATACTCAAAATGCACCACACATAAAACTTGCCACGCGCAAAACTCGCCATGTGCAAAACTTGTGCACACAACTTGCTACACTAACCTGTCACATGCAACTCGACACACAAAAAGTTGCTACACGCATGTCGCCACACAAAACTCATCTCACAAAAGTCACTACATGCATGTCGCCACATGCAACTCAACACACACAACTTGACACAGGAAACTCGCCCTAAAACACACACAAGTCTGGTATTATCCTTCAAAAATAAAAATCTGATTAATAAGCAGACAAACTAAAAGAGCAACAAATGTACCATATAGGAAATACAGCAGCTGTCAGTCACATGACCTGTCTATTATGTGTATGTGTGAGCCAATATATACTGCCAGGGGGGGCTTCCTGTTGCCTTGGGATTTATCAGGCTGTCAATTTAGCTTACAAATACTGAGGTAAAAATACTGACCAAATAACGTGTGAACGAGGTCTAATACAGGAGGAGATGACATACATGTACATACTATATACAGGGGAGATGACACACAGGTATATACTATATACAAGAGCAGATGACATACAGGTATATACTATATACAGGAGGAGATGACTTACATGTATATACTATATATAGGAGATGACATACAGGTATATACTATATACAGGAGCAGATGACACACAGGTATATACTATATACAGGAGGAGATGACATACAGGTATATACTATATATAGGAGGAGATGACATACAGATATATACTATATATAGGAGGAGATGACATACAGGTATATACTATATACAGGAGAAGATGACACACGTATATACTATATACAGGAGGAAATGACATACAGGTATATACTATATAAAAGAGGAGATGACACATAGGTTTATAGAGGAGGAAATAACATACAGCAGGTATATACTATGTACAGGGGAGATGACATACAGGTAAAAACTATATACAGGAGATGACATACAGGTATATACTATATATAGGAGGAGATGCCATACAGGTACAGTTAGGTCCATATATATTTGGACATAGACAACATTTTTCTAATTTTGATGATAGACATTACCACAATGAATTTTAAACAAAACAATTCAGATGCAGTTGAAGTTCAGACTTTCAGCTTTCATTTGAGGGTATGCACATTAAAATTGGATAAAGAGTTTAGGAGTTTCAGCTCCTTAACATGTGCCACCCTGTTTTTAAAGGGACCAAACGTAATTGGACATTTGACTCCAAGGCTATTTCATGGATAGGTGTGGACTATCCCTTCGTTATGTCATTCTCAATTAAAAGGAACCTGTCACCTGAATTTGGTGGGACCAGTTTTGGGTCATATCGGTGGGGTTTTCTGGTGTTTGATTCACCCTTTCCTTACCCGCTGGCTGCATGCTGGCCGCAGTATTGGATTGAAGTTCATTCTCTGTCCTTCGGAGTACACGCCTGCACAAGGCAATATTGCCTTGCGCTGGCGTGTACTCCAGAGGACAGAGAATGAACTTCAATCCAAAATTGCGGCCAGCATGCAGCCAGTGGGTAAGGAAAGGGTGAATCAAACACCCGAAAACCCCGCCCATATGACCCAAAACTGGTCCCGCCAAATTCAGGTGACAGGTTCCCTTTAAGCAGATAAAAGGCCTGGAGTTGATTTGAGGTGTGGTGCTTGCATTTGTAAGGTTTTGCTGTGAAGTAAACATGCGGTCAAAGGAGCTCTCCATGCAGGTGAAACAAGCCATCCTTAAGCTGCGAAAACAGAAAAAACCCATCCGTGAAATGGCTACAATATTAGGAGTTGCAAAATCTACAGTTTGGTACATCCTGAGAAAGAAAAAAAGCACTGGTGAACTCATAAATGCAAAAAGACCTGGGCGCCCACGGAAGACAACAGTGGTGGATGATCGCAGAATAATCTCCATGGTGAAGAGAAACCCCTTCACAACAGCCAACCAAGTGAACAACACTCTCCAGGAGGTAGGCGTATCAATATCCAAATCTACCATAAAGAGAAGACTGCATGAAAGTAAATACAGAGGGTTCACTGCACGGTGCAAGCCACTCATAAGCATCAAGAAGAAAAAGGCTAGACTGGACTTTGCTAAAAAACATCTAAAAAAGCCAGCACAGTTCTGGAAGAACATTCTTTGGACAGATGAAACCAAGATCAACCTCTACCAGAATGATGGAAAGAGAAAAGTATAGCGAAGGCGTGATACAGCTCATGATCCAAAGCATACCACATCATCTGTAAAACATGGCGGAGGAAGTGTCTTGGCTTGGGCATGCATAGCTTACATTGGCACTGGGTCACTTGTGTTTATTGATGATGTGACACAGGACAGAAGCAGCCGAATGAATTCTGAGGTATTCAGAGACATACTGTGTGCTCAGATGTAGCCAAATGCAGCAAAACTGATTGGTCATCATTTCATATAACAAATGGACCATGACCCAAAACATAAAGCCAAAGCAACCCAGGAGTTTATTAAAGCAAAGAAGTGGAATATTCTTGAATGGCCAAGTCAGTCACCTGATCTCAACCCAATTGAGCATGCATTTCACTTGTTAAAGACTAAACTTCAGACAGAAAGGCCCACAAACAAACAGCAACTGAAAACCACCGCAGTGAAGGCCTGGCAGAGCATCAAAAAGGAGAAAACACAGCGTCTGGTGATGTCCATGAGTTCAAGACTTCAGGCAGTCATTGCCAACAATGGGTTTTCAACCAAGTGCTAAAAATTAACATTTTATTTAAAATTATTGAATTTGTCAAATTACTTTTTGTCTCCTTAAAAACAGGGTGGCACATGTTAAGGAGCTGAAACTCCTAAACCCTTCATCCAATTTTAATGTGGATACCCTCAAATCAAGCTGAATGTCTGAACTTCAACTGCATCTGAATTGTCTGGTTTAAAATTCATTGTTTTAATGTCTATTACCAAAATTAGAAAAATTTTGTCTCTGTCCAAATATATATGGACCTAACTGTATATACTGTATACAGAAGAGATGAAATACAGGTATATACCATATGCAGGAGGAGATGACACATAGGTATATACTATATACAAGAGGAGATGACATACAGCAGGTATATACTATATACAGGGAAGATGTCATACAGGTATATACTATATACAGGAGATGACATACAGGTGTATGCTATATATAAGGGAGATGACAAACATGTATATACTGAGGTGAAATGAGAGGTGTGAGGTGAAAATGAGAGGTGTGAGGTGAAAATGAAAAGGTGTGAGTGCAAAATGAGATGAGTGAGGGAAAATAGTGGAGTGATTGGAGAATGACAGATGTGAGGTCGAAATGACAAGTGTTAGGGGGAATGAGAGGAGTGAGGGGGAAAATAAGAGGAGTGAGGGGGAAAATGAGAGGTGTGAGGGAGAAAATGAGAGATGTGAGGGCGAAAATGAAAGATTTGAGGGGGAAAATGAGAGGCGTGATGGGAAAATAAGAGAAGTGAGGTGCTATAACTAACCACAGATATTTACTATGCCCAGGCAATGCTGGGCTCTTCAGCTAGTATAAACCTAAAATCGCAATATCCTATGAATGCCAACTGCAGGCTGTATTTCATAATAGAATCATCATGACAATCAGGGAGGACTTCAGCAGACCTCTGGCTGTCATAGCAACTGATCAGCAACCCGTGATCACTAAATGATCGCTCAGAAAGGTATATGCAATGATGCTTGCCAATTCCGGCAGTATTAAATGCTGCTGTCAGAGATTGCTGGTGGAATTTAACAGATTCTCTGCTGTGTGTGATTTCTGTCACTACTTTATATATTTTGAATTTCTAGCATTACTATCTTCATTCATGCTTATTGATTATAACTGGCATCATTATATACTTGAACGTTATTATCATTATCATCATTATCATTATCATCATTATCATCATCATCATTATCATCATCATCATCATCATTATCATCATTATCATCATTATTATCATTATTATTATTATTAGCACTAATCTGACTCCACCCCCCGTCCTTTGATAAGCAGTTCACTGTCAACAGACATTGTAAATACAGATCCTGGCGTGGTCAGGGTTAGCTTTTCGTAGCTGGCGTGGTCAGGGTTAGCTTTTCCAGATCCAGTAAATGGTAAATCTAAGAAGATTGTGTCACAACTGCTGCACCCAATAAGCTAAATGATACATAATTGAATTTATGGTCTTTTAATGTACATCATCCTGCTTTCAGATGAGATAGTAAAAACCTGCTGACTTATTCCCTTAAAAATGTAAAAAGTAGATAAGTTTAACAAAAAAGTAAAAAATAATAAAAATTCAAATTACATTTCTTTTTCCCAGTCAAAAATATAAATACATGTTTGAAAAACTGCATCTGAACAAAGTATATTCTGTAAAAATCTACATTCATTTAGCTGGTACAGTAAATGTTGTAATGAAAAAAAAATGAAAACAAATATGCTAGGATTTTTTTGCCACTGCAATTACTTCAAAATAAGCATTATCAAGCAATCAAACTATAGCATACAGTATATCCCAAAATTCTAGTGATAAAATGACAGTTTGCCATTTAAAAAAGAAAGCTCTCACACATACCATTGATCCATAATAAAAAAAAGTTATGAGTCTTTGGAGATAGCAAAACAAATCAATTGTTTTTCACAAGGTTCTTTATTTTCTTAAGTCATTAAAATTAAAAAAATGATTTTTATGTTTGGAATTATCATAATTTTACTGAAATGAATAATTATGTTGCATGGTCATTTTACTTCAGTATTAATGTTGTAAGATAAAAACACCCCTTTTCACAGCACTTTTTTCCCAGTGTCCCATACATTATATGCTAACATAAATAATGTCTTTCTAATCTACAATTACAAGACCTTATACTTCTATGTTGAGATCCATAATCTCACTGCTCTTACAGTTAAGAAATGCTGTCTGTGATTAAGATTAACAACTTTCCCACCTTATACGTATAGTTACATCTAAAGAGGGCTCCCCCTGTTTGCTGTGGGCTCTGGCGATGAGCCCACAACTTTTCTGGCACATGACAGCTGATCTTACCAGCTAACATGTTCCCCCAACAGCCGCAGGTGGAATTGCAATCTTCCCATGGCTGTTAGCATGTTAAATTTCACTGTCAATCTCTGCTCATCACAAACCCTGCCCATCGGCGCCCGTGTCACATGACCGTGGGTTGCCTATGGGTTGGCATAATAAGCTGTGGTCTGCTGGAGACCCAGTGGTTGTCATTGCCAGCTTTTTATTAGCGCAGCCCAGCAGTCGGCACTCATAGCAAGTGATCATTTAAGCTCTATAGAGCAGCGCTGCAGCCCTGCTCTATATAGGACAAGCGATCGGATGATCTATGGAGACTAGGGTTGAGCGAAATGGGTCGGTAATTTTCAGAAGTCGCCGACTTTTGGCAAAGTCGGGTTTCATGAAACCCGACCCGACCCCTGTGTGGGGTCGGCCATGAAGTCGGCGATCTTCTGAATCTGGAATCGGAATTCCGATACCGATTCCCGATATGTTTAAGATATCGGGAATTGGTATCGGAATTCAGATTTAAGTGTAAAATAAAGAATTAAAAATAAAATATCGCTATACTTACCCTCTGACGGGCCCTGGTACTAACCCGGAACCTTCCTTCCTTAGAATCAGCCTTCCAGGACCTCGCGGTGACGTCTCGGTGACGTCGCGGTGACGTCGCGGCTTGTGATTGGTGCGCGGCCGCCCATGTGACCGTGACGTCACCGGATGTCCTGGAAGGGCTGATTCTTAGGAAGGAAGGCTGCCGGAACGACGCAGGGCGTGTCCGAGAGTGAGTATATACCTAATAGGTATATACTCACCCTCGGCTTCGTTCCGGCAGCCTTCCCTCCTAAGAATCAGCCCTTCCAGGACCTCCGGTGATGTCACGGTCACATGAGCGGCCGCGCACCAATCACAAGCTGCGACGTCACCGCGACGTCACCGCGACATCACCGCGAGGTCCTGGAAGGCTGATTCTAAGGAAGGAAGGTTCCCGGTTAGTACCTGGGCCCGTCAGAGTGTAAGTATAGCGATATTTTTTATTTTAACCCCTTAACGACCGCCGATACGCCTTTTAACGGCGGCCGCTAAGGGTACTTAAACCACAGCGCCGTTAATTAACGGCGCTGTGGAAAAAGTGAATAGCGCCCCCCAGAGTCGGATTTTCTCTGGGGTCTCGGTTGCCGAGGGTAGCCGAGACCCCAGAGAACAGGATTCGGGGGGTTTTTACCGACCCCCGAGTTGCGATCGCCGGTAATTAACCGTTTACCGGCGGTCGCAACAAAAAAAAAAAAAACGCGATTTGCCGTTTAATTTCTCTGTCCTCCGATGTGATCGCACATCGGAGGACAGAGAAATGTGGTCCCCGATGGCCCCCAATAGCCCCCCAATACTTACCTACCTCCCCCGGTGCTCCTCGTGTCTCCTCATGGGCGCCGCCATCTTTTTTCCGGGAAAAAATGGCGGGCGCACGCGCAGTGCGCCCGCCGCCCGGCACCCGGATGTTCTTTGGGGTCTCGGCTGCCGGGGGTAGCCGAGACCCCAAAGAACATGATCGGGGTCGATTTGCACCGACCCCTGCTTTGCGATCGCCGGTAATTAACAGTTTACCGGCGACCGCAAAAAAAAAAAAAAAAAAAGCGATCAGTTATTTCTCTGTCCTCTGATGTGATCGCACATCAGAGGACAGAGAAATAGGGGGATTTGGGGACCCTATCATACTCACCCGGGGTCCCTGGGTCCTCTTCTGTCTTCTCCTGCCAGCCGGCTTTTTCATCATGGCGGGCGCATGCGCAGTGCGCCCGCCATCTGCTGCCATCTGCCGGCCGGCAGGAGAAGACAAGTTGGGGCTAAAATTAGGGTTAGGGTTAGGGTTAGAGTTAGGGTTAGGGTTAGGGTTAGAGTTAGGGTTAGGGTTGGGGCTAAATTTAGGGTTAGGGTTAGGGCTAGGGTTAGGGTTAGGCTACTTTCACACTAGCGTTTTTTGGCTTCCGTCGCAATGCATCGTTGGAGAAAAAACGCATCCTGCAAAAGTGCTTGCAGGATGCGTTTTTTCTCCATTGGCTTGCATTAGCGACGCATTGCGACGGATTGCCACATGTCGCATCCGTCGTGCGACGGATGCGTCATGCTTCGGCGGACCGTCGACACAAAAAAAACTACATGTAACTTTTTTGTGCGACGTGTCCCACATATTTCAGTGCCACGTGCCACGTATTTAAGTGACACGTGCCACGTATCAAAGTGCCACGTGCCACATATTTCAGTGCCACGTATCAAAGTGCCACGTGCCACGTATCAAAGTGCCACGTGCCACGTATCAAAGTGCCACGTGCCACGTATCAAAGTGCCACGTGCCACATATTTCAGTGCCACGTGCCACGTATCAAAGTGCCACGTGCCACGTATCAAAGTGCCACGTGCCACATCTTTCAGTGCCACGTGCCACGTATTTAAGAGACACGTGCCACGTATCAAAGTGCCACGTGCCACATATTTCAGTGCCACGTGCCACGTATTTAAGTGACACGTGCCACGTATCAAAGTGCCACGTGCCACATATTTCAGTGCCACGTATCAAAGTGCCACGTGCCACGTATCAAAGTGCCACGTGCCACGTATCAAAGTGCCACGTGCCACGTATCAAAGTGCCACGTGCCACATATTTCAGTGCCACGTGCCACGTATCAAAGTGCCACGTGCCACGTATCAAAGTGCCACGTGCCACATCTTTCAGTGCCACGTATTTAAGTGACACGTGCCACGTATCAAAGTGCCACGTATCACGTATTTCAGTGCCACGTATTTAAGTGACACGTATCACGTATAAGTGCCACGTGTCACGTATTTAATTGCCACATATTTAAGTGCCACGTATCAAGATTTTCCATGGAGAACAGACACATCCAGAGATATGTCTGCTCTCCACGGCTGCAGCAACACACTGACAGGAGCCATAGTTCCTGTCGGTGTGTCACTGCGCATGCGCGAGCGAGTTTACCGGCGGTCATTGACCCCGGCACTCTCGCTTAACGGCAGTGCTGCGTGGGAAAGTTCAACGCAGCTGTACTACTGTTAACCGAGACGCCGGAGTCATTGAACTCCGGAACAGTACGCGATACACTGCTAGGAGCTTCGCTCCTGGCAGTGTATCGCCGGAGAGCAGCCGATCGGCGTGGGACACTCGTTTTATGGATTCTGCGGACAGGGAGTATGAATTTGGTTTATTATTTTTGGATTTTTTCCTGGAGGATCGAGGGCTTCGCCTACAAGTGTGCTGTTGGTGAGTATATACTCTGTGTTATATGTTGTATGTACTGTGTGTCATGTATGTGTATTGTGTGTAGGTGTTTTGTGTAACTTTACAATTGTGCTAAGTCGCCGGACACAGGGACAACTCTCCCATCCTAATACCGGATGGGAGTAGTAGTCCCATACGGCGACTTAGCACAATGGTGGCACTAGCGTCGCATGGGGACACACACACGCACACACACGCACACACACGCACACACACACACACAGAAGGACTCCATGCTGCTTCACTGGGGGGCGGGGGCTTCCCTCTTCCTGTCCGACGTCACGTCCGGTCCTGGGTGTCAACCCCTCCGTACAAAGACGCCGACACCCAGGACAAAGGCGCTGTGTGTGGAAGGTAATATGGGGCCCTAGGGGGATACGCAGACACGCCGCTGCGTAAAGAATTGACATGTCAATTCTTTTTACGCCGGCGTGTTTGCAGACAAAAGCGCCGCGTTTTTTTGCGGTGTGTCTGAACGGCAAAGTGAATTTCTCATTCACTTTGCCGGCAGACGAAAATGACATTGCGCATTTTTGAAAAGCGCCCGCAAAATAGCGCTCAAAAATGCGCTATGTCTGAAAGTAGCCTAAGGCTTCTTTCACACTTGCGTCGGTACGGGGCGGTCGCAATGCGTCGGCCCGATGTACCGACGCACGTTGTGAAAATTGTGCACAACGTGGGCAGCGGATGCAGTTTTTCAACGCATCCGCTGCCCAGTCTATGTCCTGGGGAGGAGGGGGCAGAGTTACGGCCACGCATCCGCGGAAATGGCGGACGCGACGTACAAAAAAAAGGTTACATTGAACTTTTTTTGTGACGACGGGGGCTAAAGTTATGGTTAGGGTTGGGGCTAAAGTTAGGGTTGGGGCTAAAGTTAGGGTTAGAGTTGGGATTAGGGTTAGGGTTTGGATTAGGGTTGGGATTAGTGTTACGTTTGGGATTAGGGTTGGGATTAGGGTTAGGGTTGGGATTAGGGTTAGGGGTGTGTTGGATTTAGGGTTTTGATTAGGGTTATGGTTAGGGTTGAGATTAGGGCTGTTTTGGGGTTAGGGTTGTGATTATCGTTAGGGTTGTGATTAGGATTATGGATCGGGTTGAGATTAGGGTTAGGGCTGTGTTGGGGTTAGGGTTGGAGTTATAATTGGGGGGTTTCCACTGTTTAGGTACATCAGGGGGTCTCCAAACACGACAGCCAATTTTGCGCTAAAAAAGTCAAATGGTACTCCCTCCCTTCTGAGCTCTGCCGTGCGCCCAAACAGTGGTTTACCCCCACATATGCGGCATCAGCGTACTCGGGATAAATTGGACAACAACTTTTGGGGTCCAATTTCTCCTGTTACCCTTGTGAAAATAAAAACTTGGGGGCTAAAAATCTTTTTTGTTGGAAAAAAATATATTTTTTTATTTTCACTACTCTGCATTATAAATTTCTGTGAAGCACTTGAGCTTTCAAAGTTCTCACCACATATCTAGATAAGTTCCTTAGGGGGTCTAGTTTCCAAAATTTGGTCACTTGTGGGGGTTTCTACTGTTTAGGTACATTAGGGGTCTGCAAACGCAACATAACGCCCGCAGACAATTCTATCAAAGTCTGCATTGCAAAATGGCGCTCCTTCCCTTCCGAGCTCTGCCGTGCGCCCAAACAGTGGTTTACCCCCACATATGGGGTACCAGCATACTCAGGACAAATTGGACAACAACTTTTGGGGTCCAATTTCTCTTGTTACCCTTGTGAAAATAAAAATTTGGGGGCTAAAAAAATCTTTTTTGTGGAAAAAAAAATATTTTTTATTTTCACTACTCTGCATTATAAACTTCTGTGAAGCACTTGGGCATTCAAAGTTCTCACCACATATCTAGATAAGTTCCTTAGGGGGTCTATTTTCCAAAATGGGGTCACTTGTTGGGGTTTCTACTGTTTAGGTACATTAGGGGTCTGCAAAGGCAACATAACGCCCGCAGACAATTCTATCAAAGTCTGCATTCCAAAATGGCACTCCTTCCCTTCCGAGCTCTGCCATGCGCCCAAACAGTGGTTTACCCCCACATATGGGGTACCAGCATACTCAGGACAAATTGGTCAACAACTTTTGGGGTCCAATTTCTCTTGTTACCCTTGTGAAAATAAAAACTTGGGGGCTAAAAAATCTTTATTGTTAAAAAATATATATTTTTTATTTTCACGACTCTGCATTATAAACTTCTGTGATGCACTTGGGCATTCAAAGTTCTCACTACACATCTAGATAAGTTCCATGGGGGGTCTAGTTTCCAAAATGGGGTCACTTTTGGGGGGTTTCTGCTGTTTAGGCACATCAGGGGCTCTCCAAACGCGACATGGCGTCCGATCTCAATTCCAGTCAATTTTGCATTGAAAAGTCAAATGGCGCTCCTTTGCTTCCGAGCTCAGCCATGCGCCCAAACAGTGGTTTACCCCCACATATGGGGTGTCGGCGTACTCAAGACAAATTGTACAACAGCTTCTGGGGTCCATTTTCTCCTGTTACCCTTGGTAAAATAAAAATTTGGAGGCAAAAAGATCATTTTTGTAGAAAAAATGCGATTTTTTTATTTTCACGGCTCTACGTTATAAACTTCTGTGAAGCACCTGGGGGTTTAAAGTGCTCACCACACATCTAGATAAGTTCCTTAAGGGGTCTAGTTTCCAAAATGGTGTCATATGTGGGGGGTCTCTACTGTTTAGGCACATCAGCGGCTCTCCAAACGTGACATGGCGTCCGATCTCAATTCCAGCCAATTCTACATTGAAAAAGTAAAACGACACTCCTTCTCTTCCAAGCTCTGCGGTGCGCCCAAACAGTGGTTTACCCCCATATATGGGGTATCGACGTACTCAGGAGAAATTGCACAACAACTTTTGTGGTCTAATTTCTCCTGTTACCCTTGTGAAAATAAAAATTTGGGGGCAAAAAGATCATTTTTGTAGAAAAAATGAGATTTTTTATTTTCACGGCTCTACGTTATAAACTTCTGTGAAGCACTTGGGGGTTCAAAGTGCTCACCACACATCTAGATAAGTTCCTTGGGGGGTCTAGTTTCCAAAATGGTATCACTTGTGGGGGGTTTCCACTGTTTAGGCACATCAGGGACTCTCCAAATGCGACATGGCATCCGATCTCAATTCCAGCCAATTCTGCATTGAAAAAGTCAAACGGTGCTCCTTCACTTCCAAGCTCTGCGGTGCGCCCAAACAGTGGTTTACCTCCACATATGGGGTATCGACGTACTCAGGAGAAATTGCACAACAACTTTTGTGGTCTAATTTCTCCTGTTACCCTTGTGAAAATAAAAATTTTGGGGCAAAAAGATCATTTTTGTAGAAAAAATGAGATTTTTTATTTTCACGGCTCTACGTTATAAACTTCTGTGAAGCACTTGGGGGTTCAAAGTGCTCACCACACATCTAGATAAGTTCCTTGGGGGGTCTAGTTTCCAAAATGGTATCACTTGTGGGGGGTTTCCACTGTTTAGGCAAATCAGGGACTCTCCAAACGCGACATGGCATCCGATCTCAATTCCAGCCAATTCTGCATTGAAAAAGTCAAACGGTGCTCCTTCACTTCCAAGCTCTGCGGTGCGCCCAAACAGTGGTTTACCTCCACATATGGGGTATCGACGTACTCAGGAGAAATTGCACAACAACTTTTGTGGTCTAATTTCTCCTGTTACCCTTGTGAAAATAAGAATTTGTGGGCGAAAAAATCATTTTTGTGAAAACAAATGCGATTTTTTATTTTCACGGCTCTACGTTATAAACTTCTGTGAAGCACTTGGGGGTTCAAAGTGCTCACCACACATCTAGATAAGTTCCTTGGGGGGTCTAGTTTCCAAAATGGTATCACTTGTGTGGGGTTTCCACTGTTTAGGCACATCAGGGACTCTCCAAACGCGACATGGCATCCGATCTCAATTCCAGCCAATTCTGCATTGAAACAGTCAAACGGTGCTCCTTCACTTCCAAGCTCTGCGGTGCGCCCAAACAGTGGTTTACCTCCACATATGGGGTATCGGCGTACTCAGGAAAAATTGCACAACAAAATTTGTGGTTAAATTTCTGTTTTTACACTTGTGAAAATTAAAAAAAATGGTTCTGAAGTAAAATGTTTGCAAAAAAAAGTAAAATGTTAATTTTTTTCTTCCACATTGTTTTAGTTCCTGTGAAGTACGTAAAGGGTTAATAAACTTCTTGAATGTGGTTTTGAGCAGCTTGAGGGGTGCAGTTTTTAGAATGGTGTCACACTTGGTTATTTTCTATCATATAGACCCCTCAAAATCACTTCAAAGGTGATGTGGTCCCTAAAAAAAACATGGTGTTGTAAAAATGAGAAATTGCTGGTCAACTTTTAACCCTTATAACTCCCTAACAAAAAAAAAAATTGTTTCCAAAATTGTGCTGATGTAAAGTAGACATGTGAGAAATGTTATTTATTAACTATTTTTTGTGACATATCTCTCTGATTTAAGGGCATAAAAATACAAAATTTGAAAATTGCAAAATTTTAAAAATTTTCGCCATATTTCCATTTTTTTCATAAATAATCGCAAGTAATATCGAAGAAATGTTACCACTATCTTGAAGTACAACATGTCACGAAAAAACAATCTCAGAATCAGCGGGATCCGATAAAGCGTTCCAGAGTTATAACCTCATAAAATGACACTGGTCAGAATTGTAAAAATTGGCTCGGTCATTAAGTACCAAATTGGCTCTGTCACTAAGGGGTTAATTCTTTATTTTACACTTAAATATGGATCTCAGGGCCTGAAGGAGAGTTTCCGCTCCTTCAGACCCTGGGAACCATTGGAAACCCAATGCACTGCATTGGGTTTCGAGTTTCGGCCGACCCCGACCCTGACTTTTTTACAGGATCGGCCGATTTCACTCGACCCGACTTTTGAAAAAGTCGGGTTTCGTGAAACCCGACCCGATCCTATAAAAGTAAAGGTCGCTCAACCCTAATGGAGACTATTGAAGCAAGCATGGAGTAAAAATTATATATATATATATATATATATATATATATATATATATATATATATGTTCAAATCACCCCACCTTAGCCCCATTCAAAATAAAACAATGAATAAAAATACACATATTTGGTATTTTCCCCTTCAGAATCGCCAGATCTATCAAGATATAAAATTAATTAATCTGTTCGGTAAACAGCATAATGAGAAAAGAAAGTCAAAATGTCAGATTTTTTTTTTTCGGGTCGCCGCAACATTGCATTAAAATGCAATAACAGGCAATCAAAAGATCGTATCTACACCAAAATGGTAACAAAAAAGTCAGCTCGGCGCACAAAAAATAAGCCCTCACCTAGCCCCAGATCATAAACACTACGGGTCTCTGAAAATGGCAACTTTTTTTTTTTTTTAGAAACTTTGGATTTTTTTAAAAATAACCCCAAAAAACTGTTGAAAAATTCCACTTTCTTTTGCAATTTCACCACACTTTGATTTTTTTTCTTGTTTTCCAGTACACTGTTTGGCAAAAGCAATGATGTTGTTCAAAAGTACAACTCGTCCCACAAACATCAAGCCCTCACAAGCCCATATTAATGAAAAAGAAAAAAGTTATGGCTTTGGGAAGAAGTGGGCAAAAAAACAGAAACTCAAAAATGGAAAAAACTAAGGTCATGAAGGGGTTAAACATTTGCACTGTTGCAAGCCAAGCTCTAAAGCTGGGGTGGGGAATCTTTTTTCTACCAAGGGCCATTTGGATATTTATACAATCTTTTGGGGGGATGTACAAACTCCACCCACAAAGTACATCCTGACTATGGCACTGGTGTCAGAATGTTATCTTTCATTGCATGCCCTTCAGTGTTCCGAAGTGAACACTGTGTGTGTTTGCTAACAGAGCAAGAAGAAATTAATGAGCTGGTGGCAATCAAAATATAGCTCCCTGCCCAAGAA
Organism: Ranitomeya variabilis; assembly: GCF_051348905.1. Lineage (NCBI taxonomy): Eukaryota > Metazoa > Chordata > Amphibia > Anura > Dendrobatidae > Ranitomeya > Ranitomeya variabilis. Next base: position 1,074,411,516 of record NC_135232.1, on the reverse strand, counting down.
TGCCATCCCTGAAAATCTGCGCAGGGGCCTGATAAAAGGTCATCGAGGGCCGTAAATGGTCAGGAGCCTGAGGTTCACCACCCCTGTTCTAAAAGATACTTTGAAAGATCTTAGTTTTATCCCTTCATATTTCCCCAATAAGCCTGAGTTTTTCTAACTTGAATCCAAAGTTTGAAAGCCTGATAGCCTTGATACTGCAGATCATTAATTCCCACAATAATTTTGATCACTCTTCTCTGCACGTACTCTTGTTTAGCTCTGTCCTTTTAACCCCTTAACGACCGCCGATACGCCTTTTAACGGCGGCCACTAAGGGTACTTAAACCACAGCGCCGTTAATTAACGGCGCTGTGGAAAAAGTGTATAGCGCCCCCCACAGTCCGATTTTCTCCGGGGTCTCGGCTGCCGGGGGTAGCCGAGACCCCAGAGAACATCATTCGGGTCGGTTTTTACCGACCCCGCTTTTGCGATCGCCGGTAATTAACTGTTTACCGGCGATCGCAAAAAAAAAAAAAAATCCGGACTTGCGTTTCTTTCTCTCCCCTCTAATGTGATCGCACATTAGAGGGGAGAGAAATAGGGTCCCCCGAGCCCCCCACGGTACCTTATGTACCGAAAAAGTTCCCCCTCTGGTCCCCGACCCTCCTCCTTTCTCCTAGTGCTCCAAAATGGCGGGCGCATGAGCAGATGCGCCCGCCAGAACATAACTCCGGCCGCCAGAACTCAGCCTCCCCGCAGTGTATTGGGGTCGGTTTTTACCGACCCCTGGAGCGATCGCAATCCCGGGGGTCTTTACAGACCCCCGGGGTTGCGATCGCTGCATATTGTTTGTAAAAAAAAAAAAAAAGTTTGCTTTTCATTTCTCTCCCCTCTGATGTGATCGTACATCAGAAGGGAGAGAAATAAGAGTCCTCAGAGCCCCCCACCATACCTCCGGTGTGTCCCCCTGTCCCCGGTCCCAGGTCCCCGGTCCAAGGTCTCCAGCCCACAGCTCCCGGCCCCCCTTCTTCTTCTCTGCTGGAAGAAAATGGCGGGCGCATGCACAGTGCACCTGCCATGATCTGCCAGCAGAGACCCAGCAACCTGTGAGAATTTTCTCATAGGCTGCTGGGTTTTGATTACTGTGATATGTCCTATCACAGTGATCAAAACCCCTAATGTTTTATAAACATGGCAGCACTTGGGATGTACCTCTCTCTTCTCTCCTTGTAGTTGTTCTGGGAGAGAAGAGAGAGAGACTACATATCAAGCGCTGCTCTGTCAGTAATAAAAAAAGCCATTTCTATATCCGCCAGCATCAAATTTACCCACCCCCGTTCCCCGTAATCCCTGCGTCATAAGCAGGGGATTATAAAAAAAAAAAAAATAAAAAAAAAAATAAATAAATTATAATTTTTAAAAAATTTTTTTTTTAGGGTTAGGGTTAGGGTTAGGGTTAGGGTTAGGGTTGGAAATAAAATGGCCCGCAGAAGTTTCAGCGCGGAGCAAGCTTACAGCCTGCTTTGCTCCGGCAGCTCCGGCAGTGAAACAGAATCTGCCTCTGAAGCTGAGCAGCTTTCAGACAGTGATGACGACTCTTCGTCCACGGGATCCCCCGGCCCGATGGTAGCGGAGTCGGTCGTCACTGCTGAAGCTTCAGAGGCAGGACCAAGTACCGCAGTCCCCCCACCGCTGTGGTATAATGACACCTCATTTTCCCCTCAAATTCCCCCTTTTTCTGCAGTCCCTGGAATAAAAGTGAATGTCGCCAATTTTACCCCCATTGATTTTTTTGAAATTTTCATTAGCCCCGAAGTCCTGCAATTAATCGTCCACCAAACCAACCTATATGCCCGCCAGTATATTTCCCAAAAACCCAATGCCTTTCATTCCCGTTCCTGGATCCCCACAAATGTCCCCGAAATAAAAAAATTCTTAGGCCTCACCCTGAATATGGGTATAGTCAAAAAACCCACTCTCCGCTCTTACTGGGCAACAAAAGCTGTCCACTGCACCCCTGTATTTGCAGCAGTCATGACCCGAGTCCGTTACGAAGCCCTGATGAGATTCCTCCACTTTAGTGACAATTCCCAAGCCCTCCCAAGAACTGACCCCAACTACGATCGGCTAAATAAATTAAGACCCCTAATTTCCCTCCTAAAAACTTCCTTTCTAAATTCCTATACCCCAGAGCAAAATGTGGCAGTCGACGAGTCCTTGATGAGCTACAAGGGCCGTCTGTCATTCCGCCAATTTATTCCCTCCAAGAGAGCCAAATATGGCGTAAAATTATATAAAGCATGCGAGAGCTCATCAGGGTACACGTCCACCTTTTTAATTTATGAAGGTAGGGACCGCCAAATAAACCCCCCAAACTGCCCCCAGACAATTGGTATCCCAGGCAAAATTGTCTGGGAGCTAATGACGCCCTTTCTCAATCAAGGGTACCACGTGTATACGGACAACTATTACACGAGCATCCCCCTATACAAATCCCTCCATGCTGCAAATACAGGGGCCTGTGGGACAGTGAGGAAAAATAGAGTGGGGCTTCCGTCACAGTTGGTGTCCAGACGCTTGGAGAGGGGGGCGTCATTCTCACTTGCAAGCGACCAACTTCTTGCAGTGAAGTGGAAAGACAGGAAGGACGTCTTCATGCTTTCCACACTGCATACGGACACCACTGTGACGGTCAGAGAGAGGGGTGCCACCAGGGACAAAGAAAAACCTGTCTGCGTCACAGACTACAACAAACACATGGGTGGCGTAGACTTGTCAGACCAGGTTCTGCAACCATACCTGGTCAAGAGGAAGACCAGGGCATGGTATAAAAAGGTGGCAATCTATCTAATCCAAACTGCCACATATAACAGTTTTGTCCTATATAAAAAATCACAAGGACCACTTACGTTCCTGCACTTTCAGGAAAAAGTTGTGGAGAGCCTCATATTTGAGTCCATGGCACCGGGGGAAGCCTTCGACTCTGAGGATTCCCGGAGACTTTCAGAACGCCATTTTCCTCACCCTGTCCCTGTCACTCCCACCCAAAGGTATCCTCAAAAAAGGTGCAGAGTTTGCAGAAAGCATGGCAGACGGAGTGATTCCCGATTCTATTGCCCCACATGCCCATCCCAACCAGGCCTTTGTATCTCCCCCTGTTTTGAGACCTACCACACCACCTACAATTATTAGTTTGTTTTTTTTTTTCAATAATTTTTATTTTCTGCTTAGTGGCCCAAGTAGTACAATTTGGAACAATTGATAAATATTATTTTAATTAGTAGATCCCATTTTACCCCATTTCATAATTAATTCCAGAACTTGATCAATCCCATACCAAACTACTATCCCAACAAATTCTCATCCACGTACCCACGTCTGTACGCTCTAGAGTGTGGACCCCACAAATGTTCTTGCAAAGTCAGGTCATCTGAAAATTCTAGAACTTGATCAATCCCATACCAAACTACTATCCCAACAAATTCTCATCCACGTACCCACGTCTGTACGCTCTAGAGTGTGGACCCCACAAATGTTCTTGCAAAGTCAGGTCATCTGACAATTCTAGAACTTGATCAATCCCATGCCAAACTACTATTCCAACAAATTCTCGTCCACGTACCCATGTCAATAAGCGTTAGAATGTGGACCCCAGAAATGATCTTGAAAAGTGAGATCATCTGAAAATGAATTCTAGGACTTGATTACTCACAAACATTTTTGACCATTTTTTATGACTGTCTTGCTACACAAAACTTTGGCTTCCATTTATATTACTTATATTTATGTTGATGATACGGGCATGATCATTTTATTGTAGGATTTCTAAAAAAATTAGGAAGTTCCGTACTTATACACTATGGGCTTTACTTTATGGTTCTTGCCGAACCTCTGGTACCAGACAATACTTTCTATAGAGAACTGGTTGTTTTGTGCATATAGCGGTTCTGACCTTGGCGGGTGGGAGCTTGCTATGGTGTACCACGTCTATTGGCACATTTGTCCCCATATAGGGATTGATGGAGCTAAAAGGATGTTGTACGACCAGTCTCTGAAAGTGTCTGCCATTCTAGCCCTGATGGTGTTCTTTCATCTTTGGAACAAACTCCGATTTGCCACATAGTTGGCTGCATTTTCCTACACATTTTGCCCTTCATTGCAGTAGTTTATTCTTCCTGCTACAATATACGCAAATGCGGGACAACTGTTTTGTTAGCAAGACCAATTTTATAGTCAGCCAATGTGTTTTAGGAGCATGCCTCCCTCTGTGAGTAATAATTCCTGGAAGGATTTTCTTTTTTGCTCAATGTCTCTAGAAGCTTTGAATGGGTCCTGGATCTTCAATTTCAAATAAAGCCAAATTTGTCACATTGTGCCCCTTTCTGTCCACGCCCTGCCATTTGTCCAAACAGAACTTTTTGACTACATATGGGATATCGCTGCACTCATAATAAAGTGGGTAACGAATTGTGGGGTCCACTTTTTGATGTTATTTCTGAAAAAGTGAGACATTCAGGTCTAAAACAAGATTCTCGTGGAAAAAAATGAATTTTTTCAGTATGCCGACCTAATGTTATCAAACTCTGTGTCGTACATGTGGGTTCAAATTGCTCAATATACCCCTGATTAAATTCTTTGAGGGGTGTAGTTTCCAAAACAGGGTCAGTTGTGGGGGGTTTCTGCTGTTAGGCACATCTACAAACCCAAAATGGCGTCCGCTCTCACAATTAAGAGATTAAAAAGTCAAACGGCGCTCCTTCCCTTCCAAGCTCCGCAGTGCGCCCAAACAGAGGTTTACCCCCACATACGGGGTATCGACATACTCAGAACAAATTGCACAACAACTTTTGGGAACCAATTTCTCTTGTTGCTACCCTTGGGAAAATAAAAAATTGGGGGTGAAAAGATCATTCTTGTGAAAAAAAATGATTTTTAATTTTTTCGGCTCTACGTTATAAACTTGTGTGAAGCACTTGGGGGTTCAAAGTGTTGACCACACACCTAGATAAGTTCCTTAGGGGGTCTAGTTTCCAAAATGGGGTCACTTTTGGGGGGTTTCCACTGTTTAGGCACATCAGCGCCTCTCCAAACGCGACATGGTGTCCAATCTCAATTCCAGGGAATTCTATGTTGAAAAAGCCAAATGGCGCTCCTTCCCTTCTGAGCTCTACTGTGCACCCAAACAGAGGTTTACCCCCACATACGGGGTATCGACATACTCAGGACAAATTGCACAACAACTTTTGGGAACAAATTTCTCTTGCTACCCTTGGGAAAATAAAAAATTTGGGGTGAAAAGATCATTCTTGTGAAAAAAAAATGATTTTTAATTTTTTTGGCTCTACGTTATAAACTTGTGTGAAGCACTTGGGGGTTCAAAGTGTTGACCACCCACCTAGATAAGTTCCTTAGGGGGTCTAGTTTCCAAAATGGGGTCACTTTTGGGGGGTTTCCACTGTTTAGGCACATCAGCGCCTCTCCAAACGCGACATGGTGTCCGATCTCAATTCCAGGGAATTCTATGTTGAAAAAGCCAAATGGCGCTCCTTCCCTTCTGAGCTCTACTGTGCACCCAAACAGAGGTTTACCCCCACATACGGGGTATCGACATACTCAGGACAAATTGTACAACAACTTTTGGGAACCAATTTCTCTTGCTACCCTTGGGAAAATAAAAAATTGGGGGTGAAAAAATCATTCTTGTGAAAAAAAAATGATTTTTAATTTTTTCGGCTCTACGTTATAAACTTGTGTGAAGCACTTGGGGGTTCAAAGTGTTGACCACACACCTAGATAAGTTCCTTAGGGGGTCTAGTTTCCAAAATGGGGTCACTTTTGGGGGGTTTCCACTGTTTAGGTGCATCAGCGGCTCTCCAAACGCGACATGGTGTTCGATCTCAATTCCAGGGAATTCTGTGTTGAAAAAGTCAAATGGCGCTCTTTCCCTTCGGAGCTCTGCTGTGCACCCAAAAAGTGGTCCCCCCCCACATATAACATATCGACATTCTCCAGACAAATTGCACAACAAATTATGTGGTTCATTTTCTTTTTTTACACTTATGAAAATAAAAAAAATTGGTTCTGAAGTAAAATGTTTGTGAAAAAAAGAAAAATGTTCATTTTTTCCTTCCACATTGCTTTAGCTCTCGTGAAGCACCTGAAGGGTTAATAAACTTCTTGAATGTGGTTTTGCGCACCTTGAGGGGTGCAGTTTTTAGAATGGTGTCACTTTTGGTATTTTCAGCCATATAGACCCCTCAAACTGACTTCAAATGTGAGGTGGTCCCTAAAAAAAATGGTTTAGTAAATTTTGCTGTAAAAATAAGAAATTGCTGGTCAAATTTTAACCCTTATAACTCCCTAATGTTTTTTTTTTTTTCCAAAATTGTGCTGATGTAAAGTAGACATATGGGAAATGTTATTTATTGACCATTTTGTGTGACATATCTCTCTGATGTAAGGGAATAAAAATTCAAATTTTGAAAATTGCTAAATTTCCAAAATTTTCGCCATATTTCCATTTTTTTAATAAATAAACGCAAGTAATATCGAAGAAATGTTACCACTAACATGAAGTACAATATGTCACGAGAAAACAATCTCAGAATCAGCAGGATCTGTTGAAGCGTTCCCGAGTTATGACCTCATAAAGTGACACTGGTCAGAATTGTAAAAATTGGCTCGGTCATTAAGTACCAAATTGGCTCTGTCACTAAGGGGTTAAACTAGCACCCAAAATTTGGCACAGTTTTATTTGCATTGGCAATAGCTGCCTGCCACAGGTTATTGAAGACGAGTTTCATGTCCACCCACGTGCCCAAGAATTTTTCAGCGACAGTTTTACACAGTTTTTTAACATGTTGAACATAATTATACATTCTATTTCTTCTGCCTGAGTGCATGACATTACAATTATCTACATTAAACTTAAATTGTCATTTCTCAATCAAAGCCTTCAACTTATAAAATCCATCTTTAATATTAAGTTATCCTCCTTTGTGTAGATTACTTTGCAGAGTTTAATATCATCTGCAAAGTTTAAAAATCTATTCTGTATGCCCCCTACAAGGTTATTAAGAATTATGTTAAAAAGAACATGCGTCAATACTGACTCTACAGCAGAGGTGTCAAACTGCATTCCTCAAGGGCCGCCAACAGGTCATGTTTTCAGGATTTCCTTGTATTGCACAGGTGATAATTTAATCACCTGCACAGAATGATTCCAGCACCTTGTGGAATGCTAAGGAAATCCTGAAAACATGACCTGTTGGCGGCCCTCGAGGAATGCAGTTTGACACCTCGGCTCTACAGTACACCATTGTTAACTGTGGCCCAATCCAAGTGTTTTCCATTAATCACCACCATTTCCTTTCACTGAGCTAGTTGTTAACCCAAATACTATTATTTTCTCTTAATCCAATTACTTTAATTTTACTTATCAAGCTTTTGTGTGGCATCATGCTAAATGCCTTTGGAAGATCCAGATAGAGGATATCAATGGCAATGCCCCAGTTCAGTCTGGATCTTACCTCCTCATAGCAGCTGATCAAATTAGATTAACATGACCAATCTCTCATAAATCCACTTTAATGTTGGGTCATGGGGTGATTTATGTTAACATACTCAAGAATAGCATCTCCTAGATAACTATGAAATAATTTATCCACAGTAGAGGTTAATCTTAGAAGCTTAAAATTTCCATCCTCTTTTTTTCTTGCCTTTTTAAATATTGCCACCACATTTGCAAAGCATCAGAATTGTGGTACAGATCCTGTTGTTATGGAATTCTTGAATACTAGCAGTATTGGAGTTTTCATTCACCCCCCACATCTGATCATTGGCTCGCTCTTCTTATCTGCATCTCAAAAACATTTCTAGAATTCGCCCTTTTCTTACTTTCGACTCTGCAAAAACTCTTACTGTCTCACTTATTCTTTCTCGTCTGGACTATTGTAACTCTCTACTAATCGGCCTCCCTCTTACCAAACTCTCCCCGCTCCAATCTGTCCTGAATGCTGCTGCCAGGATCATATTCCTCACCAACCGTTACACCGATGCCTCTACCTTGGGCCAGTCATTACACTGGCTACCCATCCACTCCAGAATCCAGTACAAAACTACTACCCTCATCCACAAAGCACTCCATGGCTTAGCACCACCCTACATCTCCTCTCTGGTCTCAGTCTACCACCCTACCCGTGCCCTCCGCTCCGCTAATGACCTCAGGTTACTAATAATCAGAACCTCCCATTCCCGTCTCCAAGACTTTACACGTGCTGCGCCTATTCTTTGGAATGCACTACCCAGGTTAATATGATTAATCCCCAATCCCCACAGTTTTAAGCGTGCCCTAAAAACGCATTTGTTCAGACTGGCCTACCGCCTCAACGCATTAACCTAACTATCCCTGTGTGGCCTATTAAGAAAAAAATAAATGAATAAATCAGGCTCCTCGCATCATGTTCTCATACACTTTATGCAGTTAACAGCACTCTGTGTCTGTACTGCTATATACTTAGGCTGTTAACTGGTTCATGCAGCTTTACATGAACACCCGAGCCTTACACTATGGCTGGTCCAAATAACTAAAACAATTGTTACCATCCACCTCTCGTGTCTCCCCTTTTCCTCATAGGTTGTAAGCTTGCGAGCAGGGCCCTCATTCCTACTGGTATCTGTTTTGAACTGTGATTTCTGTTATGCTGTAATGTCTATTGTCTGTACAAGTCCCCTCTATAAGTTGTAAAGCGCTGCGGAATATGTTGGCGCTATAGAAATAAAAGTTATTATTATTATTATTATTATTATTATTATTTCTAACATTGTACTTAATTCCTGCAGTACTAGAGGGTAATATGTCATCTGGTAGAAATAGCAGTACAAATATCATAAAAATGACACCTGATACAACTGTTATAAAAAGAAAAAATGGGGATATTAAAATGTAAATTTTAACACATACTCTAAAAATAGCAGCTCCCACTACACACCCTCCAACATGGTACATTTTGTTGGTATACAGTTAGTATAATACAGCACAGATTGCATATAATGAAAAAGGAACAATAATAAATACAAAAGGATTTCACCGGAGGTATGCAAAGAAGTAATTTGACAGCTCATATATGTCCCTCATCAATGGTACTGGGAAACATCCAGATAACCACTCATCATCAATGACCTATGGAACCAAACGCTCTTTTTTATCAATCTTGTTGTAAGATTGTGAATAGAGATGAGCAAATATTTCAAAATCGCAAAATTTGAAATATTCACCTATTTAATCTCCGAATATTCACCTATTATAGCTGAACATCACTGAGTCAATGGGAAGCAAAAACAAACACATACACAACACAAACACTGGTCTTTCCCATGCAGGTGGCGCTGCGGTTCTGACTGGCAGTAACGTTACCACCGGTAGATCGCTACCGCTGTCAGAGCTCTGCGGGGTCACGCTGGCAGATGTCGGTGTGACCCCACAGAGATGCAGCAACCCACGGTAAAAAGCTAACTACAAGTAAGCAGGTACCGGCTGATCAGAGACTACTCCTCCCATCAGGCTACATCTGCTGTCTTACATAACAGTGATAGCAAGAGCCGCTGATGGGAGGAGTAGTCTTTCATCAGCCGGCACCTGTGCTCGAAGTTAAAAAAGCAAAACATGTAAATTAATTAAATACTTATTCAAATAAAAATAAAAAAACACATTATACTCACCTAACACCAAATAACTGATGTCCATGTCTACTTTAAAGAGTGTAATATAAAAAACAACAGATACTCAGCTTAATGCCCAATCCTCGATGCCCATGTGTCCTATAAAAAAAACAAAAAAATCTGATATTAATAGCCCAGGAAGGGGACATGGATATTGCCCCCCAGGCTAAAAGAATCAGCTCTAAGCCACCCCAGAAAAGGCGCATCTAAAGGATGTGCCAATGCAGGTACTTAGCCTCGCTCTTCCCACTTGTCCTGTAGCTGTGGCAAGTGGGGTGAAAGTTGGGGGGTTGATGCCACCTTTGCATTGTCAGGTGACATCAAGCTCAGAGTTTAGTAATGGAGAGGTGTCAATAAGACTCCTTCATTGCTAACACCATCATAATATTGTATAAAAATACACACATCCAGAATAAAGTCCTTTAATTGAAAGAAATACAGAGACTCCTTTCATCAATCTTAATGAAACCATACTTGCAGCATTGTCCATTCCACCCATGCCATTGTACCCTGCAAGATAATTAAAATAACAAACAACAATGTTTCTAACCTTTCCGATGAGAAGATGATAATCCATGTGTGCCATGATGAGTCTAGCTCTGCTACATCTAAAAGGTAGGCTACATGGTTGTATTTTAGTATACTTGTAGCCCCTTTACTATACATCTTATTAAAGGATACACGAAAACATATTATTTTGTAATCACCATTACCCAAGTAACCCCAACTCATACATTAGAAATTTTGTCAGACGTATTGGTTAAAATTAAGTCTTGAAATGCTCCGCTCTCTTGTTGGGTCCTGAGCCAGTTGAAAAAGGCATTTATCTTTTACTAGATGGTAGCCCGATTCTAACGCATTGGGTATTCTAGAATATGTATGTAGTTTACTTATGAAGATTTTAGAATAATACATTAATACACAGGATTCGGCCGGCCGTGACCAATTAGCGAAGCGTGGTTCAAATCTTACGTCAATTCGTGGCCGGACTGCGCCTGTCGCTGATTGTTCGCGGCTGGCCATGTAGTATATAACAGCCCACGTAGTAAATAGCACAGCCACGTAGTATATTGCACAGCCATGTAGTATATTGCACAGCCGTGTAGTATATAGCACAGCAACGTAGTATGTAGCACAGCCACATAGTATATAGCACAGCCCACGGAGTATATAACACAGCCCACGTAGTGTATAACACAGGCCACGTAGTGTATAACACAGGCCACACAGTGTATAACACAGCCCACGTAGTGTATAACACAGCCCACATAGTATATTGCACAGCCCACGTAGTATATAGCACAGCCCATGCAGTATATTGCACAGCCCACGTAGTACATTGCACAGCCCCTGTAGTATATTGCACAGCCCACATAGTATATAGCAAAGCCCACGTAGTATATTGCACAGCCCACGTAGTAAATTGCACAGCCCATGCAGTACATTGCACAGCCCATGTAGTACATTGCACAGCCCACGTATTATATTGCACAGCCCATGTATTATATTGCACAGCCCACATATTATATTGCACAGCCCACGTAGTATATTGCACAGCCCATGCAGTATATAGCAATGTGGGCATCATATCACTGTTAAAAAAATAATTAAAATAAAAAATAGTTATATACTCACCTTCCGTTGGCCCCGGATCCAGGCGAAGCGGTTACCAATGCTCCTCGCACGCTCAGGTCCCAAGAGTGCATTGTGGTCTCGCGAGATGATGATGTAGCGGTCTCCCGAGACCGCTACGTCATCATCTCGTGAGACCGCAATGCATGGAGCGGTCACCGGAGCGTCGTGAGGAGCGGGAAAGGCCAGTTCTGAATCCGAGGGGCCGACGAACGGTGAGTATATAACGATATATTTTTTTAATTATTTTTAACATTAGATCTTTTAACTATTGATGCCACATAGGCAGCATCAATAGTAAAAAGTTGGTCACACAGGGTTAATGGCAGCGGTAACGGAGTGCGTTACCCACGGCATAACGCGGTCCGTTACCGCTGCCATTAACCCTGTGTGAGCGCTGACTGCGGGGAGGAAGGAGTGGCCATTTTGCCACCAGACTGTGCCCGTCGCTGATTGGTCATGGCCATTTTGCCGCGACCAATCAGCGACTTGGATTTCCATGACAGACAGAGGCCGCGACCAATGAATATCCATGACAGACAGAAAGACAGACAGAAAGACGGAAATGACCCTTAGACAATTATATAGTAGATTATTTATCTTTTATTATAGTAATAAAAACAGTTTCATAAGTCCCTCATTTTTCAGAAAATATGAATGATAACACCAAAACTTTTCCTTCACTCATGGATAGTGCTTGGTTGAAGCCATTTATTGTCAAACTACTGTTTTCTCTTTTTAAATCATAATGACTGCCCAAAATATTCAAATGACCCTGATCAAAAGTTCACATACCCCATTTTTTAATATGATGTATTGCCCCCTCAAATATCAATGACAGCTTGAAGTCTTTTGTGGTAGTTGTGGAAGAGGTTCTTTATTTTCTCAGATTATAAAACTTACTACTCTTCTTGGTAAAAAGCCTCCAGTGTTAGGAGTCGAGTTCCTGCCGCTTCACAGGGGGAATCTTGAACCATGTCTGCTGCGGTCTCTCATTCTGCATCAGCTGCAGTGATGCCTGCTCAGCAGAGATGTCGGTCCCAGTGTGTCGCTCAGTCTGATTCTGTGCAAAGGGTTACTGCTGCCTTTCCAGGCTCTGCCATTGCAGCCTGTACTGTTCAGTGGCAAGCATATGTCTCTGGGACTAAGTCCTGCTTTTCCCCTTCTGAGCATGCCCAAAGGAAGAGCTCTCAGTGGAGGTCTGGGGTCACATGTTCAGGTACTACAGTAGCTCCTATTGGTCCTCTATGAAGGTCCTGAAGTTGCTCAGTTACTATAGCAGTTCTCATTGGTCCTCTAGGAAGGTCCTGAACTTGCTGCAGCTATAAAATGTTTGCATGACCGCACGGCCATGCGCTAGTATACACTTGTTTACGTGTGTTTTGAGTGAAAGTCACTCTTTAATCATCCCCTCCCTTATGTTTGAATGCTCGCGTAAGGAGGATGATTGTAATCTAGCGCCCAACTTGTTATCAATACAAGTACACAAACAGCGTCTATTACTGTGACCGCCAGTGCGGTGCTGTGCGCTATCATCACTCTTTCCAAACCCAAGTCTGGGTGGTTAGTGGCGTCCGCCAGTGCGGCACCGCATGCATTCTCGTGCTACTTTATTATTTCTGTTACGTGCAGTACTGCGGCCCTGTGATGCAACAGGGTTCGCTTCTTTCACACAGGGTGAAGCTAACCCGTGTGTGTATCCTCATTGTACCGCCATATAGTCTGTAATTGCTTAGCAGCAGGTTCTATCTCTGCATGGTGGAAACCGGGCTGCGAACATGCCTTATTCCTTTGCTCTAATTATTTGGTGCTTTCTGCTAGCCCTACCAACCAGTTCCTGTAAATTATTGGGCTGTCTAGTATGAACTGCACGCTTGAGATCTGCATGAACATGCATTCATGTTTCCTTTAACTTTGACCAAGTTTCTTGTGCCTTTGTAGTTCACATATACCCAAAACATTAGCGATCCACCTCCATGCTTTACAGTAGGAATGGTGTTTCTTTCATCACAGGTCTTGCTGACCTTTCTCCTAATATAAGGTTTATGGTTGTGGCCAAAAAGTTAGATTTTGGTATCATCACCCCAAATTACCTTGTTCCATAAGTTTTGAGGCTTGTCTCTGTGCTATTTTGTGTATTGCAGGCATACTTTGTGGCATTTGCGCAGTAATGGCTTTCTTCTGGCGACTCGACCATGCAGCCCATTTTATCAAGTGCTTCCTTATTGTGCAACTTGAAACAGCCACACCGCTAGTTTTCAGAGTCCTGTATTTCAGCTGATGTAATTTGTGGGTTTTGCTTTGCATCCCAAACAATTTTCCTGGCAGTTGTGGATCACATTTTTGTTGGTGCACCTGACCATCATTTTGTTTTTACAGAGCCCCTGATTTTCCATTGTTAATCACGAAAGTGAAAATTCTGCCGGGGTATTTAAACTTTTGAGAACAACTGTATAACCCTCCCTCCCATTTATTTATTTGAAAATTTCAGAACACCCTAGGAACCTGTAAACTAACAGTCCAGTTATAGCTGTTTTACAGCCATGTCTCCATTATCACCACAATATCATAATTTTCTTTCAACAATATTAATTGGATTTTTCTGTTTCTGTATCAACTGTTATAACCTCTCCCCCATGTTGTCTGAACTTTCATTACCCAGATCGCTAGCTACACTATCTTCCCCAGCTGAACAGTAATTTCCCTTCCCTAGTCCATAGTTTAAACAGTCCTCCACTTTCAAGTCATTCTTTCTCTCAGCGCAGCTGTATCCTTCCCATTGATATGTAGTCCCTCCCTAGCTTAGAGCCTATAATCAACTGAGAAGTTTAGCAGGAACCCAAAGCCCTCTTTACTACACCCACTGTTGAGTCACTTTTTCACTGCACTAATCTCCCACTTTCTCATTAGTGTGCCATTTCGTACAGGTATTAATGCAGTGAATTCTACTTTTGAGATCGTTGTCTTAAAAAGGTTGGCCACTACTCTATCACAGTTACTGGTTTTGACACAAATGCTTAAATATAATGACCCTAAAGATCGACTCATACCTTTCTGCCAAATTTCATGTTTTTTATGCCTTTCTGCTTATCTTCCTGTGCCTTGGCATCAGTTCTACAGTCACAGTCATTGCTTCTTCAGAGTTTTCTACTCTTTTTTGACTACACTTATCATCATTTTTTGTGTTAAGCTGCAAACCGGCAGTGAGCACAAATCTGTAACTTTGACTGAACCCCTTCCACTGCAGGGAGTGTTGTGAACACACACGGACACGGACACGTGTGTGTTTCACAACCCTCCCTGCAGCACATAAGTTATGTCCGAATAAATTTGATGGTTCATCACCAGTGAGTGCGCTTTACTTTTTTCTATTTTTGGTTTCCTATATGAACTGTTTGAAAAGCGGAACCCAGGTGGAACCTTTTTTGATAAAAAGGCAGTACACGGTCATTACAGCAAAATGGAAGTTAGAGGCACAAAGGTCTAACTAATTACGGTGGTGCAGATGTTTTTTTTTCTTTTTTGTTTGGATAGCTTAGGTTGAGGTAACGTTTTGACCCAGCCTGGATCTTTCTCAAACCTTGCTAAGATCAGCTGTGTTGAGAGTGTGAGGAAGCTGCTTGCTTGAAAGAGAGGGCTCAAAATGTCCCAATAAGGGCATAGCCATGGGTGTCCGAGTGGTTTGGTGTACAACCCCTGGCAAAAATTATGGAATCACCGGCTTTGGAGGATGTTCATTCAGTTGTTTAATTTTGTAGAAAAAAGCAGATCACAGATATGGCACAAAACTAAAGTCATTTCAAATAGCAACTTTCTGGCTTTAAGAAACACTTAAAATAAATCAAGAACAGAAAATGTGGTAGTCGGTAATGGTTAGTTTTTTTTAACCAAGCATAGGGAAAAAATTATGGAATCACTCAATTCTGATGAAAAAATTATGGAATCACCCTGCAAATTTTCATACCCAAAAATAACACCTGCATCAAATTAGATCTGCTCGTTAGTCTGCATCTAAAATGGAGTGATCACACCTTGGAGAGCTGTTGCACCAAGTGGACTGACATGAATCATGGCTCCAACACGAGAGATGTCAATTGAAACAAAGGAGAGGATTATCAAACTCTTAAAAGAGGGTAAATCATCATGCAATGTTGCAAAAGATGTTGGTTGTTCACAGTCAGCTGTGTCTAAAATCTGGACCAAATACAAACAACATGGGAAAGTTTTTAAAGGCAAACATACAGGTAGACAAAGGAAGACATCAAAGTATCAAGACCGGAAACTTAAAGCAATATGTCTCCAAAACAGGAAATGCACAACAAAACAAATGGGGAACCAATGGGTGGAAACTGGAGTCAATGTCTGTGACCGAACTGTAAGAAATTGTCTAAAGAAAGTGAGATTTGCATACATAAAAGCTAAACGAAAACCATCATTAACACCTAAACAGAAAATAAGAAGGTTACAATCGGCTAAGGAAAAGCAATCGTGGACTGTGGATGACTGGATGAAAGTCATATTCAGTGTTGAATCATGAATCTGCATAGGGCAAAGTGATGATGCTGGAACTTTTGTTTGGTGCCATTCCAATAAGATTTATAAAGATGTCTGCCTGAAGAGAACATGCAAATTTCCACAGTCATTGATGATATGGGGCTGCATGTCAGGTAAAGGCACTGGGGAAATAGCTGTCATTACATCTTCAATAAATGCAGAAGTTTATGAGGATATTTTGGAACCTTTTCTTATCCCATCAATTGAAAGGATGTTTGGGTATGATGAAATCATTTTTCAAGATGATAATGCATTCTGCCATAGAGCAAAAACTGTGAAACATTCCTTGAAAAAAGACATATTGTAACAACTCTGCTGGCATCATGGCATGGCCTCTCATCTCTCACACTATCTTACCCACTGCTCCAGGTCATATTGTGATTTCTGTTTCTTGCCAGCTCCATATTCTGTGCCTCTGCTCTCTGCTTCCTGGCTGTGTGCATAGGGGGGTGGCGCCTGAACTCTCTGGTTCTTATAGGAATCAGGTGCACCTTTCTAATCTGTTCCTGACCAATTACCAAGAGGCCTCCAGTATTTAGTGCAGCTCCACCCAGTGGACTGGGCCTGTGCAATGTGTTAACTCAGTTTGTGTTTTGCTTCTGAGCTGCCAGGCCTTGCTTTGTGTCTTGCCTTCTCTGAAGGCTGTTCTCCTTGCTTTGCCTTGTATCTTGTTTGTCTGCCCTCCAGGAAACTGAATATCCTGGTCCCTGTGTCTTTGTTCTTATACCTTGTCTTGTTCCATTACCTTGTCTGAACTTTGTCCTATCTCTGTCTCCTTGTCTGTGGTTTCTTTCCCTGCAGTGCCTCTCTGCTCTGCTCTCGGCTCCGCACTCTGCGACCTTGCTTTGCTCTTGTCTCTGCACTTTGTGCCTTTGCTTTGCACTTGGCTCTGCACTCTGTGCCTTCACATCGCTCTTGGCTCTGCACTCTGTGCCTTCACTCTGCTCTTGGCTCTGCACTCTGTGCCTTTACTCTGCTCTTGGCTCTGCACTTTGTGGTTCTACTCTTGTCTCTCTTTGAGCTTTACCTCTGCTCCACACTCCTGCGGTTCTGCTCCATTCTACTCTGCTCCGCTCCTGTTGCTGCAGTAATCTCTTGCTGCAGCTCCTATCCTTAGCCTTGTGGTTCTCTTCCTGTGTGAACAGGTCCCAACCTGTTCTATCATACTCTTTTACTTCCGGCTTGTTTCCATACCTGCACCTCTTGTGTGAACAGGTCCCTACCTGTTCCTTCATACACCACACCAACTTGCCCTGTGTCTCTGCCATACCTTCCAACCCTGTGTCTCTGCCGTACCTGCCTGCCCTGTGTCTCTGCCATGCCTGCCAGCCCTGTGTCTCTGCCGTGCCTGCCAGCACTGTTTCTCTGCTGTGCCTGCCAGCCCTGTGTCTCTGCCGTGCCTACTAGCCCTGTGTCTCTGCCATGCCTGCCAGCCCTGTGTCTCTGCTGTGCCTTCCAGCCCTGTG
Source organism: Ranitomeya variabilis (assembly GCF_051348905.1). Classification (NCBI taxonomy): domain Eukaryota; kingdom Metazoa; phylum Chordata; class Amphibia; order Anura; family Dendrobatidae; genus Ranitomeya; species Ranitomeya variabilis. The sequence continues at coordinate 1,074,394,165 of NC_135232.1, read as the reverse complement.
TCTCTGCCGTGCCTGCCAGCCCTGTGTCTCTCCCATTCATGCCAGCCCTGTGTCTCTGCCAGCTCTGTGTCTCAGCCGTGCCAGCCTACTTGTCTGAGTTTCATCCGTGCTCATATGCTAGTCCTGCCTGATGCCCGCACCAATCCTGGTGTTCCTGTTTCCCAAGTGGGATCAACAGCCACAGCCAGACACTACCCTGGAGTAGCACCTGGCAGCTGCCTGCCGCACAAGCCTGACCTCACCATCAGAGGCTCCAGTGAAGACCAAGGCAGCTGTCGTAGTCCCGCCCCTTCCAGGGTAGTCTGGTTCATGGCACAGTGGGGCCACAGACCCCCTGAGCTCACGACCACCAGTCAGGGCATGAGCGTGACACATATAATGTCAATGTCATGGCCTGCAAATGGTCCGGATCTCAATCCAATTGAAAATCTTTGGTGGAAGTTGAAGAAAATGGTCCATGACAAGGCTCCAACCTGCAAAGCTGATCTGGCAATAGCAATCAGAGAAAATTGGAGCCAGATAGAAGAAGAATACTGCTTGACACTCATTAAGTCCATGCCTCAGAAACTGCAAGCTATTATAAAAGCCAGAGGTTGTGCAACAAAATACTAGTGATGTTTTGGAGTGTTTTTTTTTTTTCATGATTCCATAATTTTTTCATTAGAATTGAGTGATTCCATAATTTGTTCCCTATGCTAGGTTAAAAAAGTAACCAACACTGACTACAACATTTTTTGTTCTTGATTTCTTTTAGTGTTTCTGAAAGCCAGAAAGTTGCCATTTGAAATTATTTTAGTTTTGTGCCATGTCTGTGATCTGCTTTTTTTCTACAAAATTAAACAACTGAATGAACATCCTCCAAGGTCGGTGATTCCTTAATTTTTGCCAGGGGTTGTAGAATGCACCATGCATGTCTAGTGATCTTCACACTTTTGGCAAAAATCTTATGAGTATGGCTGATTACTCTTTCCCTGCAAAGTGGGACAGGAAGCTATGTGTTGTGGATGAGCGTGTTGCTTTGGCTCCAGAAAAAGGCAAAGTCGCACCTTCCCTGCCATCTACATGCACCATCATCAGCACTTCCACTTCCCTTGTCCCTTACCGTACACCTTACCAATTTTTAAATTGCTAGGACTCTGGAAACCAAGTTTCCTTGATTGTTTGAAAGTACATTTTTTAATTTTGTTACCTGTAGCAGGTCAAGCTTTTTTAAAAAATGTTAAATCGCTTTAATTTTACACAAAGCACGTGAAACTGTATGGATGAAAATACAGTAAATTTTTTCACAAAAAAAAGATGTGGTCACCTGCAGCTATATATTTAGCAATGGACTGCAAAGCCCTAAGTTCTGCCTAGAAGCTGTATTCAGCCACTTTCCCCTTTCCAACTGTCCCAAGTCTAAATGCAGAATACATTGCATAGAAACAGCAAAGCGCAAAGATTAGCCCTAAGAAGAACTTTTAGTATGATGGTTCAGAAAAAGTATCACCACTAGAGGACTGATTCCGAAAACTGTGCACACAGAGGCCTGAACAACTACTATCTCCCTCCAAAAAGAACATAAGAACTGTCCCTGAGTTGTGTTAATGACTGTGTCAATGGTGTCAGTGTGCCGAGTGGGCCAATGCAGTCCTTTAATAACCTCTCTTGGGATAATGAGACCAGCCAATCACAGTACTGCCACTACCACGATGGCTAAGGCATTACAGTGATTTTCAGGCAATCCCCACATGTTTATTGGCTGTGTAACAGGCAAAAAACATGTGGGGCTGAGATTTGAGCATTCAATCCCAGCACCAGCCAATGTTTGTCCAGTGCCGAGCATAGTCAACATGTAGATACCCGAGGAATATCCGAATAACGCCGAACACGTTTGATCGTCACTAGTTTTCAATGGTGTTGTGCTTTAAATGACAACTAATATTATAAATGAGAAATCACGTTATCTGCTTACTTACATTTATTTTGTCTAAAGATAAGTAACCATATAGTAAAAAAAATGTACAATATTAAGAGACATCTGGATAAGAGTAAATACTTTTTTCAGCACTGTATGTTCTTTAAATAAACAAAGCGTAGAAAAAGAAAAAAAGGAGTATAATGAATCATTGTTTCTAAAACATTCATCAAGTTAAAAGCAATCTTTCAAGCAGCAATATCTTTTTGTAAATTTGAAACAATTCATTACATTTAATTTAATGTAGCATTGCAAGAAAAACAGAAAATGATCTATCAAATTAAAAGAAAATACCTCTGATTATAAATCATTTTCTGTTCCAGGCAACACCACAGATGAACTGAAATACATAAACATCAAATATAATCCAGAGGGTTTATTGTAGGGAAATATTGTGAAGATTGATCAGAATACAACATCCTTGTATACAAGTTATGTTATGTCCAGAATTATTGTTATATGATTTATCTACTAAGCAGACAGAAAGAAAGGAAGGGAATATCCAGCACATCCATCCAGTGTAAGTAAAATATCCAAAATGTATTAGAAGATTTTAAAAGGGATTAAAAGAAGAGAGAGAGACCCTCTCTGCCTGACGCGTTTCTGGCGCACCACGGCGCCCTTAGTCATAGGAACTAATACCATACAGATGAACAGGTTTATATATAACAATGAACCAATTACAGACATGGCAATCAATTACATTGAGGAAAGCTGCAGCTAAACGCACATGACAAAAAGTTTTTTTCTTTATCGCAAACATATTGAAATTGCATGGATATATACTTTAAATTGCCGCAAAGTCTATCTGTCAGTTCAATATATATAAAAAAGATAATTCCTGTAATTCATACCATGTGGATGTTTGGTGTCTAAAGTCAAAATCCAAAAGGCTTCCCGCAGTGCCAATTGTTTTTTCCAATCCCCACCTCTAGGTGACTGACTAAGGCTAGTTTCACACTAGCGTTTACCTGATCTGCGGCGGGCTGCGGACTTCCTCCGTGAAGCCCCACCCCCGCCGCACCTCCGCTGCTAGCTCTGCCTACTTCTGCATGCGGCTTGTGTACCTATATTTAACATTAGGTACACAGGTCATGCCGCAGTATGCAGATGGTGCCGCATGCGCCGTTTTGACGATGCGGCGACCATCGTAGACGCAGCCATGTAGCATTTTTTTTTTCCGCATCGTCAAAACGATGCATGCGGCACCATCCGCATACTGCGGCATGACCCGCGTACCTAATGTTAAATATAGGTACACTGGTCGCATGCAGAAGTAGGCGGAGCTAGCGGCAGAGGTGCGGAGGGGGGCAGGGCTTCACGGAGGAAGTCCGCAGCCCGCCGCAGATCAGGTAAACGCTAGTGTGAAACTAGCCTAACCCTTTCAATGCCAAAGAATGAAAAATCTGATAGGTCTCCATTATGTGCAGAAATGAAATGTTTCGTAGCCCCAGAATAACCTGAATTATTATTATTTATATTCGCTATATGTTCTGAAATTCTTTTTTTTATTTTCCTTGTAGTGTAGCCTATATAGCATATATTACAAGCCTTACATTTTATGCAGTATACAACGTGGTCTGAATCACAATTAATAAATGATTTTATATTATAAGTAACATTGTGATTCGAGGAAAAAGTAGTTCTTTTGTTATCTGCAAATTGACAGACATTACATCTATTTCCAGAACATTTGAAAAATCCTTTTATTGATAACCATGATGTGGGAGTTTTTTTTCTGGCGCACCATACTGGGAGATAGAATATATTTCCCAGTGTGCAACCTCTCCTAGCCACTACTCTGCATCCATTTTGAAGAATTGTACACAAGGATTTGTCTTGATTAACTACAGGAAGATATTTAAGAATGATCTGTCTGATTTTATTATATTGACTGCTGTAGGCAGTAGAAAAAGTAATCTGCGTTTCAGAAGCGGCACTTGCATTTTCATTTTCAGAATATAGTAAATCAGCATGTGAAATTTTGGAAACATGTTTGAATGCATGTTTTATGTTAGATTGTTTATATCCCCTATCAAGTAATCTATTACAAATGACACGACTCTCCTTGTGGAAATTTTCCTCACTGGAGCAAATTCTTCTCACTCTCGTGAGCTCACCCCTAGGAATGGCATGAATGGTGTGACGAGGGTGTGCACTTGAAGACATCAGGATCGTATTACCAGAATTGTCTTTTCTGTAGAGGGAAGTATTAACTCTATGTGTTGTGTTACTACCTGTGAGGAGCACATCCAAAAATGAAACCTTATCCGATGGAATGCCGCCAGTGAAACGCAGGTTACATTTGTTATCATTCAAATAGAAGATAAAATCAGGAAGATTAGTCACACCCCCTTGCCAAATTAGCAAAATATCATCCACAAATCTCCCTTACCAATTAAGGTATGGGAGGAATGAATTATCATCTGTGAATATATAGATTTCTTCCTACCATGCCATAAATAAAACAGCTAAAAATGGAGAGAATTTAGACCCCATAGGAGCACCCATGGTCTGAATAAAGTACTCATTCTGAAACATTAAAAAATTATGCTTAAGTAAATAATGTAGTGATGCAAGAATGAACCATTTCAATGAATCTGAATAACTACTGTACTTGTTTAAATGGTGTTCAATCGCTGTCATGGCCAGAGAGTGGGGAATGCATGAATATAAATTTGTGACATCACAAGTTACAAAAGAATAATTGTGACACCATTGAAAAGTATCAAAAACCTTTAGAACTGTTGAGGTATCTTTAAGATACCCTGGAATTCTTGGAATTAAAGGCTGGTCTTTTCTTTTATCCCTTTCATCAGCTCGGCTGTGTTGTGAGCTTTATCACCTAAACAGATGATCTTCAGCAGAGCGTGCTGCCACTTTGCCAAGGCAGTGCTGCAAATGTCCTAGCAGGGGAGTAATGGGGAGGCTAGTTCTGCTGAAGGTGAGCAGGAGGAGGAGGAGAGACAGGAAGTGGAATACGAGGAGACAGAAATTCTGATGAAAGTTTGGCCCGCTATTCTTGGTGTGGGTAAGATGTGTGATGTCCCAGCTTCTGACTCTGTTCTAGACTCCACCAGGTTAACCCAGTGAGCCATCAGGGAAATGTAGCATCCCTGTCCTCAAGAACTTATCCATGTGTCTGTGGTTAGGTGGACCTTCCCTGTTACTGCGTTGGTCAGAGCACTACTGACAATGTGCAACACTTGCTTATGTAATGCGGGGACAGCACTCCGGGAAAAATAGTGTCGGATGGGAATCCAGTACCATGGGGCTGCCATCGCCAAGAGGTCGCGGAATAAGTCAAAATGGCAACATTTCCACGGCTATCAATTTTGCAACGTGGATGTTTAGCATTTGGGTCTGTGGGTGGATGGATGGATATTTCTACTTTCTAGTAAAGTCGAGGGCAGGGTCAATGGAGTGCTGCTTCATGGTCAGCAGATTGGGAAGGCCGTAACATAGTGGAAGGTGCGGTGGTTTCACCATCATACACAGTTTTGTACCCAGGCGTTCCACCCACCTACTGGGGTGCTTGGCTGCCATGTGCTTTTAAATGCTAGTGGTGCTCAGGTTGGCAGTGTTCTTTATTCTTCTTAGCTTGGTTTGGCAGATACTGTAAATTACAGTTGATTGATCTCAAGGACTTAAAAAAAAACTGCCATAAAGGGGAAAAAAACACTCTTGGCCTGTTGTATAGCCAAGTGCGGGGGTTCTGTGGAACAGTTGACCAGGATTTTCCTCTGGGCAAACAACTACCTCTTCTTGACTGTTTTGTTGCTACAGATCCAACCTTTCTTCACTGCTGTGCTCGTTTGGTGTGTCAATGTGCCAAGTTGGATCAGTTGTCTCATCATCGACCATGTCCACACCCTCTTCCTAGTCCCCCCTCCAGCCTGAGATAGGGGCCTCCCTTTACAGGTTCCCCCCTGATCCCCAGTCCAGGAGTGGTGTGGTGTTAGATGCTAGTGGGTGGGTCCTGGATAGTGCCCCCTTCCTTACCCACGAGCGGAGTACCACACCTCAGGCTCAGGTGCAGTACCTCTGTGGCGACTGGACCCTCAGGGGCGCTACACTTGAACCTCAAAACAAGAACCTGAGCAATAGGAATCACTCGGTTCATTGTTAGGTGTCGAGTTCCGACCGCTGCACAGGTGGAATCTCGAACCACCTCTGCTGTGGTCTCTCATTCTCCTCCAGCGGCCGCAGCCTGCTCAGCAGAGACATTGGTCCCAGCACCTGGCTCAGGCAGATACTGTGCATTTGGTTACTGCGGTCCTTCCAGGCTCAGTCATTGTAACCTGCACTGATCAGCGGTGAGCAGGTGCTCCTGGGACTGTCCTGCTTTTCTTCTTCTGAGCATGCCCAATGGACAACATCTCATTGGAAGTCGGGGGTCACATGCTCAGGTCCTGTGGCATCTCCTATTTGACCACTAGGAAGGTCCTAGAGTGCTTCAGCTATAAAAGGTTCACATGGCCGCACAGCCATGGGCTAGTATTAACCTGTAATTGTGTGTGTGGCTGTATGCCTGTTCTGGTGATTGCTCCTTAATCATTCCCATTCCTAGAGTTGTTGAATGTTTGTGAATGTTGGAGCTACCTATCGCCTGACAGTGCTATCCATAGCACAAGAGCACGATCCTTAATGTGCCTAACCAGTGACTGCCAGTGCGGGGCAGTGCGCAATTAGACCACTTTCCAAACCCTTGTAAGGGTGGTTAGTGGCGTCCACCAGAGCGGCGCTGTACGCACTCTGCAATAATCTTTAATTAGTCCTGACAACCAGTCAGTGTAGGGTGGGAACTCCCACTTGTTCTCAGCATCTGACTCAGGGTGTCCTCAGGCGTGGGCTCAAAAGCCACTGAGTGTCAGAGCAGGATCAATCACTAGCATAGTGGGGGTGAATTTCAGGGATCCCACTAGCGTTCATCTGCTGCACCCTGTGTCTGCTAACAGGGCACAGCATTTCCTTAGTCTCCCTGTGACTCTGTGAAGCAACAGAGTTCGCATCAATTCATACTGGGTGACGGAACCCGAGTTTTGTCCGGTGTAGTACCGCCATATAGTGTCGCCATTACCTAGCAGCAGGTTCCATCTCTGCACGGTGGACCCGGGCTGTGAACGCACCTTTTATTATCTTTATATTTATTCGGTGCGTTCCGCCAGCCCTAACAATATGTTTCCTGGGACTCTTGATGGTGTGAAGAAGAAGGATCAGGTTGAGGATTCAGAGGCCCAGTCTCTTCTGTACTGAGACTGGACCGTGTGGAAGACTTTGTGGCGCTGCTTGTCAACACTCTGTAGCCTTTGTCTTCCTCACACTTTTATAGGTTTGTAAGTGGTGTAGTGTGCTGATCAAATTTTGACAGGAACCTAGAATGAGATACAGTAACCTTCAGATCTGTCACATGGCCTTGGTGGGCACCACCACATCCACATCCCTTAATGTCATCCTTTCTCATATTGAATGCAATATGCTTATGAAAAAAACAATACTGACTGTTTTTCACAGGTACTTTTACAAAGGTCTTATGTACAAATTCACTGTATCTAGCAATGTGTGGCTATATTTTTGGAGCTCATAGCTTGATTATACACGCCAACAGCAGACTGAACTAAATTGCAGTTAAATAGTCACATTTGTGTATCTCTGCAGGCTTTGCGCCAGTCGCACAACTTCTAGATAAGGATACGCTATTTTTAAACAAATAGAAAATTATGTTATTTTCAATCAACTTGCTGATACACTCCAAATGTGAAGTAATAAAGATTATTGCTGCTGCTAAATTGTCATGTAAGATTATCTCTTCTTGATTTTCACCAGTCGCACAACTGCTAGATAAAGATTCTGCATTTTTAAAACTAATAGAAAATTATGATTTTTTTCAATCACCTTGCTGACACACTCCAAATAAAGAATAATGAAGATTGTTGCCCCTGTTAAATTGTCACATAAGTTTATCTCTTCCCAGATTGTGCCAGTCGCACAACTGCTAGATAAAGAAACCCTATTTTTTAAACCAATAGAAAATTATGATTTTTTTCAATCGCCTTGCTGACACACTCCAAATGTGCAGTAATGAAGATTATTGCCCCTGCTAAATTGGCAAGTAATATTATCTCTAGCCAGATTGTGCCAGTCACACCACTCCTAGATAAAGATACTGTATTTTTTAAACCAATAGCATATTATGATTTTTTTAGATCGCCTTTGCTGACACACTTCAAATGCAGAGTAATGAATATTATTGCCCCTGCTAAATTGTCACATAAGATTAGCTCTACCCAGATAGCACCAGTCGCACAACTGCTAGATAAAGATACAATATTTGTTAAAACAATGGAAAAATAAATTATTTTTAGATCACCTTGCTGACATACTCCAAATGCGGAGTAAGTCCGGAGTCACACTAGCAAGGAATACGGATGAGTGCTATGCGATAAAACATCTCATGGTACTTGAACTGCTGTTAATCTATGGGGCAGCTCCCATCACCATTTTTTTTCTCACCCGCATTATACGTGTGAGTGAAATCGCAGCATGCTGCAATTGTCACCGATTCTCGGCCGAGTCTTGGCGCACTCGCACCCGTATAACTGTATGGGTGCGAGTGACACAGCGCACATCACTTAGATATCATCCGAGTGCTGTGCGATATACACCAACGCCGCCCATGGATGAGATAGAGAAATTTGTTTCTCTGCCTCCTCCGCAGCTGTGCTCCGATTCTCTCTGTGCAAGAGCCTCTGAGCACAGTAGCATGACACACGGCTCCTGCTCGCATCAGATGCCAGTGTGACCCCGGCCTAATGAAGATTATTGCCCCTGCTAAATTGTCACTTAAGATTGTCTGTCCCCGGATTGCGCCAGTCGCACAACTGGTAGACAAATAATAGGTATTTTAAGCAATAGACAAGAAATATTATTTAATAATTAGATATTAAAATGCAAATCAAAGAGAAGAATAGGAAGCTATATGGCATAAAATTACTAAATTTTATTGAAACAATTAATTAAAAAATAATTAAAAAGTAATTATTTAGGGACAACAAATGCAAAATAAGCCACTATGAGAGGGTAATATGTCGAATATACACTCACTGGCCACTTTATTAGGTACACCTGTCCAACTTCTTGTTAACACTTAATTTCTAATCAGCCAATCACATGGCGGCAACTCAGTGCATTTAGGCATGTAGACATGGTCAAGACAATCTCCTGCAGTTCAAACCGAGCATCAGTATGGGGAAGAAAGGTTATTTGAGTGCCTTTGAACGTGGCATGGTTGTTGGTGCCAGAAGGGCTGGTCTGAGTATTTCAGAAACTGCTGATCTACTGGGATTTTCACGCACAACCATCTCTAGGGTTTACAGAGAATGGTCCGAAAAAGAAAAAAAATCCAGTGAGCGGCAGTTCTGTGGGCGGAAATGCCTTGTTGATGCCAGAGGTCAGAGGAGAATGGGCAGACTGGTTCGAGCTGATAGAAAGGCAACAGTGACTCAAATCACCACCCGTTACAACCAAGGTAGGCCTAAGAGCATCTCTGAACACACAGTGCGTCGAACTTTGAGGCAGATGGGCTACAGCAGCAGAAGACCACACCGGGTACCACTCCTTTCAGCTAAGAACAGGAAACTGAGGCTACAATTTGTACAAGCTCATCGAAATTGGACAGTAGAAGATTGGAAAAACGTTGCTTGGTCTGATGAGTCTCGATTTCTGCTGCGACATTCGGATGGTAGGGTCAGAATTTGGCGTAAACAACATGAAAGCATGGATCCATCCTGCCTTGTATGGAGCATCTTTGGGATGTGCAGCCAACAAATCTGCGGCAACTGTGTGATGCCATCATGTCAATATGGACCAAAATCTCTGAGGAATGCTTCCAGCACCTTGTTGAATCTATGCCACGAAGAATTGAGGCAGTTCTGAAGGCAAAAGGGGGTCCAACCCGTTACTAGCATGGTGTACCTAATAAAGTGGCCGGTGAGTGTATAAGTGGAATGAAATGTATCTGTGTACGTAAGGAGTTAAAAATAACTTCCAAGAAAAAAATACATATAGACCAAACAGTTTAGCTTTGTAAGAGGTAAAAAGATTCACATAACACTTTAAAAAATATGACAGATGACTGAAATTGTGGTCATGCCCTTATCAAAGATGGTATTATGTACTGGGACTAAACATGTCCATATAAGAGCAGCAACATAGACAAGGACAGAATGAATTAGCGAGAATGTGGTGTAAAACATATGTGTAAATAGGTGAAAGAGTCAAAAGGACATGAATAGGAAAGGGCAAGTGAAATAAGTATGTTGTCACATTACCTTTAAGTGGCTGCAACACCCCGACGTGCGTTTTGCTTTTAGCTTTTTCCCCTTAGAAAAAGCCAAACGTGAAACACACATAGGGGTGTCGCAGCCACTTAAAGGTAATGTGCCAACATACTTATTTCACTTGCCCTTTCTTATCCATGTTCTCAATCAATTGGGATTGCCATCATCAAATTGATATGCTGCTGCTTTGTTCAATGTAGAATTGTGTCATGAACAAAATTACAACACGAGTGATCTTTTGGTTTACAGTGCCTTGCGAAAGTACTCGGCTCCCTGGAACTTTTCAACCTTTTCCCACATATCATGCTTCAAACATAAAGATACCAAATGTAAATTTTTGGTGAAGAATCAACAAGAAGTGTAACACAATTGTGAAGTTGAACAAAATTTATTGGTTATTTTAAATTTTTTGTGGGAAATCAAAAACTGAAAAGTGGGGCGTGCAATATTTTATTTGGCCCCTTTAACTTAATACTTTGTTGCGCCACCTTTTGATGCGATCACAGCTGCAAGTCTCTTGGGGTATGTCTCTATCATATTTTTACATTGAGAGACTGAAATTCTTGCCCTTTCTTCCTTGGCAAGCAGCTCGAGCTCAGTGAGGTTTGATGGAGATCGTTTGTGAACAGCAGTTTTCAGCTCTTTCCAAAGATTCTCGATTGGATTGAGATCTGGACTTTGACTTGGCCATTCTAACACCTGGATACTAGGGTTGAGCGAAACGGGTCGATCATTTTCAAAAGTCGCCGACTTTTGGCTAAGTCGGCGTCTCATGAAACCCGATCCGACCCCTGTGCTTGTCGGCCATGCGGTACGCGACTTTCGCGCCAAAGTCGCGTTTCAATGACGCGAAAAGCGCCATTTCTCAGCCAATGAAGGTGAACGCAGAGTGTGGGCAGCGTGATGACATAGATCCTGGTCCCCACCATCTTAGAGAAGGGCATTGCAGTGATTGGCTTGCTGTCTGCGGCGTCACAGGGGCTATAAAGGGGCGTTCCCGCCGACCGCCATCTTACTGCTGCTGATCTGAGCTTAGGGACAGGTTGCTGCCGCTTCATCAGAAGCAGGGAGAGCGTTAGGCAGGGTCCACTAACCACCAAACCGCTTGTGCTGCAGCGATTTCCACTGTCCAACACCACCTTCGGTGTGCAGGGACTGTGGAAGCTATTTTTTTTTTTTTTTCCCCTCAGCGCTGTAGCTCATTGGGCTGCCCTAGAAGGCTCCGTGATAGCTGTATTGCTGTGTGTACGCCACTGTGGAAACCAACTGCTTTTTTCAAAGCACATATCCTCTTGTTCCTTCCTTTCTGCACAGCTATCTTTTCTGTTTTTCCACACTTTTTATTTAATTTGTGCATCAGTCCACTCCTATTGCTGCCTGCCATACCTGGCTTACATTACTGCAGGGAGATAGTAATTGTAGGACAGTTTTTTTTTTTGTTTTGTTTTTTTTTTTTGTGGGAGATTAAGATTGGCATTTCTGCTACAGTGCCATCCCTGTGTGTGCCATCTCTCACTGAGTGGGCCATAGAAAGCCTATTTATTTTTTCCGTGATTTGTGTTCTAAAATCTACCTCAACACAAAAACAGTACATCAATCAGTGGGAGAAAAATATTGGCCTCAGTCAGGGCTTGTGTGCCACTGCTGTGTGTGCTATCTCTCATTCAGTGGGCTATAGCAAGCCTATTTTTTTTTTTTTTTTTTAATATTATTTGGTTTCTAATTCTCCCTGAAAAAAAAAAAAAAAACCTAAAAAAACAGTGGGAGAATAATATTGCCCTTTCAGCTTGTGTGCCAGTCTTGACTCCTGGGTGTGCCACCTCTCTCCCTCTCATTCAGTGGGCCATAGAAAGCCTATTTATTTTTTTTTTTAAATATTATTGGGTTTCTAAAGTCTCCCTGAAAAAACAAAAAATACATAAAAAAACAGTGGGAGAGTAATATTGCCCTTTCAGCTTGTGTGCCAGTCTTGACTCCTGGGTGTGCCACCTCTCTCCCTTTCATTCAGTGGGCCATAGAAAGCCTATTTATTTTTTCCGTGATTTGTGTTCTAAAATCTACCTCAACACAAAAACACTACATCAATCAGTGGGAGAAAAATATTGGCCTCAGTCAGGGCTTGTGTGCCACTGCTGTGTGTGCTATCTCTCATTCAGTGGGCTATAGCAAGCCTATTTTTTTTTTTTTTTTTTTTTTTAATATTATTTGGTTTCTAAAGTCTCCCTGAAAAAAAAACAAAAACATAAAAAAACAGTGGGAGAGTAATATTGCCCTTTCAGCTTGTGTGCCAGTCTTGACTCCTGGGTGTGCCACCTCTCTCCCTTTCATTCAGTGGGCCATAGAAAGCCTATTTATTTTTTGGTTTTTTTAATATTATTTGGTTTCTAAAGTCTCCCTGAAAATAAAAAAAAAAAATACATAAAAAAACAGTGGGAGAGTAATATTGCCATTTCAGCTTGTGTGCCAGTCTTGACTCCTGGGTGTGCCACCTCTCTCCCTCTCATTCAGTGGGCCATAGAAAGCCTTGTTTTTTTGTTTTTTTTTTAATATTATTTGGTTTCTAAAGTCTCCCTGAAAATAAAAAAAAAAAACATAAAAAAACAGTGGGAGAGTAATATTGCCATTTCAGCTTGTGTGCCAGTCTTGACTCCTGGGTGTGCCACCTCTCTCTCTAATTGTGGGCCATAGAAAGCCTATTTATTTTTTGGTTTTTTTAATATTATTTGGTTTCTAAAGTCTCCCTGAAAATAAAAAAAAAAAATACATAAAAAAACAGTGGGAGAGTAATATTGCCCTTTCAGCTTGTGTGCCAGTCTTGACTCCTGGGTGTGCCACCTCTCTCCCTTTCATTCAGTGGGCCATAGAAAGCCTATTTATTTTTTGGTTTTTTTAATATTATTTGGTTTCTAAAGTCTCCCTGAAAATAAAAAAAAAAAATACATAAAAAAACAGTGGGAGAGTAATATTGCCATTTCAGCTTGTGTGCCAGTCTTGACTCCTGGGTGTGCCACCTCTCTCCCTCTCATTCAGTGGGCCATAGAAAGCCTTGTTTTTTTGTTTTTTTTTTAATATTATTTGGTTTCTAAAGTCTCCCTGAAAATAAAAAAAAAAAACATAAAAAAACAGTGGGAGAGTAATATTGCCATTTCAGCTTGTGTGCCAGTCTTGACTCCTGGGTGTGCCACCTCTCTCTCTAATTGTGGGCCATAGAAAGCCTATTTATTTTTTGGTTTTTTTAATATTATTTGGTTTCTAAAGTCTCCCTGAAAATAAAAAAAAAAAATACATAAAAAAACAGTGGGAGAGTAATATTGCCCTTTCAGCTTGTGTGCCAGTCTTGACTCCTGGGTGTGCCACCTCTCTCCCTTTCATTCAGTGGGCCATAGAAAGCCTATTTATTTTTTGGTTTTTTTAATATTATTTGGTTTCTAAAGTCTCCCTGAAAATAAAAAAAAAAAATACATAAAAAAACAGTGGGAGAGTAATATTGCCATTTCAGCTTGTGTGCCAGTCTTGACTCCTGGGTGTGCCACCTCTCTCCCTCTCATTCAGTGGGCCATAGAAAGCCTTGTTTTTTTGTTTTTTTTTTAATATTATTTGGTTTCTAAAGTCTCCCTGAAAATAAAAAAAAAAAACATAAAAAAACAGTGGGAGAGTAATATTGCCCTTTCAGCTTGTGTGCCAGTCTTGACTCCTGGGTGTGCCACCTCTCTCCCTTTCATTCAGTGGGCCATAGAAAGCCTATTTATTTTTTGGTTTTTTTAATATTATTTGGTTTCTAAAGTCTCCCTGAAAATAAAAAAAAAAAATACATAAAAAAACAGTGGGAGAGTAATATTGCCATTTCAGCTTGTGTGCCAGTCTTGACTCCTGGGTGTGCCACCTCTCTCCCTCTCATTCAGTGGGCCATAGAAAGCCTTGTTTTTTTGTTTTTTTTTTAATATTATTTGGTTTCTAAAGTCTCCCTGAAAATAAAAAAAAAAAACATAAAAAAACAGTGGGAGAGTAATATTGCCATTTCAGCTTGTGTGCCAGTCTTGACTCCTGGGTGTGCCACCTCTCTCTCTAATTGTGGGCCATAGAAAGCCTATTTATTTTTTGGTTTTTTTAATATTATTTGGTTTCTAAAGTCTCCCTGAAAATAAAAAAAAAAAATACATAAAAAAACAGTGGGAGAGTAATATTGCCCTTTCAGCTTGTGTGCCAGTCTTGACTCCTGGGTGTGCCACCTCTCTCCCTTTCATTCAGTGGGCCATAGAAAGCCTATTTATTTTTTGGTTTTTTTAATATTATTTGGTTTCTAAAGTCTCCCTGAAAATAAAAAAAAAAAATACATAAAAAAACAGTGGGAGAGTAATATTGCCATTTCAGCTTGTGTGCCAGTCTTGACTCCTGGGTGTGCCACCTCTCTCCCTCTCATTCAGTGGGCCATAGAAAGCCTTGTTTTTTTGTTTTTTTTTTAATATTATTTGGTTTCTAAAGTCTCCCTGAAAATAAAAAAAAAAAACATAAAAAAACAGTGGGAGAGTAATATTGCCATTTCAGCTTGTGTGCCAGTCTTGACTCCTGGGTGTGCCACCTCTCTCTCTAATTGTGGGCCATAGAAAGCCTATTTATTTTTTGGGTTTTTTAATATTATTTGGTTTCTAAAGTCTCCCTGAAAATAAAAAAAAAAAATACATAAAAAAACAGTGGGAGAGTAATATTGCCCTTTCAGCTTGTGTGCCAGTCTTGACTCCTGGGTGTGCCACCTCTCTCCCTTTCATTCAGTGGGCCATAGAAAGCCTATTTATTTTTTGGTTTTTTTAATATTATTTGGTTTCTAAAGTCTCCCTGAAAATAAAAAAAAAAAATACATAAAAAAACAGTGGGAGAGTAATATTGCCATTTCAGCTTGTGTGCCAGTCTTGACTCCTGGGTGTGCCACCTCTGTCCCTCTCATTCAGTGGGCCATAGAAAGCCTTGTTTTTTTTTTTTTTTTTAAATATTATTTGGTTTCTAAAGTCTCCCTGAAAATAAAAAAAAAATACATAAAAAAACAGTGGGAGAGTAATATTGCCATTTCAGCTTGTGTGCCAGTCTTGACTCCTGGGTGTGCCACCTCTCTCTCTAATTGTGGGCCATAGAAAGCCTTTTTATTTTTTTCCTTCATTTGTGTTTTAAAATCAACCTCAACACAAAAACACTACATCAATCAGTGGGAGAAAAATATTGGCCTCAGTCAGGGCTTGTGTGCCACTCCTGTGCGTGCCATCTCTCATTCAGTGGGCCATAGAAAGCCTTGTTTTTTTGTTTTTTTTTTAAATATTATTTGGTTTCTAAAGTCTCACAGAGAAAAAAAAAAAAATAAATTAGGTGGGAGATTAATATTGACATTAGTGCTTGAGTGACAGTCCTGCGTGTGTGTCATCTCTGTGATTTGGTGTCACAGAAAACAGAGTGTGTAACATTGTGCCTGATTTTCCTTGTGGTCTCACCAACCTGTTAAGGGATATTGAAATCATACTGAAGTTATAGCTCACCGTGTAAGTTGTTTGACAGCAACAAATAAAGTTAGTTTGGTTACGATTTTTAAACAATGAGGAAGTCTGGTGCAAGAGGTCGTCGTGGGCGTTCATTGTCAGCTGGTAATGATGGTAGTGGTAGTGGAGCATCAGGTGGTCGTGGGGATAAAAATATTCCACCTAAGTCTGGAGCTGTGGAGCCAGTTTCGTCGTCAGGCTACACAAGGCCTCGAACGCTCTCTTTTCTGGGAGTAGGAAAACCGCTTTTAAAGGCTGAGCAGCAACAGCAAGTTTTGGCTTACATTGCAGACTCAGCCTCTAGCTCTTTTGCCTCCTCTTCCGAAACTGGTAAATGTAAAAGCAGCGCGTCGCTTGTGGATGTTCACGGTCAGGGACAAGTCGCTTCCTTGTCCTCCTCAGCAAAAACTACAACAAGAGAGAAGGATGCAGCAGGCGACACAACGGGTCACTCCATGGAGCTCTTTACACATACCGTCCCTGGCTTAGAAAGTGAAACATTTAACAGGCCATGCCCATTACAAGTAGATTCTGACATGGAGTGCACTGATGCACAGCCACAGCCAGAGTACTATGCTGCTCCTTTGACTCAGACCACCACATTGCCCTCTCAGGGTACAGATCCACAATCAGACCCTGATGAGACTATGTTGCCCCGCCACGAACGCTATACCACCGACCGACACAGTGACACAGACGAAGTTGCACACGAGCTCGAAGAGGAGGTAATAGATGACCCAGTTATTGACCCCGATTGGCAGCCATTGGGGGAACAGGGTGCAGGCGGCAGTAGTTCAGAAGCGGAGGTGGAGGAGGGGCCGCAGCAGGCATCAACATCGCAACAGGTTCCATCTGCCGGGCCCGTATCTGGCCCAAAACGCGTGTCAAAGCCAAAACCTGTTGGAGGACAGCGTGGCCATCCGGTTAAAGCTCAGTCTGCAATCCCTGAAAAGGGATCCGAGTCTAGGAAGAGTGCAGTCTGGCATTTTTTTAAACAACATCCAACTGATCAGCGCAAAGTCATCTGTCAAAAATGTTCAACTAGCTTAAGCAGAGGTCAGAATCTGAAAAGTCTAAATACTAGTTGCATGCATAGACACTTAACCACCATGCATTTTCAAGCCTGGACTAACTACCAAACGTCCCTTAAGGTTGTAGCACCCTCGGCCAATGAAGCTAGTCAGCAACGCAACATCCCTTCCGTCACTGTAAGGCCACCATTTTCCGCACCACCGGCAGTATCTGTGCAGGTTTCTTTGCCAGCCAAAAGCAGTCAGGGTCAGGGAATCACCAGTTTAGTAGGAGGAAATATTGCATCTAGGGCACCGGCGGAAACAATACCGTCTCCAACCGTCTCTCAGTCTGCCATGTACACCGGCACACCCGAAAGTTCCACGATCTCCTGCTCTCCAGTCCAGCTCACCCTACATGAGACTCTGGTTAGAAAAAGGAAGTACTTATCCTCGCATCCGCGTACACAGGGTTTTAACGCCCACATAGCTAGACTAATCTCGTTAGAGATGATGCCCTACCGTTTAGTTGAAAGCGAAGCTTTTAAAGCCCTGATGGAGTACGCTGAACCACGATACGAGCTACCTAGTCGACACTTTTTTTCCAGAAAAGCCATCCCAGCCCTGCACCAGCATGTTAAAC
The DNA here is from genome assembly GCF_051348905.1 of Ranitomeya variabilis. Classification (NCBI taxonomy): domain Eukaryota; kingdom Metazoa; phylum Chordata; class Amphibia; order Anura; family Dendrobatidae; genus Ranitomeya; species Ranitomeya variabilis. The sequence continues at coordinate 1,074,376,694 of NC_135232.1, read as the reverse complement.
AGCGCATCGTCCATGCACTTAGGCAATCTGTGAGTACAAAGGTGCACCTGACTACAGATGCATGGACCAGTAGGCATGGCCAGGGACGTTATGTGTCCATCACGGCACACTGGGTGAATGTGGTGGATGCAGGGTCCACAGGCGACATCAATTTAGGGACAGTTGTGCCTAGCCCACGGTCTAGGAAACAGTTGGCTGTAGGCGTTCGCACCCCCTCCTCCTCCTCCTCGTCCTCCTGCAGAAGCTACAGCTCTTCCACAGAACGCAGTCGGCCAACCACTCCATCGGCAGATGACACTGTTGCACACCAGTTGTCCCATTATGGGCCAGCTACTGCCAAGCGTCAGCAGGCTGTATTGGCTATGAAGTGTTTGGGCGACAACAGACACACCGCGGAAGTTCTGTCCGAGTTCTTGCAACAAGAAACGCAGTCGTGGCTGGGCACAGTAGATCTTGAGGCAGGCAAGGTAGTGAGTGATAACGGAAGGAATTTCATGGCTGCCATCTCCCTTTCCCAACTGAAACACATTCCTTGCCTGGCTCACACCTTAAACCTGGTGGTGCAGTGCTTATTGAAAACTTATCCTGGGTTCTCCGACCTGCTCCTCAAAGTGCGTGCACTTTGCTCACATATCCGACGTTCGCCTGTACACGCCAGCCGTATGCAGACCTATCAGCGGTCTTTGAACCTTCCCCAGCATCGCCTAATCATAGACGTTGCAACAAGGTGGAACTCAACACTGCACATGCTTCAGAGACTGTGCGAACAGAGGCGTGCTGTTATTTATTTGTGGGAGGATACACGGGCAGGCAGTAGGATGGCAGACATGGAGTTGTCAGGTGTGCAGTGGTCGAAGATACAAGACATGTGTCAAGTCCTTCAGTGTTTTGAGGAATGCACACGGCTGGTTAGTGCAGACAACGCCGTAATAAGCATGAGCATCCCCCTAATGCGTCTGCTGATGCAAAGTTTGACGCACATAAAGGAGCAGGCGTCTGCACCAGAGGAAGAGGGAAGCCTTGATGACAGTCAGCCATTGTCTGGTCAGGGCAGTGTACAGGACGAGGTAGCGGGCGAAGAGGAGGTGGAGGACGAGGAGGATGATGGGGATGAGTATATTTTTAATGCGGAAACTTTCACGGGGGCACAGGAAATTGGTTGCGTGTCACGGCCGGGTTCTGGTTTTTTGAGGGACACAAGTGACGTAGATTTGCCTGCAACTGCCCCTCAACCAATCACAACCGGAGATTTGACAACTGGAACTTTGGCCCACATGGCGGATTATGCCTTACGTATCCTAAAAAGGGACACACGCATTACGAAAATGATGAACGATGACGATTACTGGTTGGCCTGCCTCCTTGATCCACGCTATAAAGGCAAATTGCAAAATATTATGCCACATGAGAACTTGGAACTAATATTAGCAACCAAACAATCAACTCTTGTTGACCGTTTGCTTCAGGCATTCCCAGCACACAGCGCACGTGATCGTTCTCACACAAGCTCCAGGGGGCAGCAGACTAGGAGTGTTAGGGGTGCACACATCAGAAGTGGCGTTGGACAGAGGGGTTTTCTGACCAGGTTGTGGAGTGATTTTGCTATGACCGCAGACAGGACAGGTACTGCTGCATCAATTGAAAGTGACAGGAGACAACATTTGTCCAGTATGGTTACTAACTATTTTTCATCCCTTATCGATGTTCTCCCTCAACCGTCATTCCCATTTGATTACTGGGCCTCCAAATTAGACACCTGGCCAGAATTGGCAGAATATGCATTGCAGGAGCTTGCTTGCCCGGCAGCAAGTGTCCTATCAGAAAGAGTATTCAGTGCTGCAGGTTCAATATTAACCGAAAAAAGGACTCGTCTGGCTACCCAAAATGTTGACGATCTAACATTCATTAAAATGAACCACAACTGGATTTCGAAATCTTTTGCCCCACCTTGCCCGGCCGACACCTAGCTTTCCTATGAAAAGCTCTTGCCTGTGAATTACTTTTCTAATGTCTAATTTGCTGCAGCTGATTGTACAGCATACGACATGTTTACACCTCCCTAAATGGCAAAACTCCCCACACGGGGCCGTGGTATCGCGACTTGGCGCAAGCACCCGTGAGACTGCTGTTTGTCTGAAGAGGTGGGTGTGCTCGCTTTTGGTTGACGGCATTGCTACTGGGTCCCTCATAGTACAATGTAGTGTCTCTGGCGGTGGTGGTGCGCACCCAACGTCAGACACACCGTTGTAACATGAGGGGCCCTGGGGCGGTCCCGCCGGCCTCAAGAGAGTTCCCCCCTACCCCAGCTCAAAATGTGCTCTACCACGTGCAAAATTATGTCGCACAGCTCCACCAATCTTTAGTCTATTCGCTGACATCATTCAATGTCTGGCACTGACAATACAAATTTGTAGACATCTATGATGCAACTTAAAGTAGTCTGTGTCTGTGTCCTATATTGGCACCATTAAATAGTTACTGCCAAATTACAATGTCAGAAACTCAGTAGATGAGCCCACCCCTGTACCTAAGTATGCCACCTTTTTTTTTTGTTTTGGTTGTTTTGCGAGACATTAACATCTATTTATATTTTGGGAGTACTGGGACAGACACTCCTTGCACTACTCCTCCACTCACCACCAAGCTGCCTGTGTATCCATGTAACCGCTGTAAAACTGCCATGAGCCTATTGTTTGTTATTTTAGGCCTTTGATAGCCTGTCTGCGGTCCCTACTTTAAATACTCCTCCACTGACCACCAAGCTGCCTGCCCGTGTATCCATGTAACCGCTGTGAAACTGCCATGAGCCTATTGTTTGTTATGTTAGGCCTTTGATAGCCTGTCTGCGGTCCCTACTTTAAATACTCCTCCACTGACCAGACCACTGCTGCCCGTGTACCCCTGGAACCAATTATAAAGTGCCTACAGCCAGCCCATTTTCTTATGTTAGGCCTTTGATAGCCTGTCTGCGGTCCCTACTTTAAATACTCCTCCACTCACCACCAAGCTGCCTGCCCGTGTATCCATGTAACCGCTGTGAAACTGCCATCATGAGCCTATTGTTTGTTATGTTAGGCCTTTGATAGCCTGTCTGCGGTCCCTACTTTAAATACTCCTCCACTGACCAGACCACTGCTGCCCGTGTACCCCTGGAACCAATTATAAAGTGCCTACAGCCAGCCCATTTTCTTATGTTAGGCCTTTGAAGCCTGTCTGCGGTCCCTACTTTAAATACTCCTCCACTCACCACCACCAAGCTGCCTGCCCGTGTATCCATGTAACCGCTGTGAAACTGCCATGAGCCTATTGTTTGTTATTTTAGGCCTTTGATAGCCTGTCTGCGGTCCCTACTTTAAATACTCCTCCACTCACCACCAAGCTGCCTGCCCGTGTATCCATGTAACCGCTGTGAAACTGCCATCATGAGCCTATTGTTTGTTATGTTAGGCCTTTGATAGCCTGTCTGCGGTCCCTACTTTAAATACTCCTCCACTGACCAGACCACTGCTGCCCGTGTACCCCTGGAACCAATTATAAAGTGCCTACAGCCAGCCCATTTTCTTATGTTAGGCCTTTGAAGCCTGTCTGCGGTCCCTACTTTAAATACTCCTCCACTGACCAGACCACTGCTGCCCGTGTACCCCTGGAACCAATTATAAAGTGCCTACAGCCAGCCCATTTTCTTATGTTAGGCCTTTGAAGCCTGTCTGCGGTCCCTACTTTAAATACTCCTCCACTCACCACCACCAAGCTGCCTGCCCGTCTATCCATGTAACCGCTGTAAAACTGCAATGAGCCTATTGTTTGTTATTTTAGGCCTTTGATAGCCTGTCTGCGGCCCCTACTTGCAATACTCCTCCACTGACCACAATGCTGCCTGGAGTGCCTGCCTGTGTATCCATGTAACCGATGTAAAACTGCCATGACTGCCTACTGTTTGTTATTTTAGGCCTTTGATAGCCTGTCTGCAGCCCCTACTTGCAATACTCCTCCACTGACCACACCAATGCTGCCCGTGTACCCCTGGAACCTATTTAAAAGTTCATAGAGCCTAGTTATATATTTTATTTACTATTAATAAGGCCATGATGGACTACGCTGTACCACGCTACAAGCTAACCAGTCGACACTTCTTTTGCGAGAAAAGCCATCCCAACCCTCCACCAGCATGTAGAAGACCGCATTGTCCATGCACTCTGGCAATCTGTGAGTACAAAGGTGCACCTGACAACAGACGCATGGACCTGTAGGCATGGCCACGGAAGATTACGTGTCCATTACGGCGCAATGGGTTAATGTGGTGGATGCATGGTCCACAGGGGACAGCCTACTAAGTCTGTCTGCAGTCCCTAATTCAAATTGTGCTCCACTGTCTAAATCGGAACTTCCACCTTCTGGCTTTCGGCCTATAGTATCAGAAATTAAACTGCATTTGGCCTTCAACTTTGGTTAGGGCCTACTAACGGCTTCTGCCCCTCCCTGGTGTTGCCCTCAACTAAATAAAGCTGAGCTTCAACCTTCTGCTCCAAATTACCATTTTGAAAAATGCAATAGGCTTTTCAGGCCTACTAAAGGAGTCTGTCTGTGTGCCCCTCCCTGGTGTTGTCCTCAACTAAATAAAGCTGAGCTTCAACCTTCCGGCTCTCATTATGTGGTTTTAAAAAAAAAAAAGGTGGTTAGGGCCTACTAACGGCTTCTGCCCCTCCCTGGTGTTGTCCTCAACTAAATAAAGCTGAGCTTCAACCTTCCGGCTCTCATTATGTGGTTTTAAAAAAAAAAATGGTGGTTAGGGCCTACTAACGGCTTCTGCCCCTCCCTGGTGTTGTCCTCAACTAAATAAAGCTGAGCTTCAACCTTCCGGCTCTCATTATGTGGTTTTAAAAAAAAAAAAGGTGGTTAGGGCCTACTAACGGCTTCTGCCCCTCCCTGGTGTTGTCCTCAACTAAATAAAGCTGAGCTTCAACCTTCCGGCTCTCATTATGTGGTTTTAAAAAAAAAAAAGGTGGTTAGGGCCTACTAACGGCTTCTGCCCCTCCCTGGTGTTGTCCTCAACTAAATAAAGCTGAGCTTCAACCTTCCGGCTCTCATTATGTGGTTTTAAAAAAAAAAAAGGTGGTTAGGGCCTACTAACGGCTTCTGCCCCTCCCTGGTGTTGTCCTCAACTAAATAAAGCTGAGCTTCAACCTTCCGGCTCTCATTATGTGGTTTTAAAAAAAAAAAATGGTGGTTAGGGCCTACTAACGGCTTCTGCCCCTCCCTGGTGTTGTCCTCAACTAAATAAAGCTGAGCTTCAACCTTCCGGCTCTCATTAAGTGGTTTTAAAAAAAAAATGGTGGTTAGGGCCTACTAACGGCTTCTGCCCCTCCCTGGTGTTGCCCTCAACTAAATAAAGCTGAGCTTCAACCTTCTGCTCCAAATTACCATTTTAAAAAATGCAATAGGCTTTTCCGGCCTACTAAAGGTGTCTGCCCCTCCCTGGTGTTGTCCTCAACTGAACAAAGCTGAGCTTCCACATTCTGGCTTTCGCCCTATACTATCAGATATTAAACTGCATTTGGCCTACTAGTGTGGTTAGGCCCTTGAAACAGTGTCTGCTGCTCTTGGGTTTGCTACTCCACTGAACAAAGCAATGCCGCCTGTTTAGTCCTGTTACCAATTTTGAACTGCATGTAGCCTACTTTATTCTTTGGCCCTATATCTGTTTCCTCCTCATCCTGCCCATTGCCCAGCCACTGCTAAATGAGTCTGCTGGTACATTGACCGAGACCACTACATTCCCCTTGTACTCTACACAGCCAGAATCTGTCCCTGCTGAAAGTAAGGTTCCCCTTCCCGCATGTTATACCACCTTACACAGGGACAAAGAGGAAGGTGCAGATGAAAGTGCAGGTTCCTTCATCAGGTGGGGGGGCATACTCGTTGGCGACGTCACTGGCACAGGGCCCCTCAGAGTACGCAAAAGTGTCGCTGCTGGTGGGAGGCGCCCCCGCCATGCAAACACACCGCCGTACTTTGAGGGGCCCTGTGCCAGTGGCAATGCGAACGAGTGGGCCCCCCCCCTGCTTGCTCAGGATCACAGCACTTGCAACTTTTAAATAATTACCTTTCCCTGCAACACCGCCGTGACGTAGTCCGCATTTCCTGGGCCCACGAAAAACTTGAGCCGGCCCTACTCCCCCCACAACTTTTGCCAAATGACCCCCAATTCCCTATGCCCAACTATTATTATAAAGTTAATTAAGATTGACAAGCTTCAGAAACAAGAATGGATGTTTTTGGCATTAAAATGGGCACTGTAGGTGTTTTCCTGGCCTCCACTCACTGCCGACTATGCTTCCCCATTGACTTGCATTGGGTTTCGTGTTTCGGTCGATCCCCGACTTTTAGCGATAATCGGCCGACTGCACTCGACTCGACTCTGGACAAAATCGGGTTTCCCAAAACCCTACTCGATCTTAAAAAAATGAAAGTCGCTCAACCCTACTGGATACGTTTATTTGGGAACCATTCCATTGTAGATTTTGCTTTATGTTTGGGATCATTATCTTGATGGAAGACAAATCTCCATCCCAGTCACAGGTCTTTTGCAGACTTCAACAGGTTTTCTTCAAGAATGGTCCTGTATTTGATTCCATCCATCTTCCCATCAATTTTAACCATCTTCCCTGTTCCTGCTGAAGAAAAGCAAGCCCAAACCATGATCCTGCCACCACCATGTTTGACAGTGGGGATGGTGTGTTCAGGTTGATGAGCTGTGTTGCTTTTGCGCCAAACATATCGTTTGGTATTGTTGCCAAAAAGTTCGATTTTGGCTTCATCTGACCAGAGCACCTTCTTCCACATGTTTGGTGTGTCTCCCAGGTGGCTTGTTGCAAACCTTAAACAATACTTTTTATGGATATCTTTGAGAAATGGCTTTCTTCTTGCACTCTGCCATAAAGGCCAGATTTGTGCAGTGTACGACTGATTGTTGTCCTTTGGACAGACTGTCCCACCTCAGCTGTAAATCTCTAAAGTTCATCCAGAGTGATCATGGGTCTCTTGGCTGCATCTCTGATCAGTCTTCTCCTTGTTTGAGATGAAAGTTTAGAGGGATGTCCAGGTCTTGGTAGATTTGCAGTGGTATGATACTCCTTCCATTTCAATATGATACAACAGTATCACGGACCTGCCTGTTGTGTTCCTTGGTCTTCATGATGCTCTGTGTGCTTCAAACAGAACTCTGAGACTATCACAGAGCAGGTGCATTTATACGAAGACTTGATTACACACAGGTGGATTATATTTATCATCATTAGGCATTTAGGACAATATTGGATCATTCAGAGATCCACAATGAACTTCTGGAGTGAGTTTGCTGCACTGAAAGTAAAGGGGCCGAATAACACACCCCACTTTTCAGTTTTTGATTTTCCACAAAAATTTTAAATAACCAATAAATTTTGTTCAAACTTCACAATTGTGTTCCACTTGTTGTTGATTCTTCACCAAAAATTTACATTTGGTTTCTTTATGTTTGAAGCATGATATGTGGGAAAAGGTTGAAAAGTTCCAGGGAGCCGAATACTTTCGCAAGGCACTGTATGTGCAATCAAATATTCCTAAACTTACTTTTGAGCAAAAAATAATATGCGATCAAATAATGCAAAATGTCAATAACAGGGTTGGATTTGTCATCAATTTTCCTCCTGCGGCAACATCCAAGGAGGTTGGTTACAGTCCCATGGATCTTAAATTTCTGAATAATATGTGCTGCTGTAGTCACAGAAACATCAACATCTATGTCATGTTTGTCTATAATTTTCTTTCTGATCTCCTGAGACAACTCTTTCTTCACTTCCTCTATTCCATGTTGAGTGTGATACACACCATGTCACCAAACAGCACAGTGAGTATCTGTAGCCCTATATACAGACCCACTCCCTGATTCCAAGTAGTGATGAGTGAGTGTACTCATTGCTCGGGTTTTCCTGAGCATGCTTGGGTGACCTCCAAGTATTTGTAACTGCTCGGAGATTTAGTTTTCATCACGGCAGCTGAATGATTTACAGCTTTAGCCAGGCTAAGTACATGTGTGGGTTGCCTGGTTGCTAGGGAATCCACATATGTAATCAAGCAGGCTAGTAGCTGTAAATCATTCAGCTGCTGTGATGAAAACTAAATCTCCAAGCAGTCATAAATACTCGAAGGTCACCCAAGCATGCTCAGGAAAACCCGAGCAACGAGTACACTCGCTTATCGATAATTCCAAGATTGTAGATACCTGTGATGCTAGTTAGTGGACACACATGATTAAAAATGTCCCTTTATTCATATTTTTTTCAGGGGTACCATCATTTCTGTCCAGGCCTATTTCATGAGTTTATTTTTTTTTTAATTCTGTGGAAGCATGGCTGAAAAGCAATGTCTGACTTTCATTTGTTCATTATCATAGATTTTTTATTAATTATTACTTTTGTCAGATTCAAGTTATTTCTGTGACCATTGTGGGTTTTACTGTCATTAAATGAGGGGTACCAACAATTTTTGACCACGTGTGTATATTATAAAAATAAGCAAGTAATATTATTGACAAATATAAATTTTATAGAATAGAAACATCAGTGAAAAAAGTAATAATCACCTTAGAAATCTCCAATTACTTTTGTGTCAATCCTTTCCTTGTGTCATGGTGGTCTCTGTTTACCTGCTTTCAGGCAAATCATAATGTGTTAGCTGGTGACCAATACGGGCCATTACTAGCCCCAGTGGTAACCTGAGACACAACAACTGCAATTAGTATTTAGGTGTAGCAAATACATGACATATAAATGCAAGAGCCACTTGAAACCGTTAGTAAACCAGCATAGTATTGGCATGGGAGCAGGAGAGGATTTGTAGGGTAAATATTAGTACTTTTGTAATATTATTCTATATTTAATTTTCTTGTGTGGCTAGTAAAGTCCTTTAAATCAGTTATTTACCTTAATATACTGCAAAGTTTATTTTCTATATGACACGTGATCTGTAACATAACATACTGCCCTGAGTTAGGCACTCTATAAGCATGCCAAAACCACTATAAAGAGTTACTCCCATCTTAGCCATACATGGCTAACATAAGATTTGTGTCTGTTTTCTTATAGCAAGCTGTTAACAATTCTCTTCTCATATTTTTTAATCATGGTTGTTCCTGTGAGAGCTTGGTGAATAAACTGGGTGACAAGCTGTCAAGAACGTTGTCACCCAGTTTACTCAGCCTACAGAATATCAAAGTACAAAGCTATGCAACGATATAGGCTTTGTTTCTGTAGTACTATAAACTCGCTAGTGTCTCAGGACACTGGAAAAGTTTGATAAAAATACATTTAAGTTAGATGAAATATTGCATTCAGTGGTTATGATAACTTTAAAAAACAGCTTAAAGATTGATATCTTTGACTTTAATTTACATTATTTTTGTTTCATCTTTTTTTTATTCTGATAATTATTTCTTGATTTTGTTTTAAAATTTAATCTTTTAGGTAATATTACTTTATCAGTAGATAAACATGGCTGGATTCTTACTCGTAGATTCCAAATTTTGGCATTTTGATTTTGAATTGAAGCCTATTCATGTTGCTAGGAAAATGCCATTCAATTACTTTACATAACTGACTGGAACTTTAGGAATTAATCCTCTGAAATAAGTAAAAGTGGCCCTCGCCACTCTAGAGGAAACATCTCAACTAGTGTTGAGCGATACCTTCTGATACTCAAAGGTATCGGTATTGGATGGGATCGGCCGATATCCAAAAAATATCGGATATCGCCGATACCGATACCCGATACCAATGCAAGTCAATGGGACACAAGTATCGGAAGGTATCCTGGATGGTTCCCAGGGTCTGAAGGAGAGGAAACTCTCTTTCAGGCCCTGGGATCCATATTCATGTAAAAAATAAAGAATTAAAATAAAAAATATGGATATACTCACCCCTCCGGCGGCCCCTGGACCTTACCGATGTAACCGGCAGCCTCCGTTCCTAAGAATGAGGAGTTTAGGACCTTCGATGACGTCGCGGCTTGTGATTGGTCGCGTGACCGCTCATGTGACCGCTCACGCGACCAATCACAAGCCGTGACGTCATCACAGGTCCTAAACTCCTCATTCTTAGGAACAGAGGCTGCCGGTTACATCGGTAAGGTCCAGGGGCCACCGGAGGGGTGAGTATATCCATATTTTTTATTTTAATTCTTTATTTTTTACATGAATATGGATCCCAGGGCCTGAAGGAGAGTCTCCTCTCCTCCAGACCCTGGGAACCATACACTGGGAACTTCCGATTCCGATTTCCGATATCACAAAAATATCGGAACTTGGTATCGGAATTCCGATACAGCAAATATCAGCCGATACCCGATACTTGCGGTATCGGAATGCTCAACACTAATCTCAACTCATTTTACAAACCAACAAGCCTCATTCAATTGCACATACAGTAGGTGCAGACTTAGATACAAATGTTTCTGCCTTTGTAATGTTCCGATATTAAATAAATTGTGAACTTGTAAAGTTACAATATGAAACAAAATATTGAAAGTTAAAAAATAAGTTATTTTACTTGAGTAAAAGGGTTATATAAAAGAAGTGAGACTTCTCTGCAGTGTTTTTCTTTTTTTATTTTATTCAATATTTGGACATTTTATTAGAAAATATTTCCTAATTATTCAAAGCGTATTAAATTCTACAATGTGAACCTATTTAAAAAAAATATAAAATAGGGATAATAATTATACAGTACTATGCTTTGCTGCAGAATGCACTACATCATTTATAAAATAGATGGTATAATTATACTCACCTACTCACCAATTTTGTATTATATCCTCTTGGGTACATTTTGTTGCTCGATAAGCCTCCAAAAATTGTTCCAAATTTATCGGTATCATATGGCTCACCCATAGGGTATAACATATTCTTAGGTACATTTTCTTGCTATAAAAATCTCAAAAAACTTGTTAAAATATTTATTGGTATTATAGTGCTCATCTATAGACTAATCTGTGGTCTGGAGTACATTTAAATGCTATATAAGCCTCCAAAAACTTGATGCAAATTTATTGGCATCATATTGCTCACTCATAGGGTTTTACATCTACTTGAATATCTTTTCTTGCTCTAAAAGCCTAAAAAAACTGGTTCAAAATTTATCGATACTATATTATTTGACCATATCTTCTTTGGTATATTTAATTGCTATAAAAGCCTCAAAAAACTTGTTTATAAATGTATCGGTATTATAATGCTCATCACTCCCCACACTAAGTTGTGAGTCCTATCACTAAACTAATAGCAAAGCCACAAAAGAGGACTAAAATTGTCCAAAAATTCAAATCAACAGCAGAAAAAAGGCAGCACCACTTACCTGTACTACAGGATGCAGCCAGACTATAGAGCAAGATGTTTGCAATACAGGTGCAAAATACTAAATTATCAGCCACTCATCACCTACCTATTTTCATGTATTTTGTGAACTATATTTTTCAGGGTGCAGCCAAGCACAGCACGTTTGGTCTTGTATACAGGGGTGCTCACATGGGATGCATTGAGAGAATGCTGGTCAGCCCGTCTAATCGCATAGTATGGGTGTGACTAATAGGCTGTGGACCAGATACTATGCATTTCCTTAACCCCTTCACCCCCAAGGGTGGTTTGCACGTTAATGACCGGGCCAATTTTTACAATTCTGACCACTGTCCCTTTATGAGGCTATAACTCTGGAACGCTTTGACGGATCTTGGCGATTCTGACATTGTTTTCTCGTGACATATTGTACTTCATGTTAGTGGTAAAATTTATTCGATATAACTTGCATTTATTTGTGAAAAAAACGAATATTTGGCGAAAATTTTGAAAATTTTGCAATTTTCCAACTTTGAATTTTTATGCCCTTAAATCACAGACATATGTCACGCAAAATACTTAATAAGTAACATTTCCCACATGTCTACTTTACATCAGTACAATTTTGGAACCAAAATTTTTTTTTGTGACGGAGTTATAAGGGTTAAAAGTTGACCAGCAATTTCTCATTTTTACAACACCATTTTTTTTTAGGGACCACATCTCATTTGAAGTCATTTTGAGGGGTCTATATGATAGAAAATACCCAAGTGTGACACCATTCTAAAAACTGCACCCCTCAAGGTGCTCAAAACCACATTCAAGAAGTTTATTAACCCTTCAGGTGTTTCACAGGAATTTTTTGAATGTTTAAATAAAAATGAGCATTTAACTTTTTTTCACACACAATTTATTTCAGCTCCAATTTGTTTTATTTTACCAAGGGTAACAGGAGAAAATGGACCCCCAAAGTTGTTGTACAATTTGTCCTGAGTACGCTGATACCCCATATGTGAGGGTAAACCACTGTTTGGGCGTATGGCAGAGCTCGGAAGGAAAGGAGCGCCATTTGACTTTTCAATGCAAAATTGACTGGAATTGAGATGGGACGCCATGTTGCGTTTGGAGAGCCCCTGATGTGCCTAAACACTGAAACCCCCTACAAGTGACACCATTTTGGAAAGTAGACCCCCTAAGGAACTTATCTTGATGTGTGGTGAGCACTTTGACCCACCAAGTGCTTCACAGAAGTTTATAATGCAGAGCCGTAAAAATAAAAAATCATATTTTTTCACAAAAATGATCTTTTTGCCCCCAATTTTTTATTTTCCCAAAAGTAAGAGAAGAAATTGGACCCCAAAAAATGTTGTGCAATTTGTCCTGAGTACGCTGATACCCCATATGTGGGTGTAAACCATTGTTTGGGCGCATGGCAGAGCTTGGAAGGGAAGGAGCGCCATTTGACTTTTCAATGCAAAATTGACTGGAATTGAGATGGGACGCCATGTTGCGTTTGGAGAGCCCCTGATGTGCCTAAACATTGAAACTCCCTACAAGTGACACCATTTTGGAAAGTAGACCCCCTAAGGAACTTATCTAGATGTGTGGTGAGCACTTTGACCCACCAAGTGCTTCACAGAAGTTTATAATGCAGAGCCGTAAAAATAAAAAATCATATTTTTTCACAAAAATGATCTTTTTGCCCCCAATTTTTTATTTTCCCAAGGGTAAGAGAAGAAATTGGACCCCAAAAAATGTTGTGCAATTTGTCCTGAGTACGCTGATACCCCATATGTGGGTGTAAACCATTGTTTGGGCGCATGGCAGAGCTTGGAAGGGAAGGAGCGCCATTTGACTTTTCAATGCAAAATTGACTGGAATTGAGATGGGACGCCATGTTGCGTTTGGAGAGCCCCTGATGTGCCTAAACACTGAAACCCCCTACAAGTGACACCATTTTGGAAAGTAGACCCCCTAAGGAACTTATCTTGATGTGTGGTGAGCACTTTGACCCACCAAGTGCTTCACAGAAGTTTATAATGCAGAGCCGTAAAAATAAAAAATCATATTTTTTCACAAAAATGATCTTTTCGCCCCCAATTTTTTATTTTCCCAAGGGTAAGAGAAGAAATTGGACCCCAAAAAATGTTGTGCAATTTGTCCTGAGTACGCTGATACCCCATATGTGGGTGTAAACCATTGTTTGGGCGCATGGCAGAGCTTGGAAGGGAAGGAGCGCCATTTGACTTTTCAATGCAAAATTGACTGGAATTGAGATGGGACGCCATGTTGCGTTTGGAGAGCCCCTGATGTGCCTAAACATTGAAACTCCCTACAAGTGACACCATTTTGGAAAGTAGACCCCCTAAGGAACTTATCTAGATGTGTTTTGAGAGCTTTGAACCCCCAAGTGTTTCACTACAGATTATAACGCAGAGCCGTGAAAATAATTTTTATTTTTTTTCTCAAAAATGATTTTTTAGCACCCAGCTTTGTATTTTTACAAGGGTAACAGAATAAATTGGACCCCAAAATTTGTTTTCCAATTTGTCCTGAGTACGCTGATACCCCATATGTGGGGGGGAACCACTGTTTGGGCGCATGACAGAGCTCGGAAGGGAAGGAGCGCCATTTGGAATGCAGACTTAAATGGATTGGTCAGCAGCCGTCACGTTGCATTTGCAGAGCCCCTGATGTACCCAAACAGTACAAACCCCCCACAAGTGACCCCATATTGGAAACTAGACCTCCCAAAGAACTTATCTAGATGTGTTTTGAGAACTTTGAACCCCCAAGTGTTTCACTAAAGTTTATAGCGCAAAGCCGTGAAAATAAAAATTCTTTTTTTTTTTCACAAAAATGATTTTTTAGCCCCCAGTTTTGTATTTTCACAAGGGTAACAGGATAAATTAGACCCCAAAAGTTGTTGTCCAATTTGTCCTGAGTACGCTGATACCCCATATGTGGGGGGGAACCACTGTTTGGGTGCATGACAGAGCTCGGAAGGGAAGGAGCGCCATTTGGAATGCAGCCTTAAATGGATTGGTCTGCAGGCGTCACGTTGCATTTGCAGAGCCCCTGATGTACCCAAACAGTACAAACCCCCCACAAGTGACCCCATATTGGAAACTAGACCTCCCAAGGAACTTATCTAGATGTGTTGTGAGAACTTTGAACCCCCAAGTGTTTCACTACAGTTTATAACGCAGAGCCGTGAAAATAAAACATCTTTTTTTTCCCACAAAAATGATTTTTAGCCCCCCAAATTTTTATTTTCCTAAGGATAACAAGAGAACTTGGACCCCAGAAGTTGTTGTTCAATTTGTCCCGAGTACGCTGATAACACATATGTTGGGGTAAACCCCTTTTTGGGCGCACGGGAGAGCTCGGAAGGGAAGGAGCACTGTTTTACTTTTTCAACGCAGAATTGGCTGGAATTGAGATTGGACGCCATGTCGCGCTTGTAGAGCCCCTGATGTGCCTGGACAGTGGAAACTCCCCAATTCTACCTGAAACCCTAACCCAAACACACCCCTAACCCTAATCCCAACGGTAACCCTAACCACACCCCTAGCCCTGACACACCCATAATTCTAATCCCAACCCTAATCCAAACGTAAATGTAATCCAAACCCTAACCCTAACTTTAGCCCCAACCCTAACTTTAGCCCCAACCCTAACTTTACCTCCAACCCTAGCCCTAACCCTAACCCTACCCCTAACCCTAACCCTAAACGTGACTGAAATACGTGGCACTGAAATACGTGGCACTGAAATACGTGGCACTGAAATACGTGGCACTGAAATACGTGGCACTGAAATACGTGATACGTGGCACTTAAATACGTGGCACTGAAACACGTGGCACTGAAATACGTGATACCTGGCACTGAAATACGTGGCACTGAAATACGTGGCACTGAAATACGTGGCACTGAAATACGTGGCACTGAAATACGTGGCACTGAAATACGTGGCACTGAAATACGTGGCACTGAAATATGTGATACGTGGCACTGAAATACGTGGCACTGAAATACGTGGCACTGAAATACGTGGCACTGAAATACGTGGCACTGAAATACGTGGCACTGAAATACGTGGCACTGAAATACGTGATACGTGGCACTGAAATACGTGGCACTGAAATACGTGATACGTGGCACTTAAATACGTGGCACTGAAACACGTGGCACTGAAATACGTGATACGTGGCACTGAAATACGTGGCACTGAAATACGTGGCACTGAAATACGTGGCACTGAAATACGTGGCACTGAAATACGTGGCACTGAAATACGTGGCACTGAAATACGTGGCACTGAAATACGTGGCACTGAAATACGTGATACGTGGCACTGAAATACGTGGCACTGAAATACGTGGCACTGAAATACGGGGCACTGAAATACGTGGCACTGAAATACGTGGCACTGAAATACGTGGCACTGAAATACGTGGTACTAAAATATGTGGCACTGAAATACGTGATACGTGGCACTGAAATACGTGATAAGTGGCACTGAAATATGTGATACGTGGCACTGAAATACGTGGCACTGAAACACGTGGCACTGAAATACGTGGCACTGAAATACGTGGCACTATGACTGTCAGAAAATGTTCATTAAACGGTTAGGGGTGAGGTTAGGGGTAGAGTTAGGGTTAGGGTTTGGATCCCTTTATCACCTTGATGGTGGTGGGTGGCTTTTCAGTGTGTTTAAATGCATGCGTTTTTAACGCAAACAAACGCATGTGCTTAAAAACGCAAGAAAATACTGCAGGTTGTATTTCTGAAAATGAACGCATGCAGAAAAAAAACGCATGCGTTTGAAAACGCGACCAAACGCGTACAAAAAAACCGCATGCGTTTTCAATGTTAAATATAGGGAAAAAACGCATGCGTTTTTTTGTGCAAAAAACGCTGCAGACAAAAACGCAAGTGTGAAACCAGCGACGCTTTTTATAGCAAAAAAGTTTTTGCGTCTCCACATTTTGAGACCTATAATTTTTCCACATTTTGCTCCACAGAGTCATGTGAGGTCTTGTTTTTTGCGGGACGAGTTGACGTTTTTATTGGTAACATTTTCGGACACGTGACCGTTTTTGATCGCTTTTTATTCCGATTTTTGTGAGGCAGAATGACCAAAAACCAGCTATTCATGAATTTCTTTTGGGGGAGGCGTTTATACCGTTCCGCGTTTGGTAAAATTGATAAAGCAGTTTTATTCTTCGGGTCAGTACGATTACAGCGATATCTCATTTATATCATTTTTTTATGTTTTGGCGCTTTTATACGATAAAAACTAAAATATAGAAAAAATAATTATTTTCGTATCGCTTTATTCTCAGGACTATAACTTTTTTATTTTTTTGCTGATAATGTTGTATGGCGGCTTGTTTTTTGCGGGACAAGATGACGTTTTCAGCGGTACCATGGATATTTATATCAATCTTTTTGATCGCGTGTTATTCCACTTTTTGTTCGGCGGTATGGTAATAAAGCGTTGTTTTTTGCCTCGTTTTTTTTTTTTTTTTCTTACGGTGTTTACTGAAGGGGTTAACTAGTGGGGCAGTTTTATAGGTTGGGTCGTTACGGACGCGGCGATACTAAATATGTGTACTTTTATTGTTTTGTTTTTTTTATTTAGATAAAGAAATGTATTTATGGGAATAATATATATTTTTTTTTTATTATTTATTTAGGATTTTTTTTTTTTTTTTTTTTTTACACATGTGGAAAAAATTTTTTTTAACTTTTTTACTTTGTCCCAGGGGGGGACATCACAGATCATTGATCTGGCAGTGTGCACAGCACTCTGCCAGATCGACGATCTGCTGTGCAGGGCTGCAGGCTTACCAAGTGTCTGCTCTGAGCAGACACTCGGTAAGCCACCTCCATCCCTGCAGGACCCGGATGCCGCGGCCATCTTGGATCCGGGACCTGCAGCCAGGAAGGAGGTAGGAGACCCTCGCAGCAACGCGATCACATCGCGTTGCTCCGGGGGTCTCAGGGAAGCCCGCAGGGAGCCCCCTCCCTGCGCGATGCTTCCCTATACCGCCGGTACACTGCGATCATGTTTGATCGCGGTGTGCCGGGGGTTAATGTGCCGGGGGCGGTCCGTGACCGCTCCTGGCACATAGTGCCGGATGTCAGCTGCGATATGCAGCTGACACCCGGCCGCGATCGGCCGCGCTCCCCCCGTGAGCGCCGCTGATCGGTGATGACGTACTATCCCGTCGGCGGTCATACGGGCCCACCCCACCTCGACGGGATAGTACGTCAAATGTCGGGAAGGGGTTAATGTGAACAGCATCCTATACAGGCCCTTATTGTGCAAATGTATTCTAAGCAGTCATCCCCTCCATGAATGGGTAGGTGGTGAGTGGCTGTTTAGTATTTTGCACCCGTGCTGCTAACATCTTGCTATATGGGTTGGCTGCATCCTGTAGTGCATTTGTTCAAAGACCTGGGCAGGTAAGCAGTGCTGTCTTTTTTCTGCTGTTTTTCACATTTCATTGTCATCAAAGCCTCAAATATTTTTCTTTAAATTATCGGTATTATACTGCTCATCCATAGGGTATTACATATTCTTGGGTACATTTTGCTGGTAGATAACCATCAAAAAAGTTGTAAAAAAATGTACGATGTGCGCACACATTGTAGATTTGGTGTGTTTTGTTGCGTTTTTTCTGCGTATAGTTGTGACAAAACCTGAACCAAATCTGATGCCAGCAAAGTGAATGAGAAACCTGAAGTGTTATGTAGACGTTGACGACTTTTACTTGCAGATTTTGTGCAGAAAATAATCTGCAACATGCCAATTCTCTGTGCGTTTTTGCTCTGCATTTTTTACCATTCACTTCATTCAGATCAATCAAAAACGCAGGCAAAAACGCTGCAAATACACACCAAAAATGAGCGTTTTTGCAATTGCGTTTTTTCGGCCAAGAGATGCAGATATGATGCAGAAATTTTTACTCAGCATGTGCACATACCCTTATTGGTATTATATTGCTCCCTTATAGACTAATCCGTGGTCTGGAGTACATTTCCTTGGTATATAACGCTCAAAAGTACACAGCCTTTATGAGTGTAGCGGTACCAGTACATGACAATTTGAACAGAATGTGCATGAGTCTCTCCTTTATGTCTACTATAGGTTATGTCTGTATCACTCTGAGACCCTAATTTTTGGCAGTTCTTGTTTCCTTTATAAATTACTCTGAAATTTTCTATCTTTAATAATAATATGAATCGTGATTTACTTAAATTATATATATTTTTTAAAACCCTTTTAAAACTTTGCTTTATATAAAAGTTGTGACGACACAGCATGTTATCTTAATTAGCCAGATGTCTATTTTCAGCAAGCCAGGTAGAATAGACTATCATAGTTATGTTTTCTTTTGATTTTATGTGTTTCTTTCTGATTGGTCAAGAAAACAGACTTTTGTTCCTGCAAGCCTGTAATATTGACTTGTAAGTTGACAATTTGTTGCAACATTTTGTGCTGTTATCCTTGATTGCTAGTGATGTTTGCTGATATGTTGATTACACATTGTCCAGGTAAGCCAGTTTGCTGACTTGCAAAATTGAGGAGGAAAAGCTATGCAAATAGATTACGTAATAAAACAATTCTAGTTGGTCTTCTCACCATTTCTCCTTTACCTGTGAATACTGGTTGAAGGATAGTTCTTAACCCTAGAACGCATACTCATAGAAATCTACACATTCACGCACCTGGGGCCTTTTAGGCGTGTTTACAATTATCATGGAATAACTCAAATAAAAATACTTTTCAAAGTTTATTGCAAAGTAAGGATGCATTCCCACTAGCGCAGGGGTCCGCCAGGACGGGATTCCGTAAAGGATCTGACCTCCTGGTGACCCCAGCTAAGGCTGGCGGACGCATACCTGGGGCCTCGCAGGCCTGCCAGGTTACTTGTTTTCTATTTTCTGTAAAATTACTTTAGTTAGAATTTTGAAACTCTAGGTATTTCTAAGGTATATAGTTGTTAGTAATTTCCAGTTGTTCATATATTTTTATGTTATAGGCATTTCGGTATAACAACCTTTTTTTGGGACTACCCCATATTCACGCACCTGGGGCCTTTTAGGCCTGTGTGCAAATAACACGGAATAACTCAAAGAAAAATACTTTTCAAAATTTATTTTACAATTGCAAGGTAAGGATGCATTCCAACTAGCACTGGGGTCCGCCAGGAGGGGATCCGTAATGGATCTGACCTCCTGGTGACCCCAGCTAAGGCTGGCGGAATCCCGCCATTCCGGCAGCCTTAGCTGGAGTTACCAGGAGGTCAGATCCATTATGGATCCCCTTCTGGCGAACCCCAGCGCTACTGGGAACACAGCCTAAGATGTATATATTTCAAAAGATAATTATGTGCATAAAACAACAAAAAAGTAAGTAAACGGGCACGCCAAATATAGGCATTCTATATGCAATTTTTTTATGAAAACATTTTTTGGTTGTAGCAAACTTGGTGCAGGAATATTTATTTGTAACTTTACATATTCCCCCGACAATTCTCGCATATTATTTTTTCGGCTGAATGTTCCTTGCATACATTTTGTCCGCAAGTAGAACAGAAACGCTCCGATTTTCTTTCCTTCTTTGCTGGACAAATATAGCAGCGCTTTCTTTTTTTTTCTCTTTGCTCTGGATGTTCCAGAAAGCGTATTCCACATCGGATCATTGCCTCCGTAATTTGCCTTGATAAGCATATCATGCTGCTTCTCTCCATCATAGTAGGCATCAAAAGTTCATAACAAAGTTCTGTCAAAAATAGACGTCTCTTGTCTTTCCTGTTGGCATGGAATTCTGGATTAGTTTGACAATAAACAATGTAGCTATTGAGGGCTGACACATCAAGGATATTGGAAAAAAGGGAATGCAGAATCCACACTCTTCCCAGCAATAGCAGCAATAGCAGAGTCATAAAAGTTCTTCCCCAGCAACAATACAGTCAAAAAGACTGAGTATCACATGTAAACCTAGTACAGGCCTAAAAGGCCCCAGGTGTGTGAATATGGGGTAGTCCCAAAAAAAGGTTGTTATACCGAAATGTCTGTAACATAAAAATATATAAATAACTGGAAATTACTAACAACTATATACCTGAGGATTACCTAGATTTTCAAAATTCTAACTAAAGTACTTTTACAGGTATGCGTTCTAGGGTTAACTATAAAAAGGGGTTATATGCATCTGTAATTGAGACAGATATTTAGCCAAGACATCCAAACATCTAAAGAACCAGAGACTATTTACAGGACAAGCAGCCAAGACATCATGGCTCCATCGCAAGGGACACAGATTTGTCATTCTATAGGATGCCAGCTTAGGGGACACCAGCCCCAGCTGGAAGAATACAGATCTGCTCCATTAATCATCGTGAATCCATGGTTATGTTTGAGGGGGCCAGGAATGGGAACTGCCGGTGACCTGGCTCATGGAGATGTTCAAACAAGCCAGGTTGTGACCCCCCTCTGGTCAAATGGCCTTGTACCTCAATGGACCGTCATTTTCCTAAGCTTGTCATTACTGCCTCTGTGTGTGTGCCATGGTGGGCTAATCGGCCCAGGAAGCTCTGAAATCAATGCTACTCTTATCCCGGCTAGTCAGCTGAAGTGTCTGACTCTGTAATTTGCACCATTTTGGGTATTGTGCTGGGACTGTTCTACATGTTATTTGTTTTTTTTTATGCTTCAAAAAAGTATTGCCACACTGTTTTACCCTCAGTCTGTGTTGTCTGAGTAGCATTACAACCATGGTGAAAGGAGAGCACGCATTTGGTGGCATGATCCCTGGTCCAATGCGGTTTCAGCTAGTGGACCAGGGCACCCACTGACCACCTGTGTCTCCCCATAAGTCCTTAAAGTGGAGTAAAAGGTTAACACCATTATTCTCAGCATCAATCTGGCAGTAAAAGATACTTCTAGAGGTCTTCCCTATGCTGTTCTTCTTCCATTCAGCACTTTTCCCATCCATTGCAACATTCTCAATGCCCGCAGACCTCTTTGTAGAGTCTGCCGGAAAAAAAGCTTGGCTTTCCCATTGCCTCCCATTATATTCGTTACTCAAAATCAACATGCAAGTAATAGGAATTGCTTGGTTTGAGCAGCGAGCACCCACACATTTTAGTACTCGCTCATTCCAAGTAGCTATTAATCAGGATTTGACTCAGAATTTTAAATACAGCATGCCAGGATGAATTTCAGAAGCCTTGAAAAATAATGGTCAAAACTCTAAATATTGAAGCTTTGAAAAAACATAATCAATTTGTCATTAAATGTTTAATATTTGAAATGCTAGTAATTGAACTTTATTAAAGGTAATCTGTCAGCAGGATTGTGTTGAGTAACCTAAAAACAGTATCACTTTGGTGCCATTATATTGATTAAAATGATACCTGGGTGGATGAAATCCGTCTTATGGTTGTTGTTAATCTTTATCTATCTATATGAAAGGCCAAAAAAAATCAATCAATGAAAACTTTAACTGTTACTTATGTACATATCCGCTTTGCTATGTCTTTATTTTTCCACTGAACATATACTGTACTCTTAAAGTGTTGCAGTCACATGCAGTAGCAAACACTGTAAAACAAAAACAGATTTATCATGCATCAAAGTCTTTAGGGCCGCATTCAACAAAATAAATCTTGAGTCAATGGACTGTAGCAATTCTCCACATGACCTGTCAACACTGATTCCAGCCATCGAAAGTTCAATGTTTAACTGCACATCACTAGAGAACATTGTGAAATAAAGTCAGACACCATCATCTGCCAGCCAGTTGCCAGTTATAATGTAAGCATGAGTTATTATCCTTCAGTAAATGACAGTACTGACCAAAGTGAAGGAACTTAAAGCATTTTAAGATTCTTATATGCATTGTCATGTGGATGATCTCATGTTACTGTTATTCTCATGTGCATTATCATTTTAAAGAAAGTATTATAACTAATAAAGGAAAAAGTAATTGGATTTAAAAGCATTTTCTTTCATAATGCTGAAAGATTGAGCAGTGTTAGTCTGAATATAAATTAATATAGTTTAAATAGTATACCTCTGCAGGTAAGGTAAAACATTTAGAGGTCATGGTGCAACACTGCTTACAAATATATCACAGAAAAAAGCAGCCTTACTTACCAACACAGGGTCACATTACTAATGCACTAACAGGTTGCAGAAGACCCCAGTGACAAAGACGGGGGCAGCACAGGTGCCACTTACTGTTCAAACAACCACTCCCACACCTACAAAATGTATGGTTGGGGCTGTTGCTAGTATTATAAATACACAGATTAGGCTTGCATAGAATGCCAGTCACACAGATACATGTAGTGCACCATGCTGGCTTACAGCCTATTGATGACGCCCATACTGTTAGATCAGGTGGGCTGCCCAACACTATGTAAGTGCACCCCAGAAAGGCAGACAGCCCAATTCATTCAACAAACACTAAAGATAAACTAAATATGTGCTGAATTTAGTATGAGGTGCCAAAGACTATAAGTTCAAGACTGATGTTCAAAATGCTAGTCTTGATTAATGCATCATTAAAACATACAGATAATATTAAAGATAGGAAAATTGATTCACAAAAAAATTTGGATTAACATGTACTCAAAGTTTTAGAAATGTATGGCTTGCTTTCATGCTCTGGCTTTGGTGTACTCTTCCATCTTCACTCTTTGATTCCTTCAGCACTATGACTCAAGAGATGCCGTGATGTTGTGGGGCGATACATGTTATGATGTGACTACTGCAACCTCCTGCTCTGTGGCCTCCCCTCAAACACTCTCGCACCCCTCCAATCTATTCTAAACTCTGCTGCCCGACTAATCCACCTGTCCCCCCGCTATTCTCCGGCCTCTCCCCTCTGTCAATCCCTTCACTGGCTCCCCATTGCCCAGAGACTCCAGTACAAAACCCTAACCATGACGTACAAAGCCATCCACAACCTGTCTCCTCCTTACATCTGTGACCTCATCTCCCGGTACTTTCCTACACGCAACCTACGATCCTCACAAGATCTCCTTCTCTACTCCCCTCTTATCTCCTCTTCCCACAATCGTATACAAGATTTCTCTCGCGTATCACCCCTACTCTGGAACCCTCTACCCCAATACATCAGACTCTCGCCCACCATCAAAACCTTCAAAAAGAATCTGAAGACCCACCTCTTCCGACAAGCCTACAACCTGCAGTAACCACCGATCGACCAAACCGCTGCATGACCAGCTCTACCCTCACCTACTGTATTCTCACCCATCCCTTGTAGATTGTGAGCCTTCGCGGGCAGGGTCCTCTCTCCTACTGTACCAGTTATGACTTGTATTGTTCAAGATTATTGTACTTGTTTTTATTATGTATACCCCTCCTCACTTGTAAAGCGCCATGGAATAAATGGCGCTATAACAATAAATAATAATAATAATAATGTGACGTGAGGCTTAATCAGCGGCTGAGATACCGAAGCGTAAGGAAGACTGAGGATTGAAGATCTAATTGAAGCTTAAGGGATTCAGCGGAGAAGCAAGTGGGAAATTTGCTAAACTATGACAGGTGGGAAGTAAGGTGAGTATAATAGTTTTTATTTTTAACCCCTACATTTATTATGCTCTGGGATTTAGAGAGACCTCAAAGCAAAAGAAATAGCTTTTACTAAGTAAAATAATTGATGCTGAATAAATGTAATGCAAATTAAATTTCTAAGCCAAATTCGAGCGAATCTATCAAATTGAATTTTGACAAATTATTATTTCATTTAGATGGTATTAATAAATATGTTTCATAAAGTTGGTACATATCAATTTGCAAGACCCAAGCAGGTCAATAGTCTCTGGCTGCTGTACGGGAGTGCTGACAATCGCCTTCTATCTTCTGGCATCCACAGCTCTTCTTTTGTTTAGCCAGACTGGTGCAACATCATTAATGTGGTGTGATGCACATGTGATGTCACTCCAGCCCAGGTATTTATAAGAAAATGCTATGAGAATTGAGGGCTGCCAATAGGCAGCCGGAGATTATTGGCCTTTGAAACTTGACAAGGTATTGCGAATCGATTTGCATCTACAGTATCCATTTTAATACTTGATCAGATATCAAAGTCAAACATCAGAATAATGTCAGTTTGATTCTAAATACCCTGTCTGAGAAGTGACTTTACCATCTAACTTTGACATCTGATGTTGATATGTGACTTTGATATGTGACATTGACATCTGAGTTTGATATGTGACTTTGACATTTGATTTTGATATCTGAATCTGATATCTGACTTTCACATCTTTCTTTGACATCTGACTCTAATATGTAACCCTGATATTTGACTCTGACATCTGACTTTAAGATTTGAGCTTGACATTTGACTCTGACATCTTACTTTGATATCTGACATCTAGCTTATTGTTTGTTTATTATATATTACTACCTAAATATCAAATCAAATAAATAATGAACCTATAGCTTAGTGGTAAGGCATCTGCATAGTTTTGATTTGAAAGAATAATAATAAAAAAAAAGTTCACTATCCTCTACTGGTACTTGCACTCAAACTTCTCTGTAAGCCAGCCAAATGTCAAACTCCGATTTCAGTCAGATGTCAGAGTCAGATGTCAGAGTCAGTACTCAGGCAGGGTACTTAGCCACCCTTAAACTGAAATAATTCTGATGTTTTACTTTGATATCTGATCATGTCTTAAAATGGACATTGTATACATCAATTTTAATGAACCATTATCTTCTTATGCAGTTTTCAATATAAAAAAGGCAATTCAAATCCTGAGTCAATACATCTTTATTTAATCTATTTAAAATAAAGCATTTATAACACTTTTCTTTCCTTTGTTACTAAAATCATAATAAATGTAATGTAAAAGTACTTAGCATTCATGTAATAATTAATATTGTTATGAAAAATAGTGTGCTGTGCTTACAATAGAATCACACTGATTTTGTCTATGTTTTCACACCATGGCTTATTATTATTTAGTGCATTCACAATAAATATGTTTTAGACCTAGTATTATGGTGTCAATAAAACTTGCTATTGATATGAAAATAAATAAGGCAAAGTAAGGCAATGTGGAAAGTCAGCCCTTCAATGAGTCAACCTCATAAGCAATTTGGATGAAGATTTCTTAAAAATGATGGTCAAGCTGGCAGGAAAAGCACAGCATTCACATTTTGTCTGCATGCACAGAGAAGCCCACTGTATATGTGAGCAAACTGTTAAATTTACAAGGTCCCAAACTTGATTTTCAAAGTACCCATTAATGTGCAACCAGCATTTTTCATCTTATTTGCACAGGCAGAGTGTGCACTAGTGGAACAGGAATGAGTTTCATGTCGCAATCTCCATACATTTGGAATAAGAAGGCGATAAAAGTTTTGGCCAATGAGGCTTGGTAGAACGCCAACTGAGAGTTGAGTAGATCACAGAAGCACTCTTCTCTTAAAGTAGTTTATGTCTCTCCTCCTGTTACCTAAGAAAACAGGAGTAGAGGCAATTGTGGCTACTGGAGGGGGTATTATTGAAATAAGGGAGATGATAGAACAACTACTGTATATGTTTTTAGAGGCTGCTGCTGCTGGACAGGCTGGTATAAACAGTGATCTTTCCACATATTATTATTATTATTAATATTATTTATTGATATAGCACCATTGATTCCATGTACAGCAGATATGTATTCATATTTGTTTATGCTTATGTGTATTAGGATCTTTTTATACATCACCTATACAAAATTTTGAAATCATATGCATAGAATCTGAATGTCAATATACCTTAATTGAACATATTTGCACTTGTGTATAATACAATGCCTTTATGATGATATGAGTGCATGTTTGTATGTATGTACTGTATGCGCTCAATCATGCATAAGTAATAGCGATCCTCTGTCTGTGCATGTGATAGTATGCTTTAAGCATACCGTTTAGCTTTTGCAGAACAGTGACAAATTATGTGGCATATTTTTTGCCATAATCTCAGACACACCCATTTATTATTTCTTTCTACACTGGCAGAACGAGAAGTCAGAGGGGGCATTGACAATGAAGAACATTCACTTGCTCGCCCTGGACAGGGTAAATTCTCGAATCCGGAACTGAATCAGGGATGGTTAGGACTTTTGGATTTAATATTTTGCTCATTAATTCTTAATTTTAGCAGCCAAAACATTTTTATTTTTATAGAAACTTTACTATACTCTTGCTTTTTTGTGTCATGTTTTGTGTCACGTTCACTCATGTTTTTTGCAGGTGTTTGGTGGAAACTACACAATACCATTCTTCTTTGGTTATTTATTTTTTTTTGCATTGTTTTATTCATTTTATTTCTTATTTATTCCTCATTTTAATTATTTTTGTATAGATTTAAAACATCATTTTTAATGTGTGTATTTTTTATAGAACAGAAAAGCTTTGATTCTGCACTTAAAAAAGATCTACTTTCTTACATGCATTTTTACTCATAGAAGCTCCTCCTTTATTTCCTGCTGCATGTAACATGAACCTTGAGTGTCCCAATTCATGGCAGTGCTCCACTCAGGACTTTTGCCCAAACCTAAAAATCTTTAACCATTTCAACATTTTTTTAAGACAATTGTGTTAATGGAATTCCAAGAATTTTAGTTTAAGTTAAAACTTCTTGCCCTGTCCTATGCAGGGTAGTATTGTGGAAATCACCCCAGATGCAAGGGCGATAACATTTAATTTCACCAAATATAAGAAAGATGTTGAGCTGTATTAAAGTGTTATACATCAAACATACAATTTGTTTTGGAAAAAATTAACATTGTGTCCCAAACCTGAAAAGGATTACTTTTTTCATTAAATAATGGCGGCTATGTATCTTCCGCTAAGGCAGTGTTCCCCAAGTCCAGTCCTCAAGAGCCACCAACAGGTCATGTTTTCAGGATTTCCTTAGTATTGCACAGGTGATAATTGCATCACCTGGACAGGCAAGCATTCAATGACCTGTGCAATACTAAGGAAATATCCTCAAAACATGACCTGTTGGTGGCTCTTGAGGACCGGAGTTGGGGAACACTGCACTAAGGATAAGCCCATGTGATTTTTTTTTGCAAAATTCATGGCAATCGAAGTGGTTTTGCATGAATTATGGTGACATATGAGAGCTCAGTTTTTGCACAAATGGACAACTGAATACAAGTTTCGTAGACACACAAAAGACTATCTCACGATGGGGAGGAGGAAGAGTGGAGGAAGCAGTAGAGGAGACTGTTGATGCCTTGCCATGTGCAGACATAATTACGTAGTTCCTAGTAAATGTGTGCCTACATGCACAAAGTTCATTTTCCAACAGCACAGCCTGCACATTGCAATAGATTTGCCCACCATCAATGTATCAGAATTCCTACACCCGAGATGCACATAGGAATCATCAATACCACTATCTCCATAAAAGATTTCAAGCACAGTTACAACAGTCAAAACATCATCTGCTCTGTTTTTAGTGCCACCTCCACTAACCTTACTCTATGATGACATCACTTCCTCAACACCCCAATTTTTTCCCAATTATCAGCATCACTATCCATGATTTGGCTTAAAGTTGCCTCTGTTTGGAAAATGACTTGAGCTTCTTGTCACCCCAGCTGATTTTGATAACAAGATTTGCCCAGGCTCTG
The DNA here is from genome assembly GCF_051348905.1 of Ranitomeya variabilis. NCBI lineage: Eukaryota > Metazoa > Chordata > Amphibia > Anura > Dendrobatidae > Ranitomeya > Ranitomeya variabilis. The sequence continues at coordinate 1,074,348,636 of NC_135232.1, read as the reverse complement.
AGCGCTACCACCACTACCAGTTACCAGTACCCTTCCCAACACAGATTTCAAAGCCATAAACATAGCTTCCCATTAGAATTATTTTCTCCATCTTCTCTAAGATTGCACGCTTGACATTTTATCCATTCAGATTTGTCCTTAGGGTGCTTTCAGACGTCTGTAGAAATTGGCACATGGCTCTATCGACCCAAGCATGACAGCTTCATATAGATATAAGAAACTGTTTCTTTATTTTTAAATATTTTAAGTATAAATTAAAGGGACTCTGTAGTACATGCCTGCACAAGGCAATCTTGCCTTACGCAGGCGTGTACTATGGAGGACAGAGAATGAACTTCAATCCAATATTGCAGCCAGCATGCAGCCAGCGGGTAAGGAAAGGGTGAATCAAACACCCAAAAACCCCGCCCATATGACTGAAAATTGTTCCCTCCAAATTCAGGTGACAGAGTCCCTTTAAACATTTACTATGTCTCATTATGTTTCATTATGTATTCTTGTTAATTAAACTCATGGGGTATTACTATACACTTTTTATTTATTAGCACACACCTTGATTATACTTTACTATTAGCTAGAATAATATTTCTACAACTTCACTTTACAGTATATATATATTTATATCTGTTTGGCATATTGTAATAGTTTCTTGCTGCATGTCATATGATATATTTTATGATATATTGTTCAATAAAAATGTTCTTGTTTAGTTAATTGCAGTGGACACGTGTCTCTTTATAGGTTACAACATATAACCATGGACACATGTCTGAATATGAGCTGTATACACAAAATTAATGCTAATTGTAAAGTTGCTCTTTTTCTAATTTAGATGCATTTGGTTGTAGCTGTGTACAATGTGGTCAAAATTGTTGGTACCCCTCGTTTAATGACCGAAAAACTCACAATGGTCAGAGAAATAACTTGAATCTGACAAAAGTGATAATAAATAAAAAAATCTATGAAAACGAACAAATGAAAGTCAGACATTGCTTTTCAACCATGCTTCCACAGAATTTAAAGCAAAAATAAAACTCATGAAATAGGCCTGGACAGAAATGATGGTACCCTTAACTTAATATTTTGTTGCACAACGTTTTGAGGCAATTACTGCAATCAAACGATTCCTATAACTGTCAATGAGCCTTTTGCACCTCTCGACAGGTATTTTGGCCCACTCCTCAAACTGCTCCTGTTGTCTCGTGTTTGAAGGTTGCCTTTTCCAGACGGCATGTTTCAGCTCTATCCAAAGATGCTCAATAGGATTTAGGTCTGGACAGAAGTTCACTTCAGAATACTCCAATGTTTTCCTCTTAGCCATTCTTGTGTGTTTTTAGCTGTGTGTTTTGGGTCATTATCCTGTTGCAAGTCCCATGACCTGCGACTGAGACCAAGCTTTCTGACACTGGGCAGCACATTTCTCTCTAGAATCCGTTGATAGTCTTGAAATTTCATTGTACCCTGCACAGATTCTAGACACCCTGTGCCAGATGAAGCAAAACAGCCCCAGAGCATAACAGAGCCTCCTCCATGTTTCACAGTAGGGACAGTGTTCTTTTATTGATATGCTTAATTTTTTCATCTGTGAACATAGAGCTGATGTGCCTTGCCAAAAAGTTCCATTTGTGTCTCATCTGTCCATAGGACATTCTCCCAAAAGGTTTGTGGCTTGTCAACATGTAGTTTGGCAAATTCCAGACTGGCTTTTTTATGGTATATTTCAACAATGGTGTCCTCCTTGGTTATCTCCCATGAAGTTCACTTTGTTTCATACAACGGATGGTGCGATCTGACACTGAAGTTCCTTGAGCTTGAAGTTCACCTTTAACCTGTTTAGACGTTTTTCTGGGCTCCTTTGTTGCCAGTCATATTATCCATCTCTTTGATTTTTCATCAATTTTCCTCCTGCTGCCACGTCCAGGGAGGTTGGCTACAGTCTCATGGATCTTAAATTTCTAAATAATATGTGCAAATGTAGTCATAGCAACATCAAGCTGCATGGAGATGGTCTTATAAACTTTACCTTTAACATGTTTGTCTATAATTTTCTTTCTAATCTCCTGAGACAACTCTTTTCTTCGCTTCCACTGGTCCATGTTGAGTGAGATACACACCATCTCACCAAACAGCACAGTGAGTATCTGTAGCCCTATATACAGGTCCACTCACTGATTCCAAGACTGTAGACACCTGTGATGCTAGTGAGTGGACACACCTTGATTTAACATGTCTCTTCTGTCACATTATTTCCAGGGGTGCCATCATTTCCGTCCAGGCCTATTTCATGAGTTTTATTTTTTATTTTTAAATCTGTGGAAGCATGTCTGAAAAGCAATGTCTGACTTTCATTTGTTCATTTTCATTGATTTTTTTATTTATTATTACTTTTGTCAGATTCAAGTTATTTCTTTGGCCATTGTAGGTTTTTCTGTCATTAAACGAGGGGTACTAACAATTTTAACCATGTCTGTATATATTAATTCACATTAAAGAGTATTCTATGGATATTCATTAATGAACTACACTTGTTTTGTGTGTATGATCTTTGTGAGTTTAACCCAGTAACTCGTGATCGTACTTACTGAAGAATATCCTACTCATATTCTTGGAACACCACTTTAACAGGTTTACTTATTTATACAATACCTTTGGAGCATAAAATGATTGAAACACTTAATAATGATATATAGTATGCCTGTCTGTCCAATGCTATAAACGTTAAGATGATTTGTTCTAATGTAGTTAAGCTACAATACTAGGCACAAACTTTATACAAATGTGATGCTTAAAGTACACCCAGGGCTTGCAAAATTAAGAAAGAAAGAAAAATGGTAAATATGTCAAAAATCAATCTTTGAACCTGTAAGCAATTTATCCTGGATGTGCATTGTGAAAGCACAGCATTGTATCTTAATTAACCAGATGACCATTATTTCAGTAGGCCCAGGGACATGAGTTACAGTTCATGTGAGAATGATTGTTGACACTTAAGGTACCGTCACATTTAGCGACGCTGCAGCGATCTAGACGATGCCGATCGCTGCAGCGTCGCTGTGTGGTCGCTGAAGAGCTGTCACACAGACAGCTCTCCAGCAACCAACGATGCCGAAGTCCCCGGGTAACCAGGGTAAACATTGGGTCACTAAGCGCAGGGCCGCGCTTAGTAACCCGATGTTTACCCTGGTTACCAGTGTAAATGTAAAAAAAAACACTACATACTTACATTCCGGTGTCTGTCGGGTCCCCCGGCATTCTGCTTCCCTGCACTGTAAGCGCCAGCCGTAAAGCAGAGCGGTGACATCACCGCTGTGCCCTGCTTTACGGCCAGCCGGCGCTGACACAGTGCAGGGAAGCAGAACGCCGGGGGACCCGACAGACGCCGGAATGTAAGTATGTAGTGTTTTTGTTTTTTTTTTTACATTTACACTGGTAACCAGGGTAAATATCGGGTTACTAAGCGCAGCCCTGCGCTTAGTAACCCAATGTTTACCCTGGTTACCAGTGAAGACATCACTGAATCGGCGTCACACACTCCGACTCAGCGATGTCTGCAGGAGATCCAGCGACGAAATAAGGTGCTGGCCTTCTAGCTCCGACCAACGATGGCACAGCAGGATCCTGATCACTGCTGCGTGTCAAACACAACGATATCGCTATCCAGGACGCTGCACCATCACGGATCGCTAGCGATATCGTTGTTAAGTTGTTCAGTGTGAAGGTACCTTTATTGTCATTGATTTAATGTTCAAAGGCTGCGATCTGTTGACTGACTGCTGATTCACTATTATACCTGTCCTAGTAATGCAGTATTGCAGTCCTAGTATTGTTCGACTGTCTTTGGGAAACAAAGACACAATGTTTAAAAGTTTGTTGATATGTTGACCCATTTGTGCTCTGCAATATGAAGGACTATCTATGCATGTTGTTTGAACACTCCAACAGTGAGGGATGACCAGGGCCGGCTCCTGGTTTTTGAGGGCCCTGGGCAAAAGAGTGTCAGTGGTCCCCTTTAACACATGCCACGATTCATGATGCACAGATACAGCACAGAAATATTGGTATAGTAAAATGCCAGATTTCACTTCTTACACTACATGACTGGGGCTTCATAGCCAGCGCTCCTCTGCTGGTTTGTGACAACGTGCTGCACAGACTCATGGCCAAAGCTGCTAATTACTAGCTATGCCTGACCCCTGTGGCATGCTGTTATGCTGCAATCACCAGCAAGATTGTGTTTTTTTTGTGTGTTTTTTTATATACCTGCAAAATCCCTTTAAGTTTTATTCCTATGAACCCTTTAAAAAAATTGTGTTCATGTCAGTTCCTTAAAATAAGAAAGCTACTGTCACCAGCTACCATCCAGATGTCAATACCGTGCACAGGAGTATTTAAAGGGCCTTTATTTGTGTCTACAGATAGTATAGGGAGGATTTCAGGCAATAAATCTGCATTATGGGATTGTTAGTTAAGCAATTACCTAACTTCAAACCGTTTCTTGTATAATTACACAGAGCTATAGGGGCGAAACGTCTGTAACCTATGTGCATAACAACTGTGATAGCGCGACACTCCCAGCCAGGCACCGCCACAGGCCTGGATGCAGTACACGCATTTTGCAGGGGGACCATATTACAGGTGTGCAGGGGGGCCATATCACAGGTGTGCAGGGGGGCCATATCACAGGTGTGCAGTGGGGCCATATCGCAGGTGTGCAGGGGGCATATAACAGGTGTGCAGGGGACCATATCGCAGGTGTGCAAGGGGCATATAACAGGTGTGCAGGGGGACCATATAACAGGTGTGCAGGGGGGGCCATATAGCAACATCACATGGCACAATATCCAACAGGTCAGTGACTGCAATGTGCCAACTAGTGACATGGCAGCAACCTTCACTGGTGGCTCCTGGGATGTAGGTTGTATGGAGACAGATAAATAGGTGATGGAGAAAGATACAGAGTAGACAGAATAATATATAGCGTTGATATAAAAGAAGACAGACTGGAGAGATGAACGCTCAGCACTGAGCTCATAGAAGCTGGTACCTACCAGTCCTCTCCTCCTCTCACTGGCAAACTTTGCAGCCGGCTCCTGGCAGGTCAGCTGGTGTGCAGGCAGTGCCGGTGGGCAGACACTTCACTCCTGAGTGCGGCTCTCTGCACGTTTTCAACCGTCTTCATTGCCCTGGCAAGACGGGGGGCCCACTCACCCTGTCTGGGATACAGCGTGCTCAGACTACGCGGTGACTGTCCGCCGGACTGTGTGATGTCAGGTGGTGGAGAGCGCTGAGGCTGGAGACACCAGGAAAAGGGCAGGAGAATCATGAACAGTGCCTGCGGGCAGACACTCCGCTCCCGAGTGCGGCTCCCTGCACGTTTCCAACTGTCTTCATGATCCTCCTGCCCTTTTCATGGTGTCTCCAGCCTCAGAGCTCTCCTCCTCCACCTGACATCACACAGTCCGGCGGACGGTCACTGAGTAGTCTGCGCATGCTGTATCCCAGACAGCGTGAGTGGGCCCCCCGTCATTTTTTAATGCATCACGTGGGTCGGGTGGCCAATACAAGGGTAGTGGGTTTGGAGCGTATCCAGGTTTATAACAGGGGTGGTCCATTTAAACCCTCTTTACTACGCTCCGAATAGCGTTGGATGTTTAACCTTGGTTCTGTTGCCCCGGCAGGTCTCAACGAGGAGCTCCCGTTTACAGGCTTTTTGGGATAAGATTCAGCTTGTCTCCTACTCTATCCTAAGGATGCTGTTGTGGAATGGATGAATTTTGGTATGGTTTGAACCATGACATCAAGGACTCTGGAAACCAAGTTGGACCTCTTTTTGAACTGGACCCAGCGGACCTCGGGGAGAATGGCTTTCTACTGGACGATCTATTTGGAAGATGTGTGTGTTTATATTATTGGGAGTACACAGAGGTTATTTGGGACTATTGCTTTTCCTGGTCCAAATGGGATGGTTGTGGTCTTGTGGCCCAACAGGTGGTCACCTCTTTCATCTCTTTACTGCCCTACCTATGGATTTTTGCATGGCAAACTGAATGCACCTTATAATTGTCCATATTGGCTCATCGCAGGTTACGACAGGGAGTAGGGGTTACTCTTTGTCCGGCACATTAATGACTAATCTGATATAGTTTTTGGCTCATGGAATCTAGCCAGATTAGGATTTTTTGTCCCTATTTCTAACCATCTATTCCCCCTCCCTTTTGGACATGGTATCACCTTGGTTTCTACTTGTGGGGATCGTGGTCCCGCCTTTGGGCGGTAGAATCATTCCCTTTAACGTTTTGTACTCCCCCATTTTAGCATCTCTTGGCATATTGGAGTCTTCCTTTTTACGAATGCATTTATAAAAGGATCATCACGGTGCGAGGCACCTTGGCTTTACCTGGGGATTGTTTGTTATGGATCTGCCTCAGTCTTCCCAGTCTTGGGCACGTGTATTTTACTCGTCCCCTTTTACATATAGATAATATATGCATGTTCATGTGTTTGATATGTTGTTTTTGATATGCTGTATTTGATATTTAATGAAGATGGTTTTTTCTACATCATACTTTTATATTATATGATTATAATTTGCCTATTATGGCACTGCATGCACTTTGTGTATTTACTTATTTATTTATTCATTTAGCTGTAATTGCAGGGCTCAATAACTCCAATGACTGTGGTGACTGCTTGTACATGCGTGTTGGTTTGAGCCTGTGTGTACCCCCGGGGGTTTGAATGGGTTTGTATGTTCTTTGAATGTCCATCATGTGTAATGGGAGAATTTTTTTTTTCTTCCCATCTCTGTCGTCATTCACCAGGTGTCTCCACTGCGGCTTCACAGGTGGGCCATCAAACATGTTATTAATGGTTGTATATTTAAACAAGAGTCCGGGCACACGCTATCATCTCCCCTGATGAAGCCCTATCAGTGAGGGCGATACGCGTGGGGCTGCACTGGGCCCTGTCCTCTCCTCCTGCTTTCCTGTGGATCTGCTTTTGGGTTGCTACTTGCAATGGGTAACTTGGCCTCTGCATTTTCTGGGGTCTTTCATTATGTATTGCTGCATCTCCTCACCATATTCATGGTGACCTTGGGACTTATGTTGGAGTCTATTTGGCCACTGTTATTTGCTAGATAGTTTGGTGTATATTTATCCCATGAGCCACGTAAGTGCAGTTTTTTGCCATCTAGGTATTGGCTCGTTATATTGCTCAGTGTGTTACTATCATGGTTGCTAGGGGGCTTTATATTGATGGCCTGAAGGACTGTTTTCTGGCTTGCTTCTATTAACCCCTTTTGCCTATAGCTGCACAGGCCTGCATTCAGGTAGTCCTTGTGACACTATTTTGTTGGGTATTCACTCTAAGGGTATGTGCACACGTCAGGATTTCTTGCAGAAATTTCCTGAAGAAAACCGGAAATTTTCTGCAAGAAATCCGCATTTTTCTTTTTGCGTTTTTTTCGTGTTTTTTCTAGCATTTTGCAAGCGTAATTAGCTTGCAGAATGCTAAAGTTTTCCAAGCGATCTGTAGCATCCCTTGGAAAACTGATTGACAGGTTGGTCACACTTGTCAAACATAGTGTTTGACAAGTGTGACCAACTTTTTACTATAGATGCAGCCTATGCAGCATCAATAGTAAAAGATAGAATGCTAAAAATAATAAAAAAATTAAAAAATGGTTATACTCACCTTCAGCAGACAGCCGATATCCTCAGCGGCGTCCGTTCCTATAGATGGTGTGTGCAGGACCTTCGATGACGTCGCGGTCATGTGACGCGACGTCATCGCGGTCATGTGACCGCGATGTCATCGCAGGTCCTTCACACACACCAGCTATAGGAACGGAAGCGGCAGCGTGCACCTGAGAGGCTGGAAGACTACGGGGGCCATCGAAGGTGAGTATATGACTATTTTTTATTTTAATTCTTTTTTTTTTACCAATTATACGGTGCCCAGTCCGTGGAGGAGAGTCTCCTCTCCTCCAGCCTGGGTACCAACTGCACATGATCTACTTACTTCCCGCATGGTGGGCATAGCCACATGCAGAAAGTAAGCAGATCAATGCATTCCTAGTTGTGCAGAATCCCCGCAATTCCACTAATTTAACCCTAGAACGCATACCTGGGGCCTTGCAGGCCTGCTAGGTTAATTGATTCCTATTTTCTGCAAGATTACTTTAGTTAGAATTCTGAAACTCTCGGTATTCCTCAGGTATATAGTTGTTAGTAATTTCCTGTTGTTCATATATTTTTATGTTACAGGCATTTCGGTGTAACAACTCTTTTTTGGGAATACCCCATATTCACATAGCTGGGGCCTTTTAGGCCTGTACTAGGTTTACATGTGATTACAAGAAATGGTTTCTGTAAAAAAAAATTTAAATTATGTTGTAGATGAGGTAGTTTTGTGTACTAACTTAGAAGGAAAACGTATCGCTTCAGTAAAATAAAAAAACATGGAAAAATATAACAAAAGAGGAACTGTATACTTATATTGCCCTTATAGTGAAACTCATACAGAATTCCATGCCAACAGGAAGGACAAGAGACGTCTATTCTTGATGGAACTTTGCTATGTACTTTTAATGCCTACCATGATGGAGCGAAGCAACACAAAATGCTTGCCAAGGCAAACTACGGAAGCTATGATCCGATGTGGTATAGATTTTCAGGAACATCCAGAGACAAGAGAAAAAAAATAAAGCGTTGTTATATTTGTCCAGGAAAGGAAATCTGAGCGTATCTGTAGGTTCCTTAGCTGAAGTCACCAGGAGGTCAGATCCATTACGGATCCCCTCCTGGCAGACCCCAGCACCGCTGAAAAGTATTTTTATTTGAGTTATTCCATGTTATTTGCACACAGGCCTAAAAGGCCCCAGGTACGTGAAAGTGTAGATTTCTATGGTTGCGCGTTCTAGGGTTAATGAACATGTTGCTTTTTTTTCCGCGATGCGATTTTTTTGCAGAAAAAAATGCAACATTTGCACAAGATATGCGGAATACACTGAAAATAATGGGAGGCATATGTAAGCGTTTTTTTCTCGTTTTTATCACGTTTTTATAGCGAAAAAAACGCGAGAAATAGTGAACATGTTAACATGGCCTTATACTCAGATGATTTATATGATTGTGTATGGACAAGGCTCTTGCTGTTTTTAATTATGTTTTATATTGTGTGTTGTGTGTCAATAAAAGTCTTGTTTTTTCATATATGATTTATTATCATGTCTCATATTTTTGTGTATGTGTTGTGCATATTTGGAGTGATGCTTTTTCTCTCATTATTTAAAAAATGTATGTGACACATTACCTTAAAGAAAAATGAAAAAATATGCCTTAAAAGATTATTGGATGTTTTAAGAAGTGTTTAGTAGGTTAGAGTAAAGTAGGACCTGGCCTAAAGAGTCTACCTTGTCATGGTGGTGGCTTAAAAAATCTCTTGGCCAAAACAAAAGCTGGTGGCTATGTGTAAGATATAGTGTTTGATGGGAACTGTTAATGTATGATTGTTGAGGACATGGTGCAGAAGTGGAGTTTTTCAAAGAGTGGGCGGTAGAACTGTGGAAGATTTGAGGGGTGGAAAAGGAGCTGGGGTGAAGCTTGGTAAGAGTCTCAAGGGGGTGCAAAAATTTTGCCATTATTGGGTATCATCAAATTTTATCCAAACATGTATGCCAGAAACAACGGTACTAAATATCCAGGCAATTGAACTCGTCACAAAATAACCCCAAAGTGGAGACTTGCGGCGTAAGCGTAAGTATTTCAAAAGTAAGTACTTCAAAACATTTTCATATTCCACTATAACTGATTAGGACATTAAGTAGTTTCCAAACAATATATATTTCTGGCAACTAGTTACCCAATAATTAAGAAATGCGTTTCTTTTGATTATGTTGCTTTATAGTCAATGTGTTATTATCCATTTTGTTTTACGACAAAGGGCAAAACTGCCCTGAAATGCGCACACCTTATGGAAATGTCTCCCTAGTGTGTATGTCTAAAGTTTTTTTGAAAGGCTAAATAAATTATCTAATCTGATTATCAAATGATTTTTACTATTCTTGGATGCTGATTTTCTTCTGGTCTGGTTTATGCTGCAATCTGCTGTATATATCTTTCACACAAGTTGTGCTGACTGAGAACCATTATTCCTAAACAGCAGTTTACCAGTTTGGAATGGCAACACCAAATAGAGAACACAGAGGGAGCTGGCTCAGACAAGAGGAAGATGCAAAGTCCAAATCCAGAGCCAGGACAAAAAAGAGACTTTTTTTGACTGTTGGATAAAGTGTGTAGTCACAGACAGAAAAATAAAAATAAAAGTTTATCTGACAGAAAATGTAAGTATTAAATGGAAGCCTTTGTTTCTAGATTGCAATGCAATTAATGTTTAGGTAGACAAAAAGAGCAGAGGGACACATTACATTAAATTAATGGACTAAATATTTTACATTGGAAAACCTATTTTTAAATACAGAATTCCATGCTAATAAAATGGAGGATTTACCTAAAGGTACCTTCACACTAAACGATATCGCTAGCGATCCGTGACGTTGCAGCATCCTGGCTAGCGATATCGTTGTGTTTGACAGGCAGCAGCAGCAATCAGGATCCTGCTGTGCCATCGTTGGTCGGAGAAGAAAGTCCAGAACTTTATTTCGTCGCTGGATCTCCCGTAGACATCGCTGGATCAGTGTGTGTGACACCGATCCAGCGATGTCTTCACTGGTAACCAGGGTAAACATCGGGTTACTAAGCGCAGGGCCGAGCTTAGTAACCCGATGTTTACCCTGGTTACCAGCGTAAACGTAAAAAAAAAAAAACAGTACATACTCACATTCTGGTGTCCGTCAGGTCCCCTGGCGTCCGCTTCCCGCACTGACTGTGTCAGTGCCGGCCGTAAGGCACAGCACAGCGGTGACGTCACCGCTGTGCTCTGCTTTTACTTTACGGCCGGCACTCACAGTCAGTGCGGGAAGCGGACGCCAGGGGACCTGACGGACACCAGAATGTGAGTATGTACTGTTTTTTTTTTTTTACGTTTATGCTGGTAACCAGGGTAAACATCGGGTTACTAAGCGCGGCCCTGCGCTTAGTAACCCGATGTTTACCCTGGTTACCCGGGGACTTTGGCATCGTTGGTCGCTGGAGAGCTGTCTGTGTGACAGCTCCCCAGCGACCACACAATGACTTACCAACGATCACGGCCAGGTCGTATCGCTGGTCTTGATCGTTGGTAAATCGTTTAGTGTGAAGGTACCTTAAGGGGTGGAGGACCAGCATTTATGCATTACAATGAAAGCCCATGGGTTTAAATGCAAATGTGCAATGTTTAACTTTCCCTGTGGGGGTGCTACAGGAAAAATGATCACTTGCTCCCAGTTTTCCCTACAGTTTACAGCTGAGTGGGGATCACAGCCATTTCATACCCTTTGTTAGCTTATTTACTGAAGAGTGTTTTTTTTACAAAAGAAATCATTGTTCAAAGTCGAAAAATAGTTTGTACTAAATTGTGTGACTTATGCAGGAAGACACTGTGTATTAAAATATGCAGAAAGCATGTTGTCATCTCGAATGAGAAAACAAATTTACATATTTTTAGATGTGATATTAGATGTTTTATTTGCATGTATAATCATAGCATTGAAATAAAGTGGTCATAGTGTCAATACTGAACAAATGAAGCAATTGTAGCAGCGTCTTGGTGCCATATAGAGCATCAACTTTACATCTTCTATGACAATAATTATTCCTGGTGAGACTGTCTTTTCTCAGCTATGAGTCATTTTATGAAATGAGGCTCAGTCTTGTATTAGCTTCTTAGTTAAAGTTCAACTTGTTAGCAAGATACATTTTGACTCTGTTTCTGACCTTCTGTTCTACTAATTGCATAACTTTTTTTTTTCTATATAATTTTAATGTAGCAGTCATAGCAGACAAAATATTTATGTCTGGTTTTTAATAACCAGTAAAGAAAAAAATTCTGTTTGTTTTTCAATAAAACTATTATAATTATACATTGGTTGAATAACAGATAACTATGACAAAAAACCATTTACATGTTCCAAATCTGACTTGTAATGATAGCAGCCATCAAAATTATGTAGATCAAGAAATGCTTATTATCTTTATGATTCGCATATCTTGTCCAGTAAGCAGGGAATGTGCTGCCAACAATATGTATAGTGTATGGGGACCGTATGGTAATATTAGTGATAATTTGTCTCTAGAAAATGGACATGGCTCTGTATAAATGGGCCTTTAAATGAGCGCTGATTGACTTGTCATAATGCAGATCAGTTCTCATTATAGGCAGAAGGATCCTGTTAACCTTTATTACACATTATTCACAACTCTGCCCAACTTGTCTTAAGAGTTTACAGTAGGGTGGGTCTAAGTTTAGCAGAAATATTACTACTCCGATCCTCCAAGGATTGGAAAGTTATCGACCCTTAAGAGTTATTTTTTAACAGAAAGTTTAAAAAACTCTCATGTCCTAAAAATTATACATGAATGTGAGGATTAATACAAAAGGGTGAAGGGGAAGGAGTAAATGGAGGAGTACACAACTAGGGGAGCGATAGAAACTTATGAAATATATGTGCTAATATGCCCTAGAATTCCTTGGTGGATGCCCTACATAATGCTAGGTTCACATTGCGCTAAAGCAGCCCGTTCAACACATGTATTAAACGGGCTGCGTTAACGCAAGTGCCGACATGCTAGCACAGACCTAGCAGATACCCTATCTGCGCTAGCGGTGGCAGACCCAGAAACGCTGAATCCCGCATCCGAGGGTCCATCACTCAATGACGGCACATCGCTAGCACACACCCATTTTGGGTGTTCGCGTTATGTTGCGGTGTAACGCAGTCCGTCTAACGGACTGCTTAAATGTAATGTGAACCCAGCCTAACAGTGGAGGTTGGCACTCCTAGTCTCTGGGGTATGGCATCCCTACTCATCGACGGCTAGCCCTAATTCCCCTAGTACACCCCTAACCTAACGTGTAGTAAAAATCACAAAATAACTGATCACACCGCAACCCACTTATGTGTCAACGGCAAATGGAATTCAACAATAAGACCAATGTAGTGTAAAAAAATGTAATTTTGGCCATATGCCATACTTCCATACTTTAGAATAGTTCAGTAGTGTGGACAGGGATAAAGATGGGTAATCCAGCCCCCTCCCAAAATAGCAAAAACAAAGTATGGTGTACTGATCACTTATTAGCAGAAGGGGTTCAAGATACTGGGTATATTTATAATTCATTAAGGTATACCCTATCCCCAGAAAACTAAGATTAGGCAAAGGCACTCAGGAATTATGAAGGTCTAATGATGTACATCAGTGTAGTCACAAATGTGTAGGAATAAAAATAATACCAAGTGCTGCAATTTCTGCAAGGCTTTTGACACATACCGTAATTGTTGTGTGATTACTGATTTTTTTGGCTTTTACTACACGTTAGGTTAAGAGTGTACTAGGGGAATTAGGGCTAGCTGTTGATGAGTGGGGGGGCCATACCACAGAAACTAGAGGTACCAACCTCCACTGTTAGGTAGGGCATCAGTCAGGGAATTTTAGGGCATAATAGCCCATATAGTTCATGAGTTTCTATCGCTCTCCTAGTGGTGTACTCCTCCATTTATTCCTTCCCCATCTTCCATTTGTATTAATCCTCACATTCATGTTGTATTCTTTTTAGGACATGTAAGTTTTTTAAACTTTCTATTAAAAGTTATTTCTAAGGGCAATTGTTTCTCTTGTTGTTTGCCTTAATTGTGGACCTTATTCAATAGTTTTTGGGTTTAAATTGGAGAGTTATCCCCTATTATATGGATAGGGGACAACTTAAAAACTTGGCATAAACACTTTAAAGAAAAGATTTTTTGCAAGGTGTTAGCCAGTTGAAAAAAAATAAAATAAAAATGAGTGTCCATAGGATCAATTTATCTCAAAATAGAAAAAAAAAATATTTAGAATTGAGAGTCCTCAGTGGTTGATACCTTTTAATGGCTAACTGAAAAGATGGTAACAAATTACAAGCTTTTGAGACGACTCTGGCCTCTTCATCAAGCAAAATAGAGTAATGGAAAGAAATATCATGATGGCAAATAATTACACTATGTAATAAATTTTAATTTTTTTGTTTGTCCTTTAGGTACAAATAGTGTTTTCCCAATCACTTATGACTAAAGTGAAAAGAAAATGGCAAAAATTCCCAGTAACGTTTGCTTTTGTGGTCAGGACATTGATAATTTGAAATCTATGTTTTCTCAAACATTAGCAAAACATGCAATGTTGTGTAGACCAGGAAGAAGCTTCTGGAAATGTGAGAACTATCGATAAAGTAGTGTAAATACAGGATCCTTAATTGCCCATTTGTTTGTGTTACAATAGATACATACCTGCATTTAATTTAGATGGCATCAAGAGGTTGTATCGATCCGGCGGATGCATTTTGCTACATTTGTGGCGAATTAATAAAAACACGAGCTAAAAGATACAACGTGGCGGCATCTTCTAAGATGTGTGAGGCCTACAGAGCCTACTTCGGCATGCCTGTAGGGGATGAATACAAACCATGGGCAACTCATTTCACATGTGAATATTGCAAGAGAACTCTTGAGAGTAAGGTGAACAATTGTTGATAGCTAAGATATCAAGATTTTAATTTTTTTAATTCCTCATTACAGCTTAAAAAGAACTGTTGTTAAAATAAGTGCAATTTTTTTTCTGCTATAGGAGAACATGTATAATTGTATATCATACAGTTCAATACACTTATATATTTTATTCTCATGTTTAATACCTTACAGGTTGGTACAGAGGAGAAAAAAGGGCAATGAAGTTGGCTATCCCACGAATTTGGCGAGTGCCTACCGACCACATCAACAACTGTTACTTCTGCATGGTGGACCCATCCAAACCTCGAAATGGCAAGAATATGGTAAACTTGTGAGGAGAAAACTGAGAAAAGTAACTTAGACCCCACTACTTAAAATACACAGTGGGTGTCATATGGGTCTACTATGTTTTATCTATGCCATTGTGCCCTTTAAAAAACTAAAACTTACTGTATTCTATAAATTATTAAATTAATAAATATGTCACCAGCCTTTTGTTACCTCATGTGAGAACAGCATGCTGTAGGAAAAGAGACCCTGATTCCAACCATGTATAAGTTAGTTTACTGGGTGCAGCAGATATGAAACATTCAGAGTTCTTAGATGTACAATGCAGCAGAGCTCAGAAAGCCAACCCTGCTCACACCGGTCTCTCCATATACACTCACCGGCCACTTTATTAGGTACACCTGTCCAACTTATTGTTAACACTTAATTTCTAATCAGCCAATCACATGGCGGCAACTCAGTGCATTTAGGCATGTAGACATGGTCAAGACAATCTCCTGCAGTTCAAACCGAGCATCAGTATGGGGAAGAAAGGTGATTTGAGTGCCTTTGAACGTGGCATGGTTGTTGGTGCCAGAAGGGCTGGTCTGAGTATTTCAGAAACTGCTGATCTACTGGGATTTTCACGCACAACCATCTCTAGGGTTTACAGAGAATGGTCCGAAAAAGAAAAAAAATCCAGTGAGCGGCAGTTCTGTGGGCGGAAATGCCTTGTTGATGCCAGAGGTCAGAGGAGAATGGGCAGACTGGTTCGAGCTGATAGAAAGGCAACAGTGACTCAAATCGCCACCCGTTACAACTAAGGTAGGCCTAAGAGCATCTCTGAATGCACAGTGCGTCGAACTTTGAGGCAGATGGGCTACAGCAGCAGAAGACCACACCGGGTACCACTCCTTTCAGCTAAGAACAGGAAACTGAGGCTACAATTTGTACAAGCTCATCGAAATTGGACAGTAGAAGATTGGAAAAACGTTGCTTGGTCTGATGAGTCTCGATTTCTGCTGCGACATTCGGATGGTAGGGTCAGAATTTGGCGTAAACAACATGAAAGCATGGATCCATCCTGCCTTGTATGGAGCATCTTTGGGATGTGCAGCCGACAAATCTGCGGCAACTGTGTGATGCCATCATGTCAATATGGACCAAAATCTCTGAGGAATGCTTCCAGCACCTTGTTGAATCTATGCCACGAAGAATTGAGGCAGTTCTGAAGGCAAAAGGGGGTCCAACCCGTTACTAGCATAGTGTACCTAATAAAGTGGCCAGTGAGTGTACATTGTATACATTGTCTATTGACTGTGTGCTGGATGGCAAAGCAAAAGAAAGTGAATTCCAGCGAGGCAGCACATGTGTGAAAGATAAATGTGAAAGATAAAATCTACTATTTATTAGGTACTAAAACAGTGACAGTTCCTTCAATGGCATAATGAACTACGCCTTTCAGCTTACAAAGCCTTAAGGCCCCGTCACACACAGCGACGCTGCAGCGATACAGACAACGATGCTGATCGCTGCAGCGTCGCTGTTTTGTTGCTGTGTGGTCGCTGGGGAGCTGTCACACAGACCGCTCTCCAGCGACCAACGATGCCGAAGGCCCCGGGTAACCAGGGTAAACATCAGGTTACTAAGCGCAGGGCCGCGCTTAGTAACCCGATGTTTACCGTGGTTACCAGCGTAAAAGTAAAAAAAAAAAAAACGTACATACTCACATTCCGGTGTCCTTCAGGTCCCTTGCCGTCTGCTTCCCGCTCTGACTGAGTGCCGCCGTAAAGTGAAAGCAGATCACAGCGGCGACGTCACCGCTGTGATCTGCTCTTACTTTCCGGCCGGCAGTCAGTCAGAGCGGGAAGCAGACGGCAAGGGACCTGAAGGACACCGGAATGTGAGTATGTACGGTTTTTTTTTTTTTACTTTTACGCTGGTAACCACGGTAAACATCGGGTTACTAAGCGCGGCCCTGCGCTTAGTAACCCAATGTTTACCCTGGTTACCAGTGAAGACATCGCTGAATCCGTGTCACACACACCGATTCAGCGATGTCAGCGGGACCTCAACGACCAAAAAAAGGTCCAGGCCATTCCGACACGACCAGCGATCTCGCAGCAGAGGCCTGGTCGCTGGTACGTGTCACACATAGCGAGATCACTTCTGAGGTCGCTGTTGCGTCACAAAACTTGTGACTCAGCAGCGATCTCACTAGCGATCTCGCTATGTGAGACGGGGCCTTTACTCTTGAGTCATTATGCCACTGGAGGAACTGACACTATTTTAGTACCTAATTAATTGTGGATTTTGTCTTTCACATACCTGCTGCCTCGCTGGAATTCATTTTTCTTTGCTTTGCTATCCAGCCTGTCCCAGGGCAGCGCCGTGCAAATCCACCAGCTCAGCTAGTCCTGCTGCAACTTTGACTGTGAGCTGATTCTCCACTCCTCTCTTCCTCCCTTTGTGTTTTATCACAGGAGGGGGCCGTGGTCAGATGACTTCTTGCAGGCCAGCTGGTTACAGGTATGATAATGTCCTAGTGATAAAACCTAGGCATCTCTGGGAACTCCTTCAAGATTGTTGGAAGACCATTCCCGGTGACTACCTCTTGAAGCTCATCAAGAGAATGCCAAGAGTGTGCAAAGCAGTCATCAAAGCAAAAGGTGGCTACTTTGAAGAACCTAGAATATAAGACATAATTTCAGTTGTTTCACACTTTTTTGTTAAGTATATAATTCCCCATGTGTTAATTCATAGTTTTGATGCCTTCAGTGTGAATGTACAATTTTCATAGTCATGAAAATACAGAAAAATCTTTAAATGAGAAGGTGTGTCCAAACTTTTGGTCTGTGCTGTAAGTCTCTGCCTATTTTGTGGATAGTTGTTAACTTATCTTCACTAGAAAGCCTATTAATGTGCTTATCATCCAAAGCAAAAGAGACATTTTGCTGGCAAATCTCCACATTAGACTGCTGACGAAGAGCCTGAATGCATTAATATGATATTTTAAATAAAAAATAACTCAGACAACCCCTTTAAGTATAACTTTAGCATTTTCTTACCTCCTATCTTTACAGTAATAAATGATCCCATGTCATTGAAACAGTCTTAATTTATATTTATTTCATTTCTTCAGCTACTTTAGCTGTGTGCAAATAATATCTACAGTGACATAAAAAGGAGCATGTGAAGTTGCACGTCTAGGGAAATAATTGCTTGCACCATGTTGTTTGTCATACCTGGCAGTGTTGGATGTTTTTTAGATCATAATGGAAGGAACATTTTGTGACAAGTAATCTTACTCAAGCTATTGTGAAAGTCTCAATACATTACCTTGGAGGCTAAATAAGACATTACTAAAATTTCTTCTCCACAATTAACAATCACTAAAAAACGGTGAATATTCCGTATTCTCTCTAGTCTTAAGAGTGAATAATACTTATATGAAAATATGTGAAAATATGACAAACATAATAATATAATAATAATAGTAAATGGGATGCGATACATAGCACAAATATTAGTAGTCAACATTCATATTTATAGCCATGGTAATACACATACTTCAGCTGCCACAGAACCTCTTTTTGAAGAGTAGAATCTTTCTTCCCACCACTGATGGCTATAAGATGGAGTACTGCATATTTTTTTGTTTATTTGTATATATTTTTTATATGTAACACTGCTTTATAATACAAACTTCAGCTGCTGCAGAACTTTTAACTCCTTTTGTTTTTTGTATCACCTTTCGTAAATTTGCAATAGGTTGGAGTAACACTTACCGTATAAAAAATCAGTCCGATTTTGGCGGCCGAGAATCGAACATATGTTCCCTGAACAGTGATCCGTATGTAATCCATTTGCAATGCGAGGATGTGATTTCCTCGCATCTAGTAACATTCTGACATCCGTATGGCATCCATATGCAATGCGATTTTAACATGAGCTTTTACATACAGCAGTTCTCTCTATGTAAAAGCTCATGTTAAAATCGCATTGCATACAGATGCCATACGGATGTCACACTGATGGTCCGTGTGGTGTGCGAATTTTTCTCGCACCCATAGACTTGCATTGGCGAGTCTCGGCCAATATATGGTGCAAATCGCAGCATGCAGCTATTTCACTCGCACTTGTAAGCCTGCAGTCACACACAAGGTATAAAAAAATCTGTCCGATTATGTCTGCCAAGAATCACACAAATGTTCTCCGTATGGTGATCCGTATGTCATCCGTGTGCAATGCAAGGATGCAATTTTTTCTCAAAAAACTATGCGTGTGTCATCAATATGGCATCCGTATGGCGAGATTTTTTCCCACACTTGCAAAATGAGCAAATGAAGGATCCCTGGCCTGAAAATCATTAGAAATTAATGTGGGACCCTATTTATTGGCTCAATAACAAGTCCCCTCCTCCTTGCTTGGCTTGAGAGTTTTTGCTAGTGTATTTTGTGAGCTGATTTGTCTGCAACATGTCATATAGGCTAACCTTTAACCACACTGAGCAGGTGCTTTTACACTGGGTTTTGTCCCAGTGTTTTGGGGCACCTTACCCAGTGATTGTGGATCCGAGGAGGCGGAGAAGAATGTGGGTCCATCCACTTATGAGGCAACGGTTGACTAAAGGGCATTTTCATCGTCTATACACTTCACTCAGCAGCCATCCAGACAAATTTTACCAATAAACTAGGATGAGCCTGGCGACATTTGATATTGTACTTGATACTCTGCACCCTGGTATCACCTAAAGGACACCTTGATGCGCAAGTCTATTTCAACAGAGGAGCGGCTTCTACTTACTTTATGGCATGTCCAAAAACTGTATGCTGCGTATGTGTTTGATGTATTTTCTGCACATACATTTTTTAATTATTTTGTAATATAATTATGCCTTTCACATTACTTTCTCTTTGTATTTCTGCTATGTTCCCTAGGCATTGAATACCTGCTGTAACTTGTTGAGGCAGGGCTTAGTTTGCACTCTCCATTAAATGTTAAGTTGCAGTAACCTTGGTATGATGATTAGTGTTGAGCGATACCATCCGATATCAAGAAGTATCGGTATCAGACTGGATCGGCCGATATCCAAAAAATATCGCATATCGCCGATACCAATAACCGATACCAATGCAAGTCAATGGGACACAAATATCAGACTGTAAATAAGCCCTTTCTGTTCTTCTACATCCTGTTCCGGGGGGGAAGAGTGTGGGAGGTGTGTGGGCAGACACTGTGCGTGCCTGTGTGTGCGGGTGGGGTCTGTGCGGACCTGCCGGGGCTCTGTATGGGCGTCTCGGGGCTCTTTGCAGCCTGCTGGGGCTCTGTGCGTGCCTGCCGGGGCTCTGTGCGGTGTGCCGGGGCTCTGTGCAGCCTGCTGGGGCTCTGTGCGGCATCTCGGGGCTCTGTGTGTGCCTGCCGGGGCTCTTTGCGTGCCTGCTGGGGCTCTGTGCGGGCTGCCGGGGCTTTGTGCGGGCTGCCGGGGCTTTGTGCGGGCTGCAGAGGCTCTGTGCAGCGTGCCGGGGCTCTGTGCGGCGTGCCGGGGCTCTGTGTGGTGTGCCGGGGCTCTGTGTGGGGCTCTGTGCGGCGTGCTGGGGCTCTGTGCGGCATGCCGGGGCTCTGTGCGGGGCTCTGTGAGGCATGCTGGGGCTCTGTGCGGGGCTCTGTGCGGCGTGTCGGTGCTCTGTGCGGCATGCCGGGGCTCTGTGTGACGTGCTTAGGCTCTGTGAGGCATGCTGGGGCTCTGTGCGGGGCTCTGTGCGGCGTGCCGGGGCTCTGCACGTGCCTGCCAGGGCTCTGTGTGGGCTGCCGGGGCTCTGATTGGGCTACGTGGGCTCTGTGCAGCGTGCCGGGTTTCTGTGCGGCGTGCCGAGGCTCTGTGCGGCATGCCGGGGCTATGTGCAGGGCTCTGTGCGGCGTGCCAGGGCTCTGTGCGGCGTGCCGCGGCTCTGCACGTGCCTGCCAGGGCTCTGTGTGGGCTGCCGGGGCTCTGATCGGGCTACGTGGGCTCTGTGCAGCGTGCCGGATTTCTGTGCGGCGTGCCGAGGCTCTGTGCGGCATGCCGGGGCTCTGTGCAGGGCTCTGTGCGGCGTGCCGGGGCTCTGTGTGGCGTGCCAGGGCTCTGTGTGGCATATTGGGGCTCTGTGCGGGGCTCTATGTGGCGTGCTGGGGCTCTGTGCGGCGTGCCGGGGCTGTGTGGCCTGCCGGGGCTCTGTGCAGCGTCTCGGGGCTCTGTGCGGCCTGCCGGGGCTCTGAGCATGCCTGCCAGGGCTCTGTGCATGCCTGCTGGGGCTCTGTGCGGGCTGCCGGGGCTCTGTGCAGGCTGCGGGGGCTCTGTGCGGCCTGAGGGGGCTCTGTGCAGCTTGCCGGGGCTCTGTGTGGGGCTCTGTGTGGCGTGCCTGGGCTCTGTGTGGTGTGCCGGGGCTCTTTGTGGCATGTCGGGGCTCTGCGCAGCGTGCCAGGGTTCTGTGTGGGGCTCTGTGCGGCGTGCCGGGGTCCTGTGCGGGGCTCTGTGCGGCGTCCTGGGGCTCTGTGCGGCGTGCCGGGGCTCTGTGCGGGCTGCTGAGGGTCTGTGCATGTGTGCAGGCATTGTCTGATGGGACTACAAGTCCTATCAGACGATGCCTGCAACAGTGACAGTGATTGACACATTAGCCAATGATGGGACAGTAGTAGTCCCATCATCAGGCTAATGTGTTGAATGTAAAAAAAAACAAAAAACATACATACAACATACATACTACATACATACATACATACTACATACAATACATTCATACATTACATACAATAAATACACACAGACATACAGTACATTAAACATAGATTTCATACTCACTATTACTTGTCACTTTGTTCCCCGAAGCCAGTGTCATCTGTAAAAAAGATTAAAATAACAAACAACCTATATACTCCCTGTCCGCAGAAATCCACGAGTGTCCCACGACGATCTCCCATGGAGAACGGCAGCATCAGCTGATGCGACCGCTCTCTAGGCGCTTCAGGAACACAACGACGGGAGGAAGGTATCCTTCCGCACTGTATTCCTTGGCCGCTGAAAAAAAATAGTCCCTAGTCTCACTTTATGCATTGCTGTGTGAGAAATTTTCCCATGCAGCAATTGCCATAAAGTGAGACTTTGTCCTAAGGTAACCTCTCAGTGATGCACTGCAGGAGCAATTGTCTCCTGTCAGTGTGTCACTGAGGGTTCTATAGAGCAGTGACATCACCTGATGTCACTGTTCTATAGGGGAGATCATCGTGGGACACTTGTTATTAATTGGACTACGGCGGACAGGTAGTATACGGTTTATTATTTTACGTTTTTGCAGGCACTGAAGTATGGTAAGTATGGTTAAATTAAGAATATTAAAATACTTTTTTCCTAATGTGTGTGTGTTTTATTAACCCTTTATTACAATTGGATTAATAATAGATAGGCGTCTTATTGACGCCTCTCTGTTATTAACCCGGCTTAATGTCATCTTACAATAGCAAAAGGTGACATTAACCCCTTATTACCCCATATCTCACCGCTACATGGGAGTGAGAAGAGAGGGGCTAAGTGCCGAAATTGGCGCATGGATCCTGCAAATGTGCTCACAGAATGCATTTTTTACCCATAGACTTGTATTAGCGACGGATCGCGACAGATGGCCACACGTCGCGTCTGTCGTGCAACGGATCCGTCGTGTTTTGGCGGACCGTCGACATGAAAAAACGTGAACGTTTTTTGTCCGTCACAACCGCCATTTTCTACCGTGCATGTGCGGCTGAAACTCCGCCCCCTCCTCCCCGGAATTCAGAATGGGCAGCGGATGCATTGAAAAACTGCATCCGCTGCCCACGTCGTGCACAAATTTCACAATGTGCGTCGGTACGTCGGCCCGACGCATAGCGACAGACCCGTACTGACGCAAGTGTGAAAGATTTCTTAATGAGCGTTGAATTTAATAAAAAAAAAAAACTGAAAAAAACGGCGTGGGCTCCCGCGCAATTTTCTGCGCCAGAGGGGGATAGCCGACGGCCGGGGGCCAATATATGTAGCCTGCTATGAATATCAGCCCGCAGCTGTCTGCGTAGCCTTTACTGACTATTAAAATATGGGGACCCCCCCAAAAAATGATGTGGTGTCCCCCTATATTTTATAGCCAGAAAAGCTATGCAGACAGCTGCGGGCTGATATTCATAGCCTAGAGAGGGGCCATGGATATTGGCCCCCCCCCCAGGCTACAAATACCAGTCCGCAGCCGCCCCAGAAATGGCGCATCTCGCATCTCATTTTGGATCCCTCTGACCCACTCCTGGCCCGATTCTGACGCTCTCTGTGGAACTGGTCACGGCAGCTCCGCCACTGTCTCATGACATCAGACACTACAAAGTTAACCCAAAAATGTGTGACATTACGATGACAGAGCAACTATAGGCAAATGTAGGTTAAAGCCTAATGTGGCATGTTACTTGACAAGTGTAAAGTTTAAAACAGCCAGGCTAGCAAGCATAACATCACATATGATGATGGTTTTGCATTTGTTGCTTCCTTTTAAGCAACTTATTTTTTATCAAAATTTTTGTTAGTACTTACTCATTTCATGCTGCACCTGAGGTTTACTTTCTTCATATGAAGCAAACACTTGCCAGCAGATACGCTTCCATGAGGAGTCCTTGAGGGCACGGTCGGCATAATATGCATCACGTGCATCCCATATTTTGGGCCTCTCCTTCACCAAATCTATCAGAAGATCCACATTAATTTGCCTTGACATCTTGCTGTACTCCGTGGAGGCGTGCTGGTGGCTTGTTGTTGAACTTCCTAGGCTAATAAGCATGTCAAAGCTTCCTGAATAGTGTTGAGCATTCCGATACTGCAAGTACCGGGTATCGGCCGATATTTGCTGTATCGGAATTCCGATTCCGAGTTCTGATATTTTTGTGATATCGGAAATCGGAATCGGAAGTTCCCAGTGTATGGTTCCCAGGGTCTGGAGGAGAGGAAACTCTCCTTCAGGCCCTGGGATCCATATTGATGTAAAAAATAAAGAATTAAAATAAAAAATATGGATATACTCACCCCTCCGGCGGCCACTGAACCTTACCGATGTAACCGGCAGCCTCCGTTCCTAAGAATGAGGAGTTTAGGATCTGCGATAACGTCGCGGCTTGTGATTGGTCGTGTGAGCAGTCACATGAGCGGTCACGCGACCAATCACAAGCCGTGACGTCATCGAAGGTCCTAAACTCCTCATTCTTAGGAACGGAGGCTGACGGTTACATCGGTAAGGTCCAGGGGCCGCCGGACGGGTGAGTATATCCATATTTTTTATTTTAATTCTTTATTTTTTACATGAATATGGATCCCAGGGCCTGAAGGAGAGTTTCCTCTCCTTCAGACCCTGGGAACCATCCAGGATACCTTCCGATACTTGTGTCCCATTGACTTGTATTGGTATCGGGTATCGGTATCGGCGATATCCGATATTTTTTGGATATCGGCCGATACCATCCGATACCGATACCTTTGAGTATCGGAAGGTATCGCTCAACACTATTCCTGAATAATGGCTGATGCAATTTCCTGTCACCTGGTCAATGCCTGAGAATTTCTCGCAAGTCACATGCATGGTTCGTGTGCTGTGCGATTTTTTATCACACCCATTGACTTACAATGGCGTTTCTCAGCTGAGATATGCGGACAATCGCAGCATGCTGCTATTTCACTCACAAGTATAATATGGACGAGAAAAAAACGCATGATGGGAGCTGCCCCATAGATTAACATTGGTCCGAGTGCTATGTGATATTTCATCGCTTAACACTAGTCCGTATTACGCTGTAGTGTGACCCTGGCCTTATGCAGCCGAGAAAAAAAAAACAAGTGATGGGAGCTGCCCCATAGATTAACATTGGTCCGAGTGCTATGCAATTTTTTTCTTGCATAGCACCCGTCCATATTCATCTCTAGTGTGACTCGGCCATAGAAGGTGGAAAGAGAGTGTGTTCTGAAGGTTTTATAGCTGAGTCTGCCCCACAGGGCTCATACCCATTTGAGAAAAAAAACGGTCCGACTGAAAAAACGGATGAGTGCTATGAGAGTGTCATGCGATTTCTCTGCGACTTTCCCATGGAACATCCGTAAGACATGTGTATGCAATCTGTAAGCAATGCGATTTTTACTTGAGGTTTTACATACAGAAGTTCTCTGTATGTAAAAGCTCCTGTTAAAATCGCATTGTAAAATATAACTGAACACATCATTTTAAATTTCAAACAATCTTCATAACATATCTATATATCTATCTATCTATCTATCTATATATCTATCTATCTATCTATCTATATATATATATATATATATATACTGTATATATATATATGTATATATATATATATATATATATATATATATATATATATATATATATATATATATATATATTAGATAGAAAGATTAAAAGCCAAGCAGATTCCACAAAGAGTGTATTTGCATAATTTGGAGGTGTGCTTTGGGTCATTGTCCTGTTGTAGGATGAAATTGGATCAAGCGTTGTCCACAGTGTAAGGCATTGCAAAATGGAAAATACACAACGTTGGTGCGTACAGATATACTTCAGCCGTGATGTTTCGGCAACAGAGTGCCTTTTTCAAGCCAAATCTGTATGGGGAGGTTTTGCAGCGCGGCAATCACCATGGCTGTAAAGCCTGCTAGATCTGTGTGCCCTGGTGCAGCGGTGGACGGCTGGAGACCCCCTGCGGGTGTCTCGTGACAGAGGGTCTCCAGCCATCTGCCGCTGCAACAGGGCACACAGATCTAGCAGGCTTTACAGCCATGGTTATTCCTAGGCTGCAAAACCTCCCCATACAGATTTGGCTTGAAAAAGGCACTCTGTTGCAGGAACATCGCGGCTTAAGTATATTTGTAAACATCAATGTTGTGTTTTCTGTTTCTTTGTATTTGGTGGACGTATTTGCCTCCTTTTTCATTTTATGAATATTGAACAATAAATTGTTCTTAAAAGTGCCGAAGGTTATTGCTTAAGGTTTACGGAATTATTTTTCCTTCAGAGCACCATTTTGCAAACACACAGTGAGCACCCCATATTCACTATAAATTGCAAAATGGAGTGATAGCCTTCCTTATTCAAAATCCCTTTTACCTTGTACAAATCTCCCACTTTACCAGCACCAAAGCAACTCCAGACCATCTCATTACCTCCACCATGCTTGACAGATGGCGTCAGGCACTATTCCAGCATCTTTTCAGTTCTGCTTCTCACCAAAGTTCTTCTGTGTGATTCACACACCTCAAACTTGGATTCATATGTCCATAACACTTTTTGCCAATCTTCCTCTCTCCAATGTCTGTGTCCTTTTGCCCATATTAATCTTTTCCTTTTACTAGCCAGTGTCAGATATGGCTTTTTCGCTCCCGTTCCAGGTTGAAGTAGATGCTTCCGAGATCGGAGCAGGTGCAGTTTTGTCGCAGAAAGGTCCTGACTGCTCAGTGATGAGACCATGTGCGTTTTTCTCTCGAAAGTTGTCGCCCGCTGAGCGAAATTATGATGTTGGAAATCGGGAGCTCTTGGCCATGAAGTGGGCATTTGAGGAGTGGCGTCATTGGCTTGAGGGTGCTAGACACCAGGTGGTGGTCTTGACTGACCACAAAAATCTAATTTATCTTGAGTCAGCCAGGCGTCTGAATCCTAGACAGGCGCGCTGGTCGTTGTTTTTCTCTCGATTTAACTTTGTGGTTTCATATCTGCCTGGGTCTAAGAATGTGAGGGCGGATGCCCTCTCTAGGAGTTTTGAGCCTGACTCGCCTGGTGATTCCGAACCTACTGGCATCCTGAAGGATGGGGTGATATTGTCAGCTGTCTCCCCAGACCTGCGGCGCTCTTTGCAGGAGTTTCAGGTGGATAGGCCTGATCGCTGTCCGCCTGGTAGATTGTTTGTCCCTGATGACTGGACCAGTAGAGTTATTTCGGAGGTTCACTCTTCCGCGTTGGCAGGTCATCCTGGAATTTTTGGCACCAGGGATCTGGTGTCTAGGTCCTTCTGGTGGCCTTCCTTGTCTCGAGATGTACGTATTTTTGTGCAGTCTTGTGATGTTTGTGCTCGGGCTAAGCCCTGCTGTTCCCGGGCCAGCGGGTTGTTGTTGCCCTTGCCTATTCCTAAGAGGCCTTGGACGCACATCTCTATGGACTTTATTTCTGACCTTCCTGTTTCTCGTAGGATGTCCGTCATCTGGGTGGTGTGTGACCGTTTTTCCAAGATGGTTCACTTGGTACCTTTGCCCAAATTGCCCTCCTCCTCTGAGCTGGTCCCTCTATTTTTTCAGAATGTTGTGCGTTTGCATGGTATTCCTGAGAATATAGTGTCTGACAGGGGTACTCAGTTTGTGTCTAGATTTTGGCGGGCGTTCTGTGCCAGGATGGGCATCGACTTGTCTTTTTCGTCTGCATTCCATCCTCAGACTAATGGCCAGACTGAGCGTACTAATCAGACCTTGGAGACTTACTTGAGGTGTTTTGTGTCCGCTGATCAGGACGATTGGCTTGATTTTTTGCCATTGGCAGAGTTTGCCCTTAACAATCGGGCCAGTTCTGCCACTTTGGTTTCTCCATTTTTTTGTAATTCAGGGTTTCACCCTCGCTTTTCGTCCGGTCAATTGGAGTCTTCGGATTGTCCTGGAGTAGATGCTGTGGTTGATAGAATGCATCAGATTTGGGGACAGGTTGTGGACAATCTGAAGTTGTCCCAGGAGAAGACTCAACAGTTCACTAATCGTCATCGGCGTGTCGGTCCTCGTCTTTGTGTTGGGGACCTGGTTTGGTTGTCTTCTCGATTTGTTCCTATGAAGGTCTCGTCTCCTAAGTTTAAGCCTCGGTTTATCGGCCCTTATAGGATTCTGGAGGTTCTCAATCCTGTGTCCTTTCGTTTGGACCTCCCAGCATCTTTTACTATTCATAATGTTTTTCATCGGTCATTGTTGCGGAGGTATGAGGTGCCGGTTGTTTCGTCTGCTGATCCTCCTGCTCCTGTGCTGGTTGAGGGTGAGTTGGAGTATGTGGTGGAAAAGATCTTGGACTCCCGTGTTTCCAGACGGAAACTTCAGTATCTGGTTAAGTGGAAAGGCTATGGTCAGGAGGATAATTCTTGGGTGACAGCATCTGATGTTCATGCTCCTGATTTGGTTCGTGCATTTCATAGTGCTCATCCAGATCGCCCTGGTGGTTCTGGTGAGGGTTCGGTGCCCCCTCCTTAAGGGGGGGGTACTGTTGTGAATTCTGTTTGTGGGCTCCCCCGGTGGTGTTTTATGGTAGTGCCACTTATTTGCCTTCTTCTATCCTTGATCACCTGTTGATACCCATTAGGGGAGTTTCCTATTTAAGGCTGCTTGGCTGCTGGTCTGATGCCGGCCAACAATGTATCAGTAGCATTCTGTTGCATTCTCCTGCCTCAAGATCCTGTTCAGCTAAGTTGAATTTTGTTTCTAGTTTATTCTATTTTTGTCCAGCTATTTGCAATGTGACTCTCTGTAGCTGGAAGCTCTCGTGGACTGGAATTGCCACTCCAGTGGCATGAGTTGTCACTGGAGTTTTAAAGTAATTTCAGGATGGTGTTTTTGAGTAGTGTTTTGAAGTTGACCGTGAAGTGACTCTTTCCTGTACTTCTGCTATCTAGTAAGCGGACCTCACTGTGCTAAATCTGCTGTTCATCCTACGTATGTCTTTTCCTCTTGACTCACCGTCAATATCTGTGGGGGGCTGCTATCTCCTTTTGGGGTTCATCTCTGGAGGTAAGGCAGGCCTGTATATTCCTCTGATAGGGGTAGTTAGATCTCCGGCTGGCGCGTGGTGTCTAGGGCATCGTAGGAAACACTCCCCGGCTACTTCCAGTGTCGTGTCAGGTTCAGGTCACGGTCACTTTAGTTCCCATCACCCGAGAGCTAGTCCGTTGTTATTTTGATTTCCCTGCCATTGGGAAAATCATAACAGATATTATATTAGAAACCAGACGTTTGCAGCTAAAAGTTATTTACCACATTAACAATTTATAGAGTGTATTTCTGAATCATGTAATGCTAGCTTCATTGGAAAAAAACTGCACTTTTCTTTCAAAAATAATCAAATTTCTAAGTGAGCCGCAGTGTGTATATATACAGCATATATACACTCACCGGCCACTTTATTAGGTACACCATGCTAGTAACGGGTTGGACCCCCTTTTGCCTTCAGAACTGCCTCAATTCTTCGTGGCATAGATTCAACAAGGTGCTGGAAGCATTCCTCAGAGATTTTGGTCCATATTGACATGATGGCATCACACAGTTGCCGCAGATTTGTCGGCTGCACATCCCAAAGATGCTCCATACAAGGCAGGATGGATCCATGCTTTCATGTTGTTTACGCCAAATTCTGACCCTACCATCCGAATGTCGCAGCAGAAATCGAGACTCATCAGACCAAGCAACGTTTTTCCAATCTTCTACTGTCCAATTTCGATGAGCTTGTACAAATTGTAGCCTCAGTTTCCTGTTCTTAGCTGAAAGGAGTGGTACCCGGTGTGGTCTTCTGCTGCTGTAGCCCATCTGCCTCAAAGTTCGATGCACTGTGCGTTCAGAGATGCTCTTAGGCCTACCTTGGTTGTAACGGGTGGCGATTTGAGTCACTGTTGCCTTTCTATCAGCTCGAACCAGTCTGCCCATTCTCCTCTGACCTCTGGCATCAACAAGGCATTTCCGCCCACAGAACTGCCGCTCACTGGATTTTTTTTCTTTTTCGGACCATTCTCTGTAAACCCTAGAGATGGTTGTGCGTGAAAATCCCAGTAGATCAGCAGTTTCTGAAATACTCAGACCAGCCCTTCTGGCACCAACAACCATGCCACGTTCAAAGGCACTCAAATCACCTTTCTTCCCCATACTGATGCTCGGTTTGAACTGCAGGAGATTGTCTTGACCATGTCTACATGCCTAAATGCACTGAGTTGCCGCCATGTGATTGGCTGATTAGAAATTAAGTGTTAACAAGAAGTTGGACAGGTGTACCTAATAAAGTGGCCAGTGAGTGTATATATATATATATATATATATATATATATATATATGTATATATATATATATATATATATATATATATATACATATATCTTTCATAGAGAGATAGCGGAATAGCCGATAATTCATTTGTTGGCCTCTGCAAAATTATTGCAGAAGCTGACAGGATAGGAGACATGGTTTACATTCAGTAAACAATTGCAGAACAGTTAGATTTATAGTTGTCAGTTACTAATACTGTTAGTACTATTTGTGTGTAAAATTTGGGATCTGTATGTATTTAGTAAAAGATTTTTTTCACGGAATAAAATGGCGTGGGCTCCCTCACAATTTTCTGCAACAGAGAGGGAAAGCCAGTGAATAAGGTCATATATTAAGAGCCTAGAAAGGGATCCATGGTTATTGCCCCTCCTGGCTAAAAACATATGCCCCCAGCCACTCCAGAAAAGGCACATCTGTAAGATGCAGCAATTCCTGCACTTAGCCTCTCTTTTCCCACTGCCCTGTAGTGGTGGCATATGGGGTAATAAGGGGTTAATGTCACCTTTGTGTTGTAAGGTGACATTAAGCCACCTTAGTAATGGAGATGTGTCAATAAGACACCTATCCATTACTAATCCCATAGTTTCTCAAGGGTTAAATAAACATGCACAAGAATGCATAATAAAGTATTTTTAATTAAATAAAGCACTAAACACCGTTTGACCATTTAATTGTTACTGGTAATCCAAGCAAAGCCCTCGATCTCCTGTAAAAATATAAAATATAAAACAAACAATATACACATACCTGTCCAGCGTACAGTCTCACGCCATAATCCATATCTGGGGTATATACAGTTTACAATCGGGAGTGGTGCTAATTCAACCATCCCGGTTGTAAACTACTGGGGAATGAATGAAATGCTGGGAGCGGAGCTTCAGTGACTAGAAGTGACGTCACGGAAGCTAAGCTTCCTGCCGGCATGAATTCAAATGAACTCTTGAAAGTGGAAAAATGGCAGCTGATTTTCCCACGCTTAAGAGTTCATCTGGGTTCAGGCCGCAGATTTTTTATCGGATTACACTCGACCTTTTTTCTAGCAAGTGAGCATGAGTCCATACACAGAGAAAGATGGTTGTCATACACAATAGGGCTCCTGCTTTAACAACTTGGTTTAGACATAACACTGATCACACTTAATCAATTCCATAAATGCTGCAGTCAACAGCATCTGTAGTATCTAAGAGATTAGACAGAAGGAGGTGGCTCTTTGGTCACTTCAATGACTCTTTTCAGCATCATGATCACAGGTAGTGTTGAGCATTCCGATACCACAAGTATCGTGTATCGGCCGATACTTGCGGTATCGGAATTCCGATACCGGGATTCCGATACTTGCCGCTTATCGGATACCGGAATCGGAAGTTCCCAGATTCAAACTGCACGAATTCAGCCAATGAGAATGATTCCAAGTGTGGGCACATCCTGTTCAGCATGGAGGGCATGAAACTACTGGCAAGGCTGTGATTGGCTGCTGAAATGATGTCATGATGCAGTTTAAAAGTCGCTGGCGCCATTTTTCGCTCACTCTGCTGTGAATTCAGTTAGTGACAGGACGCTGTTTGCTGACTGAGGGCCAGTTTAGAGATAGCGATTTGCTTCTTTGTGCTTTTCCAAGGCTAATTTAGCAACCGCTGTGTTCACCTACTAATCACCTTGCTTTTGCCTTGCAGGGCTGTTTTCACAGCGATCTGCAAGGTCTGTGTGTGTGTGTGTGAGTGCAGCCCACTCTCTAGTCTGTGTGCAGCCATAGGCCATCCATAGCTGGTTGTATTCAGTTCAGGGAGGGTGGTTCATTGCCTCATACTGTTCTTTTTTTTTTTTTTTCAAGTAGTGTAGACTGCTGCTCATTTTTTCTAATAATTCCTATTAGTGACTTTCCACCCGTATCCAGCTAACTTGTGGAAAAACACTACATAGGATAAAGTAGAGGAGGTTTTTTGGGCCTTGCAGCGCCATTTACAGCTGTCTTCACGGTCTCCGTGTGACAGCAGCTCGCCCTGTAGTCTGTGAGCAGCCATAGCCTGGTTGTATCCAGCTCAGGGTTGTTCACTGCATCATACCGTAAAATCAATTTTCCTTTTGTTTTAAGTAGTGCAGGCTGCTGCACATTTTTTCAAAAAATTCCTATTAGTGTCTTTCCACCCGTATCCAGCTAACTTGTGGAAAACACTACATAGGATAAAGTAGAGGAGGTTTGTTGGGCCTTGCAGCGCCGTTAACGGCTGTCTGCACGGTCTCCGTGTGACTGCAGCTCGCCCTGTAGTCTGTGAGCAGGCATAGCCTGGTTGTATCCAGCTCAGGGTTCTTCACTGCGTCATACCGTAAAATCAATTTTCCTTTTGTTTTAAGTAGTGCAGGCTGCTGCACATCTTTTCCAAAAATTCCTATTAGTGTTTTTCCACCTGTATCCAGCTAACTTGTGGAAAAACACTACATAGGATAAAGTAGAGGAGGTTTTTTGGGCCTTGCAGCGCCATTTACGGCTGTCTGCACAGTCTCCGTGTGACTGCAGCTCTCTCTGTTGTCAGTTCAGCCCCCAAAAAATAAATAAATAATAAAGTTCACCAAACACACCACTTTACATTTGTGTAGGCCACATTAGCTCATATTAAAGTCTAGTCCACACTTTAGAAAATTAGTGTTTCCTATACCTGTTAGGACTCGGAGCTTTTCAGGAATAAGCACACAAAGCCGTTAGTACTTTTCTGCTTATCTTTATCAGTCAACCAAGATGAAGAAGGCAGGGAGCAAGGCACGTGGGCGTGGGCGCGGAGCAGGGAGAGGACGTGGGGATTCTGTGCCTGCTGCGGGCACCGGTGACTCCTCAGCACCCAGTTTCACCAGGGAACAGTCCTTCATGCGCAGCTTTGTCGCAGAGCGCCGTACACCGCTGCTGCGTGAAGACCAAATTGAAGCCGTTGTCGGATGGATGGCAGCTAATGCATCGACTTCAATTAGTGCCACATCCTCTCAGACACAGAGCACTGGAGAGCAGCCATCTGTCTCTTCACCACCTGCCAAATTGGCCAGGCAGACAGAGAGCCCAGGACAGGAGCCGTCTCTACTTCTGTTCTCTGAATCTCTTGGCTTGGAAACAGGGGGCCAGCCAAGCAGCATTGGAGAAATGGAAGAAGAGACAGGGTGCAGTGATGCCCAACAGCTTTTTCTCTCTTCCTCTGAAGAGGCGGGTGGGCCAGTGCCTCCGGTCACCACATCGCAGGCCGCATCCGCTGATGATGACACTCAGGTGCCACTTTCTGGTGCGTGCTCTGCTGCTGAGACTACCCAGGAGGAGCAGTTGGTGGCAGAGGGTAGTGTAGATGATGAGGTCCTTGACCCATCGTGGCGTGAGGGACAGGAAGGTGGTGGGAGCAGCTCCGAGGAAGAGATTCCTAGAACGGGCCAAAGAGGTAGAGGGAGAGGGAAGACTGCACAGCCTGTAGCCTCCACTTTGGCACCCGTTAGGAGCATGTCTGTTTCAAAAGCCAAAAAGGGTGCTCCCAAGACTTGCAGTGTCTGGCCCTTTTTTGACACAGTTGCAGATGACATTTGCTATGTCAAATGCAAGGTGTGTCATCACAAAGTCAAAAGAGGTCGAAATGTCAGCAACCTCAATACCTCAAACATGTGGAAACATGTGTGCAACAGGCACGTGGCAGAGTTAGAAAAACACACTGAAGAGCTAGGCCAACCAACAGCGGCAGCTACCACCTCTTCAGCTCGTGTTGCCTCTTCCTCCAGCTCACACGCAGCTGGTTCGGCTTCCTCCCAGGATCGCCGTGGAAGAACCTCTGGCCCTGTTGTCCAGAGACCCACTGTAATTCCACCCGCAGCACCACGTTCCCAGTCATCCACACACTCCCAGCCCAGTCTACAGCCATCGGTAGTACAGGCATGGGAGAAAAGGCGGCCTTTCTCGTCAAACCACCCACGAGCACAGGCTCTGACTGCAGGCATTGCCAAACTTCTGTCACTGGAAATGCTTTCATTCAGGCTGGTGGAGACTGACAGCTTCCATGACTTGATGTCATTGGCAGTCCCACAGTACAATGTGCCCAGTCGCTTTTACTTCAGCAGGCAAGCTGTCCCTGCCCTGCATAAGCATGTGGAGGGACACATAAAACACGCGCTACTGAACGCCGTCAGTAGCAAGGTCCACCTCACCAGCGATGCGTGGACCAGTCAACATGGACAGGGGCGATACCTCTCCCTCACTGCCCATTGGGTTAATGTCGTTGAGCCAGGTACAGATCGTGCGAGTGGCGCAGGCCGTGTCCTGCCCACTCCAAGGATTGCAGGAATCCATTCTGTACGCATTGACTCCTCCTCTTACACCAGTTCCTCAGAATCATCGCTGCAGGAGCCGTCACAGTCCACCTCCACATGGACCCGTGATGAACGTGTACCTGTTACGACCGACATGAGCACAGCCGTGGCCAAACGTCAACAGGCCATCTTGAAATTAATTTCTTTGGGGAATCGAAGCCACACAGCGCAGGAGCTCTGGAATGCCATCAAGCAGGAGAGCGATGTGTGGTTTGTGCCAGCGAATCTCCAGCCAGGCATGGTAGTGTGTGATAATGGCCGAAATCTGGTGGCAGCTCTGGGCCTCGGCAACCTCACTCACATCCCATGTCTGGCACATGTGCTCAATTTGGTCGTGCAGAGTTTTTTGAGGGACTATCCGGATCTTGATGCACTGCTGCACAAGGTCCGCCTAGAGTGTGCTCACTTGCAGCGTTCCAGCACGGCAAAATCGCGCATTGCGGCTCTGCAGCGCCGACACCGCCTGCCGGAACATCGCATCATATGTGACCTACCTACCAGGTGGAATTCCACGTTACATATGTTGGAGCGGTTGTGTGAGCAGCAGCAAGCTGTAATGGAGTACCAGCTGCATCAGGCGCAAAGAAGTCGCACTCAGCGCCGTTCAGACTTCACAACCACAGAGTGGGCCACTATGAATGACGTCTGCCAGGTTTTGCGTCCCTTTGATTATTCCACGCGGATGGCGAGTGCAGATGATGCACTAGTCAGCATGACTGTCCCCCTTATCTGCCTGCTTGAAAAATCACTGCAAGCGCTAAGGGATGATGTTGTGGAAGAGGTGGAGGATGAGGATTCACCATTTCCATCATCTTCTGGACAGTCAGCACCACGTGGTTCCTCACAAATGCGTAGGCAGGGGACACTTTGTGAGGAGGATGAGGAGGAGTCAATGGAGGAGGAAGACATCCGTCCAGAGGAGGGAGTTACACAATTGTCCAGTACTCAGTGTGTACAGCGAGGGTGGGGTGATGACGAGCGGGCAGAGATCACGCCTCCAGCAGGGGACAGCGTTTCTTGGCCAGTTGGCAGTCTGCAGCACATGGTTGATTACATGCTGCAGTGTCTGAGAAACGACCGCCGCATCGCCCACATTCTCAACATGTCTGATTATTGGGTGTTCACCCTCCTCGATTCTCGCTACCGGGACAACGTAGAAAGCCTCATCACACCGTTGAACCAGGAGCGAAAAATGCGGGAGTACCAAGACACACTGGTGAATTCCATCATCTTCTCCATTCCAACTGAGAGAAGTGTTGCTAGTGCATTACAAAGCAGCTCAGTGCGTCCAGGCAGTGGAGGAGGCTCTGCACAAAGAGGGAGCAGAAGCAGTGCCTCTGCCCAAGGCAAGACCAGTATGGCCCAACTGTGGCACAGTTTTTTGTGCCCGCCACAAAAGTCTACACCATCACAGACGGCTCTAGTCAGCAGGAGGCAACGGTTCTGTCAGATGGTGACAGACTACATGTCTTGCCCTCTTGCTGTACTCCCAGATGGCTCTTCCCCTTTCAAGTTTTGGGTCTCAAAGCTGGATACATGGCCAGAGCTAAGCCAGTATGCATTGGAGATGCTGGCTTGCCCTGCGGCTAGTGTATTATCGGAACGCGTCTTTAGTGCTGCAGGTGGTGTACTAACTGACCGTCGCATGCGACTATCCTCCAATAATGTTGACCGGCTTACTTTCCTGAAAATGAACAAGGCCTGGATCTCGCAGGAATTTGCCACTCCTCTTCCTGATTAAATAATTAGGTAACTGTCTACAGTATCCAGGTCTCCTGTTGTGTTCATCTTTCTACCACCTGAACTTTAATTCCTGGGCTCCAACACCGCCAGTTGAGGCTCAGAAGTGCCGTCTGCACAGTCAAAACATACGACCCAGTGTTATTGGGTTTCAGTAACGTCAGCTGATCCCCAGCTGTGTAGCCGGCAATGTGTCCTGCGACCGCCACGCTGACACAACAACTGAAATGTAAGGGAACCTGTCCCCCCCCCAAGGCGTTTATTACTGAAAGAGCCACCTTGTGCAGCAGTAATGCTGCACAAGACAAGGTAGCTATTTTTGTTCAGCTCCTTGCACACGCAGAACTTAACACTTATAAAATGTGTCCACTGATACCGTAAAACCGTCCCGGAGGTGGGACTTTCCTTCGTAATATGGCGCAGCACAGCTGTCATTCCTACCCCCTTGGTGCCGTGCCCCGGCTCCTCAGCGTTGTTTGATTCCGTCCCGGAGCCTGCGCTGTTATGTTATCCCTTGGCCAGGCACACTTAGCGCTGCCCCTCTTCTGACATCATTTGGTGTCAGGCTGACTGCGCCTCTGCGGCCATGCTGGCCGAGAGCCCGCCTCGCAGTGTCTTCTGATTTAATCCCACTGGGGGCCTGAGATCCATGGACATGCGCAGTGCATATCTGAACCTCCGCCTCTCACTCATCTCCCTACGCCTTCTTCAGACTGTGCGCCGTCAGCTGATCCCTAATAGCATGCCACGGCCGTGACGCCACACAGTCTGAAGAAGCCATAGGGAGGGGAGAGAGACGAGGATATGCACTGCGCATGGCCACGGATCCCAGGCCCGCGGTGGGATTACATTAGACGACACTGCGAGGCGGGCTCTCGGCCAGCGCGGCCGCACAGACGCAGCCAGCCTGACACCAAATGATGTCAGAAGATGGGCAGCGCTAAGTGTGCCTGGCCAAGGGATAACATAACAGCGCAGGCTCCGGGACGGAATCAAACAACGCTGAGGAGCCGGGGCACGGTGCCAAGGGGGTAGGAATGACAGCTGTGCTGCGTCATATTACGAAGGAAAGTCCCACCTCCGGGACGGTCTCACGGTATCAGGGGACACATTTTATAAGTGTTTAGTTCTGTGTTTGCAAGGAGCATAATGAAAAGAGCCACCTTTTCCTTTTGCATCCTTTGTGCTGCACAAGCTGGCTCTTTCAGCTACAAACGCCTTGGGGGGGATTAAAGGTTCCCTTTCGACTTACTCCAATCAGGCTTTGGCCTACACTGTGTTCCTCTGCTCATCCTGCTGTCCCTGGGCTCCAACACTGCTAGTTGTTGCCTGGCAGTGCTGTACGCACAGTCAACAGTCGCTCCTCTGTTATTGGGGTTCAGTAACGTCAGCTGTTCCCCAGTTGTGTGTGTGGCAATCCCTCCTATCTCCTCCACCTCCTCCTCCTGATGTCCCTGGGCTACAACACCGCTAGTTGTTGCCTGGTAGTGCTGTACTCACAGTCAACAGTCGCTCTTCTGTTATTGGGGTTCAGTAACGTCAGCTGTTCCCCAGCTGTGTGTGTGGCAATCCCTCCTATCTCCTCCACCTCCTCCTCCTGCTGTCCCTGGGCTCCAACACTGCTAGTTGTTTCCTGGTAGTGCTGTACGCACAGTCAACAGTCGCTCCTCTGTTATTGAGGTTCAGTAACGTCAGCTGTTCCCCAGCTGTGTGTGTGGCAATCCCTCCTATCTCCTCCACCTCCTCCTCCTGCTGTCCCTGGGCTCCAACACCGCTAGTTGTTGCCTGGTAGTGCTGTACGCACAGTCAACAGTCGCTCCTCTGTTATTGGGGTTCAGTAACGTCAGCTGTTCCCCAGCTGTGTGTGTGGCAATCCCTCCTATCTCTTCCACGTCCTCCTCCTGCTGTCCCTGGGCACCAACACCGCTAGTTGTTACCTGGTAGTGCTGTACACACAGTCAACTGTCGCTCCTCTGTTATTGGGGTTCAGTAACGTCAGCTGTTCCCCAGCTGTGTGTGTGGCAATCCCTCCTATCTCCTCCACCTCCTCCTCCTGCTGTCCCTGGGCTCCAACACCGCTATTTGTTGCCTGGTAGTGCTGTACGCACAGTCAACAGTCGCTCCTCTGTTATTGGGGTTCAGTAACATCAGCTGTTCCCCAGCTGTGTGTGGGGCAATCCCTCCTATCTCCTCCACCTCCTCCTCCTGCTGTCCCTGGGCTCCAACACCGCTAGTTGTTGCCTGGTAGTGCTGTACGCACAGTCAACAGTCGCTCCTCTGTTATTGGGGTTCAGTAACGTCAGCTGTTCCCCAGCTGTGTGTGTGGCAATCCCTCCTATCTCCTCCACCTCCTCCTCCTGCTGTCCCTGGGCACCAACACCGCTAGTTGTTGCCTGGTAGTGCTGTACGCACAGTCAACAGTCGCTCCTCTGTTATTGGGGTTCAGTAACGTCAGCTGTTCCCCAGCTGTGTGTGTGGCAATCCCTCCTATCTCCTCCACCTCCTCCTCCTGCTGTCCCTGGGCACCAACACCGCTAGTTGTTGCCTGGTAGTGCTGTACGCACAGTCAACAGTCGCTCCTCTGTTATTGGGGTTCAGTAACGTCAGCTGTTCCCCAGCTGTGTGTGTGGCAATCCCTCCTATCTCCTCCACCTCCTCCTCCTGCTGTCCCTGGGCTCCAACACCGCTAGTTGTTGCCTGGTAGTGCTGTACGCACAGTCAACAGTCGCTCCTCTGTTATTGGGGTTCAGTAACGTCAGCTGTTCCCCAGCTGTGTGTGTGGCAATCCCTCCTATCTCCTCCACCTCCTCCTCCTGCTGTCCCTGGGATCCAACACCGCTAGTTGTTGCCTGGTAGTGCTGTACGCACAGTCAACAGTGGTTCCTCTGTTATTGGGGTTCAGTAACGTCAGCTGTTCCCCAGCTGTGTGTGTGGCAATCCCTCCTATCTCCTCCACCTCCTCCTCCTGCTGTCCCTGGGCTACAACACCGCTAGTTGTTGCCTGGTAGTGCTGTACGCACAGTCAACAGTCGCTCCTCTGTTATTGGGGTTCAGTAACGTCAACTGTTCCCCAGCTGTGTGTGTGGCAATCCCTCCTATCTCCTCCACCTCCTCCTCCTGCTGTCCCTGGGCTCCAACACCGCTAGTTGTTGCCTGGTAGTGCTGTACGCACAGTCAACAGTCGCTCCTCTGTTATTGGGGTTCAGTAACGTCAGCTGTTCCCCAGCTGTGTGTGGCAATCCCTCCTATCTCCTCCACCTCCTCCTCCTGATGTCCCTGGGCTACAACACCGCTAGTTGTTGCCTGGTAGTGCTGTACGCACAGTCAACAGTCGCTCCTCTGTTATTGGGGTTCAGTAACGTCAGCTGTTCCCCAGCTGTGTGTGGCTATCCCTCCTATCTCCTCCACCTCCTCCTCCTGCTGTCCCTGGGCTCCAACACCGCTAGTTGTTGCCTGCTAGTGCTGTACGCACAGTCAACAGTCGCTCCTCTGTTATTGGGGTTCAGTAACGTCAGCTGTTCCCCAGCTGTGTGTGTGGCAATCCCTCCTATCTCCTCCATCTCCTCCTCCTGCTGTCCCTGGGCTCCAACACCGCTAGTTGTTGCCTGGTAGTGCTGTACGCACAGTCAACAGTGGCTCCTCTGTTATTGGGGTTTAGTAACGTCAGCTGTTCCCCAGCTGTGTGTGTGGCAATCCCTCCTATCTCCTCCACCTCCTCCTCCTGATGTCCTTGGGCTACAACACCGCTAGTTGTTCCCTGGTAGTGCTGTACACACAGTCAACAGTCGCTCCTCTGTTATTGGAGTTCAGTAACGTCAGCTGTTCCCCAGCTGTGAGTGTGGCAATCCCTCCTATCTCCTCCACCTCCTCCTCCTGCTGTCCCTGGGCTCCAACACCGCTAGTTGTTGCCTGGTAGTGCTGTACGCACAGTCAACAGTCGCTCCTCTGTTATTGGGGTTCAGTAACGTCAGCTGCACCCCAGCTGTGTGTGTGGCAATCCCTCCTATCTCCTCCACCTCCTCCTCCTGCTGTCCCTGGGCTCCAACACCGCTAGTTGTTCCCTGGTAGAGCTGTACGCACAGTCAACAGTCGCTCCTCTGTTATTGGGGTTCAGTAACGTCAGCTGTTCCCCAGCTGTGTGTGTGGCAATCCCTCCTATCTTCTCCACCTCCTCCTCCTGCTGTCCCTGGGCTCCAACACCGCTAGTTGTTGCCTGGTAGTGCTGTACGCACAGTCAACAGTTGCTCCTCTGTTATTGGGGTTCAGTAACGTCAGCTGTTCCCCAGCTGTGTGTGTGGCAATCCCTCCTATCTCCTCCACCTTCTCCTCCTGCTGTCCCTGGGCTCCAACACCGCTAGTTGTTGCCTGGTAGTGCTGTACGCACAGTCAACAGTCGCTCCTCTGTTATTGGGGTTCAGTAACATCAGCTGTTCCCCAGCTGTGTGTGTGGCAATCCCTCCTATCTCCTCCACCTCCTCCTCCTGCTGTCCCTGGGCTCCAACACCGCTAGTTGTTGCCTGGTAGTGCTGTACGCACAGTCAACAGTCGCTCCTCTGGTATTGGGGTTCAGTAACGTCAGCTGTTCCCCAGCTGTGTGTGTGGCAATCCCTCCTATCTCCTCCACCTCCTCCTCCTGCTGTCCCTGGGCACCAACACCACTAGTTGTTGCCTGGTAGTGCTGTACGCACAGTCAACAGTCGCTCCTCTGTTATTGGGGTTCAGTAACGTCAGCTGTTCCCCAGCTGTGTGTGTGGCAATCTCTCCTATCTCCTCCACCTCCTCCTCCTGCTGTCCCTGGGCACCAACACCGCTAGTTGTTGCCTGGTAGTGCTGTACGCACAGTCAACAGTCGCTCCTCTGTTATTGGGGTTCAGTAACGTCAGCTGTTCCCCAGCTGTGTGTGTGGCAATCCCTCCTATCTCCTCCACCTCCTCCTCCTGCTGTCCCTGGGCTCCAACACCGCTAGTTGTTGCCTGGTAGTGCTGTACGCACAGTCAACAGTCGCTCCTCTGTTATTGGGGTTCAGTAACGTCAGCTGTTCCCCAGCTGTGTGTGTGGCAATCCCTCCTATCTCCTCCACCTCCTCCTCCTGCTGTCCCTGGGATCCAACACCGCTAGTTGTTGCCTGGTAGTGCTGTACGCACAGTCAACAGTGGTTCCTCTGTTATTGGGGTTCAGTAACGTCAGCTGTTCCCCAGCTGTGTGTGTGGCAATCCCTCCTATCTCCTCCACCTCCTCCTCCTGCTGTCCCTGGGCTCCAACACCGCTAGTTGTTGCCTGGTAGTGCTGTACGCACAGTCAACAGTCGCTCCTCTGTTATTGGGGTTCAGTAACGTCAACTGTTCCCCAGCTGTGTGTGTGGCAATCCCTCCTATCTCCTCCACCTCCTCCTCCTGCTGTCCCTGGGCTACAACACCGCTAGTTGTTCCCTGGTAGTGCTGTACGCACAGTCAACAGTCGCTCCTCTGTTATTGGAGTTCAGTAACATCAGCTGTTCCCCAGCTGTGTGTGTGGCAATCCCTCCTATCTCCTCCACCTCCTCCTCCTGCTGTCCCTGGGCTCCAACACCGCTAGTTGTTGCCTGGTAGTGCTGTACGCACAGTCAACAGTGGTTCCTCTGTTATTGGGGTTCAGTAACGTCAGCTGTTCCCCAGCTGTGTGTGTGGCAATCCCTCCTATCTCCTCCACCTCCTCCTCCTGCTGTCCCTGGGCTCCAACACCGCTAGTTGTTGCCTGGTAGTGCTGTACGCACAGTCAACAGTCGCTCCTCTGTTATTGGGGTTCAGTAACGTCAGCTGTTCCCCAGCTGTGTGTGTGGCAATCCCTCCTATCTCCTCCACCTCCTCCTCCTGCTGTCCCTGGGCTCCAACACCGCTAGTTGTTGCCTGGTAGTGCTGTACGCACAGTCAACAGTTGCTCCTCTGTTATTGGGGTTCAGTAACGTCAGCTGTTCCCCAGCTGTGTGTGTGGCAATCCCTCCTATCTCCTCCACCTTCTCCTCCTGCTGTCCCTGGGCTCCAACACCGCTAGTTGTTGCCTGGTAGTGCTGTACGCACAGTCAACAGTCGCTCCTCTGTTATTGGGGTTCAGTAACATCAGCTGTTCCCCAGCTGTGTGTGTGGCAATCCCTCCTATCTCCTCCACCTCCTCCTCCTGCTGTCCCTGGGCTCCAACACCGCTAGTTGTTGCCTGGTAGTGCTGTACGCACAGTCAACAGTCGCTCCTCTGGTATTGGGGTTCAGTAACGTCAGCTGTTCCCCAGCTGTGTGTGTGGCAATCCCTCCTATCTCCTCCACCTCCTCCTCCTGCTGTCCCTGGGCACCAACACCACTAGTTGTTGCCTGGTAGTGCTGTACGCACAGTCAACAGTCGCTCCTCTGTTATTGGGGTTCAGTAACGTCAGCTGTTCCCCAGCTGTGTGTGTGGCAATCTCTCCTATCTCCTCCACCTCCTCCTCCTGCTGTCCCTGGGCACCAACACCGCTAGTTGTTGCCTGGTAGTGCTGTACGCACAGTCAACAGTCGCTCCTCTGTTATTGGGGTTCAGTAACGTCAGCTGTTCCCCAGCTGTGTGTGTGGCAATCCCTCCTATCTCCTCCACCTCCTCCTCCTGCTGTCCCTGGGCTCCAACACCGCTAGTTGTTGCCTGGTAGTGCTGTACGCACAGTCAACAGTCGCTCCTCTGTTATTGGGGTTCAGTAACGTCAGCTGTTCCCCAGCTGTGTGTGTGGCAATCCCTCCTATCTCCTCCACCTCCTCCTCCTGCTGTCCCTGGGATCCAACACCGCTAGTTGTTGCCTGGTAGTGCTGTACGCACAGTCAACAGTGGTTCCTCTGTTATTGGGGTTCAGTAACGTCAGCTGTTCCCCAGCTGTGTGTGTGGCAATCCCTCCTATCTCCTCCACCTCCCCCTCCTGCTGTCCCTGGGCTCCAACACCGCTAGTTGTTGCCTGGTAGTGCTGTACGCACAGTCAACAGTCGCTCCTCTGTTATTGGGGTTCAGTAACGTCAACTGTTCCCCAGCTGTGTGTGTGGCAATCCCTCCTATCTCCTCCACCTCCTCCTCCTGCTGTCCCTGGGCTACAACACCGCTAGTTGTTCCCTGGTAGTGCTGTACGCACAGTCAACAGTCGCTCCTCTGTTATTGGAGTTCAGTAACATCAGCTGTTCCCCAGCTGTGTGTGTGGCAATCCCTCCTATCTCCTCCACCTCCTCCTCCTGCTGTCCCTGGGCTCCAACACCGCTAGTTGTTGCCTGGTAGTGCTGTACGCACAGTCAACAGTGGTTCCTCTGTTATTGGGGTTCAGTAACGTCAGCTGTTCCCCAGCTGTGTGTGTGGCAATCCCTCCTATCTCCTCCACCTCCTCCTCCTGCTGTCCCTGGGCTCCAACACCGCTAGTTGTTGCCTGGTAGTGCTGTACGCACAGTCAACAGTCGCTCCTCTGTTATTGGGGTTCAGTAACGTCAGCTGTTCCCCAGCTGTGTGTGTGGCAATCCCTCCTATCTCCTCCACCTCCTCCTCCTGCTGTCCCTGGGCTCCAACACCGCTAGTTGTTGCCTGGTAGTGCTGTACGCACAGTCAACAGTCGCTCCTCTGTTATTGGGGTTCAGTAACGTCAGCTGTTCCCCAGCTGTGTGTGTGGCAATCCCTCCTATCTCCTCCACCTCCTCCTCCTGCTGTCCCTGGGATCCAACACCGCTAGTTGTTGCCTGGTAGTGCTGTACGCACAGTCAACAGTGGTTCCTCTGTTATTGGGGTTCAGTAACGTCAGCTGTTCCCCAGCTGTGTGTGTGGCAATCCCTCCTATCTCCTCCACCTCCTCCTCCTGCTGTCCCTGGGCACCAACACCGCTAGTTGTTGCCTGGTAGTGCTGTACGCACAGTCAACAGTGGTTCCTCTGTTATTGGGGTTCAGTAACGTCAGCTGTTCCCCAGCTGTGTGTGTGGCAATCCCTCCTATCTCCTCCACCTCCTCCTCCTGCTGTCCCTGGGCTCCAACACCGCTAGTTGTTGCCTGGTAGTGCTGTACGCACAGTCAACAGTCGCTCCTCTGTTATTGGGGTTCAGTAACGTCAGCTGTTCCCCAGCTGTGTGTGTGGCAATCCCTCCTATCTCCTCCACCTCCTCCTCCTGCTGTCCCTGGGCTCCAACACCGCTGGTTGTTGCCTGGTAGTGCTGTACGCACAGTCAACAGTCGCTCCTCTGTTATTGGGGTTCAGTAACGTCAGCTGTTCCCCAGCTGTGTGTGTGGCAATCCCTCCTATCTCCTCCACCTCCTCCTCCTGCTGTCCCTGCGCTCCAACACCGCTAGTTGTTGCCTGGTAGTGCTGTACGCACAGTCAACAGTGGTTCCTCTGTTATTGGGGTTCAGTAACGTCAGCTGTTCCCCAGCTGTGTGTGTGGCAATCCCTCCTATCTCCTCCACCTCCTCCTCCTGCTGTCCCTGGGCTCCAACACCGCTAGTTG
Organism: Ranitomeya variabilis; assembly: GCF_051348905.1. Classification (NCBI taxonomy): domain Eukaryota; kingdom Metazoa; phylum Chordata; class Amphibia; order Anura; family Dendrobatidae; genus Ranitomeya; species Ranitomeya variabilis. The sequence continues at coordinate 1,074,304,097 of NC_135232.1, read as the reverse complement.
TTGCCTGGTAGTGCTGTACGCACAGTCAACAGTCGCTCCTCTGTTATTGGGGTTCAGTAACGTCAACTGTTCCCCAGCTGTGTGTGTGGCAATCCCTCCTATCTCCTCCACCTCCTCCTCCTGCTGTCCCTGGGCTCCAACACCGCTAGTTGTTGCCTGGTAGTGCTGTACGCACAGTCAACAGTGGTTCCTCTGTTATTGGGGTTCAGTAACGTCAGCTGTTCCCCAGCTGTGTGTGTGGCAATCCCTCCTATCTCCTCCACCTCCTCCTCCTGCTGTCCCTGGGCTCCAACACCGCTAGTTGTTGCCTGGTAGTGCTGTACGCACAGTCAACAGTGGTTCCTCTGTTATTGGGGTTCAGTAACGTCAGCTGTTCCCCAGCTGTGTGTGTGGCAATCCCTCCTATCTCTTCCACGTCCTCCTCCTGCTGTCCCTGGGCACCAACACCGCTAGTTGTTACCTGGTAGTGCTGTACGCACAGTCAACTGTCGCTCCTCTGTTATTGGGGTTCAGTAACGTCAGCTGTTCCCCAGCTGTGTGTGTGGCAATCCCTCCTATCTCCTCCACCTCCTCCTCCTGCTGTCCCTGGGCTCCAACACCGCTATTTGTTGCCTGGTAGTGCTGTACGCACAGTCAACAGTCGCTCCTCTGTTATTGGGGTTCAGTAACATCAGCTGTTCCCCAGCTGTGTGTGGGGCAATCCCTCCTATCTCCTCCACCTCCTCCTCCTGCTGTCCCTGGGCTCCAACACCGCTAGTTGTTGCCTGGTAGTGCTGTACGCACAGTCAACAGTCGCTCCTCTGTTATTGGGGTTCAGTAACGTCAGCTGTTCCCCAGCTGTGTGTGTGGCAATCCCCCCTATCTCCTCCACCTCCTCCTCCTGCTGTCCCTGGGCACCAACACCGCTAGTTGTTGCCTGGTAGTGCTGTACGCACAGTCAACAGTCGCTCCTCTGTTATTGGGGTTCAGTAACGTCAGCTGTTCCCCAGCTGTGTGTGTGGCAATCCCTCCTATCTCCTCCACCTCCTCCTCCTGCTGTCCCTGGGCACCAACACCGCTAGTTGTTGCCTGGTAGTGCTGTACGCACAGTCAACAGTCGCTCCTCTGTTATTGGGGTTCAGTAACGTCAGCTGTTCCCCAGCTGTTTGTGTGGCAATCCCTCCTATCTCCTCCACCTCCTCCTCCTGCTGTCCCTGGGCTCCAACACCGCTAGTTGTTGCCTGGTAGTGCTGTACGCACAGTCAACAGTCGCTCCTCTGTTATTGGGGTTCAGTAACGTCAGCTGTTCCCCAGCTGTGTGTGTGGCAATCCCTCCTATCTCCTCCACCTCCTCCTCCTGCTGTCCCTGGGATCCAACACCGCTAGTTGTTGCCTGGTAGTGCTGTACGCACAGTCAACAGTGGTTTCTCTGTTATTGGGGTTCAGTAACGTCAGCTGTTCCCCAGCTGTGTGTGTGGCAATCCCTCCTATCTCCTCCACCTCCTCCTCCTGCTGTCCCTGGGCTACAACACCGCTAGTTGTTGCCTGGTAGTGCTGTACGCACAGTCAACAGTCGCTCCTCTGTTATTGGGGTTCAGTAACGTCAACTGTTCCCCAGCTGTGTGTGTGGCAATCCCTCCTATCTCCTCCACCTCCTCCTCCTGCTGTCCCTGGGCTCCAACACCGCTAGTTGTTGCCTGGTAGTGCTGTACGCACAGTCAACAGTCGCTCCTCTGTTATTGGGGTTCAGTAACGTCAGCTGTTCCCCAGCTGTGTGTGGCAATCCCTCCTATCTCCTCCACCTCCTCCTCCTGATGTCCCTGGGCTACAACACCGCTAGTTGTTGCCTGGTAGTGCTGTACGCACAGTCAACAGTCGCTCCTCTGTTATTGGGGTTCAGTAACGTCAGCTGTTCCCCAGCTGTGTGTGGCTATCCCTCCTATCTCCTCCACCTCCTCCTCCTGCTGTCCCTGGGCTCCAACACCGCTAGTTGTTGCCTGCTAGTGCTGTACGCACAGTCAACAGTTGCTCCTCTGTTATTGGGGTTCAGTAACGTCAGCTGTTCCCCAGCTGTGTGTGTGGCAATCCCTCCTATCTCCTCCATCTCCTCCTCCTGCTGTCCCTGGGCTCCAACACCGCTAGTTGTTGCCTGGTAGTGCTGTACGCACAGTCAACAGTGGCTCCTCTGTTATTGGGGTTTAGTAACGTCAGCTGTTCCCCAGCTGTGTGTGTGGCAATCCCTCCTATCTCCTCCACCTCCTCCTCCTGATGTCCTTGGGCTACAACACCGCTAGTTGTTCCCTGGTAGTGCTGTACACACAGTCAACAGTCGCTCCTCTGTTATTGGAGTTCAGTAACGTCAGCTGTTCCCCAGCTGTGAGTGTGGCAATCCCTCCTATCTCCTCCACCTCCTCCTCCTGCTGTCCCTGGGCTCCAACACCGCTAGTTGTTGCCTGGTAGTGCTGTACGCACAGTCAACAGTCGCTCCTCTGTTATTGGGGTTCAGTAACGTCAGCTGCACCCCAGCTGTGTGTGTGGCAATCCCTCCTATCTCCTCCACCTCCTCCTCCTGCTGTCCCTGGGCTCCAACACCGCTAGTTGTTCCCTGGTAGAGCTGTACGCACAGTCAACAGTCGCTCCTCTGTTATTGGGGTTCAGTAACGTCAGCTGTTCCCCAGCTGTGTGTGTGGCAATCCCTCCTATCTCCTCCACCTCCTCCTACTGCTGTCCCTGGGCTCCAACACCGCTAGTTGTTGCCTGGTAGTGCTGTACGCACAGTCAACAGTTGCTCCTCTGTTATTGGGGTTCAGTAACGTCAGCTGTTCCCCAGCTGTGTGTGTGGCAATCCCTCCTATCTCCTCCACCTTCTCCTCCTGCTGTCCCTGGGCTCCAACACCGCTAGTTGTTGCCTGGTAGTGCTGTACGCACAGTCAACAGTCGCTCCTCTGTTATTGGGGTTCAGTAACATCAGCTGTTCCCCAGCTGTGTGTGTGGCAATCCCTCCTATCTCCTCCACCTCCTCCTCCTGCTGTCCCTGGGCTCCAACACCGCTAGTTGTTGCCTGGTAGTGCTGTACGCACAGTCAACAGTCGCTCCTCTGGTATTGGGGTTCAGTAACGTCAGCTGTTCCCCAGCTGTGTGTGTGGCAATCCCTCCTATCTCCTCCACCTCCTCCTCCTGCTGTCCCTGGGCACCAACACCACTAGTTGTTGCCTGGTAGTGCTGTACGCACAGTCAACAGTCGCTCCTCTGTTATTGGGGTTCAGTAACGTCAGCTGTTCCCCAGCTGTGTGTGTGGCAATCTCTCCTATCTCCTCCACCTCCTCCTCCTGCTGTCCCTGGGCACCAACACCGCTAGTTGTTGCCTGGTAGTGCTGTACGCACAGTCAACAGTCGCTCCTCTGTTATTGGGGTTCAGTAACGTCAGCTGTTCCCCAGCTGTGTGTGTGGCAATCCCTCCTATCTCCTCCACCTCCTCCTCCTGCTGTCCCTGGGCTCCAACACCGCTAGTTGTTGCCTGGTAGTGCTGTACGCACAGTCAACAGTCGCTCCTCTGTTATTGGGGTTCAGTAACGTCAGCTGTTCCCCAGCTGTGTGTGTGGCAATCCCTCCTATCTCCTCCACCTCCTCCTCCTGCTGTCCCTGGGATCCAACACCGCTAGTTGTTGCCTGGTAGTGCTGTACGCACAGTCAACAGTGGTTCCTCTGTTATTGGGGTTCAGTAACGTCAGCTGTTCCCCAGCTGTGTGTGTGGCAATCCCTCCTATCTCCTCCACCTCCTCCTCCTGCTGTCCCTGGGCTCCAACACCGCTAGTTGTTGCCTGGTAGTGCTGTACGCACAGTCAACAGTCGCTCCTCTGTTATTGGGGTTCAGTAACGTCAACTGTTCCCCAGCTGTGTGTGTGGCAATCCCTCCTATCTCCTCCACCTCCTCCTCCTGCTGTCCCTGGGCTACAACACCGCTAGTTGTTCCCTGGTAGTGCTGTACGCACAGTCAACAGTCGCTCCTCTGTTATTGGAGTTCAGTAACATCAGCTGTTCCCCAGCTGTGTGTGTGGCAATCCCTCCTATCTCCTCCACCTCCTCCTCCTGCTGTCCCTGGGCTCCAACACCGCTAGTTGTTGCCTGGTAGTGCTGTACGCACAGTCAACAGTGGTTCCTCTGTTATTGGGGTTCAGTAACGTCAGCTGTTCCCCAGCTGTGTGTGTGGCAATCCCTCCTATCTCCTCCACCTCCTCCTCCTGCTGTCCCTGGGCTCCAACACCGCTAGTTGTTGCCTGGTAGTGCTGTACGCACAGTCAACAGTCGCTCCTCTGTTATTGGGGTTCAGTAACGTCAGCTGTTCCCCAGCTGTGTGTGTGGCAATCCCTCCTATCTCCTCCACCTCCTCCTCCTGCTGTCCCTGGGCTCCAACACCGCTAGTTGTTGCCTGGTAGTGCTGTACGCACAGTCAACAGTCGCTCCTCTGTTATTGGGGTTCAGTAACGTCAGCTGTTCCCCAGCTGTGTGTGTGGCAATCCCTCCTATCTCCTCCACCTCCTCCTCCTGCTGTCCCTGGGATCCAACACCGCTAGTTGTTGCCTGGTAGTGCTGTACGCACAGTCAACAGTGGTTCCTCTGTTATTGGGGTTCAGTAACGTCAGCTGTTCCCCAGCTGTGTGTGTGGCAATCCCTCCTATCTCCTCCACCTCCTCCTCCTGCTGTCCCTGGGCACCAACACCGCTAGTTGTTGCCTGGTAGTGCTGTACGCACAGTCAACAGTGGTTCCTCTGTTATTGGGGTTCAGTAACGTCAGCTGTTCCCCAGCTGTGTGTGTGGCAATCCCTCCTATCTCCTCCACCTCCTCCTCCTGCTGTCCCTGGGCTCCAACACCGCTAGTTGTTGCCTGGTAGTGCTGTACGCACAGTCAACAGTCGCTCCTCTGTTATTGGGGTTCAGTAACGTCAGCTGTTCCCCAGCTGTGTGTGTGGCAATCCCTCCTATCTCCTCCACCTCCTCCTCCTGCTGTCCCTGGGCTCCAACACCGCTAGTTGTTGCCTGGTAGTGCTGTACGCACAGTCAACAGTCGCTCCTCTGTTATTGGGGTTCAGTAACGTCAGCTGTTCCCCAGCTGTGTGTGTGGCAATCCCTCCTATCTCCTCCACCTCCTCCTCCTGCTGTCCCTGGGCTCCAACACCGCTAGTTGTTGCCTGGTAGTGCTGTACGCACAGTCAACAGTGGTTCCTCTGTTATTGGGGTTCAGTAACGTCAGCTGTTCCCCAGCTGTGTGTGTGGCAATCCCTCCTATCTCCTCCACCTCCTCCTCCTGCTGTCCCTGGGCTCCAACACCGCTAGTTGTTGCCTGGTAGTGCTGTACGCACAGTCAACAGTCGCTCCTCTGTTATTGGGGTTCAGTAACGTCAACTGTTCCCCAGCTGTGTGTGTGGCAATCCCTCCTATCTCCTCCACCTCCTCCTCCTGCTGTCCCTGGGCTCCAACACCGCTAGTTGTTGCCTGGTAGTGCTGTACGCACAGTCAACAGTCGCTCCTCTGTTATTGGGGTTCAGTAACGTCAGCTGTTCCCCAGCTGTGTGTGTGGCAATCCCTCCTATCTCCTCCACCTCCTCCTCCTGCTGTCCCTGGGATCCAACACCGCTAGTTGTTGCCTGGTAGTGCTGTACGCACAGTCAACAGTGGTTCCTCTGTTATTGGGGTTCAGTAACGTCAGCTGTTCCCCAGCTGTGTGTGTGGCAATCCCTCCTATCTCCTCCACCTCCTCCTCCTGCTGTCCCTGGGCACCAACACCGCTAGTTGTTGCCTGGTAGTGCTGTACGCACAGTCAACAGTGGTTCCTCTGTTATTGGGGTTCAGTAACGTCAGCTGTTCCCCAGCTGTGTGTGTGGCAATCCCTCCTATCTCCTCCACCTCCTCCTCCTGCTGTCCCTGGGCTCCAACACCGCTAGTTGTTGCCTGGTAGTGCTGTACGCACAGTCAACAGTCGCTCCTCTGTTATTGGGGTTCAGTAACGTCAACTGTTCCCCAGCTGTGTGTGTGGCAATCCCTCCTATCTCCTCCACCTCCTCCTCCTGCTGTCCCTGGGCTCCAACACCGCTAGTTGTTGCCTGGTAGTGCTGTACGCACAGTCAACAGTCGCTCCTCTGTTATTGGGGTTCAGTAACGTCAGCTGTTCCCCAGCTGTGTGTGTGGCAATCCCTCCTATCTCCTCCACCTCCTCCTCCTGCTGTCCCTGGGATCCAACACCGCTAGTTGTTGCCTGGTAGTGCTGTACGCACAGTCAACAGTGGTTCCTCTGTTATTGGGGTTCAGTAACGTCAGCTGTTCCCCAGCTGTGTGTGTGGCAATCCCTCCTATCTCCTCCACCTCCTCCTCCTGCTGTCCCTGGGCACCAACACCGCTAGTTGTTGCCTGGTAGTGCTGTACGCACAGTCAACAGTGGTTCCTCTGTTATTGGGGTTCAGTAACGTCAGCTGTTCCCCAGCTGTGTGTGTGGCAATCCCTCCTATCTCCTCCACCTCCTCCTCCTGCTGTCCCTGGGCACCAACACCGCTAGTTGTTGCCTGGTAGTGCTGTACGCACAGTCAACAGTGGTTCCTCTGTTATTGGGGTTCAGTAACGTCAGCTGTTCCCCAGCTGTGTGTGTGGCAATCCCTCCTATCTCCTCCACCTCCTCCTCCTGCTGTCCCTGGGCTCCAACACCGCTAGTTGTTGCCTGGTAGTGCTGTACGCACAGTCAACAGTCGCTCCTCTGTTATTGGGGTTCAGTAACGTCAGCTGTTCCCCAGCTGTGTGTGTGGCAATCCCTCCTATCTCCTCCACCTCCTCCTCCTGCTGTCCCTGGGCTCCAACACCGCTAGTTGTTGCCTGGTAGTGCTGTACGCACAGTCAACAGTCGCTCCTCTGTTATTGGGGTTCAGTAACGTCAGCTGTTCCCCAGCTGTGTGTGTGGCAATCCCTCCTATCTCCTCCACCTCCTCCTCCTGCTGTCCCTGGGCTCCAACACCGCTAGTTGTTGCCTGGTAGTGCTGTACGCACAGTCAACAGTGGTTCCTCTGTTATTGGGGTTCAGTAACGTCAGCTGTTCCCCAGCTGTGTGTGTGGCAATCCCTCCTATCTCCTCCACCTCCTCCTCCTGCTGTCCCTGGGCTCCAACACCGCTAGTTGTTGCCTGGTAGTGCTGTACGCACAGTCAACAGTCGCTCCTCTGTTATTGGGGTTCAGTAACGTCAACTGTTCCCCAGCTGTGTGTGTGGCAATCCCTCCTATCTCCTCCACCTCCTCCTCCTGCTGTCCCTGGGCTCCAACACCGCTAGTTGTTGCCTGGTAGTGCTGTACGCACAGTCAACTGTCGCTCCTCTGATATTGGGGTTCAGTAACGTCAGCTGTTCCCCAGCTGTGTGTGTGGCAATCCCTCCTATCTCCTCCACCTCCTCCTCCTGCTGTCCCTGGGCTCCAACACCGCTAGTTGTTGCCTGGTAGTGCTGTACGCACAGTCAACAGTGGTTCCTCTGTTATTGGGGTTCAGTAACGTCAGCTGTTCCCCAGCTGTGTGTGTGGCAATCCCTCCTATCTCCTCCACCTCCTCCTCCTGCTGTCCCTGGGCACCAACACCGCTAGTTGTTGCCTGGTAGTGCTGTACGCACAGTCAACAGTGGTTCCTCTGTTATTGGGGTTCAGTAACGTCAGCTGTTCCCCAGCTGTGTGTGTGGCAATCCCTCCTATCTCCTCCACCTCCTCCTCCTGCTGTCCCTGGGCTCCAACACCGCTAGTTGTTGCCTGGTAGTGCTGTACGCACAGTCAACAGTCGCTCCTCTGTTATTGGGGTTCAGTAACGTCAGCTGTTCCCCAGCTGTGTGTGTGGCAATCCCTCCTATCTCCTCCACCTCCTCCTCCTGCTGTCCCTGGGATCCAACACCGCTAGTTGTTGCCTGGTAGTGCTGTACGCACAGTCAACAGTGGTTCCTCTGTTATTGGGGTTCAGTAACGTCAGCTGTTCCCCAGCTGTGTGTGTGGCAATCCCTCCTATCTCCTCCACCTCCTCCTCCTCCTGCTGTCCCTGGGATCCAACACCGCTAGTTGTTGCCTGGTAGTGCTGTACGCACAGTCAACAGTGGTTCCTCTGTTATTGGGGTTCAGTAACGTCAGCTGTTCCCCAGCTGTGTGTGTGGCAATCCCTCCTATCTCCTCCACCTCCTCCTCCTGCTGTCCCTGGGCACCAACACCGCTAGTTGTTGCCTGGTAGTGCTGTACGCACAGTCAACAGTGGTTCCTCTGTTATTGGGGTTCAGTAACGTCAGCTGTTCCCCAGCTGTGTGTGTGGCAATCCCTCCTATCTCCTCCACCTCCTCCTCCTGCTGTCCCTGGGCTCCAACACCGCTAGTTGTTGCCTGGTAGTGCTGTACGCACAGTCAACAGTCGCTCCTCTGTTATTGGGGTTCAGTAACGTCAGCTGTTCCCCAGCTGTGTGTGTGGCAATCCCTCCTATCTCCTCCACCTCCTCCTCCTGCTGTCCCTGGGCTCCAACACCGCTAGTTGTTGCCTGGTAGTGCTGTACGCACAGTCAACAGTGGTTCCTCTGTTATTGGGGTTCAGTAACGTCAGCTGTTCCCCAGCTGTGTGTGTGGCAATCCCTCCTATCTCCTCCACCTCCTCCTCCTGCTGTCCCTGGGCTCCAACACCGCTAGTTGTTGCCTGGTAGTGCTGTACGCACAGTCAACAGTCGCTCCTCTGTTATTGGGGTTCAGTAACGTCAACTGTTCCCCAGCTGTGTGTGTGGCAATCCCTCCTATCTCCTCCACCTCCTCCTCCTGCTGTCCCTGGGCTCCAACACCGCTAGTTGTTGCCTGGTAGTGCTGTACGCACAGTCAACTGTCGCTCCTCTGATATTGGGGTTCAGTAACGTCAGCTGTTCCCCAGCTGTGTGTGTGGCAATCCCTCCTATCTCCTCCACCTCCTCCTCCTGCTGTCCCTGGGCTCCAACACCGCTAGTTGTTGCCTGGTAGTGCTGTACGCACAGTCAACAGTGGTTCCTCTGTTATTGGGGTTCAGTAACGTCAGCTGTTCCCCAGCTGTGTGTGTGGCAATCCCTCCTATCTCCTCCACCTCCTCCTCCTGCTGTCCCTGGGCACCAACACCGCTAGTTGTTGCCTGGTAGTGCTGTACGCACAGTCAACAGTGGTTCCTCTGTTATTGGGGTTCAGTAACGTCAGCTGTTCCCCAGCTGTGTGTGTGGCAATCCCTCCTATCTCCTCCACCTCCTCCTCCTGCTGTCCCTGGGCTCCAACACCGCTAGTTGTTGCCTGGTAGTGCTGTACGCACAGTCAACAGTCGCTCCTCTGTTATTGGGGTTCAGTAACGTCAGCTGTTCCCCAGCTGTGTGTGTGGCAATCCCTCCTATCTCCTCCACCTCCTCCTCCTGCTGTCCCTGGGATCCAACACCGCTAGTTGTTGCCTGGTAGTGCTGTACGCACAGTCAACAGTGGTTCCTCTGTTATTGGGGTTCAGTAACGTCAGCTGTTCCCCAGCTGTGTGTGTGGCAATCCCTCCTATCTCCTCCACCTCCTCCTCCTGCTGTCCCTGGGCTCCAACACCGCTAGTTGTTGCCTGGTAGTGCTGTACGCACAGTCAACAGTCGCTCCTCTGTTATTGGGGTTCAGTAACGTCAACTGTTCCCCAGCTGTGTGTGTGGCAATCCCTCCTATCTCCTCCACCTCCTCCTCCTGCTGTCCCTGGGCTACAACACCGCTAGTTGTTGCCTGGTAGTGCTGTACGCACAGTCAACAGTGGTTCCTCTGTTATTGGGGTTCAGTAACGTCAGCTGTTCCCCAGCTGTGTGTGTGGCAATCCCTCCTATCTCCTCCACCTCCTCCTCCTGCTGTCCCTGGGATCCAACACCGCTAGTTGTTGCCTGGTAGTGCTGTACGCACAGTCAACAGTGGTTCCTCTGTTATTGGGGTTCAGTAACGTCAGCTGTTCCCCAGCTGTGTGTGTGGCAATCCCTCCTATCTCCTCCACCTCCTCCTCCTGCTGTCCCTGGGCTCCAACACCGCTAGTTGTTGCCTGGTAGTGCTGTACGCACAGTCAACAGTCGCTCCTCTGTTATTGGGGTTCAGTAACGTCAACTGTTCCCCAGCTGTGTGTGTGGCAATCCCTCCTATCTCCTCCACCTCCTCCTCCTGCTGTCCCTGGGCTACAACACCGCTAGTTGTTGCCTGGTAGTGCTGTACGCACAGTCAACAGTCGCTCCTCTGTTATTGGGGTTCAGTAACGTCAGCTGCACCCCTGCTGTGTGTGTGGCAATCCCTCCTATCTCCTCCACCTCCTCCTCCTGCTGTCCCTGGGCTCCAACACCGCTAGTTGTTCCCTGGTAGTGCTGTACGCACAGTCAACAGTCGCTCCTCTGTTATTGGGGTTCAGTAACGTCAGCTGTTCCCCAGCTGTGTGTGTTGCAATCCCTCCTATCTCCTCCACCTCCTCCTCCTGCTGTCCCTGGGCTCCAACACCGCTAGTTGTTGCCTGGTAGTGCTGTACGCACAGTCAACTGTCGCTCCTCTGATATTGGGGTTCAGTAACGTCAGCTGTTCCCCAGCTGTGTGTGTGGCAATCCCTCCTATCTCCTCCACCTCCTCCTCCTGCTGTCCCTGGGCTCCAACACCGCTAGTTGTTGCCTGGTAGTGCTGTACGCACAGTCAACAGTGGTTCCTCTGTTATAGGGGTTCAGTAACGTCAGCTGTTCCCCAGCTGTGTGTGTGGCAATCCCTCCTATCTCCTCCACCTCCTCCTCCTGCTGTCCCTGGGCTCCAACACCACTAGTTGTTGCCTGGTAGTGCTGTACGCACAGTCAACAGTCGCTCCTCTGTTATTGGGGTTCAGTAACGTCAGCTGTTCCCCAGCTGTGTGTGTGGCAATCCCTCCTATCTCCTCCACCTCCTCCTCCTGATGTCCCTGGGCTCCAACACCGCTAGTTGCTGCCTGGTAGTGCTGTACGCACAGTCAACAGTCGCTCCTCTGTTATTTGGGTTCAGTAACGTCAGCTGTTCCCCAGCTGTGTGTGTGGCAATCCCTCCTATCTCCTCCACCTCCTCCTCCTGATGTCCCTGGGCTACAACACCGCTAGTTGTTGCCTGGTAGTGCTGTACGCACAGTCAACAGTCGCTCCTCTGTTATTGGGGTTCAGTAACGTCAGCTGTTCCCTAGCTGTGTGTGTGGCAATCCCTCCTACCTCCTCCACCTCCTCCTCCTGCTGTCCCTGTGCTCCAACACTGCTAGTTGTTGCCTGGTAGTGCTGTACGCACAGTCAACAGTCGCTCCTCTGTTATTGGGGTTCAGTAACGTCAGCTGTTCCCCAGCTGTGTGTGTGGCAATCCCTCCTATCTCCTCCACCTCCTCCTCCTGCTCTCCCTGGGCTCCAACACCGCTAGTTGTTGCCTGGTAGTGCTGTACGCACAGTCAACAGTCGCTCCTCTGTTATTGGGGTTCAGTAACGTCAGCTGTTCCCCAGCTGTGTGTGTGGCAATCCCTCCTATCTCCTCCACCTCCTCCTCCTTCATTCCCTGGGCTACAACACCGCTAGTTGTTGTCCAGAAGTGCTGTCTGCACAGAGCCAAACACCTCGCCAATGTGTTAGTGGGGTTCAGTAATGCCTGCTGCTCCCCTGCTGTGTATACGGCAACGTGTCATGCGACCGCCACGCAGGCACAACAACTTAAATTTAAGGGAACCTGTCCCCCCCCAAGGCGTTTGTTACTGAAAGAGCCACCTTGTGCAGCAGTAATAATGATGCAAAAGGAAAAAGTGGCTCTTTTTGTGGTGCTCCTTGCACATGCTGAACTTGACACTTATGAAATGTGTCCCCTCACACCGTTAAACCGTCCGGTCGGAGGGACTTTCCTTTGTCATGTGACGCAGCACAGCTGTCATTCTTACCCCCTTGGCGCCGTGCGCCGCCTCCTCAGCGTTGTTTGAATCTGTCCCGGAGCCTGCGCTGTTATGTTAGCCCTTGTCCATGCACACATTTTGCGCTGCCCATCTTCTGACATCATTTGGTGTCAGGCTGGCTGCACCTGTGCGGCTGCGCTGGACGAGATCCCGCCTTGTAGTGTCTTCTGATTTAATCCCACTGCGGGCCTGTGATCCATGGACATGCGCAGTGCATATCTTAACATCCGCCTCTCTCTCATCTCCCTCAGCCTTCTTAAGACTGTGCGCCATCAGCTGATCCCTAATAGCATGCCACGGCCATGACGCCGCACAGTCTGAAGAAGCTGGAAGGAGGGGAATGAGAGGCAATGATATGCACTGCGCATGCCCATGGATCACAGGTCCGCAGAGTGATTACATTTGATGACACAGCGAGGCGGGATCTTGGCCAGCACAGCCGCACAGGCGCAGCCAGCCTGACACCAAATGATGTCAGAAGATGGGCAGCGCAAAATGTGTGCATGGACAAGGGCTAACATAACAGCGCAGGCTCCGGGACAGATTCAAACAACGCTGAGGAGGCGGCGCACGGCGCCAAGGGGGTAAGAATGACAGCTGTGCTGCGTCACATGACAAAGGAAAGTCCCTCCGACCGGACGGTTTAACGGTGTGAGGGGACACATTTCATAAGTGTCAAGTTAAGCATTTGCAAGGACCATAATTAAAAGAGCTAAGTTTACATTTTCCAGCATTAGTGCTGTACAATATGGCTCTTTCAGCTACAAACCCCTGGTTCCCATTCAACTTGCTCCAGTGCAGGCTTCGGCCTACACTATGCTCCTCCTGCTGACCCTGGGCTCTAACACCGCCAGTTGATGCCCAGATGTGCTAGCTGCACAGAGAAAAACACCAGCCAATGTGTCAGTGGGGTTCAGCAACGCCAGCTGTACCCCTGCTGTGTAGCCGGCAACGTGTCCTGCAACAGCCACACAGACACAAAGCTGCCGCCAGTGCAGGCTTCGGCCTACACTCTGCTCCCTCTCCTCCTCCTGCTGACCCTGGGCTCTAACACCGCCAGTTGGTGCCCGGTACTGCTAGCTGCACAGAGAAAAACACCAGCCAATGTGTCAGTGGGGTTCAGCACCACCAGCTGTTCCCCTGCTGTGTAGCCGGCATCATGTCCTGCAAAAGCCACGCAGACACAAGAACTGAAATTGAAGGGATCCTGTCACCCCACCCCCAGGTGTTTGTATGTTTTACAGCCACCTTGTACAGCAGTAATGCTGCATGTGTGCAAGGTGGCTCATAAACTTATTCTCCTTGCACCTGTGGAACAGAACATGTCTACAATGTGTCCCCTGAGACCATTAAAACGTCCCTGAGGTGTGACTTTCCTTTGTAATGACACGCAACGACCCCCTTGGTAGCACAGCCCTTCTACTGACATCATTGTTTGGCTGGCTGCGCCTCTGCGGCCGCCCTGCCTGACACAGTGCCCCTCGGTGTCTTATTTATTTTGACTGCGAGGGTGTGATTGACGGGCATGAGCAGTGCATATCTTCGCCAGGCTGTCACTCAGCTCCTTCCGCCTTCTTCAGACTGTGCGGCTTCATGGCCGTGGCATGCGATAAGGGATCAGCTGACGCCGCACAGTCTTTAGCAGGTGTAAGGACACGAGCGAGAGGCGAACATATGTACTGCGCCAGGCCATGAATCCCAGCCCCACAGTGTGAAACACTGTAAAGACACTGCGGGGCTGGGATTCATGGGCATCGTGAACCGCACCAGCCGACATTAAATGATGTCAGAAGACGGGCAGCGCATGGCCAAGGGATAACGCAACAACGCAGACTCCTGTACATCAAAATGCGATGCTCAGGAGGCCGCGCCAAGCACCAAGGTGGTATTTTTGCCAGCTGTGCTGCGTCTCATTATGAAGGGAACTCCCGCCTCCAAGACAGATTGACTGTATAAGGGCCAAAATGTTGTACGTGTTTCATTCAGCTTGTGCAAGGAACAAAATTAAAAGAGCAACCTTTGACTTGTGCAGCACTACTGCTGCATAAGGCGTGGCTCTTCTAGTTTGTAACACCTGAGGGGGGGTTAAAGGTTACCTTTAAAATTGGTTCAATTAGGCTTCGGCCTACACTCTGCTCCCCCTGCAGAGCCTGGGCTCTAACACCGCCAGTTGGTGCCCCGCAGAGCTTGCTGCACAGAGAAAAACACCTCGCCAATGTGTCAGTGGGGTTCAGCACCGCCAGCTGTTCCCCTGCAGTGTAGTCGGCAACGTGTCCTGCAACAGCCACGCAGACACAAAGCTGCCGCCAGTGCAGGCTTCGGCCTACACTCTGCTCCCTCTCCTCCTCCTGCTGACCCTGGGCTCTAACACCGCCAGTTGGTGCCCGGTACTGCTAGCTGCACAGAGAAAAACACCAGCCAATGTGTCAGTGGGGTTCAGCACCGCCAGCTGTTCCCCTGCTGTGTAGCCGGCATCGTGTCCTGCAAAAGCCACGCAGACACAAGAACTGAAATTGAAGGGATCCTGTCGCCCCACCCCCAGGTGTTTTTTATGTTTTACAGCCACCTTGTACAGCAGTAATGCTGCATGTGTGCAAGGTGGCTCATAAACTTATTCTCCTTGCACCCGTGGAACAGAACACGTCTACAATGTGTCCCCTGAGACCATTAAAACGTCCCTGAGGTGTGACTTTCCTTTGTAATGACACGCAATGACCCCCTTGGTAGCACAGCCCTTCTTCTGACATCATTGTTTGGCTGGCTGCGCCTCTGCGGCCGCCCTGCCCGACACAACGCCCCTCGGTGTCTTATTTATTTTGACTGCGGGGGTGTGATTGACGGGCATGAGCAGTGCATATCTTCGCCAGGCTGTCACTCAGCTCCTTCCGCCTTCTTCAGACTGTGTGGCTTCATGGCCGTGGCATGCGATAAGGGATCAGCTGACGCCGCACAGTCTTTAGCAGGTGTAAGGACACGAGCGAGAGGCGAACATATGTACAGCGCCAGGCCATGAATCCCAGCCCCGCAGTGTGAAACACTGTAAAGACACTGCGGGGCTGGGATTCATGGGCATCGCGAACCGCACCAGCCGACATGAAATGATGTCAGAAGACGGGCAGCGCATGGCCAAGGGATAACGCAACAACGCAGACTCCTGTACATCAAAATGCGATGCTCAGGAGGCCGCGCCAAGCACCAAGGTGGTATTTTTGCCAGCTGTGCTGCGTCTCATTACGACGGGAACTCCCGCCTCCAAGACAGATTGACTGTATAAGGGCCAAAATGTTGTACGTGTTTCATTCAGCTTGTGCAAGGAACAAAATTAAAAGAGCAACCTTTGACTTGTGCAGCACTACTGCTGCATAAGGCGTGGCTCTTCTAGTTTGTAACACCTGAGGGGGGGTTAAAGGTTACCTTTAAAATTGGTTCAATTAGGCTTACACTCTGCTCCCCCTGCAGAGCCTGGGCTCTAACACCGCCAGTTGGTGCCCCGAAGTGCTGGCTGCACAGAGAAAAACACCTCGCCAATGTGTCAGTGGGGTTCAGCACCGCCAGCTGTTCCCCTGCTGTGAAGCCGGCAACGTGTCCTGCAACAGCCACGCAGACACAACAGACCTACAAATGCCTGCAGTGAAGGCTTCGGCCTACACTCTGCTCCCCCTGCTGACCCTTTGCTCCAACACCGCTAGTTGGGGCTCTAGGAATACAAGCTTGAATAGGTCCCCATCCTTGTTCCAGCACCGTCAGCTGGTTCCGGGCAGAGCCTTTGGCTTAGGTGCCTACCTCTGGGTATCCGAGTTCCACCAACGTCAGGTGGTCCTTGGTAGTGCTTTCAGGCACGGGTACCTCCTGCTTAGTAACTGGGTTCCAGTAATGTCAGCTGGTCCTCGGTAGTTCCATTGGCTCTTGGACCTTCGGGTAGCCATCCAAGTTCCAGTTCCATCAGCTGTTTCTCGGCATTTTCTCAGCCTTCTTGTACCTTCTGCTACAGTTCCAAGTTCAAGACCCTAAAGATGACGACCCGGAAGACCACCCCTAAGATGACGACGACACCAGAGACGACAACCACTGAGATGATGACGACCCTGGAGACGATGACCCTGAAGACTACCCCGATGACGACGACCCCGGAGACGACGACCATGGAGACAACAACGACATGGGAGACCGAGAAGCAGAAGAACAAGAGGCTGCAGAACAAAGAGCAGAAGAACATTAAGCATAAGACTAAATATCAGAGCAAAAGATATTATCTAAATTATAAGCAGAAGAAGACTAAGCAGTGTATGGGGGTGAGTCCGTTCCTCCTCGTGGTGCCCCTGGATAAAGCCTGATGCTGCAGGCCAAACTGAACGCGGACAAATGTAACTCTTTTGTGACAGGCAGAACGGAAGGTGTAATCTTCAAACTTTTATAGATAACAACTATGGGAATGCCTGTCACAAATAAGAATATGATGATGAAGTTGAATATGAAGAAGATACTAGTTAAATAAAAAGAATATGAACAATGCAAAAAAAAAAAATATAGGTAGAAGATGAAGAAGAAGATGAATAAGGTGAAGATAGTTGATGTCAAAGAAGCTGATGATGAGGATAATGAAGAAGAAAGTGTGGGAGAAGTAAAAAAGAAGGTAAAGGGCGTGGAAGTAGTGAAACATCAATATCTGACAAAATAAAAAAAAAATAACATAGTCAAAATCTTTCTAACGCCGAACGTCATAAAAAAAAACCAAAATCCTGCTATACTATTTGATTGGGATAAACCTCTGTGCCTTTAATGTCTCCGCCACCTCCCCCAATACATCCTACATTATTCTTAGTTGTTTTCCTTCATGTTGAATGAACCTACAAGGAAAGAAAGGGTTTATTTTAATTCCGATATTTTCGTCCCATTGACTTGCATTGGGATCGGGTATCGGTATCGGATTAGATCCGATACTTTGACGGTATCGGCCGATACTTTCCGATACCGATACTTTCCGATATCGGAAGGTATCGCTCAACACTAATCACAGGATGAAAATCAGTAGTAATGGTAGCTGGGAGGATTACATTATCCCCCTAAAAAAACATTCCATCTTAGTGCACCTATTAAATGGAATCTCTCAGTGGAATCAACCCTCCTAAGCCATCTATATAGGCTGAATAAAAAAATATAGCATGATATCTGTCATCTGCTGTCTTATTCCAGAAAGATTCACAATTTTCTAATATACACTGCTCAAAAAAATAAAGGGAACACTAAAATAAACACATCCTAGATATCACTGAATTAAATATTTCAGTTACAAATCTTTATTCATTACATAATGGAATGTGTTGAGAATAATAAAACATAAAAATGATCAATGTAAATCAAAATTATTATCCCATGGAGGTCTGCATTTGGAATGATACTCAAAATCAAAGTGGAAAATCAAATTACAGGCTGGTCCAACTTCAGTGGAAATGCCTCAAGACAAGAAAATGATGTTCCTTTGTGTGTGTCGCCTCCACGTGCCTGTGTGACCTCCCTACAATGCCTGGGCATGCTCCTGATGTGGCAGCAGATGGTCTCCTGAGAAATCTCCTCCCAGACCTGGACTAAAGCATCCATTAACTCCTAGACAGTCTGTGGTACAGCGTGACATTGGTGAATGGTGCGAGACATGATGTCCCAGATGTGTTCAATCAGATTTAGGTCTGGAGAATGGGCGGGCCAGTCGATAGCTTCAATGCCTTCATCTTGCAGGAACAGCTGACACACTCCAGCCACATGAGGTCTGGAATTGTCCTACATTAGGAGGAACCCAGGGCCAACTGCACCAGCATATGGTCTCACAAGGGGTCTGAGGATCTCATCTTGGTACCTAATGGCAGTCAGGCTACCTCTGGCGAGCACATGGAGAGCTGTGTGGCCCTCCAAAGAAATGCCACCCCACATAATTTCTGTCCCACTGCCAAACCAGTCATGCTGAATGATGTTACAGGCAGCAGATCGCACTACATGGCATCTCCAGACCCTGTCACATCTGTCACGTGCTCACTGTGAACCTGCTTTCATCTGTGAAGAGCACAGGGCGCCAGTGGCAAATTTACCAATCCTGGTGTTCTGTGGCAAATGCCAAGCGTCCTGCACGGTGTTGGGCTGTAAGAACAACACCCATCTGTGAACATCGGGCATTCCGACCATTCTCATGGAGTCAGTTTCCAATAGCTTGTAAAGACACAAGCATATTTGTGGCCTGCTGGAAGTCATTTTGCAGGGCTCAGGCAGTGCTCCTCCTGTTCCTCCTTGCACAAAGGCTGAGGCAGCGGTCCTGCTGCTTGGTTGATGCCCTCCTATGGCCCCCTCTACGTCTCCTGTTGTAGTGGCCTATCTTCTTGTTGCGCATCCAGCCTCTGGACACAACGCTGAAACAGACACAGCAAACCTTCTTGTCACAGCTTGCGATGATGTACCATCCTGGATGAGCTGCACTACCCAAGTCAATTGTGTTGGTTGTATTGTCCGGCTCATGCTACCACGAGTGTGAAAGCACAACCAACATTCAAAAGTGACCAAAACATCAGCCAGAAAGCATTGGTTCTGCGATATGGTCTGTGATCTCCACCTGCAGAACCACTCCTTTATTGAGTGTGTCATGATAATTGCCAATAATTTCCATCTGTTGTCTATTACATTTGCACAACAGCATGTGAAATAGATTGTCAAACAGTGTTGCTTCCTAAGTGGACAGTGGAACCTTTTGTTAACTCGATAAAGTCTGTATCTGTGTCGTCTGTCGGTCTGGAGGGTATTCCGGAGTACCTGAAAGACTTTGAAGACATGTTTTCCGAAAGTGAGGCCGATGCGCTTCCACCACATCGACCCGGTGATTGTGCTATTAATTTAATCCCAGGAGCCAAATTACCCAAGGCTCGTTTATACAATTTGTCTGGGCCTGAGCGCCAAGCCATGAAAGAGTACATCACTGAGAGTCTCTGCAAGGGGCATATTCGGCCTTCTGTTTCACCCATCGCAGCAGGGTTTTTCTTTGTGAAGAAAAAAGATGGTGGCTTGCGACCGTGCCTCAACTTTTGGGAACTGAATAAGATCACTGTGAAAAATATGTATCTTCTTCCTCTGATTCCTGATTTATGTAATCAACTCACTGGGGCCAAATGGTTTTCTATGCTTGACTTACAAGGGGATTATAACCTGATAAGGATTCGAGACGGAGATGAATGGAAAACAGCGTTTCTGACTACTGAGGGCTTATTTGAAAATTGGAGAAGTGCTCATTCTTTATGCAAGAACTGTCTTTTCTGGGATTAAATGTATCTGGGGATGGGTTCTGCATGGAACCGGGGAAGGTTCAGGCCATTTCTGATTGGGTGCAACCTCATGACCTGAAGGGGTTGCAGCAATTTCTGGGCTTCGCTAACTATTATAGGAAGTTCATTAACCCATTACTTGCCAAATTAAATTATTTACAAGTACAGATTTTTCAGAAAAGGGCATCCCAATATTCAATAAAAAATGACAATGACATGTTTTCCTATTTTGAAAACATTCATTTTACAAACACAACTCAAAAAATTGGACATAATTATACAAATTATAAAATCTTAGTTGCTCGAAGCTAAAGATTAGGCATCCCAAAAAAAGGACATTGGTAGATAATGGGTTAAAGGGTTTTTGCAGGTGGTGAAACCCTTAACGAACCTCACACTCAAAGGGGCGGAGGTAAAAAATTGGTCCGAGGCCGCAAAAAGATTCCTTTCTGACACTGAAGAAATGTTTTATTTCAGCCCCCGTGTTAATACAACCCGATCTGTCGAGACCTTTTATCATGGAGGTTGACGCATCGAAGGTGGGGGCGGGGGCAGTGTTGTCTCAGGGCCCATCCACCCTCATTAACCTTAAACCCTGTGCCTTTTTCTCTAAAAAATTATCTTCGGCTGAGAGAAATTATGATGTCGGCAACAGGGAATTGTTGGCAATTAAACTGGCCTTCGAAGAATGGAGGCATTTTTGGAGGGGGCTATTAATCCCGTTACGGTCATCACTGATCATAAAAATATGACCTATATCGAATTTGCTAAGAGATTGACCCCCAGACAGGCTCGGTGGGCACTTTTTTTTCTCATTTTCACTTTACCATCACGTTCCGACCAGAGTCTAAAAATGTAAAGGCAGATGCCTTATCTCGAAGTTTTGTTTGTGTGTCCCCTCCAGAACCTCCTTCCTCCATTCTTCAACTTGTAGTGGTTGTGGCTGAAATCTCATCTGAGTTACAGATAGATATTTTGGCAGCACAGTCACAAGCTCCCAAGAATAAACCCTCTGGCAAATTGTTTGTACCCAATCATTTCCATCTCACACTTCTGCAAGAATTTCATGACTCTGTGCTGAGTGCACACCCTGGGATTGCAGCTACCCGGGGGGCAGTAGCTAGAAATTTTTGGTGGCCTTCTATGGGTACTGATATTAAAAAATTTGTGAATACTTGTGGGGTGTGTGCTCACTCTAAGAGCTCTCTGGTCCAGCCGGCCGGGGAATTGGTACCTTTGCCAATTCTGAATAAACCTTGGACACACCTGTCCATGGATTTTATCACTAATCTTCCTCCTTCAAAGGGCAACTCTGTAGTCTGGGTAGTGGTTGATAGGTTTTCTAAACAAGCCCACATTGTGCCGTTATCTGCGTTGCCTTCTGTTGAAACCTTAGCTCGTTTGTTCATTCAGCATATAGTTTGGTTGCATGGGGTCCCTGTGATTGTGGTGTCTGACAGGGGTGTGCAATTTGTTGCTAGATTTTGGAGGGCTTTTTGTAAGAAGTTGGGGGTTACGTTGTCTTTCTCCTCTGCTTATCACCCGGAATCTAATGGTCAGAATGAACGCACCATCCAGTCATTGGAACAAATTTTAAGATGCCTTGCCTCTTCCAGACAGGAGGACTAGTGTGAGGTATTACCCATGGCAGAATTTGCGTTCAACTGTTGTATTAATCGGTCTACTGGCAAAACTCCTTTCCAGGTCAATTATGGATTTGTTCCACGATTTGGAGAATTTTCCCACATGGATTCTGGTTGCCCTGGTGCTGAGGGTCTGGTGCAACAGTTAAGAACCCTTTGGAGGGAGGTTCAGGGTAATATATCCAAAGCTCAAAGGAGGTACAAACATTTTGCAGACAGGAGGAGGGCGTCAGCTCCTACACTGATGGTGGGGGAGAAGGTGTGGTTGTTTATCTGTAACATCAAACTTAAAGTACCCTCTATGAAGTTGGGCCCCAGGTTTATAAGTCAATACAAGATATTAGAGGTGATTAACCCGGTGGCCTATAGATTACATTTGCCCACCTCCTTCAAAATATTAAATGTCTTCCACAGGTCCCTATTAAAACTTGTGGGGATGGTTAGAAAAGATTCCTCATTCAATGTTCCACCAGTGTTGGTAGAGGGTCAGTCGGAGTATGAGGTAGGGTGCATCATTGATTCACGGTGGATGAGTTGAAGGCTTCAGTACTTAATACATTGGAAGGGATATTCTATTGAGGATCGATTATGGGTTCCAGCCAGTTCTGTGCATGCTGATCGACTGGTGCAGGCCTTTCATGCCAGGTACCCTGAGAAGCCTGGGGTCCAGTGGCCCCCTGTTAAGGGGGGTACTGTCATGGTTAGGACAAGGTTAATGTCTGGTGCTCTCAGGGTTAATGTTCTTAGCCTCTCTTTCAAGATAGGAGGGCTATTTATTCTCGCTCCTAACCTGGTATCCTTGTCAGCTATAGGTTTTTCTGCAGTCTGTATGCTTGACCTCTGAAGTGTGTGCTGGCTTGCTTAGTGTCTTGCTGTCACGTTCTATATTCGTTTTCCTGGATTACTAACTTCTGACTATTCTTTTACTCTCCCTGTTAGTATCTGGTAATCTCCTGGCTACGACCTCTGCTTGTTTCACTATTCTTTTATGCTTGTTCTTTCTCTGTTTCCCCGGCATCTGGCTCCGCCCCTGACCGCCTCCCACTCTGTCACATGATTGTAGGTCTTTTTACTTTACCTGATCACTCTGTCTCATGAGAAAGATCCTGTTGGCGTTCATGTTAGTTACCCGTTTTCTGGTCCAGCTCCGTTGCTGCTGAGTGCAGTTTCCCTTACAGCATTAATACCCGGGTATCATGACAAAAGGCATCTGATATGAGGAATACAGGTAGGACTTTTTTTCAGCATTCTATAACTTGTATGCAAATATTATTAATTTATATAGGTGAAATGTGGTGAATACTCAGAGCTTAACCCTCCGTCAGGAACAATGCCTTCACCAATGAGTTCAGGTTCAATGCACTTGTCATACACAGGATAGAAAAATGCCTATAATATCTAATTTTCTCAATTTCAGTGATCTAAAAGTGATCAGTGACCTTCATAGGGATGTAATAAACAGAGTACACAATCAGGTGCAAGAAAACACATTTACTTACCATAAAAGCAATAACTCTAAAAGTACACACATTTCATAACTCCCGCCAAATAGACCCCAGTTTTCCGCTTTCCAAGGTTCAGGTGGTGCCTCTCATTCTTTTGGGAGGTGGTAGAGGTGGTGAATTTTCACTATCATCTTCTGGGCAGAATCTTTTGGGCCAAACTTGAAGCCTAGACGGAATACCGATAGTTTTCATACTCCTCCTGCGCAGCCCTCCAAATACTATTTCATGGGCCAATTTTTTCTGATAGGCTCTTCAACGGAGTTGTACAAGCTGGTTTTAAAGGAAAATCACTTGTGAATTTATACAATCCAAATTCAACATAGTGAAAAATATGACCATTGGCCAGCACCTGGAGTTTCTGAAGATGCTTAAAGTTGAGCACATCTGATCAGCTGTACCAACACCCCTTTGGTTGCATTATAAATAGTGTTGAGCGATACCATCCGATACTTGAAAGTATCGGTATCGGAAAGTATCGGCCGATACCGGCAAAGTATCGGATCTAATCCGATACCGATACCCGATACCAATACAAGTCAATGGGACACCAAGTATCGGACGGTATCCTGTATGGTTCCCAGGGTCTGAAGGAGAGGAAACTCTCCTTCAGGCCCTGGGATCCATATCAATGTGTAAAAGAAAGAATTAAAATAAAAAATAGGGATATACTCACCCTCTGACGCGCCCTGGACTTTACCGCCGTAACCGGGAGCCGTTGTACCTAAGAATGTGCGCTTGAAATACCTTAGAAGACGTCCGTAGCTTCTGATTGGTCGCGTAGCGGTCGCATGACCGCTACGTGACCAATCACAAAGCTGTTATGTTACCTAAGGTCTTTCAAGCTCTTGAAATACCTTAGAAGACGTCATGGCTTTGTGATTGGTCGCGTAGCGGTCACGCGACCGCTACGGACCAATCAGAGCGCCGTGACATCATCTAAGGCCCTTCAAGCGCGCATTCTTAGGTACAACGGCTCCCGGTTATGGCGGTAAAGTCCAGGGGCCGCCGGAGAGGTGAGTATATCCCTATTTTTTATTTTAATTCTTCCTTTTACACATTGATATTAATCCTGATACCGATTCCCGATACCACAAAAGTATCGGATCTCGGTATCGGAATTCCGATACCGCAAGTATCGTCCGATACCCGATGCTTGCGGTATCGGAATGCTCAACACTAATTATAAAATGTAATTATTACCATTTTTTTGTGCTTCAGACTCAGGATCGATGGCATCATCATCATGAAGCGTTGAGACAAGAATTACATTTTTCTTTTTGCGTGGTACGTAGGAAACCAAAACCTTTTCATTACTGATTGCAAACATACCGCTGTGCTGTTTTTTCCTTTTCACATGTACACACTGTGGGGGCAATACTTTTTAATTTTTTCTTACAGTACCTACATAGGAAAGATTCTGCATTTTCAGATAATCAATCAGATCACAATTTGAAAACCAATTATCAGCTGTTATATTGCAACCTGATCCAAATAAGGGCTCAGCCATTCTTTTCACAACATCACTGGGTATATTTCTGACACGGTATGAACCTTCTGGCTGTTTTCCGGCATAAATTTCAAGGTTGTATGTGTAGGACTTCCTAGCATTAACCCCTTCCCGACATTTGACGTACTATCCCGTCGAGGTGGGGTGGGCCCGTATGACCGCCGACGGGATAGTACGTCATCATCGATCAGCGGCGCTCACGGGGGGAGCGCGGCCGATCGCGGCCGGGTGTCAGCTGCATATCGCAGCTGACATCCGGCACTATGTGCCAGGAGCGGTCACGGACCGCCCCCGGCACATTAACCCCCGGCACACCGCGATCAAACATGATCGCAGTGTACCGGCGGTATAGGGAAGCATCGCGCAGGGAGGGGGCTCCCTGCGGGCTTCCCTGAGACCCCCGGAGCAACGCGATGTGATCGCGTTGCTCTGAGGGTCTCCTACCTCCCTCCTCGCCGCAGGTCCCGGATCCAAGATGGCCGCGGCATCCGGGTCCTGCAGGGAGGGAGGTGGCTTACCGAGTGTCTGCTCAGAGCAGACACTTGGAAAGCCTGCAGCCCTGCACAGCAGATCGTCGATCTGGCAGAGTGCTGTGCACACTGCCAGATCAATGATCTGTGATGTCCCCCCCTGGGACAAAGTAAAAAAGTTAAAAAAAAATTTTTCCACATGTGTAAAAAAAAAAAAAAAAAAAAAATTCCTAAATAAATAATAATAAAAAAAATATATTATTCCCATAAATACATTTCTTTATCTAAATAAAAAAAACAAAACAATAAAAGTACACATATTTAGTATCGCCGCGTCCGTAACGACCCAACCTATAAAACTGCCCCACTAGTTAACCCCTTCAGTAAACACCGTAAGAAAAAAAAAAAAAAAACGAGGCAAAAAACAACGCTTTATTACCATACCGCCGAACAAAAAGTGGAATAACACACGATCAAAAAGACGCATATAAATAACCATGGTACCGCTGAAAACGTCATCTTGTCCCGCAAAAAAAAAGCCGCCATACAGCATCATCAGCAAAAAAATAAAAAAGTTATAGTCCTGAGAATAAAGCGATACCAAAATAATTATTTTTTCTATATTTTAGTTTTTATCGTATAAAAGCGCCAAAACATAAAAAAATGATATAAATGAGATATCGCTGTAATCGTACTGACCCGACGAATAAAACTGCTTTATCAATTTTACCAAACGCGGAACGGTATAAACGCCTCTCCCAAAAGAAATTCATGAATAGCAGGTTTTTGGTCATTCTGCCTCACAAAAATCGGAATAAAAAGCGATCAAAAATGGTCACGTGTCCGAAAATGTTACCAATAAAAACGTCAACTCGTCCCGCAAAAAACAAGACCTCACATGACTCTGTGGAGCAAAATGTGGAAAAATTATAGGTCTCAAAATGTGGAGACGCAAAAACTTTTTTGCTATAAAAAGCGTCGCTGGTTTCACACTTGCGTTTTTGTCTGCAGCGTTTTTTGCACAAAAAAACGCATGCGTTTTTTCCCTATATTTGACATTGAAAACGCATGCGGTTTTTTTGTACGCGTTTGGTCGCGTTTTCAAACGCATGCGGTTTTTTTCTGCATGCGTTCATTTTCAGAAATACAACCTGCAGTATTTTCTTGCGTTTTTAAGCACATGCGTTTGTTTGCGTTAAAAACGCATGCATTTTTATCGAAAAAAAACAGAAAACACACTGAAAAGCCACCCACCACCATCAAGGTGATAAAGGGATCCAAACCCTAACCCTAACTCTACCCCTAACCTCACCCCTAACCGTTTAATGAACATTTTCTGACAGTCATAGTGCCACGTATTTCAGTGCCACGTATTTCAGTGCCACGTATTTCAGTGCCACGTATTTCTGTGCCACGTATTTCTGTGCCACGTATCACGTATTTCAGTGCCACGTATTTCAGTGCCACGTATCACGTATTTCAGTGCCACATATTTTAGTACCACGTATTTCAGTGCCACGTATTTCAGTGCCACATATTTCAGTGCCACGTATTTCAGTGCCACGTATTTCAGTGCCACGTGTTTCAGTGCCACGTGTTTCAGTGCCACGTATCACATATTTCAGTGCCACGTATTTAAGTGCCACGTATTTCAGTGCCACGTATTTCAGTGCCACGTATTTCAGTGCCACGTATTTCAGTGCCACGTATTTCAGTGCCATGTATCACATATTTCAGTGCCACGTATTTAAGTGCCACGTATTTCAGTGCCACATATTTCAGTGCCACGTATCACGTATTTCAGTGCCACGTGTTTCAGTGCCACGTATTTCAGTGCCACGTATTTCAGTGCCACATATTTCAGTGCCACGTATTTCAGTGCCACGTATTTCAGGGCCACGTATTTCAGTGCCACGTATTTCAGTGCCACGTGTTTCAGTGCCACGTGTTTCAGTGCCACGTGTTTCAGTGCCACGTATTTAAGTGCCACGTATCACATATTTCAGTGCCACGTATTTAAGTGCCACGTATTTCAGTGCCACGTATTTCAGTGCCACGTATTTCAGTGCCACGTATCACGTATTTCAGTGCCACGTGTTTCAGTGCCACGTATTTAAGTGCCACGTATCACGTATTTCAGTGCCACGTATTTCAGTGCCACGTATTTCAGTGCCACGTATTTCAGTGCCACGTATTTTAGTGACACGTATTTTAGTGACACGTATTTCAGTCATGTTTAGGGTTAGGGTGAGGGGTAGGGTTAGGGTTAGGGCTAGGGTTGGAGGTAAAGTTAGGGTTAGGGTTTGGATTACATTTACGTTTGGATTAGGGTTGGGATTAGAATTATGGGTGTGTCAGGGCTAGGGGTGTGGTTAGGGTTACCGTTGGGATTAGGGTTAGGGGTGTGTTTGGGTTAGGGTTTCAGGTAGAATTGGGGAGTTTCCACTGTCCAGGCACATCAGGGGCTCTCCAAGCGCGACATGGCGTCCAATCTCAATTCCAGCCAATTCTGCGTTGAAAAAGTAAAACAGTGCTCCTTCCCTTCCGAGCTCTCCCGTGCGCCCAAAAAGGGGTTTACCCCAACATATGTGTTATCAGCGTACTCGGGACAAATTGAACAACAACTTCTGGGGTCCAAGTTCTCTTGTTATCCTTAGGAAAATAAAAATTTGGGGGGCTAAAAATCATTTTTATGGGAAAAAAAAGATGTTTTATTTTCACGGCTCTGCGTTATAAACTGTAGTGAAACACTTGGGGGTTCAAAGTTCTCACAACACATCTAGATAAGTTCCTTGGGAGGTCTAGTTTCCAATATGGGGTCACTTGTGGGGGGTTTGTACTGTTTGGGTACATCAGGGGCTCTGCAAATGCAACGTGACGCCTGCAGACCAATCCATTTAAGGCTGCATTCCAAATGGCGCTCCTTCCCTTCCGAGCTCTGTCATGCACCCAAACAGTGGTTCCCCCCCACATATGGGGTATCAGCGTACTCAGGACAAATTGGACAACAACTTTTGGGGTCTAATTTATCCTGTTACCCTTGTAAAAATACAAAACTGGGGGCTAAAAAATCATTTTTGTGAAAAAAAAAAAGAATTTTTATTTTCACGGCTTTGCGCTATAAACTTTAGTGAAACACTTGGGGGTTCAAAGTTCTCAAAACACATCTAGATAAGTTCCTTGGGAGGTCTAGTTTCCAATATGGGGTCACTTGTGGGGGGTTTGTACTGTTTGGGTACATCAGGGGCTCTGCAAATGCAACGTGACAGCTGCTGACCAATCCATTTAAGTCTGCATTCCAAATGGCGCTCCTTCCCTTCCGAGCTCTGTCATGCGCCCAAACAGTGGTTCCCCCCCACATATGGGGTATCAGCGTACTCAGGACAAATTGGAAAACAAATTTTGGGGTCCAATTTTTTCTGTTACCCTTGTAAAAATACAAAGCTGGGTGCTAAAAAATCATTTTTGAGAAAAAAAATAAAAATTATTTTCACGGCTCTGCGTTATAATCTGTAGTGAAACACTTGGGGGTTCAAAGCTCTCAAAACACATCTAGATAAGATCCTTAGGGGGTCTACTTTCCAAAATGGTGTCACTTGTAGGGAGTTTCAATGTTTAGGCACATCAGGGGCTCTCCAAACGCAACATGGCGTCCCATCTCAATTCCAGTCAATTTTGCATTGAAAAGTCAAATGGCGCTCCTTCCCTTCCAAGCTCTGCCATGCGCCCAAACAATGGTTTACACCCACATATGGGGTATCATCGTACTCAGGACAAATTGGCCAACATTTTTTGGGGTCCAATTTCTTCTCTTACCCTTGGGAAAATAAAAAATTGGGGGCGAAAAGATCATTTTTGTGAAAAAATATGATTTTTTATTTTTACGGCTCTGCATTATAAACTTCTGTGAAGCACTTGGTGGGTCAAAGTGCTCACCACACATCTAGATAAGTTCCTTAGGGGGTCTACTTTCCAAAATGGTGTCACTTGTAGGGAGTTTCAATGTTTAGGCACATCAGGGGCTCTCCAAACGCAACATGGCGTCCCATCTCAATTCCAGTCAATTTTGCATTGAAAAGTCAAATGGCGCTCCTTCCCTTCCAAGCTCTGCCATGCGCCCAAACAATGGTTTACACCCACATATGGGGTATCATCGTACTCAGGACAAATTGGCCAACATTTTTTGGGGTCCAATTTCTTCTCTTACCCTTGGGAAAATAAAAAATTGGGGGCGAAAAGATCATTTTTGTGAAAAAATATGATATTTTATTTTTACGGCTCTGCATTATAAACTTCTGTGAAGCACTTGGTGGGTCAAAGTGCTCACCACACATCTAGATAAGTTCCTTAGGGGGTCTACTTTCCAAAATGGTGTCACTTGTAGGGAGTTTCAATGTTTAGGCACATCAGGGGCTCTCCAAACGCAACATGGCGTCCCATCTCAATTCCAGTCAATTTTGCATTGAAAAGTCAAATGGCGCTCCTTCCCTTCCAAGCTCTGCCATGCGCCCAAACAATGGTTTACACCCACATATGGGGTATCATCGTACTCAGGACAAATTGCACAACATTTTTTGCGGTCCAATTTCTTCTCTTACCCTTGGGAAAATAAAAAATTGGGGGCGAAAAGATCATTTTTGTGAAACAATATGATTTTTTATTTTTACGGCTCTGCATTATAAACTTCTGTGAAGCACTTGGTGGGTCAAAGTGCTCACCACACATCAAGATAAGTTCCTTAGGGGGTCTACTTTCCAAAATGGTGTCACTTGTAGGGGGTTTCAGTGTTTAGGCACATCAGGGGCTCTCCAAACGCAACATGGCGTCCCATCTCAATTCCAGTCAATTTTGCATTGAAAAGTCAAATGGCGCTCCTTTCCTTCCGAGCTCTGCCATACGCCCAAACAGTGGTTTACCCCCACATATGGGGTATCAGCGTACTCAGGACAAATTGTACAACAACTTTGGGGGTCCATTTTCTCCTGTTACCCTTGGTAAAATAAAACAAATTGGAGCTGAAATAAATTTTGTGTGAAAAAAAGTTAAATGTTCATTTTTATTTAAACATTCCAAAAATTCCTGTGAAACACCTGAAGGGTTAATAAACTTCTTGAATGTGGTTTTGAGCACCTTGAGGGGTGCAGTTTTTAGAATGGTGTCACACTTGGGTATTTTCTATCATATAGACCCCTCAAAATGACTTCAAATGAGATGTGGTCCCTAAAAAAAAATGGTGTTGTAAAAATGAGAAATTGCTGGTCAACTTTTAACCCTTATAACTCCGTCACAAAAAAAAATTTTGGTTCCAAAATTGTACTGATGTAAAGTAGACATGTGGGAAATGTTACTTATTAAGTATTTTGCGTGACATATGTCTGTGATTTAAGGGCATAAAAATTCAAAGTTGGAAAATTGCAAAATTTTCAAAATTTTCGCCAAATTTCCATTTTTTTCACAAATAAACGCAAGTTATATCGAATAAATTTTACCACTAACATGAAGTACAATATGTCACGAGAAAACAATGTCAGAATCGCCAAGATCCGTCAAAGCGTTCCAGAGTTATAGCCTCATAAAGGGACAGTGGTCAGAATTGTAAAAATTGGCCCGGTCATTAACGTGCAAACCACCCTTGGGGGTGAAGGGGTTAACAAGGGCATATATTTTAATTCCGTATTTGATAGGCTTCAATAGAATGTATTGACAAAATGCACATCTGCCATGAAAACCAGGGAGCATTTTGTCAATGATGATGTTCTACCCAAGGCAATAGCTTTTCTTACAGTTTTCAAGAAATTTTTGGAATAAATCTCGAGTCTTAGCAAGCGTTCGGGTAGTTATGCGTTCGGGTAGTTCAGTCGTCAAACCTAACGCAACTAATTTGAATCTTGAATCTTTTTAAACACATAACAAGGCCACATTTTTCTTTTCCATAACCATCTATACCCCAAAGTTCCTCCACACTTGGGCAATTTGCCCTATAAGCTCCTGCACGGTATAACAATCCAAAAAAAAGCCCTCAGTTCTATTTAATCTGTGGGCTTGATATTTCTGTTGCAGATGAACTTGTCCTTTATAATGTCTATACATTGATTTGTGTATGTGACAATAGAGTCCAGAATGTAATCTGTGAATAAACTATTCCAGCATTCAGCTGCAGTTTTAGCATTCCTTGCTGTTCCTTTAACTGCAGGAAGGTGAGTGAGAATGTTTTGAGGTTCCCTACATTTAGCTTGCATGGGGGGCTTATTGTTCCATTTGTTTTTTATCTCTTCCCATGTAATATGTTTCTTTATCTTCTTCATTCTCATCAGTCTCATCATCTTGCTCTGTTTTAGAATCAATTTCACATACTTCCACCTCATCATGAGAATTAATCTCACTTTCTTCTCCTAAATCCTCATGCAGTGTGGGGTCTGCATCATCATCATCATCATCTAACAGCATCTTTACTTCATCAACATGAAAGGGTTTTGACAAATCATACATTTTCCTCTCCATTTCAGCAGATAATCTGAAGCAAGTGAGAGAATATGTGTTAGGGAACAATGTGCCTGAGAAGCACACTTTCATTTATAAGAAAATGTACTTATTTCTATGAAATATCCGCAAACTTTGCAGTTTCCACTCATAAAACAAGCTAAATCAATAATTGTGACGACTAGGGTTGAGCGAAACGGATCGTTCATTTTCATAAGTCGCCGACTTTTGGCAAAGTCGGCGTCTCATGAAACCGAGCCGATCCCTGTGTGGGGTCTGCCATGCGGTACGCGACTTTCGCGCCAAAGTAGCATTTCAATGACGCTAAAAGCGCCATTTCTCAGCCAATGAAGGTGGACGCAGAGTGTGGGCAACGTGATGACATAGATCTCAGTCCCCACCATCTTAGAGAAGGGCATTGCAGTGATTGGCTTGCTTTCTGCGGCATCACAGGGGCTATAAAGGGGCGTTCCCGCCGACCGCCATCTTACTGCTGCTGATCTGAGCGTAGGGAGAGGTTGCTGCAGCTTCTTCGGAAGCAGGGATAGTGATAGGCAGGGTACATAAAGCCACAAACCGCTTGTGCTGTAGCGATTTCCACTGTCCAATACCACCTTTTGTTTGCAGGACAGTGGAAGCTACATTTCTTTTTCCTCAGCGCTGTAGCTCATTGGGCTGCCCTAGAAGGCTCCCTGACCCTGATAGCTGCGTTGCTTTGTGTGTACGCCGCTGTGTAAACCAACTGCTTTTTTCAAAGCACAAATCCTGTTTTTCCTTCCTTTCTGCACAGCTATCTTGTGTGTTTGTCCACACTTTTGTGTGCAGCAGTCCTTTTACAGCTGCCTGCCATACTTTTCTGAGATAACTGCAAGGAGATAAATATTGGCAAGTCTGCCTCCGTGCCATTGCTGTGTGTGGCATCTCTCTCTCATTGTGTGGCACCGAAAACACTGTGTAATACTTGTCCTTTTTTTTTTTTTTTTTTCTAAATTCTCCCTTTTCCAAAAAAAAAATTAGTGGGAGATAAATATTGTCAAGTCTGCCTCCGTGCCATTGCTGTGTGTGGCATCTCTCTCTCATTGTGTGGCACTGAAAACACTGTGTAATACCTGGCCTTTTTTTTTTTTTTCTAAATTCTCCCTTTTCCCCAAAAAAAATTAGTGGGAGATAAATATTCTCAAGTCTGCCTCCATGCCATTGCTGTGTCTGGCATCTCTCTCTCATTGTGTGCCACTGAAAACACTGTG
Source organism: Ranitomeya variabilis (assembly GCF_051348905.1). Taxonomy (NCBI): domain Eukaryota; kingdom Metazoa; phylum Chordata; class Amphibia; order Anura; family Dendrobatidae; genus Ranitomeya; species Ranitomeya variabilis. Next base: position 1,074,272,034 of record NC_135232.1, on the reverse strand, counting down.
TAATAGTTGGCCATTTTTTGGGGGGTGGGTACATTCTCCCTTTTAATAAAAAAAAAAATATTGGGAGATAAATATTGGCATGTCTGCCTCCGTGCCATTGCTGTGTGTGGCATCTCTCTCTCATTGTGTGCCACTGAAAACACTGTGTAATACTTGGCCATTTTTTTGGGGGGGGTACATTCTCCCTTTTAATAAAAAAAAATTATTGGGAGATAAATATTGTCAAGTCTGCCTCCGTGCCTGTTGTGAATTAGACTTTTTTGGCTCCCTCTAGTGGTTACTAGTGATATTACTCTGGGATTCCCTTCCCTCTGTCTGCACCCAGCTGGGTCGTTACTTCAGGGGTGTTGCTATATAAACCTCCTGGAGCCTTAGTCCAGTGCCTGGCATCGGTGTTATCAGACACATTCTGCTTGCTCCTGTTTGCTGGTCCTGGTTCGTGTTAAATTAAGCTAAGTCTTGCTTCTTTGTTTTTTGGGTTATTTGTTTGCTATCATTTTTGTCCAGCTTGTACTAAATGTGATTCCTGACCTTGCTGGAAGCTCTAGGGGGCTGGTGTTCTCCCCCCGGGCCGTTAGACGGTTCGGGGGTTCTTAAATTTCCAGTGTGGATATTTTTGATAGGATTTTTTGCTGACCATATAAGTTATCTTTCTATATTCTGCTATTAGCTAGTGGGCCTCTCTTTGCTAAATTCCTAGCTCATTCTTATGTTTGTCTTTTCCTCTTACCTCACCGTTATTATTTGTGGGGGGCTTCTATCCAACTTTTTGGGGTATTTCCTCTGGAGGCAAGAAAGGTCTTTCTTTTCCCTTCTAGGGGTAGTTAGCTCTCCGGCTGGTGCGAGACGTCTAGGATCAACGTAGGAACGTTCCCCGGCTGCTGGTATTTGTGGTGCTAGGATTAGTTATATGGTCAGCCCAGTTACCACTGCCCTATGAGCTGGTTTTCTGTATTTACTGACTTAGCATTATTCCTGAGACCCTCTGCCATTGGGGTCATAACAGTATGCCAGGCCAATATTGAATGTTTAAAGCATTGCAGAAGTGGGATAATAAGAAAGGAAATTCTGAGTTTTTTTTTTTTTCCTTCCTTCTCTTCCTCCCCTTTACCTTTGAGTGGCGTGTGCTTGCTGCAGACATGAATGTGCAGACCTTGATTACAAGTGTTGACCAGCTGGCAGCTCGTGTGCAGGGTATACAAGATTTTGTTACCAGTAGTCCTATGTCTGAACCTAAAATACCTATTCCGGAATTGTTTTCTGGAGATCGATTTAGGTTTAGGAATTTCAAGAATAATTGTAAATTGTTTCTTTCTCTGAGACCCCGTTCATCTGGAGATTCTGCTCAGCAAGTTAAAATTGTTATTTCTTTTTTATGGGGCGACCCTCAGGATTGGGCTTTCTCGTTAGCGCCAGGAGATCCGGCATTGGCGAATACTGATGCGTTTTTTCTGGCGCTCGGATTGCTTTACGAGGAACCCAATCTTGAAATTCAGGCAGAAAAAGCCTTGCTGGCTATTTCTCAGGGTCAGGATGAAGCTGAAGTGTATTGCCAAAAATTTCGGAAATGGTCCGTGCTTAGGCTGGTTTCACACTTGCGTTTTTATCTGCATGCGTTTTTAAAAAAAACGCATGTGTGAAAAACGCATGTAAACGCGGTAAAACGCATGCGTTTTTTAGACGCATGCGTTTTTATAGAAAAACACAAGAAAACACAAGAAAACACAAGAAAAAACAAGAAAACCCTAACCCTACCCCTACCCCTAACCCTAACCCTAAACGTGACTGAAATACGTGGCACTGAAATACGTGCAACTGAAATACGTGGTACTTAAATACGTGGCACTTAAATACGTGGCACGTGGCACTTAAATACGTGGCACGTGGCACTTAAATACGTGGCACGTGGCACTTAAATACGTGGCACGTGGCACTTATATACGTGGCACGTGGCACTTAAATATGTGGTACTTAAATACGTGGCACTTAAATACGTGGCACGTGGCACTTTAATACGTGGCACGTGGCACTTAAATATGTGGCACGTGGCACTTAAATACGTGGCACGTGGCATACGTGGCACTGAAATACATGATACGTGGCACTTAAATACGTGGCAATATGACTGTCAGAAAATGTTCATTAAACAGTTAGGGGTGAGGTTAGGGGTAGAGTTAGGGTTAGGGTTTGGATCCCTTTATCACCTTGATGGTGGTGGGTGGCTTTTCAGTGTGTTTTCTGGTTTTTTTCTATAAAAACGCATGCGTTTTTAGCGCAAACAAACGCATGTGCTTAAAAACGCATGCGTTTACATAGACAGCAATGCATTTTTTTGCCGCGAAAAAACGCATGCGTTTTTTCGCGGCAAAAAAACGCGCAAGAAAATACTGCAGGTAGCATTTTTGAAAATGAACGCATGCAGACAAAAACGCATGCGTTTGAAAACGCGACCAAACGCATGTGCAAAAAAACGCATGCGTTTTCAATGTTAAATATAGGGGGAAAAAAGCATGCGTTTTTTGTGCAAAAAACGCTGCAGACAAAAACGCAAGTGTGAAACCAGCCTTACTCAGTGGAATGAGTGTGCTCTGGCCGCAAATTTCAGAAATGGCCTTTCTGAAGCCATTAAGAATGTGATGGTGGGTTTCCCCATTCCTACAAGTCTGAATGATTCTATGGCGCTTGCTATTCAAATTGACCGGCGTTTGCGGGAGAGCAAAACCGCTAATCCTCTGGTGGTGTTGTCTGAACAAACACCTGATTTAATGCAATGTGATAGAATTCAGACTAGAAATGAACGGAAAAATCATAGACGTCAGAATGGGTTGCGTTTTTACTGTGGTGATTCTACACATGTTATATCAGCATGCTCTAAACGCCTAACAAGGGTTGTTAGTCCTGTCGCCATTGGTAATTTGCAACCTAAATTTATTTTGTCTGTGACTTTAATTTGCTCTTTGTCTTCTTACCCTGTTATGGCGTTTATGGATTCAGGTGCCGCCCTGAGTCTTATGGATCTGTCATTTGCCAAGCGCTGTGGTTTTGTTCTTGAACCGTTAGTAAATCCTATTCCTCTTAGAGGTATTGATGCTACGCCATTGGCGGAAAATAAACCACAGTTTTGGACGCAGGTGACCATGTGCATGACTCCTGAACATCGGGAGGTGATTCGTTTTCTTGTTCTGCATAAAATGCATGATTTGGTCGTTTTGGGTCTGCCATGGTTACAGACCCACAATCCAGTCCTGGATTGGAAGGCAATGTCTGTGTCAAGTTGGGGCTGTCAGGGAATTCATGCTGATTCCCCGCCGGTGTCTATTGCTTCCTCTACTCCTTCGGAAGTTCCTGAGTATTTGTCTGATTATCAGGATGTATTCAGTGAGTCCAGATCCAGTGCTCTGCCTCCTCATAGGGACTGTGACTGCGCCATAGATTTGATTCCAGGTAGTAAATTTCCTAAGGGAAGATTATTTAATCTGTCAGTACCTGAGCATGCCGCAATGCGTTCATATATCAAGGAGTCTCTGGAGAAGGGGCATATCCGTCCATCCTCTTCCCCTCTTGGTGCGGGATCCTTTTTTGTGGCTAAGAAGGACGGATCTTTGAGACCTTGTATTGACTATCGGCTAATGAATAAAATCACTGTAAAATTTCAGTATCCTTTGCCTCTCTTGTCGGACTTGTTTGCCCGGATTAAGGGTGCCAAGTGGTTCACCAAGATAGATCTTCGTGGTGCATACAACCTTGTGCGCATTAAGCAAGGTGATGAATGGAAGACTGCATTTAATACGCCAGAAGGTCATTTTGAGTACTTGGTGATGCCTTTTGGGCTTTCTAATGCTCCCTCAGTATTTCAGTCCTTTATGCATGATATTTTCCGGACGTATCTGGATAAATTTATGATTGTTTATCTGGACGATATTCTGGTTTTCTCTGAAGATTGGGACTCACATGTGGAGCAGGTCAGGATGGTGTTTCAGGTTTTGCGTGAGAATGCCTTGTTTGTTAAAGGCTCAAAGTGTCTCTTTGGAGTACAGAAAGTTCCCTTTTTGGGGTTTATTTTTTCCCCTTCTGCTGTGGAGATGGACCCAGTCAAGGTCCGAGCTATTCATGAGTGGACTCAACCCACGTCAGTTAAGAGTCTTCAGAAGTTCTTGGGTTTTGCTAACTTCTACCGTCGTTTTATCGCTAATTTTTCTAGCGTTGTTAAACCTTTGACGGATATGACCAAGAAAGGTTCTGATGTTGCTAACTGGGCTCCTGCAGCTGTGGAGGCATTCCAGGAGTTGAAGCACCGGTTTACTTCGGCGCCTGTTTTGTGCCAGCCTGATGTCTCACTTCCCTTTCAGGTCGAGGTGGATGCTTCTGAGATTGGGGCAGGGGCCGTTTTGTCACAGAGAGGCCCTGGTTGCTCGGTAATGAGACCATGTGCTTTCTTCTCTAGGAAGTTTTCGCCTGCTGAGCGGAATTATGATGTGGGCAATCGGGAATTACTGGCCATGAAGTGGGCATTTGAGGAGTGGCGTCATTGGCTCAAGGGTGCTAAGCATCGTGTGGTGGTCTTGACTGATCACAAAAATTTGATGTATCTCGAGTCTGCTAAACGCTTGAATCCTAGACAGGCCCGCTGGTCATTGTTTTTCTCCCGTTTTGACTTTGTGGTCTCGTATTTACCAGGTTCAAAGAATGTGAAAGCTGATGCTCTTTCAAGGAGCTTTGTGCCTGACTCTCCTGGAGTCACAGAACCTGTTGGTATTCTTAAAGAAGGAGTTATTTTGTCAGCCATTTCTCCTGATTTGCGACGTGTGTTGCAGATTTCAAGCTGGTAGACCTGACTCTTGTCCACCTGACAGACTGTTTGTTCCTGATAACTGGACCATCAGAGTCATTTCCGAGGTTCATTCCTCGGTGTTGGCAGGTCATCCGGGAATTTTTGGCACCAGAGATCTGGTGGCTAGGTCATTTTGGTGGCCTTCCTTGTCACGGGATGTACGGTCATTTGTGCAGTCCTGTGGGACTTGTGCTCGAGCTAAGCCTTGCTGTTCCCGTGCCAGCGGGTTGCTCTTGCCCTTGCCTGTCCCGAAGAGGCCTTGGACACATATTTCCATGGATTTCATTTCTGATCTCCCGGTGTCTCGGGGTATGTCTGTCATCTGGGTGGTATGTGATCGCTTTTCAAAAATGGTCCATTTGGTGCCTTTGCCTAAGCTGCCTTCCTCTTCCGATCTGGTTCCTGTGTTCCTTCAGAATGTGGTTCGTTTACACAGCAGTCCTGAGAATATTGTGTCTGACAGAGGATCCCAGTTTGTTTCCAGGTTCTGGCGATCCTTTTGTGCTAGGATGGGCATTGATTTATCGTTCTCGTCTGCCTTTCATCCTCAGACTAATGGACAAACTGAGCGAACTAATCAGACTCTGGAAGCTTACTTGACGTGTTTTGTTTCGGCAGATCAGGATGATTGGGTGACCTTCTTGCCGTTGGCTGAGTTTGCCCTAAATAATCGGGCTAGTTCCGCTACTTTGGTTTCGCCATTTTTCTGCAACTCTGGTTTCCATCCTCGTTTTTCCTCGGGACATGTGGAGCCTTCTGACTGTCCTGGAGTAGATTCTGTGGTGGATAGGTTGCAGCAGATCTGGAATCATGTGGTGGACAACTTGAAGTTGTCACAGGAGAAGGCTCAGCGTTTTGCCAACCGCCGCCGCGGTGTGGGTCCCCGACTTCGTGTTGGGGATTTGGTGTGGCTGTCTTCTCGATTTGTTCCTATGAAGGTCTCCTCTCCTAAATTTAAGCCTCGCTTCATCGGTCCTTACAAGATATTGGAAATCCTTAATCCTGTGTCCTTTCGCTTGGATCTTCCGGTTTCGTTTGCCATTCACAACGTGTTCCATAGGTCTTTGTTACGACGCTACGTTGTGCCTGTGGTTCCTTCTGCTGAGCCTCCTGCTCCGGTGTTGGTTGAGGGCGAGTTGGAGTACGTGGTGGAGAAGATCTTGGATTCTCGTCTCTCCAGGCGGAGGCTTCAGTATTTGGTCAAGTGGAAGGGTTATGGTCAGGAGGATAATTCCTGGGTGGTTGCCTCTGATGTGCATGCGGCCGATTTGGTTCGTGCCTTTCACGCTGCTCATCCTGATCGCCCTGGTGGTCTTGGTGAGGGTTCGGTGACCCCTCCTTAAGGGGGGGTACTGTTGTGAATTAGACTTTTTGGCTCCCTCTAGTGGTTACTAGTGATATTACTCTGGGATTTCCTTCCCTCTGTCTGCACCCAGCTGGGTCGTTACTTCAGGGGTGTTGCTATATAAACCTCCTGGAACCTTAGTCCAGTGCCTGGCATCGGTGTTATCAGACACATTCTGTTTGCTCCTGTTTGCTGGTCCTGGTTCGTGTTAAATTAAGCTAAGTCTTGCTTCTTTGTTTTTTGGGTTATTTGTTTGCTATCATTTTTGTCCAGCTTGTACTAAATGTGATTTCTGACCTTGCTGGAAGCTCTAAGGGGCTGGTGTTCTCCCCCCAGGCCGTTAGACGGTTCGGGGGTTCTTGAATTTCCAGTGTGGATATTTTTGATAGGATTTTTTGCTGACCATATAAGTTATCTTTCTATATTCTGCTATTAGCTAGTGGGCCTCTCTTTGCTAAATTCCTAGCTCATTCTTATGTTTGTCTTTTCCTCTTACCTCACCGTTATTATTTGTGGGGGGCTTCTATCCAACTTTTTGGGGTATTTCCTCTGGAGGCAAGAAAGGTCTTTCTTTTCCCTTCTAGGGGTAGTTAGCTCTCCGGCTGGCGCGAGACGTCTAGGATCAACGTAGGAACGTTCCCCGGCTGCTGGTATTTGTAGTGCTAGGATTAGTTATATGGTCAGCCCAGTTACCACTGCCCTATGAGCTGGTTTTCTGTATTTACTGACTTAGCATTATTCCTGAGACCCTCTGCCATTGGGTTCATAACAGTGCCATTGCTGTGTGTGGCATCTCTCTCTCATTGTGTGGCACTGAAAACACTGTATAATACTTGGCCATTTTTTTTGGGGGGGTACATTCTCCCTTTTAATAAAAAAAAATTATTGGGAGATAAATATTGTCAAGTATGCCTCCGTGCCATTGCTGTGTGTGGCATCTCTCTCTCATTGTGTGGCACTGAAAACACTGTGTAATACTTGGCCATTTTTTTGGGGGGGTACATTCTCCCTTTTCAAAAAAAAAAAAAAATTATTGGGAGATAAATATTGGCAAGTCTGCCTCCGTGCCATTGCTGTGTGTGGCATCTCTCTCTCATTGTGTGCCACTGAAAACACTGTGTAATACTTGTCCTTTTTTTTTTTTTTCAAAATTCTCCCTTTTCCAAAAAAAAAATTAGTTGGAGATAAATATTGTCAAGTCTGCCTCCGTGCCATTGCTGTGTGTGGCATCTCTCTCTCATTGTGTGCCACTGAAAACACTGTGTAATAGTTGGCCATGTTTTTTTGGGGGGGTACATTCTCCCTTTTAATAAAAAAAAAATATTGGGAGATAAATATTGTCAAGTCTGCCTCCGTGCCATTGCTGTGTGTGGCATCTCTCTCTCATTGTGTGGCACTGAAAACACTGTGTAATACTTGGCCATTTTTTTTGGGGGGGGTACATTCTCCCTTTTCAAAAAAAAATAATTATTGGGAGATAAATATTGGCAAGTCTGCCTCCGTGCCATTGCTGTGTGTGGCATCTCTCTCTCATTGTGTGGCACTCAAAACACTGTGTAATACTTGTCCTTTTTTTTTTTTTTCTAAATTCTCCCTTTTCCCCAAAAAAAATTATTGGGAGATAAATATTGGCAAGTCTGCCTCCGTGCCATTGCTGTGTGTGGCATCTCTCTCTCATTGTGTGGCACCGAAAACACTGTGTAAGGGTACCGTCACACAGTGCAATTTTCATTGCTACGACGGCACGATCCGTGACATCGCAGCGTCGTATGATTATCGCTCCAGCGTCGTAGACTGCGGTCACACTTTGCAATCACGGCGCTGGAGCGATGCCGAAGTCCCCGGGTAACCAGAGTAAACATCGGGTTACTAAGCGCAGGGCCGCGCTTAGTAACCCGATGTTTACCCTGGTTACCAGCGTAAACGTAAAAAAAAAAAACAGTACATACTCACATTCCGGTGTCTGTCCTCCGGCGTCTCAGCTTCTCTGCACTGTGTAAGCACAGCGGCCGGAAAGCACAGCGGTGAGGTCACCGCTGTGCTCGCTTTCCGGCCAGCAGGCGCTCACAGTGCAGAGAAGCTGAGACGCCGGAGGACAGACACCGGAATGTGAGTATGTACTGTTTGTTTTTTTTACGTTTACGCTGGTAACCAGGGTAAACATCGGGTTACTAAGCGTGGCCCTGCGCTTAGTTACCCGATGTTTACCCTGGTTACAAGCGAACACATCGCTGGATCGGTGTCACACACAACGATCCAGCGATGTCAGCGGGTGATCAAGCGACAAAAGAAAGTTCCAAACGATCTGCTACGACGTACGATTCTCAGTGTGATGTCTGATCGCAGTAGCGTGTCAGACACAGCGATATCGTAACGATATAGCTAGAACGTCACGAATCGTACCGTCGTAGCGATGAAAATTTCACTGTGTGACAGTACCCTTATACTGGGCCTTTTTTTTTTTAGGGTAAATTCTCCCAGAAAAAAAAAAATAGTGGGAGATTAAGATTGGCATTTCTGCTTGAGTGCTGGGCCTGTGTGTGCCATCTGTCTCAAATTATTGGGCCACAGAAAACCTAGTGTGTAACATTGGGCCTGATTTTCCTTTCAGTGTCAGGCACCTATAAAGGTATATATAAATCCTACAGAAGTTTGAGTTCACCTTATAAGTTGTTTTACAGTAACAAATAGTGTTACTTTGGTTACGTTTTGCAAGCAATGAGGAAGTCTAGTGGAAGAGGTTGTGGCCATGGGCGGTCATTGTCAGCTGGTAATGATGGTAGTGGTGGTGGAGCATCAGGTGGTCGTGGTAAAAGCAGTACAGCACCTAAGTCTCGAGTTGTTGAGCCAGGTTCCTTGTCTGGCTACACAAGGCCTCGAACGCTCTCTTTTCTGGGAGTAGGAAAACCACTTTTGAAGCCGGAGCAGCAGGAACAAGTATTGGCTTTCATTGCTGACTCTGCCTCTAGCTCTTTCGCCTCCTCCTCGGAAAGTGCCAAATGTCAGAGCAGTGCATCGTCAGTGGATGCTCCCGGTCAGGGACAAGTCGCTTCCTTGTCTTCACCCAGAACAAGAGAGAAGGATGCATCAGGAGACACAACGGGTTACTCCATGGAGCTCTTTACACATAACGTTCCTGGGTTAGACAGTGAAACAGTTAACAGGCCATGTCCATTAGAAGTTGAATCGGACATGGAGTGCACAGATGCACAGCCACAGCCAGATTACTATGCTGTTCCTTTGACTCAGACCAGAACATTGCCCTCGCAGTGTACTGAGGCAGAATCAAACCCAGCGGAGACTATGGTGCCCCGTCACGGACACTATACCACCGGCTTACACAGTGACACAGACGAAATCGCACACGACATAGAAGAGGAGGTCATAGATGACCCAGTTGTGGACCCCGATTGGCAGCCATTGGGGGAACAGGGTGCAGGCGGCAGTAGTTCTGAAGCGGAGGAGGAGGAGCCACAGCAGGCATCAACATCACAACAGGTTCCATCTACCGGGTTTGTATCTGGCCAAAAACGCGTGGCAAAACCAAAACCAGTTGGAGGACAGCGTGGCCATCCGGTTAAAGAAGCTCAGTCTGCAATGCCTGAAAAGGTATCCGATAGTAGAAAGAGTGCAGTCTGGCATTTTTTTAAACAAGATCCAAATGATCAGCGCAAAGTCATCTGTCAAAAATGTTCAACAACCTTAAGCAGAGGTCAGAATCTTAAAAGTCTAAATACAAGTTGCATGCATAGACATTTATCCACCATGCATTTGCAAGCCTGGACTAACTACCAAACGTCCCTAAAGGTTGCAGCACCCTCGGCCAATGAAGCTAGTCAGCAACGCTACATCCCTTCCCTCCCTGTAAGCCGACCATTTCCCACACCACCTGCAGTATATGTGCAGCTTTCGTCGCCAGGCCAAAGCAGTCAGGGAATCACCAGGTTAGTAGTAGGAAACACTGCATGTAGGGCACCGGCAAGAATACCATCTCCAACCCTCTCTCACTCACCCATGTCCACCGGCACCACCGCTAGTTCCACGATCTCCAGCTCTCCAGTCCAGCTCACCCTACATGAGACTCTTGTTAGGAAAAGGAAGTACTCATCCTCGCATCCGCGTACACAGGGTTTGAACGCCCACATTGCTAGACTAATCTCATTAGAGATGATGCCCTACCGGTTAGTTGAAAGCGAAACTTTCAGAGCGCTGATGGACTGCGCTGTACCATGCTACGAACTACCCAGTCGGCACTTCTTTTCTAGAAAAGCCATCCCAGCCCTCCAACAGCATGTTAAAGACCGCATCGTCCATGCACTCAGGCAGTCTGTGACTACAAAGGTGCACCTGACAACAGATGCCTGGACCAGAAGGCATGGCCAGGGATGTTACGTGTCCATCACGGCACACTGGGTGAATGTGGTGGATGCAGGGTCCACAGGGGACAGCAATATTGGGACAGTTTTGCCTAGTCCACGGTCAAGGAAAGAGTTGGCTGTAGGTGTTCGCCCCCCCTCCTCCTCTTCCTCCTCCTCATGCAGAAGCGAGAGCTCGTCCACACACCGTAGTCGCACATCCACTCCATCCGCAGCTGCCACTGTTGCACACCAGGTGTGCCATTATGGGACAGCTAGTGGCAAGCGTCAGCAGGCTGTATTGGCAATGAAGTGTTTGGGCGACAACAGACACACCGCGGAAGTTCTGTCCGAGTTCTTGCACCAAAAAACTCAGTCATGGCTGGGCACTGTACATCTTGAGGCAGGCAAGGTAGTGAGTGATAACGGAAGGAATTTCATGGCTGCCATAGCCCTTTCCCAACTGAAACACATTCCTTGCCTGGCTCACACCTTAAACCTGGTGGTGCAGTGCTTCCTGAAAAGTTATCCGGGGTTACCCGACCTGCTCCTCAAAGTGCGCAGACTTTGCTCGCATATCCGCCGTTCGCCCGTACACTCCAGCCGTATGCAGAACTATCAGCGGTCTTTGAACCTTCCCCAGCATCGCCTAATCATCGACATTTCAACAAGGTGGAACTCCACACTGCACATGCTTCAGAGACTGTGCGAACAGAGGCGTGCTGTTATGTTTTTGTGGGAGGATACACATACACAAGCAGGCAGTTGGATGGCAGACATGGAGTTGTCAGGTGTGCAGTGGTCGAAGCTACAAGACCTGTGTCAAGTCCTTCAGTGTTTTGAGGAATGAACACGGCTGGTTAGTGCAGACAACACCATAATAAGCATGAGCATCCCACCAATGCGTCTGCTGATGCAAAGTTTGACGCACATAAAGGAGCAGGCGTCTGCAGCCGAGGAAGAGGAAAGCCTTGATGACAGTCAGCCATTGTCTGGTCAGGGCCGTGTAGAGGACGCGGTAGCGGGCGAAGAGGAGGAGGAGGACGAGGAGGATGATGGGGTTGAGTACTTTTTTAATGAGGAAGGTTCTCCTGGGCCAACAGAATTTAGTGGCGTTGCAAGGCCGGGTTCTGTTTTTTTAAGGGAGACAAGTGACGTAGATTTGCCTGTAACTGCCCCTCAAACCAGCACAACCGCAGATTTGCCAACAGGAACTTTGGCCCACATGGCGGATTATGCCTTACGTATCCTCAAAAAGGACCCACGCATTACTAAAATGATGAGTGATGACGATTACTGGTTGGCCTGCATCCTTGACCCTCGCTATAAAGGCAAATTGCAAAATATTATGCCACATGAGAACCTCGAACAAATCTTAGCAACCAAACAAGCTACTCTTGTAGACCGTTTGATTCAGGCATTCCCAGCACACAGCGCCGGTGATGGTTCTCACACAAGCTGCAGGGGGCTACATGGCAGAGGTGTTAGGGGTGCACAGATCAGAAGTGGCGTTGGACAGAGGGGTTTTCTGACCAGGTTGTGGAGTGATTTCGCAATGACCGCAGACAGGACAGGTACTGCAGCATCTATTCAAAGTGACAGGAGACAACATTTGTCCAGTATGGTTACTAACTATTTTTCTTCCCTTATCGATGTTCTCCCTCAACCGTCATTCCCATTTGATTACTGGGCATCAAAATTAGACACCTGGCCTGAATTGGCAGAATATGCGTTGCAGGAGCTTGCTTGCCCAGCAGCTAGTGTGCTATCAGAAAAAGTATTCAGTGCTGCTGGTTCAATATTAACCGAAAAAAGGACTCGTCTGGCTACCCAAAATGTGGATGATCTCACCTTCATTAAAATGAACCACTCCTGGATTTCAAATTATTTTGCCCCACCTTTCCCGGCTGACACCTAGCTTTCCTATAAAAAGGTCTTGCTTGTGGACTGGTCTTACTGAGTGTTCCAATCTGTTAATTTGCAGCAGCTGTTTGTCCAGCATACGACATGTTTACACCTCCCCCAATGGGAAAAATCCCCCCACGGGGCCATTGTCTCGCCACTTGGCGCAAGCACCCATTACAGTGCTGATTGTCTGAAGAGGCGGGTGTGCCCGCTTTTGGTCGACGGCATTGCCACTGGGTCCCTCATAGTACAATGTAGTGTCTCTGGCGGTGGTTGTGCGCACCCAACGTCAGACACACCGTTGTAACATGAGGGGCCCTGGGGCGGTACCGCCGGCCACAAGAGAGTTCCCCCCCAGCTCAAACTGTGCTCTACCACGTGCAAAATTATCTCGCACAGCTCCACCAATGTTTAGTCTATGCACTGACATCATTCAATGCCTGGCACTGACAAACAATACCAATTTGTTTGCATTTATGATGCTAGTTAAAGTAGTCTGGGTCAGTGTCCTATATTGACACCAGTAAATAGTAATTTACTGCCAAATTACTTTGTCATAAACTCTGCAGATGAGCCCACCCCTGTACCTAAGCATGCCACCCTTTTTTTTACTTATAGTTGTTTTGCGAGACATTAACATCTATTTATTTTTTTGGAGTACTAACTGTGTCAGACACTCCTTGCAATACTCCTCCACTGACCACAATGCTGCCTGCCTGTGTATCCATGTAACCAATGTAAAACTGCCATGAGCCTATTGTTGGTTATTTTAGGCCTTTGATAGCCTGTCTGCCGTCCCTACTTGCATTACTCCTCCACTGACCACAATGCTGCCTGCCTGTGTATCCATGTAACCGATTTCAAACTGCCATGACTGCCTACTGTTTGTTATTTTAGCCCTTTGTGAGCCTGTCTGCGGCCCCTACTTGCAATACTCCTCCACTGACCACACCAATGCTGCCCGTGTACCCCTGGAACCTATTTAAAAGTTCATAGAGCCTAGTTATATATTTTATTTACTATTAATAAGGCCATGATGGACTACGCTGTACCAAGCTACAAGCTAACCAGTCGACACTTCTTTTGCGAGAAAAGCCATCCCAACACTCCACCAGCATGTAAAAGACCACATTGTCCATGCACTCTGGCAATCTGTGAGTACAAAGGTGCACCTGACAACAGACGCATGGACCTGTAGGCATGGCCACGGAAGATTACGTGTCCATTACGGCGCAATGGGTTAATGTGTTGGATGCATGGTCCACAGGGGACAGCCTACTAAGTCTGTCTGCAGTCCCTAATTCAAATTGTCCTCCACTGTCTAAATCGGAGCTTCCACCTTCTGGCTTTCGGCCTATAGTATCAGAAATTAAACTGCATTTGGCCTTCAACTTTGGTTACGGCCTACTAACGGTGTCTGCCCCTGCCTGGTGTTTGTCCTCAACTGAATAAAGCTGAGCTTCATCCTTCTGGCTCTCATTAAGTGCTGTGTTTTTAAAAATTGGTGGTTAGGGCCTACTAACGGTGTCTGCCCCTGCCTGGTGTTTGTCCTCAACTGAATAAAGCTGAGCTTCATCCTTCTGGCTCTCATTAAGTGCTGTGTTTTTAAAAATTGGTGGTTAGGGCCTACTAACGGTGTCAGCCCCTCCCTGGTGTTTGTTTTTCCTCAACTGAATAAAGCTGAGCTTCAACCTTCTGGCTTTCGGCCTATAGTATCAGATATTAAACTGCATTTGGCCTTCAACTTTGGTTACGGCCTACTAACGGTGTCTGCCCCTGCCTGGTGTTTGTCCTCAACTGAATAAAGCTGAGCTTCAACCTTCTGGCTCTCATTAAGTGCTGTTATTTTAAAAATTGGTGGTTAGGGCCTACTAACGGTGTCTGCCCCTGCCTGGTGTTTGTCCTCAACTGAATAAAGCTGAGCTTCAACCTTCTGGCTCTCATTAAGTGCTGTTATTTTAAAAATTGGTGGTTAGGGCCTACTAACAGTGTCTGCCCCTGCCTGGTATTTGTCCTCAACTGAATAAAGCTGAGCTTCATCCTTCTGGCTCTCATTAAGTGCTGTGTTTTTAAAAATTGGTGGTTAGGGCCTACTAACGGTGTCTGCCCCTGCCTGGTGTTTGTCCTCAACTGAATAAAGCTGAGCTTCAACCTTCTGGCTCTCATTAAGTGCTGTTATTTTAAAAATTGGTGGTTAGGGCCTACTAACGGTGTCTGCCCCTGCCTGGTGTTTGTCCTCAACTGAATAAAGCTGAGCTTCATCCTTCTGGCTCTCATTAAGTGCTGTTTTTTTAAAAAATTGGTGGTTAGGGCCTACTAACGGTGTCAGCCCCTCCCTGTTGTTTGTTTTTGATCAACTGAATAAAGATGAGCTTCAACCTTCTGGCTTTCGGCCTATAGTATCAGATATTAAACTGCATTTGGCCTTCAACTTTGGTTACGGCCTACTAACGGTGTCTGCCCCTGCCTGGTGTTTTTCCTCAACTGAATAAAGCTGAGCTTCAACCTTCTGGCTTTCGGCCTATAGTATCAGATATTAAACTGCATTTGGCCTTCAACTTTGGTTACGGCCTACTAACGGTGTCTGCCCCTGCCTGGTGTTTTTCCTCAACTGAATAAAGCTGAGCTTCAACCTTCTGGCTCTCATTAAGTGCTGTTATTTTAAAAATTGGTGGTTAGGGCCTACTAACGGTGTCTGCCCCTGCCTGGTGTTTGTCCTCAACTGAATAAAGCTGAGCTTCAACCTTCTGGCTCTCATTAAGTGCTGTTATTTTAAAAATTGGTGGTTAGGGCCTACTAACGGTGTCTGCCCCTGCCTGGTGTTTTTCCTCAACTGAATAAAGCTGAGCTTCAACCTTCTGGCTTTTGGCCTACAGTAGCAGATATTATACTGCATTTGGCCTACTAGTGTGGTTGGGCCCTTAAAACAGTGTCTGCTGCTCCTGGGTTTGCTACTCCACTGAACAAAGCAATGCCGCCTGTTTAGTCCTGTTACCAATTTTGAACTGCATTTAGCCTACTTTATTCTTTGGCCCTATATCTGTTTCCTCTTCATCCTGCCCATTGCCCAGCCACTGCTAGATGAGTCTGCTGGTACATTGACCTAGACCACTACATTCCCCTTGCACTCTACACAGCCAGAATCTGACCCAGCTGAAAGTAAGGTTCCCCTTCCCGCATGTTATACCACCTTACACAGGGACAAAGAGGAAGGTGCAGATGAAAGTGCAGGTTCCTTCATCAGGTGGGGGGGCATACTCGTTGGTGACGTCACTGGCACAGGGCCCCTCAGAGTACGCAAAAGTGTCGCTGCTGGTGGGAGGCACCCCCGCCGTGCAAACACACCGCTGTACTTTGAGGGGCCCTGTGCCAGTGCCAATGCGAACAAATGTGCCCCCCTGCTTGCTCAGGATCACAGCACTTGCAACGTTGAAATACTTTCCTCTCCCTGCTCCACCGCCGTGACGTAGTCCACGATTCCTGGGCCCACTAAAACCTTGAACCAGCCCTACCCCCCACAAATTTGCCAAATGACCCCCAAGTTCCATTGAACAACTATTATTATAAAGTTAATTAAGATTGACAAGCTTCAGAAACAAGAATGGATGTTTTTGGCATTAAAATGGGCACTGTAGGTGTTTTCCTGGCCTCCACTCACTGCCGACTATGCTTCCCCATTGACTTGCATTGGGTTTCGTGTTTCAGTCGATCCCCGACTTTTAGCGATAATCGGCCGACTGCACTCGACTCGACTCTGGACAAAGTCGGGTTTCACAAAACCCGACTCGATCTTAAAAAAATGAAAGTCGCTCAACCCTAGTGACGACTAAAAATCTAAAATACCAACCTTATATATTGTAACATGTTCGGGAACAATGTGTCTGAGAAGCCAGCAAAGCTATATCTGCTCTCCTGTGTCTCTGCAGTACAACTGTGATATCAGGTTTCACAAAGTGTCAAGAGTCAGGAAGGTAGTGGGGGCTGAAGGATTTCCTGACAATCTGGTGAGGAGGAAGAAATGAAACTAAAAGAGCTGCCTCTGTCAGATCAGATGTTCCTGATGGAGGGTTAATAGGATATAACTGACAGGCCAATACATTGTCATATAGAAGTATTGCATTGACAGAATGTTTATATTATATCTAAAAAAAACCAAGATTTTACATAAACATGGTTAGCACTGTTGTTTTGCAGCGCTGGGGTCCCAGGTTCAAATCCCAAGGACAACATCTGCGAAGAATTTGTATGTTCTCCCCATGTTTGTGTGGGCTTCTTCCAGGCTCCCCATTTTCCTTTCACACTCCAAAAACATACTGATAGTAAACTTAGAATGTTATTAGTGATGAGGGAACCTGGACTTTAAAGTTTGGGGTCAATACAGGCCACTAGTGGTATCGAACCCCCGAACACGGACATTTAAGAGGATGTCCAGTTTGCTGTTCTGGTTCTAGTGCAGATTACTGGGTGGCCACTCTCCTCAATCTCTGCTACAAGGACAATTTATCATCATTACTTTTGTCACTGGAGCGGGATCACAAAATGTGTGAATACAAGCACACACTGATAGTGAAACTACTGATGCCTTTCACACCTGACAGCGGTGGCTCAGTGGGAAAACAAGGCAGCAATGGAGGAGGAAAAAGCCAAGGCACCTGGGGCACAGCCACAACTTCAAAAGGCAGGGATAGCATTGCTAAAATGTGGCAAAACTTCATGAGTATGCCACAAAATCTAGCACCACCATCTGAACAGTCTGAATTTAGCAGGAGGCCGCATTACAACAAAATGAGGGAACAGTGCCTGTCCACTTAACTCCACTGATGGATCTGCCTCATTTAACTTTTGGGTCTCCAAATTGGTCACATGGTCTGAGCTTGCCCTTTATGCTTTGGTGGTGCTGGCCTACCATGCAGAAAGTGTACTGTCTGATCATGTGTTTAGCATGGCAGGAAGTGTGATCACTGACAGGCGAACTCACCTGTCCACATTCAACATGAGGAAGTAAACATTTCTGAAAATGAACCTTGCATCTAGACAACTATATCAGCCACTCACAGCTAGCCTTCAACTCTATTTGCCTTTTTTTTCATTTGGGTGCCTTCTCCCCTAATAAAAAACTGAAAAAAAACTGTTAGCTACCTCCTCCTGCACTTCTTGTACTTAAACCACCACAATCACCTCCACCACCTTCTCCTCCAGTCAGGGGCGGACCTACCGCCGGTTCAACCGGTGCAGCCGCACCGGGGCCCGGAGGTGGAGGGGGGCCCTTGCAGGCAGGGACATACAGGGGCCCGGCTTTGTGCTGCTGCAGTAGATCGGTGCACGGGTGCAGGCCCCGCACTGTATTAGCAGTGTACAAGTGCCGGCCGGCATCCTCCTATTGCAGACACAGCAGGAGCCTGTGTGTCTGCTGATCTGACGTCACCTGCGCGCCGGAGAGGAGAGATGAAGTTAGTAGAAAGCCATGGGGTCCCGGGCAGGAGGTATGTGACGGGCTTCATCTCACTCCTACTTTCTTATCTGCTTTCTGTAGAGGATCTCTCTGTACTGTGAGATTTATTGCACCACCTTAAGTTTACATACAGATAAGGTCTCGGCTCCAGCGTCACCCAATCTGCATGTAAGCTGAAGCTGCAGCAATAAGTCACAGTGATCCTCACCCTGCACTGTGTGACCCTGAGCCCGGCTCCAGGACATCCCACATTATATATCAGATATATATTTGTACTATGTGCACATACACTCACCGGCCACTTTATTGGGTACACCATGGTAGTAACGGGTTGGACCCCCTTTTGCCTTCAGAACTGCCTCAATTCTTCATGGCATAGATTCAACAAGGT
Organism: Ranitomeya variabilis; assembly: GCF_051348905.1. Classification (NCBI taxonomy): domain Eukaryota; kingdom Metazoa; phylum Chordata; class Amphibia; order Anura; family Dendrobatidae; genus Ranitomeya; species Ranitomeya variabilis. The sequence goes on along the minus strand of NC_135232.1, from coordinate 1,074,253,755 downwards.
GCTGGAAGCATTCCTCAGAGATTTTGTTCCATATTGACATGATGGCATCACACAGTTACCGCAGATTTGTCGGCTGCACATCCCAAAGATGCTCCATACAAGGCAGGATGGATCCATGCTTTCATGTTGTTTATGCCAAATTCTGACCCTACCATCCGAATGTCGCAGCAGAAATCGAGACTCATCAGACCAAGCAATGTTTTTCCAATCTTCTACTGTCCAATTTCGATGAGCTTGTACAAATTGTAGCCTCAGTTTCCTGTTCTTAGCTGAAAGGAATGGTACCCGGTGTGGTCTTCTGCTGCTGTAGCCCATCTGCCTCAAAGTTCGACGCACTGTGCGTTCAGAGATGCTCTTAGGCCTACCTTGGTTGTAACGGGTGGCGATTTGAGTCACTGTTGCCTTTCTATCAGCTCGAACCAGTCTGCCCATTCTCCTCTGACCTCTGGCATCAACAAGGCATTTCCGCCCACAGAACTGCCGCTCACTGGATTTTTTTTCTTTTTCGGACCATTCTCTGTAAACCCTAGAGATGGTTGTGCGTGAAAATCCCAGTAGATCAGCAGTTTCTGAAATACTCAGACCAGCCCTTCTGGCACCAACAACCATGCCACGTTCAAAGGCACTCAAATCACCTTTCTTCCCCATACTGATGCTCGGTTTGAACTGCAGGAGATTGTCTTGACCATGTCTACATGCCTAAATGCACTGAGTTGCCGCCATGTGATTGGCTGATTAGAAATTAAGTGTTAACAAGAAGTTGGACAGGTGTACCTAATAAAGTGGCCAGTGAGTGTATATAGTGTTATGTGCACTGTGCACTGACCAGGCTGCAGGAACTCACATTATAATGTAGTATATTATAATGGTCAGTGCTCAGTGTATATAACACTATATATGTGCACATAGTACAGTGCACAGTATATACAGTATGGAGCCTCATGTGCAGTCATTATACAGTATGGAGCATCATGTGTGGTCATTATACAGTATGGAGCATCATGTGCGGTCAATATACAGTATGGAGCATCATGTGCAGTCATTATACAGTATGGAGCATTATGTGCGGTCATTATACAGTATGGAGCATCATGTGCGGTCATTATACAGTATGGAGCATCATGTGCGGTCATTATACAGTATGGAGCATCATGTGCGGTCATTATACAGTATGGAGCATCATGTGCGGTCAATATACAATATGGAGCATCATGTGCGGCCATTATACAGTATGGAGCATCATGTGCGGTCATTATACAGTATGGAGCATCATGTGCGGTCATTATACAGTATGGAGCATCATGTGTGGCCATTATACAGTATGGAGCATCATGTGCGGTCATTATACAGTATGGAGCATTATCTGCGGCCATTATACAGTATTGACCATCATGTGTGGCCATTATACAGTATGGAGCATCATGTGCGGTCATTATACAGTATGGAGCATTATGTGCGGTCATTATACAGTATGGAGCATTATGTGCGGTCATTATACAGTATGGAGCATCATGTGTGGCCATTATACAGTATGCAGCATCATGTGCGGTCATTATACAGTATGGAGCATTATGTGCGGTCATTATACAGTATGGAGCCTCATGTGCGGTCATTATACAGAATGGAGCATCATGTGTGGCCATTATACAGTATGGAGCATCATGTGCGGTCATTATACAGTATGGAGCATTATGTGCGGTCATTATACAGTATGGAGCATCATGTGTGGTCATTATACAGTATGGAGCATCATGTGCGGTCATTATACAGTATGGAGCATCATGTGCGGTCATTATAAAGTATGGAGCATCATGAGGGGTCATTATACAGTATGGAGCATCATGTGCGGTCAGTATACAGCATGGAGCATCATGTGTGGTCATTATACAGTATGGAGCATCATGTGCGGTCATTATACAGTATGGAGCATCATGTGCGGTCATTATACAGTATGGAGCATCATGTGCGGTCAATATACAATATGGAGCATCATGTGCGGCCATTATACAGTATGGAGCATCATGTGCGGTCATTATACAGTATGGAGCATCATGTGCGGTCATTATACAGTATGGAGCATTATCTGCGGTCATTATACAGTATTGACCATCATGTGTGGCCATTATACAGTATGGAGCACTGTGTGGCCATATTTTTTTATTTATAATTATTCTTTATGAAAGTGTGATCAGCAGTGCTAAATGGGTGTGGTTGGGACGTGGATATGGGTGTGACTAGTTATGAATGGGTGTGGCCAGAGGCATGGCCTAAAATTTGCCAAATTCGCAAGCTTGGTCCCTCTTTCCCATCTTCAAAAGTTGGGAGGTATGATGCTGGGCAGGGAGGGGGGCCCAGACACATTTCTTGCACAGGGGCCCAAAGCTGTCAGTGTCCGCCACTGCCTCCAGTTGTACCTTCCCCTCCCCGGTTGTAGCTTGTCTGTTTATTTCCGGTTAATTCAATGTTCTTTTAAGACAGTTCTTTAAAAAAAAAAAAGAAAAATACAAAAAAAACAAACAGTATTAGATTATTCCTCCCTTGCCTCTTCCACCCCTACCGCCATGTCCACCGCTTGCTTTACTTGGACCTTTTTCTATATTGCTAGTTTTAGTTTTGTTAATTCTATGCCGCTTTAAGTCAGTTCCAGAAATAAATAAAAAAACTGAAAAAAACATACAAAAGTATAAAAAAATTGTTGGATTACTCCTCCCTTGCCTTTTCCATTACTTGGACCTATGCTTTCTGGTTCTAGATTGCTATTTTTAGTTTTGCTAATTATAGGTCATTTTAAGTCAGTTCTATAAAAAAAACTGAAAAAAACAGTGTTGCATTGCTCCTCCCTTGCGTTTTCCAGCTATATTGCCAAATTTACCTCTTGCTCCTCTTGGACCTACACCTCCTGGTTTTAGATTGCTAGTTTTACATTTGTTAATTCTAGGTTGTTTTAAGTCAGTTCCATAACAATAACACCAAAAATATAAAAAATACAAAAAATACTATGTTGGATAACTTCTTCCTTGCCTTTTTTATTTATATCACCATTACCACCTCTTCCTCCACTTGGACCTACGCCTTATGGTTCTAGATTGCTAGTTTTATTAATTATAGGTTGATTTAAGTCAGTTCCATAAAAAAAAATTGAAAAAGAAAAGAAATTTAAAAAATTGAGATGGATTACTTCTCCCTTACCTTCTCCATCTATATTGTCACATCCACCTCTTCTTCCACTTGGACCTCTGCCTCCTAGTTCTAGGTTGTTAGTTTTAGTTTTCTTAATTATAGGTTGTTTTAAGTCAGTTCCATTAAAAACAAAACTATAAAACACCGAAAAAAGAAAAAAAATACAAAAAACTGTGTTGGATTACTCCTTCCTTGCCTTTTCCACTTAGACCACTATGTCCACCTCTTCCTCCAACTGGACCTATGTCTCCTGGTTCTAGACTGATAGTTATAGTTTTGAAAATTTTAGGAAGTTTTAAGTCAGTTCCATAAAAAAAAACACTGAAAAAAATAAAAAATAAAAAATAAATGCAAAAAAAAAAAAACAGTTTTGCCTATTCTACCTATACCGGTATTTCCAACTTTCTCCAATTGTACCTATGTCTACTGGTTCTAGAGTGCTAGTTTTAATTTGATAAATTTTAGGTTGTTGTCAGTTCCATAAAAAAATAAAATCATCTGCTGGAAATAAGTGTTCATTCAGGTCACATATCTCTCTTCCAAAGTCCTTAACATGATAGCTTCCTTCCATGCATTCATTGACAGATTCATTTTTTTATGCTGATCTTTAGTCATAAATTAATCAAAGCCGGAAAAATTAACTAATTTAATCATCGTTCGATATTTCACTGTACCATCTGTGTGTGCGTGGTAGTGGTGGGAGGCTCTACAGATTCCAGCGCTGTAATTTCCGCTGATACTGGCACCTCCAGTGCCCTCCAATAGATGCTCATTAAAGGATTTAACTACTCATTCCAATTATAGAGCCTCTAAATTTTCATGGATGACTGTTTTGTCCTGCAACATCACATTTAACTCAGTTGAGGAGTGATTTGTTTGCTTGATTGCTGCCTTCACTGGATGTGGTACCCATTTATCAGTCTGCCTCTCCAGATTCAAACCTTGACTAACTGTACTCCAAGGAATTCAGCATGTAACGGAGCCAGTATGTCCTGGGGGTGGTAGGAAGAGAGAGTGGCTCACTCTGTGGGCAGGTCCAGAAGCAGCAGGACAGAAAACACCCCTTACATGGCAAAAATGAGGTAGATGGCCACCAGAGGACACCACGGCTGCCCTGCCCTATCAACCAACACACCCAAGGCAATGCACAGAGTCTCTTGGAACAGAGGTGAGGGCGTCGGGACCTATGCAGCACCTGTCAGACTTTCCATAAAAATAAATTTTGCTGCATCTGAAGAATCATGTGGCGAAACACTTGTCGGGGTGGGGGAGATATCATCTGAATCCTGTCTGTCTCACCTGGTCTGCTCCTTTGGTATCATACTTTCAGGTACATACTTTTCATGTATGTTTTTATTGACACATGTGGATCACTTGTATGAATGTCTTACCTACTGGGTTATTATTTCCTCTTAGAGTTGGATTTCTCCAGATAGCATTATCCTTGTACATATTTCCCTTAGAGTATTGAGTCATTCTATTACATTTCATTGGTGCTGGATATCCAATTAGGAGCTAGTATTGGGTGTCACTCCACACTGCTATGGAGAAATTTTTCTTCATTACTTGATTTGGTGATATATCATTTATTTATATAAATGATTATATTTTGGGCCATCTAACACTTTATTTGATATGATTAGCTGTATACATTTTCAATCTAGCTGCACAGTATTCTATTGTGCTGTTCTTCTGTCTATATAGCAGTGTAGTAATATTGATGCACTGGTTTGCCCTTGACTGGGCACTCTGTTACATTCTTTTTGTTAGGACTGGCGGAACGCACAAAATAATAATTAGAGAGTATATGAGGTGCAATCGCAGTCCGGGGTCCACCGTGCAGAAAGGACACCTGCTGCTCGGTAATGGCGGACTAGATGGCAGTATAATGTGAATACACACATACACACACAGTTAGCTTCACCCGGTATGAAGGAAGCAAGTGCAAGTAAAGTCACAGAACTTTGTCCCAAGACACAGGGAAAGAGTTCCTCTAGACCTCTTACGCTCGACACCGCTACTGTGGTATCAGGGATAGAACAGAACTAATAATTTACCACACAAGAGTGTGTATAATGCTGCTCTGGCGGATGCCACTACCCACTCTAACCAGGGCCAGGAAAGCACACTAATAGCACAGCACTGCACTGGCAGTCGCTGCTGAGCGACGCTGATTTGTGTGCTGGATGTGAAGAGTAGCACTGTCTAGCGCTAGGTAGCTTCAACCGTTTGAGAGCAGGCAACAACACTAGTGAAGGGAATGATTCAGAGCTTTCATCCATCGACAGGCATACATCAAAACACATTAGCAAGTTTACACTAGTGCATGGATGGGCGGCCATGCAAACCTTTTATAGCAGTAGCGCTCCAGGACCTTCCTGATGGTCCAAAAGGAGCCGCAACAGGACCTGAGCATGTGACCCCTGACCTCCAATGGGAGGTCGTCCCATGGGCATGCTCAGTATGGGAAAAGCAGGACTTAGTCTCAGAAAGGCCTGCTCAATGCTGATCAGTGCTGGCTACAAAGGCAGAGCCTGGAAAGGCATTAGTTACCGATCACACAGTATCAGCTTGAGCCAGACTCTGGGACCGATGTTTCCGCTGAACAGGTTCCACTGCGGCTGGAGGAGAATAGGAAACCACAGCGGACATGGTTCAAGATTCCCCTGTGCAGCGGTGGGAACTCGATACCTAACATTACCCCCCTCCTTGGGTCTCACTACGTTCAAAGGCTGCAATGAGCAGCGGAGCCCGAATGCGCTCCACAAGTTCCCAGGTTCTGTCCTTCTGTCCTCTGGGCCTTGACCCTTCCAGTCCACCAGATAGTATTTTTAGCCATGTACCACCTTGCACCCCAAGTTAGAGTTTGCCTCATAATTGTCCATGGATGAACCCGATGTCCCGGCAGATGACTAGGAAAAGCAGGACAAAAAGATGGGCTTTAAGAGGGATACATGAAAAGGGTCGGTATTTCCTAGGTGTGGAGGAAGAGCCAAATGGTAGACCACAGGGTTAACTTGTTCCAGAACCTTGAAAGATCCTATGTAGAGAGGTGCAAACTTAGTGGACTCAACTCATAACCTGATGTTACGGGCGGAGAGCCACACTAAGTCACCAGGAGCAAAGGTCAGAGCGGTGCACCGGTGTGCATAGGCAGAAACCCTCATTCTCAGGTGCTTATGGCATCCTGTGTGCAGTCCCAAATATCACGTGCCTCCACCGCCCAGTCTGTCACCCTAGAATTGGTGGATGACACGAGCATGGGCACAGGGACACGCGGATGCTGGCCGCAATTAAGGAGGAATGGGGTCTGTCTGGTGGAGTCAGCTACGGTGTTGTTCAAAGCAAATTCCGCCCATGATAGCAAAGATGCCCAGTCATCCTGCCTGGCAGAGACAAAATGTCACAGATATGTGTCCAGAGTCTTGAGTCTTGTTGGCCCTCTCTACCAACCCATTTGTCTCAGGATGGTACACAGAAGAGAGCTTCAGCTCAATGCTGAGTAAACAACAGAGTTCTCTCCAGAACCGAGATGCAAACTGGGGACCCCGGTTACTGACAATTTTGTCAGGCATGCCATGTAGACGGAAACCATGCTTAATGAACAACGCCACCAAAGCCCGTGCAGAAGGTAACAGTGGAAGCGGCACCAAGAGTACCATTTTATAAAAATGGTCAGTGACTACCCAGATAGAAGCCAGGATGCTTCCGACCTTGAGTATCCTTCTGGAAGAGGACTGCTCCAGCACCGACAGAAGAGGCATCCACCTCCATGATAAAAGGTTTGTCAACATTGCTTAGTCCAAAACACTGATAGATATGCTTATAAGGTAGTTCAAATAATATCTTAGCTCAACCAGGGAGGTCTGGGTAATAGTCTCAAGTTCTTGCAGAGCAGCAACAGCTTACATGTCCAGCAAATGCAGATGGCAGTAAACATGAGCAGCAGATGAAGGAGGATTACTGGAACTGGTGTATGCAGCAGGAACTCAGAGCAGAGTAGCAGGATAACCCCACAGGTTCACAGGAGCAGGTATATAGCCAGGGAGTCACCAGAGGTCAGAAGCTGGATGCAAGTCAGAATACTCTAGCACAGACTGAAGGCTGGGGTGGAGTTTTATAGCAGGAAGACACAGTGCACATGAGACCAAAGACACCATCTTGGAAAAGGGCAGTAATGCACAAAAGGTAATGAAAAATGTTCAGAGTCCTGACAGGTATGAAGGAAGCAAACCCTGTTGCGTCACAGGGCCACGATACCGCACAGAGAGCGCAAGTAAAGAGTCACAGAACTCTGCCCCAAGACACGAGGAAAGAGTTCCTCTAGACCTCTTACGCTTCACACCGCTACTGTGGTGTCAGGGATAGAACACAACTAATAATTTACCACACAAGAGTGCGTACAACGCCGCTCTGGCGGACGCCTCTAACCACCCTAACCAGGGCCAAGAAAGCGCACTAATCGCACGGTGCCACACTGGCGGTTGCTGCTGAAAGACGCTGAATTGTGTGCTGGATGTGCAGAGTAGCACTGTCTGGCGCTAGGTAGCTTCCACCATTTGCAAGCAGGCAACAACACTAGGGATGGGAATGATTCGGAGCTTTCATTCATCGACAGGCATACATCCACGCACATTAGCAAGTTTACGCTAGCGCTTGGCCGAGCGGCCATGCAAACCTTTAATAGCAGTAGCGCACAGGACCTTCCTGATGGTCCAATAGGAGCTGCAACAGGACCTGAGCATGTGACCCCCGACTTCCAATGGGAGGTCGTCCCATGGGCATGCTCAGTATGTGAAAAGCAGGACTTAGTTCCTGAAATGCCTGCTCGCTGCTGATCAGTGCTGACTGGAAAGGCAGCAGTAACCGATTGCACATATCAGCTTGATTCAGATGCTGGGGCTGACATCTCTGCTGAGCAGGTTACACTGTGGCTGGAGGAGAATGGGAGACCAAAGCAGACATGGTTTAAAATAGTCTTCTTTAAAATCCCATTGACATAATAATTTGGATGCTTTTTGATAATTCATATATCTATATTCCTTGTGTTTTTGGTACCATGGCTCTTTCAATATGATGACACAAAACTTTTTAATTTTAACTTGCTAAATTAGCATAACATATTAAAAATTAATATTCATAATAACCATACTGACCTTCAGAAAAATGTCATTTATTACTATTTAAGGAAAACCATAAAAAAGCACATAAAATAACCCCCTTAAAATTATAATATTGTTATATTTTTCCAAATATATTTAAATATATAGATATATATATGTGTATATATATTTACACACTGTGTTAGGGCTAGCGGAACGCACTGAGTAAATATAGATGTTATTATTGGTGCGTTCGCAGCCCGGGGTCCACTGTGCAGGAGGAACCTGCTGCTAGCAAATGACGGCACTATATGGTGACTTCACAGAGTCGCACAGAAAACAAGACGCTGTGCCCTGTTAACCCCACAGGAGTACACAGCTAACTGCCGAGCTGAAGGCAGTCTGTGGTCACACACACATACAATCTCCTCGCCGGAGGTGCCGGCATTCTAGGGGCTTATTTCAGCCGAGTCCCTGAACACACACATAAATGTGACCACACAGGCACACGCACAAAACTGATTCAATACTAGCGCGTGGCTGTGCGGCCATGAGAGCCTTAAATAGTTGCAGCACGTACAGGACCTTCCTCCAGGTGACCAATGAGAGGCTGCCACAGAGCGTGAGCACCTACAGGACCTTAGCTGCAGTGTCTGATCATGTGACTCTCGATCTCCACTAAGAGATCTTACTCTGGGCATGCTCAGAACGAGAAAAGCAGGTCCCAGAAGTGTCTGCTCGCCGCTGCCCAGCACTGACTTCAATGGCAGAAGCTGGAAAAGCAGCAGTAACTCTCTGTACAGAGTCAGACTGAGTGAGATGCTGGGACCAACGTCTCTGCTGAGCAGGCTCAACTGCGGCAGGGGAAGAATGGGAGACCACAGTGGAGATGGCCTGAGATTTTCCACGTGCAAAGGTGGGATCTCGACCCTTAACATGGCCCCCCTCCTTGGAACTCACTATGTTCGAAGGCAGCAATGAGCTGAGGAGCTCTAATATGCTCAGCAGGCTCCCAGGACCTGTCCTCTGGGCCATAACCCCTCCAATCCACCAAATAAATTTTTTTGCCACATACCACCTTGCAGCCCAAGATAGCAATCACCTCGTAATCATCCGAAGATGAACCCGATGTCCCGGCAGATGACTCGGAAAACCGGGACATGAATACGGGCTTCAAGAGGGACACATGAAAGGTGTCAGTGATACCCAGGCGTGGCAGAAGGGCTAAACGGTAGACCACAGGGTTAGCCTGTTCGAGGACCTTGAAAGGACCCAAGTAGCGAGGTGCAAACTTAGTGGACTCAACTCGCAGCCTGATGTTACGGGCGGAGAGCCACACTAAATCGCCAGGAGCAAAGGTCGGAGCGGGCCGCCGATGTGTATCGGCGGAGGACTTCATTCTCTCCTTGAAGGCCCGAATGACATCCTGATTGCGGTCCCAAATGTCCCGTGCCTCCACAGCCCAGTCTGCCACCCTGGAGTTGGCGGAAGACACGGACATGGGCACAGGTACCCGCGGATGCTGACCATAGTTAAGGAGGAATGGAGTCTGTCCAGTGGAGTCAGCTACAGCATTGTTCAGTGCAAACTCTGCCCACGATAGCAAAGATGCCCAGTCATCCTGCCTGGCTGAGACAAAATGTCGCAGATATGTGACTGAGGTCTGGTTGACCCTCTCTACCAACCCATTTTTCTCGGGATGATACGCAGAAGAGAGATTCAACTCAATGCTGAGAAGATGACAAAGCTCTCTCCAGAACCGAGACGCAAACTGGGGACCCCGGTCACTGACAATTTTGTCCAGCATACCGTGTAGACGGAAGATGTGTTTAATAAACAACGCTGCCAAGGCCCATGCAGAAGGTAGCCGGGGAAGCGGCACCAAGTGCACCATCTTAGAAAAATGATCGGTGATAACCCAAATGATGGTACAGCCAGGAGATTTGGGCAAACCCACCACAAAGTCCATCGAGACAATCTCCCAGGGCCTGTCTGCCACTGGCAGGGGATATAATAACCCAGCTGGCCATTGTCGAGAAGACTTATTTTTGGCGCAGGAGACACACGCCCGAATATAGTCTCCGACGTCACGGACCATATGTGGCCACCAGTACGTTCTCGCCAGCAGCTCAGATGTCCTTTTAGTCCCAAAGTGCCCACCCACTCTGGATGAATGAGCCCAAGAGAGAACCCTCCAGTCACAAATTTGCTGGCACGAAAGTCCTACCCGGGGGCACAGACTCAAGCGAAACCAGAGCCACGGTCCTCAGACTCTCAGAAGGGACAATAAGCCAAGGTTCCTCCTCCTCCTCTGCTGATGACACTATGGAGCGGGAGAGAGCATCAGCACGAATGTTCTTCTCCCCAGAAAGAAAATTGAGAGTAAAATGGAACCGGGAGAAGAACAGGGACCATCTGGCCTGGCGAGAATTTAGCCGCTGGGCAGTCTGAATGTAGACCAAATTCTTGTGGTCGGTGAAAACTTGGAAGGGAAAACGAGCCCCCTCCAAGACATGTCTCCACTCCGAGAAGGTCAACTTCATAGCTAGCAACTCCCTGTCCCCGATGGAATAATTCCTCTCTGCCGGTGTGAAGGTCTTAGAGGAAAAGAAGCAGGGATGCCTCTGACCTTGAGCATCCTTTTGGAATAGGACTGCACCTGCACCGACAGATGAGGCATCCACCTCCAATATGAAAGGTTTATCTACATCAGGGCGATGTAAAATGGGAGTGCCAGCTAAGTGTGACATGATAGAGAGGAAGGCCTTGGAGACCTCCTCCGACCACAATTTGGGAATAGTTCCCTTCTTGGTGAGGTCAACCAGGGGAGCTACCAAAGTTGAGAAGTGGGTAATGAACTGGCGACAATAGTTGATGAACCCCATAAAGCGCTGCACCGGTTTGAGAGAATAGGGTTCCTGCCAGTCCATCACAGCCTGTAGCTTGGAGGGATGTATAGCCAATCCTTGGGCCGAGATAATATAGCCCAGGAAAGGCAAAGACTCCTGCTCAAACACACACTTCTCCAACTTGGCATAGAAGGAGTTTGACCATAGGAGGTCGAAGACTTTGCAAACATCTCTCCGGTGGGAGTCTATATCTGGAGAGTAGATGAGAATATCATCCAGATAGACTACAACCGAGGTGGAGAGCATATCCCAAGAGATATCATTCACAAAGTCTTGGAAAATGGCTGGGGCATTACAGAGCCCAAAGGGCATCACCAGGTATTCATAGTGCCCATCCCTGGTGTTAAAAGCCGTCTTCCATTTGTCCCCCTCATGGATGCGAATCAGGTTGTAAGCACCCCGCAGATCTAGTTTAGTAAATAACTTTGCTCCCCAAAGCCTATCAAAGAGCTCAGATATCAGGGGCAGTGGATACTTTTTCTTAAAAGTGATGGCATTAAGACCCCTGTAGTCTATGCATGGACGTAGTCCTTCATTCTTCTTCTGAACAAAGAAGAACCCAGCCTCTGTGGGTGACACTGACTTTTTAATGAATCCTCTTGCCAGATTCTCCTGGATGTACTGAGACATTGCCCCCATCTCTGGGAGAGATAACGGATAGACTCAACCCCGGGGAGGCTCAGCACCAGGCAAGAGGTCAATAGGACAGTCATAGGGGCGGTGAGGCGGAAGAGTCTCCGCAGCCCTTTTGGAGAACACGTCCGCATAGGGCCAATATTGCTTGGGGAGAGAGGAGAGATCTGTGGGTACCTCAGTTGTGGCAACCTGAACGCATTCCCTCTGACATCTACCCCCACAAGATTTACTCCATCCCAAAATCCTGCCAGTTGACCACTCAATATGAGGAGAGTGGTACCGTAGCCAAGGTATCCCTAACAGGACCTCATAAATTCCCTCTGGAATGACAAGCAGAGATATTATCTCCTGATGAGATGGCAACATGGATAGCGTAAATGGGATGGCCTGGTGTGTAATCTGTGAGGGCAGTGTCGACCCATTCACCACTCGTACGGTCACTGGTTGGGCGAGCATCACCAGAGGTATTGCGTGTCGTTGGGCGAAGGCAGAAGACATAAAATTGCCCTCCGCCCCGGAGTCCACGCAAAGCTCTACCGAATGAGTGGATGGGCCAATGGTAATTGTCCCCTTAAAGGACAATTTGGAGGCAAACGTCGCTGTGTCTAGTGAACCTCCACCCACTACCACTAGACGCTGACGTTTCCGCGACCGCTGAGGACATCTGGTGGCAAAATGTCCTGACTGCCGGCAAACATGACAGACCCTAAGTGCACGAGCGGTCTGGGACTTAGGTCCTGCTCGTGGCAACTCCATGGCCTCATGTTACTCAGTTGCCTGAAACGGAGATTCCAAAGGTTTGGCGAAGGTGGGAGCCAGCCGAAACCTCTGCCTACACTGGGCTCACTCAAACCTCCGCTCATGAAAACGGAGGTCAATACGAGTAGAGACAGTTATTAACTCCTCCAGTGTGGCTGGAATCTCCCTAGTGGCCAGAGCGTCCTTAACATGGTCAGCCAGCCCCCCTCCAAAATATAGGGATAAGGGCTTTATCCAACCACTCCAGCACAGATGCCAAGGTGCGGAAGTGGACGGCAAAATGGCTGACCAAGGATGACCCCTGAGTCAATGCCAACAGTTGGAGCACTGTATCATGGGTGACTTGAGGTCCTAAAAAGACCTGTTTCAGAGTGCTCAGAAACAGCGGAGCACTCTGCACCACATGATCGCCACGCTCTCACAGCGGCGTAGCCCACTCCAATGCCCTGTCTGACAGGAGGGACATAATGAATCCCACCTTTGCCCGCTCTGTAGGGAAACGTGCAGCCAGAAGCTCGGGGTGTATTGAGCACTGACTCACGAAACCCCTACAAGATTTGCCATCACCAGAGAATTTTTCTGGCAGAGGGAGGCGAGATATGGTCGGAAAAGGAGTGGCAGTGGACAAAGTTGCTGCAGCCACGCTAGCAGACTGTACAGCAACTGTGGTAACATCCACAGCTGAGGTTGTGCGCTCGAGAGCCGCCAACCTACCCTCCAGCTGCTGGATGTACAGCAAAGATTGCTGTTTGTCCGCCATTGCTAGCCAGACCCTGGCGCTAGTATTATGTTAGGGCTAGCGGAATGCACCGAGTAACTATAGATGTTATTATTGGTGTGTTCGCAGCCCGGGGTCCACCGTGCAGGAGGAACCTGCTGCTAGCAAATGACGGCACTATATGGCGGTTTAAGCAAACTCTGTTACTTCACAGAGTCGCACGTAAACAAGACGCTGTGCCCTGTTAACCCCACAGGAGTACACAGCTAACTGTCTAGCGGAAGGCAGTCTGTGGTCACACACACAAACAATCTCCTCACCGGAGAATCCGGTATTCTAGGGTCTTATTTCAGCTGGGGCCCTAGATCCACACACACAATCTCCTCGCCGGAGGTGCCGGCATTCTAGGGGCTTATTTCAGCCGAGTCCCTGAACACACACATAAATGTGACCACACAGGTGCATGCACAAAACTGATTCAATACTAGCGCATGGCCGTGAGGCCATGCGAGCCTTAAATAGTTGCAGCATGTACAGGACCTTCCTGCAGGTGACCAATGAGAGGCTGCCACAAAGCGTGAGCACCTACAGGACCTTAGCTGCAGTGTCTGATCATGTGACTCTCGATCTCCACTGAGAGATCTTACTCTGGGCTGTCATGTTCTCAATGGCAAGAGAACATAGCATAAGCATATATAGGAACTAGCTCTTGGAAGATGGGAACTGAGCTGACCATGAACTAAACCTAACACACAACTAGCAGTGGCCGGGTAGCATGCCTACGTTGATTCTAGATGCCCAGCACCAGCCGGAGGACTAAATAATGCTAGCAGAGGGAAATATTAGTCCTAGCTCACCTCTAGAGAAATACCCCGAAAGGAGACAGAGGCCCCCCACATATATTGGCGGTGAATCAAGATGAAATAACAAACGTAGTATGAAAATAGGTTTAGCAAATTTGAGGTCCACTTACTACATAGCAGAAGACAGAAAGGGCACTTTCATGGTCAGCTGAAAACCCTATCAAAACACCATCCAGAAATTACTTTAAAACTCTGGCATTAACTCATAACACCAGAGTGGCAATTCCTGTTCACAAGAGCTTTCCAGACACAGTAACGAAACTACAGCTGTGAACTGGAACAAAAATGCAAAAACAAACATGGACAAGAGTCCAACTTATCTAGTAGTTGTCTAGGAGCAGGAACAAGCACAGAGAGGCTTCTGATAACATTGTTGACCGGCAAGCAACTAACAGAGCAGCAAGGTTATATAGCGACTCCCACATCTTGATGGGAACAGGTGAACAGAGAAGATGACAACACCAGTTCAATTCCACCAGTAGCCACCGGGGGAGCCCAGAATCCAAATTCACAACAGTACCCCCCCCTCAAGGAGGGGGCACCGAACCCTCACCAGAACCACCAGGGCGATCAGGATGGGCCCTATGAAAGGCACGAACCAGATCAGAGGCATGAACATCAGATGCATTCACCCAAGAATTATCCTCCTGGCCGTATCCCTTCCACTTGACCAGATACTGGAGTCTCCGTCTGGAAACACGAGAGTCTAAGATTTTCTCCACAACGTACTCCAACTCACCCTCAACCAACACCGGAGCAGGAGGCTCAACGGAAGGCACAACCGGTACCTCATACCTGCGCAATAACGACCGATGAAAAACGTTATGAATAGAAAAGGATGCAGGGAGGTCCAAACGGAAGGAAACAGGGTTAAGAATCTCCAATATCTTATACGGGCCGATGAACCGAGGCTTAAACTTAGGAGAAGAGACCCTCATAGGGACAAAACGAGAAGACAACCACACCAAATCCCCAACACAAAGTCGAGGACCAACACGACGGTGGCGGTTGGCAAAAAGCTGAGTCTTCTCCTGGGACAACCTCAAATTGTCCACCACCTGCCCCCAGATCTGATGCAATCTCTCCACCACAGCATCCACTCCAGGACAATCCGAAGTTTCCACCTGACCAGAGGAAAATCGAGGATGAAACCCCGAATTACAGAAAAACGGGGACACCAAAGTGGCAGAGCTGGCCCGATTATTGAGAGCGAACTCCGCCAATGGCAAAAAAGCAACCCAATCATCCTGGTCAGCAGACACAAAACACCTCAGATATGTCTCCAGGGTCTGATTAGTCCGCTCGGTCTGGCCATTCGTCTGAGGATGGAAAGCGGACGAAAAAGATAAATCTATGCCCATCCTAGCACAGAATGCCCGCCAAAATCTAGACACGAATTGGGTCCCTCTGTCAGAAATGATATTCTCAGGAATACCATGCAAACGAACAACATTTTGAAAAAACAGAGGAACCAACTCGGAAGAAGAAGGCAACTTGGGCAGAGGAACCAAATGGACCATCTTAGAGAAACGGTCACACACCACCCAGATGACAGACATCTTCTGAGAAACAGGCAGATCTGAAATAAAATCCATCGAGATGTGCGTCCAAGGCCTCTTAGGAATAGGCAAGGGCAACAATAATCCACTAGCCCGAGAGCAACAAGGCTTGGCCCGAGCACAAACGTCACAAGACTGCACAAAGCCTCGCACATCTCGTGACAGGGAAGGCCACCAGAAGGACCTTGCCACCAAATCCCTGGTACCAAAAATGCCAGGATGACCTGCCAACGCAGAAGAATGAACCTCAGAGATGACTCTACTGGTCCAATCATCAGGAACAAACAGTTTAGCAGGTGGGCAACGATCCGGTCTATCCGCCTGAAACTCCTGCAAGGCCCGCCGCAGGTCTGGAGAAACGGCTGACAATACCACTCCATCCTTAAGGATACCTGTGGGCTCAGAGTTACCAGGCGAGTCAGGCTCAAAACTCCTAGAAAGGGCATCCGCCTTAACATTCTTAGAACCCGGTAGGTATGACACCACAAAATTAAACCGAGAGAAAAATAATGACCAGCGCGCCTGTCTAGGATTCAGGCGCCTGGCGGTCTCAAGATAAATCAAGTTTTTGTGGTCAGTCAATACCACCACCTGATGTCTGGCCCCCTCAAGCCAATGGCGCCACTCCTCAAAAGCCCACTTCATGGCCAAAAGCTCCCGATTTCCAACATCATAATTCCGCTCAGCGGGCGAAAATTTACGGGAAAAGAAGGCACAAGGCCTCATCACGGAGCAGTCAGAACTTTTCTGCGACAACACTGCCCCAGCTCCGATCTCAGAAGCGTCGACCTCAACCTGAAAAGGTAGAGCAACATCAGGCTGACGCAACACAGGGGCGGAAGAAAAACGGCGCTTAAGCTCCCGAAAGGCCTCCACAGCGTCAGGGGACCAATCAGCAACATCAGCACCCTTCTTAGTCAAATCGGTCAATGGCTTAGCAATATCCGAAAAACCAGCAATAAATCGACGATAAAAGTTAGCAAAGCCCAAAAATTTCTGAAGACTCTTAAGAGAAGAGGGCTGCGTCCAATCACAAATAGCTTGAACCTTGACAGGATCCATTTCAATGGAAGAGGGAGAAAAAATATATCCCAAAAAGGAAATCCTCTGTACCCCAAAAACACACTTAGAACCCTTCACACACAAAGAATTAGACCGCAAAACCTGGAAAACCCTCCTGACTTGCTGGACATGAGAGTCCCAGTCCTCCGAAAAAATCAGAATATCATCCAGATACACAATCATAAATTTATCCAAATAATCGCGAAAAATATCATGCATAAAGGACTGGAAAACTGACGGAGCATTTGAAAGACCAAAAGGCATCACTAAATACTCAAAGTGGCCCTCGGGCGTATTAAATGCGGTTTTCCACTCATCCCCCTGCCTGATTCGCACCAAATTATACGCCCCACGAAGGTCAATCTTAGAGAACCACTTGGCCCCCTTTATGCGAGCAAACAAATCAGTCAGCAACGGCAATGGGTATTGATATTTTACAGTGATTTTATTCAAAAGCCGATAATCGATACATGGTCTCAAAGAGCCGTCTTTTTTTGACACAAAGAAAAAACCGGCTCCTAAGGGAGATGACGATGGACGAATATGTCCCTTTTCCAAGGACTCCTTTATATATTCTCGCATAGCAGCATGTTCAGGCACAGACAGATTAAATAAACGACCCTTAGGGTATTTACTACCCGGGATTAAATCTATGGCACAATCGCACTCTCGGTGCGGAGGTAATGAACCAAGCTTGGATTCTTCAAAGACGTCACGATAGTCAGACAGGAACTCAGGAATTTCAGAGGGAATAGATGATGAAATGGAAACCACAGGTACATCCCCATGAGCCCCCTTACATCCCCAGCTCAACACAGACATAGCTTTCCAGTCGAGGACTGGGTTGTGAGATTGCAGCCAAGGCAATCCTAGCACCAAATCATCATGTAGATTATGCAGCACCAGAAAGCAAATAATCTCCTGGTGATCCGGATTAATACGCATAGTTACTTGTGTCCAGAATTGTGGTTTATTATTAGCCAATGGGGTGGAGTCAATCCCCTTCAGAGGAATAAGAGTCTCCAAAGGCTCTAAATCATACCCACAGCGTTTGGCAAAGGACCAATCCATAAGACTCAAAGCGGCGCCAGAGTCGACATAGGCGTCCGTGGTAATAGATGACAAAGAGCAAATCAGGGTCACAGATAGAATAAACTTAGACGGTAAGGTGCAAATGGAAACAGATTTATCAAGCTTTTTAGTGCGCTTAGAGCATGCTGATATAACATGAGTAGAATCACCACAATAGAAACACAACCCATTTTTCCGTCTAAAATTCTGCCGCTCGCTTCGGGACAGAATTCTATCACACTGCATACTCTCTGGCGACTTCTCAGTGGACACCGCCAGATGGTGCACTGGTTTGCGCTCCCGCAAACGCCTATCGATCTGAATAGCCATTGTCATGGACTCATTCAGACCCGCAGGCACAGGGAACCCCACCATAACATCCTTAATGGCATCAGAGAGACCCTCTCTGAAAGTCGCCGCCAGGGCGCACTCATTCCACTGAGTAAGCACAGACCATTTACGGAATCTTTGACAGTAAATTTCCGCTTCATCTTGCCCCTGAGATAGGGACATCAAAGTTTTTTCTGCCTGAAGCTCCAAATGAGGTTCGTCATAAAGCAACCCCAAGGCCAGAAAAAACGCATCCACATTGAGCAACGCAGGATCCCCTGGTGTCAATGAAAAAGCCCAGTCTTGAGGGTCGCCCCGGAGCAAGGAAATCACAATCCTGACCTGCTGTGCAGGGTCTCCGGCAGAGCGAAATTTCAGGGACAAAAATAATTTGCAATTATTTCGAAAATTCTGAAACCCAGATCTATTCCCCGAGAAAAATTCCGGCAAAGGAATTCTCGGCTCAGATACAGGTGCATGACAAACAAAGTCTTGCAAATTTTGTACCTTCGTGGCGAGATTATTCAAACCTGCAGTTACACTCTGAAGATCCATTACAAACAGGTGGACACAGAGCCATTCAAAGATTAGGAGAGAAAAAAAAAAAAAAAAAAAAAAATTCTCAGCAGACTTCTTATTTCTCTCCTTTCTCAGCCAAGGATTTTAACCCTTTAGTGGGCCGGTCAAACTGTCATGTTCTCAATGGCAAGAGAACATAGCATAAGCATATATAGGAACTAGCTCTTGGAAGATGGGAACTGAGCTGACCATGAACTAAACCTAACACACAACTAGCAGTGGCCGGGTAGCATGCCTACGTTGATTCTAGATGCCCAGCACCAGCCGGAGGACTAAATAATGCTAGCAGAGGGAAATATTAGTCCTAGCTCACCTCTAGAGAAATACCCCGAAAGGAGACAGAGGCCCCCCACATATATTGGCGGTGAATCAAGATGAAATAACAAACGTAGTATGAAAATAGGTTTAGCAAATTTGAGGTCCACTTACTACATAGCAGAAGACAGAAAGGGCACTTTCATGGTCAGCTGAAAACCCTATCAAAACACCATCCAGAAATTACTTTAAAACTCTGGCATTAACTCATAACACCAGAGTGGCAATTCCTGTTCACAAGAGCTTTCCAGACACAGTAACGAAACTACAGCTGTGAACTGGAACAAAAATGCAAAAACAAACATGGACAAGAGTCCAACTTATCTAGTAGTTGTCTAGGAGCAGGAACAAGCACAGAGAGGCTTCTGATAACATTGTTGACCGGCAAGCAACTAACAGAGCAGCAAGGTTATATAGCGACTCCCACATCTTGATGGGAACAGGTGAACAGAGAAGATGACAACACCAGTTCAATTCCACCAGTAGCCACCGGGGGAGCCCAGAATCCAAATTCACAACAGTACCCCCCCCTCAAGGAGGGGGCACCGAACCCTCACCAGAACCACCAGGGCGATCAGGATGGGCCCTATGAAAGGCACGAACCAGATCAGAGGCATGAACATCAGATGCATTCACCCAAGAATTATCCTCCTGGCCGTATCCCTTCCACTTGACCAGATACTGGAGTCTCCGTCTGGAAACACGAGAGTCTAAGATTTTCTCCACAACGTACTCCAACTCACCCTCAACCAACACCGGAGCAGGAGGCTCAACGGAAGGCACAACCGGTACCTCATACCTGCGCAATAACGACCGATGAAAAACGTTATGAATAGAAAAGGATGCAGGGAGGTCCAAACGGAAGGAAACAGGGTTAAGAATCTCCAATATCTTATACGGGCCGATGAACCGAGGCTTAAACTTAGGAGAAGAGACCCTCATAGGGACAAAACGAGAAGACAACCACACCAAATCCCCAACACAAAGCCGAGGACCAACACGACGGTGGCGGTTGGCAAAAAGCTGAGTCTTCTCCTGGGACAACCTCAAATTGTCCACCACCTGCCCCCAGATCTGATGCAATCTCTCCACCACAGCATCCACTCCAGGACAATCCGAAGTTTCCACCTGACCAGAGGAAAATCGAGGATGAAACCCCGAATTACAGAAAAACGGGGACACCAAAGTGGCAGAGCTGGCCCGATTATTGAGAGCGAACTCCGCCAATGGCAAAAAAGCAACCCAATCATCCTGGTCAGCAGACACAAAACACCTCAGATATGTCTCCAGGGTCTGATTAGTCCGCTCGGTCTGGCCATTCGTCTGAGGATGGAAAGCGGACGAAAAAGATAAATCTATGCCCATCCTAGCACAGAATGCCCGCCAAAATCTAGACACGAATTGGGTCCCTCTGTCAGAAATGATATTCTCAGGAATACCATGCAAACGAACAACATTTTGAAAAAACAGAGGAACCAACTCGGAAGAAGAAGGCAACTTGGGCAGAGGAACCAAATGGACCATCTTAGAGAAACGGTCACACACCACCCAGATGACAGACATCTTCTGAGAAACAGGCAGATCTGAAATAAAATCCATCGAGATGTGCGTCCAAGGCCTCTTAGGAATAGGCAAGGGCAACAATAATCCACTAGCCCGAGAGCAACAAGGCTTGGCCCGAGCACAAACGTCACAAGACTGCACAAAGCCTCGCACATCTCGTGACAGGGAAGGCCACCAGAAGGACCTTGCCACCAAATCCCTGGTACCAAAAATGCCAGGATGACCTGCCAACGCAGAAGAATGAACCTCAGAGATGACTCTACTGGTCCAATCATCAGGAACAAACAGTTTAGCAGGTGGGCAACGATCCGGTCTATCCGCCTGAAACTCCTGCAAGGCCCGCCGCAGGTCTGGAGAAACGGCTGACAATACCACTCCATCCTTAAGGATACCTGTGGGCTCAGAGTTACCAGGCGAGTCAGGCTCAAAACTCCTAGAAAGGGCATCCGCCTTAACATTCTTAGAACCCGGTAGGTATGACACCACAAAATTAAACCGAGAGAAAAATAATGACCAGCGCGCCTGTCTAGGATTCAGGCGCCTGGCGGTCTCAAGATAAATCAAGTTTTTGTGGTCAGTCAATACCACCACCTGATGTCTGGCCCCCTCAAGCCAATGGCGCCACTCCTCAAAAGCCCACTTCATGGCCAAAAGCTCCCGATTTCCAACATCATAATTCCGCTCAGCGGGCGAAAATTTACGGGAAAAGAAGGCACAAGGCCTCATCACGGAGCAGTCAGAACTTTTCTGCGACAACACTGCCCCAGCTCCGATCTCAGAAGCGTCGACCTCAACCTGAAAAGGTAGAGCAACATCAGGCTGACGCAACACAGGGGCGGAAGAAAAACGGCGCTTAAGCTCCCGAAAGGCCTCCACAGCGTCAGGGGACCAATCAGCAACATCAGCACCCTTCTTAGTCAAATCGGTCAATGGCTTAGCAATATCCGAAAAACCAGCAATAAATCGACGATAAAAGTTAGCAAAGCCCAAAAATTTCTGAAGACTCTTAAGAGAAGAGGGCTGCGTCCAATCACAAATAGCTTGAACCTTGACAGGATCCATTTCAATGGAAGAGGGAGAAAAAATATATCCCAAAAAGGAAATCCTCTGTACCCCAAAAACACACTTAGAACCCTTCACACACAAAGAATTAGACCGCAAAACCTGGAAAACCCTCCTGACTTGCTGGACATGAGAGTCCCAGTCCTCCGAAAAAATCAGAATATCATCCAGATACACAATCATAAATTTATCCAAATAATCGCGAAAAATATCATGCATAAAGGACTGGAAAACTGACGGAGCATTTGAAAGACCAAAAGGCATCACTAAATACTCAAAGTGGCCCTCGGGCGTATTAAATGCGGTTTTCCACTCATCCCCCTGCCTGATTCGCACCAAATTATACGCCCCACGAAGGTCAATCTTAGAGAACCACTTGGCCCCCTTTATGCGAGCAAACAAATCAGTCAGCAACGGCAATGGGTATTGATATTTTACAGTGATTTTATTCAAAAGCCGATAATCGATACATGGTCTCAAAGAGCCGTCTTTTTTTGACACAAAGAAAAAACCGGCTCCTAAGGGAGATGACGATGGACGAATATGTCCCTTTTCCAAGGACTCCTTTATATATTCTCGCATAGCAGCATGTTCAGGCACAGACAGATTAAATAAACGACCCTTTGGGTATTTACTACCCGGGATTAAATCTATGGCACAATCGCACTCTCGGTGCGGAGGTAATGAACCAAGCTTGGATTCTTCAAAGACGTCACGATAGTCAGACAGGAACTCAGGAATTTCAGAGGGAATAGATGATGAAATGGAAACCACAGGTACATCCCCATGAGCCCCCTTACATCCCCAGCTCAACACAGACATAGCTTTCCAGTCGAGGACTGGGTTGTGAGATTGCAGCCAAGGCAATCCTAGCACCAAATCATCATGTAGATTATGCAGCACCAGAAAGCGAATAATCTCCTGGTGATCCGGATTAATACGCATAGTTACTTGTGTCCAGAATTGTGGTTTATTATTAGCCAATGGGGTGGAGTCAATCCCCTTCAGAGGAATAAGAGTCTCCAAAGGCTCTAAATCATACCCACAGCGTTTGGCAAAGGACCAATCCATAAGACTCAAAGCGGCGCCAGAGTCGACATAGGCGTCCGTGGTAATAGATGACAAAGAGCAAATCAGGGTCACAGATAGAATAAACTTAGACGGTAAGGTGCAAATGGAAACAGATTTATCAAGCTTTTTAGTGCGCTTAGAGCATGCTGATATAACATGAGTAGAATCACCACAATAGAAACACAACCCATTTTTCCGTCTAAAATTCTGCCGCTCGCTTCGGGACAGAATTCTATCACACTGCATACTCTCTGGCGACTTCTCAGTGGACACCGCCAGATGGTGCACTGGTTTGCGCTCCCGCAAACGCCTATCGATCTGAATAGCCATTGTCATGGACTCATTCAGACCCGCAGGCACAGGGAACCCCACCATAACATCCTTAATGGCATCAGAGAGACCCTCTCTGAAAGTCGCCGCCAGGGCGCACTCATTCCACTGAGTAAGCACAGACCATTTACGGAATCTTTGACAGTAAATTTCCGCTTCATCTTGCCCCTGAGATAGGGACATCAAAGTTTTTTCTGCCTGAAGCTCCAAATGAGGTTCGTCATAAAGCAACCCCAAGGCCAGAAAAAACGCATCCACATTGAGCAACGCAGGATCCCCTGGTGTCAATGAAAAAGCCCAGTCTTGAGGGTCGCCCCGGAGCAAGGAAATCACAATCCTGACCTGCTGTGCAGGGTCTCCGGCAGAGCGAAATTTCAGGGACAAAAATAATTTGCAATTATTTCGAAAATTCTGAAACCCAGATCTATTCCCCGAGAAAAATTCCGGCAAAGGAATTCTCGGCTCAGATACAGGTGCATGACAAACAAAGTCTTGCAAATTTTGTACCTTCGTGGCGAGATTATTCAAACCTGCAGTTACACTCTGAAGATCCATTACAAACAGGTGGACACAGAGCCATTCAAAGATTAGGAGAGAAAAAAAAAAAAAAATTCTCAGCAGACTTCTTATTTCTCTCCTTTCTCAGCCAAGGATTTTAACCCTTTAGTGGGCCGGTCAAACTGTCATGTTCTCAATGGCAAGAGAACATAGCATAAGCATATATAGGAACTAGCTCTTGGAAGATGGGAACTGAGCTGACCATGAACTAAACCTAACACACAACTAGCAGTGGCCGGGTAGCATGCCTACGTTGATTCTAGATGCCCAGCACCAGCCGGAGGACTAAATAATGCTAGCAGAGGGAAATATTAGTCCTAGCTCACCTCTAGAGAAATACCCCGAAAGGAGACAGAGGCCCCCCACATATATTGGCGGTGAATCAAGATGAAATAACAAACGTAGTATGAAAATAGGTTTAGCAAATTTGAGGTCCACTTACTACATAGCAGAAGACAGAAAGGGCACTTTCATGGTCAGCTGAAAACCCTATCAAAACACCATCCAGAAATTACTTTAAAACTCTGGCATTAACTCATAACACCAGAGTGGCAATTCCTGTTCACAAGAGCTTTCCAGACACAGTAACGAAACTACAGCTGTGAACTGGAACAAAAATGCAAAAACAAACATGGACAAGAGTCCAACTTATCTAGTAGTTGTCTAGGAGCAGGAACAAGCACAGAGAGGCTTCTGATAACATTGTTGACCGGCAAGCAACTAACAGAGCAGCAAGGTTATATAGCGACTCCCACATCTTGATGGGAACAGGTGAACAGAGAAGATGACAACACCAGTTCAATTCCACCAGTAGCCACCGGGGGAGCCCAGAATCCAAATTCACAACACTGGGCATGCTCAGAACGAGAAAAGCAGGACTTAGTTCCTGAAGTGTCTGCTCGCCGCTGCCCAGTACTGACTTCAATGGCAGAAGCAGGAAAAGCAGCAGTAACTCTCTGTACAGAGTCAGACTGAGCGAGACGCTGGGACCGACGTCTCTGCTGAGGAGGCTCCACTGCAGCAGGGGAAGAATGGGAGACCGCAGCGGAGATGGACCAAGATTCCCCCTGTGCAAAGGCGGGATCTTGACCCTTAACACACTGCTCCAAAAATGAAGCGAACACTTAAACAACAGAATATGACTCCAAGTAAATAAAACTTCTATGTAATCAAACTGTCCGCTTAGGAAGCAACACTGTTTGACAATCAATTTCACATACTGTTGTGCAAATGGAATAGACAACAAGTGGAATTATTGGCAATTATCAATACACACTCAATAAAAGTAGTTCTGCAGGTGGCGATCACAGACCACATCTCAGTACCAATGCTTTCTGGCTGAGGTTTTGGTCACTTTTGAATGTTGGTTGTGCTTTCACACTAGTGGTAGCATGAGATGGACTCTACAACCCACACAAGTGGCTCAAGTAGTGCAGCTCACCCAGGATGGCACATCAATGTGAGCTGTGGCAAGAAGGTTTTCTGTGTCTGTCAGCATAGTGTCCAGAGGCTGGAGGCGCTACCAGGAGACATGCCAGTACACCAGGAGACATGCCAGTAGACCAGGAGACGTGGAGGATGCCATAGGAGGGCTACAACCCAGCAGCAGCAGAACCGCTACCTCAGCTTGTGCAAGGAGGAATAGGAGGAGCACTGTCAGAGCCCTGCAAAATGACCTCCAGCAGGTCACAAATGCCCATGTGTCTGCACAAACGGTTAGAAACCGACTCCATGAAGATGGTCTGTGTGCCCAACTTCCACAGCTGAGGGTTGTGCTCCCAGCTCAACAACGTGCAGAACGCTTAGCATTTGTCACAGAACACCAGGATTGGCAATTTGCCACCGGCACCCTGTGCTCTTCACAGATGAAAGCAGGTTCACACTGAGCACATGTGACAGACGTGACAGAGTCTGGAGACACCATGGAGAGCGATCTGCTGCCTGCAACATCCTTCAACATGACCGGTTTGGCAGTGAGTCAGTAATGTTGTGGGGTGGCATGTCTTTGGAGGGCCGCACAGGCCTCCATGGGCTTGCCAGAGGTAGCCTGACTGCAATTAGGTACAGATATGAGATCTTCCGCCCCCTTGTGAGATCATATGCTGGTGCCGTTGGCCCTGGGTTCCTCCTAATGCAGAACAATGACAAACCTCATGTGGCTGGAGTGTGTCAACAGTTCCTGCAAGATGAAGGCATTGAAGCTATGGACTGGCCCGCCCGTTCCCCAGACCTGAATCCGATTTAACAAATCTGGGACTTCATGTCTCGCACCATCCACCAACATCATGTTGCACCACAGACTGTCCAGGAGTTGGTGGATGCTTTAGTCCAGATCTGGGAGGAGATCCCTCAGGAGACCATCCTCCGCCTCATCTGGAGCATGCCCAGGTGTTGTAGGGAGATCATACAGGCATGTGGAGGCCACACACACTACTGAGAGTCATTTCCTTGTCTTGATGCCTTTCCACTGAAGTTGGATCAGCCTATAATTTCATTTTCCACTTTGATGTTGAGCATCATTCCAACTCCAGACGTTCGTGGGATATTAGTTGTGTTTTACGTTGATCATTTTTAGGTTTTATTGTTCTCAACAGAGTCCACTATGTAATGAATAAAGATTTACAACTGGTATTTTTCTTTCAGTAACATCTAGGATGTGGGATTTTACTGTTCCCTTAATTTTTTTGAGCAGTGTACAAAATATATACACAGAAAAACATGACCACTCTCTAATTACGTAGTTCAACAAAAGGATTTCTTCAAGTCACTGTTTGTGAATTAATGATCCCTACATCATCATTACTTTGGATCTGCAGCCTAATATACACTCACTGGCCACTTTATTAGGTACACCATGCTAGTAACGGGTTGGACCCCCTTTTGCCTTCAGAACTGCCTCAATTCTTCGTGGCATAGATTCAACAAGGTGCTGGAAGCATTCCTCAGAGATTTTGGTCCATATTGACATGATGGCATCACACAGTTGCCGCAGATTTGTCAGCTGCACATCCCAAAGATGCTCCATACAAGGCAGGATGGATCCATGCTTTCATGTTGTTTACGCCAAATTCTGACCCTACCATCCGAATGTCGCAGCAGAAATCGAGACTCATCAGACCAAGCAACGTTTTTCCAATCTTCTACTGTCCAATTTCGATGAGCTTGTACAAATTGTAGCCTCAGTTTCCTGTTCTTAGCTGAAAGGAGTGGTACCCGGTGTGGTCTTCTGCTGCTGTAGCCCATCTGCCTCAAAGTTCGATGCACTGTGCGTTCAGAGATGCTCTTAGGCCTACCTTGGTTGTAACGGGTGGCGATTTGAGTCACTGTTGCCTTTCTATCAGCTCGAACCAGTCTGCCCATTCTCCTCTGACCTCTGGCATCAACAAGGCATTTCCGCCCACAGAACTGCCGCTCACTGGATTTTTTTTCTTTTTCGGACCATTCTCTGTAAACCCTAGAGATGGTTGTGCGTGAAAATCCCAGTAGATCAGCAGTTTCTGAAATACTCAGACCAGCCCTTTTGGCACCAACAACCATGCCACGTTCAAAGGCACTCAAATCACCTTTCTTCCCCATACTGATGCTCGGTTTGAACTGCAGGAGATTGTCTTGACCATGTCTACATGCCTAAATGCACTGAGTTGCCGCCATGTGATTGGCTGATTAGAAATTAAGTGTTAACAAGAAGTTGGACAGGTGTACCTAATAAAGTGGCCAGTGAGTGTATATACAGTATATATATATATATATATATATATATATATATATATATATATATTGTAGCGTTTCACCCGCTACGGGTCTTGGGGATACTTGCTTGGCAGCAGGATAAACACTTCAGGCACGATATCTCACACAAACATCTCATACTGTCTATATAACAGTGTAGTAATATTGATGCACTGGTTTGCCCTTGACTGGGCACTCTGTTACATTCTTTTTGTTAGGACTGGCAGAACGCACAAAACAATAATTAGAGAGTATATGAGGTGCAATCGCAGTCCGGGGTCCACCGTGCAGAAAGGACACCTGCTGCTTGGTAATGGCGGACTAGATGGCAGTATAATGTGAATACACACATACACACACAGTTAGCTTCACCCGGTATGAAGGAAGCGAGTGCAAGTAAAGTCACAGAACTTTGTCCCAAGACACAGGGAAAGAGTTCCTCTAGACCTCTTACGCTCGACACCGCTACTGTGGTAACAGGGATAGAACAGAACTATTAATTTACCGCACAAGAGTGCGTATAATGCTGCTCTGGCGGATGCCACTACCCACTCTAACCAGGGCCAGGAAAGCGCACTAATAGCACAGCACTGCACTGGCAGTCGCTGCTGAGAGATGCTGATTTGTGTGCTGGATGTGCAGAGTAGCACTGTCTAGCGCTAGGTAGCTTCAACCATTTGCGAGCAGGCAACAACACTAGTGAAGGGAATGATTCGGAGCTTTCATACATCGACAGCCATACATCAAAACACATTAGCAAGTTTACACTAGTGCATGGATGGGCGGCCATGCAGTAGTGCTCCAGGACCTTCCTGATGGTCCAAAAGGAGCCGCAACAGGACCTGAGCATGTGACCCCTGACCTCCAATGGGAGGTTGTCCCATGGGCACCCTCAGTATGGGAAAAGCAGGACTTAGTCTCAGAAAGGCCTGCTCAATGCTGATCAGTGCTGGCTAGAAAGGCAGAGCCTGGAAAGGCATTAGTTACCGATCACACAGTATCAGCTTGAGCCAGACTCTGGGACCGATGTTTCCGCTGAACAGGTTCCACTGCGGCTGGAGGAGAATAGGAAACCACAGCGGACATGGTTCGAGATTCCCCTGTGCAGCGGCGGGAACTTGACACCTAACATTACCCCCCTCCTTGGGCCTCACTACGTTCAAAGGCTGCAATGATCAGCGGAGCCCGAATGTGCTCCACAGGTTCCCAGGTTCTGTCCTTCTGTCCTCTGGGCCTTGACCCTTCCAGTCCACCAGATAGTATTTTAGCCATGTACCACCTTGCACCCCAAGTTAGAGTTTGTCTCATAATTGTCCATGGATGAACCCGATGTCCCGGCAGATGACTAGGAAAAGCAGGACATAAAGATGGGCTTTAAGAGGGATACATGAAAAAAAGGGTCGGTATTACCTAGGTGTGGAGGAAGAGCCAAATGGTAGACCACAGGGTTAACTTGTTCCAGAACCTTGAAAGATCCTATGTAGAGAGGCGCAAACTTAGTGGACTCAACTCATAACCTGATGTTACGGGCGGAGAGCCACACTAAGTCACCAGGAGCAAAGGTCAGAGCGGTGCACCGGTGTGCATAGGCAGAAACCCTCATTCTCTCCTTGGAGGTGCTTATGGCATCCTGTGTGCAGTCCCAAATATCACATGCCTCCACCGCCCAGTCTGCCACCCTAGAATCGGTGGATGACACGGGCATGGGCACAGGGACACGGGGATGCTGGCCGCAATTAAGGAGGAATGGGGTCTGTCTGGTGGAGTCAGCTATGGTGTTGTTCAAAGCAAATTCCGCCCATGATAGCAAAGATGCCCAGTCATCCTGCCTGGCAGAGACAAAATGTCACAGATATGTGTCCAGAGTCTTGAGTCTTGTTAGCCCTCTCTACGAACCCATTTGTCTCAGGATGGTACACAGAAGAGAGAGTCAGCTCAATGCTGAGTAAACAACAGAGTTCTCTCCAGAACCGAGATGCAAACTGGGGACGCCGGTTACTGACAATTTTGTCAGGCATGCCATGTAGATAGAAACCATGCTTAATGCACAATGCAAGCAAAGCCTGTGCAGAAGGTAACAGTGGAAGCGGCACGAAGTGCACCATTTTATAAATACCCAGATAGAAGCCAGGATGCTTCCGACCTTGAGTATCCTTCTGGAAGAGGACTGCTCCAGCACCGACAGAAGAGGCATCCACCTCCATGATAAAAGGTTTGTCAACATTGGGTCAATGTAAAATGGGAGTGCCAGCTAAGTGTGACATGATAGAGAGGAAGGCCTTGGAGACCTCCTCTGACCACAATTTGGGATTAGTTCCCTTCTTGGTGAGGTCAACCAGGGGAGCTACCAAAGTTGAGAAGTGGGTAATGAACTGGCGACAATAGTTGATGAACCCCATAAAGCGCTGCACCGGTTTGAGAGAATAGGGTTCCTGCCAGTCCATCACAGCCTGTAGCTTGGAGGGATGTATAGCCAATCCTTGGGCCGAGATAATATAGCCCAGGAAAGGCAAAGACTCCTGCTCAAACACACACTTCTCCAACTTGGCATAGAGGGAGTTTGACCATAGGAGGTCGAAGACTTTGCAAACATCTCTCCGGTGGGAGTCTATATCTGGAGAGTAGATGAGAATATCATCCAGAGACTACAACTGAGGTGGAGAGCATATCCCAAGAGATATCGTTCACAAAGTCTTGGAAAATGGCTGGGGCATTACAGAGCACAAAGGGCATCACCAGGTATTCATAGTACCCATCCCTGGTGTTAAAAGCCGTCTTCCATTTGTCCCCCTCACGGATGTGAATCAGGTTGTTAGCACACCGCAGATCTAGTTTAGTAAATAACTTTGTTCCCCAAAGCCTATCAAAGAGCTCAGATATCAGGGGCAGTGGGTACTTATTCTTAAAAGTGATGGCATTAAGACCCCTGCAGTCTATGCAAGGATGTAGTCCTTCATTCTTCTTCTGAACAAAGAAGAACTCAGCCTCTGTGGGTGACACTGACTTTTTAATGAATCCTCTTGCCAGATTCTCCTGGTTGTACTGAGACATTGCCTCCGTCTCTGGGAGAGATAACGGATAGACTCAACCCCGGTGAGGCTCAGCACCAGGCAACAGGTCAATAGGACAGTCATAGGGGCGGTGAAGTGGTAGGATCTCTGCAGCCTTCTTGGGGAACACGTCTGCATATGGCCAATAGTGCTTGGGGAGAGAGGAAAGATCTGTGAGAACCTCAGTAGTAGCAACCTAAACGCACTCCCTTTGACATCTACACTCACAAGATTCACTTCATCCCCAAATTCTACCTGTGGACCACTCTATATGAGGGGAGTGGTACCGTAGCAAAGGTATCCCTAACAGGGCCTCATCAATTCCCTCAGGAATGACGAGTAAAAAGATACTTCTCCTGATGGGATGGCGACATAGAAAGAGTAAATGGGATGGTCTGGTGTGTTATCTGTGAGGGCAGTGTTGACCCATTCACCACTTGTACGGTCACTGATTTGGCGAGCATTACCAGAGGTATTGCGTGCCGTTGGGCAAAGGCAGAAGACATGAAGTTGCCCTCCGCCCGGAATCCACGCAAAGCTCTACCGTATGAGTGGATGGGCCTAAGGTAATTGTCACTTTGAAGGACAACTTGGAGGAAAATGACGCCGTGTCTAGTGTACCTCCTCCTATTACCACTAGACATTGATGTTTTCCCGACCACTGGGGACATTTCCTGGCATAATGTCCCGACTGCTGGCAGACTGGACAGACATTGAGTGCACAAGCGGTCCGGGACTTAGACCCCGCTCGTGACACCTCCACAGCCCCATTTGGCTCAGACTGGGGATCACAGAGGTTTGGCGAATGTGGGAGCCAGCCAAAACCTCTGTCTACACTGGGCTCGCTCCAACCTTCCCTCATTAAAACGAAGGTCGATTCGGGTAGATATAGTTATTAGCTCCTCCAGTGTGGCAGGAATCTCCCTAGTGACCAATGCGTCCTTCACATGGTCAGCCAGCCCTCTCCAAAATACAAGGATGAGGGCTTTATAAGGCCACTCCAGCTCAAATGCTAAAGTCCGGAAGCGGATGGAAAATGACTGACCATGGATGAACCCTGTGTCAATTCCAGCAGTTGGAGCGCTGTATCATGGGTGACTTGGGGTCCCAAAAAAACCTGTTTCAGAGTGCTCAGAAACCGCGGAGCACTCTGCACCACATGATCGTCGCGCTCCCATAACACATAGCCCACTCCAACGCCCTGTCTGACAAGAGAGATATAATGAATCTCACTTTAGCCTGCTCTGATAGGAAACATGCAGCCAGGAGCTCAAATGAATCGCACACTGGTCCATGAATCCCCTACAAGACTTGCCAGAGAATTTATCTGGCAGCAAGAGGCAGGATAAGGTCAGAACAGGGTTGGCAGTGGACAAAGTGGCTGCAGCCACGCTAGCAGCCTGAACAGCTACTACAGTAACATACACAGCTGAGATTGTGCGCTCGAGAGCCGCCAAACTGCCCTCCAGCTGCTGGATGTACCGCTGCAGTCGCTGTTCGTCCGCCATTACTAGCCAGACCCTGGCACTAGTGTAATGTTAGGACTGGCGGAATGCACCAAATAATAATTAGAGAGGATATGAGGTGCGTTCACAGTCCGGGGTCTGCCATGCATAAAGGATATCTGCTGCTCGGTAATGGCAGACTAGATGGTGGTATAATGTGAATACACACACTGGTTAGCTTCACCCGGTATTGTAATAATTATAGGGGATAACTCAGGAGACTCTTTGCATGGAACAAGACAACTGCAGGACACAGTTTTATAAGTGTAAAGTCTATATTATCACACGGTGATTCAAACAGGTGCAGAGAGAAACTCAAGTCCACAACACTTGGTGCAAATATCAAATGCAGCTCAGCAGTCTATAGAAAACTTCAGAGGAAAATGCAATCACGTAGAAAGTCTATGAAGCACAATTATTCTTGAGGATACTTGACACGAATAAGTCCTTGCTTAGTCCAAAACACAGATAGATATGCTTATAAGGCAGTTCAAATAATATCTTAGCTCAACCAGGGAGGTCTGGGTAATAGTCTCAGGTTCTTGCAGAGCAGCAACAGCTTACATGCCCAGCAAATGCAGATGGAAGTAAACATGAGCAGCAGATGAAGGAGGATTACTGGAACTGGTGTATGCAGCAGGAACTCAGAGCAGAGTAGCAGGATCTCCACACAGGTTCACAGGAGCAGGTATATAGCCAGGGAGTCACCAGAGGTCAGGAGCTGGATGCAAGGCAGAATACTCTAGCACAGACTGAAGGCTGGGGTGGAGTTTTATAGCAGGAAGACACAGTGCACATGAGACCAAAGATGCCATCTTGGAAAAGGGCAGTAATGCACAAAAGGTAATAAAAAATGTTCAGAGTCCTGAAAGGTATGAAGGAAGCAAACCCTGTTGCGTCACAGGGCCACGATACCGCACAGAGAGCGCAAGTAAAGAGTCACAGAACTCTGCCCCAAGACACGCGGAAAGAGTTTCTCTAGACCTCTTACGCTCCACACCGCTACTGTGGTGTCAAGGATAGAACACAACTAATAATTTACCACACAAGAGTGCGCACAACGCCGCTCTGGCGGACGCCACTAACCACCCTAACCAGGGCCAAGAAAGCGCACTAATCGCACGGCGCCGCACTGGCGGTTGCTGCTGAGAGACGCTGAATTGTGTGCTGGATGTGCAGAGTAGCACTGTCTGGCGCTAGGTAGCTTCCACCATTTGCAAGCAGGCAACAACACTAGGGATGGGAATGATTCAGAGCTTTCATTCATCGACAGGCATACATCCACGCACATTAGCAAGTTTACACTAGCGCTTGGCCGAGCGGCCATGCAAACCTTTAATAGCAGTAGCGCTCAGGACCTTCCTGATGGTCCAATAGGAGCTGCAACAGGACCTGAGCATGTGACCCCCGACCTCCAATGGGAGGTCATCCCATGGGCATGCTCAGTATGTGAAAAGCAGGACTTAGTTCCTGAAATGCCTGCTCGCTGCTGATCAGTGCTGCCTAGAAAGGCAGCAGTAACTGATCGCACCGTATTAGCTTGATTCAGATGCTGGGGCCGACATCTCTGCTGAGCAGGTTACACTGTGGCTGGAGGAGAATGGGAGACCAAAGCAGACATGGTTTAAAATAGTCTTCTTTAAAATCCCATTGACATAATAATTTGGATGCTTTTTGATAATTCATATATCTATATTGCTTGTATTTTTGGTACCAATAAAATCTCATGGCTCTTTCAATATGATGACACAAAACTTTTTAATTTTAACTTTCTAAATTAGCATAACATATTAAAAATTAATATTCATAATAACCATACTGACCTTCAGAAAAATGTCATTTA
Organism: Ranitomeya variabilis; assembly: GCF_051348905.1. NCBI lineage: Eukaryota > Metazoa > Chordata > Amphibia > Anura > Dendrobatidae > Ranitomeya > Ranitomeya variabilis. Next base: position 1,074,219,961 of record NC_135232.1, on the reverse strand, counting down.
TTACTATTTAAGGAAAACCATAAAAGAGCCCATAAAATAACCCCCTTAAAATTATAATATTGTTATATTTTTCCAAATATATTTAAATATATACAGTATATATATATATATATATATATATATATATATATATATATGTATGTATATATATTTACACACTGCTCCAAAATTAAAGGGAACACTTAAACAACAGAATATGACTCCAAGTAAATAAAGCTTCTATGTAATCAAACTGTCCGCTTAGGAATAGTGTTGAGCATTCCGATACCGCAAGTATCGGGTATCGGCCGATACTTGCGGTATCGGAATTCCGATACCGAGATCCGATACTTTTGTGGTATCGGGAATCGGAATCGGAAGTTCCCAGTGTATGGTTCCCAGGGTCTGAAGGAGAGGAAACTCTCCTTCAGGCCCTGGGATCCATATGAATTTGTAAAATAAAGAATTAAAATAAAAAATATTGATATACTCACCTGTCCGGAGGCCCCTGGACATCACCGCTGGCAACCGCAACCTTCTTTGTTTAAAATGAGCGCGTTCAGCACCTTCCATGACGTCACGGCTTCTGATTGGTCGCGTGCCGCTCATGTGACCGCCACACGACCAATCACAAGCCGCGACGTCATCCCTCAGGTCCTAAATTCCCTTCTAGGAATTTAGGACCTGAGGGATGACGTCATGGCTTGTGATTGGTCGCGTGAGCGGTCACAAGGGCGGCCACGACCAATCACAAGCCGTGACATCATCTAAGGCCCTGAACGCGCTCATTCTTAAGAAGGAAGGCTGCCGGAAAGAAGCAGGGCACGTCCGAGGGTGAGTATATACCTAATAGGAATATGCTCACCCTCGGCTTCTTTCCGGCAGCCTTCCTTCCTAAGAATGAGCGCTTTCAGGGCCTTAGATGACGTCACGGCTTGTGATTGGTCGCGGCCGCCCATGTGATCGCCACGCGACCAATCACAAGCCGTGATGTAATTCTCAGGTCCTAAATTCCTAGAATTAGGAATTTAGGACCTGAGAATTACGTCACGGCTTGTGATTGGTCACGTGGCGGTCACATGGGCGGCCGCGACAAATCAGAAGCCGTGACGTCATGGAAGGCCCTGAACGCGCTCATTTTAAGCAAAGAAGGCTGCCGGTTACCAGCGGTAAGGTCCAGGCTGCGTCGGAGAGGTGAGTATATCAATATTTTTTATTTTAATTCTTTATTTTACACATTAATATGGATCCCAGGGCCTGAAGGAGAGTTTCCTCTCCTTCAGACCCTGGGAACCATCAGGGATACCTTCCGATACTTGAGTCCCATTGACTTGTATTGGTATCGGGTATCTGTATCGGATCAGATCCGATACTTTGCCGGTATCGGCCGATACTTTCCGATACCGATACTTTCAAGTATCGGACGGTATCACTCAACACTACTTAGGAAGCAACACTGTTTGACAATCAATTTCACATGCTGTTGTGCAAATGGAATAGACAACAAGTGGAAATTATTGGCAATTATCAATACACACTCAATAAAAGTAGTTCTGCAGGTGGCGATCACAGACCACATCTCAGTACCAATGCTTTCTGGCTGAGGTTTTGGTCACTTTTGAATGTTGGTTGTGCTTTCACACTAGTGGTAGCATGAGATGGACTCTACAACCCACACAAGTGGCTCAAGTAGTGCAGCTCACCCAGGATGGCACATCAATGCGAGCTGTGGCAAGAAGGTTTTCTGTGTCTGTCAGCATAGTGTCCAGAGGCTGGAGGCGCTACCAGGAGACATGCCAGTACACCAGGAGACGTGGAGGATGCCCTAGTAGGGCTACAACCCAGCAGCAGCAGAACCGCTACCTCAGCTTGTGCAAGGAGGAATAGGAGGAGCACTGTCAGAGCCCTGCAAAATGACCTCCAGCAGGTCACAAATGTGCATGTGTCTGCACAAACGGTTAGAAACCGACTCCATGAAGATGGTCAGTGTGCCCAACTTCCACAGCTGAGGGTTGTGCTCCCAGCTCAAGAACATGCAGGACGCTTGGCATTTGCCATTGAGCACATGTGACAGACGTGACAGAGTCTGGAGACACCATGGAGAGCGATCTGCTGCCTGCAACATCCTTCAACATGACCGGTTTGGCAGTGAGTCAGTAATGTTGTGGGGTGGCATGTCTTTGGAGGGCCGCACAGGCCTCCATTTGCTCGCCAGAGGTAGCCTGACTGCAATTAGGTACAGATATGAGATCTTCAGACCCCTTGTGAGACCATATGCTGGTGCCGTTGGCCCTGGGTTCCTCCTAATGCAGAACAATGACAAACCACATGTGGCTGGAGTGTGTCAACAGTTCCTGCAAGATGAAGGCATTGAAGCTATGGACAGGCCCGCCCCTTCCCCAGACCTTAATCCGATTGAACAAATCTGGGACTCCATGTCTCGCACCATCCACCAACATCATGTTGCACCACAGACTGTCCAGGAGTTGACGGATGCTTTTGTCCAGGTCTGGGAGGAGATCCCTCAGGAGACCATCCGCTGCCTCATCTGGAGCATGCCCAGGTGTTGTAGGGAGATCATACAGGCACATGGAGGCCACACACACTACTGAGAGTCATTTCCTTGTCTTGAGGCATTTCCACTGAAGTTGGATCAGCCTATAATTTAATTTTCCACTTTGATATTGAGCATCATTCCAACTCCAGACGTTCGTGGGATATTAGTTGTGTTTTACGTTGATCATTTTTAGGTTTTATTGTTCTCAACACAGTCCACTATGTAATGAATAAAGATTTACAACTGGAATTTTTCTTTCAGTAACATCTAGGATGTGGGATTTTACTGTTCCCTTAATTTTTTTGAGCAGTGTACAAAATATATATACAGAAAAACATGACCACTCTCTAATTACGTAGTTCAACAAAAGGATTTCTTCAAGTCACTGTTTGTGAATTACTGATCCCTACATCATCATTACTTTGGATCTGCTGCCTAATATATATACAATATATATATATATATATATATATATATATATATATATATATATATATATATATATATATATACTGTATATATATATTATATATATATATATATTGTAGCGTTTCACCCACTACGGGTCTTGGGGATACTCGCTTGGCAGCAGGATAAACACTTCAGGCATGATATCTCACACATATCAGTCCATATGGTTTATTCAAACTCCGCATAAACCAGACAGGGTACAGTCCATTTCATTACAGCCATGAAACATTAGACAGTTCACATAGCAAATAGGCTTCTCTGCTCTATATTATAATCCCGTTGTCCGGGGTTACCTCTCAGAAGTTCCACTCCTTACACTGACTTCAGGTCAGTCCCAGGTCCCCAACACAGACCGTCCAGGTCTACGGTCTCCAGGTGCTTCCAGGATGACTCCACTCCCAGGAGTCTCCAACACCAACCGTCCATGCTATGTCCAGCAGACAGGCTCTCCAGCCTGGAATGGTCTCTGTGTGCTTCCAGGACGTTCTCACTTGGAACCGTCAAACACACAGGCCATTCTGCAGTGTCCTGCCAGGACACACGGAAGTGTGTCCACCCTGACAGACACTCACACACTCACTCAATCTCTTTTACCATGTGCTACACACACCTCCTTTACATAGGTGTAACCACACCCAGGTACCTGTCACATGGCTAGTCAGGTGAGCGTGACATCACCACAGGTCCTTACACACAAAACCATCTTACGTGTTCAGACACGCCTCTTTGGCTGGGTTTGTATGTGACTGAACCCACCCATCTCTCCAATCACCTGGAAGCCTTCCTAATGTAAACAAACCCCTCAGCAGTAGATCTGCTTGAGCTAAACATACCCAGGCTTCCATCACAGGGCCACCCACCTCTGCGATACATACCATCATTCACATGACCAGTCGCTATGCTACATAATATATATATATATATATATATATATATATATATATATATATATATATATATATTCGTACATTCACACATTTTTACAGTGGATTCGAAAACAACAGAAATGCTATCAAAAACTTACTGGAACACAGTAGTTAAAGTATTAGAAAGCCTTATGTCAGTCAATTAATTGTTTGCACATTTTTTCTTTATAATCAGGAAATTTGCAGTGCTATCTGTTAGCAAAATAATAATAATAATAATACAGTTATTATTTTTTATTACTTTCTGCTAGCTCGATGAATGTCTTTTTTTCAGCTTCTGCTGTTTGGAGGCAGGTTCAGTGGTCTGATAAGTATAATTGTTTGTCTGCACTCAACATGCCTGTGCAACATTTCATGATCCCCAATTCTTTTATTCCTTAACATATACTTACTACAGAAAACTTTAAATAATGCCCACAAGAGATGCCAATTGCTTCTAAACTCACTCCAGTGATTTCAACTGTTCATCAGTTCGCTGAGCATGTCTGTAAGTGAAGGATCATCAAATAAGGTTGCTGACAGTCATCCCAGTCAGGCAACCCAGAGGAAATTCTGCTGGAAAGCATTTTTGTAACCTTTAGAGGAAATTCAAGAATGTTTCTAGGTTATGTTAAACTTCTGTTATTCTATGTCAGTTTGAAGACTCCCGTCATGAATGTATTTATTTAAAATGCAAATATACAATAGAACATTGCTGTCTGAGCATGTTAGTCTTATGATGAATGTAAAATTATACTTTTCCTTCTATTTGATAAAATTGCATTACCATATTCAAAAATTGTGAATAATGCATGCAATTTGTGAACGATGAAATCCCAAAACTCATGAAAATCTTCTTATAACATAGGAACTTTCAGTGTAAATTCAACTTTTTTTCTTTCATGCTACTCATCAAAATATAATTAAAACATGCTTAGTGTTAACGTTTTTTTCATAAATCCATTGTGCATGCAAAGAGAATAAACTTTGTAATGTAATTTGATAATTAAAAAATTCTATTTATCTACCTATCTTCACCATTTGCATTTTTCCTAGTTAATATACTGTTTGGAACTATGGAGGAGAAACTTTGCATTCAGTGAAGATGTATTAAGGAATTTTATGGCATGAATGTAATTGCTGAGAGATCACATTACATAGTAAGAGTGAGGAAGACAGGGAACCTGCCTGTACATATGTTATATGTGTATATATATATAGAGAGAGAGAGAGAGAGAGAGAGAGAGAGAGAGAGAACCTGCCTGTACATATATACTGGTATATATATATATACATATATATATATATATATATATATATATATATATATATATATATATATATATATACTGTACACAGAGACTTTCCGAATCCACCTATCAATCAAACAAAAATAGAGAAAATAGGTTCAAAAATCTAAAAATGTTTGTAGAATGCAAAGTTTTAAAACTAATGGGACGTTGTAATGCAATGTTTGCCCAGCTTCTACAAAGTGACTGGACTAACATTTGTAGCAAATCGCACACAGAGGTGTACACCACTTTGCGCCTCACCTGATTCAATAAGTCATGTGCCTTTTAACCATTTCATCTCAGAGCTTGTTTTCACCTTCCTGACCAGTGTCACTTTATGAGGTACAAGAAAGATATATATCTTGGTACCGTGTTAGCCAGTAGATAGAAAAATATTTAGAATTGAGAGTCCTCAGTGGTTGATACCTTTTAATGGCTAACTGAAAAGATGGTAACAAAGTGCAAGCTTTCTAGACTACTCAGGCCTCTTCATCAGGCATAGACTAGACTAGATATTCTGAAGAATCACAAATTTATGCACAAAACATCACAGGAAAAAAAAAAACATGGATAAGACAGGTGACATGAAGCAGAATTACCATAGGTGATAAACAGTTATGTCCATAAATATTGGACCAGTTCTTAGATAGGGAATGTTTTATTGTCCTCTGATTGGGGTCTGGTTCTGTTGTGATGACCCCACATTGTCTGAAGGACAAATTCCTTAGTTCCTTAGTTGATGTAAAAAGACATAAATACATGCGACTCATTCATTCCTGCATTAAGACTGTCAAAGGTCGTCATCAGCTTATATTCACAGACTCTTCTGTCTCTTTGAGATTTGAAGTTACCTTTTAATACAAGTAATTTCATGTCCATAATGTTATGATCAGGGAGACAAAAATGTATTGCCACAGGTAGATCCATTCTTTTTTCTCTTATTGTATGGCGGTGAGAATTCATCCTTGTCCTCAGTTTTTGCCCTGTCTCCCCCACATACAGACCCCCAGTTGGACATTTAGTACAAATAATTAGGTACACCACATTAGAAGTGACGCAGCTGAAAGAACCTGGTATCTTCGAGTCCTGATGTGAATTGGGGATCTTTATCTTCTCCGTGGTCATTATAGATGGGCAGGTTTTACATTTTTTCTGATTGCAAGGAAAGGTACCTGCAGCTGTTGGAGAGGACAGGGAGCTTTTGACAATGATGCTTCTTAGATTTCTTCAGACATTTGATAAAATCCACCATCATCTACTTTATGAGGTAATAATTCTAGAACGCTTCTGATTCTGAGAAAGTTTTTTCATGACACATTGCTCTTCATGTTAGTGGTAAATTTTGGTCAAAATGATTTGCATTTTTTATGAAAATATTGAAAACTTGACAAAAAATGTAAAAATTTAGCAATTTTGAAACTTTTAATTTTTACACCCTTAGCCCCTTAAGGGCCATAACTTTTTTATTTTTTGGTCAAAATGGTAATGAGAGGGCTTGATATTTGTGGGACAAGATGTACTTTTGAACAACACCATTACATATCATGTACTGGAAAAAAAATTCCAAGTGCTGTGAAATACCAAAAAAAAGTTCAATCCCACAGTTGTTGTTTTTTTTTGTTACCATGTTCACTACATGCTGTAACTGACCAGCCATTATAATTCTTCAGGTCAATACAAGTTCATACAAAACAAAAAGGTAACGCCAAGAGAATGCCAAGAGAAAGAGAGAATGCAAAGAGTGAGCAAACCAGTCATCAAAGCTAAAGGTGGCTACTTTGAAGAATCGAGAATATAAGACATAATTTCAGTTGTTTCACACTTGTTTGTTAGGTATATAATTCCACATGTGTTAATTCACAGTTTTGATGCCTTCAGTGTGAATGTACAATTTTCATAGTCATGAAAATACAGAAAAATCTAAATGAGAAGGTGTGTCCAAACTTTTGGTCTGTGCTCATTTGGCCTTCATCCTGCCCTTGGCTGATCTCTTTATCGACATCTTAGATTGATACTCATTGGACAGATATATGGAACGTAGACATTGGCACGTTACAATCAAGCAACAATGGAGTTGGCACCACCGTGTGAATATACATGGACTATTGTGATATAATTGATACGTTTTCCATTTTATTCCTACTTTTTGGTGGCTCTGGAGGTGCTTCTTCCATTTGATGTTTTGTATTGTGGGTAATTAACTGAGCATTTTTTTCTATTTCTGTTTTTTTATTTATTTTTCTTAGATTTCTTTTTGCAATTATTTATTAATTTTTTTCCTTATATTTTTTCCTTACAATAATGATTGCGGTGCTCAAGGCCTTGCATTCAATGGATAGGCAAACAGTATGGCAGTACCAAATAAATAATAATGTGAACTTTGGTTTCATGTGGCCATCCACTATGTTGGTTCAAAGGGTTATTTGGGTGCATGTAACTTTAGGACAGGGCAGGCCTTGCATTCAATGTATAGGCAAACAGTATTGCAGTACGAAATAAGAAAGAATGGGAACTTTGATTTCATAGGGCCTTCGGGGATGTCATTTTTTGGGTTATTGGGGTGCATCTAAATTTGGAGCAAGCCTTACATTCACTTTATAGGCAAACTGTATGAAAGTAAGAAAAAACATAGTAATGGGAACTTTGGTTTCATGTGGCCATCCACTACGCTGGTTCAAAGGGTTTTTGGATTATGTGTAACTTTGGGGCAGGGCAGGGCTTGCATTCAATGCATAGGCAAACTGTATGGCAGTACCAAATAAATAAGAATGGGAACTTTGTTTTAATGTGGCCTTCCAGGATGTCAGTTTTTTTGGGTTATTGGGGTGCATCCAAATTTGGAGAAGGCCTTGCATTCACTTCATGGCCAAACTGTATGAAAGTGGAGAAAACATAATAATGGGAAGTTTGGTTTCATGTGGCCATACACTACGTCTGTTCAAAGGGTAATTGGGATGCATATATCTTTGGGGCTGGGACGGCCTTGCATTCAATGCATATGCAAACAGTATGGCAGTACCAAATTTCTAATAATGTGAACTTTGGCTTCATGGGGTCTTCCAGGACATCTGTTTTTTGGGTTATTTGGGTGTTTCCAAATTTGGGGCAGGACTTGAATTCAATTCATAGGCAATAACAGTATAGGAGACCCACTGTTTAATAATAGGAACAACAAAGCATAGCCAGCCTATGGCCCTCTAAGAATAGTGAGGAACAACTGCTGTCCCTTTAAGAATATTAAAGTCTGCCTGATGGCCCTCCTCCTTTAACAGTCCCTCCTTCATAAATGAAACAGGATGTGTCTCATGATGTGTCACACACCACATGGCCAGCTAAGGTTATAAAATGACATTTCCCAGTGAATGCATTTGCCTTGGTTGCATTGCTAAAGTTGAAAAAAGCATAAAAAACGCTACATCTGAACATAGCACAAGTGGTTGAGGAACATTTATTTTTTGGGTAATTTATTTTGCCTTACATACAAATCATTACCCTGGAAAGGATGTTCCTTAACATATTTCCTAGGAAAATCCATTTTGATTTCACTTTTGTAAGTTTTATTGTGCGCCTGGAAAAGTGGCGTCTCTGAAAACATTGTTCACAGCAATGACATGGGAGTTAGAAATGCTTCCAGGGGTCTTCCCCATGATGTTCCCAAGTCTTTTAGGCACTGCTCCCATCGCTTTCTGACATTTTTAGACCCTAAAATACCCTTGGGGGGGTTGTGGCAAAAATGCTCGGGTTTCCCACAAACTTACATTGGTGTTGTGAATTTACCTTTTGGCTCCCTCTAGTGGCTACTAGTGATTTTACTCTGGGTATGTCTATCATCCCTTGTATGCTCACCTGGGTCGTTAGGTCAGGGGTGTTGCTATATAAGCTCCCTGGACCTTCAGTTCAATGCCTGGCAACGTTGATATCAGAGCTAATCTGTAGTGCTCTTGTCTACTGATCCTGGTTCCTGCGTGATTAAGCTAAGTCCGCTTTCTTGCTTTTTGCTATTTGTTTTTGTTTGCATTTTTGTCCAGCTTGTTCATTATCTGTATCCTTTCCTTGCTGGAAGCTCTAGGGAGGCTGGAGTTCTCCCCCCGGGCCGTTAGACGGTTCGGGGGTTCTTGAATCTCCAGTGTGGAATTTTGTTAGGGTTTTTGTTGACCATATAAGTTATCTTACTACATTCTGCTATTAGTAAGCGGGCCTCTCTTTGCTAAACCTAGTTCATCTCTGTGTTTGTCATTTCCTCTTACCTCACCGTTATTATTTGTGGGGGGCTTGTATCCTACTTTTGGGGTCTATTCTCTGGAGGCAAGAGAGGTCTTTGTTTTCCTCTTCTAGGGGTAGTTAGTCCTCCAGCTGGCGCGAGACATCTAGCGACCAACGTAGGCATGTTCCCCGGCTACTTCTAGTGTTGGCGTTAGGAGTAGATATATGGTCAACCCAGTTACCACTGCCCTATGAGCTGGATTTTTGTACTTCGCAGACTTGCTGATATCTCTGAGACCCTCGCCATTGGGGTCATAACAGTTTGCCAGGCCCGTATTAAATGTTAAATGCATTGCAGAAGCGGGATTATAAGAAAGAAAGTTCTGAGTTTTTTTTTCTCTTTCTCATTTTTTTTTCTTTTCCCCTTTAACTCTGATGGCTTGTGTTACTACTGTGGTGATTCTACACATGTTATCTCAGCATGCTCTAAACGTCTTACTAAGGTTGTTAGTCCGGTCGCCATTGGTAATTTGCAACCTAAATTTATTCTATCTGTAACTTTGATTTGCTCACTGTCATCGTATCCTGTCATGGCGTTTGTGGACTCAGGTGCTGCCCTGAGCCTTATGGATCTGTCATTTGCCAAGCGCTGCGGATTTGTGCTTGAGCCATTGGAAAATCCTATCCCTCTTAGGGGCATTGACTCTACGCCATTGGCAAAAAATAAACCGCAGTTTTGGACACAGGTTACCATGTGCATGACTCCCGAACATCGGGAGGTAATACGTTTTCTTGTTCTACATAAAATGCATGATTTAGTTGTTTTGGGTTTGCCATGGTTACAGACCCATAATCCAGTCTTGGACTGGAAGGCTATGTCAGTGTCAAGCTGGGGCTGCCATGGAATTCATGGAGATTCCCTGCCCTTGTCTATTGCATCTTCTACGCCTTCGGAAGTTCCGGCGTATTTGTCTGATTATCAGGATGTCTTCAGCGAGTCTAAGTCCAGTGCACTGCCTCCTCATAGGGAATGTGACTGTGCAATAGATTTGATTCCTGGCAGTAAGTTTCCTAAGGGGAGACTGTTTAATCTGTCGGTACCTGAACATACCGCGATGCGTTCATATATCAAGGAGTCTCTTGAGAAGGGGCATATCCGTCCTTCTTCTTCCCCTCTTGGTGCGGGATTCTTTTTTGTGGCCAAAAAGGACAGATCTTTGAGGCCTTGTATTGACTATCGGCTTTTAAATAAGATCACTGTCAAATTTCAGTATCCTTTGCCGCTGTTGTCAGATTTGTTTGCCCGGATTAAAGGTGCCAAGTGGTTCACCAAGATAGACCTTCGTGGTGCGTACAACCTTGTGCGCATTAGGCAGGGCGATGAATGGAAGACCGCATTCAATACGCCCGAAGGTCATTTTGAGTACTTGGTGATGCCATTTGGGCTCTCTAATGCACGTTCAGTTTTTCAGTCCTTCATGCATGACATTTTCCGGAAGTATCTGGATAAATTTTTGATTGTTTGTCTGGATGATATTCTGGTTTTTTCTGATGATTGGGACTCGCATGTGGAGCAGGTCAGGATGGTTTTTGAGATTCTGCGTGAAAATTCTTTGTTTGTAAAAGGCTCAACGTGTCTCTTTGGTGTACAGAAGGTTCCCTTTTTGGGGTTCATTTTTTCCCCTTCTGCAGTGGAGATCGATCCAGTCAAGGTCCGAGCTATTCATGATTGGACTCAACCCTCGTCAGTTAAGAGTCTTCAGAAGTTCTTGGGTTTTGCTAACTTCTACCGTCGTTTTATCGCAAATTTCTCTAGCGTTGTTAAACCGCTGACGGATATGACCAAGAAAGGCTCTGATGTAGCTAACTGGGCTCCTGCTGCCGTGGAGGCTTTCCAGGAGTTGAAACGCCGGTTTACTTCGGCGCCTGTTTTGTGCCAGCCTGACGTCTCACTTCCCTTTCAGGTTGAGGTGGATGCTTCGGAGATTGGGGCAGGGGCCGTTTTGTCGCAGAGAGGCCCTGGTTGCTCTACTATGAGACCTTGTGCCTTTTTCTCTAGGAAATTTTCGCCGGCAGAGCGAAATTATGATGTGGGCAATCGGGAGTTGTTGGCCATGAAGTGGGCATTTGAGGAGTGGCGTCATTGGCTCGAGGGTGCTAAGCATCGTGTGGTGGTCTTGACTGATCACAAAAATTTGATGTATCTCAAGTCTGCTAAACGCCTGAATCCTAGACAGGCCCGCTGGTCATTGTTTTTCTCCCGTTTTGACTTTGTGGTCTCGTATTTACCAGGTTCTAAGAATGTGAAGGCCGATGCTCTGTCTAGGAGCTTTGTGCCTGATGCTCCTGGAGTCGCTGAACCTGAGGGTATTCTTAAGGAAGGAGTTATCTTGTCAGCTATTTCTCCAGATCTGCGACGTGTGTTGCAGAGATTTCAGGCTGGTAGGCCTGACTCTTGTCCACCTGACAGATTGTTTGTGCCTGCTAAATGGACCAGCAGAGTCATTTCCGAGGTTCATTCCTCAGTGTTGGCAGGGCACCCGGGAATTTTTGGCACCAGAGATCTGGTGGCCAGGTCCTTTTGGTGGCCTTCCTTGTCAAGGGATGTGCGGTCATTTGTTCAGTCCTGTGGTACTTGTGCTCGAGCTAAGCCTTGCTATTCTCGTGCCAGCGGGTTGCTCTTGCCCTTGCCTGTCCCGAAGAGACCTTGGACACACATCTCTATGGATTTCATTTCGGATCTTCCGGTGTCTAAGGGCATGTCTGTCATCTGGGTGATATGTGATCGTTTCTCCAAGATGGTCCATCTGGTTCCTTTGCCTAAGCTGCCTTCCTCTTCTGATCTGGTTCCTGTGTTCTTCCAGAACGTGGTTCGTTTGCACGGCATTCCTGAGAATATTGTGTCGGACAGAGGATCCCAGTTTGTTTCCAGGTTCTGGCGATCCTTTTGTGGTAGGATGGGCATTGATTTGTCGTTTTCCTCCGCTTTTCATCCACAGACTAACGGACAAACGGAACGAACTAATCAGACTCTGGAGGCGTATTTGAGGTGTTTTGTCTCTTCTGATCAGGATGATTGGGTGACCTTCTTGCCGTTGGCTGAATTTGCCCTTAATAATCAGGCTAGTTCTGCCACCTTGGTTTCGCCATTTTTCTGCAACTCCGGTTTCCATCCTCGTTTTTCCTCAGGACATGTGGAGCCTTCTGACTGTCCTGGAGTGGATTCTGTGGTGGATAGGTTGCAGCGGATCTGGAATCATGTGGTGGACAACTTGAAGTTGTCACAGGAGAAGGCTCAGCGTTTTGCCAATCGCCGCCGCGGTGTGGGTCCCCGACTTCGTGTTGGGGATTTGGTATGGCTGTCTTCTCGATTTGTTCCTATGAAGGTCTCCTCTCCCAAATTTAAGCCTCGATTCATTGGTCCTTACAGGATATTGGAGATCCTTAATCCTGTGTCCTTTCGCCTGGATCTTCCGGTGTCGTTTGCCATTCACAACGTATTTCATAGGTCCTTGTTGCGGCGGTACGTTGTGCCTGTGGTTCCTTCTGCTGAGCCTCCTGCTCCGGTGTTGGTTGAGGGCGAGTTGGAGTACGTGGTGGAGAAGATCTTAGATTCTCGTCTCTCCAGGCGGAGGCTTCAGTACCTGGTCAAGTGGAAGGGCTATGGTCAGGAGGATAATTCCTGGGTGGTCGCCTCTGATGTGCATGCGGCCGATTTAGTTCGTGCCTTTCACGCCGCTCATCCTGATCGCCCTGGTGGTCTTGGTGAGGGTTCGGTGACCCCTCACTAAGGGGGGGGTACTGTTGTGAATTTACCTTTTGGCTCCCTCTAGTGGCTACTAGTGATTTTACTCTGGGTATGTCTATCATCCCTTGTATGCTCACCTGGGTCGTTAGGTCAGGGGTGTTGCTATATAAGCTCCCTGGACCTTCAGTTCAATGCCTGGCAACGTTGATATCAGAGCTAATCTGTAGTGCTCTTGTCTACTGATCCTGGTTCCTGCGTGATTAAGCTAAGTCCGCTTTCTTGCTTTTTGCTATTTGTTTTTGTTTGCATTTTTGTCCAGCTTGTTCATTATCTGTATCCTTTCCTTGCTGGAAGCTCTAGGGAGGCTGGAGTTCTCCCCCCGGGCCGTTAGACGGTTCGGGGGTTCTTGAATCTCCAGTGTGGAATTTTGTTAGGGTTTTTGTTGACCATATAAGTTATCTTACTACATTCTGCTATTAGTAAGCGGGCCTCTCTTTGCTAAAACTAGTTCATCTCTGTGTTTGTCATTTCCTCTTACCTCACCGTTATTATTTGTGGGGGGCTTGTATCCTACTTTTGGGGTCTATTCTCTGGAGGCAAGAGAGGTCTTTGTTTTCCTCTTCTAGGGGTAGTTAGTCCTCCGGCTGGCGCGAGACATCTAGCGACCAACGTAGGCATGTTCCCCGGCTACTTCTAGTGTTGGCGTTAGGAGTAGATATATGGTCAACCCAGTTACCACTGCCCTATGAGCTGGATTTTTGTACTTCGCAGACTTGCTGATATCTCTGAGACCCTCGCCATTGGGGTCATAACACATTGGGCTCGTTGTTCGGTTTAGCACCCGACCATTACAATTTGCCCGACCCGAGCAACGAGCACCTGAGCATTTTAGTGCTTGCTCATCACTAATAGTAAGTGAGGATTGCAATAGGTCCTGGCAAAGAGAGTCGCCGTAACGTGGCTTTCAGGTACACATGAATTGGCCAATTTAGGCGCTAAGCATTCTCAATTTTTCATATTTATAGTGCAGTAATGCAATTCAATGTTCATATTCCATGTTTGCATACTGTAGCAATACACAGTGCTATCTTTTGGTTTTGTTGTACATGAGTTGGTTACTCTCGGTAAGCACCTGTTCAGACCTGATTTGTGTTTGTATGTGACTGTCAGTTTTTTGCTGTTCATATTACGAGTTCATAGACACCAAACATTTCTAGAGTCTTTTCTATTTATGTATTGAAAAAAAATTCCAAAGTTTGTTAAAAAAAGAAAAAAAAAAATTGTGCCATTTTCCAAGACCCGTGTAGTCTCCATTTTTCGTGATCTGGGGTTTTGAGTGCCAAGCTGATGTTTTTATTGATACTATTTTGGTGCAGATACGATCTTTTGGTCGCCTGTTATTGCATTTTAATGCAATGTTGTGGTGACCAAAAAAATCGTAATTTTTACTTTTTACTTTTTTGCTCATTACGCTGTTTACTGATTGGGTTAACTGTTTTTTATATTGATAGATCAGGTGATTCTGAACTTGGCGATACCAAATATGTGTATGTTTGATTTTTTTAATTGTTTTATTTCGAATGGGGTAAAAGGGGGTATTTTGAACTTTATTTTTTTTTTACTTTTTTAATATTTGTAAAAACTTTTTCTACTTTTTGCATGCTTCAATAGTCGCCACGCAAGACTAGAAGCTGTAATCGTCCAATCGGCTCTGCTACATACAAGCGATGATCAGATCACCTGCATGCAGCAGAAATGTTCACTTGCTATGAGCACCAAAAACTGGGCGGCACTCATAACAATCCCGTTATGACAACAATTGAGGTCTTCTGGAGACCTTTAGTTGTCATGCCTACCCCTCGGTGACCCGCGATCACATGACAGAGTCATCGATGGGCAGGATTTCAGGCGCTCGTGCCGGAAATGTGAGTTAAATGCAGCTGTCTGAGATTGACAGCAGCTTTTAACTAGATAACAGCTGCAGGTGGATCATGATTCCACCTGCAGCCATTGCGGGCACACGTCAGCTGTATATATCAGCTGACATGTGACTGGAAAGGTGCAGGCTAAGAGTCGGAGCCTGCACTAAACAGGGGGAGTCCGACATCGGTGTACTATTATGCCCGATGTCAGAAAAGGCTTAAATCAAATAATTTACCATACAGAATAAATAATAAATAACATTTACCACATGTCTAACTTACAGTGACATCATTTTATAAATATCATTTCTGTTAGTATGTTTGAAGAATTAAAATTAATCATCAATTTTATTTTTTTCAACAAAATTTACCAAGCCAATATTTTTAGGGACCACATCACATTTGAATTGACTTTGAGGGGCCTATGTAAGGGTATGTGTCCACGTTCAGGATTGCATCAGGATTTGGTCAGGATTTTTCATCAGTAATTGTAAGCCAAAACCAGGAGTGGGTGATAAATGCAAAAGCAGAGCATATGTTTCTATTATACTTTTCCTCTAATTGTTCCACTCCTGGTTTTGGCTTACAAATACTGATGGAAAATCCTGACCAAATCCTGATGCAATCCTGAACGTGGACACATACCCTAACAGAAAATACCCAAAAGTTACATCCTTTTAAAAAATGCACCTCTCAAAGTGCTCAAAACCACATTCAAGAAGTTTATTAACTGTTCAGGTGTTATGCAAGAAAGAATAAAAGCAGTGTGGATAGAATAAATAAAAATTATACTTTTTCTCACAAATGTTCTCAAGAGTACACCGATACCCAATATGTGGTGGAAAACTACTTTTTGGGAGCACAGCAGGTGCTTTACAGGTGATTCACACAATTTTATAACTTTGAACCATGAAAATGAGAAATACATTTTTCCTGCAAAAATTTTGCCTTAGCGCCAAATGGACCATATTGTGCAATTTCTACTCTGTACACTAGTAATCCAAATGTGGTGGAAAACAACTGTAAATAGATGCTACTGCATAGGCGTTGCTGGCTCCATCTTGGTGAAGACAATTGTTTTCTCCTATAGAAAATTGGTGCCGCTGGTGCCTGCGCAGTAGTGTCTCATGGATCGCCGCTAGATGCTACTGCGCAAGCGCGACCAGTGCCATTTTGAGAAAGTTTTATTTTTATAATAAATCTATTTGACTAAATAAAACAATTTAATGTACATTATACATGCGATCATGCTGCAGCGCGGGCGCCGCCGCCGCCTGCCTGCGGAATGTGATTTTTTTTTCCAATACATATAATAATCAGTATGTAAAATTGGGGGCAGGTCACTAAGGGATTAATGACCTGTCATAAGCCATCAGTATGAATATCTAAGTAGAGCACAACATAAAGACCCTTCCACAGCCCCGCCCCAAAGCATGAGAATCTCAGTAATTCAATACTGAAAATAAAGCTTAAACAACAAGCATAAGATGGATGATTTCATAAACCAAAGTATTATTTTAATCAGGATAACGGCGCCAACCTGACACTGTCTGTAGTTTACTGAGCACAATCCTGCTGACAGGTTCACTCTAATCATTTCACTTAATTGAGATAAGATACAAAAGCCTCAAACAACTACTTTGAACCTGACCAAACAATAAATACATTGTCCACATATCTTTAAAATACATTGATATACCTCAGGAAAAGCTTATTCAGGAAAAAAACATATTTACTGGTCTTGAACAATTTAGCGGAGGTGCAAGCCAACAATGTACAAATCGCTGTCCCCGTGGACTGTAAAATCCATGAGTTTAATGTTATAAATGTCATGTGCGCTATTTGGTGAGAAACTGCCTTCAGCCACAATGCACTCCGCCCACCCCTGCAACCCGCTGTTTTAACTTTTTCAATATAAAGAAGAATTTTAAGGGGCGATGAATGCGATCTACTTCATTCTATCTCCTACATATTCCATATACTCACTCTGCTGGGTGTGCACCCGGATTTCCCTTCATTTGGCTCTGTCTGCTACTCCTTCATTCAAAGATGAACTGTTATGATCCTTAGTGGCTGAGGATCACAGATTGGACTAGCTAAGTTACTGAACATAGAACAAGCTCTAGGGAGGTGGTAACTGGACTGACCGCAAAACCTGATCCTAACCAAACACACTAAAGGTAGCCGGTGAACGTGCCTAAATTCCTGGACGTCTCGACGCAGCCTGAGAAACTTGCTACCCCTATAGAGAAAGTAAGACCTCACTTGCCTCATAGAAATGACCCCAAAGATATAGGAAGCCCCCAACAAATAATAACGG
This sequence comes from Ranitomeya variabilis, assembly GCF_051348905.1. Taxonomy (NCBI): domain Eukaryota; kingdom Metazoa; phylum Chordata; class Amphibia; order Anura; family Dendrobatidae; genus Ranitomeya; species Ranitomeya variabilis. The sequence goes on along the minus strand of NC_135232.1, from coordinate 1,074,202,564 downwards.
TGAGGTAAGGGGAAAATACAAACGCAGAAATGAAAACAGATTCAGCAAATGAGGCCCACTAATACTAGATAGCAGAAGACAGACAGGGAACTGTGCGGTCAGTAAAAAACCCTATCCAAAATATCCACGCTGAGAATACAAGAACCCCCACACCAACTAACGGTGTGAGGGGAGAAACTCAGCCCCCTAGAGCTACCAGCAAGCAAGGAAATCACATATTAGCAAGCTGGACAAGGACAAATAAATAACCAAGAAACATATTGAACTCTGATGAGCAAAAATAACCAAACAGAAACTTAGCTTCTCTTGGCGAGACTGATAGCGAGGGAATTCAGGAGAGATCAAAATAGCACTGAATACATCGACAGCAGGCAATAACTAATAGTCCAGGTGAGCTAAATAGGAAACCAGCTAACAGATAACGAGACAGCTGATCCAGCCTCAGACCTGCAGAATGACACAAAGAGCCACCAGAGGGAGCCCAAAGCCAGCACTCACACAGTACCACTTGTGACCACAAGAGGGAGCCTAAAAACAGAGTTCACAACAGTACTCCCCCCTTGAGGAGGGGTCACCGAACCCTCATCAAAACCCCCAGGGCGATCAGGATGAGCCACATGGAAGGCATGAACCAAATCGGCCGCATGAACATCAGAGGCGACAACCCAGGAATTATCCTCCTGACCATAGCCCTTCCACTTAACCAAATACTGAAGCCTCCGTCTAGAAATACGAGAATCCAAGATCTTCTCCACCACGTACTCCAATTCGCCCTCAACCAGCACAGGGGCAGGGGGCTCCACAGAAGGAACCACAGGCACCACATACCTCCGCAACAAAGACCTATAGAACACGTTATGAATGGCAAACGACGCTGGGAGGTCCAAACGAAATGACACCGGGTTAAGGATTTCCAAAATCTTATAAGGACCGATGAAGCGAGGCTTGAATTTAGGAGAGGAGACCTTCATAGGAACATACCGAGAAGACAGCCATACCAAATCCCCAACACGAAGTCGGGGACCCACACAGCGACGGCGGTTGGCAAAGCGCTGAGCCTTCTCCTGTGACAACTTCAAATTGTCCACCACATGGTTCCAAATCTGCTGCAACCTATCCACCACAGAATCAACCCCAGGACAGTCAGAAGGCTCAACCTGACCCGAGGAAAAACGAGGATGAAAACCATAATTGCAGAAAAAAGGCGAAACCAAAGTAGCAGAACTAGCCCGATTATTAAGGGCAAACTCGGCCTATGGCAAAAAAGTCACCCAATCATCCTGATCAGCAGAAACAAAACATCTTAAATAAGTTTCCAAGGTCTGATTAGTTCGCTCGGTTTGGCCATTCGTCTGAGGATGGAAGGCCGACGAAAAAGACAAATCAATGCCCATCTTAGCACAAAAGATCCGCCAAAATCTGGACACAAACTGGGATCCTCTGTCAGACACAATATTTTCATGGATGCCGTGTAAGCGAACCACATTTTGAAAAAATAGAGGAACCAAATCGGAGGAGGAAGGCAACTTAGGCAAGGGCACCAAATGGACCATTTTGGAAAAACGATCACACACCACCCAGATGACAGACATTCTCTGAGAGACTGGAAGATCTGAAATAAAATCCATGGAAATGTGCGTCCAAGGCCTCTTCGGACAGGCGAAGGCAAAAGCAAACCGCTGGCACGAGAACAGCAAGGCTTAGCCCGAGCACAAATCCCACAGGACTGCACAAAGGAACACACATCCCGTGACAAGGAAGGCCACCAGAAAGACCTAGCCACCAAATCTCTGGTACCAAAAATCCCAGGATGGCCTGCCAACACCGAAGAATGAACCTCGGAAATAACTCTGCTGGTCCATCTATCTGGGATAAACAGTCTCTCTGGTGGGCAACGGTCAGGTCTATCCGCCTGAAATCTCTGCAGCACTCGTCGCAAATCTGGGGAAATGGCAGACAAAATCACTCCCTCTCTGGGGATACCAGCTGGCTCTGAAACTCCCGGAGAGTCAGGCACAACACTCCTAGAAAGTGCATCAGCCTTCACGTTCTTTGAACCAGGCAGGTACGAGACCACGAAATCGAAACGGGAGAAAAACAACGACCAACGAGCCTGTCTAGGATTCAGCCGCTTGGCAGACTCGAGATAAATCAGATTTTTGTGATCAGTCAAGACCACCACACGATGCTTAGCTCCCTCGAGCCAATGTCGCCACTCCTCAAATGCCCACTTCATAGCCAACAACTCCCGATTACCAACATCGTAATTCCGCTCGGCAGGCGAAAACTTTCTTGAAAAGAAAGCACAAGGATTCATCACAGAGCAATCAGAGCTTCTCTGCGACAAAACAGCCCCTGCTCCAATCTCAGAAGCATCAACCTCGACCTGAAAAGGAAGAGAGATATCAGGCTGACATAAAACTGGAGCCGAAGAAAACCGGCGCTTCAGCTCCCGAAAGGCTTCCACGGCCGCAAGAGACCAATTAGTCACATCAGAACCCTTCTTGGTCAAATCCGTCAAGGGTTTAACCACGCCAGAAAAATTAGCAATGACGCGACGGTAAAAATTAGCAAAACCCAAGAACTTCTGAAGACTCTTAACAGATGTAGGCTGAGTCCAGTCATGAATAGCCTGGACCTTGACTGGGTCCATCTCAATAGTAGAAGGAGAAAAAATAAAACCCAAAAAGGAAACCTTCTGTACTCCGAAGAGACATTTTGAGCCCTTCACAAATAAGGCATTAGCACGCAGGACCTGAAATACCATCCTGACCTGCTTTACATGGGACTCCCAGTCCTCAGAAAAGACCAAAATGTCATCCAGATACACAATCATAAATTTATCCAGATATTCTCGGAAGATGTCATGCATGAAGGACTGGAACACAGAAGGCGCATTAGTGAGTCCAAAAGGCATCACCAAGTACTCAAAATGGCCTTCGGACATATTAAATGCTGTTTTCCATTCATCTCCCTGCTTAATACGCACAAGGTTATACGCACCACGAAGATCTATCTTGGTGAACCAACTGGACCCCTTAATCCAAGCAAACAGATCAGATAATAATGGCAAAGGATTCTGAAATTTGACCGTGATTTTATTTAGAAGACGATAATCTATACAAGGTCTCAGAGAACCATCCTTTTTGGCCACAAAAAAGAATCCTGCACCCAGAGGGGAGGAGGACGGGCGAATATGTCCCTTCTCTAAAGACTCCTTTATATAACTTCGCATCGCGGCATGTTCTGGTTCAGACAAATTAAAAAGTCGTCCCTTAGGGAACTTACTACCAGGAATCAAATTTAAAGCACAATCACAATCCCTGTGAGGAGGCAGGGCACCAGATCTGGGCTCATCAAATACATCCTGGTAGTCAGACAAAAACTCAGGGACCTCAGAAGGAGTGGAAGAAGCAATTGACACCAAAGGAGTATCGCCATGAATCCCCTGGCAACCCCAACTTGAAATAGACATAGCTTTCCAATCCAGAACTGGATTATGGGCCTGCAGCCATGGCAGACCCAAAACGACAACATGATGCAAATTATGCAGCACAAGAAAGCGAATCACCTCATGATGTACAGGAGTCATGCACATGGTCACTTGAGTCCAATACTGAGGCTTATTCTCAGCCAATGGTGTAGCATCAATTCCCCTCAGTGGAATAGGGAATTCCAAAGGCTCCAGGACCAAACCACAGCGCCTGGCAAACGACAAATCCATCAGGTTCAGGGCAGCACCTGAATCCACAAAAGCCATAACCGAGTAGGATGACAAAGAACAAATTAAAGTAACAGACAAAATGAATTTAGGCTGTATAGTACCAATGGTGACAGATTTAGCGATTTTTTTAACGCGCTTAGAGCATGCTGAGATAACATGAGTTGAATCACCACAGTAAAAGCACAACCCATTTTGACGTCTATGATTTTGCCGCTCAATTCTGGTCAGAATTCGGTCACATTGCATAGACTCAGGTCTCTGTTCAGAAAACACCGCCAGATGGTGCGCAGATTTGCGCTCCCGCAAACGCCGGTCAATCTGAAAGGCCAAAGCCATTGAGTCATTCAGACTTGCAGGCGTGGGGAACCCCACCATAACATTCTTAATGGCTTCAGACAGACCTTCTCTGAAATTTGCAGCCAGGGCACACTCATTCCATTGAGTAAGCACCGACCATTTCTGAAATTTTTGACAATATACCTCAGCTTCATCCTGGCCCTGAGAGAGAGCTAGCAAGGCCTTTTCTGCCTGGTTCTCAAGATTAGGTTCCTCATAAAGCAATCCAAGCGCCAGAAAAAACGCATCCACATTCCGCAATGCAGGATCTCCTGGCGCCAGGGAGAAAGCCCAATCCTGAGGGTCGCCACGTAACAGGGAGATAATAATTCTAACTTGCTGAGCGGAATCACCAGAGGAACGAGGTCTCAAAGAAAGAAATAATTTACAATTATTCTTAAAATTCAGAAACCTAGATCTATCTCCAGAAAACAACTCAGGAATAGGTACTTTTGGCTCAGATATAGGACTGTGAACAACAAAATCCTGAATGCTTTGCACCCTTGCAGCAAGATGATCCACACTAGAAGTCAGACTCTGAATATCCATGTCTGCAGCTGAACTCAAAGCCACCCAGAGATTAAGGGGATGAAAGAAGCTGGACAGACTGCAGCAAAGGGAGAGTAAAAAAAAAGAAATTGTACTCAGGACTTCTCTTATCCCACTTCTGCGATGCATTAAACACTATTTGTCCTGCTGTACTGTTATGATCCCTAGTGGCTGAGGATCACAGATTGGACTAGCTAAGTTACTGAACATAGAACAAGCTCTAGGGAGGTGGTAACTGGACTGACCGCAAAACCTGATCCTAACCAAACACACTAAAGGTAGCCGGTGAACGTGCCTAAATTCCTGGACGTCTCGACGCAGCCTGAGAAACTTGCTACCCCTATAGAGAAAGTAAGACCTCACTTGCCTCAGAGAAATGACCCCAAAGATATAGGAAGCCCCCAACAAATAATAACGGTGAGGTAAGGGGAAAATACAAACACAGAAATGAAAACAGATTCAGCAAATGAGGCCCACTAATACTAGATAGCAGAAGACAGACAGGGAACTGTGCGGTCAGTAAAAAACCCTATCCAAAATATCCACGCTGAGAATACAAGAACCCCCACACCAACTAACGGTGTGAGGGGAGAAACTCAGCCCCCTAGAGCTACCAGCAAGCAAGGAAATCACATATTAGCAAGCTGGACAAGGACAAATAAATAACCAAGAAACATATTGAACTCTGATGAGCAAAAATAACCAAACAGAAACTTAGCTTCTCTTGGCGAGACTGATAGCGAGGGAATTCAGGAGAGATCAAAATAGCACTGAATACATGGACAGCAGGCAACAACTAATAGTCCAGGTGAGCTAAATAGGAAACCAGCTAACAGATAACGAGACAGCTGATCCAGCCTCAGACCTGCAGAATGACACAAAGAGCCACCAGAGGGAGCCCAAAGCCAGCACTCACACAGTACCACTTGTGACCACAAGAGGGAGCCTAAAAACAGAGTTCACAACAATGAACATGGCGGTAGGATGTTAGATAATGCCGACATGCATTCTCCACACACACCTCTTATTCAGAGCATTCTTTCACAGGATGGGGGGAAGGTGGGAGGAGGTCATCTCTCACTGTTCGAGTGTTCAAGTAACCTATATATTTTGTCATGTAATGTTTGCAGAACAAAAAGCATGGACTGATATAATGGGTAATGAAAGTATTAACAAACATCGATTTTTCAATTAACCTGTGTCTTTGTGTCTTTGTCCTCCAAGACGGTTTAGAAGATTACATTTTAAGGCTTATATAATAGGTATGCAGCAGGCCTTCACCAATTAAACAAAAAGTCAATATAGAACAAGAGTCAACGTTCAGACTCATATGAACGATAGCTCATGTCCCTGAGACTAATTAATAATAAATAAATCTGAAATAATTAAGAATAAACGAGGTGTTATTACAAGCACCATTTGACTTCTGGAGAGATACATTTGCTGACATAGATAGAAAACACGGTTTTGCGTTTGCAGAGCCTCTGTTGCCCCTAAACAGTGGAAACACCCCATAAGTAGTGTTGAGCATTCCGATACCGCAAGTATCGGGTATCGGCCGATACTTGCGGGTATCGGAATTCCGATACCGAGATCCGATACTTTTGTGGTATCGGGTATCGGTATCGAAACAACATTAATGTAAAAATGTGTAAAAGAGAGAATTAAAATAAAAAATATTGCTATACTCACCTCTCCGACGCAGCCTGCACCTTACCGAGGGAAGCGGCAGCGTTCTTTGTTTAAAATTCGCGCTTTTCTTTCCTTACGTGAAGTCCCGGCTTGTGATTGGTTGCGTGCCGCCCATGTGACCGCAACGCAACCAATCACAGCAAGCCGTGACGTAATTTCAGGTCATTCAGTATTTTAAAATTACGCTCCGGCTATGTGATTGGTTGCGTCGCAGTCACATGGGCGACGCAACCAATAACAGCAAGCCATGACGTAATTTCAGGTCATTCAGTATTTTAAAATTACGTCCCGGCTTTGTGATTGGTTGCGTCGCAGTCACATGGACGACGCAACCAATCACAAGCCGTGACGTCACGGGAGGCTGGACACGCGCGCATTTTAAAATGCGCGCGTGTCCAGCCTCCCGTGACGTCCCGGCTTGTGATTGGTTGCGTCGCTGTCAACCAATCACAAGCCGGGAGGCTGGACACGTGCGCATTTTAAAATGGCTTCCCGGCTTGTGATTGGTTGACAGCGACGCAACCAATCACAAGCCGGGACGTCACGGGAGGCTGGACTCGCGCGAATTTTAAAATGCGCGCGTGTCCAGCCTCCCGGCTTGTGATTGGTTGACAGCGACGCAACCAATCACAAGCCGGGACGTCACGGGAGGCTGGACTCGCGCGCATTTTAAAATGCGCGCGTGTCCAGCCTCCCGTGACGTCACGGCTTGTGATTGGTTGCGTCGCCCATGTGACTGCGACGCATCCAATCACAAAGCCAGAGCGTAATTTTAAAATACTGAATGACCTGAAATTACGTCACGGCTTGCTGTGATTGGTTGCGTTGCGGTCACATGGGCGGCACGCAACCAATCACAAGCCGGGACTTCACGTAAGGAAAGAAAAGCGCCGGTTCCCTCGGAGAGGTGAGTATAGCAATATTTTTTATTTTAATTCTTTATTTTACACATTAATATGGTTCCCAGGGCCTGAAGGAGAGTTTCCTCTCCTTCAGACCCTGGGAACCATCAGGAATACCGTCCGATACTTGAGTCCCATTGACTTGTATTGGTATCGGGTATCGGATTGGATCCGATACTTTGCCGGTATCGGCCGATACTTTCTGATACCGATACTTTCAAGTATCGGACGGTATCGCTCAACACTACCCATAAGTGATTCAATTTTGGAAATTACGTCCCTCATGGAACTTACCTAGAGGGGTGATGAGCACTTTAAACCAACAGTTGATTCACAGAACTTTATAATGTTGAGCTGTGAAAATGCTAAAATAAATTTTCCACAAATTAGCCCCGCATTTTTTATTTTCTAAAGTGTAGCAGTTTTTACTCATGACTAGTGTTGAGCATTCCGATGCTGCAAGTATCGGGTATCGGCCGATACTTGCTGTATCGGAATTCCGATACCGGGATTCCGATACTCTTGTGGTATCGGGTATCGGGTATCGGAACAACATTAATGTTAAAATGTGTAAAATAGAGAATTAAAATAAAAAATATCGCTATACTCACCTGTCCGACGCAGCCGGGACCTCAGCGCAGGAACCGGCAGCGTTGTTTGTTTAAAATTCCCGCTTTTACATGGTTACGCGAAGTCCCGGCTTGTGATTGGTCAGGGCGGCCATGTTGCCGGGCCGCGGACCAATCACAGCAAGCCGTGACGAAAATACGTCACGGCTTGCTGTGATTGGTCCGCGTCCCGGCAACATGGCCGCCATTAACCAATCACAAGCCGTGACGTCACGGGAGGCTGGAAACGCGCTCATTTTAAAAAGGGCGCGTGTCCAGCCTCCCGTGACGTCACGGCTTGTGATTGGTTGCGTCGCGGTCAACCAATCACAAGCCGGGAGGCTGGACACGCGCCCATTTCAAAATGAGCGCGTCCAGCCTCCCGGCTTGTGATTGGTTGATCGCGGCGCAACCAATCACAAGCCGTGACGTCACGGGAGGCTGGACACGCGCCCATTTCAAAATGAGCGCGTCCAGCCTCCCGGCTTGTGATTGGTTGATCGCGGCGCAACCAATCACAAGCCGTGACGTCACGGGAGGCTGGACACGCGCCCATTTCAAAATGAGCGCGTCCAGCCTCCCGGCTTGTGATTGGTTGATCGCGGCGCAACCAATCACAAGCCGTGACGTCACGGGAGGCTGGACACGCGCCCATTTTAAAATGAGCGCGTGTCCAGCCTCCCGTGACGTCCCGGCTTGTGATTGGTCAGGGCGGCCATATTGCCGGGACGCGGACCAATCACAGCAAGCCGTGACGTAATTTCGTCACGGCTTGCTGTGATTGGTCCGCGTCCCGGCAACATGGCCGACCTGACCAATCACAAGCCGGGAATTCACGTAACCAAGTAATAGCGCGATTTTTAAACAAACAACGCTGCCGGTTCCCTCGCTGAAGTCCCGGCTGCGTCGGACAGGTGAGTATAGCGATATTTTTTATTTTAATTCTTTCTTTTACACATTTATATGGTTCCCAGGGCCTGAAGGAGAGTTTCCTCTCCTTCAGACCCTGGGAACCATCAGGGATACCGTCCGATACATGAGTCCCATTGACTTGTATTGGTATCGGGTATCGGTATCGGATTGGATTCCGATACTGTGACGGTATCGGCCGATACTTTCCGATACCGATACTTTCAAGTATCGGACGGTATCGCTCAACACTACTCATGACTTGATCCACTGGAAAAGGCTCAGAGGTGCCAGCACAGCAGAACCCTTCCTATGAGTCACCCCATTAAACAAATTACGCCTCTCAGGGAATTCATTTGAGAGTGCAGTGATCATATTGACATCACAGGTGTCACAAAATGTCATATCATTGGGCAGTGAGGAAATAATATTTACATTTTTATTACAAAAAATTAGTTTTTGCCCCAGATTCTACATTTTTACACTAGGAAATGGGTAAAAGAGCACTCAAATTTGTCATACAATTTCTGTTGAGCGTGGCAATACCCCATATAGGGCTATTCAGTACTGTTTAGCTGCACAGCAAAAATCAGGAGAGAAAAAAAAAAGCACTTGTGTCTTGGAGAACAGCATTTCATAGAATAGTTTGAGGACTCCCAATACAGAACCCCAAATTGCCAGAAGAGCAGAATCCCTCTTAAGTGACTCAATTTTGTAAATTACAACCCTCTTAGAAACTATCTACTGGTATAGTGAGTATTTTGACTCCATGGGTGTTTTCCAGAAGCAAGCAGCAGTGGATGCTGCTGTGTGAAATTGCAAACTGCCATTGTGCTATGACTGTCAAAGCACATTCACTCGGGTAATGTACAAACCAGAAAGACAAATACCCAAACCAGAAAGATCCCTCTTCAGAATAGGAATATCTCTACTCTGACCCTGGTCTGTCCCTGCCTGATAGTGGAGGTTGACACCCTAAGGTAACATAATGGGGCCCCCACTTGATGGTGGTTTACCCTGAATATTCAGAGAACACCTTCGGCACACGAAACATGACACTTGAGGGTATAATTGAATTGAATCATAGAGTTTTAATTCACAACTGACCAATTAAAGGTCTTTCTTTTCAATCGGTTTATATTGGATCAGGAACTCCTGCGCTTTTTTTCAGATCACTTAGACTAAAAGTACACTTTTCCACCAGGAATCAGATATGCTGAATATTTCTCCCTCTTCCACCGATATTGCAGTGCAAAATTGTGATCAATTCAGACTCAAACAATAAAACTTACACATACCAAGTATGTCTAATCCCCCCGTGTTTATCATCCAATAGAAACATACATTTCACTTGTCGAAAAAGATGTCAACCTTATGATAAGGCACATAAACCAGGGGTCCTTACAGATCCACCACAATCGCTCAGCACTTGAAAAAAATGCACTGCAGACTTTAAAAGAAAACAGATATATTATTATAAAACCCACCCATAAAGGTGGTTCGATCATTATCATGGATAAAACACATTACATCCCAATCATCCAATCACAGTTGAATGGCAGAACCAGCTATAACATTATTATTAGGAACCAGACTTTTGAGAAAGCAAGAGAGATTTGCCACAAAGTGAATCCATATAAGGAATGGTTATATACTCTAAATTAGATCCTATCACTCAAATTTTCCATGTACTCCTCAAAGTGCATAAAAACCTCATGAGACACCCTGATCGCCCCATAGTGGTACTTACAAATTCCTCGGAACATTTTTTTAACTCCACTTCTACCGAATATTCCATCTTATCTAAAAGATACCTCAGATTTTCTGAGTAAAATAAAGGCAATTGGACCTATCCCCCTAACTGTACTCTCATGACACTGAATGTCAATAGCCTTTACACCTGCATTGACCATTGAAGGGGCATTGAGGCAGTGTATTCTATCTTAACCAAACACACTGATTTTTCCTTATAACAAAAGGAGTTCTCCATTAAGGTACTTACTCTTAAATTAACCAAAAAATGTTACATATTCTTGGATCAATATTTCATACAAAAAACAGGTACTGCCATGGGATCTAATGTGGTACTCCCATATGCCAATATTTTCATGGTCCTCTTTGAGGAGGTTTATGTTTATACTCACCCTTTCTTCCAGGAACACTCCATCCATTGGAAGAGATTCATTGATGACATCTTTATGATTTGAGAAGGTGACCGTGAATCATTGATGCAGTTCTTTCAAGATATTAATTTTTTGTACCAAATCTCAACTTTTTCATTCATCACAGCATTGAGTCAATTAATTTCCTTGATAGCTTGATTTCTGTATAACAGAAAGAGGTCCTTGACATAGATCTCTGTGCTAAACTGACTGACAGGTTAGTCTCCTGCACTTCTCAAGTTGTCATCCACAACACGTGAAGAGGTCTCTAACTAAATCAGTTTCATTAAATTCAACTCATAGTAACTGATGTGTAAAAGAAAACTAAATAACTAGAGGAAGTGTGCGACAAATTTACAAAACATGGTTACCCCCGCAACATACTCAAAAGCACCCAAACTCAAATAACACTGGCATCCAGAAATAAGCATAGAATACCTTTTGTCAATACTAATGGATGCATCAATGAACACTGGTCACTGCTCGGGAAGTCATATCCAAATATCCCTAAGTTTAACAATTTTCCCCTCATATGCAATAAAAAACACCAACTTGTAGAATCTTTTAGAAAGGGCAGATCTTGGTTCCAACAAAGCGATTGATCATCAGAGAACTCTTTTCACACAAAAGCGTGGAATGTTCCCCTGCTTACATTGCCTCCAGTGTTTTAATATCACATCTAAGATCAGGAAAACGGTTCCCCAGTAAAGGTAGCTTTACACTAAACAACTTTCCAACGAGAACGACAACCATCCGTGAAGTTGCAGCGTCCTGGTTAGTGATCTCGTTGAGTTTGACACGCAGCAGCGATCTGGATCCCGCTGTTATATCGCTGGTCAGAGCTAGAAGTCCAGAACTTTATTTTGTCGCTAGGTCGGCGTGTATCGTCATGTTTGACAGCAAAAGCAACGATGTCAGCAATGTTTTTACATGGAGCGTGAACAATAAGTGAGTCGCCGTTACGTCACTGGATCGCTCCTGCATCGTTCTGGAGTTGCTGTGTTTGACGTCTCTACAGCGATCAACAGCGACGCTCCAGCGATCTAGTTTAGGTCGGATCGTTGTCTATATCGCTGGAGCGTCGCTTAGTGTAACGGTACTTTAAGGGATTTGTTTACATATGTTAGTTGTCGAGTTCCCACCGCTGCACAGGGGGAATCTCGAGCCACCTCCGCTGCGGTCTCCCATTCTTCTTCAGCCGCAGTGGAGCCTGCTCAGCAGAGGCGTCAGTCCCAGCGTCTGGCTCAGTCAGATACTGTGCACTTGGTTACTGCTGATCTTCCAGGCTCAGCCATTGTAAACAGCAATGTTCAGTGGTGAGCAGACCCTCCTGGGACTAAGTCCTGCTTTTCTTCTACTTAGCATGCCCAAGGGACGACCTCTCATTGGAGGTCGGAGTCACATGCTCAGGTCCTATAGCTGCTCCTATTGGACAACTATGTAAGTCCTGGAGAGCTTCCTCTATAAAAGGTTTGCATGGCCGCACGGCCATGTACTAGAATAATTCAGTATTTGTGGATATATGTCTGTTCTGGTGAAAGCGCCGAATCATTCCCATCCCTACAGTTGTTGAATGCCCGTGAGTGTTGTAGCTATCTAGCGCCAGATAGTGCCATCCAGCACCAGGCACAAAATATGCTGCGTCAATCCTGCAGTGACCGCCTCTGCTAGACTGTACGCACTATGTGTGACTATCTTTAGCATCTCCTGACAATCCGTCAGTGTAGGGTGGGAACTCCTCTTTGATCCCAGCATCTGACTCAGGGCCTCCTCAGGAGCGGGCTTAAAAGCCACTGAGGGTCACAGCGGGATCAACCACCAGTATAGTGGGGGTGAGCTGCAGGGATCCTACTAGTATACAATTGCTGCGCCCTGTGAATGCTAACAGGGCACAGCGTTATCCTTAATCTCGGCGACTCTGTGAAGCAACAGAGTTTACTCCTATACAGACCAGGTGATGGTACCCGTGTCTATTCAGGTGTAGTACCACCATATAGTGCTGACATTTACTAGCAGCAGGTTCCACTCCTGTGCAGTGGACCATGGGCTGCGAATGCACCTATGCTATCTCTATATTTACTCGGTGCATTCCACCAGCCCTAACAACATGTGACTCATCACACATGGTGTGCCTTATGAAATGCCCATGTGGTTTTGGAAATGTTGGTGAGTCTACCCAACATATCCTAGACCGCATCTCTCAACACAAATTGAGTATGCAAAAGAATAATGCTACCCATCCAAGCACACTTTGCCTCTGCAGGACATACTCGAGAGTGTAACAATCCCAAGAAAGGGCGGGGATAGGGTTAACATGTTAAGAGACAGATAAGAGTATTTGATATAGACTTTGCAAGCCTGCGAACCCAGAGGGTTATATAGAGAATATGAGGTCTTCCATTAAGTGATATTCTTGTAAATGTGCTAACTTTGTTTGATTACTCAAAACATTCATAGTTTTGTGAAATGTAATTGATGTTCATTTTATCTTTTTTAAATGTGAATTTGAACCTAGCTACAGTTTTTTATCAGTTCCCCTTTAAAAAATGTTTTTTCCTCCGTTTCTTTCTCTCCTTTCCCCCTCCCATCCTCCTTTTCCATTTTCCCCTTGTCCGTTTTCACTCCACCCCCCCGCTTTTTTCCCCTTCCTCCCATTTTTTTCCTTTTTTTCCCTCTTCCCTTCTTTATTCTCCCAATTACATCACTTTTCCTCTCGATCCAGTTTACCATAATTTTTTCTTCCTTTTTTTCCCCAATATAACTTTACTTAGGTCATCATTTTTTCTTTTTCCCTTTCTTTCTCTCCCTTCCCATTATAGTGCTTTCCATGTCTCAATTTATTTATTAACAACTCTTATTATAACCCTTTATAACAAGAGGGCATCATGTGCTCCCAGTTACGTGTCATTCCTGACTCTTGTTTATCACCCACCCACAGGGCTTGTTTCAATGGTGTTGGCCAGCATAACTCTCACTCTTTTCACCACATCTAGTGCATGCGCACATGCGCCACTACTATCGACAGCTCGGGAATTCTCATTTCTGACAGACCGTCACATGACCCTCTCTTCGATTATGTGCCATATCTTGTAGATTGTGAGCCCTCGCTGACAGGGTTCTCTCTCCTCCTGTACCAGTTGTGACTTGTATTGTTTAAGATTATTGTACTTGTTTTTATTATGTATAACCCTCCTCTCATGTAAAGCACCATGGAATAAATGCCGCTATAATAATAAATAATGATAATAATATTCAGATCCGAAAGTGACGGCAGTGCTGGGCAGGTTTAAAACAAGCATGGAGCTCTCACTATACAGAAGCCACCATTCCAGATAGCAAGCACGCCACATATGCCAGCACACTCTGGGACAGGTAACTTGTTATTACTTTCACAGGGTTCATTTTTATTTTCTTGTTTTCTTTTCTTCTCTTTCCTTCAACTTCCTTTTGTTCAGATACGCAATGGATAATAGATACATGCATAGGATTCTACCATATACTTCCTCCCCTTAAAATCCCTGACTGCACTCCTCCCCTGGGATCTTGTGGGATCACCCGATGTTATGATCCATATAGATAAGAATTGTTTTCTTGTACAGAGCTCTTAGTTGTTCAGACTGAAAATACCTTGTTGCATTAAATTTTAGTTGTAACTTCATTTCCATTTCTTTGGATGTGCTGTATCCCCTGTGAAGATGATTCACACTTACATCAAATGAACTAAATATGTCTTCATATAATTTTACATTCATGTATTGTATATGTTTACGATACTGAAAAACGAATTATGATGTTGATCAAGTTATATAGCATGCTTTTGCTAATTTTCACTTTATTTTTTATTTCTTTGCTCTATACACTACCGTTAAAAAGTTTAGGGTCACTTAGAAATTTCCTTATTTTTGAAAGAAAAGCACAGTTTTTTCCAATGAAGCCAACATTAAATGATTCAGAAATACACTCTACACATTGTTAATGTGATAAATGACTATTCTAGCTGCAAACGTCTAGTTTGTAATGCAATATCTTCATAGGTGTATAGAGGCCCATTTCCAACAACCATCACTCCTGTGTTCTTATGGTACTTTGTGTTTGCTAACTGTGTAAGGCCTCTTTCACACTTTCGTTTTTTACAATCAGTCACAATCCGTCAAAATGTTGAAAAGACGGATCCTGTGCAGATTGTAAAAAAACGGATTCACTGGATCCTATTTTTTTGATGGATCAGTAGCATTTTCCAAGCGATCTGTAGTATCGCTTGGAAAACTGATTGACAGGTTTATGACAAACTTTTTACTATGCAGCATCAATAGTAAAAGATATAATGTTAAAAATAATAATAAAAACCTTTTTTTTATATTCTCACCTTCTGGCGTCGCTCGCAGCCTTCCAGATGCTCACGATGCTCCTGTTCCCAGTAATGCGTTGCGAGACAATGACCTGTGATGACGTAGCGAACTCATGAGGTCATCACAGGTCATTGTCTCACAAGGCATTACTGGGAACGGGAGCATCGCGAGCATCAGGAAGGCTGCCAGGGACGCCGGAAGGTGAGAATAACAAGATTTTGTATTTTTTTTTTTATTATTTTTAACATTATGTCAATAATGTTAGGCAGCATCAATAGTAAAAAGAGAGTGTTTGGTGTCGAGTTCCCGCCTCTGCACAGGGGGGAATCTCGAACCATCTCCGCTGCAGTTTCCCATTCTTCTCCAAGTCGCAGTGGAGTCGGCTCAGCGGAGACGTCGGTCCCAGCGTCTAGCTCAGGCTGATACTGGATGACTGGTTACTACTGCCCTTCCAGGCTCTGTCCTTGTAGCCAGCAATGTTCAGCAATGAGCAGGTTTTTCTGGGACTAAGTCCTGCTTTTCCTCTTCTCAGCATGCCCAAAGGAAGACCTCTCAGTGGAGGTCTGGGGTCACATGCTCAGGTACTGCAGTAGCTCCTATTGATCCTCTAGGAAGGTCCTGAAGTTGCTCAGTTACTGTAGCAGTACTCATTGGTCCTCTAGGAAGGTCCTGAACTTGCTGCAGCTGCGGCCCTGCGCTAGTGTATACTTGAAATCGTGTGTGTGTTGATGTGTGAAAGTTGCTCATTAATCATCCCTCACTTGTGTATGACTCCTTGCATAAGGTGGATGTTTGCTATCTAGCATCCGACAGAGCCATCAGTACTAAACACACGATACAGTGTCAATTGATGTGACCGCTAGTGCGGCGCCATGCGCTATTAGAGCGCTTTCCTATCCCAAGTCTGGGTGGTTAGTGGGGTTCGCCAAAGCAGCACAGCACGCACTCTTGCGCATTTAAATTATATCTTCAGTTACTCTGACACCTCAGTTGCGGTGTCGAGCGCAAGTGGTCTGAACATTCTCTAATCCTGTGTCTTGGGATAGACTCCTGAGACTCCTTGCTTGTGCTCTTGGTGCGGTACCACGGACCTGTGACGCAGTAGAGTTTGCTTCCTTCACACAGGGTGAAGTTAACCCATGTGTGTATCCACATTGTACCGCCATATAGTCCGTCATTACTCAGCAGCAGGTTCCATCTCTGCACTGTGGACCCTGGGCTGCGAACGCACCTTATACCATCTCTCCTATAATTTGGTGCATTCCGATAGCACTAACAGAGAGAGAGCGAGAGAGAATTTCCCTGAAGGGAAATTCTTCCACGCATGCTCAGTTTCAAAAGACAGCATCCATCTCTGGATTCCTGCTATTGACAGTCAGTGATGGATCCTGCGTCCAAAGGCTTCCATTATAGCCAACGACGGACAGCGCAGGATCCGTTGCTGAGCGATTTTCCGATGTACAGAAAAAACATTCCTCTGTGCGTTGTCTCCACCCGACGGACAGCAATTTTACAATGGATCCAGTGCACGACGGATGAAACAGAAGGCCATCCATCACAATCCATCGCTAATACAAGTCTATGAGAAAAAACAGATCCAGCAGAAACATTTGCTGGATATGTTTTTTTCACAAAAAGACGCATTGTGACAGAAAAAGAAAGACGGAAATGTGAAAGAGGCCTAAGAGGGCTAATGGATGGTTAGAATACAATTGAAAACCCTTGTGCAAGTATGTTAGAACAGCTGAAAACAGTTTGGCTGATTAGAGAACCTATAAACCTGACCTTCCTTTGAGCTAGTTGAGAATCTGGAGCATTACATTTGTTGGTTCCATTAAACTCTCAAAATGGCCAGAAAAAAAAACTTTCATGTGAAACTCAACAGTCTATTCTTAAGGCTATTCCATGCGAGAAATTGCCAAGAGACTGAAGATTTCCTACAATGGTGTGTACTACTCACTTCAGATAAAAGCACAAACAGGCTCTAACCAGAGTAGAAAGAGAAGTGGGAGGCCCAGCTGCACAACTGAGCAGCAAGACAAGCACATTAGAGTCTGTAGTTTGATAAATCGACGCTTCAGAGGTCCTCAACTGGCAGCTTCAATAAATAGTACAAGCAAAACGCCAGTGTCAACATCTACAGTGAAGAGGCGACTCCGAGAAGCTGGCCTTCAGGGCAGAGTGTCAAAGAAAAAGCCATATCTGAGACTGGATAATAAAAGGAAAAGATTAATATGGGCAAAAAAACACAGATATTGGTCAGAGGAATATTGGAAAAAAGTGTTATGGACAGACAAATCCAAGTTTGAGGTGTTTGGATCACACAGAAGAACATTTGTGAGACGCAGGACAACTGAAAAGATACTGGAAGAGTGTCTGACGCCATCTGTCAAGCATGGTGGAGGTAATGTGATGGTCTGGGGTTGCTTTGGTGCTGGTAAAGTTGGAGATTTGTACAAGGTAAAAGGGATTTTGAATAAGGACTGCTATCACTCCATTTTGCAATGCCATACCCTGTGGATAGTGCTTGATTGGAGCCAATTTGATCCTATAACAGGACAATGAACCAAAGCTCACATCCAAATTATGAGAGAACTATTAGGGGAATGAGCAAGCAGCTGGTATTCTATCTGTAATGGAGTGGCCAGAGGAGTCACCATATCTCAACCCCCATTGAGCTGTTGTGGGAGCACCTTGACCGTATGGTACGCAAAAAGTGCCAATCAAGCCAAACCAACTTGTGGGAGGGGCTTCTGGAAACATGGGGTGAAATTTCTCCAGATTACCTCAACAAATTAACTGCTAGAATGCCAAAGGTCTACAATGCTGTAATTGCTGCAAAGGTAGCAATCTTTGACGAAAGCAAAGTTTGAAGGAGAAAATTATTATTTCAAATAACAATCTTTTTTTTAAACTTGTCAATGTCTGGGCTAGATTTTCAATTCATTTGGCAACTCATTCGATTAATGAAAGTATGAGTTTTCATGGAAAACACAAAATTGTTCAGGTGACCCTAAACTTTTGAATGGTAGTGTATATAGATATCCTTGATAAAGGCCTATGTGCCGAAATGTTGGTCGGCTGTGAATTACAAATCTTTGGATCAATTCAATTATATCTGAGGTGTCATGTTTGGTGTACTGAAGGTGTCCTTTGAATATTGACTCATATTTCCTTCAGAGCACCCATGTCTATATATGGGAGTGAAAAAAACTCTGACTATTTCTGTGGTTTATTCTCATTAAAGAACCAAAAGAGTTTGCATCACTTAAACACCTGCAGTGCTGCCATCCATATCCCTATGTGAGCTGCAGCCGGCAAATGACCTGAAGCCTTCGGGTGCTCATCCAGGGCCACAACAGTCTTCCAATATCAAATATAGACAAACGAATGGCACTCACCAGGCTAATTTTTCAAACTTTATTGCAGCATCTTCTGCAGGAGAATGGGAACAGGGGTGCGTGAATGACAACGATCGTTTCGCCCACATGTGACCCATGAAGCGCACTTGCCAGAAATGATCGTCATCAATCACGCACCCATGCTCCCATTCTCCCACAGAAGATGCTGCAATAAAGTCTGAAAAATTAGCCTGGTGAGTGCCATTCGTTTGTCTATATTTGATATTTCTATGGTTTACCATGAATATCCTCAGCGGCTCCTAGGATCATTAGAGTAGCAGTCCCCTAAGGAGGAAAAGGGTCCACACACAAAACAACTATAACCAACACAAACTACAGCACAGGGAACTAATCCAACAAAATCTTTCATCAGCAGGAAACACCAGTAGGGAAAGGCATTTAAAGCTGCTCCAGAAAAGTGATAGGACAGGCAAACTAGTAAATAAATAACACCTGTTACACAAAACTTACAGAAACAAAGATAACCAAACTAAAACACTCAAAGAAAACCCGTATCAGTTGGGATTCAGAAGAAAGAGACCCCGACCACAGAACACAGAATCAAGATGTCAAATTCAAATTGTTTGAAAAACAAAGGTAATACATTACTCTTAAAATAGATAGTGCATCTGCAATCCTGCTGATCATATGTAAGATTTTTGGATGTCATCAAGTGCAATGCCATAAAACACTACAATTAAATTAATTAAAAAATGCTTTTGGGATCTCTGCTCTCAGTGATCATACTCAAAGAGTGGTAATAAAAGTTTGCACATCCAATTGGAAGTGTTATATACAGCTCTGGCAAAAATTAAGAGACCACTGCAAAATTTTCAGGTTGTCTGATTTTTCTCTTTATAGTTATATTTTCGAGTAAAATCTAAAATTGCTCTTTTACTCTATAAACTACTGACAACATATCTTCGAATTTCCAAGCACTAATTCCAAGCACTTGGATTATTTCCAAGCATTTATTTTCAGAAAATGAGAACTGGTCAAAATAACAAAAAAATGCAGTGCTTGCAGAACTCATATAATGCTAAGAAAACAAGTTCATAATCATTTAGAAACAAAAATCCTAATGTTTTAACTCAGGAAGAGCTCAAAAATCAATATTTTGTGGAATAACCATGATTTTAATCACAGCTTTCATGCATCTTGGCATGCTTTCTGCCAGTCTTTCACACAGCTTTTGGGCGACCTTATGCCACTCCTGGTTCAAACATTTAAGCAGTTCTTCTTTGTCTGATGGCTTTTGACTATCGATCTTCCTCTTGATTACATTCCAGAGGTTTTCAATAGAGTTCAGGTCTGGAGATTGGGCTGGCCATGACAGGGATTTGATGTGGTGGTCCTTCATCCACACATTGATTGACCTAGCTATGTGGCATGGCACATTTTTCTGCTGGAAAAACCAGCCCTCAGAGTTGGGGAACAATGCCTGAGCAGAAGGAATTAACTGTTTTTTCAGGATAACCTTGCATGCGGCTTGATTCATACATCCTTTGCAAAGATTACCCTGCCCAATTCCAGCCTTGCTGAAGCATCCCAGATCATCACTGATCCTCAACCAAATTTCACAGTGGGTGCAAGACACTGTGGCTTGTACAGCTCTTCAGGTCTCAATCTAACCATTAGACGACCAGGTTTTGGGCAAAGCTGAAAATCAGACTCATCAGAGAATATTACCTTACTCCAGTCCTCTATGGTCCAATCCTTATGGTCTTTGGCAAAGTTCAGCCTGGCTCTCCTTTGCTTCTCATCGATGAAAGGCTTTTTTCTACCTTTACATGAATTGAGCCCTGCCTCTAGGAACCTGTATTTAACTGTTCTTGCCGTGCACTTTACCACAGCTGCCATTTGCCATTTCTTTTGTAGGTCACTTGATGTCATCCTGCGGTTGCTGAGTGACATTTGAATAAGATGATAGTCATCCCAGTCAGGGGAGAGTCGTTTTCACCCTCTGCCGGTCTGTAGCTTTGTTGTCCCCAGTGTCTGTTGCTTGACCTTGTTGTAATGGTCTGACATCTTAGAAATTTTAAGGATGGAGGAAACATGACGCTCACTGTGTCCCTCTGCTAGTAAAGCCAGAATTGAGCCCTTCTTTTCCTCACTCACAACTTTTCTTTTAAACTCCTTTGGCATGGTTAAAAGTTATTTTTTCATTCCTATTACTTTTGGGTTATTACTAGCACTTGTTTTGTCATCCAGCTTGTCCTATTGCAAGAGGATTGTGAACACCACAGCAGGGTTTATTCATTATTCATTAAATAAGATTTGGTTCAGGTGATCACCTAATCAGAAGCACATTAATTAGAATGAGGTTTCCTCTGGTTGGAATTCAACTGACACTGGAATGAAATGGCTGTCAGACATGTAGAGAAGCTGATTTTTATAAAACTGTTCAGTGGTCTCTTAATTTTTGCCAGAGTTTTTGCCTGTCCTTTTATAACCCCAGATGATGTCACATGGTGAGTAAATCACAGTAATGCCACTACCAAGATAGCTATGGTTTTACAGTCATGTGCAAGCAATCTCTGCATTCATACTGGCTGTGCAACAGATGGCAAACATGTGGGGAGGGGATTTAAGTTTAAAATTGAGCACCACCTAATGTTTAAACACCATAGGATCTCTCAATTCAATATTTAAATAAGCTCAAAATACGATATACCACAACACCCCAGTTGTATATTAATCAACGAGGTAGAGAGCCTTTTCTTTAAAATATAAATACTTTATTATACATAGACAGAATTGACATATATAGAAGTCAAGTACCACCCACCAAAATCAGGTACATAGGGAAATAGAACCAGGTATACTAGTAAAAAACAATCAGTATCATAGATGCTTTAAATATATTATTCCAAAGCCATAAATATTTGAACCGTACATATAAATAGAAAAATATTTGGAACAAATGATATAGATGGCCCTTTAAAGAGGGGAGGTAAGCAGGGAGGTAAAAGCTGTCTATATAATATAGAATTAAATCCAAATGTTATTTATAACATATGAAAACCCAGAGAATGAGCTGTCAGTGCAGCGTACAAAATCCGGCTATGAATACTGGCAATATAAAGGTATCAATACTCCCCACTAAACTCAATTCCAATTAGAGCCCTGGACCTTTAACCTGGCGCCCCAGAAAAATATATTTTAATTCTAAGGAACAATTAATGTGACTGGCCCTTTAAAAGGGAAGTAAGCAAGGGGGTAAAAGGCTGCCTAAATAATGTTAGATTAATTTCCAAGTGCTATTTATAGCGCATGAGAACCCAGCAAATGTGCTGTCAGTGCAGCGTACAAATCCAGCTTTGAGTGCTGGCAATATAAGGTGCTCATGATGCCCATAATGCCCACTACACTTACTTCCAACTAGAAACCTGGACCCTTGACCTGGCGCCCCGACGCGCGTTTCGCCTTTCTTCTTCAGGAAGCGTGAATGTTTGCCAAGTAACGAGAACATCCGAGCACCCAAATACTCAGTGAAGTCCGAGTATCACCGAGCATGTTTGCTCATCCTTAATCATTAATATGCCTGAGATAGTACTTAATGTGATTTTAATAGTCATTATAGCCAATAAGTGTCAGGTATTCACATTGCCCCATAAACAGCCTTGAATAACTTTCAGCGATCTGAGTTCCATTGCTGTTCTATGTTGCTAAAGATATCACTAACCTTGAAAGGTTCTTAATATAAAGCTTAAGGATAAATTCCAATCTGCCTAGTACAAACCATCTCTTTTCCCATATGATGGTACAATGAAGATTTTAAAAATAATCGACAACTTTAAGCCTAAGTCATGGCTAATATTAGACTTAATGGCTGACACATCAAGAGTTATGGAAAATGTATCTTCTCTAACTTGAGTAATAAGTTGGGGAGAATCCTTTGAATATGAAGGTAGTTTTATTGCATTTTTTTTAAATCAGTAGAATGTGAGAATTAATTTACTTGTTATAATCGGACACTCATAATCTCTATGAATTTTTGGCAATTCATAAAATAATGTCAGCTTGGAAAATGATTAGTTATAAAACGTTCATCCTTCCTATTAATGGTTTTGCATCTAAATGCATCATTGATTAATATATTAAAATTAGATTCATATTTAGCTTGAAGATAATCAGAAATCTTAACCTAACACTTTGCATCTGATAAAATCTTAGAATCCTCCTCTAAATAATCAGTGGTACTCCGTATCACAAACCCCCTCCCCTTTACCTGGCCATCTGATAACCATATTCATTCACTCATTTGGAGGGTAATAAGAGCTGTTTGCTCATTAGATAACTGCTTGGTTTTGCCTTATTTGTTTAGACTTGATGATACATAACTTTTCACACACTAACGAATAAAGCGTCCCAAGATAATGACATTATCTGTGTTTGGGATAAAAATTGGAAACAGGTCTAACATCCTGATACAGGTATTGATCTTAGTTGCCGTCATTAGTATCTTTAGTAGTAAATTTTATTTTGATCAAAAAATATCTTTATAAAGTTGATTTCCGAACATAAGCATTCAAATTCTAAAAGAGATGAAAATAATTTGAACTTTGCCAAGGACAAAAAAGTAAACCCTTAGTTGAAAGATTAATTTCAGCTTCATTTAAGATATAATTAGAAAGATTGAAGTTTTTTTTAAAATTTGTAGACTTTCTTTGTGGGATTTGGACAATCCTCTATTAATTCTATGAACTCTTTGTTTGCCTCTAATCTTTCTTTGTATTATTGAGTAAATGATAGTGTGTGTAATGGGGCAAAGAAGTGCATAATGGTGTTTCTAATTTGTGTACTGAAACAGGATGGAGAAATCTAGTGTGCTGCAATTCTAAAAAATAAATGTGGTACGAGGTGCTAGTGGGAGAATCAAAGTCAAGTGAATAAAAGGAGTGAGGTGGAGTATTGGATGACCTAAATTTGGATGACAGTGTTTTGACCAAGAGTACTGATGAAATTATCATAAACTGTGAGTTTTGCAGATCTTTAGTGAGCTTTTTCATATTTTATGCTTATTCGCATTGTGAGTACAGTGTCATATAAATAGGATCATCATACTTATGGAGGTAAATCATATTTCTTATATACAGTGTTATATAGATATTGAAATTTACTTGCTAGTAATTCTGCCTACCTAGTCATAAATATGTATATAAATCTGTTGAATTGACAAGCTTTGATACCCCTGATGAAGGCTGGATACAACTGAAAAGCATTGTGTCATCTGCTTTTAATATAGCTATCTTGAACTTTAAGGTGTTTTTAGCCACTTTTTACTCCTATTCCCACGGGAGTGCTGGTTATTCTTTCCTAAAAAATCCTCTTTGTGAACTTAACTGATGTCAAACAAGATGAACACTTGGTTTGCATTATTCATACTGATCATACCTATGTCTAAATGTCCATAGTTGTTAAAAATAATTTGAAATAGTTTGCAGCAACATCTTTTCGAGGATTTATGCTGTATGTATTTATATCTGTAAGATTGTGTCAGTTGTAATTAATGGCCTTAGAGTAATTATGGTATGGTAATTATGGTAATTATGCTGTCATTGTAAATACGGAGTTATTTCTCACTCTTATTTTCTTACTTTTCTTTCTACTCACATATAAAATACACAAGTTTTTTGCATGTTGACAATGGTAAAGTTAATAATTTTAAACTGTGTTTCAGCAAATTGCATGCACCTATTTGTTATCCTTTAATGTGTAACTCTCTACCTTTGCTTTATCCTCTAGATGGTGGCTATATTGAGAAGACAATCCCTTTCCATATGCCCTATTAGCCCGCTGCAACTTCTTCTCTAAGCAAGAATAAAGTGTTAGTCTGGAGTAGAAGATCCTTGTATTCACTACAAGGATGGTCATTCATGACTACAGATGAGCTGACCAATCAGCAAAAGTTCAGGTCCGTATTCACGTCAAATTTTCTGAAATTCATGGTTTTATGGACTTTGAATATTTTGACATTCAATCTGCAAAAAAAAACCTTGATCCTGGATAACATGATTCGGGTTGGTTTTACCATCTCCAGTCATGTGATCGTCAAGAAAAAAAAATCTGATTTACAATTAATTTCTTTCTACTCTGATATGATCTAGCACATGTGAGGAGAGAGAAATGGGGTCTTCTGAGCCCCGCCAGAATCTCCACCATCCCCGGACCCTCCTGCTCCATCCCCTGGCTTTCTGCGTAATCCTCCTGGAAGAAAATAGGCACATGGACAGTGTGCCAACCGAAATCTGCCGGTTGGTACCAAGCAACAATAGGAGATTTTTTCTATTGGCTCATTTTGATCATTATGATAGACCCTATCAAAGTGATAAAAATGAAAAAATAATAAATCAAACCAACCTTGTTAACCCTCTTAGTTAGGTAAAAATATTTTTTTTCTTTTTTTTCATTCTTTGCAGTTAGGGTTAATGTTGGGGCTAAGGTTAGGGTTAGATTTGGGGTTGGGTTTAGGGTTAGGGTTGGATTTAGGGTTAGGGTTGATGAAAGGGTTAGGGATGGGGTTTGGGTTAGGGTTGGCGCTAGGGTTAGGGTTGTATTGGTGTTAGGGTTGTGTTAGGGTTTTGGTTGTGTTGGAGCTACGGTTGTGTTGGAGTTACAGGTGTTGGGGTTAGGGTTGTAGTTAGGGTTGTGTTGTGGTTATGGTTGTGGTTAGGATTGGGATTAGCGTTATGGGTGTGTTGGGGCACAACAGGGGGTCTCCAAACATGACATGGTGCCTGGCATCGATTCCAGCCAATTTTGTATTCAAAAAGTCAAAAGGTACTCCCTTCCTTCTGTGCCCTGCCATGGGTCCAAACAGTGATTTTTCCCCATATACAGGGTATCGGTGTACTCAGGAGAAATCGTACAACAAATTTTATAGTCCATTTTCTCCTGATACTCTTGTGAAAATAAAAAAGTTTGAGTTTAAAGTACAACACAAGCCTTATCGAAGAAATGTTACCACTAATATGAAATAAACTAAACTAAAATATGTCACGAAAAAGCTGTATCAGAATCACTGGAATCCGTTGAAGTCTTTCAGAGCTATAACCTCATAAAATGATAGTGGTCAGAATTGTAAAAATTGGCTTGTTCATTAAAATCAAAATTGGGTCTGTCACTAAGTGGTTAATATATGAATTTATATTTCTCATTCAGTGTCTGCTACAGGCAAATGAATAGCCATAACTAAAGTCAAGTCTAAAAAATATGTCCACTTTTCAACACCAATTATACAGTTTTACAGATTCATGCACATGATTTTAAGAGAGAGACACATCAGATTTCTGTCAAGGATTCCATCATATTTCAAACCTAGGTTTTTGTTCGTATTAGTGCACTCTGAGGCAGACTCCTCAGCCATCCTTAATGCCTTCAGGCCAAGGCTCGTTACAACTTTGAACCTTATAATGTCTAAGGGCAGAGAGAAATAGCTTAAAATAGGATGTCTTAACACTTAAACCTTCTACACATCATCAGCTAAAGATGGTTTTGCTGATTTTTCACATTGACACTCTGATGGTGTGAAGAAGGTTGAAAAGAGAAATTCCATTTCATAATCAAACATTTTTTTTTGCATTTTTATGGCTTTGCCTGTCTTAAAAGTCCTTTAGATGGACTGCGTTAGCGATATGACATGTCGGCACTTGTGTTAATGCATGTGTTGAACGGGCTGCTTTAACGCAATGTGAACCTAGCCTAACACAACTAGAAATAAAGAAAAAAGCTATTTTTGGAATTTTTCAAAATGTTTGTCTATAGGAACCCCAGTTACAGGAAAAACTGCCAGAAAGTGAAAAATCTCAGGCACAGCTTCTGTGGAGATGCTGGAATCCAGCAACTTTGCCATGTCAGAAAATCACCCTACAGTGGTGATCAAAAAGCTGAACAGAAGCATTAGTTTATAAAATGCTTTCATTCGCTATGCAAAACTCAGTGTGCACTATGTTTCTGCAAAATAGATGACGGAAGCTGTAATAAAACATTTCTATCGTCTCCTCGTGGGAGAATTAATTGAATTAAAGGGGTTAGCCACTTCTGGAAACATTTATTTTTTACTTAAATGGATGTATTTGGGGCCAAAATTATGTTTTACAATTCGGTTTCATTGAAAAATTGGTTTTCATTTCAAATTTTGCAGCATTTGCATTTAGAAGCTCATTGTTTTCTTGTGAATTCAGCTTTAAAGTGGTCTTCGGCCATAAATCAGCTGAGAGGAGCTTAGAAAAAGAAAGCTATAAAGGAGTAGCACACTTTCTTGTTAGTAGAAAAGAAAGGAGGTCATACACTGTATCCTGTTAGTACAGCTTTACTCACAAACTGACAGCACTTGTGTCCATAAAATGACTACTGGACAAGCCAAATGGTGCAGAATTTTGGACGAAACAATTACAAAAATATTTTTTTGGCCAAAAAAGGAGAACAATCTTTTTAAGAATGTAGCTAATTTTGCTTCAGGTCATAAAAGTAAATGATTATTTATTGTCAAATAGCGAGATTGCTGCATGCAGATTTATAAAGCTACCACTAAACTCTACAAAAGAACCTTTACCTCACTCCTATGCTCCCGTTAGGTTTCTTGGTTTTAAGAAACCCCTGTCTCCTGGCATTGGCTTGCTTAAAAATTAACAAGCTGTTCTTATCTTACTATTCCAAGATTAAGCCCTGATTCTCTGCTGCTGTTCACATTCTCTGTTATTGGTTGCAGTGTTGACATCACGTCAGTAGTGCTGTAGCCAATAACCATGATGCTCGGAGGGTATGTGCACACGTCAGGATTTCTTGCAGAAATTTCCTGAAGAAAACCAGAAATTTTCTGCAAGAAATCCGCATGTTTCTTTTTGCGTTTTTTCCCATTTTTTTCCCTTTTTTTAGCATTTTGCAAGCGTAATTAGCTTGCAGAATGCTAAAGTTTTCCAAGCAATCTGTAGCATCAATAGTAAAAGATAGAATGTTAAAAATAATAAAAAAAATAAAAAAATGGTTATACTCACCTTCTGCAGACAGCCGATCTCCTCAGTGGCTTCCGTTCCTATAGATGGTGTTTGCAGGACCTTCGATGACGTCGCGGACACGTGACCATGACGTCATCATGGTCATGTGACCGCGACACCATCGCAGGTCCTTCACACACACCAGCTATAGGAACGGAAGCAGCAGCGTGCACCGCTGAGAGGCGGGAAGACTGCGGGGGGCCATCAAAGGTGAGTGTATGACTATTTTTTATTTTAATTCTTTTTTTTTTACCAATTATACGGTGCCCAGTCCGTGGAGGAGAGTCTCCTCCACCCTGGGTACCAACCGCACATGATCTGCTTACTTCCCGCATGGTGGGCATAGCCACATGCGGAAAGTAAGGAGATCAATGCATTCCTAGGTGTGCGGAATCTCCGCAATTCCGCAAATTTTTTCGCGGAAAAAAATGCAACATTTGCACAAGATATGTGGAATACACTGAAAATAATGGGAGGCATATGTAAGCGGTTTTTTTTGCATTTTTATCACATTTTTATAGCGAAAAAACGCGAAAAAAACGCGAAAAATACTGAACGTGTGCACATGGCCTGAGTGTCTCATGCTGTCAATTCATGCGAGCCTCTGAGCTCCATTATTTGCTGCAGCACTATCAATGTGACAATAATGGGCATAGGGAACAGCAGGGGAGATTCAGTGCTTGACATGGGTTGGAAAGAAACTAACAGTTTTTTTTCCAGAAAAAGAGCTGCAGCAGGGAAAAAGTTTTTTTTTGTTCAAACCAGGAAATACTCTTTAAGTTTTCAGTCATTCCTTAAATGTTCATATCTTTGTCAAATACTGACCTAATTTCTTCCCAATGCCAAGCGCCAATACTCTTACTCTGCAAGCAGTGAAGACAATAGAGGGGCTAGTGACACTATTGCTCAGTCTGCCATTCATTAAAAGGAGAGTTAGTCTCTGCTGCAGGATGTCGCCTATGTCATACAGTCAGATTATGTATATCAGATACATAGAAAGAACTGTCTGACATTGCTAATTGTTGAATCCATGATTATTACATATTGAAATGAGTACAGAAAGCTAGACATAACCCCTTAGTGACAGAGCCAAGTTTTAAAAATCTGACCAGTGTCACTTTATATGGTAATAACTCTGGAACGCTTCGAAAAATTCCAGTGATTTTGAGAATGTTTTTTTCATGACACATTCTACTTTATGGTAATGGTAAATTTAGTTTGATATGTTTTGTGTTTATTTATAAAAAATATCAGAAATTTGACAAAAAAATAAAAAAATCTTTGAATGATCATCTCTTTAAGGCTACCGTCACACTATCAGTATGTGGTCAGTATTTTACTTCAGTATTTGTAAGCGAAAACCAGGAGTGGAACAACCAGAGGGGAAAGCTATAATAGAAATACGTCACCAAGTCTGTATTTTTGACCCACTCCTGGTTTTGGCAAACAAATACTGATGTGAAAAACTGACCAAATACTGATAGTGTGACCGTAGCCTAATCCAGATAGTCATACCACAGAAAATGATTAATAAATAACATTTCCCTCACGTCTACTTTACATCTGCACCATTTGTAAAATGTTATTTTATTTTGTTAGCTTTTTAGGATGCTTAAAAATGTAGCAGCAATTTTTAATTTTTTCAAGGAAATTCGCAAAATTATTTTATTTAGGGACCTATCCAGGTTTGAAGTGACTTTTAGGAGTCCTATATATTGGAAAAAGCCCAAAAGTGACACCATTTTAAAAACGGCACCCTTCAGGTGATTTTCAGGAATTAATGCAAAGTGACATGAGAGGAATTAAAAAGTCCTTTTTTACCACCTAAATGTCGCTGACTTTTGAACAGGCCGCTATAGCCGGCAGACTCTAAGGCCGCTATTTGGCTGTGAATTGACATGGCAAATGTCAGGACCACACAATCATGATCTCAGGGTGTCAATGGGGATAAAGAGGAAGCCCTGACACTCTGTTAACCATTTATATGATGTAGTCTTTATTGACAGCAGCATCTAAGGGGTTAAGCAGATATGGACAGTGCCAACACTGATCGTGTCTTATGCATCGATTGTCAGCTGTCGTGTACAGCCGACAGCTTCTGGATTGTCACTTGCATGGGGATGTTAGTCTCTTATATCTCAGGTCAGTTAAAAGATGTATTGACGGTCATTAAGGGGCTGAATCCATGATTATTACATATTGAAATGAGCACAGAAAACTAGACATAAAGAAGAATGAGCAGAGTCTATGAATAATGGAACAGAAAAAAACTAGGACTAATGAAAACAAGGTGAAGCGCATAAGCGCCACCCCCCCTTCCCCGTGAGGCATTGAAAGTAAAGAAGTAACATAAAGTCCACATTATCCAAAAGAAACAATCAAAATATGTGTGAATTGCACAGTGACTACAAAAAGTGGGGATTTAAATTAAAATTTAAATATAAATCTGAATGAAAAGAAATAAACAAGGATGAGTTGGCCAAATAAGTCAGAATCCTATTGCCACGCACAATGGCTTTCTCAGGGGACTAATTTATTTATCTGTATTCTTATATTTTCTGTATAAAATCTGATTTTGTTGTAATGTGTAATGTGTTTGGTGATTCTTTAGTTCAGGTTATTTACAAATCTTGCATTCTCAGTATTGTTATATCTTTCCCCAAGTGTTATAGCCTTCTTTACGGCTAGATAGCTAAATTGCCTGACAACAATGTCACAGTAAAATGTCAGATAGATGTTAAAGGGCTGAGTCCTAATGTAAGACTTGTACATTGACATAACGCTTTTCATAAGACAGAATAAATCATTAGACTCTGTACAGTGCAAGGGAAATATAACCACAGTTCTAGACGTGTTTTATTTTCACATAAAGAACATTTCGAGCAGCTGCTGGAACAGAGAAGTCAATCCATGAGGTTTTTGAACATTACGAGGAGCATCATAAACAGTGCAGTAGTAATACACAGATCATTGTATTAGCAAATGTGTGTGGGATGTCTTTTATTTCAACGATACTTTGCTTGCATTTAAAGAACTTTAAAGATGGCATTGCTACCTTCATGTCAGCTTTTCATGCATACCCTTGTTAAAGCGATAATGAGAAAATTCCGGAACTTGTGTTTTATGCTTGGGTGCATTATTCCAGTGACAGCATCCATTATATAAATAGTATAAATAGCTGTCAAATGACTGATTTAAAATACTTAAGAGTGCTTCACAGATTCACATATAAGTAAATGTAGATATTGGTTTCTCAAACGTTACAGTGAAAGGTTTATACAGTATTCCAAGATGATAGTGCAAATTTTGGAAATGTATCATTAGTGTTGTTGATAAAAGAATAAGGGAAAGCAAAAATGGTACAAACTGCAAATAAAATGAAAACTTTGTGTCTTTCATGGTGTGAGGTAATCCACATTGGTTTTTGAGACACATTTTTAATCCCCATTTCAGGTATTGAGGTAATTAAAGTAGTGGCTGTTGATTCAACCACTGTAGGCCCCGTGGTGGGAAAGCATGCGGAATTGAATTGATTCCCCTTCTTAGGTGCATTCACATTGCGTTTTCCTCCATGATCAGTAGTCCTGTCTTGTCATATGTTCGAACTCCCCGCACAACGTGATTCAGGTCTATGCGCCGACGAGGCCATAGAATATAATGGTGCTCTGATGTGCATAATTTTCTGGCGTAAATGCCTAGTGGAGGTATATACTCAGACACAGGAGTGTCCACCTCCATTAGTCGTCTAAGCCTGAAAAAATGATGCACGTTGGAGCACATATTGACTCTGACCACACCATTAGTCTATGTCTCCGTCAGCGCATATACCTAAAGCATGTTTTATGGGTGGTTCGGACGTAAGCCCCAATGAGACTACTGAGAGTAGGGCAGAGCACAATGTAAGAGGGGCCTTACATAGTCATAACAATTAGTTCCATGATTAGACTTTAATTCTGATATGCGTTATACTGTAAAAGTGGTTGCTACACTTTTGTATTAGATGGTTTTTCATGTCCATGATAGTGTTCCTGTAATATCTCTTGTTGTAGGTGAGTAAGAGTGTGATACCCATGGTGGGATAGATTATGAGTTATCGCAAATCCCTATATGTAGAGAATAGTTTAGAGGTTTACATTACAACCTGTAGTTCTGTGGTATTGGTTGTGGTCAAAGCCAGGAATGTTTGCTTGATTTTTAATTTATTTTGCTTAAATAGAATTTTTACTTTATATGATTAGGAAAATTACCTGTTTTTTGTATTTTGTGTAAATGTAGCCACCAATAGAGGGATGTAGCCACAATTATATAGTTATACAGTATAGTTATATAGTTCCCATTGAACTTACTCTGTATTCAGGACATTACTAGTTGCATGAAAAAAAATAAATGACAAATTATCTCTGACATAGATTTATCAACACATCCAAAACACACATCATTAAAGCACCACTCCAGCATTTTCTTTTTTATTTCAGTTTTGGAATAGTACTACTAATCTAAGTTCCCTGCCCTTAGTCTTATACTCATCTTATCCTCATCTGTTCTCAGCTCTGCTCTTGTCAGTCTTCTGCATGTTGTGATCTGCCAGATCACTATAGTATTTGCAGGGAAATCTCAGAAGTCACAACTCAATATACTGCACAAGTAAGTCTATGAAAGCCAGAACCAGGTCAAAACGAAGCTTTTGTAAGGGGGTGTGCAGGCAGCTGGTTTGAGCCCTGCATTCCTGTGCATGCCTACCTAGTGAAACTGGGTGCTTTTTGTGTTTGCTGTGTGCCCTGTGTTGTTTATGATATTTGACACTGTTTAATATGATTATACAAAAAGGTTGCCCTCTATTGTGCCAAAGCATGTCTATTATGAAATACATGAAATATGAATAGCAAAATGGCTTTTGAACATTAGAAAAATATTTGAGAGACGCTTTGCACAGAATTTGATATAATCAAATAGTGTGAGCCCATCAACCATCGTCAAGGTGGTCTCATTAAACTGATGGGTCCCTGACCTCCCTGTCCAAATGTGAACACTTACCGAAGGCCAATGTCTGTATGCCTGGGTGAATGTGGACACCTCTGTCAGCAAAGCCTAGATATGGGTTGGCCTGTGTTGAGGACTGGTTTCAGTCAGAGTGGTGACAGTTGAGAAAGGGGAGGAGCCAGTGTAGTGGCAGGGAGAGTGTATTCCTGAGGTAATTTTCAGTTAGTGGGAGGAGCAAAAGCTGTGTGAGGATAATTGTTCTAGAAGGAGTTGTGACAGAAAGCTGAACAGAGAAACAGTGTAGAGTTATAGTTGAGAGAGGCAGATAAAGCACTGAGGGAAGCAGGTCTGGAGATGTTAGATCTTGAAGCATGTGAAAAGTGAGGCAGTCTGGAAGGGTCGGTGGCTTGTCTGTGTGTTACCTCCTGTGATGTCCGGGACTTAAGGTCCGAACAGGAATTGCAGAGGCAACCTGATTTTTCGCCCAGGATGGGGAAAGTGGACAGGGAGCACCTAGTATCAGAAAGCTGGAATTCCCAGGGGACTGCGGGTCTGGAAGCCACGGTGCTAGAAGATGAGCTGAAGGAAAAGACCAGGGAAAGTGCAGAGGAAAAGTTCTTATGTCTTTTGAAGATTGTTGGATTAAATCTGTTATAAAGATGCACGAATTGAGTAAAGTTCTATTGAAAATGAATCGGGACTTTGATAACATTTGTGTGTGTCTGCGATGGATTGGAGCCCTGTATGCTGTGAAGGATTCTGACTGTTTCCCTTGGGAAAATAAAATATTCTGGGCTACGCAACGTGACGCCCGCAGAGCATTCCATCAAAGTCTGCATTTCAAAACGTCACTACTTCACTTCCAAGCCCCGGGATGTGCCCAAACAGTAGTTTACCCCCACATATGGGGTATCAGGGTACTCAGGAGAAGCTGGACAACAACTCTTGGGGTCAAATTTCTCCTGATACCCTTGGGAAAATAAAAAATTCTGGTCTAAAAAAATTATTTTTGAGGAAAGAAAACGTATTTATTATTTTCACGGCTCTGCGTTATAAACTTCTGTGAAGCACTTGGGGGTTCAAAGTGCTCACCACACATCTTGAAAAGTTCCTTTGGGGGTCTAGTTTCCAAAATGGGGTCACTTGTAGGGGGTTTCTACTGTTTAGGCACATCAGGGGCTCTGCAAACGCAATGTGATGCCCGCAGAGCATTCCATCAAAGTCTGCATTTCAAAATGTCACTACTTCCCTTCCGAACCCCGACGTGTGCCCAAACAGTAGTTTACCCACACATATGGGGTATCAGCATACTCAGGAGAAACTGGACAACAACTTTTGGGGGCAAATTGCTCCTGTTACCCTTGGGAAAACAAAAAATTGCGGGCTAAAAAATCATGTTTGAGAAAAGAAAAATTATTTTTTATTTTCATGGCTCTGCGTTATAAACTTCTGTGAAGCACTTGGGGGTTCAAAGTGCTCACCACACATCTAGATTAGTTCCTTGGGAGGTCTAGTTTCCAAAATGGGGTCACTTATGGGGAAGCTCCAAAGTTTAGGCACACAGGGGCTCTCCAAACGCGACATGGTGTCCGCTAATGATTGGAGCCAATTTTCCATTCAAAAAGCCAAATGGCGTGCCTTCCTGTCATGTTCCCAATGGCAGGGAATTTAACAAATAACATGGGCAAAAACAGGACGAGCTCTAGGGTGATGGAACCTGAGCTGACCGCGATCCTGAACCTCAACACTCAACTAACAGTAGCCGGGGAGCGTTCCTGGGGGGACTCTAGACGCCTCGCGCCAGCCGGAGATCTAGCTTCCCCTATCAGAAGAATCACAGACCTATCTTGCCTCCAGAGAAATATTCCCACAGAAATAGCAGCCCCCCACATATAATGACGGTGAAATGAGAGGAAGGCACAAACGTAGTTATGAAAATAGATTCAGCAAAATGAGGCCCGCTTTAAGCTAGATAGCAGAGGATACAAAAGGTGCACTGCGCGGTCAGCTTAAAAACCCTTCAAAATACCATCCTGAAATTACTTGAACTCATGTGCCAACTCATGGTACATGAGTGGTAATTTCATCCCACCAGAGCAACCAGTAGCAGAGAATTACATATCTGCAAGCTGGACTAAAAACATGAAAGCAAACATGAAACAGGGAAATCAGAACTTAGCTTGTCTTGAAGGCTTTAGGAGCAGGTAACAGAGACACACTGATACATTGATAGCCGGCAAGGGAATGACAGGAAAGCCAGGTTAAATAGGAAACACCCAGCCTCTGATGGACAGGTGGAAACCAGAGACCGCCACCCACCAAAGTCACCCAGTACCAGTTGTAACCACCAGAGGGAGCCCAAAAACAGAATCCACAACACCTTCCCTTCCGAGCCCTGCCGTGCGCCTAAACAGTGGTTTACCCCCACATATGGGGTATCATCGTACTCAAGACAAACTGGACAACAATATTTGGGGTCCAATTTCTCCTGTTACCCTTGGGAAAATAAAAAAATTTCGGGCTAAAAAAGTCATTTTTGAGAAAAGAAAAATTATTTTTTATTTTCACGGCTCTGCGTTATAAACTTCCGTGAAGCACCTGGGGGTTTAAAGTGCTCACTATGCATCTAGATAAGTTCCTTGGGGCGTCTAGTTTCCAAAATGGGGTCACTTGTGGGGGAGCTCCAATGATTAGGCACACAGGGGCTCTCCAAACGCGACATGGTGTCCGCTAACGATGGAGATAATTTTTCATTCAAAAAGTCAAATGGCGCTCCTTCCCTTCCGAGCCTTACCATGTGCCCAAACAGTGGTTTACCCCCACATGTGAGGTATCGGTGTACTCAGGAGAAATTGCCCAACAAAGTTTAAGATCCATTTTATCCTGTTGCCCATGTGAAAATGAAAAAATTGAGGCTAAAAAAAATTTTTTGTGAAAAAAAGTACTTTTTCATTTTTACGGATCAATTTGTGAAGCACCTGGGAGTTTAAAGTGCTCACTATGCATCTAGATAAGTTCCTTGGGGCGTCTGGTTTCCAAAATGGGGTCACTTGTGGGGGAGCTCTAATGTTTAGGCACACAGGGGCTATCCAAACGCGACATTGTGTCCACTAAAGATTGGAGCCAATTTTTCATTCAAAAAGTCAAATGGCGCTCCTTCCCTTCCGAGCCCTGCCATGCACAGAAACAGTGGTTTACCCCCACATATGAGGTATCAGCGTACTCAGGACAAATTGGACAACAACATTCATTGTCCAGTTTCTCCTTTTACCCTTGGGAAAATAAAAAAATTGTTGCTAAAAATCATTTTTGTGAGTAAAAAGTTAAATGTTCATTTTTTTCCTTCCATGTTGCTTCTGCTGCTGACACCTGAAGGGTTAATAAACTTTTTGAATGTGGTCTTGAGCACCTTGAGGGGTGCAGTTTTTAGAATGGTGTCACTTTTGGGTATTTTCAGCCATATAGAACCCTCAAACTGACTTCAAATGTGAGGTGGTCCCTAAAAAAATGGTTTTGTAAATTTTGTTGTAAAAATGAGAAATCACTGATCAAATTTAAACCCTTATAACTTCCTAGCAAAAAAAAAATTTGTTTCCAAAATTGTGCTGATGTAAAGTAGACATGTGGGAAATGTTATTTATTAACTATTTTGTGTCACATAACTCTCTGGTTTAACAGAATAAAAATTCAAAATGTGAAAATTGTGAAATTTTCAAAATTTTCGCCAAATTTCAATTTTTTTCACAAAAAACGGAGAAATTATCGACCAAAATTTACCACTAACATGAAGCCCAATATGTCACGAAAAAACAATCTCAGAATCGCTAGGATCCGTTGAAGCATTCCTGAGTTATTACCTCATAAAGGGACACTGGTCAGAATTGCAAAAAATGGCCAGGTCATTAAGGTCAAAATAGGCTGGGTCATGAAGGGGTCAATGTGTTCTGTGGTTTTACATTGGATTGCAGGTAAATTGTATGCATTAACTTGATTGCAAAAACCTCCAGTAGAAAATATATCCATAAAAAATTTCATTTGACAAAACAAATTCAGAGGAAAAAACAATCTGCAAAGTTTTTTATACATTGCAGCATTCCACAGTTTTATATAGGACTGCAAGTAAATATAATGCATTTTCTCGATAACTACAGTATGTGGCATCAGAGAGTGAAATGACATATTCAGCTCTACTTCATCTGCTGTCATAACCTTACTACGCACAGCGATAATGTCATTGTTTTTTACTGTAAGAGATAACTTGATAACCTATTATGATTATATTTGTATCAGATTGTTTGAATTGTTTTCATTGCACAGAGTATTGTTCTATTATTCAGATCAGACTTCATTGTTGACTTACTTTAACCTCTTTGTCATGTGTTTTGTCTCTATTTTTGGAGCAAAATTTCACTTTGTGAAATAGAACTTTGAAAAATTGACTTGTATCTACTTTTACCATTTTATATGTATAAAACCTCCCAATTCTCCAAGGATGGTAGATGTCGGGGAGAGAAAGATTGAGCAACTGGACTTGCCATGCCTAATCATTTTATTCTCAAGGGAGAATGAGTTACTGGCAGATGGGTCTGTTAGTAGCATTCTCTTCTCCCCTTATTCAGCACAAATACTTACTTGGCCAACATGAGTGTGTATTTCCATGAGGGTAAAGCAAACAATAACTATCAGCATTCATCCATCAGGTATTTAGTGTTTTGGTGTGTCTAAAGTCTATCTAAATATTTTTTACTTCTTTTGTTTTAATCTGTAGATAGAACTTTCTTATGGTGCCAATATGGATCCAATGTGTTTTAGTTCAACCTCATTATAGGAACAAATATAGAAATAAAGTTCTCATCAATCATTATGTACTATAAATTAAGTTGGCTTAATTGGATATTCTCAAGTTATTAAATTAGTTTAATCAGCAAAACAACATGGAAATAAGCAAGTTTGCAATTGACTTGTTTTTTCTATCTGCTGACATTCTCATGCAATGAGAGCTTTTATCTTTCACAGTATACAGCTGGTTTTCTTAGAGCTTGGTCACTAGCACCTGAAAAGACCCTGGCCAAGAGTGCACAGTAGATATATTTTAGGAAAAGGGTAAACTCCTAACATACCAGTCACCTTTCTCCAGCCCTTTGATTTGTATACAGCAGCTATCTGCTCACCTCCCTATTCCTCCTTCCAAGGTCTTGACAAACTGGAGTTACAAATCTTGCAATATCACCAGTGTTCAGCATCTGCATAATCTAAAACAGTATTCCTAATCACCTCTCCTAGGCCATGTGCACACGTTCAGTATTTTTCGTGTTTTTTTTCGCGTTTTTTCGCAATAAAAACGTGATAAAAACGTGAAAAAACGCTTACATATGCCTCCTATTATTTACAGTGTATTCCGCATTTCTTGTGCAAATGTTGCATTTTTTTCCACGAAAAAATTGCATCGCGGAAAAAAAGCAACATGTTCATTAAATTTGTGGAATTGCGGGGATTCCGCACACCTAGGAATGCATTGATCTGCTTACTTTCCGCATGTGGCTGTGCCCACCATGCGGGAAGTAAGCAGATCATGTGCGGTCGGTACCCAGGGTGGAGGAGAGGAGACTCTCCTCCATGGACTGGGCACCATTTAATTGGTAAAAAAAAAGAATTAAATTAAAAATAGTCATATACTCACCCTCTGATGGCCCTGGAGTCTTCCCGCCTCTCATCGGTGCACGCTGCCGCTTCCGTTCCTATAGATGATGTGTGTGAAAGACCTGCGATGATGTCGCGGTCTTGTGATTGGTCGCGTGACCGCTCATGTGACCGCTCACGTGACCACGACGTCATCGAAGGTCCTGCACACACACACCATCTATAGGAACGGACGCCGCTGAGGAGATCGGCTGTCTGCAGGTGAGTATAACCATTTTTTTTACTTTTTAAATTATTTTTAAACATTCTATCTTTTACTATTGATGCTGCATAGGCAGCATCTATAGTAAAAAGTTGGTCATACTTGTCAAACACTATGTTTGACAAGTGTGACCAACCTGTCAGTCAGTTTTCCAAGCGATGCTACAGATCGCTTGGAAAACTTTAGCATTCTGCAAGCTAATTTCGCTTGCAAAATGCTAACAAAAACGCGAAAAAAACGGGAAAAAAATGCAAAAACAAATGCGGATTTCTTGCAGAAAATTTCCGGTTTTCTTCAGGAAATTTCTGCAAGAAATCTTGACGTGTGCACATACCCTACGCTGTCTGTTCAAATACCCTGTTATCTCTGCATGTAAATATTGTGATAGCAGTACAGACTCCAGAACAAACCACTGATAGCTTAATGTGTTACACCAAAACTTGTGCTGATCTTCATAGTTTTATATCTTTGCAATTTTTACCAGTTATGATAATTTGCTGATCTGAGTTGGAGAAGGAAGTGACATGTGAGTGCCTTTGTGGTGGTGTGAAACCAGTGTAACTAGAAGACTCAAAAAAGATGAATGTATACTTTTTTATAAATCATACTGGTAACCATCATTATTACAGTGCTGACTGGTAGCACTGTGTATGGTGGCAGTGTTTACTGACACACTCTAAGGCTAGAACTTTTATTGGGTATCCTCAGGTGCTGTTTATGGTGCTCATCAAGCATTATTAGTGGGGTCACTCATGAGTAAGACTGCCTAGTGCAGTCGAAACGCGTCAACTGGGTCATGTCGACCATGTACATTTTTCTTTTGTATGCACTATAATTTCTTTTGAAAAAGAAAAAGAAAAGGAAAATCCAGTCCTATTGAGCAGGACTCCAATTTTTTCTATTTTCCTACACATTCAGACACCTTGTTGTAGCTGGATGTTTTGATAGCACTCAGGAAGAGTAGAGTTGAGTAAGCAATCGGGCACCTTGTTGTAGTAGAACTGAATGTGCAGATAGCACTCAGAAACAGGAGAACAGAGTAGACAATCACTTTGTAGTATGAGATCTGAGTAGATAGGCTCTTAGTAGTAGCAGAATTGAAGAAGAAGCATGGCATGAGTCCTGGAGTAGTATGGACATTCAAATAGAATTTTTAGAACTATCTGAGCTGGCTTTAAAATTTAAGGTTACAGTAAGGAACCTGATGCACACTAGCAATGTGGGAGTCAGCCATAGGGGTGGAGGAAGAAAAATCTGATGCTGGGTAAGGTGAGTACAAATCAACACTGTTTCCTTGCAGAGTTGGGGAACCAAATTGGCTTGTATCTCCTTTAGATACTCCGGTTTCCACCCACATTAAAAAAAAAATTGATAGGTTAATATAATAAGGTTAAGATTGTAAAAATAAACTGTTAGCCTCCATCGGAGAAACATTGATGTGATTTGTTACAATCTCTGTGTAGAAGATACAAATAATATTGCTATGACTAATAACATGGCAGAAAGACAGAAAAGAGCTGATGAGCTGGATCCTAGAAACCCTTAGTTTAGATGAGCAATTCTTATGCAACGTAGCAGGTGGTGTTGGAGCAGTTGGATGGTTGAGAGGAGGTGAAGTGTTGTCGAAGAGAGATGCTGAATTGATGTAGTACACCTGGGACATCGGTGACAGATGTAGCAGAGCTTGGATAGCAATGACTTATTTAACAGAGCTACAACATCCTTTTCGGAATAGCAGAGCTGGAGTTGGACAATGCTAGAACAAAGATTATGGGAGCAGCAAAATTGTAATAGAGGAGTGGAACCGATTCAGAGGGGCTAAGTTTGCAGTTGTGGTATAACATAGCAGTAGTAACATCAACTATCTGAATACAGTGGTTTGCCAGGTTTATATTACTCAGAAACATGACGCAGAAGCATGTCAGGACAGAATTTAATGCACAGAAGAACAGACAAGATAGAGGGTATACAGCAATCGCCGCTGGAGTCAGCAAAGGTGAGTATGAGTGTGTTTTATCATGTTTAGCTATAAATTATTTTATTATGGCTGTGTGTGGCACAGGTCCATGAAGTCCAAAATGTACTATGGGCCTTACTGTGCCTCTAATTATATAGAATGACACATTTTTTTCTTTTACTTTATTTTTTTGTTTCTTTACAATTGTCTATCACAAGCTGAGTAAAGATATTCTCCCTTAGAAGCATTGATTCCAGATTTATGTTAAAGAACCTAACTAAGTGCCTATGGGTCTGTAACATTGTGTGCATGGAACCCTAAGAAGTTGCAAATTGTATTGCCTTATAGTTAATGACATCACAAAGATAATAGATAATGTACTGAAAA
Organism: Ranitomeya variabilis; assembly: GCF_051348905.1. NCBI lineage: Eukaryota > Metazoa > Chordata > Amphibia > Anura > Dendrobatidae > Ranitomeya > Ranitomeya variabilis. Next base: position 1,074,161,707 of record NC_135232.1, on the reverse strand, counting down.
AGAATGTGCTCTAAATGGCAATTCTTTGCTGGTACTATTTTTTACCCGATTTAAGAATCATCTGCTGATATCCTGTTCAGGTCGGATACTGTGGGACTGATAGGCAATGCATTTCTTTGAACTAGGAGTATAAGTAATCAGTGCATTCAACCAAACCAAAAAAAGAAAGAACAAAATGAGATGGAGCATAGAAAAGGTGAAAGAGAAGACTGCACAGACACCATTGTGCTGAACACTGTGGTTATAGGTAACGTTACAAAGTAGATAGAATTTCATTGGATTTTCTTGAGTAAACTTATAATACTCAAATATTTATCAGTTATTCCAGTGTAAAGGACATGGCTTTCTTCTGCAATGAGTCATAAGATATACAGTTTATTTTTTAAAACACTGATATCTTCATATAATGTGGAATTGGAAATGTAATAGTGTAATTAATTTTATCTGTACTGAAATGAAAATTGAAAATAACATGAATAGTGATAAAAATGTTAATTGAAAGAAGCAAAAACATATTCAATTGAGTACTGACCTCCTTCACCAAGACTTCAGTAGAAACATAAATTGCTGTTGTATTTCTTGGAACAAAAAAAGAGTTTTTAATAATTCTAGATGCAGGCAAAATGAATATTTCATATGAATCTATGATGAAGAATTCTAGTAATAATTCTGCCAATCAGAATGTTTTGGCATTCATGAACACAACCATGAAGTCATAGTAAGAGCAAGGTGGGCATAGAGATAGATAGATAGATAGATAGATAGATAGATAGATAGATAGATAGATAGATAGATAGATAGATAGATAGATGACCCATTCTTGTCTTTGTTTGTCAACTCACTTTTTAATGATTCTCCACAGGTTCTCAATGGGAGTAAGATCTGGGAAGATTGTCAACAGAACTATAACATTGCTGAGCCCCAATGGGCTAATGAATCATTTTTTATTTTTTTTTCAATGGACTGCTGCTTTTGTATGTTTAGCTATCAGGAGGATTAGTTATCACCTGGAAGATTTGCTCAACCTTTCTTTTTGATTGCTTGTGCTGATTCTTTTTTTCTTTGTCTAGATAGATAGATAGATAGATAGAGAAAGGATATTACAGCAGCACAACAAATACAAAAAGAGCAGAAAAAGAGAAAATTGGGTGCAAAGCCCCCCAGGCATAGGCCAAACCTCAATTACAGGAATCCAAAAAGGGAGGCAGCACAGCATCAGTAGTGGAAAAAACAGGAGCTACTTTTATTAGCCCATCTCAGCAACGTTTCGGTTCTAGTGGATGTGAACCTTTTTGAAGCTTGAAGCTTGATGGTGTGCTGCCTCCATTTTTTGGGTTCATAGATAGATAGATAGATAGATAGATAGATAGATAGATAGATAGACTGATGATGAAACATTCTTTTTTTGTTTATTCACTCATATTTTAAAGATTGTCCACAAGTTTTCAAACGATTAAGATCTGGAAAGTTTCATGGCCATGGACTAAAAATTTCAATATTTAGTTCACCAAGCCACTTATTTATCACCTTGACCTTGTGACATGGTCTTCATCATGCTGTAACTTTCTCCTGCATTGTTGGAAGATGTTCTTTGAGGATGTTTAGCTACCACTATGTATTTATGTGAATATGCAGGGATGCCTTGACCTAGTTGGGCCTGGAAGTCCCGTCCTAGAGTGGGTGTCGTAATGTCGAATTCCATGTCATCTTAATATTGCTGTTACTGCACAATGGGCATACGCAAAAACATCCAAGGACTAGGACCTGTACGTCTTTGAACATGCGCATTGTAAGGTAGTGGCAACAAACTTAAAGCGTACACTTAAGGCTGGAGACAACATTACAATGTACACTTTAGGTCAGGACTTCGGGCAAAGACTAAACTCCTGTCCTTTCTGCACATGCAAACGGACGTCCCAGGGTTAGTCTTTACTGGAAATCCTGGCTTAGAGTGCTCATTATAAGGTTGCGGTGCTTGTCGTAATGTCACTATTGTGCTGTGACCTTGCAAGCCACATGTGCAAAAGCATTGTGGGCCTAGTTGCTCACTCTAGACTTGGGTGTCTCTGCACATGTGCTTTGTAAGGTAGCAGCAACAACCTTTTGACATGCACTCTAGGCTGGTTCTTCTGGGTAAGACAATGCCTGAAACATTCCTGTGCATGTGTAGAGACGTGCCAGGCCTTGTCACGTCTGGATGTCTCAGCCTGGTGTAAAGAGTTCTGGAGTTTCAATGTGCAGTTGCGTCAAGAGGCTCTGTGACCCGTAGCAAGAACAGTGAGCAGCATAAGTGGCCAAAGAGAAGATCAGTGAGGTGAGCATTACTTTTTTAAATTTTATTTTCCAAATCTCTCATTTATTTTACCCTGGGATCTTTGTAGACCCCAAGGCATAATATAGGATAATCAAATTTAAAAAAATAAATAAGCTGCAAACTGAATTTCCCTCAAAAATCAGCACAATTAAACACATTTGAATTTCTTCAGATCTGCTCATCCCTGGTTTTGAGATCTCTTTGCTATTCCCATCCCCTTTTTCAATGTTAGATATAGCCAGTGGGATAGGTAGAGGGTTGTGTATGGATCTCTGTAGAGAGGTGTAAAAACATCGTTAGCAGAGGTGGCGAACCTATGGAACGCATGCCAGAGGGGGCATGCAGAGCCCTCCCAGTGGACATCTCCTCATCTCTAGCACTGTCATCACTTTCCTCAGCCCGATCACCATCTGACTCCCTCATCACTAGCATCACAGTCACTCTCCTCTCCCATTAGGCCACGCTGAGGAGTGTGAGGGTGGCAGTGCTAGTGATAAGTGGGATGGTGAATGGACTGAAGAGAGTGGTGGCGGAGCTAGTGTTGAGGAGAAGGTGTGTGCTCAAAGGTAGGACTGTGACATATGAAGAGATCGGATCAGTGTTGGAATAGGCACATTATACAGTATGTAGCATCATGTGGGGCCATTATACAGTTTGGAGCATCATGTGTGGCCATTATACATTATGGAGCATCATGTGGGGCCATTCTACTGTATGGAGCATCATGCGGGGCCAAAATACTGTATGGATAATCATGCAGGGCCATTATATTGTGTGGAGCACTATGTGGGGCCATTATGCAGTATAGATCACTATGTATGGCCATTGTACAGTATGGAGCATTTTGTGGGACCATTAAACAGTATAGAGCACTATACTCTATGTGTGGGTTTCTGTAGTGAGACACCTGTTTCTCTTCCTGGTACCATATTATTTCCATTTATACATTCTGGTCAGCATCGGTCATTTTAGCTGCTATTTTGTATCCTACCTTACCCTTTTACCTTCTTTTTTGTCTCTTTTGCTATTTTTCTTGCAATAAAATTTATATTGATTTGTTTTTATCCCCTTGTTTTATTGAATTTTAGGTTAAACATTTTTTACACCTGCATCTGTGTTTGGATTTTCCAGACATACTTGAATATTCATAGATGCGTATTGTTTCGGTTTGGTTGTTTGGCCTAAAAGGGGATGTCCCATTTGGCCATGTGGACAATTCTATAGGTTTACAAGTATAGAGCGCTATGTGGGGCCATTTTACAGGATGGAGCAGTTTTTCTAATCTAAAACTGCAGTATTCAGGTTGCACTTTGAGATAAATAAGTGAATTTTGTATTGCAGTTTGGGCACTCAGTCTCTAAAAGGTTCGTCATCAGTGGTCTATTTTCTCAAGATATCTCCAACTGTTAAAAAATATTAATTTTATTTGTATACATAAAAAAACATAGTATCTCCAAGAAGGAGTAAATAGGTAATAGGTACCGTATTTCGCGGACTATAAGACACACCGGACCATAAGGCGCACCCCAAATTTGGGGTGAAAATTGCAGAAAAAAAGATTTTTTATAAGATGGGGGTCCGTCTTATTGTCTGAATTTACAGTATCTTACCTGAAGGCTGGCGGTGGCAGAGCAGGGTTACAGGAGGCATGGTGTCGGCAGAGGTGGGGTGATGCGGTACGGCGTGCACCTGAGCAGGGTCCCTTCCTGCTTAGGTGGGCGACGCCACGGCCTGGTGTCCATGGGAGGGTTGCAGCACTGGTTACCGGCAGAGGTGCTGGGATGAGGAGGTGCTGGGATCAGGAGGTGCTGGGATGAGGAGGTGCTGGGATCAGGAGGTGCTGGGATCAGGAGGTGCTGGGATCAGGAGGTGCAGGGATCAGGAGGTGCTGCGATCAGGAGGTGCTGCGATCAGGAGGTGCTGGGATCAGGAGGTGCAGGGATCAGGAGGTGCTGGGATCAGGAGGTGCTGGGATCAGGAGGTGCAGGGATCAGGAGGCACAGTGACAGGCATGGTGTGAGAGGGTCCCTTTCCCCGGTGAGGTGATGCAGCAGCCCGGTAAGCAGCAGAGCCGGGTGAATGCTTTTGTTATCGGTGGTGGCTGCCATCTTCCGGGGGCCGCGCGTGCGCAGATGAAGCGCTCTGCTTCCCGGGGCTTCAGGAAAATGGCCGCGGGAGGCCGCGCGTGCGCAGATGGAGATCGCGCGGCCATTTTCCTGAAGCTAAGAACTTCAGAAAAATGGCCACCGCGATCCCTGTTGTGAAATTTGATTTTGGGCTCCCCCGGTGGCCACTGGTGGAATTGAACTGGTGTGCATCATCCTCTCTGTTCACCTGTTTCCATCAGGATGTGGGAGTCGCTATTTAGCCTTGCTCCTCTGTCACTTCCATGCCGGTCAACATTGTAATCAGAAGCCTTTCTGTGCATGTTCCTGCTACTAGACAACTCCCAGCTAAGTTGGACTTTGGTCCTTGTTTGTTTTTGCATTTTGTTCCAGTTCACAGCTGTAGTTTCGTTTCTGTGTCTGGAAAGCTCTTGTGATCTGAAATTGCCACTCTGATGTTATGAGTTAATACTAGAGTCTTAAAGTAATTTCAGGATGGTATTTTGATAGTGTTTTCAGCTGACCATGAAAGTGCCCTTTCTGTCTTCCTGCTATCTAGTAAGCGGACCTCAATTTTGCTAAACCTATTTTCATACTACGTTTGTCATTTCATCTAAAATCACCGCCAATATTTGTGGGGGCCTCTGTCTGCCTTTCGGGGAAATTTCTCTAGAGGTGAGCCAGGACTATATTTTCCTCTGCTAGGATTAGTTAGTCCTCCGGCCGGCGCTGGGCGTCTAGGGAACACGCAGGCTACGCTACCCGGCTACTGTTAGTTGTGCGGCAGGTTTAGTTCATGGTCAGTTTAGTTTCCATCCTTCCAAGAGCTAGTTCTTATATTTGCTGGGCTATGTTCTCTTGCCATTGAGAACCATAACAGATCCCCATCTGCGCACGCGCAGCATCCCGCGGCCATTTTCCTGAAGCCCCGGGAAGCAGAGCGCTTCATCTGCGCACGCGCGGCCCCCGGAAGATGGCCGCCACCACCGATGACAACAGGATTCACCCGGCTCTGCTGCTTACCGGGCTGCTGCATCACCTCACCGGGGAAAGGGACCCCGCTCACTGTGCCTCCTAATCTCCGCACGTCTGCCGCCGCACCTCTGCCGCCGCACCTCTGCCACCGCACCTCTGCCGCCACGGGTAAGCCTGCATTTCGACTATTAGACGCACCCCCCATTTTCCCCCCTTTTTTGGGGGGGAAAAAGTGCATCTTGTAGTCCGAAAAATACGGTAAATGAAAAAAAAAATATGCAGTAAAAGGTGATATCAAGTACACAGTGAAGATCCCAGAAGAAAGGAGGTAGGCCAAAAAGACACTAGTATATGGGCAGAAGAATATAACAAAGGATAGTCTATAGGCAAATAATATAATGACAATTTTCAAACAGATACATGTATAGTAAAAGAGTATGGGCATAAATTACCGTAATTAATCACATGTACCCAATAACTACTCTGCATAGAATGTATAATGTAAATAGTAGGTGTAATAATAATAATATTAGCAATTAGAAATGTAATATAGTTTTTCTTATTCGCTGTATCTTGTTTATGCAGGCATTGTAGGACCTTAGGTATCCATGGTTATGACCACTTGCTACTAACTAACTGTCACTATATCAGTGGTCGTAACCATGGACAACTAAGGTCCGGGAATGCCTGCTCATTAGCAAAGAGACATAGGCAATCAGAAAAACTATACTACTTTTCTAATTGGAGGTAGTTCCTAATATTATTATTCTACCTAGAACATATTTGGATAGGATCTTGGAGATAGGAATACCATTTTAGTAATTTAGAAACTAATGTGTAACTGTAAGTCATATTCAGCAGGACAAATGTCAGATGCAATATATCTGATCAATTCCTTCCTGTAAAAATTAAATTCCTATTGACTACTAAACTCATCTTCATTGCTGCAGTTGCACTACACATTACTGTTGGGAGACTCTGTTCAGTGTTTTAACCCCTTCATGACCTTGGGATTTTCCATTTTTCCGTGTTTGTTTTTCACTCCCCTCCTTCCCAGAGCCATAACTTTTTTATTTTTTCTGTCAATATGGCCATGTGAGGGCTTATTTTTGGCGGGAAGAGTTGTACTTTTGAACAACATCATTGGTTTTACCATGACATGTACTATAAAATGGGAAAAAAATTCCAAGTGCGGTGAAATTGCAAAAAAAAGTGCAATCCCATGCGTGTTTTTTGTTTGTTTTTTTGGTAGGTTCATTAAATGCTAAAACTAACCTGCCATCATGATTTTCCAGGTCAGTACGAGTTCATAGACACCAAACATGTCTGGTTATTTTTTATCTAAGTGGTGAAAAAAAATTCCAAACTTTGCTAAAAAACAAAAAAAACAGCCATTTTCCGATACCCGTAGCGTGTCCATTTTTCGTGATCTGGGGTCTGGTGAGGGCTTATTTTTTGCGTGCCGAGCTGATGTTTTTAGTGATATCATTTTGGTGCAGATACGTTCTTTTGATCGCCCATTATTGCATTTTAATTCATTGTCGCAGAGACTAAAAAAAGTTATTTTGGCGTTTCAAATTTCTTTCTCGCTACGCCATTTAGCAATCAGGTTAATCCTTTTTTATTGATAGATCGAGCAATTCTGAACACGGCGATACCAAATATGTGTAGTTTTGATTTTATTTCTATTGTTTTATTTTGAATGGGGCGATTTAAACTTTTATATTTTTTTTATTTATTTCATATTTTTGTAAACATTCTTTTAACTTTGGCCATGCTTCAATAGCCTCCAAGGGTGGCTAGAAGCTGGCATAGCCTGATCGGCTCTGCTACATAGCAGCGATCATCAGATCGCTCCTATGTAGCTTAATAACAGGCTTGCCATGAGCGCCGACCACAGGGTGGCACTCACAGTAACCATAGAGGTTTCAAGGACCTCTATGGTTACTATCCTGATGCATTGCTGACCCCCGATCATTTGCCAGGGGTCGGCGATGCACGCATTTCCGGCCGCACGGCCGAAAGCGGTAGTTAAATGCCGCTGTCAGCGTTTGACAGCGGCATTTAACTAGTTATTAGCAGCGGGTGGATTGCGATTCCACCAGCCGCTATTGCGCGCACATGTCAGCTGTTCAAAACAGCTGACATGTCGCGGCTTTGATGTGGGCTCACCGCTGGAGCCCACATCAAAGCAGGAGATCTGACCTTGGACGTACTATCCCATCCGAGGTAAGGAAGGGGTTAAGGCTTTCTCACCTGATATATATTGCTTAGCTATGAGCTCTGACATAATGTGACTATCCTGAGTCACACTAAAATGGTTGATGTGTTCCCTGCCTCGACTTTCATGCTGATTGACTGCACAATAAAATGTGATAAATGAAAGGCACTATGTAAAACTCTACATGGTTACACCAGAAGACATGTCTGTTGGTGATGCAATCTTTTGCAATGCTTAAAAAGGCGTTAGAAATTTTTGGAGTGATTTGTACAAGATGAATTACAAATAGTTTGAATTTGACCAGATCTGCAAATTCTAAAGCCCAAATTCATCAATACTAGTGTTTTTCATGATGATGCAGAACATCCTCTCTTATATACAGCGCTGTCCCTTATTATATAATATCATCTCTTGCTATTAGTGTTGAGTGATACCGTCCGATACTTGAAAGTATCGGTATCGGATACTATCGGCCGATACCCGAAAAATATCGGATATCGCCGATACCGATACCTGATACCAATGCATTTCAATGGGACGCAAAGTATCGGAATGGTTCCCAGGGTCTGAAGGAGAGGAAACTCTCCTTCAGGCCCTGGGATCCATATTCATGTGTAAAATAAAGAATAAAAATAAAAAATAGGGATATACTCACCTCTCCGGCGGCCCCTGTATCTTACCGCTGTAACCGGGAGCCTCCGTTCCTAAGAATGAGCGCGTGAAGGGCCTTCGATGACATCGCGGTTTCTGATTGGTCGCTTGACCGCTCATGTGACCGATCACGCGACCAATCAGAAGACGCGACGTCAGCAGCGACATCATCGAAGGTCCTTCACGGGCTCATTCTTAGGAACGGAGGCTCCCAGTTACAGCGGTAAGGTCCAGGGGCCGCCGGAGAGGTGAGTATATGGATATATATGGATATACTCACCTCTCCGGCGGCCCCTGGACCTTACCGCTGTAACCGGGAGCCTCTGTTCCTAAGAATGAGCCCGTGAAGGACCTTCGATGACGTCGCGGCTGACGTCGCGGCTTCTGATTGGTCGCGTGAGTGGTCACATGAGCGGTCACGTGACCAATCAGAAGCCGCGATGTCATCAAAGGCCCTTCACGCGCTCATTCTTAGGAACGGAGGCTCCCGGTTACATCGGTAAGATCCAGGGGCCGCCGGAGAGGTGAGTATATCCATATTTTTAATTTTAATTCTTTATTTTACACATGAATATGGTTCCGATACCGATTCCCGTTACCACAAAAGTATCGGAACTCGGTATCGGAATTTCGATACAGCAAGTATCGGCCGATACCCGATACTTGCGGTATCGGAATGCTCAACACTACTTGCTATGTATACTGCTTTCCCTTATTACTTACAGTATTGTTCTACTCATTTATGGTTACTTCTGCCCTATTAGATAGAGTCCTCTCAAATTATGTATGGTGCCATCCCTTTTTAATATATTAATACTGACGATCAGAACTGCTCTTCTTAGTCATACTCGTGGTGAGAATCTAGAAATAAAAATCAACACAATTCTTGGCACACACATACATTTCTTACAGCTTCTTATTTATTTCAGCATAAGACTCTGCTGACTGTTGAAATAAATAAAAACCTTAATTAATTTAGTGTCCTCTCTTATTATATACTGTATATTGCGTCAACCAGTTATGACATAGTGTTCCTTCTCATTATGTATAGTGTTGTCTACAAAAGAAATAAGTTTGTGCGGTGTGCTATGAGCTTTCTTTATTCCTTATCACTTCTTACAAAATATGAACTAAAGATGCTGAGGATTTATAATATGACTTATCACATGACCCATTTTCACATAATATCTTTTTCATTAGTCATGCAACCCGTCTACCTTTAATGTGCCTCTACTAACCAGTGGCAACAAATACCTGTTGAACAAGTATTTGCCTGTTAAAGTGATTAGTCAATAGAGAATCACCATGGCCCAAACAGTATGGCAAATAAAGAAGCAAGGATAAGCCCCAGACCAGGGCTCATATAGTATGACCCATGAAAAAGCAATAGCTTCTTTTAATGAACTAACTTTTTAAATACACACACAGCAGATTTTACAGTATATATGACAATAGTCAATTTTTTGAATAGAAATATTTTGTGAACTCTACTCTAGGCCAATCTCTTTTAAAAATGTTAACCCACCGTAATTTTACACAAAGTATGTTAAACTGTATGGATGACAAATTGAATCCTTAAAGTTTTTTTGGAGAGCTTGTTTGGGAGTTTTGTATCCCCCCTTAATGCAACAATAACCACTATAACTGTATGGATAAATAATTGAATCTATAAAAATGTATATTCTTTTTTCTTGTATACCACTGTAATGTAACAAGAACATCGTTAAACTGTATGGATGAATAATCGAATCCATAAAATATTTTGGAACTTTGTTGTAGCTTTATGTACCACCGTAATGTAACAATAACTACATTAAAATGTGTGGATGAACAATTGAATGCATAAAAATGTTTTTAATGATTTTATACATCATCATAATGTATCAATAACCATGTTAAACTCTATGGATGAATAGTTGAATTCCTAAAAATTTTGGAAGAGTTTTTTTTTAGTTTTATATACCACCATAATGTAACAAGAACTGTGTTAAATTGTAAGGATGACTATTTGAATCCCCCAAAAAATTCAATGCTTTTTTTGAGTGTTATATACTACAGAAATGTAACATAAAGCATGTAATACTCTCTGGATGAGTAATTGAAAGAAGAAAAAAAATTCAATGCTTTTTGGAGTGTTACATACCACCAAACTGTACTACACAGCATGTAATAATCTATGGTTGAGTAAATGAATACAGCAAAATGTTACAATGCTTTTTGTAGTGTTATATACCACAGAAATGTACCACAAAGCACGTAAAAATGTATGGATGAGCAATTGAATCAAGATAAATTATTCAATGCTGTTTTGAGTGTTACATACCACAGAAATGTACCATAAAGCAGGTGATACTCTATGGATCAGTAGATGGTCAAATCAGCAGTTATGTGCCGGAAAAGAGGCGGGCTCAGTGCCAGAGCAAACATCAGAGAGCAGACACGACATGCCCCATATATATAAGGAGCATGTGGTAAAGGGGTTAACTTAGTTACCAGTATTATTTAGTGAAAAACATTGTTTTATTCTGTTCCTTCTACCGTGTTAACTATGAGAGGCAACAGATAAATTCCATTATTGAAGTAAGATAAAGCTCCATTGGGTATAGTAAGTATTAAAAGTAAAGGATATCTGAAGAAAAATAAAAGCAGAATCTAACACTATTGAGGATATGTGGAACAGCCAATATATTATAGTTATTGTCTTTGTGTAGTATTGCAAAGCAAGCCTAACCCAATTCCCCACATACACTGCTTGAAGTATACTCTGAGTAGCCAGAAACTGAAGTTTATTTTGATTCTGCTAAGTCTGCCCACTATTTAAAGAGAATCTGTCAGAAGGATAAACCCTCTTAAACCATCTTTATGGGCATGCAAGTCATCAAAAGTTGAATAAAGTGATACCTTGATACCTGTGATCTGATATTTTATTCCAGAAAAATCCACTTTTTTCTTATATGAAAATGAGCTGTTAAGATCTATTGGCCTAACACAATATGAAGATCTGCCTCCAGAGCTTATGATAAATGAAAGAGGATGTTACCAGTGTAGAACATTTAATGTCTGACACTTGGCTCTTATAGTAGCACACAACTCTGCAGTGAAATCAGAACTAACACAGTAAGCAGAGCTAACACGTTACAGCAGAAGTTACATTGTTTCATTACAGGGTCTGGAGAATTTGTGGTTATTTCCAGAAGAAGTGCTTGACACTTCAAAATGCATTGAATAAAAACCTCAAGTTTATTAATATGTTTCGTGAAATGCCATCTTCAATAACCGGCAGCAACGAGAATATCCACAAATTCTTCAGATCCTGATACTCATCGGTTTATGAAAACCTGTGGATCCACAGCAGCTGAACATTTATCCTAAAAGGTATATGGATCAGGTTAGCATAATACAATAAAATATTTGCATTGTATGTTGGATAAAACCCTATTTGCTCTATTTTTTTCCTTTGTGCATTGTCTCATTACACACGTTTGCATGTATAGTTGTCCTCTCCTAGTGCTGTCAGCTCTCCTGCAGAGCTGTGCTTGATGATAACCAATACAGTACACCAGAGCTAGCACAGTACAGCAGAGTTGAACCTTGTATTGTTACAAGTGCAAAAAACACATTTACAGTTTTACTCTCATAGTGCTCTCGCTTCTGCTGCACTGCCGTACCCTTTCTTCCCACACTCGCTGAATAAAATGTAATCCAAAGAATTGTGAAAGGACAAATGTTTTTGTTGTGTTTGTAATGAGTCAAGGTTCAACACTGCTGTACTGTGCTAGCTCTGTTGTACTGTGTAGGTCATAGAGCTTACAGCACTAGGAAAATGCAACTTTAGATGCAAATGTGTTTGTTCAATTCTATTGTACCATGCTAGTTCTGGGCTCACTGCAGAGCTGCCTTGATTATGAGAGAAAAGTTTCAATCATTACATGTCTCACACTGGGAATTATTATTATTATTATTATTTATTTATATAGCACCATTAATTCCATGGTGCGTTTCATGAGAAGGGGTTACATACAAAGTTATAGATATCATTTACAGTAAACAAATTTACGATGACAGACTGGTACAGAGGGGAGAGGACCCTCTCCTTGCGGACTTGCATTCTAAGGGATAATGGGGAAGAGACAGAAGGTCAGGGGTGCACCTTTCATTTAAAATTAGGCCGGTTTGTGGGTAGATCTCTGTACAGCCCATAGATGTTAACAGCTCATTTGTATATGAGAAGAAGAACGTGAATTTCTCTGGGATAAGACATTAGACTGCAGATATCAAGGTATTACTAATTTTGCATGACAAAAATTATTGACAGATGCCCTTTAATGTTGCAATAGGAAGTTGTGCTGTACTATTTGCAAATCTTCCATTAGCAGTGGGACTTCCTTGTTTTTACATGGCTTTATTTTTAATTTCTAACCATTGTCAACACATGGGGCATTACAGTTGATCTAATATTGTCGAATATTTAATGGTTATGTATAAGAGCACTACCTAAGGACCTCATTGAAACTCATAACCTACAGCTCTGGCAAAAATTAAGAGACCACTACATCAAAACACGGTCATGGGCAGCCCAATCTCCAGACCTGAACCTAATTGAAAACCTCTGGAACGTAATCAGGAGGATGATAGATAGTCACAAGCCATCAAACAAAGAAGAACTGCTTAAATTTTTGCGCCAGAAGTAGTGTGAAAGATTAGTGGAAAGCATGCCAAGATGCATGAAAGCTGTGATTAAAAATCATGGTTATTACACAAAATATTGATTTCTGAACTCTTCCTGAGTTAAAACATTAGTATTGTTTTTTCTAAATGATTATTAACTTGTTTTCTTTGCATTATTTGAGGTCTGAAAACAATGTTGTTTTTTTAATATTGACCATTTCTCCTTTTCAGCAAAAAAAATACTAAATTTATTGCTTTGAAATTCGAAGACATGTCAGAAGTTTATAGACTAGAAGAACAATTTACATTTTACTCAAAAATTTACCTATAAAGAGAAAAATCAGACAAACTGAACATTTTGCAGTGGTCTCTTAATTTTTGCCAGATCATTCTCCGAACAAATAGTTTAATATTTTAAGAAGGCCAGAAAGCTTACATAAAAAAGCTCACTTTCTAAAGACATCCACAAATATATCCTGGAGGACTGTAGGTGGAGACAATGTAATACTTTTGGCAATTGTTTATACTTTGTTGCTAAATCAGCATGCTGCACAGAATTGTGTGACTGTAGTTTGTTTAAAAAAAACCTGGGCCTTGCTCACCCTCACTGGGCCAAGCACTGATTCTCTATTGCTACTTCCATTATCTGCTATTGCATGCATAGCTGGCATCATGTGGAGAGACACTCAGTGCTAAGTGAGCTTGCTGATTGACTGCAATGCTATCCATGTGATGTCAATGCTGCAGACAATAACATACACAGGGAACAATGAGGAAGACTCACCACTGGACACAGGGAAAGTAAGTAAAGGATAGAGTTCTTTTAAGCAAACTTTGCCTAGGGACAAGGATTTTCTTAAACCAGACAAGCCCTTAAATATTTAGTTTGCAAGTCACATTCCCATATGGATCTAAAGTAATGTTGCATGCCATATATTAGTAAAAGGTGAGCATTACAGAAGAGATATTTACCTTTCACCATCATTTGGCAGAAAACATAATATATAGATGGCAGTAATGTCAAGGAACCAAGAGGAAAAGGTGAGAGCTTTTCCACAGCCCCAGTGTTTGCACATCCCTGGATTATGCAGCTGTCACTCAGTGAATAAAATCCATCAAAGAAAATATATGAATATTTCTCCATGTGTGTCTCAGTGTGTGTGTGAGCATATGTATTCATGCTTGTGTTATAATGTATATATGTGTATGTGATACAGTATATATGTGTATACGTGTAAATCCACGTTTTTTATGTGCTTGTGCATGTTGTTTACTAGACAAGTACTGTATGTTCACAAACCTCCGGATCGCGGGTGCTGGGCAGTGATGTCATCGTGCCCAGTCAGTGCCGATACAAATGTCGATACAGCTGCCCTTGCGGTGATGGGCGGGGGGCCCACTGCTGGCACCGGGCCCCCCACCTGGTCTGGGGCCCCATAACAGCCGGCGGCAGAGCAGGGAGATCCATTCTCTCTGCTCTGCCACAGAATGTAACTGCATCGGCGTGCTGTGCACGCCGATACAGTTACAGTAGCATAGCTCTGGGTGGGCCCCCTCTGAGCACCAGGCCTGGGGCGACTGCACCCTCTGCCCCTGCGGTAGCTGCGCTACTGACTTGAGGGGATTTTCACTGTTTAGGCACATCAGAGGCTCTCCAAATGCAACATGTCATCCAGCAATTGTTTCAGATAATTTTGCATTCAAAAACTCAAATAGTGCTCCTTCTCTTCCAAGCGCTGCCGTGAGACCAAATAGTGGTTTTCTTCCTAATATGAGATATCGGCATGCTCAGGAGAAATTAAACAACAAATTTTGTTGGACATATTTTCCTGTTATCCTTGTCAAAATAAAAAAAATTGGATCTGAAGTCAATTTTTTGTGAAAAAAAAGTTAAATGTTAATTTTTAAAAAATAACATTTCTGTGAAGCACCTGAAGGGCTAATACACTTCTCCAATCTGGTTTTGAGCAACTTGAGGGTGCAGTTTTTAGAATGGTGTCACTTTTGGGTATCTACTTTCATATAGACCCCTAAAAGTGATTTCAAATGTCATGTGGTCCCTAAAAAAGTGATTTTGTAAATTTTGTTGGAAAAATGAAACATTGCTGGTCAACTTTTAAGGCTACTTTCACACTAGCGTCGTTTGGAATACGTCGCAATTAGTGTTGAGCGATACCGTCCGATACTTGAAAGTATCGGTATCGGAAAGTATCGGCCGATACCGGCAAAATATCGGATCCAATCCGATACCGATACCCGATACCAATACAAGTCAATGGGACTCATGTATCGGACGGTATTCCTGATGGTTCCCAGGGTCTGAAGGAGAGGAAACTCTCCTTCAGGCCCTGGGAACCATATTAATGTGTAAAAGAAAGAATTAAAATAAAAAATATCGCTATACTCACCTCTCCGACGCAGCCGGGACTTCAGCGAGGGAACCGGCAGCGTTGTTTGTTTAAAATTCGCGCTATTACTTGGTTACGTGAATTCCCGGCTTGTGATTGGTCAGGTCGGCCATGTTGCCGGGACGCGGACCAATCACAGCAAGCCGTGACGAAATTACGTCACGGCTTGCTGTGATTGGTCCGCGTCCCGGCAATATGGCCGCCCTGACCAATCACAAGCCGTGACGTCACGGGAGGCTGGACACGCGCTCATTTTAAAATGGGCGCGTGTCCAGCCTCCCGTGACGTCACGGCTTGTGATTGGTTGCGCCGCGGTCAACCAATCACAAGCCGGGAGGCTGGACGCGCTCATTTTAAAATGGGCGCGTGTCCAGCCTCCCGTGACGTCACGGCTTGTGATTGGTTGCGCCGCAGTCAACCAATCACAAGCCGGGAGGCTGGACGCGCTCATTTTAAAATGGGCGCGTGTCCAGCCTCCCGTGACGTCACGGCTTGTGATTGGTCAGGGCGGCCATATTGCCGGGACGCGGACCAATCACAGCAAGCCGTGACGTAATTTCGTCACGGCTTGCTGTGATTGGTCCGCGTCCCGGCAACGTGGCCGACCTGACCAATCACAAGCCGGGAATTCACGTAACCAAGTAATAGCGCGAATTTTAAACAAACAACGCTGCCGGTTCCCTCGCTGAAGTCCCGGCTGCGTCGGAGAGGTGAGTATAGCGATATTTTTTATTTTAATTCTCTCTTTTACACATTTTAACATTAATGTTGTTGCGATACCCGATACCACAAGAGTATCGGAATCCCGGTATCGGAATTCCGATACAGCAAGTATCGGCCGATACCCGATACTTGCAGCATCGGAATGCTCAACACTAGTCGCAATGCGTCGTTTAGGAGAAAAAACGCATCCTGCAAAGTTGCCCGCAGGATGCATTTTTCCCCATAGACTTACATTAGCGACGCATTGCGACGTATGGTCACACGTCGCATTTGTCGTGCGATGGATGCGTCGTGTTTTGGCAGACCGTCAGCACAAAAAAAGTTACATGTAACTTCTTTGTGCGTCGTGTCCGCCATTTCCGACCTTGCATGCGCGGCCGGAACTCTGCCCCCTCCTCCCCGGACCTTACAATGGGGCAGCGGATGTGTTGAAAAACTGCATCCACTGCCCCCGTTGTGCTTTTATTTCACAGCGCGCGTCGGTACATCGGGCCGACGCTAGTGTGAAAGTAGCCTTACCTTTATAACTTCCTAAAAAAAAAAATTGGTTCCAAACCTGTGCTGATGTAAGGTAGTCATGTGGGAAATGTTATTTATTAATTATTTTGTGTACCGTATGTCTGTGATTTAAGGGCATGAAAATTCAAATTTTAAAAAATGCATAATTTTCAATAGTTTGAAAATTGCCTAATTTTCTAAATTATTGCCAAATTT
Source organism: Ranitomeya variabilis (assembly GCF_051348905.1). Taxonomy (NCBI): domain Eukaryota; kingdom Metazoa; phylum Chordata; class Amphibia; order Anura; family Dendrobatidae; genus Ranitomeya; species Ranitomeya variabilis. The sequence goes on along the minus strand of NC_135232.1, from coordinate 1,074,144,928 downwards.
CCATTTTTTTCTAAAATAAACTCAAGTCATACCAAATAAATTTTACCACTTTTGTGAAGTTCAATATGTCATGAAAAAAAACAGCCTCAGAATCACCAGAATCCGTTGAAGCATTTCAGAGTTATAACCTCATAAAGTTACAGTGGTCAGAATTGCAAAAATTGGCCCAGTCAATAACGTGCAAACCCCCACAGGGGTAAAGGTGTTAAAGTTAAACTTGTACAGAAATGTCTCATATTTTAGAAATTATAGCTATGTAACAAAGTTTAATGACTTCTCAAAAACTGGAACTACATGATGTTTTCTTATTCATCCATGTCTGAAAAGCTCTAGTCAGGATTCTACTGGTTCTCTTGTTATCAGTGAGCTGTGCATTTGGGAGCTGAGATGACAGCTACGCTACTTGCCATGGCACATGTCGGAAAGTAAAGTGGAGATGATGAAGAGACTGCTATTTTTTTCCAATAATTTTAAACTTTGAAGAATTTCAAAAACAGCTATGTATAATGAAAAACAAATGTATAGAATAAGTAAAAAATCTGTAACCAATGTAAACTGAAACAATGCTAAAAAGTAGATATAATCTTTAAGTTAAACCAATCTTTATTCATTTTACTCAACCTTTAAATTGCCGGCAAAAATTATATAGGATTATGCTCACTGAAATGTTCTCTGCAACATACTGTATGTTGCATTAAACCCATCCATACTTCCTAATGCATAATCAAGATAATAAGTAGGTCAATTTAGCCCTAAAAGAATCATCTATATACTAAGTAACGATATACCATCAACACTTTTCTATTTCCTCCAGCATCTAGAGCTCATAAGTGTGCAGGTTCAGAGCTAGCTATTCCATGAGTATAACATTTGTAGTCACATGATGAAAGCTGGTCAGAGAAGGTAAGGCCCTCTCAAAGTCCCAGTGGTCTGGAACTTGTAAACAGTGCCACCCCATGATAAATCTTCTACGTGAGTTGTGCTGCTCAATTTCTACATATACAATTCTGGATTTACAGTAATGTGCAAAAAGTTTTAGGCAGTTATGGAACAAATGCTGCAAAAAAGAATTCTTTAAAAATAAAAGAGTTAATAGTTTATTTTTGAATGAACTTATGAGAAATCAAAATCAAACCAATAATTAATGTGATAACTGCTTGCAAAGTTTGCCTTTGAAACAGTTATTTAAGAAAATGAGCAGATAGGTTGTTCCAAATATCTTGGTGATCTAACCACAGAACTGTTGTGGATGTAGGTTTGCACAAATCCTTCTGTCTCTTCATGTAATCCCAGACAGACTTAATAGTGTTGAGATCAGTTCTCTGTGGGGACAATGTCATCACTTCCAGTATTCTATATTCTTTGTATACTGAAATATTTATTAAAGGAAATATCTAGGTGTTAGGGTTCGAGTTTCCGCCTCTGCACAGGGGGAATCTCGGGCCATCTCCGCTGTGGTCTCCCATTCTTCTCCTCCCACAGTGGAGGCTGCTCAGCGGAGATGTCGGTCTTAGCGTCTCGCTCAATCTGACTCTGTGAGGAGGATTACTGCTGCTCTTCCAGCTTCTGATATTTTAGTCAGTGCTGGGCAGCGGCGAGCAGACGCTTTTGGGACTAAAGGTACCGTCACACTCAGCGACGCTGCAGCGATATAAACAGCGAGCCGACCAAAACTAGATCGCTGGAGCATCGCTGTTTAGGTCGCTGTAGAGACGTCAAACACACCAACTCCCGAATGATGCAGGAGCGATCCAGTGACGTAACAGCGACTCACTTATTGTTCTCGCTGGATGTTAGCTCCATGTCAAACAGCTGGGATGTAATGATCCGACAAATTGCAGCGTTGCCAGATAGGCGTGTTTCTCCACAGGCTGACACCCAGGATGTGACGTCCCGGCGTCCCGGAATATAAACCGCGACTCTACAGCGATTTATTCCATATTGTTTGAGAGCTGCATCTTCACGTTGCCTTTCCATCGTCCTGTCCGGAACGATCCTCTGCCAGCTACGATCCTCTTCTCCCATGAACGTTCTGTCCGGAACGCTGTACTCAGTATACTGCAGGCGTCTTCATCGGTTCTTTTCTTGCTCATCAACTGTATGAAATATCTTTGAGTTGTTGTTTGTTTCTTCTGTGTATAGTTATGGCTAATGCAGCAATGCTTATCTACGTACACGGTAAAATGATGTATAAAACATCTCTGGCAGCCATCTTGTGCATCTGGCAAGCGGACGAACAAGATGGAGACACTTTAGGATGCGGTTAGCAAACTCATGCGCACACTATATGGAAAGGTAAACAAACTCTTTTGTGTCTGCCTTGGCTTGGCTGGCCCTGGCCTGCTCCGCTAGTTAAGTAAAAGAGCACACAACATAATGGTAAAAAGAACATTTTTTTGTTTGTGAAAAACTGGGAATATAATTTTTTATTTTTTTTAAACAATTAACAAACAAATTAACAAACAAAAAAAAAAATTACATCTTCCCACAGCCCAACAGGTGTCGCAGTGTGTGGCCCTGCTGCTTTACTTGCTCCAGCAGGAGCGCTGCTGTTTGTTCAAGGCGCTTTTGCTTCGCCAGCAGCTCTCTCACGGTGGGCGGTTCTGTGGATAGAAGAGGTCGGAGAACGGATGGTGATTACGCTGCAAATACGGCATGTGTGAACATACCCTGAGATTTACTACACACTCAATTTGGTCCTGTCCCAGAGGGCGAGAACGTTTTTTTTTTTTCGTTTTTGTCGTTGTCAAATGTGACATCCCACCGATAACCCCTCCCACTGTTTGTATACTTACGGAGAAGGGACGCCTGTTGCTCATCCCTGGAAGAGGTGCTGCTGACCTCCCATCCCCTCGCTCGGGCCACAGCTGCCGCAGCTAAAAGGAAGCAAATACATATCTGGTTAACAATTGAACACGCCGTTGGGAAGCGCTCGCAGTTTTGGTCACTTACGAATGCTCGCCTGTGGGGAGAATGCCGCCGACCCGGGGGAGGAAGATGAGTGGCGGAAGGGAGGTGTCGAGGATGGTGGAGTGGTGGTAGGGCGCCTGGTCCTTACTGCGCCAGTAATGTATACACTATTTCAGCTCCCCTCTAATGTCCCGTATGCAATAATTAATGATGGTTAACATACGTGACGTCCCGGGCTGTGGGCTGCTGCTGGTGGTGCTAGAAGGCGTGCTGGCAGGTGCTGGTGCCTGTTGTCGGCACCGTTGTCTCCCTACACAAACATTAAAGAACCGCAATGTTTAGAAAGCAAAAGTACAGGGCTCCATACTAACAAAAAATTAAATACCTAGGCGCCATTGGCGGCAAGGAGTAAAATGAAATTTTGAGTCGCCAAATGTACGTACATATATAGAAAATAGAGATCACACTTCCCAGTGATGCTATACTCTGCATTGTCTGGGGGCTCTGTTGTTCAATGGTCTGCCTGGCCTGGGACACGTATTATTGCATCACTAGGAAGCACCTCACGGCAGTGCGCGTCTCCTGATTCCCCCCTCCCGGCAGTTGCAGACATCACAAAATTTTATATGTTGGTGGAGATTCTGGAACCCCTGACCTGACCATTTTTCACATTCCCCCCTCCCGGCAGCGTGCGTCACCCGATTCCCCCTTACTGGTACTTGCCTTGACTGGTATCCGCCCGCAACTCTGCCAGAAGCTGTGGGGTTTTGAATTTAAGGTCCGCCCACTTTTTGCACAGCTGGAGCACACTGCGGCAGATGCCAAACCTCCTCTCCATGTGCCCAGCAATGCGGCGCAGCACGTCCTGCTTGTGCAAGTTGATGTGGGCAGGTGCCGTCTGCAGACCCTCATAGTCCCAGTCTGTCATTTTCCGTACAAAAAAAATCGCAACTCCGCCTGGCCTAAAGGAGCGCAACATTGTCTCATCGCCATTTTGCCTGAAATGACGCTGAACGGCACCGCCTAACCACGCCCAGAGGAGGACAGCGATCCGCATCGCTATAGCGTCTCCCTTTATTCACAGCGTTGCGGTTGTGACGCCGGCTCCTGAAATCACTCTTGGGCGTTCCCGGTTTCAAGCCGCAGCGCTTTTCGTCCTGGTAACAACGTTTCAGTGGCTTGTATTGTGATTTTTGGGTATCTATGGTGTACGGCCGTTGCGTCAACGCAGCTTATTAGCCCTGTGTATTTAATGTATGTATGATATGCGGTAAAAACGCTATGTGTGAATGCTACATTACAGTATTGGATGTCTTGTGTCAGTTTAGCAAATCATAAGTACTAATTCTTTTTTTTTTTGGGCTTTTTCAGGTTGCCATGTCTATTACAGATGTACCTGTGATTGTAGCGCTTGTTGGTTGCAGCTCACCGCCAGCTGGAGGCCCACGTGCGGAACACTCGTACTAAGCGACAGCGCCGCATGTGGAACAGACAGTGGCTGCAGAAGAGGAATCAATTGTCCCATATGGCCTAATAAGGGAACTGCAGGAGAACAACCCGCATGATTTCAGGAACTACCTGCGAATGTCAGAGGATTCCTTTAATGTGCTACTAGCTGCTGTGGAACCTTCTATCAGGTGGCAAAATACCAGGATGCGAGCTGCTGTCCCTGTGGATGAGAGACTGGCTGTCACGCGGCGGTTCCTGGTGACTGGCAGGTCTATGCAAGACTTGCATTACTGCGCAGCTATTTCCTGATCCCTGCTCAGCGTCATCATCCCAGAGACATGTAAAGCAATCGTCTCAGCTTTACACCGCACTTACATGCCTTTCCCGGAGACCCCGGATGATTGGAAACAGATTTCCCATGGATTTAAGCAGCAGTGGCAGTTCCCAAATTGCGGTGGGGGCTTGGATGGGAAACATAAGTGAAAACACCGTGTGCACAGTCACTATATGGTGCATAGACTAGGTTCCCACACCATCAATACAAATAAAAAAAGAAGTCTAGCACTCATCTTCAACAAACGTGGAATAGATTTATTTGTAGCACTTGAAACGTTTCAGTCCAAAGGGACTTTCATCAGTCACTACAGTATCATAAGAAAATAAAGAAACAAAAAATGAAGTACAACCAGTACAAAAATAACCAAGGTATATACAGGATAACATACAGTAACATATAAACAATAAATTGACATACAACGTTCGCTTGAGGCAAGAGGTCAAAATGGAATATCATACTAGAATAAGATATAAAGGCAGTAGGTTGAACCGCAAATATCTACCCCCCGGGTCAAAGAAAGTGAGACAATAAGTGACCATAAGAGCCCACACAATGGAGAACGTACCGTGCTAATGATAGCCAGTAGGGCTGTGTTCATGGGGAAAGAAACAGTACCCAATCAATGTACCTAACGTAAATAAACAGGAAACGAAAAGAATGTTTGTAAAGAATGCTTATAAAGGATATCCTGGAGAGGATGAAAAACCAAAGGTATGACTAAAATACTCACAAAGACGCCACCACACTATAGGGCACAAAGGATAGGAGTAATATAACTTAGGCAGAGTGCTAGTATGGTGGGGCGATGATCACCTATAAAGTAAAACACCTGCAATCTGGGAAAAGAAAAAAAAAAAAAAAGAGGGGATTCAGACTATTGTCAAACCTAAAGATATGGGGCGCTCCAGTAAAAATGTGCCAAGTGTCCGTGAAACATATTACCTGAGGATGATGGTAACAGGAGAAAGCGAGGCACGGCCTCCAGACACGGAATCCACCGCAAGTCTGGGGAGTGTGGATCTGTCTGTGTATAAATAGTATAGGAGGCAGGAGCCGGGTAATTAGGGGGCGGTGCCGCTAAACAGGATGTGATGTGGCGTTGGGTAAAAAAAAAAAAAAATTGAACGCTGTATTATCTGTGTAACAGTGTCTAAATTGAGACGAATATGCTGAGTATGATAGAAGGTGAAATCTGAATACCTATAACAAGGAAAAAGTATGGTATGAGACACTTAGTGGGTCCGTGATATAGTTGCATACGTCTTATGGCATTAATGGTGTCTAGAGTACATTATGGAGACACCTCTTCTGTTGACCCTGCAAACGGAGATGTAACCCAGTGCGAATGGCGTCTAGACGAGCACAGGGTTTCAGGCTTGGAAAGTCTTGGATCCAGAAGGAACTATGATGATGCGACGATTTGCAGGGAGAAGTACTGTGACTTTTTCAATGGGCCAGGGGCTGTCCCATGGCAGCATCTCCACTCCAGCACTAGCGTAACTGTAGCCATTACTTTTACCAAGTATTATGGAATACATTATTTTGGGTTGATGTGCTCTCGTGTACTTGTACCATGTATTATGGAATACGTTTTTTGGGGTTGATGTGCTCTCGTGTACCATTTTGTTGATGACCCATGCAATTCCTTTTTCTGTCTCAATGTCTACATAAATATATATCTATCTATCTATGCACATACTCTAGTTCTGTATCAAACATATCAATAAATATATCTATCTATGCACATACTCTTCTTCTGTATCAAACATATGAATCCTGGGAGTCCGCAGCATCCTCTGCCCTAGCGCTTTCATGATTTTCATCTCTCTCTCTCTCTCTCTCTCTCTCTCTCTCTCTCTATATATATATATATATATATATATATATATATATACACTAGATGGTGGCCCGATTGTAACGCATCGGGTATTCTAGAATATGCATGTCCACGTACTATATTGCCCAGCCACTTAGTATATTGCCCAGCCACGTAGTATATTGCCCAGCCACGTAGTAAATTGCCAGTCACGTAGTATATTGCCCAGCCATGTAGTATATTGCCCAGTCACGTAGTATATTGGACAGTCACGTAGTATATTTCCCAGCTACATAGTATATTTCCAAGCTACGTAGTATATTGCCCAGTCACGTAGTATATTGCCCAGCTACATAGTATATTGCCCAGTCATGTAGTATATTGCCCAACCACTTAGTATATTGGTCAGCGACGTAGTATATTGCCCAGCGATGTAGTATATTGCCCAGCCACAGAGCCACATAGTATAGAGACTTAAAAAAATAAATATTTTTTTATTATTTTTGACATGACATATTTTAACTATTGATGCAGCATAGGCATAGGGGATTACGGAGTAGGGGAGGGACTAATTTTTTTTTTTAATCTTTATTTTTATATAGCGCTAACATATTATGCAGTGCTTTACAGTTTGCACACATTATCATCTCTGTCCCCGATGGGGCTCACAATGTAAATTCCCTATCAGTATGTCTTTGGAATGTGGGAGGAAACCGGAGTGCCTGGAGGAAAACCACGCAAACACGGAGAGAACATACAAACTCTTTGCAGATGTTGTCCAAGGTGGGATTAGAACCCAGGAAGAACTTATAAAGTTTATTAACATATAAATATATATATATATATATATACTCACCTTCCGAAGTCCCGTTGAAGTCCTTCTATACTCACCATCTGCTGCCTTTCCCTGGGACCAGAAGCTGCCGCTTGCAATGGAGCGGTCCCGGGAGCGGGAAAGGCGGCGGAGGGTGAGTATAGCAGGTGTGTTTTTTTTATTATTTTTTTTTTCACATGACATATTTTAACTATTGATGCTGCATAGCCATAGGGGATTACGGAGTAGGGGAGGGACTAATCGGACTTAAAAAGTTTCTTAACATATAAATATATATATATATACTCACCTTCCGAAGTCCCGTTGAAGTCCTGCTATACTCACCATCTGCCGCCTTTCCCTGGGACCGGAAGCTGCCGCTTGCAATGGAGCGGTCCCAGGAGCGGAAAAGGCGGCGGAGGGTGAGTATAGCAGGTGTTTTTTTATTTTATTTTTTTTAACATTACATTTTTTTACTATTGATGCCGCATAGGCATAGGGGATTATGGAGTAGGGGAGGGACTAATCGGACTTAAAAAGTTTATTAACATATAAATTTATATATACACTCACCTTCCGAAGTCCCGTTGAAGTCCTGCTATACTCACCATCTGCCACCTTTCCCTGGGACCAGAAGCTGCCGCTTGCAATGGAGCGGTCCCGGGAGCGGGAAAGGCGGCGGAGGGTGAGTATAGTAGGTGTTTTTGTTTTGTTTTTTTCACATGACATATTTTAACTATTGATGCTGCATAGGCATAGGGGATTACGAAGTAGGGGAGGGACTAATTGGATTTAAAAAGTTTATTAACATATAAATATATATATACTCACCTTCCGAAGTCCCGTTGAAGTCCTGCTATACTCACCATCCGCCGCCTTTCCCTGGGACCGGAAGCTGCCGCTTGCAATGGAGTGGTCCCGGGAGCGGGAAAGGCGGCCGAGGGTGAGTATAGCAGGTGTTTTTCTTTTATATTTTTTTTAACATTACTTTTTTTTACTATTGATGCCGCATAGGCATAGGGGATTACGGAGCGAGCACCGGGTAGTGAGTGCAGGGGAGTAGGCATAGGGGATTACAGAGCTTATGAAACAGAAGTTTCTATTGCTTTCAAGCCAAGAACCCTACAGATGTTGATAGTAGGTGTCCATCTCGCTGTACTGGTGTGTGGCCGTAGGAGGTCCTTGTGAAAAGTCACCAAAAGAAGGGGGTGGAGGTGGTGTCCGGAACTGCAAATAATGTGGGCCAGGTCTGCGGACAGGAGTGCTGTGCATGGGCTCCTGCTGGTGTCCCCAATAAAACTGGAAACTGGGCTGACGGTCGCTGATGGTCACCGTTGATGTCTCACTCAGTTTGCCAGCGGCTGCCGCGTGCAAAACCTCAAACATTAATCTCTCCGCGTGCGTTCGCTGGGTAACGTCCAATCTGTTTAACCATTCCGCAATGAAGGATGGGAATCCGGTGAGCTGGGTTGTGGCATGCTGGGTCATTATGTTGTTGGCCAGTGCCAGGAGATCCACAGGTGTGCCCGCAGTCGCCTTTCTTTTGCGAGATGGCCGCTGTGGACGTGTCTGCTCCTCGACACACGGGCTTATGGAGGACTGAGGGGTCTGGTCATCATTCCCTTCCGGTGTTTCCAGCTGTTGCAGAGGCACCTGCGAGTACAGGAAAAAAAAAAAAAAAGTCAATAACATACACACAAATCAGGCCTAGAGAGCCCCCACCTCCCCAACACCTCTATGCCCGTCCATGAGAAGCTATGAGGAACAGTTATCTAGGTAGCAAACCACAGGGGTTACTGCTTACAGAGCTGGGCTGAACTACTTTCGCCGGCTGTACTGTACGAATGTGCGGAAGACACGAAATGTAAATGTATGTTATAGACTTTTGAAATAAGACAGCATTTAAAGGAAGGGAAGGACTGTTGGGACATACTTATCTGAACAGGAAGTGGCAACTGTTATTATCTGGGGGATTAAACATGAAAAACGTGAATTATTATTATTGGAAACCGTGCAGTCTCATAAACATACAAGACACATGGCATGCTACAAGCAGGGAAGCTAGGGGTACTTACATGCTCGTCAGGAGACTCCGGCAGGATATCTTCTGCAGATGCGCACAAAAGCTTGTCACGGTGTGCAACGGGCGAGGGATTTCCTGGTCCCAAGTGAACGCCAGCAGGTCATAGTACCACAACTTGGGCGCATAAATGTCGTCGGTTCCGGCCCCAGACTTCATGGACTTTTCCACCTTGTTCAGTTCTTTTTTGTACACTGTGCAGAGAGCCTGGATCTTCTTCCGCACAATGTTTTCATCCACCGTCTCAGTGGGATGATGCTCCTTGTAGAGGGCCACCAGCTTCTCGTACCCATCTTTTTTCTTTTAGCGGTTGCTGTAATCCACAGACTTGATCTTCCATAAGCAGGGCAGGGAGCAGTACATCTCGATGAGTGCCCGAATAAACTCCTGTTCATTGGCAGACATCTGAAAAAAAGAAAGAAATAGTTAAGTTACAGCAAGCAAGAAAGTGGGTGGGTCGTGTGCTTTTTCCTATTGTTAGCAGCCATTTTGTGGATGGGATAAGCTGGGCCGTGTGCTTTTCCCTATTGTTAGCAGCCATTTTGTGGATGGGATGGGCCGGGCCGTGTGCTTTTCCCTATTGTTAGCAGCCATTTTGTGGATGGGATGGGCCGGGCCGGGCCGTGTGCTTTTCCCTACTGTTAGCAGCCATTTTGTGGATGGGATGGGCCGGGCCGTGTGCTTTTCCCTATTGTTAGCAGCCATTTTGTGGATGGGATGGGCCAGGCCGTGTGCTCTTCCCTATTGTTAGCAGCCATTTTGTGGATGGGATGGGCCAGGCCGTGTGCTTTTCCCTATTGTTAGCAGCCATTTTGTGGATGGTATGGGCCGGGCCGTGTGCTTTTCCCTATTGTTAGCAGCCATTTTGTGGATGGGATGGGCCGGGCCATGTGCTTTTTCCTATTGTTAGCAGCCATTTTGTGGATGGAATGGGCCGGGCCGTGTGCTTTTCCCTATTGTTAGCAGCCATTTTGTGGATGGGATGGGCTGGGCCGTGTGCTTTTTCCTATTGTTAGCAGCCATTTTTTGGGTGGAAAAAGTTTTAATTCTAATGGTGGCTACTTTGTGGATGGCAAATTAAAATTTGGCGGTGGCCATTTTGTTGGTGAACATCTTAACATCCTATCACACCACATCACCAAATCCTTGTTACCCAGTAATGACCACTAACGGCCAGTACTACAGCTCAAAAGCGTATTTGTTTAAAACTTGCAAGCTCAAACAGATCTCTGCAGAGATGTACTGTAGTATACATCACTGTACAATAGACTATCCATAAAGCAATAGCTCAAAATGGCTGCCAGCCAGCGTAAAAACGTATTTGTTTACCTTTCCAAATAGTGTAAGCTAGAAATGGCTGCCAACCAGCGAAAAAGCATATTTGTTAACAAACTTGCAAGCTCAAACAGATCTGTGCAGAGATGTAGTATACATCACTGTACAATACACATAAATTAGCATTGCTGCATGGCAGATGAAATAACAGCACAAAGATATACTTACCTTTGATGAGCAGAAAGAGATATAGAGAGCGAAGACGATGCAGAGTTCTGGATCTCCAAACAGGACGCTCACGGGAGGCTACAGAACGAAGACGATGCAGAGTTCTGGATCTCCAAACAGGATGCTCATGAGAGGCTCGTAGATGGTGGAGGACGCACAAGTGATTGCAAAGGAGTAGAGTCGCGGTTTATATTTCGGAACGCAGCTTCAGATGATCCTGAAGTGGCCTATCAGCGTTGACAGGGAGACGCCCAGCTACCATTGTTCCTGCTGCAAGATCCCTCCCAGGCCGTCGCGGCTGAAGGCGTCTCCATTTGGAATGTAACACGCCTACCTGGCTAGAAGGAGACGCTGCGACGCCCCCTATGGTCGTTGCTGGCGTCGTTGCTTTTGATGTCAAACACGACGATACACGCCGATCTGACGACCAAATAAAGTTCTGGACTTCTAGCTCCGACCAACGATATCACAGTGGGATCCAGATCACTCCTGCATGTCAAACACAACGAGATCGCTATCCAGGACGCTGCAACGCCACGGATCGTTGTCGTTCTCGTTGGAAAGTTGTTTAGTGTGAAGGTACCTTTAGTCTTGCTTTTCTCCTTCTGAGCATGCCCAGGGTAAGATCTCTCATTGGAAATCGAGGGTCACATGCTTGGATACTGCAGCAAGGTCCTGAAGGTGCTCAGGCTTTGCGGCAGCTTCTCATTGGTCCTTCTTGGAAGGTCCTGTTCGGGCTGCAGCTATAAAAGGCTCGCATGGCCGCAAGGCTATGCGCTAGTGTCTTTCTAAATGATGTGCTTTGTGCCAGTGTGGTCATGTGTGATTGTGTTCAGGGACCCGGCTGAAATAAGTCCCTAGAATGCTGGCACCTCCGGCGAGGAGTTTGTGTGTATGTGTACATTCAGGGACCTGGCTGAAATAAGCCCCTAGAATGCTGGCACCTCCGGCGAGGAGTTCTGTGTGCATGCATGACCACTGACTGCTCTCTCTTGGGTAGTTAGCCTGTGCTACTGTGAAGTTAACAGGGTGCAGAGCTTTGCTTTCACGGCTGCTCTGTGAGTTAACCGAGCTAGTCAATACCGCCATATAGTGCTGCCATTTGTCTAGCAGCAGGTTCTCCTGCACGGTGGACCCCGGGTTGCGAACGCACCAATAACAATAAAAACTATTTTCCTCGGTGCGTTCCGCTAGCCCAAACAGTACACTAGCGCCAGGGTCTGGCTAGTAAATGGCGGACGATCAGCGTTTACAATGGTGCGTCCAGCAACTGGAGGGAAGGTTGGCAGCTCTAGAGCATACAACTTCAGCTGTGGACGTCACTGCTGTCGCTGTTCAGGCTGCAAGTGCAGCTGCAGCCAGTTTGTCCTCAACCACCCTTGCTCCAACTATATCCCATCTCCCGCTTCCTGACAAGTTTTCTGGTGACAGCAAACTATGTCGCGGATTCGTGAGCCAGTGCTCCATACATCTCGAGCTCCTGGCTGCACATTTTCCTTCGGAACGGGCGAGAGTGGGATTCATTTTGTCTCTTTTGTCGGGCAGGGCATTGGAGTGGGCAATGCCACTTTGGGAGCGCAATGATCGTGTAGTGCAGAGTGCTCCTCTCTTCCTGGACGCTCTGAGGCAGGTCTTTTTAGGACCTCGTGTCACTCATGATACCGCGCTCCAATTGTTGGCAATTTCTCAGGGTTTGTCCATGGTCAGCCAGTTTGCCGTTCAATTCTGGACTCTAGCCTCTGAGTTAGATTGGCCGGATAAAGTCCTTATTCCGGTGTACTGGAGAGGACTGGCTGATCATGTAAAGGACGCCTTGGCCACCAGGGAGATTCCCGACACACTGGAGGAGCTCATTACAATTTCTACCCGCATCGACCTCCGTTTTAACGAGCGGAGGTTGGAGCGGACGCAGTGTAGGCAGAGGTTTCGGCTGGCTCCCACCTTCGCCAAACCTCTAGAATCTCCTGTCCTGGCATCCGACTCCTATGAGGCCATGGAGGTTTCTCGAGCGGGACCTAAGTCTCAGACCGTTCGAGTACCTGTGGTGTGTAGAAATTGTCAGCAACTGGGACATTATGCTAACAAGTGTCCACAGCGGTCGGGTAAACGATCATGTCTAGTGACTATAGGAGGAGGTTCACTGGACACAGCGGCCTTTTCCTCCAAGTTGTCCTTTAAAGGAACAATTCTGTTGGACTCATTCACTCTTGCAGTTGAGCTTTGTGTGGATTCAGGAGCTGAGGTAAATTTCATGTCCTCTATGTTTGCTCTGCGCCACAATGTACCTCTGGTGATGCTCACTAAACCAGTAACTATTAGGGTGGTGAATGGGTCGACACTTCCATTACAGATCACACACCAGACTGTCCCTTTCACATTAGCCATGTCCCCATCCCACCAGGAGATTATTTTCCTTCTTGTTCTTCCCGGGGGAATGGATGAGATTTTGCTGGGAATACCCTGGCTCCATTTTCACTCTCCAGTTATTGAGTGGTCCTCTGGGAGGATATTGGGTTGGAGTGAGTCTTGTAAGGGCAGATGTGTGAAAGAGTGCGTTCAGGTTTCCACCACTGAGATACCCGCAGATCTGTCTTCTCTCTCCCTGAGACTGAGGCTATGTCCATATACATCCAGGAGAACTTGGCAAGAGGGTTCATTAGGAAGTCTGTGTCACCGGCAGGGGCAGGATTCTTTTTGTCCAGAAGAAGAACGGAGAGTTATGTCCTTGCATAGACTACAGGGGTCTTAACGCCATCACCGTTAAAAATAAATACCCGCTGCCCTTGATTTCTGAGCTTTTTGATAGGCTACGGGGAGCAAGGGTATTTACCAAACTGGATCTGCGGGGTGCGTATAACCTGATTCGCATCCGTGAGGGGGACGAATGGACGACGGCCTTTAACACCAGAGATGGGCACTATGAATATCTAGTGATGCCTTTCGGGCTCTGTAATGCCCCAGCCGTTTTCCAAGACTTTGTCAACGACGTTTTCCGGGATATGCTCTCCACCTTGGTTTTAGTCTATCTGGATGATATTCTCATCTTTTCTCCTGATATTGACTCCCACCGGAGAGATGTTGGCAGAGTCTTCGACCTCTTATTCCCTGTATGCTAAGTTGGAGAAATCTATGTTTGAGCAGGAGTCTTTACCTTTCCAGGGCTATATCATCTCAGCCCAGGGATTGGCTATGGATCCTGCCAAACTACAAGCTGTGATGGACTGGCAAGAGCCTCATTCTCTTAAAGCGGTGCAGTGCTTTATGGGGTTCATTAATTATTACCGCCAGTTCATTCACCACTTCTCAACTTTGGTAGCTCCCTTGGTAGCCCTCACCAAGAAGGGAGCAAATCCCAAATTGTGGTCAGAAGAGGTCTCCAGGGCCTTCTCTTCTATCAAGTCTCATTTTGCTAGCGCTCCCATCCTACATCGTCCCGATGTTGATAAGCCGTTCATAATGGAGGTGGATGCCTCATCCGTTGGTGCAGGAGCAGTCCTTTTCCAAAAGGATGCTCAAGGTCGGAAGCATACTTGCTTCTTTTTCTCCAAGACCTTTACACCTGCGGAGAAAAATTATTCCATCGGGGACAGGGAGTTGCTAGCGATGAAGTTGGCTTTCTCTGAGTGGAGACATCTCTTGGAGGGGGCTCGTTTTCCCTTTCAAGTCTTCACGGACCACAAAAATGTATTATATTTGCAAACAGCTGAGCGGCTAAATTCTCGCCAGGCCAGATGGTCCTTGTTCTTCTCCCGGTTCCATTTCACCCTCCATTATCTTGCTGGGGAGAAGAACATTCGTGCTGATGCCCTTTCTCGCTCTGTTGTGTCATCTGAGGAGGAGGAAGGAGAGCCTCAGCTTATTGTCCCTTCCCAGAGTCTGAGAACCGTAGCTCCGGTTTCGCTAGAGTCTGTGCCTCCGGGCAAGACTTTTGTGCCCATTAATTTGCGACCGGAGGTTCTCTCTTGGGCTCATTCGTCCAGGGTGGGTGGACACTTTGGGACAAAGAGGACGTCTGAGCTGTTGGCGAGAACGTACTGGTGGCCGCATATGGTCCGTGATGTCAGAGATTATATTCAGGCATGTGTCTCCTGCACCAAAAATAAGTCTCCGCGACAACATCCAGCTGGGTTACTCTATCCCTTGCCGGTGGCAGACAGGCCCTGGGAAATGGTCGGATGGACTTTGTGGTGGGTTTGCCAAAGTCTCGTGGCTGTACCATCATTTGGGTTATCACTGATCATTTCTCGAAAATGGTGCATTTGGTGCCACTACCACGGTTACCTTCTGCACGGGCTTTGGCAGCATTGTTCATAAAACACATCTTCCGCCTACAAGGTATGCCGGACAAAATTTTCAGTGACCGGGTCCCCAGTTTGCGTCTCGGTTCTGGAGAGAGCTTTGTCGTCTTCTCAGCATTGAGTTAAATCTCTCTTCCGCATATCATCCCGAGACGAATGGGTTGGTAGAGAGGGCCAACCAGACCTTGGTCACATATCTGCGACATTTTGTCTCAGCCAGGCAGGATGACTGGGCATCCTTGCTACCATGGACGGAGTTTGCGCTGAACAATGCTGTAGCCGACTCCACTGGTCAAACCCCATTCCTCCTCAACTGTGGTCAGCATCCGCGGGTACTTGTGCCTATGCCCGTGTATTCCGCCGACTCCAGGGTGGCAGACTGGGCTGTGGAGGCACGGGATATTTGGGACCGCACTCAGGATGCCATTCGGGCCTCCAAGGAGAGAATGAGGTATTCCGCTGATGCACATCGGCGCCCCGCTTCGACCTTTGCTCCTGGAGACTTGGTGTGGCTCTCCGCCCATAACATCAGGCTGCGAGTTGAGTCCACTAAGTTTGCACCTCACTACTTGGGTCATTTCAAGGTCCTCGAACAGGTTAACCCTGTGGTCTATCGTTTAGCCCTTCCGCCACACCTGGGTATCACCGACACCTTTCATGTGTCCCTTTTGAAACCCGTACACATGTCCCGGTTTTCCGAGTCATCTGCTGGGACATCGGGTTCATATACGGATGATTACGAGGTGAACGCTATTTTGGGGTGCAAGGTGGTGCGTGGCAAAAAGCTTTATTTGGTGGACTGGAAGGGTTATGGTCCTGAGGACAGGTCTTGGTAGCCTGCTGAGCACATTAGGGCTCCGCAGCTCATTGCTGCCTTCGAGCGCAGCGAGGCCCAAGGAGGGGGGGTAATGTTAGGGTTCAAGTTCCTGCCTCTGCACAGGGGGAATCTCGGGCCATCTCTGCTGCAGTCTCCCATTCTTCTCCTGCCGCAGTGGAGGCTGCTCGGCGAAGACGTCGGTCTCAGCATCTCGCTCAATCTGACTCTGTGAGGAAGATTACTGCTGCTCTTCCAGCTTCTGCTATTGTAGTCAGTGCTGGGCAGTGGCGAGTAGACGCTTTTGGGACTAAGTCTTGCTTTTCTCCTTCTGAGCATGCCCAGGGTAAGATCTCTCATTGGAGATCGAGGGTCACATGCTTGGATACTGCAGCAAGGTCCTGAAGGTGCTTAGGCTTTGCGGCAGCTTCTCATTGGTCCTTCTTGGAAGGTCCTGTTCGGGCTGCAGCTATAAAAGGCTCGCATGGCCGCAAGGCTATGCGCTAGTGTCTTTCTAAATGATGTGCTTTGCGCCAGTGTGGTCATGTGTAATTGTGTTCAGGGACCCGGCTGAAATAAGCCCCTAGAATGCTGGCACCTCCGGCGAGGAGTTTGTGTGTATGTGTACATTCAGGGACCTGGCTGAAATAAGCCCCTAGAATGCTGGCACCTCCGGCAAGGAGTTCTGTGTGCATGCATGACCACTGACTGCTCTCTCTTGGGTAGTTAGCCTGTGCTCCTGTGAAGTTAACAGGGCGCAGAGCTTTGCCTTCACGGCTGCTCTGTGAGTTAACCGAGCTAGCCAATACCGCCATATAGTGCTGCCATTTGTCTAGCAGCAGGTTCTCCTGCACGGTGGACCCTGGGCTGCGAACGCACCAATAACAATAAAAACTATTTTCCTCGGTGTGTTCCGCTAGCCCTAACACTAGGACTTAACCTCTTAGTGGCCGGGCCAATTTTTTAAAATCTGATTAGTGTCAATTTATGTTGTAATAACCCTGGAATGCTTCAACATATCCCATTGATTTTAAGATAGTTTTTTTCGTGACATATTATACTTTATGATAATGGTAAATGTAGGTTGATATGTTTTGCTTAATTTTGTAAAAGTATCAGAAATTTGACAAACATTTTTTAAAATGAGAAATTTTCAAACTTTGAATGAATATCCACCGCGTTACCAGCTCTACCCTCTCCTAATGTATCCTCACCCATCCCCTGCAGACTGTGAGCCCTCGCGGGCAGGGTCCTCCCTCCTCCTGCACCTGTTAGTGCCTTGTTTTTTGCTCATGTTTAATGTATTTGTATATATTTGCCCCCTTTTCACATGTAAAGCGCCATGGAATAAATGGCTCTATAAAAATGTATAATAATAATAATATCCCTTTAATCCAGATAGTCATACCACGCAAAAGCATTAATAAGTAACATTCCTCTCATTTCGGCTTTACATCAGCACCATTTGTAAAATGTTATTTTATTGTGTTAGCATTTTAGAAGGTTTAAAAATGTAGCAGTAATTTTTCATTTTTTTAAGGACATTTACAAATTTTATTTTTGTTGGGAAGTATTCAGTTTTGAAGTGACTTTGGGGATCCTACATATTGGAAACCTCCAAAATTGATACCATTTTAAAAAACGCACCCCTTAACATGTTCAAAATTGCTTTCAGATAGTTCAGTAACCCTTCATGTGGTTTTCAGGAATTAATGCAAAGTGGCATAACAGGAATGAAGAAATTTATTTTTACCATCCAAATGTCATTAACTTCTAAACAGGCCACTTTAGCCGGCAGACCCTAATGCCCTTTTTTTGGCCATGAACTGCCATGGGAAACATCAGGACCACACAATCATAATCTCAGGGTGACAATGGAGTTAAAGGGGGAACATCCACATTCTGTTAACCATTTAGGTACTGCAGTCACTCTTGACAGCAACATTTAAGGGGTTAAAGGGCCAAGGTTGGTGCCAACACTGATTGTGACTGATGCAGCAAGTTTTCAGCTATAGTGTACAACTGACAGCTGCTGGATGGTTACCTGCATGGGGATGCTATTCTCTTAAAACTCAGGTCAGTAA
The DNA here is from genome assembly GCF_051348905.1 of Ranitomeya variabilis. Taxonomy (NCBI): domain Eukaryota; kingdom Metazoa; phylum Chordata; class Amphibia; order Anura; family Dendrobatidae; genus Ranitomeya; species Ranitomeya variabilis. The sequence continues at coordinate 1,074,126,823 of NC_135232.1, read as the reverse complement.
AAAGGCATATTGTGGTCATTAAGGGGTACAAAAATGTGCCTGGGCACTAACAGGCATGTAGTTGCTAAAAGAGGCAACTGTCTGCCTGCTTTACCCAACACCTATCATTGACTGCTCCTGCCATAGATTCAGCTACTCTCTTTCAACAGAGCAGCTGTTTCTCTTCCTGTACACAGGACTACTGGCATCAAGCTAATTGACAACTGGCTTCTCCCAATTATGCAGCAGAGAGCTGGTTATCAATCAGCATAACATGAGTAGTCCTACCCTGTAAACAGGATAAGAATGTGCCACTCCATTGACATGACATCAGCGGACATCTATGACCACTCTATGTTGGCAGAGAACGGCGCTAGGTACAATAGGCAGGTTGGTAACAACTACCTGTCTGTTAGTGCTTAGGTAGCTTTTTTAAGTCCTGGATATCCCCTTTAATGAATGTTAGGCATCGGGATTCTCCAGCTTCGCGGGATACATCCCAAGCATTATCTGGTACTGTGGTTTCCCATTCTGGTCCAGCCACTGCGATTGCTGCTCAGCACAGACATCGGTCCCAGAATCTTGCTCAGGCTTGTGGAATACATTTGATTACTTCTTGCTCTTCAGCCAAGTCTATGGTAATCAGTGATATGCAGGTGTAGCCTTGCGCTTTGGGATCTAGGTCCAGAGATCACCTTACTGAGCAGCATGTCTCTGATGTAGCATCTTCTTATTGATGGTCGGATGTTAGCTGTCCTGGCGATGTGGCAGCTCCAGATTGGTCCACGGGCGATGCCAACTGGACATGAATGTTTAGGGTGGAGCCTAGTGTATAAAAGGTTCTCAGCGGCGCACACGAGTGCACTAGTGTCATTTATGTTTTGGTGTGAGTGGGTGGTTACTTAACCACTCTTGCACGTTTGTGTGAGTTGGTCTATGCTCAAAGACTGTACATGTTGGCAGGCAGGTAGCACACTTATGCGGTTCCATACCCTTAGCTCAATGCCTTAGTCTCTAGTTTGCTACATGCTTAGGGTGCCTGTCAGGCACAAGTTTGGTAGCGACAGGACAGGGGTAACTATCCGCTTGGCTTAGCATCTGTTTTGTTCATGTGTGCAGTTAGCATAGTTAAATTACAGAGCAAGCTCAATCCACGTGCTAACATCCCTGTGGTGTTAACTTAGCATTCTTAGTGCAGTACCTCTCTGTGAAGAAACTGAGCTTGGTACTCAGTGTTCCGATCACTCTGTGTGGCGTTAACACAGTCTGTTTTGTTCCATCATTGTCCACACTAGCAGCAGGTTCATCTCTGCACGGTGGACCCTGGGTTGCGATTGCACTTTATTTTATATTTTATTTAGTGCAATCTGACAACCCTAACAATGACATTGGCTGTATGTATAAGTTTTTTTGGCCTTCTGCAGAATAAATGTGGGGTCTCCCTGATGGTATTACGTTACAGGTGCAGTATCTACCTATATGTCTCAGCATTGAGCATAGTATAAATCTTATTCAAATCCTTAACTTTTTTCTGAAATGCAGCATCAAACTTGCAATTAGCCTCCACTATGCTTCATTGTTGCCTTCAGACACTTATCATTGTACCAGTCTCCAGTCCTCTAGAAAGCAAACTGCCTTGTGTTACATTTGGGGTATTTCAATTTTTTTCAGTCCATAGCACCAACTGCCATTTATCTTTACCCCATTTCTTATGTTTTCATGCATAGCTGTGTTGCTTGACCTTCTTTCCATGATGGAGTTTTGAGTTTGACAACAATTCTTCAATGAAGAAATACTCTTGCCAGACTTCTCCAAACAGTATAGAGTTGGTGTTAGGAGTCGAGTTTCCATCGCTGCAATGGGGGAATCTCAAACCATGTCTGCTGTGGTCTCCCATTCTACATCAGCCACAGTGGAGCCTGCTCAGCGGAGACGTCGGTCCCAGCATCTCACTCGGTCTGATACTGTGCAAAGGGTTACTGCTGCCTTTCCAGGCTCTGCTGTTGTAGCCTGCACTGGTCAGTGGCGAGCAGGCTTTTCTGGGACTAAGTCCTGCTTTGCACACACTGAGCATGCCCAAGGTAAGACCTCTCATTGGAGGTCAGGGGTCACATGCTCAAGTACTTCTGCAGCTTCAATTGGTCCTCTAGGAAGGTCCTGAAGTTGCTCTGGTATTGCAGCAACTTCCATTGGTTCCCTAGGAAGGTCCTGAAGCTGTTGCAGCTATAAAAGGTTTGTATGGCCGCACGGCCATGTGCTAGTATCACCTCATGTCATGAGCTTGTTATTTGTGGTTGCGCCTGTATGTATGTATTCAGGAACCTGGATGAAATAAGCCCCTAGAATACTGGCACCTCCGGTGAGGAGTTTTGAATGTATGTATTCAGGGACCCAGCTGAAATAAGCCCCTAGAATACCAGCACCTCCGGTGAGGAGTGTTTGTGTGCTTTTCTGGTGCGTGACCACTAACTGCCATCAGCTTAGCAGTTAACTGTGTTCCCCTGTGTCGCTAACAGGGCACAGTATCTTGTTTCTAGCAAATCTGTGGAGTTAACAGAGTTCACTTATACAGCCATATAGCGCTGCCATTTGCCAGCAGCAGGTTCCTCTCCTGCATGGCAGACCCCGGGTTGCGAACGCACCTTTTTATACATATATATACTCGTGTGTTCTGCCAACCCTAACATAATACTAACGCCAGGGTCTGGCTAGTGAATGGCGGACAAACAGCAATTCTTTCAGTACATCCAGAAGCTGGAGGGTAGGTTGGCGGCTCTTGAGCGCACAACCTCAGCTGTGGATGTTACTGCAGTTGCTGTTCAGGCTGCTAGTGTGGCTGCAGCAACCCTGTCCACGGCCACCCCTGTTCCGACTCTATCTCGCCTCCCACTGCCAGAAAAATTTTCTGGTGATAGTAAATCTTGTAGGGGTTTTGTGAGCCAGTGTGTTATGATCCTTAGTGGTTGAGGATCACAAATTACTCCAGCTAAGTAACAAACATAGGCCAAGCTCTAGGGAGGTGTCAAACTGGACTGACCGCAAATCTGAACCTATCCAAACACACTAGAAGTAGCCGGTGAACGTGTCTAAAATCCTAGACGTCTCGAGCCAGCCTGAGGAACTAACTACCCCTAGAGAGAGAGAAAGACCTCACTTGCCTCCAGAGAAATAATCCCCAAAGATATAGAAGCCCCCAACAAATAATAACGGTGAGGTAAGAGGAAGGCACATACACAGGGGTGAAAGCAGATTCAGCAAATGAGGCCCACTAATACTAGATAGCAGAAAATAGAAAAGGGGTCTGTGCGGTCAGTAAAAAACCCTTACAAAATATCCACACTGAGATTTCCAGAACCCCCGCACCAACTAATGGTGTGGGGGGAGAAACTCAGTCCCCTAGAGCAACCAGCAAGCGAGGAAATCACATTTTAGCAAGCTGGACAAGAAACATGATGAATGCTGATAATCAAAAAATGAACAAACAAAAACTTAGCTTGTCTTGGAGAGACTGGGAGCAAGGTAGTCACAAGGAATCTGAAGAGCACTGAATACATTGATAGCAGGCAAGGAACTGAGTATCCAGGTGAGCTAAATAGGAAACCAGCCAAGGATAACGAACCAGCTGATGCTGCAAACCTGCAGAGAGACAACACTACACAGTACCGCTTGTGACCACTAGAGGGAGCCCAAAAATAGAGTTCACAACACCAGTGCTCTATACACCTCGAGCTCCTGGCCGCACATTTCCCCACAGAGTGGGCAAAGGTGGGATTTATTGTGTCTCTCCTGTCGGACAGGGCGTTTGAGTGGGCTACACCGCTGTGGGAGCTTGGCGATCATGTGGTGCAGAGTGCTCTGCTTGTCCTGAGCACTCTAAAACAGGTCTTTTTTAGGGCTTCGAGTCACCCATGATACAGCGCTCCAACTGTTGGCACTGACTCAGGGCTAGTGTTGAGCGATACCTTCCGATATCGGAAAGTATCGGTATCGGAAAGTATCGGCCGATACCGGCAAAATATCGGATCTCACCGATACCGATACCCGATACCAATGCAAGTCAATGGGACAAAAATATCGGAATTAAAATTAACCCTTTCTTTCCTTGTAGGTTCATTCTACATGAAGGAAAACAGCTAAGAATAATGTAGGATGTATTGGGGGATGTGGCGGAGACATTAAAGGCATAGAGGTTTAGCCCAATCAAATAGAATAGCAGGAATTTTAAATTTTTTTTAAGACGTTCGGAGTTACAAAGATATTGACTATGTTAAGATTTTTTTTATTTTGTCAGATATTGATGTTTCACTACTTCCACGCCCTTCACCCTCTTTTTTACTTCTCCCACACTTTCTTCTTCATCATCATCAGCAGCATCTTTGACATCAAGTTCTTCTTCACCTTATTCATCTTCTTCATCTTCTACCTATAATTTTTTTTTGTTACATTGTTCATATTCTTTTTATTTAACTATTATTCTTCTTCATATTCAATTTCTTCATCATATTCTTATTTGTGTCAGGCATTCCCATAGTTGTTATCTATAAAAGTTTGAAGATTACAACTTCCGTTCTGCCTGTCACAAAACAGATAGATTTGTCCGCGTTCAGTTTGGCCTGCAGCATCAGGCTTTATCCAGGGGCACCACGAGGAGGAACGGACTCACCCCCATACACTGCTTAGTCTTCTTCTGCTTATAATTTAGATAATATATTTTGCTCTGATATTTAGTGTTATGCTTAATGTTCTTCTGCTCTTTGTTCTGCAGCCTCTTGTTCTACTGCTTCTCGGTCTCCCATGTTGTCGTCGTCTCCAGGGTCGTCGTCTCCGGGGTCGTCGTCATCGGGGTGGTCTTCAGGGTCATCGTCTCCAGGGTAGTTGTCATCTCAGTGGTTGTCGTCTCTGGTGTCGTCGTCATCTTAGGGGTGGTCTTCCGGGTCATCGTCTTTAGGGTCTTGAACTTGGAAATGTAGCAGAAGGTACAAGAAGGCTGAGAAAATGCCAAGAAACAGCGGATGGAACTGGAACTCGGATGGCTACCCGAAGGTCCAAGAGCCAATGGAACTACCGAGGACCAGCTGACGTTACTGGAACCCGGTTACTAAGCAGGAGGTACCCGTGCCTGAAAGCACTACCAAGGACCACCTGACATTGGTGGAACTCAGATACCCAGAGGGAGGCACCTAAGCCAAAGGCTCTGCCCGGAACCAGCTGATGGTACTGGAACCAGGATGGGGAGCAGAAGGTACAAGAGCAAAAGACACTGCCGAGAACCAGCTGACGGTACTGGAACCCGGATGGGTAGCTGAAGGTCCAAGAGCCAATGGAACTACCAAGGACCAGCTGACGTTACTGTAACCCGGTTACTAAGCAGGAGGTACCCGTGCCTGAAAGCACTACCAAGGACCACCTGATGTTGGTGGAACTCGGATACCCAGAGGGAGGCACCTAAGCCAAAGGCTCTGCCCAGAACCAACTGACGGTACTGGAACCAGGATGGGGAGCAGAAGGTACAAGAGCAAAAGACACTACCGAGAACCAGCTGATGGTACTGGAACCCGGATGGGTAGCCGAAGGTCCAAGAGCCAATGGAACTACCGAGGACCAGCTGACGTTACTGGAACCCGGTTACTAAGCAGGAGGTACCCGTGCCTGAAAGCACTACCAAGGACCACCTGACGTTGGTGGAACTCGGATACCCAGAAGGAGGCACCTAAGCCAAAGGCTCTACCCGGAACCAGCTGACGGTACTGGAACCAGGATGGAGAACTATTCAAGCTTGTCTTCCTAGAGCCCCAACTAGTGGTGTTGGAGCAAAGGGTCAGCAGGGGGAGCAGAGTGTAGGCCGAAGCCTGCACTTGAGGCATTTGGAGGTCTGTTGTGTCTGCGCGGCGTTTGCAGGACACGATGCCGGCTATAACGCAGGGGAACAGCTGGCGGTGTTGAACCCCACTGACAGAGTGGCGGGTGTTTTGCTCTGTGCAGCCAGCACTTCCGGGCACCAACTGGAAATGTTAGAGCCCAGGGACAGCAGAAGGAGAGGGAGCAGAGTGTAGGCCGAAGCCTAATTGAACCAATTTTAAAGGTAACCTTTAACCCCCCCTCAGGTGTTACAAACTAGAAGAACCACACCTTGGGCAGCAGTAATGCTGCCCAAGTCAAAGGTTGCTCTTTTAATTTTGTTCCTTGCACACGCTGAATGAAACACGTACCACATTTAGGCCCTTATACAGTCAAAACTGTCTTGGAGGAGGGAGTTCCCTTCTTAATGAGACGCAGCACAGCTGGCAAAAATACCACCTTAGTGCTTAGCGCGGCCTCCTGAGCATCGTATTTTGCTGAACAGGAGTCTGCGTTGTTGCGTTATCCCTTGGCCATGCGCTGTCCGTCTTCTGACATCATTTGATGTCGGCTGGTGCGGTTCGCGATGCCCATGAATCCCAGCCCAGCAGTGTCTTTACATTGTTTCACACTGCGGGACTGGGATTCATGGCCTTGCGCAGTACATATGTTCGCCTCTCACTCGGGTACTTACACCTGCTTCAGACTGTCCAGCTGATCCCTTATGGCATGCCACGGCCATGAGGCCGCACAGTGTGAAGAAGGCGGAAGGAGATAAGTGCCAGGCGAAGATAGGCACTGGTCATGCCCATCAATCACACCCTCGCAGTCTAAAGAAATTAGACGCCGAGGGGCGTTGTGTCGGGCAGGGCTGCCGCAGAGGCGCAGCCAGCCAAACAATCATGTGAGAAGACGGGCAGCGCTACCAACGGGCTTGCTGCGTGTCATTACAATGGAAAGTCACACCTGAGGGACGTTTTAATGGTCTCAGGGGACACATTTTAGACGTGTTCAGTTCCACGTGTGCAAGGAGAATAAGTTTATGAGCCACCTTGTACAAATGCAGCATTACTGCTGTACAAGGTGGCTGTTATACATGCCAACGCCTGGGGGGGACAGGTTCCCTTCAATTTCAGTTCTTGGGTCTGCGTGGCTTTTGCAGGACACGTTGCCATCTACACAGCAGGGGAACAGATGGCGGTGCTGAACCCCACTGACACATTGGCTGGTGTTTTTCTCTGTGCAGCTAGCACTTCCGGGCGCCAACTGGCAGTGTTAGAGCCCAGGGTCAGCAGGTGGAGAGTGAGGAGAGTGTAGGCCGAAGCCTGAACTGGCGGCAGCTTTGTGTCCGTGTTGCTTTTGCAGGACATGTTGCCGGCTACACAGCAGGGGAACAGCTGGCAGTGCTGAACCCCACTGACAGAGTGGCGGGTGTTTTGCTCTGTGCAGCTAGCACTTCCGGGCGCCAACTGGCGGTGTTAGAGCCCAGGGACAGCAGGAGGAGAGGGAGCAGAGTGTAGGCCGAAGCCTAATTGAACCAATTTTAAAGGTAACCTTTAACCATCCCCTCAGGTGTTACAAACAAGAAGAGCCACACCTTGTGCAGCTGTAATGCTGCACAAGTGAAAGGTTGCTCTTTAAGTTTTGAATCTTGCACACGCTGGATGAAATAGGTTTAACATTTAGCCCCTTATACAGTCAAAACTGTCTTGTAGGCGGGAGTTTCCTTCTTAATGAGACGCAGCACAGCTGTCAAGAATCCCACCTTGGTGCTGGGCACGGCCTCCTGAGCGTCGTTATTTGCTGTACAGGAGTCTGCACTGTCGTGTTATCCCTTGGCCTTGCGCTGTTACCACTGCCCGTCTTCTGACTTCATTTAATGTCAGCCGGTGCGGGTCGCGATGCCCATGAATACCAGCCCCGCAGTGTCTTCTCATTTATTCACACTGTGGGGCTGGTATTCATGGCCTTGCGCAGTCCATATGTTCGCCTCTCACACTCGGGTCCTTACACCTGCTTCAGACTGTGCGGCATCAGCTGATCCCTTATCGTATGCCACGGCCATGAAGCCGTACAGTCTGAAGAAGGCAGAAGGAGATGAGTGACAACAGGCGAAGATATGCACTGCTCATGCCCGTCAATCACACCCTCACAGTCAAAATAAATAAGACACCGAGGGGCGTTGTGTCGGGCAGGGCGGCTGCAGAGGTGCAGCCAGGCAAACAATGATGTCAGAAGACGGGCAGCGCTACCAAGGGGGGTGCAGCGTGTCATTACAAAGGAAAGTCACACCTCAGGGACGGTTTAATGGTCTCAGGAGTAGTGTTGAGCATTCCGATACCGCAAGTATCGGGTATCCGCCGATATTTGCTGTATCGGAATTCCGATACCGAGATCCGATATTTTTGTGGTATCGGGTATCGGTATCGAAACCACATTAATGTGTAAAATAAAGAATTAAAATAAAAAATATTGCTATACTCACCTCTCCGACGCAGCCTGCACCTTACCAAGGGAACCGGCAGCGTTGTTTGCTTAAAATTCGCGCGTTTCCTTCCTTACGTGAAGTCCCGGCTTGTGATTGGTCGCGTGCCGCCCATGTGGCCGCTACGCGACCAATCACAGCAAGCCGTGACGTAATTTCAGGTCCTTCAGGATTTTAAAATTACGTTCCGGCGTTGTGATTGGTCGCGTCGCGGTCACATGGGCGACGCGACCAATCACAAGCCGTGACGTCACGGGAGGCTGGACACGCGCGCATTTTAAAATGCGCGCGTGTCCAGCCTCCTGTGACGTCACGGCTTGTGATTGGTCGCGTCGCCCATGTGACCGCGACGCGACCAATCACAACTCCGGAACGTAATTTTAAAATCCTGAAGGACCTGAAATTACGTCACGGCTTGCTGTGATTGGTCGCGTCGCGGCCACATGGGCGGCACGCGACCAATCACAAGCCGGGACTTCACGTAAGGAAGGAAACGCGCAAATTTTAAGCAAACAACGCTGCCGGTTCCCTCGGAGAGGTGAGTATAGCAATATTTTTTATTTTAATTCTTTCTTTTCCACATTAATATGGATCCCAGGGCCAGAAGGAGAGTTTCCTCTCCTTCAGACCCTGGGAACCATCAGGAATACCGTCCGATACTTGAGTCCCATTGACTTGTATTGGTATCGGGTATCGGTATCGGATTGGATCCGATACTTTGCCGGTATCGGCCGATACTTTCCGATACCGATACTTTCAAGTATCGGACGGTATCGCTCAACACTACTCAGGAGACACATTTTAGACATGTTGCGTTCGGCGTGTGCAAGGAGAGTAAATTAATGAGCCACCTTGTACAAATGCAGCATTACTGCTGTACAAGGTGGCTGTTATACATGCCAATGCCTGGGGGGGGACAGGTTCCCTTCAATTTCAGTTCTTGTGTCTGCATGGCGTTTGCAGGACATGATGCCGGCTACACAGCAGGGGAACAGCTGGCGTTGCTGAACCCCACTGACACATTGGCTGGTGTTTTTCTCTGTGCAGCTAGCACTTCCGGGCAACAACTGGCGGTGTTAGAGCCCAGGGTCAGCAGGAGGAGCAGATAGGAGGTATTGCAGCACACACAGCAGGGGAGCAGCTGACGTTACTGAACCCCAATAACACGGCAGCAAGTGTTAACTGTGCATCCAGCACTTCCAGGCACCAACTGGCGGTGTTAGAGCCCAGGGACAGCAGGAGGAGCAGATAGGAGGTATTGCAGCACACACAGCAGGGGAGCAGCTGACGTTACTGAACCCCAATAACAGAGGAGCGACTGTTGACTGTGCGGAGAGCACTTCCAGGCACCAACTAGCAGTGTTGGAGCCCAGGGACAGCAGGAGGAGCAGATAGGAGGTATTGCAGCACACAAAGCAGGGGAGCAGCTGACGTTACTGAACCCCAATAACAGAGGAGCGACTGTTGACTGTGCGAACAGCACTTCCAGGCACCAACTGGCGGTGTTAGAGCCCAGGAACAGCTGGAGGAGCAGATAGGAGGTATTGCAGCACACACAGCAGGGGAGCAGCTGACGTTACTGAACCCCAATAACACGGCAGCAAGTGTTAACTGTGCATCCAGCACTTCCAGGCACCAACTGGCGGTGTTAGAGCCCAGGGACAGCAGGAGGAGCAGATAGGAGGTATTGCAGCACACACAGCAGGGGAGCAGCTGACGTTACTGAACCCCAATAACAGAGGAGCGACTGTTGACTGTGCGAACAGTACTTTCAGGCACCAACTGGCGGTGTTAGAGCCCAGGGACAGCAGGAGGAGCAGATAGGAGGTATTGCAGCACACACAGCGGGGAGCAGCTGACGTTACTGAACCCCAATAACACGGCAGCAAGTGTTAACTGTGCATCCAGCACTTCCAGGCACCAACTGGCGGTGTTAGAGCCCAGGGACAGCAGGAGGAGCAGAGGAACACCGTTTAGGCCGAAGCCTGATTGGAGCAAGTCGAAAGGTAACCTTTAACCCCCACCCCAAAAGGCGTTTGTAGCTGAAAGAGCCAGCTTTTGCATCACAAAGGATGCCAAAGGAAAAGGTGGCTCTTTTCATTATGCTCCTTGCAAACACAGAACTAAACACTTAAAGTGTGTCCACTGATACCGTAAAACCATCCCGGAGGTGGGACTTTCCTTTGTAATGTGACGCAGCCCAGCCGTCATTCCTACCCCCTTGGTGCCATGCGCCGCCTCCTCAGCGTTGCTTGATTCCGTCCCGGAGCCTGTGCTGTTATGTTATCCCTTGGCCAGGCGCACTTTGCGGTGCCCGTCTTCTGACATCATTTTGTGTCAGGCTGGCTGCGCCTGTGCGGCCGCGCTGGCCGAGATCCCGCCTCGCAGTGTCGTCTAATGTAATCCCACCGCTGCCCTGGGATCCATGGCCATGCGCAGTGCATATCCTCGCCTCTCACTCCCCTCCCTCCGGCTTCTTCAGACTGTGCGGTGTCACGGCCGTGGCATGCTATTAGGGATCAGCTGACGGCGCACCGTCTGAAGAAGGTGGAGGGAGATGAGTGAGAGGCAGAGGTGAAGATATGCACTGCGCATGCCCATGGATACCAGGCCCTCAGTGTGATTAAATCAGAAGACACTGCGAGGTGGGAACTCGTCTGGCGCGGCAGCACAGGCGCAGCCAGCCTGACACCAAATGATGTCAGAAGATGGGCACCGCAAAGTGTGCCTGGCCAAGGGATAACATAACAGCGCTGGCTCTGGGACAGAATTAAACAACGCGGAGGAGGCGGCGCACGGCGCCAAGGGGGTAGGAATGACGGGTGTGCTGCGTCACATTACAAAGGAAAGTCCCACCTCTTGGATGGTTTTACGGTATCAGTGGACACACTTTAAAAGTGTTAAGTTCTGCGTGTGCAAGGAGCTAAACAAAAATAGTTACCTTTTCCTTGTGCAGCATAACTGCTGCACAAGGTGGCTATTTCAGTAACAAACGCCTGGGGGGGGGACAGGTTCCCTTACATTTCAGTTGTTGTGTCAGCGTGGCGGTCGCAGGACACATTGCGGCTACACAGCTGGGGTTCAGCTGACGTTACTGACACCCAATAACACTGGGTCGTATGTTCTGACTGTGTAGACGGCACTTCTGAGCCTCAACTGACGGTGTTGGAGCCCAGGAATTACAGTTCAGGTGGTAGAAAGATGAACACAACAGGAGACCTGGATACTGTAGACAGTCACCCAATTATTTAATCAGGAACAGGAGTGGCAAATTCCTGCGAGATCCAGGCCTGGTTCATTTTCAGGAAAGTAAGCCGGTCAACGTTATCGGAGGATAGTCGCATGCGACGGTCAGTTAGTACACCACCTGCAGCACTAAAGACGCGTTCCGATAATACACTAGCCGCAGGGCAAGCCAGCACCTCCAATGCATACTGGCTTAGCTCTGGCCATGTATCCAGCTTAGAGACCTAAAACTTGAAAGGGGAAGAGCCGTCTGGGAGTACAGCAAGAGGGCAAGACATGTAGTCTGTCACCATCTGACGGAACCGTTGCCTCCTGCTGACTGGAGCCGTCTGTGATGGTGTAGACATTTGTGGCGGGCACAGAAAACTGTGCCACAGTTGGGCCATACTGGTCTTGCTTTGGGCAGAGGCACTGCTTCTGCTCCCTCTTTGTGCAGAGCCTCCTCCACTGCCTGGATTCACTGAGCTGCTTTGTAAAGCACTAGCAGCACTTCTCTCAGTTGGACTGGAGAAGATGATGGAATTCACCAGTGTGTCTTGGTACTCCCGCATTTTACGCTCCCGGTTCAATGGTGTGATGAGGCTTTGTACGTTGTCCCGGTAGCGAGGATCGAGGAGGGTGAACACCCAATAATCAGACATGTTGAGAATGTGGGCGATGCGGCGGTCGTTTCTCAGGCACTGCAGCATGTAATCAACCATGTGCTGCAGACTGCCAACTGGCCAAGAAACGCTGTCCCCTGCTTGAGGCGTGATCTCTGCCCGCTCGTCATCACCCCACCCTCGCTGTACACACTGACTACTGGACAATTGTGTAACTCCCTCCTCTGGACGGATGTCTTCCTCCTCCATTGACTCCTCCTCATCCTCCTCACAAAGTGTCCCCTGCCTACGCGTTTGTGAGGAACCACGTGGCGCTGACTGTCCAGAAGATGATGGAAATGGTGAATCCTCATCCTCCACCTCTTCCACAACATCATCCCTTAGCGCTTGCAGTGATTTTTCAAGCAGGCAGATAAGGGGGACAGTCATGCTGACTAGTGCATCATCTGCACTCGCCATCCGCGTGGAATAATCGAAGGGACGCAAAACCTGGCAGACGTCCTTCATAGTGGCCCACTCTGTGGTTGTGAAGTCTGAACGGCGCGGAGTGCGACTTCTTTGTGCCTGATGCAGCTGGTACTCCATTACTGCTTGCTGCTGCTCACACAACCGCTCCAACATATGTAACGTGGAATTCCACCTGGTAGGTAGGTCACATATGATGCGATGTTCCGGAAGGTGGAATCGGCGCTGCAGAGCCGCAATGCGCGATTTTGCCGTGCTGGAACGCTGCAAGTGAGCACTCTCTAGGCGGACCTTGTGCAGCAGTGCATTAAGATCCGGATAGTCCCTCAAAAAACTCTGCACGACCAAGTTGAGCACATGTGCCAGACATGGGATGTGAGTGAGGTTGCCGAGGCCCAGAGCTGCCACCAGATTTCGGCCATTATCACACACTACCATGCCTGGCTGGAGATTCGCTGGCACAAACCACACATCGCTCTCCTGCTTGATGGCATTCCAGAGCTCCTGCGCTGTGTGGCTTCGATTCCCCAAAGAAATTAATTTCAAGATGGCCTGTTGACGTTTGGCCACGGCTGTGCTCATGTCGGTCGTAACAGGTAAACGTTCACGGGTCCATGTGGAGGTGGACTGTGACGGCTCCTGCAGCGACGATTCTGAGGAACTTGTGTAAGAGGAGGAGTCAATACGTACAGACTGGATTCCTGCAATCCTTGGAGTGGGCAGGACACGTCCTGCGCCACTCGCACGATCTGTACCCGTCTCAACAACATTAACCCAATGGGCAGTGAGGGAAAGGTATCGCCCCTGTTTATGTTGACTGGTCCACACATCGGTGGTGAGGTGGACCTTGCTACTGACGGCGTTCAGTAGCGCGTGTTTTATGTGTCCCTCCACATGCTTGTGCAGGGCAGGGACGGCTTGCCTGCTGAAATAAAAGCGGCTGGGCACATTGTACTGTGGGACTGCCAATGACATCAAGTCACGGAAGCCGCCAGTCTCCACCAGCCTGAATGACAGCATTTCCAGTGACAGAAGTTTGGCAATGCCTGCAGTCAGAGCCTGTGCTCGTGGGTGGTTTGCCGAGAAAGGCCGCCTTTTCTCCCATGCCTGTACTACCGATGGCTGTAGACTGGCCTGGGAGTGTGAGTATGACTGGGAACATGGTGCTGCGGGTGGAATTACAGTGGGTCTCTGGACAACAGTGCCAGAGGTTCTTCCATGGCGATCCTGGGAGGAAGCCGAACCAGCTGTGTGTGAGCTGGAGGAAGAGGCAACACGAGCTGAAGAGGTGGTAGCTGCCGCTGTTGGTTGGCCTAGCTCTTCAGTGTGTTTCTGTAACTCCGCCACGTGCCTGGTCCACACATGTTTCCACATGTTGGAGGTATTGAGGTTGCTGACATTTCTCCCTCTTTTGACTTTGTGATGACACACCTTGCATTTGACATAGCAAATGTCATCTGCAACTGTGTCAAAAAAGGACCAGGCACTGCAAGTCTTGGGAGCTCCCTTTTTGGCTTGTGGAAGAGACACGCTCCTAATGGGTGCCAAAGTGGAGGCTACAGGATCTGCAGTCTTCCCACTCCCTCTCCCTCTTTGGCCCATTCGGGGAATCTCTTCCTCAGAGCTGCTACCACCACCTTCCTGTCCCTCACACCACGATGGGTCAAGGACCTCATCATCTACACTACCCTCTGCCACCAACTGCTCCTCCTGGGTAGTCTTAGCAGCAGAGCATGCACCAGAAAGTGGCACCTGAGTGTCATCAGCGGATGCGTTCTGCGGTGTGGTGACCGGAGGCACTGGCCCACCTGCCTCTTCAGACTCAGAGAGAAAAAGCTGTTGGGCATCACTGCACACTGCCTCTTCTTCCATTTCTCCAATGCTGCTTGGCTGGCCCCCTGTTTCCAAGCCAAGAGATTCAGAGAACAGAAGTAGAGACGGCTCCTGTCCTGGGCTCTCTGTCTGCCTGGGCAATTTGGCAGGTGGCGAAGAGACAGATTGGTGCTCTCCAGTGCTCTGTGTCTGAGAGGATGTGGCACTAATTGAAGTCGATGCATTAGCTGCCATCCATCCGACAACGGCTTCAATTTGGTCTTCACGCAGCAGCGGTGTACGGCGCTCTCCGACAAAGCTGCGCATGAAGGACTGTTCCCTGCTGAAACTGGGTGATGATGAGTCACCGGTGCCCGCCGCAGGCAGAGAATCCCCACGTCCTCTCCCTGCTCCGCGCCCACGCCCATGTGCCTTACTCCCTGCCTTCTTCATCTTGGTTGACTGATAAAGATAAGCAGAAAAATACTAACGGCTTAGTGTGCTTATTCCTGAACAGCTCCTAACAGGTATAAGAAACACTAAATTTCTAAAGTGTGGACTAGAGTTTAATATGAGCTAATGTGGCCTACACAACTGTAAAGTGGTGTGTTTGGTGAACTTTATTCTTTATTTATTTTTGGGGGGATGAACTGACAACAGGGAGAGCTGCACTCACACGGAGACCATGCAGACAGCCGTAAACGGCGCTGCAAGGCCCAAAAAAACTACTCTAGGTTATCCTATATAGTGTTTTTCCACAATTTAGCTGGATACGGGTGGAAAGTCACTAATAGGAATTATTTGAAAAAAATGTGCAGCAGCCTGCACTACTTGCAAAAAAGGACAATGGAATGGATAGAACAGTATGAGGCAGTGAACCACCCTGAGCTGGATACAACCGGCTGTGGCTGCACACAGACTACTGGGCGAGCTGCACTCACACGGAGACCGTGCAGACAGCCGTAAACGGTGCTGCAAGGCCCCAAAAACCTCCTCTACGTTATCCTATGTAGTGTTTTTCCACAATTTAGCTGGATACGGGTGGAAAGTCACTAATAGGAATTATTTGAAAAAAATGTGCAGCAGCCTGCACTACTTGCAAAAAAGGACAATGGAATGGATAGAACAGTATGAGGCAGTGAACCACCCTGACCTGAATACAACCAGCTATGGCTGCACACAGACTACAGAGTGGGCTGCACTCACACACACACACACACACACACACAGACCTTGCAGATCGCTGTGAAAACAGCGCTGCAAGGCAAAAGCAAGGTGAACACACAGCGGTTGCTAAATTAGCCTGGGAAAAGCACAAAGAAGCAAATCGCTATCTCAACTGGCCCTCATTCAGAACACAGCGTCCTGTCACTAACTGAATTCACAGCAGAGTGAGCCCAAAATGGCACCAGCGACTTTTAAACTGCAGCATGACATCATTTCAGCAGCCAATCACAGCCTTGCCAGTAGTTTCATGCCCACCATGCTGAACAGGATGTGCCCACACTTGGAATCATTCCTCATTGGCTGAATTCGTGCAGTTTGAATCCTGGGAACTTCCGATTCCGGTATCCGATATGTGGCAAGTATCGGATCTCGGTATCGGAATGCTCAACCCTACTCAGGGCTCATCCTTGGTCAGCCATTTTGCCATCAACTTCCGCACCCTAGCATCTGAGCTGGAGTGTTAGGATAAAGTCCTTATCCCTATATTTTGGAGGGGGCTGGCTGACCACGTGAAGGATGCTCTGACCTCAAGGGAGATTCCTGCCATATTGGAAGAGTTAATAGCTGTGTCTACCTGTATTGACCTCCGTTTTCACGAGCGGAGGTTAGAGCGGGCCTAGTGTAGGCAGAGGTTTCGGCTGGCTCCCACCTTCACCAAACTTTTGGAATCTCCGGTCCTGGTCCCTGAGTCACATGAGTCCATGAAAGTGTTACTAGCGGGATCTAAGTCCTGGACCGCTCGTGCACTCAACGTCTGCCATGTTTGCCAGCAGTCTGGACATCTTACCACCAGTTGTTCATAGCAGTAGAGGAAACGTCAGCATCTAGTGGTAGTTGGTAGAGGTACACTAGACACGGCGACGTTTGCCTCCAAATTGTCCTTTAATAGGCTTTCACTCACTCGGAAGAGCTCTGCATGGATTCTGGGGCAAAGGGCAATTTTATGTCTTCTGCCTTCGCCCAATGTCATGCAATACCCCTGGTAATGCTAGCTCAACCAGTAACTGTACAAATGTTGAATGGGTCGACACCGCCCTCACAGATAACACACCAGACCATCCCTTTCACTCTGTCCTTGTCACCATCTCATCATTATCAGATTATATCTCTGCTCGTCATTCCTGAGGGAATTGATGAGATCCTGTTAGGGATGCCTTGGCTACGGTTTCACTCTCCTCATATCGAGTGGTCCACAGGCAGAATTTTAGGATGGGGTGAATCTTGTGGGGGTAGATGTCAGAGGGAAAGAGTTCAGGTTGTTACAACTGAGGTACCCGCAGATCTATCCTCTCTCCTCAAGCAATATTGGCCCTATGCGGACGTGTTCTCCAAAAGGGCTGCAGAGACCCTTCCGCCTCACCGCCCCTATGACTGTCATATTGACCTCTTGCCTGGTGCTGATCCTCCCCGGGGTTGAGTCTATCCGTTGTCTCTCCCAGAGACGGAGGCAATGTCACAGTATATCCGAGAGAATCTGGCAAGAGGATTCATTAGGAAGTCAGTGTCACCTGCAGGGGCTGGGTTCTTCTTCGTACAGAAGAAGAGTGGAGAACAGTGTCCATGCATAGACTACAGGGGTCATAACGCCATCACCGTTAAGAATAAGTACCCACTACCCCTGATATCTGAGCTTTTTGATAGGCTACGGGGAGCAAGGATATTTACTAAACTAGATCTGCGGGGTGCTTACAACCTGATTTGCATCCGTGAGGGGGACGAATGGAAGACGGCTTTTAACACCAGGGATGGGCACTATGAATATCTGGTGATGCCCTTCGGGCTCTGTAGTGCCCTGCCGTTTTCCATGACTTTGTAAACAACATCTTCCGAGATATGCTTTTCACCTCTGTCGTAGTTTACCTGGATGATATTCTCATCTACTCTCCAGATATAGACTCCCAAAAGAGAGATGTTTTCAAGGTCTTCAACCTCCTATGGGCTAACTCCCTCTATGCCAAGTTAGAGAGGTGTGTGTTTGAGCAGGAATCCTTGCCTTTCCTTGGCTATATCATCTCTGCCCAGGGATTGGCTATGGATCCTGCCAAGATACAGGCTTTGATCGACTGGCAGGAACCCCATTCTCTCAAAGCGGTGCAGCGGTTTATGAGGTTCATTAATTACTATCGCCAGTTCATTTCCCACTTCTCAACTTTGGTAGCTCCCTTGGTTGCCCACACCAAGAAAGGAGCAAATCCCAAGTTGTGGTCGGAGGGGGTCTTCAAGGCCTTCCTCTCGATTAAGTCACACTTCGCTAGCGCTCCCATCCTACATCACCCCGATGTAGATAAGCCATTAATTATGGAGGTGGATGCCTCACCCTTTGGTGCTGGAGCAGTCCTCTTCCAAAAGGATGTTCAAGGTCGGAAGCATCCTTGCTTCTTCTTCTCTAAGACCTTTTCACCAGCGGAGAGGAATTATTCCATCGGGGACAGGGAGTTGCTAGCTATGAAGCTAGCTTTCTCAGAGTGGAGATATCTTCTGGAGGGAGCTCGCTTTCCCTTCCAGGTGTTCACAGACCACAAGAACTTGGTGTATTTACAGACAGCCTAGATGCTAAATTCTCTTCAGGCTTGATGGTCCCTGTTTTTCTCCCGGTTCCATTTCACCCTCCATTTTCTTTCCGGGGAGAAGAACATTTGTGCTGATGCTCTCTCTCACCCTGTAGTGTCATCAGAGGAGGAGGAGCCTCAGCTTTTTGTCCCTTCAGAGAGCCTGAGAACTGTGGATCTGGTTTCACTAGAGTCTGTGCCCCCAGGCAAGACTTTCATTCTTTCTAATTTGAGACCAGAGGTTCTTTCTTGGGCTCACTCGTCCAGGGTGGGTGGACATTTTGGGACCAAGAGGACATCTGAGCTCTTAGCGAGGACGTACTGGTGGCCGCATATGGCCCGTGACGTCAGGGACTATATTCGGGCGTGTGTCTCCTGCACCAAGAATCGGTCCCCTTGGCAACGGCCTGCTGGGCAACTTTACCCCCTGCTGGTGGCAGACAGGCCCTGGGAGATGGTCAGGATGGACTTCGTGGTAGGCTTACCCAAGTCTCGCAGCTGCACAGTTATATGGGTAGTCACCGACCATTTTTCTAAGATGGTGCACTTGGTTCCGCTTCCACGGTTACCTTCTGCACGGGCTTTAGCGGCGCTGTTCGTCAAACATGTTTTCCGTCTACATGGCATTCCTGACAAAATTGTCAGTGACCATGGTCCTCAGTTTGTGTCTCGGTTCTGGAGAGAACTCTGTTGCTTACTCAGCATTGAGATGAATCTCTCTTCTGCATACCATCCCGAGACGAAAGGGTTGGTAGAGATGGCCAACCAGACTCTGGTCACATACTTACAACATTTTGCCTCCGCCAGGCAGGATGACTAGGCATCTTTGCTACCTTGGGCAGTATTTGTTTTGAACAATGCCGTAGCCAACTCTACCAGGCAGACCCCTTTTCTCCTTAATTACGGCCAGCATCCGCATGTTCCTGTGCCCATGCTCGTGTCATCCACCGATTCTAGGGTGGCAGACTGAGCGGTGGAGGCACGTGACATTTGGGACCACACATAGGATGCCATCCGGGCCTCCAAGGAGAGAATGAGGGTTTCTGCTGATGCACACCGGTGTCCCGCTCTGACCTTTGCTCCTGGCAACTTAGTGTGGCTCTCCGCCCATAACATCAGGCTGCGAGTTGAGTCCACTAAGTTTGCACCTCGCTACATAGGCCCTTTCAAGGTTCAGGAACAGGTCAACCCTGTGGTCTACCGTTTGGCTATTCCTCCGCGCCTTGGTATCACCAACACCTTTCACGTTTCTCTCTTAAAGTCCGTCTATTTGTCCCAGTTTTCCGAGTCATCTGCTGGGACATCAGGTTCATCCACAGTTGAGTTTGAGGTGAATGCTATCGTGGGGTGCAAGGTGGTATGTGGCAAGAAATATTATCTGGTGGACTGGAAGGGTTACTGCCCAGAGGACAGGTCCTGGGAGCCTGTTGATAATATTCGAGCTCTGCTGCTCATTGCTGCCTTTGAGCGAGGCCCAGGGAGGGGGGCAAATGATAGGAAACAAGTTCCCACCGCTGCACAGGAGGAATCTCGAACCATGTCTATATCAGCTGCAATGGAGCCTGCTCAGCGGAGACGTCGGTCCCAGCGTTGCACTCGGTCTGATACTGTGCAAAGGGTTAGTGCTGTCTTTCCAGGCTCTGCTGTTGTAGCCTGTACTGGTTAGCGGCGAGCAGGGTTTTCTGGGACTAAGTCCTGCTTTGCACACACTGAGCATGCCCAAGGTAAGACCTCTCATTGGAGATCAGGAGTCACATGCTCCAGTACTGCTGCAGCTTCCATTGGTCCTCTAGGAAGGTCCTGAAGTTGCTCTGGTATTGCAGCAACTTCCATTGGTTCCCTAGGAAGGTCCTGAAGCTGCTGCAGCTATAAAAGGTTTGCGTGGCCACATGGCCATGTGCTAATATCACCTCATGTCATGAGCTTGCTATTTGTGGTCATGCCTGTATGTATGTATTCAGGGACCCAGCTGAGATAAGCCCCTAGAATACTGGCACCTCCGGTGAGGAGTTTTGAATGTATGTATTCAGGGATCTGGCTGAAATAAGCCCCTAGAATACCAGCACCCCCGGTGAGGAGTGTTTGTGTGCTTTTCTGGTGCGTGACCACTCACTGCCATCAGCTTAGCAGTTAGCTTTGTTCCCCTGTGACGCTAACAGGGCACAGTATTTTGTTTCTAGCGAATCTGTGGAGTTAACAGAGTTCGCTTATACCGCCATATAGCGCCGCTATTTGCCAGCAGCAGGTTCCTCTCCCGCACAGTGGACCCGAGGTTGCGAACGCACCTATTTATACATATATATATACTCAGTGCGTTCCGCCAACCCTAACAGTTGGAGCTGGGTCCCGCTGGTTCCTGCCAGTTCTGAGATTATCACGATGCTGGAAATCTTCTGATTTTGAAGGTTAATAAGTATGATCTGTCTTTCATTTACAGCACTAAGTCTCCTTAGTTGACCATTACATTTAAAAAAAAAATTTATGAAAAGTCAAAAAGTGGTCAAAATATTAAATGTAACCCAAAATGGCACCAATTAAGTCATCCTGCATGAAAGCAAGCCCTCCTGAAGCTCTGTCGTTGAAGAATAAAATTATGTCTTAAAAAAGTAAGAATCCAAGCAACTGAGAAAGTTATAAAAATTAGTTGTGCAAATGCGGCAAAACAATAAAAAAGTATATTATCTTGTTATTCTCATGATCTGTAGAATAAAGTTTACAAGTCAGTTATATCAAACAGTGAAGCCTGTAAAAAAATAAATAAAACAATTGCAGATTTGCTGCTTTTTCTCCATCTCCCTTCTAAAAAATGTTGAATGGTTTTTCAACACATCATATGTACTCCCAAAATGTACTTTTAAAAAATACAACTCATAAAGAAAAAAAAAAATATGTTGATGGAAAAATAAACCACTATGGCCCTTGAAACAGAGTAAGGGCTCTTGCAGATGTCTGTAATAATTGGACGAGTGCTGTCAATCATTTGACGGATAGCACTTGTCCCCATGTTAATACAAATAAAAGAAAAAAACCTGCACTATTTAAAAAAGCTGTATATTTTGCAAATGATGTAAACTCCAGGTGCTCTACCACATTTAGGAATTTCCATGCAGAATCACAAAGAATGAAATGTGGTGCTCTCTGCCCCATAAAAATGATTTTATTCAAACAACAGAAAACATGGATTCAGGAGGATCTGAGCTACATGAAGAATGATGGTCATTTTGTGTCAACTAATCCTTCAACAGGTCAATGTTATTCAAAGAAGCAGTGCACAAGTCGTTACATGACAAAGTGTTATCCAATATTCAGATAATGCTCGGCCATGCAAGTCAATGATACACGAGTGCAGTCCGATTTCCATGGTCTGACCTAAAGGAGAATATAGAGACAATTTTCTCTATCTTCTACACACCTGAGAAAATCAGATCACACTATGGTCACACTCTTATCAAGCTTTGATTAGAGTCTGATTAGAGTATGATTAGCAAAACTGAACCGATTTTCTCCAATGAGAAGAAATACGCTCTTCTGCACCTAGCCTCATACAAATAAAAATATTGTGTCCTCGTGGCCCAAAAGAGCTGTGTTAATGTCACTATTGTAATCACTATTTTGACATATGGTGCTATTATATTATTTTGTATCAGCAGTGGAGATGACCTGGTCCAGCAACCACATCAGTATTCCATATCCACCGGACAGTAGACCTGCACATCACATCCTACCATGTGCTTGTCATCTAATTTGTAGGCGCTTAGTGTGTCATCATGAATGCAACATGATGAACATATGATGTCATGGTGGACCTACTAATTAGAAGAAGGATGCAATTTGCAGGGCCCTTGTCAATAGCCATGGAATATTGACATGGCCACTGGACCATTGTCATGTGAATCAATTCTCTCATCTACAATCAATAGTCAAATGTTATTGTAACACTTGCATATATAGAACCTCAGGCCTATATCCATGACACTTCCATAAAGTCAATAAATCCAAAACAGAAAAGAGCCGGAAGTAGACGTCATATTAATCTCACAAATAAGTATACTTTATTGAATATTTTAAAACAATGAAAAAAATAAGGTTTAAAATTGGAGACAACATATACAAAAGATCGCACAGAACCTTCCCATGCAACACATGTTATATATATGCTTAAATATATGCAGATATGTGGGGAGCCTGTCCACAAAGTATTGGTGCCCCTCTACACAATGGCTAAATCTCTCATAATGACTGTGCCTTAATTATATATTTGTGGAGCTTCTCCAATATCGGGTGGAAGTGCTTATACCTGCGGAGGTGTTGTGGTGATATATATATAATAAAGTGCTTAGTGCATTGTGCTAAACTTTTATCCACATATCACCTCCACAGCAATACCACAGCCACCAATAGGACTTGCTATTATAGCTTACTTACTTAGCCCCATACATCTGCATATAAAAGTGTAAACAGCCAAATAAATAATGTAAATTCTGTTACATGACCTGTTTAGTGCGATCCTGAGCCCCAACGCGCGTTTCGCGTTAGCTTCGTCCGGGGGTATGTATGTTGATGTATCAAAGATGAGGCTTTATATAGTGTGGACTTATTAAGTGTCTAAATATGATTGCAGCGTTAGGGTCAGTGATTGCGCATGCCCCGACCGGCGTCCCACGTCACTTCCCCCCTCCCCCGTCTGAGTCATCAGACCAGAGGGTGGGGTTTGCGACGTCATGGGTATGCCGCTATGGCAGCAAAGTATATATTTCTAACTACCCAGAGAGAGGTATGTAGATAGATGAGGCGGGAGGATGCCTAGAATCATAATCTTCTACTTTTATATATCACCGGCACGGCGGCATCGCTCGACCGCTAGAGCCGACCACCTGCGCATGCGCCGGCTCGCGTCCCACACCGCCGCTACACCCCCTGATCCGACGCGTCAGGATCGGGGGCGGAGACAGCAGCGTCACAGACGCGTTGCCATAGCTACGCGGTAGCCAAATCAGCAGTCGGTCGATTCCCACCGGGCAGGACATAGACAGGGGATACAGAGGCTCTAAAGGTACATATAATGAACCTCACTGCAGGGAGAAAGCGTATTCATATATTTAGATACCACACTTATAACTAAAATACATTATGTCTAATATATATTGGTCCCAACAAGTGTAATACATCAGATAGTGTCTGATACTCCTGATATAGTGATCCCAGCTTAATAGATAAAAATATAGATATAACTATCGTGCAGTGCATCAGTGCCTTGTTAATTAAGAAATCCAAGCAGGATCATAGTCTATACCTAAACAAAAACTAATCCTACCATCATATTAAATAAATACTATATGAAGTAAGTGTATAAATGCCCATATTGGGCCGTGATGGGTGAAAAGAAATAATGATAAATAGCAAGTGAATTAATAAATCTGCTTGTGTAAAACCCACTAATGATATAAATTAACAAAACCAGTTACTTCTGACACATACAGTGTATAAAATGAAGAATAATCATAGTATTTCATCATTACAATTTTTGGATCCACGCAATAAGAGACACATGTATATCAAAATGATACATATCAATAATTGGAATACCCCACTCAAAGTCCCATATAGTGTGCAAATGTTATTATTGCGAATCATTGCTCACTGTTTAAATCCCATAATGGGTGTAATCCAGATTTCAGGATAATGTCCAATAATATCCATAGCTTTGCACTGTCCATTTCCGATATGTTGTATAGGTAATTGTCAATTCCCACTGATGTTATTATTTCTTTTTCTTCTTCTTTTCATTGTTCTTTCCTTTGTCAGTGCGGAAAAGACCTTCCATCCTCCAACGCAAGGCCCCAAACAAAGACATCTCCCACCATAGTGTGCATCTCTCCGGTCCGCTGCAGACCTCACGATCAGCCAAATCTCCGCACAAAGGTAAGTAATAACTACATAAAACTAAAAACAAACAGAGTTAAAAACCAGATAAATGTATAAACAACACATCAAAAACACACATAGACAAGTAATAAAATTTAGAGAAAAGGGGCAAAACTTAATTTTTCATTTAACCCTTTAGGGTGAACACAATCAATCTTTTTAATCCATTTTGTTTCTAGTTGGGCTAATGTTTTCTTCCAATTTCCACCTCTTTGGTCAATAAAGACCCTATCGATCCCTGACACCCTTAGTAGTCCAGCATTACAATTATGAACTCTTTTAAAGTGCCTAGGTATCGGCTTAAGAATTGTCATGTCCGTTATCCCTTGTGCTTTAATGATGTCTCTGTAATGTTCTCTCACACGAATCTGTAATGGCCTAGACGTAAGGCCCACGTAAATCTTGTTACACGGACAGGTTGCATAATATATAACACCTACCGTGTTGCATGTTATGTGTTGTGTGATGGTGAAAATCTTAGTTCCATCACTTGATTCAAATGTTGAGGCCTTTTGCATGTTTGGGCATGCTATACAATCATTGCACGGGAAAAAGCCCCACTTGGGTCCTCTTGAGCCGAATGCTTTGCTTGGTTCATCACCACGATGATAGCTGTGTACCAGCATATCCTTTAAATTTTGCGATCTCCTATATGTAATGGATGAGGTGTTACCAATAAATTTTGTCAATACCGGGTCAGTTTTCAATATTGCCCAGTATTTATTTAGGGCTCTCCTCATATCATTCCATTTGTCATTATACGTTGATATAAATCTGGTTACATTGTCTTGCTTTACTGGTTTAATTTTCGGCTGTAGTAGATCCATTCGATTTTCCCCTTCCGCTCTCTTCCGGGCTTTTTTTATATTTCTATTGGAGTAACCCCGATTCTTAAATCTTATGGCTAGATCGTCAGCTTGCTTGTTGAATAAATGATCATTTGAACAAATTCTTTTGATCCGTAAAAACTGGCCAGTTGGTATAGCTTTGACCACCTGTTGGGGGTGAGAGGAGGAAGCATGTAGGAGGGAATTTACCGCAGTCTCTTTACGGAATACATCTGTCTCTAGCAAATTTGATTGTCCTTTGAATATACAAATGTCTAGGAACTCTATGCTTTGCTGACTATATTTACATGTTAGTCTCACATTGATGTTATTATTGTTTAAGACTTCTATGAAGGAGATGAGTTCTTGTTCAGTGCCTTGCCAGATCATAAGAATATCGTCTATAAATCTGGCCCAAAATAGGACCTTTTCAATGTCCGCCATGGGGTTGGTGAAAAAGATCTTCCTCTCCCATGCCCCTAGAAAAAGATTTGCATATGAGGGGGCAAAAGCAGCCCCCATTGCAGTACCTTGCTTCTGTAAATAAAAAGTGTTTTTAAAAATAAAATAATTGTGTTCAAGCGCAAATCCCAGTAGGGACATGAGGAGGTCAATCAATTCCACACCATAGTCGGACATTGTTAAAAATGTTTGGACCGCATGCATCCCATCCTTGTGTTGAATGGAAGTATATAGCGACTCTACGTCAAGTGTGACGAGCCACATATCCTCATCCATTGGGATACCCTCAATTTTACCCAACACATCACCGGTATCCTTGATGTGCGATGGTAAATTCTGAACAATGGGTTTCAGATGGTAATCTAAATACTTACTTGTGACTTCACATAAACTTCCATTCCCTGAGACGATTGGTCGTCCTGGAGGGTTAGACAAGCTCTTGTGTATCTTTGGTATAAAGTATATGCATGCGGTTCTTGGGTAAGTAGGTATCAGGTTATCCCTTAGTTCTTTCGTTATTGTCCCTTCTTGGAAGGCTTTATCCAATATGTAGTACAGTTCACTCTGATAGGCAGATGTTGGATTGTAAGTTAGTCTCTTGTAACATGTAGTATCTCTCAGTTGTCTGAGGGCCTCCCTCTCATATTGCTTCCGCGGCCATACCACAACGTTACCCCCTTTATCAGAGGGTTTTATGACTATCTCCTTCATACTTTTAAGTTCACTTAATGCTCTCCTCTGACTCTCAGTCATATTATCATTAGATATGCCCCCCACAATTTTTTCAAATTCCTTAGTGACCAGTTTTACAAAGATTTCAATATTGGGGTAGATGTTTAGTGATGGGAATTTCTTTGGGGTAGGTACTATGAACTTACTTCCTGTTGGTTCATTCTGCTCTCCACTCAGTTCTTCCAATATTTTAATAGCCTCCATTTCGTCTGCACTCCACTCCTCACCTCTCTCTGATTTATGATGTAACTTTTTAAGGACCAATTTCCGTGCAAACAGGTGCAGGTCCTTTATGGCTATAAAGGAATCAAAGGGGGAGGTAGGGGAAAACGTTAAACCCAGACTTAATATGTCTACCTGAGCCTCAGATAATTTAATTTCTGACAAATTAATTACCTGTAGTTTTGATGAGGAGTTCTCATTTCTCTTTTCACTTTTCTTCTTATAATAATTTGCTTTCCTATTGTAATTATTCTTCCTCAAGTTATATGGACGGAATCTGGCTCCTATATCTCCTACATCATCCCTTGATGACATGGATGATAATGATGAGGATCTGGATCTCTGTTCTCTATTTGTATCTACCCGCCATCTATAGACCGTGCCACTTTTGAAATCATTTAGATCTCTTTGAAACTTCTTTGTCTTTATTTCTTTAATCTCTTTCTCCCACGTTTGAAATTGGATATCTATATCTTTATTCAGCCCATCTAATTCAGATGTTGATAGAATTTCAGTCAGTTTTTTCTGTGTATTTTCAATATCCAGATCGAATTTCTCTAGGCTCTTCTTATTATTGCCTATTAATAATTCAATAAGGGCTCTTGAACACTGGTTACAAACCTCCTCCCATTTGGTTTTAAACATACTATCCTCTATGGGAAATGCGGGCATAATTCTCACCCTTAGACCTCTTGGAATTAAACCCTTAACCAAATACTTCTCCAGAGAGATTTTGTTCCACCACATACGGGTACGTTTTTTCAATAAATATTTCATAGAGTTTTTTAACTCCTTTTTTTGCCCATTTTCATCCATATCCATTTGCAATGAGTCTCCATTAAAAATAGTATCAATAGTTGAAAGCCAGGCCGTATCCCTAGCTTTAATATCCATTTTCTGGCCTTAAACACTGTAACAAAGTACAGGAACAATTCAATACTTGCATATATAGAACCTCAGGCCTATATCCATGACACTTCCATAAAGTCAATAAATCCAAAACAGAAAAGAGCCGGAAGTAGACGTCATATTAATCTCACAAATAAGTATACTTTATTGAATATTTTAAAACAATGAAAAAAATAAGGTTTAAAATTGGAGACAACATATACAAAAGATCGCACAGAACCTTCCCATGCAACACATGTTATATATATGCTTAAATATATGCAGATATGTGGGGAGCCTGTCCACAAAGTATTGGTGCCCCTCTACACAATGGCTAAATCTCTCATAATGACTGTGCCTTAATTATATATTTGTGGAGCTTCTCCAATATCGGGTGGAAGTGCTTATACCTGCGGAGGTGTTGTGGTGATATATATATAATAAAGTGCTTAGTGCATTGTGCTAAACTTTTATCCACATATCACCTCCACAGCAATACCACAGCCACCAATAGGACTTGCTATTATAGCTTACTTACTTAGCCCCATACATCTGCATATAAAAGTGTAAACAGCCAAATAAATAATGTAAATTCTGTTACATGACCTGTTTAGTGCGATCCTGAGCCCCAACGCGCGTTTCGCGTTAGCTTCGTCCGGGGGTATGTATGTTGATGTATCAAAGATGAGGCTTTATATAGTGTGGACTTATTAAGTGTCTAAATATGATTGCAGCGTTAGGGTCAGTGATTGCGCATGCCCCGACCGGCGTCCCACGTCACTTCCCCCCTCCCCCGTCTGAGTCACCAGACCAGAGGGTGGGGTTTGCGACGTCATGGGTATGCCGCTATGGCAGCAAAGTATATATTTCTAACTACCCAGAGAGAGGTATGTAGATAGATGAGGCGGGAGGATGCCTAGAATCATAATCTTCTACTTTTATATATCACCGGCACGGCGGCATCGCTCGACCGCTAGAGCCGACCACCTGCGCATGCGCCGGCTCGCGTCCCACACCGCCGCTACACCCCCTGATCCGACGCGTCAGGATCGGGGGCGGAGACAGCAGCGTCACAGACGCGTTGCCATAGCTACGCGGTAGCCAAATCAGCAGTCGGTCGATTCCCACCGGGCAGGACATAGACAGGGGATACAGAGGCTCTAAAGGTACATATAATGAACCTCACTGCAGGGAGAAAGCGTATTCATATATTTAGATACCACACTTATAACTAAAATACATTATGTCTAATATATATTGGTCCCAACAAGTGTAATACATCAGATAGTGTCTGATACTCCTGATATAGTGATCCCAGCTTAATAGATAAAAATATAGATATAACTATCGTGCAGTGCATCAGTGCCTTGTTAATTAAGAAATCCAAGCAGGATCATAGTCTATACCTAAACAAAAACTAATCCTACCATCATATTAAATAAATACTATATGAAGTAAGTGTATAAATGCCCATATTGGGCCGTGATGGGTGAAAAGAAATAATGATAAATAGCAAGTGAATTAATAAATCTGCTTGTGTAAAACCCACTAATGATATAAATTAACAAAACCAGTTACTTCTGACACATACAGTGTATAAAATGAAGAATAATCATAGTATTTCATCATTACAATTTTTGGATCCACGCAATAAGAGACACATGTATATCAAAATGATACATATCAATAATTGGAATACCCCACTCAAAGTCCCATATAGTGTGCAAATGTTATTATTGCGAATCATTGCTCACTGTTTAAATCCCATAATGGGTGTAATCCAGGGTGTAATCATTATTTCTTTTCACCCATCACGGCCCAATATGGGCATTTATACACTTACTTCATATAGTATTTATTTAATATGATGGTAGGATTAGTTTTTGTTTAGGTATAGACTATGATCCTGCTTGGATTTCTTAATTAACAAGGCACTGATGCACTGCACGATAGTTATATCTATATTTTTATCTATTAAGCTGGGATCACTATATCAGGAGTATCAGACACTATCTGATGTATTACACTTGTTGGGACCAATATATATTAGACATAATGTATTTTAGTTATAAGTGTGGTATCTAAATATATGAATACGCTTTCTCCCTGCAGTGAGGTTCATTATATGTACCTTTAGAGCCTCTGTATCCCCTGTCTATGTCCTGCCCGGTGGGAATCGACCGACTGCTGATTTGGCTACCGCGTAGCTATGGCAACGCGTCTGTGACGCTGCTGTCTCCGCCCCCGATCCTGACGCGTCGGATCAGGGGGTGTAGCGGCGGTGTGGGACGCGAGCCGGCGCATGCGCAGGTGGTCGGCTCTAGCGGTCGAGCGATGCCGCCGTGCCGGTGATATATAAAAGTAGAAGATTATGATTCTAGGCATCCTCCCGCCTCATCTATCTACATACCTCTCTCTGGGTAGTTAGAAATATATACTTTGCTGCCATAGCGGCATACCCATGACGTCGCAAACCCCACCCTCTGGTCTGGTGACTCAGACGGGGGAGGGGGGAAGTGACGTGGGACGCCGGTCGGGGCATGCGCAATCACTGACCCTAACGCTGCAATCATATTTAGACACTTAATAAGTCCACACTATATAAAGCCTCATCTTTGATACATCAACATACATACCCCCGGACGAAGCTAACGCGAAACGCGCGTTGGGGCTCAGGATCGCACTAAACAGGTCATGTAACAGAATTTACATTATTTATTTGGCTGTTTACACTTTTATATGCAGATGTATGGGGCTAAGTAAGTAAGCTATAATAGCAAGTCCTATTGGTGGCTGTGGTATTGCTGTGGAGGTGATATGTGGATAAAAGTTTAGCACAATGCACTAAGCACTTTATTATATATATATCACCACAACACCTCCGCAGGTATAAGCACTTCCACCCGATATTGGAGAAGCTCCACAAATATATAATTAAGGCACAGTCATTATGAGAGATTTAGCCATTGTGTAGAGGGGCACCAATACTTTGTGGACAGGCTCCCCACATATCTGCATATATTTAAGCATATATATAACATGTGTTGCATGGGAAGGTTCTGTGCGATCTTTTGTATATGTTGTCTCCAATTTTAAACCTTATTTTTTTCATTGTTTTAAAATATTCAATAAAGTATACTTATTTGTGAGATTAATATGACGTCTACTTCCGGCTCTTTTCTGTTTTGGATTTATTGACTTTATGGAAGTGTCATGGATATAGGCCTGAAGTTCTATATATGCAAGTATTGAATTGTTCCTGTACTTTGTTACAGTGTTTAAGGCCAGAAAATGGATATTAAAGCTAGGGATACGGCCTGGCTTTCAACTATTGATACTATTTTTAATGGAGACTCATTGCAAATGGATATGGATGAAAATGGGCAAAAAAAGGAGTTAAAAAACTCTATGAAATATTTATTGAAAAAACGTACCCGTATGTGGTGGAACAAAATCTCTCTGGAGAAGTATTTGGTTAAGGGTTTAATTCCAAGAGGTCTAAGGGTGAGAATTATGCCCGCATTTCCCATAGAGGATAGTATGTTTAAAACCAAATGGGAGGAGGTTTGTAACCAGTATTCAAGAGCCCTTATTGAATTATTAATAGGCAATAATAAGAAGAGCCTAGAGAAATTCGATCTGGATATTGAAAATACACAGAAAAAACTGACTGAAATTCTATCAACATCTGAATTAGATGGGCTGAATAAAGATATAGATATCCAATTTCAAACGTGGGAGAAAGAGATTAAAGAAATAAAGACAAAGAAGTTTCAAAGAGATCTAAATGATTTCAAAAGTGGCACGGTCTATAGATGGCGGGTAGATACAAATAGAGAACAGAGATCCAGATCCTCATCATTATCATCCATGTCATCAAGGGATGATGTAGGAGATATAGGAGCCAGATTCCGTCCATATAACTTGAGGAAGAATAATTACAATAGGAAAGCAAATTATTATAAGAAGAAAAGTGAAAAGAGAAATGAGAACTCCTCATCAAAACTACAGGTAATTAATTTGTCAGAAATTAAATTATCTGAGGCTCAGGTAGACATATTAAGTCTGGGTTTAACGTTTTCCCCTACCTCCCCCTTTGATTCCTTTATAGCCATAAAGGACCTGCACCTGTTTGCACGGAAATTGGTCCTTAAAAAGTTACATCATAAATCAGAGAGAGGTGAGGAGTGGAGTGCAGACGAAATGGAGGCTATTAAAATATTGGAAGAACTGAGTGGAGAGCAGAATGAACCAACAGGAAGTAAGTTCATAGTACCTACCCCAAAGAAATTCCCATCACTAAACATCTACCCCAATATTGAAATCTTTGTAAAACTGGTCACTAAGGAATTTGAAAAAATTGTGGGGGGTATATCTAATGATAATATGACTGAGAGTCAGAGGAGAGCATTAAGTGAACTTAAAAGTATGAAGGAGATAGTCATAAAACCCTCTGATAAAGGGGGTAACGTTGTGGTATGGCCGCGGAAGCAATATGAGAGGGAGGCCCTCAGACAACTGAGAGATACTACATGTTACAAGAGACTAACTTACAATCCAACATCTGCCTATCAGAGTGAACTGTACTACATATTGGATAAAGCCTTCCAAGAAGGGACAATAACGAAAGAACTAAGGGATAACCTGATACCTACTTACCCAAGAACCGCATGCATATACTTTATACCAAAGATACACAAGAGCTTGTCTAACCCTCCAGGACGACCAATCGTCTCAGGGAATGGAAGTTTATGTGAAGTCACAAGTAAGTATTTAGATTACCATCTGAAACCCATTGTTCAGAATTTACCATCGCACATCAAGGATACCGGTGATGTGTTGGGTAAAATTGAGGGTATCCCAATGGATGAGGATATGTGGCTCGTCACACTTGACGTAGAGTCGCTATATACTTCCATTCAACACAAGGATGGGATGCATGCGGTCCAAACATTTTTAACAATGTCCGACTATGGTGTGGAATTGATTGACCTCCTCATGTCCCTACTGGGATTTGCGCTTGAACACAATTATTTTATTTTTAAAAACACTTTTTATTTACAGAAGCAAGGTACTGCAATGGGGGCTGCTTTTGCCCCCTCATATGCAAATCTTTTTCTAGGGGCATGGGAGAGGAAGATCTTTTTCACCAACCCCATGGCGGACATTGAAAAGGTCCTATTTTGGGCCAGATTTATAGACGATATTCTTATGATCTGGCAAGGCACTGAACAAGAACTCATCTCCTTCATAGAAGTCTTAAACAATAATAACATCAATGTGAGACTAACATGTAAATATAGTCAGCAAAGCATAGAGTTCCTAGACATTTGTATATTCAAAGGACAATCAAATTTGCTAGAGACAGATGTATTCCGTAAAGAGACTGCGGTAAATTCCCTCCTACATGCTTCCTCCTCTCACCCCCAACAGGTGGTCAAAGCTATACCAACTGGCCAGTTTTTACGGATCAAAAGAATTTGTTCAAATGATCATTTATTCAACAAGCAAGCTGACGATCTAGCCATAAGATTTAAGAATCGGGGTTACTCCAATAGAAATATAAAAAAAGCCCGGAAGAGAGCGGAAGGGGAAAATCGAATGGATCTACTACAGCCGAAAATTAAACCAGTAAAGCAAGACAATGTAACCAGATTTATATCAACGTATAATGACAAATGGAATGATATGAGGAGAGCCCTAAATAAATACTGGGCAATATTGAAAACTGACCCGGTATTGACAAAATTTATTGGTAACACCTCATCCATTACATATAGGAGATCGCAAAATTTAAAGGATATGCTGGTACACAGCTATCATCGTGGTGATGAACCAAGCAAAGCATTCGGCTCAAGAGGACCCAAGTGGGGCTTTTTCCCGTGCAATGATTGTATAGCATGCCCAAACATGCAAAAGGCCTCAACATTTGAATCAAGTGATGGAACTAAGATTTTCACCATCACACAACACATAACATGCAACACGGTAGGTGTTATATATTATGCAACCTGTCCGTGTAACAAGATTTACATGGGCCTTACGTCTAGGCCATTACAGATTCGTGTGAGAGAACATTACAGAGACATCATTAAAGCACAAGGGATAACGGACATGACAATTCTTAAGCCGATACCTAGGCACTTTAAAAGAGTTCATAATTGTAATGCTGGACTACTAAGGGTGTCAGGGATCGATAGGGTCTTTATTGACCAAAGAGGTGGAAATTGGAAGAAAACATTAGCCCAACTAGAAACAAAATGGATTAAAAAGATTGATTGTGTTCACCCTAAAGGGTTAAATGAAAAATTAAGTTTTGCCCCTTTTCTCTAAATTTTATTACTTGTCTATGTGTGTTTTTGATGTGTTGTTTATACATTTATCTGGTTTTTAACTCTGTTTGTTTTTAGTTTTATGTAGTTATTACTTACCTTTGTGCGGAGATTTGGCTGATCGTGAGGTCTGCAGCGGACCGGAGAGATGCACACTATGGTGGGAGATGTCTTTGTTTGGGGCCTTGCGTTGGAGGATGGAAGGTCTTTTCCGCACTGACAAAGGAAAGAACAATGAAAAGAAGAAGAAAAAGAAATAATAACATCAGTGGGAATTGACAATTACCTATACAACATATCGGAAATGGACAGTGCAAAGCTATGGATATTATTGGACATTATCCTGAAATCTGGATTACACCCATTATGGGATTTAAACAGTGAGCAATGATTCGCAATAATAACATTTGCACACTATATGGGACTTTGAGTGGGGTATTCCAATTATTGATATGTATCATTTTGATATACATGTGTCTCTTATTGCGTGGATCCAAAAATTGTAATGATGAAATACTATGATTATTCTTCATTTTATACACTGTATGTGTCAGAAGTAACTGGTTTTGTTAATTTATATCATTAGTGGGTTTTACACAAGCAGATTTATTAATTCACTTGCTATTTATCATTATTTCTTTTCACCCATCACGGCCCAATATGGGCATTTATATACTTACTTCATATAGTATTTATTTAATATGATGGTAGGATTAGTTTTTGTTTAGGTATAGACTATGATCCTGCTTGAATTTCTTAATTAACAAGGCACTGATGCACTGCACGATAGTTATATCTATATTTTTATCTATTAAGCTGGGATCACTATATCAGGAGTATCAGACACTATCTGATGTATTACACTTGTTGGGACCAATATATATTAGACATAATGTATTTTAGTTATAAGTGTGGTATCTAAATATATGAATACGCTTTCTCCCTGCAGTGAGGTTCATTATATGTACCTTTAGAGCCTCTGTATCCCCTGTCTATGTCCTGCCCGGTGGGAATCGACCGACTGCTGATTTGGCTACCGCGTAGCTATGGCAACGCGTCTGTGACGCTGCTGTCTCCGCCCCCGATCCTGACGCGTCGGATCAGGGGGTGTAGCGGCGGTGTGGGACGCGAGCCGGCGCATGCGCAGGTGGTCGGCTCTAGCGGTCGAGCGATGCCGCCGTGCCGGTGATATATAAAAGTAGAAGATTATGATTCTAGGCATCCTCCCGCCTCATCTATCTACATACCTCTCTCTGGGTAGTTAGAAATATATACTTTGCTGCCATAGCGGCATACCCATGACGTCGCAAACCCCACCCTCTGGTCTGGTGACTCAGACGGGGGAGGGGGGAAGTGACGTGGGACGCCGGTCGGGGCATGCGCAATCACTGACCCTAACGCTGCAATCATATTTAGACACTTAATAAGTCCACACTATATAAAGCCTCATCTTTGATACATCAACATACATACCCCCGGACGAAGCTAACGCGAAACGCGCGTTGGGGCTCAGGATCGCACTAAACAGGTCATGTAACAGAATTTACATTATTTATTTGGCTGTTTACACTTTTATATGCAGATGTATGGGGCTAAGTAAGTAAGCTATAATAGCAAGTCCTATTGGTGGCTGTGGTATTGCTGTGGAGGTGATATGTGGATAAAAGTTTAGCACAATGCACTAAGCACTTTATTATATATATATCACCACAACACCTCCGCAGGTATAAGCACTTCCACCCGATATTGGAGAAGCTCCACAAATATATAATTAAGGCACAGTCATTATGAGAGATTTAGCCATTGTGTAGAGGGGCACCAATACTTTGTGGACAGGCTCCCCACATATCTGCATATATTTAAGCATATATATAACATGTGTTGCATGGGAAGGTTCTGTGCGATCTTTTGTATATGTTGTCTCCAATTTTAAACCTTATTTTTTTCATTGTTTTAAAATATTCAATAAAGTATACTTATTTGTGAGATTAATATGACGTCTACTTCCGGCTCTTTTCTGTTTTGGATTAAATGTTATTGTAAGGCTGAAATAACAGGTTTAAAGGCAATTATTGATGCAGACTTTTTATGCAAGCTTACAAGTGGATGTGAATAAATTTCAGTCTTCACTTGGTCTTTCTTTTTGGCCTCCTGTCATTGGCTCAAAAAATTGCATCAAAAACTGCAAGCAAAAACCAGATATCTGATCTGAGCCCAATTTTCAATTTCCTTTCTTTAAAAGAAATGTGACATGTTTTGCCCACAGGCCTGCACGCTCCTTGATCCACCCCAGTGTATTGTGCCATGCTAGCACTGCTGAAATTCACTCCTTGTATTAGAAGGAACACAAGCTTAATTCATCTCTTGGACTTTGTCAATAAATAATTTACACAAATCCCTTCTCTAATAATGCCATTTCTGATGATCAAGTAGAAGTAAAATAAAGTATTGAAGTCATTATCAGTTTTACCACTAAAGGAAAAATAAATCCTTCTTAATCCCCCTAACTCCACAATGACAATCACATTCTCTTTGCATTAATAGTCTAACCGACAGACTGCTGAAATTAATGCTGCTGACATAGAATACCCAAATATGCAGAAAGAACAGTAAACATTCTCCAGAATGGAGAATAAAAGTGAAGAAGCCTTAAAGGTGTAAGTGACTTGATTAGTAAGGTAGAAGTAAGGGTACCGTCTCACAGTGGCACTTTGGTCGCTACGACGGCACGATCCGTGACGTTCCAGCGATATACTTACGATCTCGCTGTGTCTGACAAGCTACTGCGATCAGGGACCCCGCTGAGAATCGTACGTCGTAGCAGATCGTTTGAAACTTTCTTTCGTCGTCAAGTGTCCCGCTGTGGCGGCATGATCGCATCGTGTAACAAAGGTTGTATACGGCTTCTACATCGCAAATATGACATGAAATTATCGCTCCAGCGCCGTGCATTGCAAAGTGTGACCGGAGTCTACGACGCTGGAGCGATAATGGAGCGACGCTGGAGCGTCACGGATCGTGCTGTCGTAGCGACCAAAGTGCCACTGTGAGACGGTACCCTAAAAATAAATAATTTCTGCAATTTTTAGCGTAGAGTTTGTTCTTCCTGATTTTGTTAACAGAATGCAAGAATTACAGTGATAAACTTTCAGGCACAATTAAGGAGCGACCTGGGGATAATATGTCTGCATAAATCTATACATATAAAATATTTTTTTGCCCAACTTTTGAGAATAATTCTGCTCAGTCACAAGAAAATTAAGAAATACACTGCTCAAAAAAATGAAGGAAACACTAAAATCCTGCATCCTAGATATCACTGAATGAAATATTCCAGTTGTAAATCTTTATTCATTACATAGTGGAATGTGTTGAGAACAATAAAACCTAAAAATGATCAAGGTAAATGACAACAAATATCCCACGGAGGTCTGGAGTTGGAATGATGCTCAAAATCAAAGTGGAAAATGAAGTTACAGGCTGATCCAACTTCAGTAGAAATGCCTCAAGACAAGGAAATGATGCTCAGTAGTGTGTGGCCTCCACGTACCTGTATGAAATCCCTACAATGCCTGAGCATGCTCCTGATGAGGTGGTGGATGGTCTCCTGAGAGATCTCCTCCCAGACCTGGACTAAAGCATCCACTAACTCCTGGACATTCTGTGGTGCAACGTGAAGTGGGTGGATGGTGTGAGACATGATGTCCCAGATGTGTTCATTCAGATTCAGGTCTGGGTGGGCAACTCCATAGCTTCAAAGCCTTCATCTTGCAGGAACTGCTGACACACTCCAGCCACATAAGGTCTGCATTGTCCTGCATTAGGAGGAACCCAGGGCCAACCGCACCAGCATATGGTCTCACAAGAGGTCTGAGGATCTCATCTCGGTACCTAATGGCAGTCAGGCTACCTCTGGCAAGCACATAGAGGGCTGTGCAGCCCTCCAATGAAATGACACCCCACACAATTACTGACCCACTTCCAAACCAGTCATGCTGAAGGATGTTGCAGGCAGCAGATCACTCTCCATGGTGTCTACAGACTCTGTCACGTCTGTCACATGTGCCTAGTGTGAACCTGCTTTAATCTGTGAAGAGCACAGGGAACCAGTGGCGAAGTTGCTAAGCTTGATGTTCTGTAGCAAATGCCAAGCGTCCTGCATGGTGTTGGGCTGTGAGCACAACCACCATTTGTGGACATCGGGCACTCTGACCATCCTCATGGAGTCGGTTTCTAATCATTTGTGGAGACACATGCACATCTGTGACCTGCTGGAGTTCATTTTGCAGGGCTCTGGCAGTGCTCCTCCTGTTCCTCCTTGCACAAAAGCAGAGGAAGCGATCCTGCTGCTGGGTTGTTGCCCTCCTACGGCCCTCTCCACGTCTCTTGATGTACTTGCTTTTCTTCTGGTAGTGCCTCCAGCCTCTGGACACTACGCTGATAGACATAGAAACATTTCTTGCCACAGGTTGCATTGATGTGCCATCCTGGATGAGCTGCACTACCTGAGCCACTTGTGTGGGTTGTAGAGTTTGTCTCATGGTACCATGAGTGTGAAAGCACAACCAACATTCAAAAGTGACCAAAACATCAGCCAGAAAGCATTGGTAGTGAGATGTGGTCTGTGGTCCCCACCTGCAGAACCACTCCTTTATTGATTGTGTCCTGATAATTGCCAATAATTTCCATCTGTTGTCTATTCCATTTGCACAACAGCATGTGAAATTGATTGTCAAACAGTGTTGCTTCCTAAGTGGACAGTTTGATTTCACAGAAGTTTGATTTGCTTGGAGTTATATTCTGTTGTTTAAGTGTTCCCTTTATTTTTTTGAGCAGTGTATATTACCTTAACCCCTTCACCCCAAGCCTTTATGACTAGGCAAAATTTTGCAATTCTGACCAGTGTCACTCTATGTGATAATAACTTTGGAATGCTTCAACAGACCCCACTATTTCTGAGAACATGCTTTTATGACACATTGTACTTTATCATAGAGGTAAAATTACTTCAATATGACTTGATGATTTTAATTTTTATTCCCTTGAATCAGAGTTTTATGTCACACAAAATAGTTAATAAATAATATTTTCCAAATGTCTACTTTACATCCGCCCAATTTTTGAAGTCTATTTTTGTTAGGAAGTTAGAAGAATTTAAAATTTTCCAGCAATTTCTCATTT
Source organism: Ranitomeya variabilis (assembly GCF_051348905.1). Taxonomy (NCBI): domain Eukaryota; kingdom Metazoa; phylum Chordata; class Amphibia; order Anura; family Dendrobatidae; genus Ranitomeya; species Ranitomeya variabilis. The sequence continues at coordinate 1,074,088,051 of NC_135232.1, read as the reverse complement.
TTACAAAAAATGTACAAAACTATTTTTTTAGTGACCTCACATTTGAAGTGACTCTGATGGACCTACATGACAAAAAATACACAAAAGTGACACTATTCTAAAAACTGCACCCCTCAAATTCCTCAAAATAAAATTCAAGAATTTTATTAACCCTTCAGGTGCTTCACAGGAACTGGAACAATATTGAAGGAAAAAATTAAAATTTTACTTTTTTACACAAAATTTTACTTTGTATTAAAAATTTTTATCTTCACAAGGGTATCAGAAAATAAACCCCAAAATATGTTGAGCAATTTCTCCTCATCACGCCCATACATATTTTGCGGAAAAATTAAGGGAAGATTTTGGGGATGGAGTGCCATTGAACATTTTGAGTGCTAAATTTTCTGGCATCATTAGCGGATGCTATGTTGCATTTGTGAGCCCCTGATGTGCCTAAAGAGTGGAGACACTCCCCACAAAGGACCATATTTTGGAACCTAAACCCCTCAAAACTTGACCCCTCAGGAAACTTATCTAGATGTGGTGAGCACCTTGAACCCCCAGGTGGTGAACCATGAAAATAAAAAAAATCACATTTCTCCCACAAAAATATTTTTTAACCCCATTTTTTTATTTTCACAAGGTTAATTGGAGATAATGGAACCAAAATTTGTTGTGAACTTTCTACTGAGTACATAGAAACCCATTTGTGGGGGAAAACCCGGCTTTTTATGGCTTTGCGTTTTCTATCAATATGGCCATGTGAGGGCTTATTTTTTGCAGGACGAGTTGTAGTTGTGAATGACACCATGTCTTGTAGAAAACGGGAAACAAATTCCAAGTGCTGTGAAATTGCAAAAAAAGTGCAATCCCAGACTTGATTTTTGTTTGGCTTTTTTGCTAGGTTCACTAAATGCTAAAACTGACCTGCCATTTTGATTCTCCATCTCATTACAAGTTCATAGACACCAAAAATGTTTAGGTTCTTTTTTATCTAAGTGGTGAAAAAAGATTCCAAACTTTGCTAACATAAAAACAAAATTGGGCAATTTTTCTTTACACGTTGCATCTCCATTTTTCATGATCTTGGGTTGGGGGAGGGCTTATTTTTTGCCATCCGACCTTACATTTTTATTGTTACCATTTTGATGCATATAAGTTCTTTTGATCGCCCGTTATTGCAATGTCACGGCAACGAAGAAACGTAATTCTGGCTTTTTGACTTTTTTTCTCACTACGACGTTTAGCGATCAGATTAATTCTTTTTTTTATTGATAGATCGGGCAATTCTGAACATGGCAGTACCAAACATGTGTAGGTCTGATTTTTTTTTATTGTTTTATTTTGAATGGGGCGAATTAAGTGATTTAAACTTTTATTTTTTATATTTTTTTTCATATTTTTAAAAACTTTTCTTTATTTTGGCATGCTTCTATAGCTTCCATGAGAGGCTAGAAGCTGCCACAACTCGATTGCCTCTGTTACATAGAGGTGATGCTCAGATCACCCCTATATAGTAGAATTGCAGCATTGTTATGAACGCCACCACAGGGTGGCGCTCACAGCAATTGGGCACCAACAACCATAGAGGTCTGCGGGAGACCTCTCGTTGTTATGCCAATGCACCAATGACCCCCGATCACGTGACGGGGTCACCGGTGCGTGCATTTCTGGCCGGATGGCTGGAAGTGCTTTTTAAATGCCGCTGTCAGAGTTTGACAGCGGCATTTAACTAGTTAAATTCTGCCCACGCCTATTGCAAGCACATCAGCTGTTCAAAACAGCTGACATGTCCCAGCTTTGATGTGAGCTCACCGCCTGAGCCCGCATCAAAGCGGAGGTATTGACCTTGGATGTACTATTCCGTGTGAGGTCAGAAAGGGGTTAAGCAGTGGAAACCACCACAAGTGATCTCATTTTGACTAGACTAGACCACTCCAGGAATTTATGATGATTGATGAGCACTTGGAACCCATAGGTGCTTCACAGAATTTTACAACATTGATTTGTGAAAATAAAAAATATTTTTTTTCCCCACAAAAAAGGATAGCAGTAGAAAATAGAGGCAAAAATTTGTAGTATAGGAAGATACACCAGCGCTGCCTGACAAAAATCACTAAGCTGCAGGAACCAGGACAGAAAGGGGCTAATACTGTCAATAAAACAATGTAAGAGTAAAAACGTATGGATCCGCGCTAAAGTGATACTAGGTCAGCAAAGATACACCGATAAGTGTACCGAAATGTCTGATAGATGCTCCGCTAGCTAAATGCACAGTGTGTCAATCATAGATGTTGCAGGGGTAAAGGGAGTATGTGTCGCAGCACAGTGCACCAGACGCTGTGGACCCACCTATACAGAATCAAAATACAACTGGGACCAGAGGTACGTGGGTACCCAGAGGGACAAAACAGTGAAGTAATGGCGGACTCACCGTGTTTGATGAAGACTCAATGTATGGTGAAGGGTGACATCCGGATGAGATAGCAGGGTCCGTCGGGTGAGTGTGCAAGCTGGCACACGAGCGAGCAGGGAAGGGTAACTGCAGAGTAGCGTGTGATGCGGAAGCTGCGTAGAGCCAGGGACAGCTCCGGCCGGTAGCGTCCCTGGATACGAGCGGGAAAGGAGTAGGGGAGGGAGCTCGCTGGCAAGGGCTCAGCGCGTGACGTCACTGAGCTCGTGGGAAGTACGGGGTAACGCAGAGACCAAACTACCGACGCGTTTCGAAGGAACAGCGTCCTTCTTCATCAGGGTCCCTTCATCAGGTACTTCCCACGAGCTCAGTGACGTCACGCGCTGAGCCCTTGCCAGCGAGCTCCCTCCTCTACTCCTTTCCCGCTCGTATCCAGGGACGCTACCGGCCAGAGCTGTCCCTGGCTCTACGCAGCTTCCGCATCACACGCTACTCTGCAGTTACCCTTCCCTGCTCGCTCGTGTGCCAGCTTGCACACTCACCCGACGGACCCTGCTATCTCATCCGGATGTCACCCTTCACCATACATTGAGTCTTCATCAAACACGGTGAGTCCGCCATTACTTCACTGTTTTGTCCCTCTGGGTACCCACGTACCTCTGGTCCCAGTTGTATTTTGATTCTGTATAGGTGGGTCCACAGCGTCTGGTGCACTGTGCTGCGACACATACTCCCTTTACCCCTGCAACATCTATGATTGACACACTGTGCATTTAGCTAGCGGAGCATCTATCAGACATTTCGGTACACTTATCGGTGTATCTTTGCTGACCTAGAGGCAAAAATTTGCTGTGCAATCTCTTCCCAGTACACTAGAAAAGCACCATTTTGGAATTCAGATTTTTCTGGACTGGTTTGAGGGTGCCACATGACATTAGTAGAGCCCCTGAGGTGCCAAAAAAGCAGAACTCCCCATTTTACAAACTACACTTCTCAAAAAATTAATCTAAGGGTGCAGTAATCATATTGATACCACAGGTATGTCACAGAATTTTATACCATTGGGCAGTGAACAAAAAATAATTAAATTTTTACCACCAAAATGTAGTTTCATCCCCAGATTTTACATTTCTACATTGGAAAATGGGTAAAAATGGCACTGAAATTTATGCAGTACGTGGCAATACCCCATATGTGGCTGTACAGGACTGCTTAATCCCACGGAGACTCGGAAGGGACAGATTGCTATTTATCTCCTTAAGCGCAGATTTTCTAGAATAGTTTGCAAACTTCATATGCAGAGCCCCTAAGTGCTGGAAGAACAGAATCCTTCCTTAAGTGACCCCCATTTTAGAAATAAGACCCCTTTGATAATTTACCTACATGGGAAGTGAAGATTTTGACTCTATTCGTGTTTCCCAGAAACAAGTACTAGTGGATGTTGCTGATTGTAAATTGCAAACTGCTATTGTCATCCCCAGTAAGTTGTAGCCACCAGTACATTGTAGTGCCCAGCACATTGTAGTTCTCAGCTCATGCTTCTGGAGATATGCACTTGTAAATTAGGCAGGCTGTCAGATTAAACCCCTGAGGAGCCGCTCACAATAATATGGCAGGAGAGTTACTCTGGACTCTGTCTGTCAACTTTTCAGTGTTGTCCTTCTTTTCAGAAGTACACAAAACTGACAAGCCACGCTTTTATGCTTGCCTAAAAAGACATCTCACAGGCTAGACTGTGTCCACAGTGCCTCCATCTACCTCATTATAGTAAATCTTCTGCTGCGGGTTCTGTCTGAATAACATATTTCAGAGATTTACATGGAAATCATGGCATAATCACAGAGAACAGGACAAATGATAGCGAAGTCATACTGCAATCTTTTGGAGGCAGAATGATAAAATAAACAGCAGGTGAAGAATTGGTTTCATTTACTTTTTACACCATTCCTCATGCTGTACAAGTGATTAGACAACTTTATTCTTTTGGTTGGTGCCATTACAGAGATACCATATCTATATCTTTTTTTTTTATGTTTGGCTGCTGTCACACAATAAAACACGCTTTTAATTGCAACAAACAGTTTTTGCATCCTCATATATGGAGAGCTATAATTTTTCCATATTTCGGCTGATGGTGTCAGAGGAGGGCTTTTTTTGTGGGACGATTTGGCATTTTTATTGGTACCAATTTTGGGCACATTACTTTTATGATCGCTTTCTAATCTGAGTTTTTGGAGGCAGAATGAACAAAAACCAGCAATTCAGGAGTTCTTTTTTAGTTTTTTTTTATGCTGTTCCACCTGTGGTAAAATTGATAAGGCAGCTTTATTATTTGGGTCAGTACAGTTACAGCGATACCACATTTATATTTTTTTATATATATATATATATATATATATATATATATATATATATATATATATATATATATATATATATATATATATTATATATATTTATATTGTTTTAGCACTTTTTCACAATAACAGCTATTTTAAAGAAAAAAAATGTTTGCATTGCTTTAATCTGAGTGCTACAACTTTTTACTTTTTCCATTAACTGAGCCGTATGGTGGCTTGTTTTTTTGCGGGACAAGGTGATATTTTCAGAGATAACAATTTACCCAGCGACTCTGGTCAAATTACACTTGCGCCTACGTGGACAGGACTACTTGCTGCATCCAGTATATTTGTTCTGATGAAGGTCCGGATGTGGGCTGAAAACGTTAGACTTGCCTTTATGGATGCACATCAATAAACCTTTTGCATATGATAATTATTCATCTAGAGTGCCAAGTTTTTTTCGGATTTGGATTTGTTGGGCTGGATACCCTACTTGAACAAATACTCTATACACTAATACGAGTGCCGTGTTGTTCTATTATTACATTTTTTTTTTACATTCACCTTTTTTATTGCATTTTTGTTCCACTTTTTGTTCAGCGGTATGATTATTATTATCATCATTATTATTATTATTATACAATTTTTATAGCGCCATTTATTCCATGGTGCTTTACATGTGAAAAGGGGGCAAACATAGACAAATACAATAAACATGAGCAAAAAACAAGGCACTAACAGGTACAGAAGGAGGGAGGACCTTGCCTACAAGAGCTCACAGTCTGCAGGGGATGGGTGAGGATACACTAGTAGAGGGTAGTGCTGGTTGTGCGGTGGTTTAGTAGGTTGAGGATCACTGCAGGCTGTAGGCTTGTCGGAAGAGGTGAGTCTTCAGGTTCTTTTTGAAGGTTTCTATGGTAGGCGAGAGTCTGATGTGTTGGGGTAGAGACTTCCAGAGTATGGGGGAAGCACGGGAGAAGTCTTGGATGCGGTTCTGGGAAGAAGAGATGAGAGGGAAGTAGGGAAGGAGATCTTGAGAGGATTGAAGTTTGCATGGAGGTAAGTCTCGGGAGACCATGTCACAGAAGTGTGGAGGAGACAGGCTGTGGATGGCTTTGTATGTCATAGTAAGGGATTTGAACTGGAGTCTCTGGAGGAAAGAAGCCAGTAAAGGGCTTGGCATAGGGGAGAGGCTGTGGACTCTAGCGGGGAGGCAGGTAGATTAGTCGGGCAACAGAGTATAGGATGGATTGGAGTGGAGTCAGAGTGCTAGAGGGGAGACCAGAGAGTAGGAGTCTGCAGTAGTCAAGGCGGGAGATGATAAGGGCCTGCATCAGTGTTTTGTGGTTTTGTGGTCAAGGAATGTGCTGATCCGGGAAATATTTTTGAGTTTGAGATGGCAGGTGGAGGCAAGGGCTTGGATATGTGGCTTGAAAGAGAGGGAAGAGTCGAGGATCAACCCAAGGCACCAAGCATGCAGGACTTGGGAAAGTGAGCAGCCATTGACATTGATGGATAAGTCTGGTGGAGGAGTAGAGTGAGATGAGGGAAAGATGATGAATTCTGTTTTGCCCATATTCAATTTTAGAAAGTGAGCAGAAAAGAAGACTGAGATAGCAGATATACAGTGTGGGATTTTGGTGAGTAAGGAGGTGAGGTAAGGTCCAGATAGGTAGATCTGCATGTCATTGGCATAGAGATGATACTGCATACTGTGGGATTCTATGACCTGTCCCAGGCCGAATGTGTAGTTGGAGAAGAGTAGGGGTCCTAGAACTGAGCCTTGAGGAACACCGACAGACAAGGGGCGAAGTGAGGAGGTGGTGTGGGAGAGGGAGATACCATTAAAGGGAATGTTGCAGGGTGATAAGCAGCAGTTGACAGGAAGCAGCAATTGTATCTGTATGAAGAGAGGAGATGGATGTTAATTCCCGGCCGTTGAAATTACTGCGGCGTCTTTATGCTTAGCTGCGTAATGCTTTGCTGCAAGAATGCGCATGCCTGACCCCACACGCGTGTACCCCTATGTATCATTTATTTATGTAAACATACTTTATATAACATTTAATTATGAGAGTGTCTAAAATGAGCAACCCCCTGAAATAAAATGCATATCCATATACTTTTGGCTGTGGAAATTACATTTTAACTCCAGTGCATTATTTCATTTTCCCTTTCTGTGAATATACATACCTTAGCGATTGTAACCTTGAAATGTAATGATCTGTATAATGTGACATTTTGTCCATGTAATAAGCACTTGCTTAAAAAAGCAATATTTCATTGTCAACCAAAGTAACAGTCCAGCGCCTTTGGAGCATTCAGCTAAAAATAAAATTATGAATTACAATTGTACATAAGCAGCCAAAAGATTAGATTAGAGGGGGAGAAATTAGACTTTGACCCTAAGAGTCCCATATCTGGATCGCACTAAACAACACATGACGTCCACATGTAAGGATCTTTGTGAAGCTGTATTGAACGTTTTCTAAAGTTCTGATTTTCACGCTACATTTGTGAAATAATCTCTGCTGGTTTAACTTGCATACACATTTGCAATTTCTTAGGTTGTCAGCTTGGATTGTGCACAGTGGACAATTTATCTCATTTGAAGCTCGCAGATAGCTTGAGGTCACGTCTTTTGCTTTGGATGCATATTTAAAGAGTAGAATATTTTGTTTTCTGTCTGGAAATTTGTTTCTTTTGTTTCCTCCTAGAAAACAAAAACAATCAATATGTGATACATGGCAGTAAATGACTTAAGATGCACCATTAGCTGTGATTTCCCCAGTGACATTATTAAATGGTCAGAGAAGGGTAAACCGCAAAAGGTTAGCATATCAATGTGAGCAGAGGTCAGTGCACGTGTCTGTTCTTATGTTTTGCTGTATTTATATTCATTTTATTTTCTTCAGGAGTGATTGCCCAAGCATGCACACAAATGCCTACAAATGATTAACTCTGATTGTAGTCTCCCGTTATAGAGTTATATTTTCCTAATATGCTTCTCTTTGGTACCGATTGGCATTCAAATGTCAAGTTTTCCTTTGACGTTCCGTATAATTAAACCTATTCATGTGAATTGTTTTGTTTTCACATCTTTTTAATGAATAGATTTCACATATTTAATATACTTTGATGTGTGTGCTGTAAATCTTATGAAAAGTAAACTGCACTGAATCTTCATTAGATAATCTCTGTAGCAGCGTTGTACAGTATTTGGAGAACCTGGCTGGTGATAAGGTGTTAGACAAGTGTGAAAACCCCAAACGTTTCACAACATTGACTAACTGTTTAGTTTAACTTATTCCAATTTTTCCTGTGAGGGGGTGATTGAAATATGTTTTTCTGAGATGGGGATTGTCCTATGCATATTTTAATATAAATAATTAACAGCTTTCATTTAGAAATAAATAGAAATTATTTCATGAATTCATTCCATTTAAACTTCCACCAAATGAATAGAGATTTTATTAGGCTATGCTCCCATATAGTTTCTTCACCGTGCTTGGAGTTGGATGATGCATAAACTCAAAATATCTTCAGTCCCCCATTTATTTGAGTGTCATTTTGACCTTTTTTGTGCAGGGATGACAACTATTCAGAAATGTCAGGACAGTCCATAAAAATAGAGCACTTTTTTCCCTTTTCATTAAAAAATCTGTCCGTGTTTTTTTTAAATAAAAAGTCAAGTTGATGAACCTGCTGTTGTGTTGGTAAAAATGTGTATACATTTTTCAACTTCTTGAAAAAACATTTGAGCTTATTTTTATAAATTGACAACTTAGAAATGACATGTTAACTTTGTTTTATGGGTCAGAATAATTATAGAGACACTACATTTATATACATTTCATACTTCCTCATTTGCATAATTAAGACATCTAGAAAAATCTGCAATATTTTCTATTACTTGGATAAAAATCATTTAAGGAGACTGAGCTTTCAGAAAATAACTTTTTGTTTCAATCAGATTTTTGTGTTACTTTTTTAATTGTTGCGGGTTTATATATACTGTATATATATATATATATATATATATATATCACTTACTGAACACTCCAGCCATCAGCTGAAGCTGGCCACTAGATCTCGGGTGTGTTGTGAAATTGGATTCTGGGCTCCCCCGGTGGCCACTGGTGGAATTGAACTTGTGTGCATCATCCTCTCTGTTCACCTGTTCCCATCAGGATGTGGGAGTCTCTATATAACCTTGCTCCTCTGTCAGTTTCATGCCAGTCAACAATGTAATCAGAAGCCTTTCTTTGCATGTTCCTGCTACTAGACAACTCCCAGCTAAGTTGGACTTTCGTCCTTGTTTGTTTTTGCATTTTGTTCCAGTTCACAGCTGCTGTTTCGTTACTGTGTCTGGAAAGCTCTTGTGATCTGAAATTGCCACTCTGGTGTTATGAGTTAATACTAGAGTCTTAAAGTAATTTCTGGATGGTGTTTTGATAGGGTTTTCAGCTGACCATGAAAGTGCCCTTTCTGTCTTCCTGCTATCTAGTAAGCGGACCTCGATTTTGCTAAACCTATTTTCATACTACGTTTGTCATTTCATCTAAAATCACCGCCAATATATGTGGGGGCCTCTGTCTGCCTTTTGGGGAAATTTCTCTAGAGGTGAGCCAGGACTGTATTTTCCTCTGCTAGGATTGTTAGTCCTCCGGCTGGCGCTGGGCGTCTAGGGATAAAACGTAGGCACGCTACCCGGCCACTGTTAATTGTGCGGCAGGTTTAGTTCATGGTCAGTTTAGATTCCATCTTCCAAGAGCTAGTTCTTATATATGCTGGGCTATGTTCTCTCGCCATTGAGAATCATGACACGGGTGCTTTGCAGAAGAAGCATACAAGTACATCTCATGAGCAGAAAGAAAGTGGCAGCACTCACCGATCTTCAAAACAGGTAACTTTTTATTTAACCCCTTTCTGTCATCAGACGTACTATTCCATCCATGTGGGGTGGGCCCTGCTTCCCAAGGATGGAATAGTACATCCAGAGTGATCATCCGCACTCACGGGGGGAGCGCGGCCGATCGTGGCCGGGTGTCAGCTGACTATCACAGCTGACATCCGGTGCTATGTGCCAGGAGCGGTCACGGACCACCACCGGCACATTAACCCACGGCACACTGCGATCAAACATGATCGCAGTGTGCCGGCGGTATAGGGAAGCATCGCGCAGGGAGGGGGCTCCCTGCGTGCTTCCGTGAGACGATTGGTACAAGGCGATGTGCTCACCTTGTACCGAGCATCTCCTCCTTGCAGTCCCCGGATCCAAAATGGCCATGGGGCTGCATACGGGTCCTGCAGGAAGGTGGCTTCACAGCGCCTGCTCAGAGCAGGCGCCGGGAAGCCTCCCTGCTGTGCTGTGTGATCGCCGATATGACACAGTGCACAGCAAAGTGTCAGATCGGCGATCTGTCACTTTATTGTGATGTCCCCCCCCCTAGGGCAAAGTAAAAATAAAAAAAAATAAAAAAATGCATGTGTAAAAAAAAAAAAGATCCTAAATAAATAATAATAACAAAAAAAAAAATATTATTCCAATAAATACATTCCTTTAGCTAAATAAAAATAAAAAAACAATAAAAGTACACATATTTAATATTGCCGCATCCGTAACAACCCGACCTATAAAACTGTCCCACTAGTTAACCCCTTCAGTGAACACCGTAAAAAAAAAAAAAAATGAGGCAAAAAACAATGCTTTATTATCGTACCACTGAACAAAAAGTGGAATGACATGCGATCAAAAAGACGGAAGTAAATAACCATGGTACCGCTGAAAACGTCATCTTGTCCCTCAAAAAACGAGCTGCAATACAGCATAATCAGCAAAAAAATAAAAAAGTTATAGTCCTCAGAATAAAGCAATGCAAAAATAATTATTTTTTTTTCTATAAAATAGTTTTTATCGTATAAAAACACCAAAACAAAAAATATAAATGAGGTATCGCTGTAATCGTACTGACCCGAAGAATAAAACTGCTTTATCCATCTTACCAAACGCGGAACGGTATAAGCGCCCCCCCAAAAGAAATTCATGAATAGCTGGTTTTTGGTCATTCTGCCTCACAAAAATCGGAATAAAAAGTGATCAAAAAATGTCACATGCCCTTAAATGTTACCAATAAAAACGTCAACTCGTCCCGCAAAAAACAAGACCTCACATAACTCTGTGGACCAAAATATGGAAAAATTATAGCACTCAAAATGTGGTAATGCAAAAAACATTTTTTGCAATAAAAAGCATCTTTTAGTGTGTGACGGCTGCCAATCATAAAAATCCGCTAGAAAACCCGCTATAAATAGTAAATCAAACCCCCCTTCATCACCCCCTTAGTTACGAAAAATAAAAAAATTAAAATAATGTATTTATTTCCATTTTCCCATTAGGGTTAGGGCTAGGGTTAGGGCTAGGGTTAGGGTTAGAACTAGGGTTAGGGTTAGGGTTAGGGCTAGGGTTAGGGTTAGGGCTAGGGTTAGTGTTGGGGTTAGGGTTGGGGCTAGGGTTAGGGCTACAGTTAGGTACTCAGGACACATTGGACAACAACTTTTGGGGTCCAATTTCTCCTGTTAATCTTGGGAAAATACAAAACTGGGGGCTAAAAAATAATTTTTGTGTAAAAAAAAAATATTTTTTATTTTCACGGCTCTGCATTATAAACTGTAGAGAAACACTTGGGGGTTCAAAGTTCTCACAACACATCTAGATAAGTTCCTTGGGGGGTCTAATTTCCAATATGGGGTCACTTATGGGGGGTTTCTACTGTTTAGTTACATCAGGGGCTCTGCAAATGCAACGTGACGCCTGCAGACCAATCCATCTAAGTCTGCATTCCAAATGGCACTCCTTCCCTTCCAAGTTCTGCCATGCGCCCCAACGGTGGTTCCCCCCCACATATGGGGTATCAGCGTACTCAGGACAAATTGCACAACAACTTTTGTGGTTCAATTTAAAAGGTTTCCCTTGGAAAAATACAAAACTGGGGGCTAAAAAATAATTTCTGTGGGAAAAAAAAAGGATTTTTTATTTTCACGGCTCTGCATTATAAACTGTAGTGAAACACTTGGGGGTTCAAAGTTCGCACAACACATCTAGATAAGTTCCTTTGGGGGTCTAGTTTCCAATATGGGGTCACTTGTGGGGGGTTTCTACAGTTTAGGTACATAAAGGGCTCTGCAAATGCAATGTGACGCCTGCAGACCATTCCATCTAACTCTGCATTCCAAATGGCGCTCCCTCCCTTCTGAGCTCTCCCATGCGCCCCAACGGTGGTTCCCCCCCACATATAGGGTATCAGCATACTCAGCATAAGTTGGACAACAACTTTTGGGGTCCAATTTCTCCTGTTACCCTTGGGAAAATACAAAACTGGGGGCTAAAAAATAATTTTTGTGGGGAAAAAATAATTTTTATTTTCACGGCTCTGCGTTATAAACTGTAGTGAAACAGTTGGGGGTTCAAAGCTCTCACAACACATCTAGATGAGTTCCTTAGGGGGTCTACTTTCCAAAATGGTGTCACTTGTGGGGGGTTTCAATGTTTAGGCACATCAGTGGCTCTCCAAACGCAACATGGCGTCCCATCTCAATTCCAGTCAATTTTGCATTGAAAAGTCAAATGGTGCTCCTTCCCTTCTGAGCTCTCCCTTGCGCCCAAACAGTGGTGTACCCCCACCATATGGAGTATCAGCCTACTCAGGACAAATTGAACAACAACGTTTGGAGTCCAATTTCTTGTCTTACCCTTGGGAAAATAAAAAATTGGGGGCAAAATATCATTTTTGTGAAAAAATATGATTTTTTATTTTTACGGCTCTGCATTATAAACTTCTGTGAATCACTTAATGGGTCAAAGTGCTCACCACACATCTAGATAATTTCCTTAGGTGGTCTACTTTCCAAAATGGTGTCACTTGTGGTGGGTTTCAATGTTTAGTGTTGTGAATTCTGCTCTTGGGCTCCCTCCGGTGGTTGTAAGTGGTAGCGCTGCTGTCTCTGAATCGCAGCATTTATCAGGTGTGTTCACTCTTTGTAATTTTGACTGGGCTATTTAGTCTTGCTTCACCCTTTAGTCAGTGCCAGTTGTCCATTGTTCCTGGAGGATTCACATCCCTGCCTGGTCTCTTCTGCTTTGCAGTTCATTTCAACAAAGATAAGTTCTGGCCTTGATTTTTGTTTGCTGTCCACATGCTGTGGCCTTATTGTTCAGTTCTTTTCCATGTTTTTGTCTTGTCCAGCTTGGTCTGTATAAGGATTTGTTTAGTCAAGCTGGTATCTCTGGAGATGCAGATATACCCTCCATATCTTTAGTTAGCTGTGGAGATTTTGTATTTTCTGTGGTGGATATTTTCTAGTGTTTTAATACTGACCGCATAGTACTCTGTCCTATCCTTTCTATTTAGCTAGAAGTGGCCTCCTTTGCTAAATTCTCATTTCAGTCTGTGTATGTTTTTTCCCTCTCCTCTCACAGTCAATATTTGTGGGGGGCTGACTATCTTTTGGGGATTTTCTCTGAGGCAAGATAGTTTTCCCTTTTCTATCTCTAGGGGTAATTAGTCCTCCGGCTGTGTCGAGATGTCTAGGGAGCGCTAGGTACATTCCACGGCTACTTCTAGTTGCGGTGTTAAGTTCAGGGTCTGCGGTCAGTACAGGTACCACCTTCTCCAGAGTACATCTGATGCTGCTCTTAGGCCACCAGATCATAACAGTTTAGTCACATCAGGGGCTCTCCAAACGCGACATGGTGTCCCATCTGAATTTCAGTCAATTTTGCATTGAAAAGTCAAATGACGCTCCTTTGCTTCCGAGCTCTGCCATGCGCCCAAACAGTGGTTTATCCCCACATATGGGGTATCGGCGTACTCAGGATAAATTGTACAACATCTTTTGGGGTCCATTTTCTCCTGTTATCCTTTGTAAAATAGAACAAATTGGAGCTGAAGTAAATTTTTTGTGTAAAAAAGTTAAATGTTGATTTTTATTTAAACATTTCAAAAATTGCTGTGAAACACCTGAAGGGTTAATAAACTTCTTGAATGTGGTTTTGAGCACTTTGAGCAGTGCAGTTTTTAGAATGGTGTCACACTTGGGTATTTTCCATCATATACACCCCTCAAAATGACTTCAAATGAGATTTGAATCCTTAAGTTGTAAAAATGAGAAATTGCTGGTCAATTTTAACCCTTATAACTCCCTAACAACAAAAAAAATTGTTTCAAAAATTGTGCTTGTGTAAAGTAGATATATGGGAAATGTTACTTATTAAGTATTTTGTGTGACATATCTCTGTGATTTAATTGTATAAAAATTCAAAATTGGAAAATTGCTAAATTTTCCAAATTTTCACAAAATTTCTGTTTTTTCACAAATAAACGCAGGTAATATCAAAGAAATGTTACCACTATAATGAAGTACAATATGTCATGAGAAAACATTGTCAGAATTACCAAGATCCGTTGAAGAGTTATAACCTCATAAAGGGACAGTGGTCAGAATTGTAAAAATTGGCCTAGTCATTAATGTGCAAACAACCCTTGGGGGTAAATGGGTTAAATAAAATATTCACGGCTCGGGGGTGTACATACAACAGAGTGTATAGGTCCAATTGACGGCCGTTTCACGCTACTCTGGTGCTTCTACGGGTCAGTGATCCGTTTGGACCTATAAACTCTGTTACATGTACACCCCCGAGCCGTGAAGATTTTATTGGAATAAAGAGCTACCTGTCTTGAAGATCGGTGAGTGCTGCCACTTTCTTTCTGCTCATGGTATATATGTATATATATATATATATATATATATATATATATATATACTGTATATATACATTACAATCTGCATTAAAATAACAAAACAAAAGAAAACTTGCAATTTTTACACTGACCACTGGGACATTTTTAGATTCTAACTTCCTATTGTTTCAGAAAATAACTAGTGAAGAGCAAGGGTGCTCATCTCTGCTTCTCACTCATTCAAGCATCAGTGGGCACAGGATGCTCACTTCTCGGCGAGTATTTTTTAATGCTTGAATCCCCACCCCACATGTTTGGAGCTTTTTAGACAGCTAATTAACATGTGGGGATTGCCTACGAGTGACTGTAGTGCCGTAGCCATCTTGGTTGTGTCTTTACTGTGATTGGCTGGCCACATAGGGTCATCGAGTCTATATAAGACCCATGACGCTATGCTCGGCACACTGTACCCCAGAAACAGGCAGAGCAGGGAGAGATGCTAGTGCATATTAGTCAGGGATTCAACCACATTTAAATGTATTTTAAGTACAACAACAGTCCTTCTTAGGGCTAATTATATTGAATAGTAATACTGCAATTTATACCAAAACAGTTTCTAAGGGCTAATAATATTCTTTTTGCTGTTAATCTTGCAATTTGTTCTGAGCAGGGAAATATTGCATACCTTTTTTAATCTGCGGCAATTGTGTGTAAAAAGCATAGAGCCAGACTTGGTTGGATCTCAAAAGTATCGCTATATTGCTTCTGCAGTGTAACCAGTCAATCCGAGGTATGCAAATTTTCTTGTAATAGTAATGCTGCAATTTTTTCAGCAGTAAAATTTTATGCACCATTTATCATGCTTCAGTTGTGCCTCAAAGCACAAAAAACTTGTTTGTTTACAAATATCAATGCTATATTAATACTATAGTGTAAGATATCCATCTGAAGTGGGCAAATTATCTTGGCACTGTAATAATGCAACTTTTTACAGCAGTGGAATTTTTTTATGGCATTTATTGTGTTACAGTTGTGCCTCAAAACACCCAAAAAAACTTGTTTGGTTTGAAATAGCATCACTATATTTATACTGCAATCTTAGAAGTCCATCTGAAGTGGGCAAAATTTACTGCCATTGTTGTACTGCAACGTTTTCTCAACATACATATCTACATAATTTAAAAAATGGCCAAGGCACTTAGTAAGGGATGGGGAAGTGGACGTGATGCTGATGGTGAGCTCTGAGACTGAGGCTGTGGGCAAGTAAAAATTGTGCCTACTGTGGGAGCACAGGAAAAAACACACGCATCATGTCGATCTAAGTTCCTGTGCCACTTTGTAGGGGGGTGCGGAACACCACTCTTGAAGTAAAGACAAGTGATCCCACACTTGGACACTCCAAAGAGCTGTTCACATTCCCATTGAAAGATACTGGCCTCTTGCACTGCCCGTTTCAAGTGGGATATGAGTAGATCGCATGTAGTGATGCCCAAATATTTGAGAAGCCACGCTCACAAGATGAAGGTGGAAAAAGGCAATTACTGTAGCAAGAGGTGGATAATGAAACACAATTGCCAACAAGTGTGGTGTTGTTATGTCAGCAACTCAGGAGGAGGACCAGTGTGCGGAAGAGGAATATGATGTGAAGTGTGATGAAGTCACTGACCCAACCTGGGAAGGTGACATGCAGATGAGAACAGAAGCATACATGGGGAGGGATCCGCAGCACCACAACAGGCAGGAAGAGGCAGTGGGATGGCTAGAGACATGAGGCAGGCAATGTTCCCCAGAGAACCAGCACGGATGAAGTTGTCAAGCCAAGGGTTAGGTGTTTCTGGGTCTGGTGCTTTTTAAAGACAGTCCAGCTAACCCCAAAGAGACCGTTTGCAATATTTGCCATGCCAGCATCAACAGGGGCAGCACAACTACCAGCCTGACCAGCACCTGTATGCTCAGGCACATGCAAGCAAACCACCAGACTACTTCAGCCAAATGCCAGGGTTCAGAAACAGTGTCTGCAATTGACACCACTGCCTCTTCCCCTGTTCTACATGTTTTCTAAATCTCTGTCCATGATGTAGGTGAAGAAGTTCCACTTTGGCCATAAAGCATACACAACCTACAAGAAGCACAATAAACATACACTCACCGGCCACTTTATTAGGTACACCTGTCCAACTTCTTGTTAACACTTAATTTCTAATCAGCCAATCACATGGCGGCAACTCAGTGCATTTAGGCATGTAGACATGGTCAAGACAATCTCCTGCAGTTCAAACCGAGCATTAGTATGGGGAAGAAAGGTGATTTGAGTGCCTTTGAACGTGGCATGGTTGTTGGTGCCAGAAGGGCTGGTCTGAGTATTTCAGAAACTGCTGATCTACTGGGATTTTCACGCACAACCATCTCTAGGGTTTACAGAGAATGGTCCGAAAAAGAAAAAAAATCCAGTGAGCGGTAGTTCTGTGGGTGGAAATGCCTTGTTGATGCCAGAGGTCAGAGGAGAATGGGCAGACTGGTTCGAGCTGATAGAAGGGCAACAGTGACTCAAATCGCCACCCGTTACAACCAAGGTAGGCCTAAGAGCATCTCTGAATGCACAGTGCGTCGAACTTTGAGACAGATGGGCTACAGCAGCAGAAGACCACACCGGGTACCACTCCTTTCAGCTAAGAACAGGAAACTGAGGCTACAATTTGTACAAGCTCATCGAAATTGGACAGTAGAAGATTGGAAAAATGTTGCTTGGTCTGATGAGTCTCGATTTCTGCTGCGACATTCGGATGGTAGGGTCAGAATTTGGCGTAAACAACATGAAAGCATGGATCCATCCTGCCCTGTATGGAGCATCTTTGGGATGTGCAGCCGACAAATCTGCGGCAACTGTGTGATGCCATCATGTCAATATGGACCAAAATCTCTGAGGAATGCTTTCAGCACCTTGTTGAATCTATGCCACGAAGAATTGAGGCAGTTCTGAAGGCAAAAGGGGGTCCAACCCATTACTAGCATGGTGTACCTAATAAAGTGGCCGGTGAGTGTAAACCATACTGTAAGTAAATAAGAAAAAAGCAAAAATGCATTTAAATAACACTTGGTTCTCACTAATATGGTTCTTGATCAAAAATACCATAAAAGCCATCCAACTTTTGACAAGTTGACCCCGATCAGGATGGTTCTATGCTGTCTAATATTAAAAACCTTACCATGTGTCAGAGATGACCTCAATGTGTGAATAAGGGCAGACAAAAGGAGTGGGTCCCTACCTGTGGACACCAGTCTAGGGAAGCCTTTAACCCCTTCATGACCGTGGGATTTTCCGTTTTTCCGTATTCGTTTTTCACTCCCCTCCTTCCCAGAGCCATAACTTTTTTACTTTTCCGTCAATTTGGCCACGTGAGGGCTTATTTTTTGCGGGACGAGTTGTACTGTTGAACGACATCATTGGTTTTACCATATAGTGTACTAGAAAATGGGAAAAAAATTCCAAGTGCGGTGAAATACCAAAAAAGGGCAATCCCACACTGTTTTTTTGCTTGGCTTTTTTGCTAGGTTCGCTAAATGCTAAAACTGACCTGCCATTATGATTCTCCAGGTCATTACGCGTTCATAGACACCTAACATGACTAGGTTATTTTTTACCTAAGTGGTGAAAAAAAATTCCAAACTTTGCTAAAAAAAAAAAAAAAAATTGCGCCATTTTCCGATACTCATAGCGTCTCCATTTTTCATGATCTGGGGTCGGTTGAGGGCTTATTTTTTGCGTGCCGAGCTGGCGTTTTTAATGATACCATTTTGGTGCAGATATGTTCTTTTGATCACCCGTTATTGCATTTTAATGCAATGTCACGGCGACCAAAAAACCGTAATTCTGGCGTTTCGGATTTTTTTCTCATTACGCCGTTTAGCGATCAGGTTAATGCTTTTTTTTATTGATAGATCGGGCGATTCTGAACGTGGCGATACCAAATATGTGTAGGTGTGATTTTTTTTTTATTGATTTATTTTGATTGGGGCGAAAGGGGGGTGATTTAAACTTTTATGTTTTTTTTATTTTTTTCACATTTTTTTTAACTTTTTTTTTTTACTTTTGCCATGCTTCAGTAGCCTCCATGGGAGGCTAGAAGCAGGCACAACTCGAGTTGATCGCCTCTGCTACATAACAGCGATCATCAGATCGCTGCTATGCAGCAGAAAATCAGGTGTGCTGTGAGCGCCGACCACAGGGTGGCGCTCACAGCTACCGGCGATCAGTAACCATAGAGGTCTCAAGGACCTCTATGTTTACAATACTGAAGCATCGCCGACCCCCAATCATGTGACGGGGGTTGGCGATGACGTCATATCCGGCCGCCCGGCCGGATGCGGTAGTTAAATGCCGCCGTCTGCGTTTGACAGCGGCATTTAACTAGTTAATAGCGGCGGGTGAATCGCTATTGCGGGCACATGTCAGCTGTTCAAAACAGCTGACATGTCCCGGCTTTGATGCGGGCTCAACGCAGAGCCCTGCATCAAAGCAGGGGACCTGACGTCGGACATACTATCCCGTCCGACGTCAGGAAGGGGTTAAATCTTTTTTCCAGCTCAGGAGTGAGGAGGTCACACCCCGGCTTGCACAGAATGCAAAAATACAAAGAAATAACCCCACAAAATTGAGCTTGATTTAAGTTGGTATACATGCAACACATAAATGCATTTTCACTTTGGCCATAAAGCCTACAAAACCTACAAGAAGCAAAATAAGCATAAACAATACTGTAACTAAATAAGTAAAAAACTGTTTTTAATCAAAAATAGCATACAAGTTGTCACGAACGTGGTTGTGGAACTACTGTGCCTCAGACCGCAGAGAGCCTGGAGGTGCATGACTAAGCAAGCACTGGATTGTTCACTAGAACCTCTGATGGTGAAGTTAGACTTGGCTCCTGATGCATGCCAGGTGCCTCTCCAGGACAGACCAACGGATGATTGACAGCTGGACTCAGAAGGACAGATTGGATGGTGTGGCAGGCAGAGTTTGCATCAGAGTGCAGCAGGCAGAGTTCATATCAGAGTACAGCAGGTAGGATCAGCACTAGAGTGCAGCAGGCAGGATATGCACCAAAGTGCAGCAGACAGGATCTGCACCAAAGTGCAGCAGGCAGGATCTGCACCATAGTGCAGCAGGCAGGATCTGCACCAGAGTTCAGCAAGGACTAGTACACAACCTAACACAACTTAGACTGCAGAACAGGAAGGTTGCTCTGGCACCTCCCCAGTGGGGAGCAAGCAATATATACAGTACATACTGCCCCACAGCCATTGGCTGGGGAGGAAATAGCGAGTGCACATGCTGGCCCTTTAAGAGGGCAGGAAATGGCGCGAGCATGCTCTAAGGACATAGCTAGAGGCCCGGCTGGAAGCTCTGTTGGAAGCATGCAGCACACAAGAAAGTGGAGAACTGATCGCGGCGCGGGTGAGTGAACTGACATGCCAGAGGCCCTACCTGTCAAAGCAGGGATTTGGCGTGGTGCTAACACAAGCCATCCCACCATCAGCAAGGTGACCATGATCAGGATGGTCCTATGCTGTCTAATGTTAAAAACCTTACCATGTGTCAGAGTTGACCTCAATGTGTGAATAAGGCCAGGTTCACATTTGCGTCTTTGTACGCAGTGTACGATCCGCATCAATTCGCATGTGTCACGTGTATGGAGCGCCCCCAGATGCAGGGCCGTGGGGCACTCGGTTCCGGGCCTCTCTGTCTCAGTTCTGGGGTTGTCACGGTGGCTAGACCCGGTCCGTGACCCTGCTAAGGGGCGTCCAATGAAAGGGCGTAAGTGGTGGTGCGTGGTGCAGGTCGCGATGAATAACGAGGACACAGGGTTGCAGTCTCTTTACCTCTTTACTGAAGGCTTCAAGGTCCTCAATCCAGAGTATGGTTAACAGGGCTGTAAGAGACCGGACGGTCCGATGGCACCTCCAGAGTTCCCTTTGCAGGTGGAAATCTGTGCCTACCTTCTAGCGCCTGTGTGTTGTAGTACTTCCCTGCTGAGCACCATGGGATAGTCCTCACAACTGCTGTGTCTGTTTCTGATGTTATTTCCCACAACTTATGTCTGTTCTGATCTTCTTCTCCGTCCCCCAGATGATTTGGATAGGACGCATCCGTATGACGGGAAGGCCTGGAGTTCTTCCGGGACCCTAGTGTCGCCGCTCTCCCACAGTTGCCCCCTATGTCTGCTTAGGTGATTTTGGTGAGACAGCCAACCTAAAATCAACTGTCCTGCCTCTGTTTGAAGTATTGCTTGGAGTCTAATACTTCCTCGGCGTTCTGGCCACCGGCTACGCGCCTCAGTAGGATGTTGCCTCGATCTTACAGCACGACTCCTACTGGTGTTATCTCCTTTTTGCTTTGATCTCGTTTCTCACTCTCACAATAAACCTCGCTTCTTGTCCTTTCTTGAGATACCGCCGCGATGTAGTGCAGGCACGGTTCCTTAACGTTCTTTCCTGTTCGCTAGGCCTCTGTTAGGATCCCACCCCTGACAGGGACCCCCCTGAATCTTCCCCTGCAACACCCTCTGCCACAGGATGTTGCTTGGTTCCAACCCAGTCAGCTTTCTGTCTAACTTTCTGCCTAACCCCCAGTTTTACCAGATTGTGAGGAGTGGCCTAATACATAGCTCCCTTAGCTCCCCCTTTAGGCCAGATTATGAAGTGTACTGGTGTCTGTGATACCTGGTCAGGTGAACTCCTTCAGTGCCATCAGACGTACCATCACTCCCCTCAGCGGCGGAGCATCAGTACTGCAACGACCAGGACTCTGGGGCGCTGCACGTACATATCTTTAACATTGTGTATGCACTGACATGTTTTTGCATGTACTCACTTGCGGATACGTATGCATGCGTCGCTTGGAGGTGTGTGGTGGGGTCCGGAGAACGCAACATGTTGCATTTTTTGAGGCGGCAAATAATGCTCAATCATCCGCATTTGGACGATTGGGAATGATAGCGTCAAAAAACGCATTACTGTCTATGGGAATGCATTGTTGCGCAAGGACATGCGTACTTTTGTGATCTATACACATGCAAACTTCTGACTAATTTTGCCTTGGAAATGATGTAACCACCTGAAAATTGCCAGCTGTATAAAAGGGGGTCTGGAGACAGGAAGTCCATTGCTCTCAAGAATCTTGATGCTGCCACAGGACATTGGATTAATGCAGAAGACCCTGGATGTAAGCATAGAAGCTTTGAAAATGTCTGTCTCTCACTGCATTCTGTACTCTGTATTTATGTTTTTTTCTGTTGCTTCTAGACTGTTTGTTGCTGCCATCCTGGTGCCGCTGTTTTGGTCCAAGTGCTACCATCTTGGTCCCAGTGCTGTCATCCATATGCAAGTATAGAAGATGTGAAAATGTATTTCTGCCTTTGCAGTCTGTACTCATAAATATTTTTTTTCCATTCCTTGTAGATTAGGTGCTGTTGTTTTGGTCCCAGGGCTGCCATCTTGGTCCCAGTGCTGCTCTCTTGGTCCCAGTGCTGCTGTGTTGGTCCTGGAGTTGTTGTCCTGGTTCTGTTCTTTGGCCAGTCCTGGTGCTACACTGTGGTTCCTGTTGTGTGGTGCCTGCTTGCGGTGTGCTTGGACTATTGCCTGCAATGTAAGTACTGTTGTCCAAATTTTTATGTTTTTTTCTACAATGTGCTTTGCTTTTAACAAGTTAAATTTTTTTTCTCTCTAGTGTATTACTTGACTGCTGCCTGTTCTTACAACCTCCTCCACTGAAGGTTCTGAAAGTGGCCATGACACCGATTATGTAATCACAGTTGATTTACTGATTGGTATGTATTTACTGTCAATACTTGCCATGTGTTAAATCATGTATTTTCTTTACAGGTACCTGACACTGCAGAAAAGCAGGAGCATAGTAGCATAGTAACATAGTAACATAGTTAGTAAGGCCGAAAAAAGACATTTGTCCATCCAGTTCAGCCTATATTCCATCATAATAAATCCCCAGATCTACGCCCTTCTACAGAACCTAATAATTGTATGATACAATATTGTTCTGCTCCAGGAAGACATCCAGGCCTCTCTTGAACCCCTCGACTGAGTTTGCCATCACCACCTCCTCAGGCAAGCAATTCCAGATTCTCACTGCCCTAACAGTAAAGAATCCTCTTCTATGTTGGTGAAAAAACCTTCTCTCCTCCAGACGCAAAGAATGCCCCCTTGTGCCCGTCACCTTCCTTGGTATAAACAGATCCTCAGCAAGATATTTGTATTGTCCCCTTATATACTTATACATGGTTATTAGATCGCCCCTCAGTCGTCTTTTTTCTAGACTAAATAATCCTAATTTCGCTAATCTATCTGGGTATTGTAGTTCTCCCATCCCCTTTATTAATTTTGTTGCCCTCCTTTGTACTCTCTCTAGTTGAAATGATTCTTCAAGTTGAAATGATTCTTCCCAGGATCGTCGGCCTCAAGTTACTGAGGAGGAAAGACAGGGTGTAATTATCCTTTATCAGAGTTTTTATTGAATTTGATGTTATTTTTACTAACACTTTTTTTGTATTCTATCTATAGCTTCCACAACGTGACATAGTAAATGAACTACTGATTCAAGCTGTGCAAGAGCGAGCAGTGTTGTAGGACCCCAGTGATCGGAATCATTTCAACTCATTCTTGATCCGACAAGTCTGGAAAGAAGTGTTCAGATCGCTGATTGATGATTGGGGCCATGCATCGCCAAAAGTCAGAAAGGATTTTGGTAAGTATTGCTATTTTGGCCGCCTCTGTTTTTCTGTAAATGTTGCTGTATTTTAACAATTTTATATTTCTTCCCCCAGAGAAGAGAGTAAAAGTTTATTGGCGTTCGATGAATGATCGCTTCAATAAGGACATGAGTGAGGAGATTCGGGTTCAAAGTGGTGCAACTCGAAAAATCTGAAAATAAAAGTATCATAACGAGCTTTCTTTCCTGATGCCAGCGGTTGTCTTTTGTATCTTTTGTGTTGTCTTTCACTATTATTTATTTTTTTCTTTTTTGTCACAATCTTTTTTCATTTCATTTCCACACAGAACCTAGAGCTGCACTGTAGAACCTGGATCTTCTTCTGTTGGAGCGGCCCCTCATAGACCAGCCAACGAACCGGCACCATCTCAATCATCCACCAGCGATGCAGCTGCCAGGCTGGCTTCACAAGCTGGGGAATAAGAAGCCGGTCCTTCTGGTTTTCCCCTCTCCCAGCCCTCTGCCACTACTTTACTTGGGTGTGCTCGGCAGTGGCAGAGGGCCTGGGAGAGGTCAGTCATGCCCAAGATAATTCACTTAAGCTCAGTCTTCCAGGCTAAAATGAAGGCGGTTGTGGATAGGATGGAGAGTGGGTTCACTCATGTGAACACACTGTTCCAGGAAGTCCACAAACACCTTGACCACCTGGAAGGTGACCTTAGTAGACCGGCATGATGTTATTTTTCCACTATGGAGCAGGGTGTGAAGGAAAACCTTAGTCCTGTTCTCCAGCTGTTTGTGATGAAGGCCTGTCAGGGTGCTTATACCGAGGCAATGCAGGGGTCCCGATATCAGCAGCAGGCACAAAGTTATTTCCCTACAGGGCAACAAGCTCCAGCACAGCATCAGTGGCAGAATGCGCCTTCACCGACTCACCAAGGGACTTATCTACCACCACCACAACTGCTGGACAATACACTTCCAAGAATCCCAAGCTTCACCATACAGCCGAGTGCAGAAGACAAGCCATCCACATCTACCACCATGCAGGATAATTACGAACTGGAGGCCTTTCATCAATTGAGGGATTGCAGTACATATACTAAATTGTCCTATAATCCACTGACTTCTTTCTCTCTCGATCTCCAATGTATTTGGTCGGTGCCCTGGACAATAGTGTAATTACCAAACAGGTTTTTGATAGCCTCATTGCCAAATCCCCCTGGGTTCCAACTTTCTATCTACTCGCCAAGATCCACAAGTGTGCCCTCTCGACTCTCCTGGGTGCCCCATAGTGTCTGGCATTGGGGAGCTTTGTGACCCAGTTTGCCAGTTCATTGATTTCAACTTAATACCCTTGGTGGAGACTTTACCATCATATGTACGTGACACCATGGATGCCCTGGCTAGGGTTGATGGCATTCTTGTAGACCATGATACTTTGATGGTGACCGCTGATGTGGAGAGCCTCTACATTAACCATCGCCATGGCATTGATGCGATCTGCAATTTCCTGGGGCCTCCAACTGTGACGGCCCATTACGTGAGCTTATGCTCGAGCTGCTGCACTAAGTCCTTATCCACAATTTTTTTGTGTTTAAAGATCACTTTTATCTACAATGTATGCCAATCTCTTCCTGGACTCATGGGAGAGATGCCTCTTTGGCAACAGGGGCCCACTGGCTGCCTCCCATGTGCTGTGCTGGCACCGATATATAGATGATATTATTTTCTTGTGGCATGGGACAGTGCAGCAGCTTGAGGATTTTATGGGGATGCTGAATCAGAATTCTTTAAATATTCATCTTACTTACAAGTTCGATCCTAGAAAAATTCATTTTCTGGATATTAGCTTTGCGGTCGACCATAGTGGTCGCATTCAGACTTTATCGCAAACCCACGTCAGTCAATTCACTGATTCATGCATCCTCCTTTCACAATCCATCTACCATTAGGGCCATCCCGGTCAGACAGTTCCTACAGATGATGCGGATTTGTTCATCTGATGATAAATTTGAAGTACAGGCCTCTGACCTTAAAGCGAAATTTACCAAACGTGGGTACTCCAACCGGTGCATAAGACAGGGATATCAGAGAGCTAGCTCCACTCCACGTAGTGATCTTCTTAAACCTCCCAGGGCCCGACCACGTACTATCAGTAATGGGCCCATTAGATTTATTTCTACGTTTAACCACGGTTGGGAGGATATGAGGCAGATCCTTAAAAAACACTGGTCCATTTTGAGTGCCGAGCCATCCCTGGGAACAACACTAGGTGATTGTCCATCTATGACTGCCAGGAGGTCCAAAAATCTTAGTGACCTTTTGATGAGCAGTCACTATATCCCTACTCCTAATCATCCTTTGGTCTCCAGGGGCCCTGTACTCGGTTCTATACCATGCGGTCGCTGCCTTGCCTGCACAAATGTCCTGCGCTGCACAACATTCTGTTCCTCGGATGGCAAAAAACAATTTGATATTAGACATCGGATCTCATGTAGTAGTTCAATGTCATCTACTACGCCACATGTGGCTGCTCAAAAATCTACATAGGCCTTACATCTAGAGAATTAAGAGTACGTGCGCGCGAGCATGTGCGGCCAAGACTTCGACCGATGTTTCCCTTCTCAAAACAATTCCAAGCCACTTTAGACAGTATCACAATAGTGAACCCTCCACCTTTAAGGTGAGAGGGATTGATGCTATTCATTTAGGGATTAGAGGCGGTGATTATAAAAAAATCTTGGCCCAAAGAGAAGCCAAATGGATTGTGAGTCTCGATACCATGACCCCCAGGGGTCTAAATTAATCATTATCATTCTCATCATTCTTATGATTTCTTTAAAGCATGTGTCCCCCTCTGCTTATATATATATCCATTCCTTATTTTGCTATTCCCCCTATATCCCTTGCCTTGGTGTTTTTATTTGTATCTTCATTTTAATTTTCATTTGTTTTTATTTGAGTGTAATGTTTTGTAATTTGCTTTATTCTAATCTTACAGAAGGACTTCCAGCCCTTTCCATCTCCAACTTAACTGTTTAACTGACTGACTCATCTTTCAATTGATCACCTTTCTTGCCTGTCCATGATGCCAGCCTTCGGACACATATACCATCATTTTTGATACTTGTACCATGTTATTGTTATTATATGTTTTAATTTTCAATCTCCAATGGTATCGGGACTTTCAGTATGTTTTGTGATTTGGTTTGCCCATATTGATATTATTCCCTGGTCAGGCTCCTTATTGCTCCTTATTGCTGCCACTAAGGGATTCCCTTATGACTGTCATTAGTGTGGCATATTATTATTATTATTATTATTTATTGTTATAGCGCCATTTATTCCATGGCGCTTTACATGTGAGGAGGGGTATACATAATAAAAACAAGTACAATAATCTTAAACAGTACAAGTCATAACTGGTACAGGAGGAGTGAGGACCCTGCCCGCGAAGGCTCACAATCTACAAGGGATGGGTGAGAATACAGTAGGTGAGGATAGAGCTGATCATGCAGCGGTTTGGTCGATCGGTGGTTACTGCAGGTTGTAGGCTTGTCGGAAGAGGTGGGTCTTCAGGTTCTTTTTGAAGATTTCGTTGGTAGGTGAGAGTCTGATGTGTTGTGGTAGAGGGTTCCAGAGATAAATCTTGTATACAATTGTGAGAAGAGGAGATAAGAGGGGAGTAGAGAAGGAGATCTTGTGAGGATCGGAGGTTGCGTGTAGGTAAGTACCGGGAGATGAGGTCACAGATGTATGGAAGAGACGGGTTGTGGATGGCTTTGTACATCACGGTTAGGGTTTTGTACTGGAGTCTCTGGGCAATGGGGAGCCAGTGAAGGGATTGACAGAGGGGAGAGGCCGGGGAATAGCGGGGGACAGGTGGATTAGTCAGGCATCAGAGTTTAGAATAGATTGGAGGGGTGTGAGAGTGTTTGAGGGGAGGCCACAGAGCAGGAGGTTGCAGTAGTCAAGGCGAGAGATGATGAGGGCATGGACTAGGGTTTTTGCAGATTCTTGGTTGAGGAATGAACGGATTCGTGAAATATTTTTGAGTTGAAGTCGGCAGGAAGTGGAAAGGGCTTGGATATGTGGTTTGAAGGAGAGATCAGCATCAAGGATTACCCCGAGGCAGCGAGCTTGTGGGACTGGGGAGAGTGGGCAGCCATTTACTGTAATGGTTAGGTTCGTTGGGGGGGTCGCGTGAGATGATGAATTCTGTTTTGTCTATGTTAAGTTTCAGAATTCTAGCGGAGAAGAAAGATGAAATAGTGGACAGACATTGAGGGATTCTGGTTAGTAGGGAGGTGATATCTGGTCCAGAGATGTAGATCTGTGTGTCATCAGCATAGAGGTGATACTAAAAGCCATGAGATTCTATGAGCTGTCCCAGGCCAAAGGTGTAAATGGAGAAGAGCAGGGGCCCAAGGACTGAACCTTGTGGGACTCCGACAGATAGGGGGCGAGGTGAGGAGGTGGTGTGTGAGTGGGAGACGCTGAATGTCCGGTCTGTTAGGTATGATGAGATCCAGGATAGGGCCAAGTCTGTGATGCCAAGGGATGAGAGGGTCAGTAATAATAGGGAATGGTCCACTGTGTCAAAGGCAGCCGACAGGTCGAGGAGGAGGAGGACAGAGTAGTGTCGCTTGCTCTTGGCGGTTAAGAGGTCGTTGGTGACCTTAGTTAGGGCAGTTTCAGTGGAATGGTGTGACCGGAAGCCAGATTGTAAGCGGTCAAAGAGGGAGCAAGAAGAGAGATGGGAGGACAGTTCAAGGTAAATGTGTTGTTCCAGTAGTTTGGAGGCATAAGGGAGAAGTGATATATGGCGATAGCTAGATACAGAGGATGGGTCAAGAGAGGGCTTTTTGAGGATAGGTGTGATTGAGGCATGTTTAAAGCTTGAGGGGAAAACACCAGTTGCTAGTGATAGGTTGAAGAGATGGGTTAGGGCTGGGATGAAGACTGTGTGAGGTTTGGGATGAGGTGGGATGGGAGCGGGTCAAGCGCATTTGGTGGTGAGATGCGATCTTGAGAGTAGAGTGGAGAGTTGATCTTCTGTAATGGTGGAGAAGTTGGTTTTGGAGGTGGAGGGCTGGGAAGTCGGGAGGAAGGGCTCTGGGGTTGTTGACCAAAACTGTCTCTGATGCTATCAATCTTCTGCTTGAAAAATGAGGCAAAGTCTTCAGCGGAGATAAGTGGGGAGGGAGGAGGTGCTGGGGGACGGAGGAGAGAATTGAAGGTGTTGAATAACTGTTTAGGGTTGTGAGACAGGGAGGATATGAGAGATGAGAAGTAGGTTTGTTTAGCTGTGGCGAGTGTGGTCTTGAAAGTAGTGAGGGACTGTTTGAATACGATGAAGTGCTCGTTGGAGTGGGATCTTTTCCATCTGTGCTCAGCAGCCCTGGAAGCTCGCCTCAGTTCTTTGGTCAGGCTGGTGTACCAGGGCTGTCTGTTGATTTTGCGAGCTTTGGTATGTGTAAGTGGGGCAGCAGATTCCAAAGCTACAGCTATTGTGGTGTTATACAGAGCGGCAGCGTCATCCGCATTGTGTATGGAACTTATGTCTGTGAGAGGGAGGAGGGATTCAGAGAATGAATGTAGGTCAAGATGTTTAAGATTTCTGCGAGGGTGTGAAAGTTTGTGGGGTGGGGATTGTAGACATGGAGTGGAGAGAGATGAGAATGTGAGAAGGTTGTGGTCAAAGAGTGGAAGAGGAGAGTTAGAGAGGTTAGATAGGGAGCAGAGGCGGGTGAAGATGAGGTCCAGTGTGTGACCATCTTTGTGAGTGGCTGCAGAAGACCATTGAGTGAGGCCGAAGGAGGAAGTGAGAGATAGAAGTTTAGTGGCAGCGAGGGGGAAGTGTCAATGGGGATGTTGAAATCGCCCATGATGATAGTGGGGATGTCCGCAGAAAGGAAATGAAGTAGCCAGGTGGTGAAGTGGTCAAAGAAGGTGGTGGCTGGCCCTGGGGGGCGGTTAAATGGCAGCCAGTTGGAGGTTGGAGGGGGATTAGATGCGCACAAAGTGCACCTCAAAGGAAGGGAGGGTAACAGAGGGTGGCAGTGGGATTGGGGTGAAGGAGCTGTTTTCTGACAGTAGAAAACCAACTCCTCCGCCATGCTTGCTGCTGGGGCAGGGTGTGTGAGAAAGGTGGAAGCCACCGTAAGAGAGTACAGCAGGGGAGGCTGTGTCAGAAGGGGTGAGCCAGGTTTCGGTGATGGCGAGGAAGGAAAGTTTGGTAGTAACAAAAAGATTATGGATGTAGGAAAGCCTGTTACAGACAGAGCGAGTGTTCCACAGAGCTCCTGTTAGTGGGACAGGGGAAGCGGTGGCTGGGCGAATGGGTATAAGGTTAGAGAGGTTATGGAAGTTTGTGATGGAGCGTGGATGGGAGGTAGAAATGACTGTGGGAATATGGTGAGGAGGACCAGGATTTGGAGAGATATTACCATCAGTGAGAAGGAGTAGAGATAGTGTTAGCAGGTGGGAGCAGGAGAGGGCATGAGGGGGCTGCCTGTGCTTTGAGACAGAGGATTGTATGTTAGGGAACAGTTCTGAGGAGGAGGTGAGATGGATGGGGAGGATTGAAGAGGAGATGAACAGTTCCTTACATGGTGTGGGGATTGGGGGAGGTAGCAGAAAGTGAAAGATTTTAGGGGTAAAAGTGAAAACAAACTGAAACATTGTTTGCAGTGACTGGCCAGTTACCTTCAGTTCCCTTCAGGTTCAATTCAGGTTTTAATTCTAATGTAATCCACACTTTTAGGACACACTTCTAGGGATCACACTGCAGACTAAAGTCACTGCAGACTTTTGCTATGCAATATATGGAAAACTAAGTGCGTTCAGGTGAGAAGCAGAGAGCAGTCGTCTCTGCTCATCTTGGTCAGAGAATTAAGAGTGGACCAGATGCATACAATCAAGCCTGAGTAAACAACGTCATAAATAACACAGGGTAAGCTGGGGTTAGCTGAAAGGCATACCATGTAAAAGCAAGGAGCAGGGGGAAGTCTATGTGCAAAGCTGGGTGATGTACTATGTGCACTTCATAGACAGACAGCAGGAGAGCTGGGTGGATGAACATACCTGTTGGAAGAATAGAGATGCTTGTTAGAGTGCGATGGTGGTAGGTATCTTCTTATCTCACTTAGTAAACTCGTTGGCAATGTTGTGGGAGTGCGCATGCATGCCGGCGCTCGTGGTCTCCGATTAATTGGTGCGTCTTCTGGCCTTTCTCTGCCTGGGGACTTCCTCTCTCAGTACGCGTGCGTAGCAATGCTTGACGCTCCTGTGTATTTGCCGGGGCCTAAGCAGGGCGGTGCACATGTGCCGCGTAAACCACCATTATTGGCCTGTTAGACATCACATGTCCTATCACATGGCCATAAAAGGTCCTGTCTGCTCTATACTCACACTCCCCTTGATCAAGCGGAGCATTTGACATGTGAAAGGCGCGTCAGGGACTTCTACACCTGGCTCAGGGCCCCAATTGCTCTGCCTGTGGTAAGTTTTGCCCTCTTTGTGACTTCTTGTATCAACTTCACTTTATACTCTGTTTGAGTGGCAATCTTACCATCCTAAAGATACACGGGACGATTTGAAGACCGTGGGTACAGCCGTCGTTGTATCAGGGCAGGATATAAACGGGCCAAAACAACACGAAGGGAGGATTTACTTTCATGTTCCAAGAAGATGGAGGCACCCAACGAGTCTGGGGTTAGATTCATCTCTACATCCAATTGCCACTGGGGTCGGATCCGTGAGAGCCTTAATAAACATTGGCCTGTGCTGCTGACTGATAAAATCCTGGCAGCACAACTCCCTAGATCCCCCCTGATGACACAGCGGAGAGGCAGAAACCTCAGGGATGATTTAGTAAGGAGCCACTATGTGGCCAAAAATAGAGGTTTCCTTGGTGGCAGCAAACCACGACAGGGGTGTTTTCCCTGTGGTGGTTGTGTCGCGTGTCCTAACATCTTGAGATGTGGGACCTTTAAAACATCGGACGGGAGCAGGGAGTTTAAGATCCGTGAATATATTTCGTGTAGTTCCACATTCGTGATATACTATGCCACATGCCCCTGCTCCCTAATATACGTTGGTCTCACGTCAAGAGAGCTTAAAGTTAGGACGCGCGAACATGTACGGGATATTGCTGCCGCCAAGGGAGCCACAGATCTATCTAGTTTGAAGACTCTGCCGAGGCATTTTCGGATGCACCATGGCTCTGACCCCAGTGGCCTGAGGGTAAGGGGTATAGATAGAGTCCATGGGGGTGTCAGGGGTGGCAATCTTACTAAGATCTTGGCACAACGTGAGTGCAGATGGATTGTCATCCTTGACACTCTAACCCCAAAAGGACTGAACGAACAACTAAGTTTCAGTCCATTCTTGTAATTGAATCCGTTGCAAGATATGGTGTTCATTCTATTTCATTTTATATTATTCCGCTTTATTCGTCCCTCCGTGCGGTTTTTGATATTAAGCAAATTTGCTTTAGAACGATGCTCCTCTCTCTGTTATTTAGTCTCCTGAATTCCACTCAACTTTTTAACGTGTATTTATGTTGTCTCTTTTTTTGTGTTTTTTAGTATTCTTTCTTTCTTCACAAACTTATGGTATCCAGAGGCTGCAGGCTGCATGCAGAGTCGTCTATTTATATTGCTGCTCACTTCACATTTGAAGATGGTTTCTCCTTCATGAACAATCGTGATATGAGATTTTATTCAACTGTTTTCATACACTATACCATTGGCACATTTTAGACCCTATTTGGAGTAGTGTCTATATATTTATATATATATATTTTTATATGTTTCATTGCATTTGTATTATACTGCACTGATGTTGCACTAATATACACTTTATTTAACATTTCAATCATTTTTATGATGGCACTGTGGTTTTGTTGTTATTTATATTTATTAGTATACACATTGTACCTGTACAGCAGCGTTTTCAATCCTAATTGCGCCCATGGTCTCCGGTAAAATGGCGGCCGGAGGCGCGCATGCGCGGTTGTTTGCGCTTGGCACTCCTATCCCTCTAGCGGCTATCATTATGAGCGGTGCGCCCATACCATTGTGACGTCATCAGGCGGCTTTTCGCCTCTATGGGCGCCTCGTCTCTGACGGCCGTGCGGGGGGAGGAGTCTCACACGCGGATTGCGACTGCGCATGCGCGAGTCTCCTCGACCTCATTTCCGGTACGATTCATATATAAACACCAAAAATGGACAATACAATGTTCCCTGTTGAAAAAGCTCAACGCGAAACGCGCGTTCAGGGTCTTCAGGTGACGTGCGGCGGGGTACCCCTCTTATATGGGTAAGTGTGCATTTATTCTGGTTTACAAAATTGCTGTAGGGTTATTGATGGGGGAACAGCTTGACACATTGGGTTAATGCTCTTGTAGCTACTAATTGCTGCCCCTCTAAACCCAGTCAGCAGCCTCTTATTATAATGCACACTATAGGGATGTTTTCCCTGCCATATCGTCTCACCTGTTGTACTGCTATGTCCTCCATTTTGCACACTCCTGTTTAAATGCATGCTGCATACAGCAGACATACATGTGTTTATTTATTTATATATGGTTATATGATTTTATGGTTATTGTTTAAATAAAATTTTGGCGTTCATTACTATGTTGCTTGGGACTGTTTTTCTCCATTTTTTCTTGTCTTACTACTCTGGGAGTTGTCCTGATGAGTGGATGCCCTTGAGGTATCTAGGGAGGGATTTTTTCTCTCCATCTTACCGTATAAGGGTGTTATTGGATTATGTCTATACCATCCTAAAGATAGCATTGCACTGGCACTTTGTATAACTTTCCTAATGTTTACTCGGGCAGTTGCAACTACGGATCCCCTTGTTTCCCTGTCTCTATCCTGCTATTTTACTATGCACAATCTCTGATGGGTACATTGGTTATATATGTGTTTTGTTTAATTAGTATTACCAATAAATATATTTGTTACTATTTATACCGGAGTGCTCCTTTTCCTCCGCTCATTTATACATTCTTTGGAGTGGGTATTTGTTTCTGTTTCCTTTAGATGGGCCACGTATAGCCTATCTTATGACATTTACTATGTCACTAAGGTTTCTGCATTTACAGGCCTAGTGCAGCAGCCCAGCTGTCCGGTTCCACCATCAAGACCAGTGCAGCAACCCAAACTTCTCCTCCACCAACACAGCACCAAGGAAAAAAAGCAGCAAAAACAAAGTCCTAGAGGAGAAAAACTGGGAAAAACACATTACATGCACCCCCTCAACCCTCACCTCCTAATGTGTCTGTGTTTTCTAGTCTGTCCACACCTTTGTTCTTTCCCTTCCAATGTGTCAATCCCTTCCAACTTGTTTTCCACTCCTAATGTGTCCTCTTTGCCCAAAGTGTCTTCCCCCCATGTCTGACCCAATCATCCAATTGTCTTACACTTCCCATGTAACAATTTCCCCAACCAATCCTAACCTACCATCACAGCCTGACACCCCCTGGTCCACTATGTTTCTCCCTCCCACAGACAGTAAAAGTAATTAATAATTTTTCCTTTTTTTAGAAAAATTGTTAATTTTTTATTTCTGTTAGTAAAAATTGTTTTGATTAACAATACCGGTCTCTGTGTTTTCTTTATCTATTTAACCTTGTGTGCATTGTTGAGGGAAGTATGAATGGGTGTAACAGTTAAGGTGTTTATTATACAAGTTAGATTCAAGGTGTTAATATTAGAGTCAGAAAACATTACAGGTACATAACATTACAAGTACATAACATTATAGGTACATTTTATTTACAGGTTAAACCATTTCATCTTGCCATGACATGCCCACTATCAGACAAATATAGGATGCAAATTTATCCCTCATTTGGGCAACTTTGACTGTAGTGGGGTTGCTCTTTTGACAGGATATAGTTATGCAGAATAGCATATGCTTTCACAACCTTATCAATTGTCTCTACTTTTAGATTTATGGCTCTTCCCAAAATGTGCCATTTACATACCAGCAAACCAAAGGCACACTCCACAGTTCTTCGTGCCCTTGTCAGTCGGTAGTTGAAAATCCTTTTTGTGTGACTCAATTCTCGACTTGGGTACGCTTTTAGAAGGTTGCACACATTTAAAAGGCCTCATCACCAACAATAACAAACTGCATTGACGGTCCTTCAGTGTTTGGAGGAGGTTGTAACGGGGGAAAATGAAAATCATTCCCATACAATCGTTGTCCCACGTCCGAGTTTTTGAAAGTCTCTGAGTCATTTCCTCATCCAAATAAGCCAACGTCAATGGCGACAAATCGACATTCAGCACCCGCAATTGCCATCAAAACAATGGAAAAGTATCCACTTCCTGCAGGTTTCAGAATCCAAATATATTTTCTGTCCGCAGCCCCCACATAGTTAGGAAAATTACACACTTCATTGAATGTTGCTGCATTTTGCAGCCACAGTTCAGCTGTGAGTTGGGGGAGGACGTTTGCATGTAGAACATCACACAATGCATGCAGGTGTCTCCATCCATTCCAGAAAGGGTGGACAGTCCAATTCGAAACTGAAATTGTAGAGATCTTAAGGTCTCTCCAGTAGTTAGGAATCTGCGGAAACAGACAAAGGAACAAATAAATCAGTACATGGCTTTTCTAACAATAATAGTAACGACAGGTGTTTGTTGTTCAAAATTACGTACCTTATGGTCACAAACAGACATTCCTCAGCAGGAATTGCTCTACGTAGTTGGGTGTCCTGCCTGCTGATGTATCCTCAGACATGTTGCAGCAAATCATCGAAGCTCTGTAGCGACATCCTGGTGTAGTCTAAAAACTTTGCTGAGTTTTCAAGAAGCTCTGTGTACAATGAGTTGTTGGCTCCGCTGCTCTTTCAGAGTTCAACAATGGGGTGTTGCCAAATGTGATGACGATTTCTTCTCCATCTTTCTCCTCTTTCTTCCTCACAAGCCACAGAGAAAGCAAAAGCCAATTTCAAAGATAAATCCAGATTCAAATTGAAGCTCTCCATGCTCTCCATCTTCCAGCAGCATCCAGCATCCAAAGAAGCGAATTTCTGCTGTGCAGTGTCTCTATATATAGAAAACCCATAAGCCACGCCCATTGGGAAATACCATATGCATGTGAATAAACAACGCAAACGCATGCAAAAACACATGCAATCACAGCTTTTTTAGACGTCATGCGTAAGAGTATGCAGATAAAAAATGCTGAGTACACTTGGGTTTGCCTGCGTATTAGCATGCATTTGCGCATGCAGACAATACGCTGTGGACACATACGCAAATGTGAACTTAGCCTAAGGGCAGACAAAAGGACTGGGTCCTGACCTGTGGACACCAGTCTAGGGAAGCCTTTAAATGTTATTTCCAGCTCAGGAGATGGGGAGGCAACACAGCAGCTTGCACAGAATGCAAAATACAAAGAAAAAAAATACACATAAATTGAGCTTGATTTAAGTTGGTATACATGCAGCATATAAACGCATGTTCACATTGGTCATAAAGCTTACAAAACCTACAAGAAGCAAAATAAACATAAATACTACTGTAGCTAAATAAGTGAAAAGCAAATATGCATATAAATAACACAGGGGAGTGGCCTCCCCCTCTTCTGAGCTGGAAATAACATTTAAAGGCTTCGCTAGACTGGTGTCCACAGGTTAGGACCCAGTCCTTTTGTCTGCCCTTATTCACACATTGAGGTCAACTCAACTGACACATGCCTAAACAGTAGAAACAAAAATGTCCAATTTGTCCTGACTATGCTAATGCCCCATATGTGGAAGTAAACGACAGGGTGCATGGCAGCACTCAGAAGGGAGGGAGCACCATTTGACTTTTTGAACTCAAAATTGGCTGGAATCAATGGTGGCGCCATGTTGCATTTGAAGACCCCCTGATGTTCCTAAACAGTGGAAACTCCCAATTCTAACTCCAACCCTAACCTCAACATACCCCTAACCCTAATCACAACCCTAACTCTTATCCCAGCCCTAACCACAACCTTAATTTCAACACACCCCTAAACCTAATCCCAACCATAACCCTAACCACAAACGTAACCCTAATCCCAACCCTAACCCTAATCCCAACCCTTACCCTAGCCACAACCCTAATCCCAACACACCCCTAACCCTAATCTCAACCCTGACCATAACACAAACCACAAACCTAACCCTAATCCCAACCCTAACCCTAATCCCAACCCTAACCCTAATCTCAAAACTAACTCTAATCCAAACTCTGAATTCCAAACCTATCCCTAATCACAACCCTAACCCTAATCCCAACTCTAACCCTAATCTAAAAACTAACCTTAATCCAAACCCTGAATCCAAACCATAACCCTAATCACAACCCTAACCCTAATCCCAACCCTAAACCTAATCTTAACCCTAACCCTAATCCCAACCCTGACTCTAATACCAACCCTATCCCTAATCCCAACCCTAACCACAACCCTAATCCCAACACACCCCTAACACTAATCACAGCAGCCTTGCAGCACTGGAGTCCTGGGTTCAAGCCCCACTAAGGACAACATCTGCAAAGAGTTTGTATGTTCTCTCTGTTTTTGCGTGGGTTTCCTCCAGGTACTCCAGTTTCCTCCCACATTCCAAAGACATACTGATAGGGAATTTAGATTGTGAGCCCCAACGGGGACAGCGACGATAATGTTTGCAACCTGTAAAGCGCTGCGGTATATGATAGCGCTATATAAAAATAAAGATTATTATTAAGATTATTATTAAAATGGAAATAAATATATTTTCTTTATTTTATTATTTTTCCCTAACTAAGGGGGTGATAAAGGGGGGTTTATTTACTATTTTTTTTATTTTGATCACTGTAATAGGGTCTATCACAGTGACCAAAATGAACCAATAGGAAAAATCTTCCTATTGTTGCTGGGTGCCGGCCGGCAGATCTCGGCGGGTGCACTGGGCATGTGCCTGCCATTTTCTTACCGAAAGAAGACGCTGGTGGCCGTGGGGGGAAGCAGGAGGGCTCAGGGACACTGGAAGACACTGGTACCGGGGGGATCAGGGATGCTATTTCTCTTCCCTCTGATGTGCGATCACATCAGAGGACAGAGAAATTAAATGGTGAGTCGCACTTTTTTTCCCGTGGTCGCCGTTATATGGTTAATAATGGTGATCGCAACACCGAGGTCGGTAAAAACTGACCCGAATCATGTTCTCTGGGGTCTCGGCTACCTCCAGCAGCCGACACCCTGGAGAAATTCTGACTCTGGGGGGGTTGCTATACACTTTTTCCACAGTGCCATTAATTAACAGCGCTGTGGTTTAAGTACCCTTAACTACAACCGTTAAAATGCGTATCAGCAGTCGTTAAGGGGTTAAATATTTATTCAAATGCTAATTTCTCACTGATGGAGTAATGGACTGGCCATGTGAAGGTATTGCTGGACTTGTGTTTTACAAAGCTACACCTTCATATAGTTTGTAATCTGAAAGTCTGCTGACAGATTCCCATTAAAGAAAAGAGCTTAGATTTTGGTATTTTATACCTGCGAAAGTTTTCTCCATATTATCATCCCTCTTAGCAATGAGAAAGAAAACGTGCTAATAGCTTTACAGACATAAACATTGCTTTCTTCTGTCTTGTTGGTTTTGTAAGATATGTCTAAATATAAGAATATATGAATTTTTACATTATTTTACTTCTAGGAAGCACTGTGTGTCTAATTTTTTTGCTTGCGTGATGCATTTCACAGCGGACATGAATTTGTCTATAACTTTGAAATAAACATTACACTTTGTTGCAAAGCTGCATGAGGTGCCACTAAGTGGAAAGTGATGGGTGGAATTATCATAATGTACTAGATGTCTCTTTCAGAAAATAATAATAATATATTTTGTTTTATTCGTATTTCAAGTGTAGAAAATGTTTTGAAAACATTGGAAGTAAAGCAGTTATTTTTATATTTTCTTTACATTGAGATCATTTCCTTAGTAACAAGGAAATATTAAGTAGTTCTCCTTTATTAATGTTTATCCCTCTGTTCTTATCCAGATGGTCAATACACGAAGTACCATCTATAAGAAAATGCAAGACATACTGTATAGTTCTTGTGATGACAAGTAGGGAGCCAAGTAAATATAACATAACACAGAGTATTCAGAGTGACAAGAACAGATACAGAATCAAAGGTCTAGAAAAAAATAATATGTGTGATTTGTTGTTTCAAATATATAGAAAAAGTGCAGCCTGCAGTAAAATCAAAGTCAGACATGATAAATAATGTTGTTACAAGAGTAGGAAAAATGTGAAATTACTATAGGGAAATAAAAAGCCACATTTTTAAAAAGAAAGATACATTTCATGCTGCTTATAATGTGTATGAAAATTAAATAACAGAGAAAGATTTCATTTAAAAAAATTGCCTTTTAGGGTATGTTGTAAAAAAAATGAGACTAAATCTCCATTTACTAAATCCAAAAATCATATCAAGTAATCTTTTCTGCTTAATTACAGATATTCCCATAAATTCTATATTTCACATACAAAAATTTTAGACTGCAGTCTCTCTGCACAACAAAGTATTTTTTTTTAGTGTTAAGAATTGAGGCCTGGCATGGGGCGCAAAATTCTATGTTTCCATTGGCACCCAATGATACGATTGCATGGCATCAATGAGCTATTATGATAGCCAAGGGTCTGTTGAAGACCTCCATACCTGTCATCATGAAGCTACTTTCAAACTCACCCTGTGACTGGGTTTCAATAGAGACCGTGATTTTCACTATATAAAGCAATACTTTAGACTTGAACCTGTAGTTCTTTGTGCTATATACCATAATATAATGCTTATACAGTACATAGGCACTGTTTTACAATGATTTTTCACTTTATTCTTAGCACCCTTAAGAATTTTTAACCGCTTATCATTTGTTGCTTGTACTACGTACAGCTGAATTAGAGTGGCATGTAAAAATGTGGGCACCCCTGGTCAAGCTAACTAGTATTATGAACAATTAAGCAAGTTGAAGATGAAATTATGTCTAAAAGAGTTGAAGTCAATGATGACACGTTTCCTTTACATTTTAGGCAAATATATATATATATATATATATATATATATATATATATATATATATACTGTCATTTTTTTCATTTTAAAAATAAATAGGAAAACGGGTCTATACAAAAGTTTGAGCACTTAACATGGTTAGTACCTAGTAGCACCCCCCATAGAAAGTATCACAGCATCTAAAAACTTTTTGTAGCCTGCCAATAGTCTTTCGATTCTTGAGTGAGGGCTTTTCATCCATTCCTACTTGGAAATTCATTTTTTTTAGATTTTTGGTTCATCTTGCATGCATTGCTACTTTGAGGTCTAGCCACGGATTTTCAATGATGTTCAGATCAGGGGACTGTGAGGGCCATTGTAAAACTTTCAGCTTATGCCTTTTGTTGTGGATTTTGATGTGTGTTTAGGTTTATTATCCATTTGTAAAAGCCATACTCTTTTTAACATCAGCATTTTTACAGATGGTGTTATGCAGGGGTGAACCTAGCCTCTCTGTTGCCTGAGTCGAACTGCAAAATGGCACCCCCTTCATAAAATCAGTACAAATAAATCTAGCCTAACCTGACACACATGTAAAATACACTTTTAAATAGGAATATATTTAGGAAATAGGAAAGATTTTTTTAAGCCTCCACCACGACAAGGTAGATTCTTTTGGGCCAGCTCTACTTTACTCTAATGTAATAAAAATTTGTTAAAATATCCAATACAATTTAGGTATATATTTTTTTTTTTACTTTTAAAATTATCAATATCATCACATACAGGAGACAAGTACCATCTCACCATGACAAAACCATATATTACCACCACATAGAGACCTATAAAACCACATACAAGGAACAAATACCACCTCACCATGTCCACCCCCATATTACCACCTCAGTGACCAAATAATAGCACACACAAAGAACAAATACCACCACACCATGACCAGAACACATATTACCACCACATGGTGACTGAATAATACCGCATACAAGGGACAACTACCACCACAAAATGACCAGACCACATATTACCACCACATAGTGACCAAATAAAACCACAACATGACCAGACCACATATTACCACCACATGGTGACCAAATAATAGCACATACAAGGAACAAATATCGCCACACCATGGCTGGACAACATATTACTTGTGAACTCTGTCTTTGGGCTCCCTCTTGTGGTCACAAGTGGTACTGTGTGAGTGCTGTCTTTGGGCTCCCTCTGGTTGCTTTTTGTGTCATTCTGCAGGTCTGAGGCTGGTTCAGCTGTCTCGTTATCTGTTAGCTGGTTTCCTATTTAGCTCACCTGGACTTTCAGTGGTTGCCTGCTGTCGATGTATTCAGTGCTATTTTGATCTCTCCTGAATCCCTTCGTTTTCAGTCTCACCAAGAGAAGCTAAGTTTCTGTTTGGTTATTTTTTGCTCATCAGTGTTCAATATGTTTCTTGGTTATTTATTTGTTTTTTGTCCAGCTTGCTAATATGTGATTTCCTTGCTTGCTGGTAGCTCTAGGGGGCTGAGTTTCTCCCCTCACACCGTCAGTTGGTGTGGGGGTTCTTGTATTCTCAGCGTGGATATTTTGTATAGGGTTTTTTACTGACCACACAGTTCCCTGCCTGTCTTCTGCTATCTAGTGTTAGTGGGCCTCATTTGCTGAATCTGTTTTCATTTCTACATTTTGTATTTTCCCCTTACCTCACCGTTATTATTTGTTGGGGGCTTCCTATATCTTTGGGGTCATTTCTCTGAGGCAAGTGAGGTCTTACTTTCTCTATAGGGGTAGCAAGTTTCTCAGGCTGCGTCGAGACGTCCAGGAATTTAGGCACGTTCACCGGCTACCTTTAGTGTGTTTGTTAGGATCAGGTTTTGTGGTCAGTCCAGTTACCACCTCCCTAGAGCTCGTTCTATGTTCAGTAACTTAGCTAGTTCATTTTGTGATCCTCAGCCACTAAGGATCATAACAGTACAGCAGGCCAAAAAAAGTGTTTAATGCATCGCAGAAGTGGGATAAGAGAAGTCCTGAGTACAATTTTTTTTTTTCCTCTCCCTTTGCTGCAGTCTGTCCAGCTTCTCTCATCCCCTTAATCTCTGGGTGGCTTTGAGTTCAGCTGCAGACATGGATATTCAGAGTCTGACTTCTAGTGTGGATCATCTTGCTGCAAGGGTGCAAAGCATTCAGGATTTTGTTGTTCACAGTCCTATGTCTGAGCCAAAAGTACCTATTCCTGAGTTGTTTTCTGGAGATAGATCTAGGTTTTGGAATTTTAAGAATAATTGTAAATTATTTATTTCTTTGAGACCTCGTTCCTCTGGTGATTCCGCTCAGCAAGTTAGAATTGTTATCTCCCTTTATACGTGGCGACCCTCAAGATTGGGCTTTCTCCCTGGCGCCAGGAGATCCTTCATTGCTGAATGTGGATGCGTTTTTTCTGGCGCTTGGATTGCTTTATGAGGAACCTAATCTTGAGAACCAGGCAGAAAAGGCCTTGCTGGCTCTCTCTCAGGGCCAGGATGAAGCTGAGGTGTATTGTCAAAAATTTCGGAAATGGTCGGTGCTTACTCAATGGAATGAGTGTGCCCTGGCTGCAAATTTCAGAGAAGGTCTTTCTGAAGCCATTATGAATGTTATGGTGGGGTTCCCCACGCCTGCAAGTCTGAATGACTCAATGGATTTGGCCATTCAGATTGATCGGCGTTTGCGGGAGCGCAAATCTGCGCACCATCTGGCGGTGTTTTCTGAACAGAGACCTGAGTCTATGCAATGTGACAGAATTCTGACCAGAATTGAGCGGCAAGATCATAGACGTCAAAATGGGTTGTGCTTTTACTGTGGTGATTCAACTCATGTTATCTCAGCATGCTCTAAGCGCGTAAAAAAAATTGCTAAATCTGTCACCGTTGGTACTATACAGCCTAAATTCATTTTGTCTGTTACTTTAATTTGTTCTTTTTCTTCCTATTCGGTTATGGCTTTTGTGGATTCAGGTGCTGCCCTGAACCTGATGGATTTGTTGTTTGCCAGGCGCTGTGGTTTGGTCCTGGAGCCTTTGGAATTCCCTATTCCACTAAGGGGAATTGATGCTACACCATTGGCTGAGAATAAGCCTCAGTATTGGACTCAAGTGACCATGTGCATGACTCCTGTACATCAGGAGGTGATTCGCTTTCTTGTGCTGCATAATATGCATGATGTTGTCGTTTTGGGTCTGCCATGGCTGCAGGCTCATAATCCAGTTTTGGATTGGAAAGCTATGTCTGTTTCAAGTTGGGGTTGCCAGGGGATTCATGGCGATGCTCCTTTGGTGTCAATTGCTTCTTCCACTCCTTCTGAGGTCCCTGAGTTTTTGTCGGACTATCAGGATGTATTTGATGAGCCCAGATCCGGTGCCCTGCCTCCTCACAGGGATTGTGATTGTGCTATAAATTTGATTCCTGGTAGTAAGTTCCCTAAGGGACGACTTTTTAATTTGTCTGTACCAGAACATGCCGCGATGCGGAGTTATATAAAGGAGTCTTTAGAGAAGGGACATATTCGCCCGTCCTCCTCCCCTCTTGGTGCAGGATTCTTTTTTGTGGCCAAGAAGGATGGTTCTCTGAGACCTTGTATAGATTATCGTCTTCTAAATAAAATCAAGGTCAAATTTCAGTATCCTTTGCCATTATTATCTGATCTGTTTGCTCGGATTAAGGGGTCCAGTTGGTTCACCAAGATAGATCTTCGTGGTGCGTATAACCTTGTGCATATTAAGCAGGGGGATGAATGGAAAACAGCATTTAATATGCCCGAAGGCCATTTTGAGTACTTGGTGATGCCTTTTGGACTCTCTAATGCTCCTTCTGTGTTCCAGTCCTTCATGCATGACATCTTCCGAGAATATCTGGATAAATTTATGATTGTGTATCTGGATGACATTTTGGTCTTTTCTGAGGACTGGGAGTCCCATGTGAAGCAGGTCAGCATGGTATTTCAGGTCCTGCGTGCTAATGCCTTATTTGTGAAGGGCTCAAAATGTCTCTTCGGAGTACAGAAGGTTTCCTTTTTGGGTTTTATTTTTTCTCCTTCTACTATTGAGATGGACCCAGTCAAGGTCCAGGCTATTCATGACTGGACTCAGCCTACATCTGTTAAGAGTCTTCAGAAGTTCTTGTGTTTTGCTAATTTTTACCGTCGCTTCATTGCTAATTTTTCTGGCGTGGTTAAACCCTTGACGGATTTGACCAAGAAGGGTTCTGATGTGACTAATTTGTCTCCTGCGGCCGTGGAAGCCTTTTGGGAGCTGAAGCACCGGTTTTCTTTGGCTCCAGTTTTGTGTCTGCCTGATGTCTCTCTTCCTTTTCAGGTCGAGGTTGATGCTTCTGAGATTGGAGCAGGGGCTGTTTTGTCGCAGAGAAGCTCTGATTGCTCTGTGATGAAACCTTGTGCTTTCTTTTCAAGAAAGTTTTCGCCTGCCGAGCGGAATTATGATGTTGGTAATCGGGAGTTGTTGGCTATGAAGTGGGCATTTGAGGAGTGGCGACATTGGCTCGAGGGAACTAAGCATCGTGTGGTGGTCTTGACTGATCACAAGAATCTGATTTATCTTGAGTCTGCCAAGCGGCTGAATCCTAGACAGGCTCGTTGGTCGTTGTTTTTTTCCCGTTTTGATTTCGTGGTCTCGTACCTGCCTGGTTCGAAGAACGTGAAGGCTGATGCTCTTTCTAGGAGTTTTGTGCCTGACTCTCCGGGAGTTTCAGAGCCGGCTGGTATCCTCAGAGAGGGAGTGATTTTGTCTGCCATTTCCCCAGATTTGCGACGAGTGCTGCAGAAATTTCAGTCGGATAGACCTGACCGTTGCCCACCAGAGAGACTGTTTGTCCCAGATAGATGGACCAGCAGAGTTATTTCCGAGGTTCATTCTTCGGTGTTGGCAGGCCATCCTGGGATTTTTGGTACCAGAGATTTGGTGGCTAGGTCCTTCTGGTGGCCTTCCTTGTCGCGGGATGTGCGTTCCTTTGTGCAGTCCTGTGGGATTTGTGCTCGGGCTAAGCCTTGCTGTTCTCGTGCCAGCGGTTTGCTTTTGCCTTTGCCTGTCCCGAAGAGGCCTTGGACGCACATTTCCATGGATT
This sequence comes from Ranitomeya variabilis, assembly GCF_051348905.1. Classification (NCBI taxonomy): domain Eukaryota; kingdom Metazoa; phylum Chordata; class Amphibia; order Anura; family Dendrobatidae; genus Ranitomeya; species Ranitomeya variabilis. Next base: position 1,074,043,686 of record NC_135232.1, on the reverse strand, counting down.
TTATTTCGGATCTTAAAGTCTCTCAGAGAATGTCTGTCATCTGGGTGGTGTGTGATCGTTTTTCCAAAATGGTCCATTTGGTGCCCTTGCCTAAGTTGCCTTCCTCCTCCGATTTGGTGCCTCTATTTTTTCAGAATGTGGTTTGCTTGCATGGCATCCCTGAAAATATTGTGTCTGACAGAGGATCCCAGTTTGTGTCCAGATTTTGGCGGATTTTTTGTGCTAAGATGGGCATTGATTTGTCTTTTTCGTCGGCCTTCCATCCTCAGACAAATGGCCAAACCGAGTGAACTAATCAGACCTTGGAAACTTATTTAGGATGTTTTGTTTCTGCTGATCAGGATGATTGGGTGACTTTTTTGCCATTGGCCGAGTTTGCCCTTAATAATCGGGCTAGTTCTGCTACTTTGGTTTTGCCTTTTTTCTGCAATTCTGGTTTTCATCCTCGTTTCTCCTTGGGTCAGGTCAAGCCTTCTGACTGTCCTGGGGTGGATTCTGTTGTGGTTGCAGCAGATTTGGAACCATGTGGTGGACAATTTGAAGTTGTCACAGGAGAAGGCTCAGTGCTTTGCCAACCGCCGTCGCGGTGTGGGTCCCCGACTTCGTGTTGGGGATTTGGTATGGCTGTCTTCTCGGTATGTTCCTATGAAGGTCTCCTCTCCTAAATTCAAGCCTCGCTTCATCGGTCCTTATAAGATTTTGGAAATCCTTAACCCGGTGTCATTTCGTTTTGACCTCCCAGAGTCATTTGCCATTCATAACGTGTTCCATAGGCCTTTGTTGCGGAGGTATGTGGTGCCTGTGGTTCCTTCTGTTGAGCCCCCTGCCCCGGTGCTGGTTGAGGGCGAATTGGAGTACGTGGTGGAGAAGATCTTGGATTCTCATGTTTCTAGACGGAGGCTTCAGTATTTGGTTAAGTGAAAGGGCTATGGTCAGGAGGATAATTCCTGGGTTGTCGCCTCTGATGTTCATGTGGCCGATTTGGTTCGTGCCTTCCATGTGGCTCATCCTGATCGCCCTGGGGGTTTTGATGAGGGTTCAGTGACCCCTCCTCAAGGGGGGTACTGTTGTGAACTCTGTTTTTGGGCTCCCTCTTGTGGTCACAAGTGGTACTGTGTGAGTGCTGTCTTTTGGCTCCCTCTGGTGACTCTTTGTGTCATTCTGCAGGTCTGAGGCTGGTTCAGCTGTCTCGTTATCTGTTAGCTGGTTTCCTATTTAGCTCACCTGGACTTTCAGTGGTTGCCTGTAGGGTTGAGCGACCTTTAGTTTTTTAGGGTCGAATCGGGTTTTGTGAAACCCGACTGTCTTAAAAGTCGAGTCGAGTGAAATCGGCCGACCACCGTGAAAAGTCGGGTTTCGGCCGAAACACGAAACCCAATGAAGGATTTTTTTTTTTCTTCTCTCTCTCTCTCTCTCTCTCTCTCTCTCTCTCTCTCTCTCCCCCCTCCGTCCGTCCCAGCACAGAAATTTTCGTTTTACACATTGCAAATCCCTACTGCGCACAAGCGATAAAATGATGATAGCCGTGCACGCCCCTAACCCCTATGTCATCACTCTGCCCACACTCCTTCATTGGCTGAAAAAATGGCGCTAAACGCGTCATACGAAATGCGACTTTGGCGCCAAGATCGCGTACCGCATGGCCGACCCCACACAGGGATCGGGTCGGGTTTCATGAGACGCCGACTTTGCCAAAAGTCGGCGACTTATGAAAATGAACGATCCGTTTCGCTCAACCCTAGTTGCCTGCTGTCGATGTATTCAGTGCTATTTTGATCTCTCCTGAATCCCTTCGTTTTCAGTCTCGCCAAGAGAAGCTAAGTTTCTGTTTGGTTATTTTTTGCTCATCAGTGTTCAATATGTTTCTTGGTTATTTATTTGTTCTTGTCCAGCTTGCTAATATGTGATTTCCTTGCTTGCTGGTAGCTCTAAGGGGCTGAGTTTCTCCCCTCACACCGTTAGTTGGTGTGGGGGTTCTTGTATTCTCAGCGTGGATATTTTGTATAGGGTTTTTTACTGACCACACAGTTCCCTGCCTGTCTTCTGCTATCTAGTATTAGTGGGCCTCATTTGCTGAATCTGTTTTCATTTCTACGTTTTGTATTTTCCCCTTACCTCACCGTTATTATTTGTTGGGGGCTTCCTATATCTTTGGGGTCATTTCTCTGAGGCAAGTGAGGTCTTACTTTCTCTATAGGGGTAGCAAGTTTCTCAGGCTGCGTCGAGACGTCCAGGAATTTAGGCACGTTCACCGGCTACCTTTAGTGTGTTTGTTAGGATCAGGTTTTGCGGTCAGTCCAGTTACCACCTCCCTAGAGCTCGTTCTATGTTCAGTAACTTAGCTAGTTCATTTTGTGATCCTCAGCCACTAAGGATCATGACAATTACTACCACATAGTGACTGAATACTACAATACTGATCATTAGCAAAAAAACACAATACTAATATCACATTACGTGCCATTATACACAGGAGATCTGTACTTAGTATGCAGTGTCTGTCTACAGGTAATACAGTGATCACCGGTGAAATTGTACACAGGAGCTCTGTCTATAGTCTCAATGTAGAGGTAATATAGTGATCACCGGTGACATTATACACAGGAACTCTGTATATAGTGTATAGTGTACAGGTAATACAGTGATCACCAGTGACATACACAGGAGCTCTGTATATAGTGTCAGTGTACAGGTAATACAGTGATCACCAGTGACATTATACACAGGAGCTCTGTATATAGTGTATGGTGTACAGGTAATACAGTGATCACCAGTGACATACACAGGAGCTCTGTGTATAGTGTCAGTGTACAGGTAATACAGTGATCACCAGTGACATTATACACAGGAGCTCAGTATACAATGTCATTGTGCAGGTAATACAGTGATCACCAGTGACATTATACACTGGACCACTGTATACAGTATGCAGTGTATAGTGTGCATATACATGTAATACACTAAGTCATCAATTATGTCTCTAGGTGAAGTCCTTCATCTTCGCTTTTAATCTTCATCCAGCACAGACCGCCATCACGTCTTCCAGCCAGGGCTCATCTCTGCAGAAAATAACAAAGTTTTCTAAAGCACCGCTTCGAGAACACATTACTTAATTTTATCCCAAATTCTAAACTACACCAGATGAAGAAAAAAAGTGTTGCTCAGCACATTAATAGGACCGCCCCCCCCATTTAAAACATGAAATAAATACATCACTGCAGTAATAATATCCCTTAATCAGCATATAAATCAGGAATAGAACAATCCACAAAATAGTCACATATAAAAGATAAAAGTCACAATAACATTTATGGGTATAACATCCTTTTCTTATAAGCACTACTTATTTGTACCATATAAATGAGATCATGTGTATACTATTCATCCTATGGGCAACTACAGTCATTTTGCTATCAGATCAGATTAATATTGAGGATCTGAGAGGCCAGTAGTATGTTTTTAACACCCCCACCCCCTTTTTCTGGTAATTGGTTATAGGGAGAAAGAAAGAAAGAAAGAAAGAAAGGAGAGAAGGAGAGAGAGAAAGAAAGAACAGAGAGGGAAAGAAAGAGGGGGAAGAAAGAAAGAAAGAAAGAAAGAAAGAAAGAAAGAAAGAACAGAGAATGAAAGAAAGAACAGAAAGAGAGAAAGGAAGAATGGAGAGAAAGAAAGAGGGGAAAGAAAAAGAACAGAGCGAAAGAACAGAGAGAGAGAAAGAAAGAGGGGAAAGAAAGAGGAAAGAAAGAAAAAGCAGAGAGAAAGAGAAAGGAAGAACAGAGAGAAAGAAAGAGGGGAAAGAAAAAGAACAGAGGGAAAGAAAGAACAGAGAGAGAAAGAAAGAGAAGAAACAAAGAACAGAGAGAGAGAAAGAAAGAGGGGAAAGAAAGAGAAAAAGAAAGAAAGAAAGCAGAGAGAGAGAAAGAAGGGAAAGAAATAAACAACAGAGATAAAAAGAAAAGAGAGAGAGAAAAAGAAAGGAGAGAGAGAAAGAAAGAAGGGAAAGAAAGAACAGAGAAAGGAAGGAAGGAAGGAAGGAAGGAAGGAAGGAAGGAAGGAAGGAAGGAAGAAAACAGAGAGAGAGAAAGAAAGAGGGGGAAGAAAGAAACAACAGAGAGAGAGAAAGAACAGAGAGAGAAAGAAAGGAAGAACAGAGAACGAAAGAAAGATTAGAGAGGGAAAGAAAGAACAGATAAAGAAAGAAACAGAGCGAAAGAAAGAACGATTCTATAAAGATACTACAGCAGCCCGGCTCCCATTGTAATGCCCACCTGAGCCTCCGGATGCAGGACAAATCATGATCCGCTCACATGGCTGGCATCCCTGATTCCAAGGCGATCCCACTGTCCGCACTGTCAGAGAAGGACATGGTGATGGATCTGAATCATTCTCTGAAGTGCCTCCATGGTTCCATCACAATCTCCCCCCAAAATTACCTCATTTCCGGTCAGCTTCCAGCACGTCACTTGCGATTTTTAAAGTGCTCCTTGGGGCTCTGCCATGTACTCCTGTGTCCGCGGGAAAAGTAAGCTCCTGGCTGGGACAGCGGGGCAGACTCTCAAAATCGGGATTGTCCCGCTGGATTCAGGATGGCTGGGAGGTATGAAATTTGCTCCTCACCATTCACCGACTTCGTACATGCACGGCTCCGCACATCTCATACACGCACGGTTCCTCTTTGTATGTCTCATACACACACAGCTCTGCTCCGTACAACTCGTGCACACACAGCTCCCTTCAGTACACATACGGCTCTGCTCTGTACACCTTGTACACATACGGCCACGCTACGTACACCTCGTGCACACATGGCTCCACTCTGCAAAACTTGTACACATATGGCTCTGCTCCATACACCTTGTACTCATGCTGCTCCATACTGTACACCCTGTACACACAAGGCTCTGTACACACATGGCTCAGCTCTGTACACTTCGTACACACAGAGCTCCATTTCGTACACCCCATACACACACGGCTCCGCTCCATACACCTTGAACACACACGGCTCCCCTCTGTACACCTCATACTTTTGCAGCTCCGTACCTTACACCCCATACACACACGGCTCTGCTCCACTCTGTACACATACACGGGTCAGCTCCATACACTTTGTACACACAGGGCTCTGTTTTGTACACCCCGTACACACACGGCTCCACTCTTTACACCTCGTACACACACGGCTCCACTCCGAACTCCAAGTACACACACGGCTTCACTCCATACACCTCGTACACATGCGGCTCCGCTCTGTACACCTTGTACACACACGACTCTGCTTCGTACACCTTGTACACATGTCTCCGCTCCATACACCTCGTACACATGCGGCTCCACTCCATACTCCTTGTATACACATGGCTCTGCTACATCCACACTGTAAACCCCTCCTGACCCCACACATAAGCTTACCATCATACAGGACATGACAACCAGCACAGCAGAGTCCTGCATACACTGAGGCCACTGATCATGTGACCCCCTGACTCCTCCCCTCTGGTGATGTCATCACAGGTCCTATGTGCACAGAACAGCCTTCTAAACAGCCTGAGGAGATGCAGGAGAGGAGCGACTTCAGGTTCAGGACCTGTGATGATGTCAAAATCACGTGACCCGTCACGTGAGTCAGGGGGGGCTGGATGAGGGGATTCGGCCATTTCGGATGGTTGAAAGCCCTAAATACAGAAGTAACTGAACCTGCGTCTACGACGCAAATTCAGTTACCACACCGGCAGAATCTGCCACCCCCTCTCTTCATTGAAGGCAGTGCCACCTGAGGCAAAGTACTCAACTTGCCTCATGGTAGCGGCACCCCTGGTGTTATGTTTGTATCAACGGTGTGATGGCTTTTATGCTATTTAGCTATTATTTTATTTTTTGAACCAAACCAGTATTACTAAGAACCCTGTTTTATTTAAATGCATTTTTGCTTTTTACTTATTTAGATACAGCAGGATTTATGCTTATTTTGCTTCTTGTAGGTATTGTGGCCAAAGTGAACATGCGTTTAAGTGCTGTATGTATACCAACTTAAAGGGAACCTGTCACCACGTTTTTGGAAGATGGGATAAAAATAGCGTTAAATAGGGGCAGAGGTGGGCGTTACATTAGTGTGTTTGTTATGCGTTTATTACCCACCTAAGTTGCCGAAATACCTTTGCAAAGTTTCCGTTTTCGCCTGTCAATCAGGCTGGTCTGGTCAAAAGGGCGTGTTGTCTTCCCCCAGATTTTGCGTAGTTTTCCGTTGGTGGCGTAGTGGTGTGCGCATGCCCAAGGTCCCGAATCCTCTGCCAGGGGATTTAAAAGAGCGCGCTGTTCGTTATTTCATTGGTGATCGGTGGGCGCGGCCATCTTCCTTTGGCCGCGCGTGCGCAGAAGCGGCGCTCTGCTGGCCGCGGCTTCAGGAAAATGGCCGCCGCGATATCCATCTGCGCACGCGCGGCATCCCGCGGCCATTTTCCTGAAGCCGCGGCCAGCAGAGCGCCGCTTCTGCGCACGCGCGGCCAAAGGAAGATGGCCGCGCCCACCGATCACCAATGAAATAACGAACAGCGCGCTCTTTTAAATCCCCTGGCAGAGGATTCGGGACCTTGGGCATGCGCACACCACTACGCCACCAACGGAAAACTACGCAAAATCTGGGGGAAGACAACACGCCCTTTTGACCAGACCAGCCTGATTTGATTGACAGGCGAAAACGGAGACTTTGCAAAGGTATTTCGGCAACTTAGGTGGGTAATAAACGCATAACAAACACACTAATGTAACGCCCACCTCTGCCCCTATTTAACGCTATTTTTATCCCATCTTCCAAAAACGTGGTGACAGGTTCCCTTTAAATCAAGCTCGATTTTTGTGGGTTTTTTCTTTGTGCTTGGTGTTATGTTTGTATCAATAATTTGTTGAAATGTCTTTGAATTCATTCTTCCCTCTACCCATGAACTGTTCCCTGTGTCATTGGCTGCAACAGAACCCCGAAGCATGATTGTTCCAATCCATGCTTAATGGTTGGTGAGTAGTGTTGAGCATTCCGATACCGCAAGTATCGGGTATCGGCCGATACTTGCGGGTATCGGAATTCCGATACCGAGATCCGATACTTTTGTGGTATCGGGTATCGGTATCGAAACAACATTAATGTAATAATGTGTAAAAGAGAGAATTAAAATTAAAAATATTGCTATACTCACCTCTCTGACGCAGCCTGGACCTCAGCGAGGGAACCGGCAGCGTTGTTTGCTTAAAATTCGCGCGTTTACTTCCTTGCTTGAAGTCCCGGCTTGTGATTGGTTGCGTGCCGCCCATGTGGCCGCGACACGACCAATCACAGCAAGCCGTGACGTAATTTTAGGTCCTTCAGGATTTTAAAATTACGTTCTGGCTTGTGATTGGTCGCGTCGCGGTCACATGGGCGACGCGACCAATCACAAGCCGTGACGTCACGGGAGGCTGGACACGCGCACATTTTAAAATGCGCGCTTGTCCTGCCTCCCGTGACGTCACGGCTTGTGATTGGTCGCGTCGCCCATGTGACCGCGACGCGACCAATCACAAGCCAGAACGTAATTTTAAAATCCTGAAGGACCTAAAATTACGTCACGGCTTGCTGTGATTGGTCGCGGCCACATGGGCGACGCGACCAATCACAAGCCGGGACGTCACGGGAGGCAGGACAAGCGCGCATTTTAAAATGTGCGCGTGTCCAGGCTCCCATGACGTCACGGCTTGTGATTGGTCGCGTCGCCCATGTGACCGCGACGCGACCAATCACAAGCCAGAACGTAATTTTAAAATCCTGAAGGACCTAAAATTACGTCACAGCTTGCTGTGATTGGTCGCGTCGCGGCCACATGGGCGGCATACGACCAATCACAAGCCGGGACTTCAAGTAAGGAAGTAAACGCGCGAATTTTAAGCAAACAACGCTGCCGGTTCCCTCGCTGAGGTCCAGGCTGCGTCGGAGAGGTGAGTATAGCAATATTTTTTTATTTTAATTCTTTCTTTTACACATTAATATGGATCCCAGGGCCTGAAGGAGAGTTTCCTCTCCTTCAGACCCTGGGAACCATCAGGGATACCGTCCGATACTTGAGTCCCATTGACTTGTATTGGTATCGGGTATCGATATCGGATTGGATCCGATACTTTGCCGGTATCGGCCGATACTTTACGATACCGATACTTTCAAGTATCGGACGGTATCGCTCAACACTATTGGTGAGATGTTCTTTTCCTGAAATTCTGTGCCTTTTTTCTTCATACAAACCTTTGATAATTGTGGTCAGAGTTCTCATTTAATCTCATCGGTCCACAGGACTTGTTTTCAAACTGCAGGCTTGTTTAGATGTTCTTTTGCATACTTCTGAAGCTGAATGTTTTGGTGGGGAAACAGAAAAGGTTTTCTTCTGATGACTCTTCCATGAAGATCATATTTGTGAATTTGTCTATAAACAGTAGAACAATGTAACATAACTCTAGAGTCTGCTAAATCTTTCTGAAAGTCTTTTGCAGTCAAGTGGGGGTTATGATTTGCCTCTCTATTAATCCTACGTGCAGCTCTCACTGAAGTTTTGCTTGGTCTTTCAGACCTAATCTTGACCTCCACTGTTCCTGTTAACTGTATTTTTTAAATGCATTTCGAACAGAGGAACTGAGTAAAGGGCAACTTGAAATGCTATTGCTATTTTCATATAGCCTTCATTTTCAGAGTGCTAGGCAGCTGCTTCAAAGAATCCATGGCTACTGTTTTATTGGCACAAAGTTAGAGGAAGCTGGATTTTTATAATGCTGGGAAATTTGCATAATCTGGCCTTTCCTAATGATGATAGTGAACAAGTTATAACCCAAACAAGCCAGTTAAGGTCTGAAACCTTGGTCAAAGTTATCTGAGATCACAAAGCTCTTCAGGTGCCCAAACTTTTGCTTCGGCTCATTTTCCTTCTTGTAATTTTTTTAAAATTCAAAAAATTACAATTTTTTTTTTCTTAAAACACAAGGGAATTTTTTCACCTTTAACTTGAGCCCTTTTAGAGATCATTTCAACTTCAACTCGCTTAACTGTTCACAATAACAGTAATTTTGCCCAAACTTTTACATTTCAGAATTTACTACAGTATTGACTTATGTGGAGAAATTGATTGCCACATATGAGTACCAGGATGACAACCATGGATGGCTGCAGCATTGCTTCAGTCTTGATGTGAAAGTTGGGCAATGATTGCCTAAAACAGAGCACCAAATAGATCGCGTGGCTTAAATGCCGCTATCAGAAAATTACAGCTTGTAATGAGTTAACATCAGCAAATTTGTTAACCCATTAAAATTTCATTTTTTTATCATTTACATAAACTTATCAAGTATGTGAACAGAAGTAACCCTATGTCTACAATCGCTAGAAGAATAACAAAAAATAGAAGTTATTATATAAGAAATGGATATAGATATCTTTATAGTTGCTCTCTACTGCATATTGCTTTCTTTACTGAAGCTGAATATTTCATTACTTAGCTTACTTTGACAGATTCAATCAGTGGCGTATACTGTAAATAGCCACTAGGACCTGGACTATTACAAAAACCTCTTTGACTATTACTGTTACCAAACTAGACCTCCCTAAACAATATTAAACTCCAGAAAAGAACCCTGACCTGTCCATTAAAATGTTTTCCCTTACATAGATACAGCCCCCAAATCAAGCTCCCTAAAGACATACATATTCTAGACCACACTCTGTAAATATTCCTAAATATAGATACAGTGCCCTAAACAAATAAAAGTTCAGACCTGACCCCCTTAAATAAACTTAGACCATAGACCAGACCACAGACCAGGCGGACACTGTAAGAGCTTTTAAAAAAGGGCTGGATGATTTCCTTGATACACATAACATTTCGGGTTATAGCTAAATTAGTGACAAAATGTACAATTCGTAGAGAAAGGTTGAACTTGATGGACCTAGGTCATTTTTTCAATCTGCGCAACTATGTAGCAATGATTATCACCTAACACTCATTTCATTGAAGTCATGGTCTCCTGTAAAATACAAAAATAAAAAGAATATATCTCATTTGTCTGACATACTCTTCCATATGTAATCCATGTCTGCAATAATTGGTTTTCACTCGAATGGTGCAAGGGATAGAATGCCAGCTACCAGATGCCTATGCACGATACCATATTAGCTTTTTTATTTGAAGCCGCAGTACAGATGATCCCCATGTAGCTGTATAATTAATTTTGGTTAGGAATCCTGTTTAATTTTATATCTGAAGTCAGGTATCATATTGGGACTTTAGTGGGTCACAGCTGTTATTATAATATAATAATACAACTAACTGTTACCCAATAAACATCCTCATCAGGATGTATGTTAATTAATGTTATTATAACTCATATTATTTAAATATTAAATTAATTAAATATTAATTAATTAAAAAAAATATTTTTTATTCTCACTCTTTCTCTTCTTTCCTATTCCCTGATTATCTGGTTATCAAAAAGAGAAAGTCCCCAAGTAATTTTTACTTATTTATAGCGTAGCCGCTGGCTGATAAATACTCCCATCAGCTGTGCCTGATCTTGCTGTTATTAGGAGCATGTGTTGGATGATGGGAGTAGTACTCCAATCAGCCGACGCCTCTGTGACCGGAGGTAAACTCTTTACTGCCAATCACAGCTGCTGGTGCTCTGACCGACAGTAGTAATCTTACTGCCGATCAGAGCCTCTGGTGTTTCTCGCTCTGTCATGCAGATGACAACATGGGAAGCACCTGATGTTCGAGGATGCTGAACTGGAACAGCAGAAAAAAAGCAGCAATGCTTACCTACCCAGGCCTCCAAACAAATGCACTAATGAACTGGAACAGTAACACAGACTTCATGGAGAAGTACATGTTCGAGATCCATGCCTGAATAGTAGGTGATTGGTTCGGACCCCAAACTTTACTGTTTGGGTTTGCCCATCACTAATTTCTACCTGTCAGAGAATGAAATCTAAGCTACTGAACAGTGGCAATTCTTAAATTGAGTTATTTATCGCCACATAAAAAAAATAAATGCCATATGCTCATCATATGATTACTTTCCGTTCCTCTACACTACTGGCCTTGTCCCACACCAGTCTCGTTCCCTTCTCTTCAGGCATGGTTGACATGTGCCCTCCCGGAGTCAATCAGTTGTGACTCTGATTGGGGACAGCAGTCAAGCAACAAACACAATGGTGCCATATGTAAAATTAAATAAAGGGATGATAAAAACCCTTTAAGTAATTTATTCATGCCCTGTGAAACTAGATTTGACTGGGATATAATAGCAACCAGCATAATGCAATGATTGCGTCATCACTGTGGAATATCATAAGCCACTTTTACTAGTGAAAAACCCACACTATTTATCTGGATCTACCAGTGAATTGCTTACATCATTAGAATAGCAGGTAAATATCTTCAAACTCTCTCAGATCTTCAGTTCTTTGATCTGTTAAAAAAAAAGAAATGAACAGCTCCAAAAGAGCCCCATTTCATGCCTTCAGATTACATTTCTGTGGATCCTCATCAGGCTTAATAGTTTTGAATTCTAAAATGCTATGCCAAAATAATTATGAATCAGCCTTTAAGCAACACATGTCCAGTTAGTAACATTAAAATTAAAAATATATATATATTAAAAGTCTTTGAAAGCATATTGAAATAGTTATCCACCCTTAACTAAAAAAAGAACAAGCATAAAATACAATAACACAAAAAATAAAGTGTGCTTAATACTCATTAACTTAACAATCCTTCACCTTTTCTCTTCCAACAATGTACTACATGGCATGAGTTTCAAAAAAAGAAAATTAAAATCCTGTTAACTATTAAGGATACGTATAATTCCTAAATTACTACTGTTTTACAAAAGAATACAAAATATTTCTACATATTGGATTGAAAATGGATAAGGAGGTGGTCCAAACAATTAGCACCTTTTATGTATAAGTTAGAGATCCATCATGTTTGTACACAGTCTTGTCATATGAAAAATTAGCAGAAGACTCCAAAATGTATTATGCGTTAGACTTTTGACAAATAAAACCTCACTCTTCTCATCAAGACATGTGATGTAGTGTGGCATTTCATGACTCCCCTTTTTTCATGGAAAAATGTATCATACATTGGTGCATGGGTGAACTCTAGGTGGCTGTATACTGGTACTATTGCTGTCAGGGAATATAAAGCATCGGAGCTTTCAATTGTAAGAGTTACTGTGGTTGCCACCGGTTAAAGAAACATTGTCACTATAGCTAAAGGTAGTAATGCTAGGATCCTAAGAGGCCAGTGGCTCCAAACTCTCCCAGCCCCACCATTGAAAAGATGAGTATATATATATATATATATATATATATATATATATATATATATATATATATACACTCACTGGCCACTTTATTAGGTACACCTGTCCAACTTCTTGTTAACACTTAATTTCTAATCAGCCAATCACATGGCGGCAACTCAGTGCATTTAGGCATGTAGACATGGTCAAGACAATCTCCTGCAGTTCAAACCGAGCATCAGTATGGGGAAGAAAGGTGATTTGAGTGCCTTTGAACGTGGCATGGTTGTTGGTGCCAGAAGGGCTGGTCTGAGTATTTCAGAAACTGCTGATCTACTGGGATTTTCGCGCACAACCATCTCTAGGGTTTACAGAGAATGGTCCGAAAAAGAAAAAAAATCCAGTGAGCGGCAGTTCTGTGGGCGGAAATGCCTTGTTGATGCCAGAGGTCAGAGGAGAATGGGCAGACTGGTTCGAGCTGATAGAAAGGCAACAGTGACTCAAATCGCCACCCGTTACAACCAAGGTAGGCCTAAGAGCATCTCTGAACGCACAGTGCGTCGAACTTTGAGGCAGATGGGCTACAGCAGCAGAAGACCACACCGGGTACCACTCCTTTCAGCTAAGAACAGGAAACTGAGGCTACAATTTGTACAAGCTCATCGAAATTGGACAGTAGAAGATTGGAAAAACGTTGCTTGGTCTGATGAGTCTCGATTTCTGCTGCGACATTCGGATGGTAGGGTCAGAATTTGGCGTAAACAACATGAAAGCATGGATCCATCCTGCCTTGTATGGAGCATCTTTGGGATGTGCAGCCGACAAATCTGCGGCAACTGTGTGATGCCATCATGTCAATATGGACCAAAATCTCTGAGGAATGCTTCCAGCACCTTGTTGAATCTATGCCACGAAGAATTGAGGCAGTTCTGAAGGCAAAAGGGGGTCCAACCCGTTACTAGCATGGTGTACCTAATAAAGTGGCCGGTGAGTGTATATATATATATATATATATATATATATATATATATATATATATATATATATATATATAATTACCTTTACCACTACATCGGGAGTACATATTATAATTTCAGCATTACCTCTACATGACAAAAACTGTACAAAGACCAATAATACCACTGAGATTACTTTACAGTACACCTGTTACTACATAATGACTGAGAAACGTTAGGCTGTCATTATATAAAAAAAAAATGCAAACACTCTATTAAAAAGACCAATGCAGTCACCACACAGTGACCATACAGAGGTAGATACCAGTCCTGCCAAGCATATTATAGAGATTACAGTACAGACATATACAGTATGCTGATTTACAGTTACATTTTTTTTCTGATGGAATAGTTCTCTTTTCTTGACTTGTTCATCTGGTCCAGAACAACATTGGTCTGGTCCCAACAACTTCTAAAGGTCATGAGTCACCTTCAGTGCTTGCAATGTAGACAAATTTAACTTCTCACATTTCCAGCATAGTCTCCATCTACCCCCAACCTACAAAAACACACCATATTTCATGCTCTTCCAGTGTGGAAAAATGTGCCCAATTGTGTCAATACTCTGACTACTCCTCTGTTAAATAGTGGTACACAGACAGTGCAACAGATAAAGGGGGCCTCTAGAAATACCGAATATATTTGAGTATAAGCCGAGGCACCTAATTTTACCATAAAAAAATGGGAAAACGCATTGACTCGAGTACAAGCCTGGCATGCATTGTCCCCTCATCCCCATCCTGGTATGCATGGCCTCCTCATCCCCATCCTGGTGTTCACAAGCTCCTCATCCCTATCCTAGTATTCACGGGCTCCTCATCCCTATCCTTGTATGCATGGCCCCATCCCTATCCTTGTATGCATGGCTCCATCCCTATCCTTGTATGCATGGCACCATCCCTATCCTTGTATGCATGGCCCCATCCCTATCGTTGGATGCATGGCTCCATCACTATTCTTGTATGCATGGCCCCATCCCTATCCTTGAATGCATGGCTCCAACCCTATCTTTGTATGCATGGCCCCATCCCTATCCTTGTATGCATGGCCCCATCCCTATCCTTGTATGCATGGCCCCATCCCTATCCTTGTATGCATAACTCCATCCCGTTCATTGAATGCATGGCTCCATCCCTATCATTGAATGCATGGCTCCATCGTTATCCTTGTATGCATGGCCCCATCCCTATCCTTGTATGCATGGCCCCATCCCTATCCTTGTATGCATAGCTCCATCCCATTCATTAAATGCATGGCTCCATCCCTATCATTGAATGCATGGCTCCATCCCTATCCTTGTATGCATGGCCGCATCCCTATCCTTGTATGCATGGCCCAATCCCTATCCTTGTATGCATAGCTCCATCCCTCTCATTGAATGCATGGCTCCATCCCTATCCTTGTATGCATGGCCCCATCCCTATCCTTGTATGCATGGCCCCATCCCTATCCTTGTATGCATAGCTCCATCCCTCTCATTGAATGCATGGCTCCATCCCTATCACTGAATGCATGGCTCCATCGCTATCCCTGTATGCATGGACCCATCCTTATACTTGTGTGCATAGCTCCATCCCTATTCTTGTATGAATGGCTCCATCCCTATCATTGAATTGTATTCACAGGCTCCTCATCCCTATCCTTGTATGCATGGCCCCATCCATATTCTTGTATGAATGGCTCCATCCCTATCATTGAATGCATGGCTCCTTCCCTATCATTGAATGCATGGCTCCATCGCAATCCCTGTATGCATGGCCCCATCCTTATACTTGTATGCATGGCCCCATCCCTATCTTTGAGTACATGCCTTCATCCCTATCCTTGAATTCAAGGTTCCATCCCTATCCTTGTATGCATGGTTCCATACCTATCTTTTATGCATGACCCCTTCTCTATGAATGTATGCATGACCCCATCCTTATCCTGATATGATTGGTCCCTATCAAAAAAGCATAAAAAATAAACCATTACACTTACCTTCCTGCGCTCCCTCGCAGCGTCTTGTTCTGGTGCCAGCAGCTGCTTTATGCTTGCAAGCAGCGCATGGTAGGGATGTCATGCGCTTCTCACAAGCAGAGCACAGCTGCCGGAATACTCACCACTACCCATGCTGAAAGTGCAGTGAATATTAATTAGCGCACAGAGTGTCAGCCGCTGGACGGTCACGTGTGCCGCTACTTAAGTGAAATATTCACCTCTCTCCTCGCCCATGTGAGTGGAGAGAGGTGAATATTCATTTTTATTAAGAAGAGACACATGTGAACACCACACAGCTTCAAGAGCCCACTGCTGCAGCTGATGCTATGCACGCTATTACAGAGAAATGAATATTTATTGCCTGTGCAGAGAATATTCATTTCTCTTTAGCAGCGGGCTCAGGAGTTAGTGACAGACGCTGGCTCCTGCCTCCTGTGATCTGCTGTTCTGCTGTTGATCCTCCCCTTCCATGTTCTGGACACCTCAATCAAGTATAAGCTGAGGGGGGTGTTTTCAGCACAAAAAAAGTGCTGAAAAACTCAGCTTATGCTCGAGTATATACGGTAATAGTTTCCCATAAATGCCCCCACTGTGCTAAACAGCAAGTAATTGTGCTCAATATGCTCCTTTGAAGGTTATAATATTTTAAGAACCTCCTACAATCAAAATCCCTTTGAGTGACCCCTTAAAGTAACAATGCCCCTCCCCAAAAAAGTAGTGATATTCCCTTGAGAGCAACAATTAGAAATAATAATGCCCCCATTCAAATCAAATAATGTTCTGAGTACCCAAACAGACCCCTATATATTGTATCATGGCACTACAGACTCTTCTATGTAGTGTGAGGCCACCAAAGTGCCCCTTTATACATTATGTTGTGTATGTACTTGTAAGAGTCAAGAGAGAGAAAAATGATCTGCGTTTGGTATTACTGCCACCGCTGTGCTCTGCTTTACTGCCGGCGCTGACACATTCAGTGCAGGAAGCTCTGAGCAGCAGTTCCTAACCCTGTGGACGCCGGGGGTCATGACAGACATCAGAATGTGAGTATGTACTGTTTTTTTTTTTTATTTTACAATGGTAACCAGGGTAAATATCGGGTTACTAAGCACGGCCCTGCACTTAGTAACCCGATGTTTACCCTGGTTACCAGGGTGCTGCAGGGGGACTTCGGCATCATTTAAGACAGTTTCAACGATGCCGAAGTCGTTCCCCTGATCGTTGGTCGCTGGAGAGAGCTGTCTGTGTGACAGCTCCCCAGCGACCACACAACTACTTACCAACGATCACGGCCAGGTCTTATCGCTGGTCGTGATCGTTGGTAAGTCGTTTAGTGTAACGGTACCTTTACTCTCTTCAGGAGAGAGACACTGTTAGGTTTGGCTGATTGCACTAAATAAAATATAAAAATAAAGTGCAATCGCAACCAGGGGTCCATCAGGCAGAGAAGAACCCTGCTGCTAGTGTGAATAATGATGGAAGAAAACAGCGACCGTTGCCTTGAACACAGTGAGTTAACGCCACTCAGTGTGAACAGAACACTGAATACCAAGCTCAATTACTTCACCTAGAGGTATGGCACAAATATGCAAAGTGCTAAACCCTGTAAGAGTCACAGAGATATTAGCATGTGGCTTGGACTAGCTCTGCAACTAAACGGTGCTAAACACACACCTGAATGAAGCAGATGCAGAGCCAAGAGAGAGCTATTTGATGCTAGGTACAATACCCTGTCACTTTACCGAGAAATATAGCATTAGGGATGAGCTTGCTCTGTAACTAGACTGCGCTAACCGCACACAAGACTGAAATAGATGCTAAGCCAAGTGGCTAGTTACCCCAGTCCTGACACTGCTGAACCTGTGCCTGACCGGCACCCTAAGCATGTAGCAGACTAGAACTCAGGCGTTGAGTCAAGGGTACAAAACAGCATCAGTGTGCAGCCTGTATGCCAATCTGTCCAGTCTCATTGCAAAAGACACACACACACACACACACGTGCAGAATGGTAGAGTAGCCACCCACACACACCAAACATAAATGACACTAGCGTGCCCGCATGTGCTGCTGAGAGCTTTTTATATGCTAGGCTCCACACCAAACACTCATGCCCAGTAGGCTGAGACATCGCCCACGGGCCAATCCGGAGCTGCCACATCATCCGAACAGCTAAGGTCCAACCACCAATAAGAAGACGCCACAAAGGTGATCTCTGGACTTTGACTCCAGAGCGCAAGGCTGCACCCGCATATCACTGGTTACCATACACTTGATTGGAAACCCAGCATTGACCACACATATACCACAAGCCTGAGCAAGATGCTGGGACTGATGTTTGTGCTAAGCAGCACTCGCAGTGGCTGTACCTGAATGGGAGACGGCAGAAGCAGATAATGCTTGGGATCTATCTCGCACAGAGGAAGAATCCTGATGTCTAACAGAAACACTTAAACAATGACTCTGGAGATAGAAAAGGACTATGTCATTTGAACTGTGCTCCACTTTGAACTGGTGATCTCGAATGGCCCAGCTAATATCCCGCTCTATACAAGGTATAATAATCTGTAAGATATCTTAGCTGTATGGCAATTATGGGGATGCCTGCGGAGGCAACTCAAAATGAGGTCAGCCTATTCTCTGATACTTTGGCAGTGTAGAAAATGGTGCTGGGTAAGTTTTTCTTTCTTTTTTTGGGGACCGATGAATTGAATCTCAAAATGTTTGAATTTCTATTAAACAGCAAATTTCAGGAAATTCAACTCAAACTCAATTCTCCTTGAATCGACTGATCACCTCTACTAAATATGCTTTTTTTAATTTAACTTTTCTATTAATTAAATAATCCTCTATATCTTGCATTTACAGCAGACTTTTGCCTCTTTCGAAGATACCCAGGGAACAATTTTACTCTTGACCTTAATATTTGCTGCTGTGCAGGATTAGTGTTGCTTTCTGAAAAACCACTAGAGTTCTGTATGACTGTGTAAAAGGCACAATAAAATAGTAAGCAACCGGAGAAGTAAGCACTATTCTATTTGACTTTCTATTTAAAGAGCTTGAGAAATGCTTTTTATACTTTTCTTCCATCTGTCTTGCCCTTGAATTCTTTTTACATTACTTGTGATCGTGTTGAAGGATTTTATAATATTTAATAAAATGGAGGACAAGAACAAGTTCATCTATAAATATAGTACTAACATTTTTTTTATTTTTAAGTCTGTCCATAGTTTTATTCTTCAATTCTTAAAAAACCTTTGTATGCGCACAATAGGCATGGATAAAGATGTCTGTCTATACACTAAGACAGAATGCAAAAAAACAATACATGTTATATTAGGATAACTTTTTGACTGTTAGACGGAGACAGAACAAGCAGCCTTTATACATTTGTAAGAATGCTTGCCTTGAACACATTGTTTAAGGATAATCAAGGATGGAGGACTTTAAGACAAGGCTTTTATTTTTTAATACTTCTATATAAATCTTCCAGATGCAAAGTTCATGATCTTGTGAATATTAATGTATGTTGTGGTTAGCGATAACAATAAGTCATAAGCTTAATAAGTCTCAGGAGTCCTCAACTTCTAAAATGTAGGTAGTAGATTAGTACTGAAAACTCTAAAAACGACAATAATAATTATTGTTTCTGGATTTAGATGAATAAATTAATAAAGAATATGGAAGATGTGTTGTGAAAATGTATGGTAAACATAACTTCTTGAACTGGTTCCAAAATTGATTATTACATTTTTGCTACATTTCCCACTAAATAACGAGATATGCAGAAAAGTTATTCAAGTACATTAATGATGTTATTAACTGATTTGTTTTAAAAAATAGGGTAAGTAGTATAAAATAATAATAAACCATTAAAGAGCCAATGGTATCTTCTGTAGCAATTAAGTCAAATCCATTATTCGCATGATATCAACATTTATCACTGATAAAATGCTGTTTATGCCTAAATACACGATGAGGACAAAGATTTGCAGGCACTGGAGTGTTTCATTTTTATTAATGTTTTACAACATTTTGGGCTATTTAAAAAATGAAGCCAATTTTTAATAAGAACTGTTTTTGAATCATAGAATGTTGTTGTCGTATTAGGTCTTGTTTTAGTTGGATAAAATATTTTACATGCCATTTTTAATTTTTTACTTCTTAGTGACGGAGCCAAATTTTTAAAATCTGACCAGTGTCACTTTATGTGGAATATCTGTGGAACGCTTCAACATAACCTAGTGATTTTGAGATTGTTTTTTTGTGACACATTATTCTTTATGATAATGGCAAATTTAGGTCAACATGTTTTGCGTTTATTTATAAAAAATATAAGAACTATGAGAAAAATGTTAAAAATTTAGCAATTTTCAAACTTTGAATGAACTTTAATCCAGATAGTCATACCACAGCAAAACATTAATAAATAACATTTCCCACATGTCTGCTTTACATCAGCACCATTTGTAAAATGTTATTTTATTTTTTTTGTAATTTAGGGGGTTTCAAAATGTAGCAGTAATTTTTCATTTTTTCAAGGAAATTTACAAAATTTATTATTTTAGGGACCTATCCATGTTTGAAGTGCCTTTAGGGGTCCTATATATTGGGAAACCCCCAAAAGTGATACCATTTTAAAAACAGCACCCCCTGACATAATAAAAACTGCAGTCAGGTAGTTTATTAACCCTTCAGGTGCTTTTCAGGAATTAATGCAAAATGGTATGACAGAAATAACAATGTGTATTTTTACCACCTAAATGCTGCTAACTACTGAACAGGTTACAACAGCCGTCTGACTCTAAGGCCGCTATTTGGTCGTGAATTGCCATGGCAAACATCAGCACCACACAATCATGATCTGAGGGCACCAATTGGGATAAAGAGGAAGCCCTGACACTCTGTTAACCATTTATATGATGTAGTCATTATTGACAGCAGGGGTTAAACAGATTTGGACGGTGCAAACACTGAGGGTGGCTGATGCAGCAAGTTGTCAGCTATTGCGGACAGCCGACAGCTGCTGGATTATTACCTGTATGGGGAGGCTATTCTCTTATACCTCAGATCAGTTAAAAGACATATTGGCTGTCATTAAGGGGTTAGGACAAGGGCTAAATTCACCCCAAAATCTGCTGGTGTGAGATCTGACTTACAGTTATCTATACAAATGATAGAGTTATGATTTAAAGTCTTTGCCATGTGACATAATATGGAAATTATATTATTGTCTCTTTAACGCCTAAAATGCCCAAACCAAAAAGGACCTTAACTACTTTTGGATTGGCGGTAGCTGATAAATATCTGGGTATTCCACCTACTACTCTGTAGTGACATTCTACTGGTATACTATATAGTATAGCAGCTGCCCAACAGTGTGCTGCAGGGGGAAGACACAGATGAATTCCACATAGGAAATAAATGATAAATTGATTACCCTGTCTTTTCTATCAATGTATAACAAAACTCTGAACAAGCACTGTATACAGAGTATATAGAAAGCGCTTAGAAAAAGAGCTTCTTCCTCAGTGATCATGTAATTGCTGGGTGTAGGGAGACAGCTAAAGATTCTGAATTCTAGAAGGTTCAGTCAGTTCTGCTGCGTAGCTAGGAGGCTGAATTTCCACAGAGAGAGGGCTGAATTTCCCCTGTAACTGGGGCTCATATACTACACCCAGTTGCAGGTAAATTTAGAAAGTATTTAAATGTTAATCCTTCTGGTGACCATAATATGTAAAACAAATGAAAAATAAATAAGTATATTCAAAGAAAAGTAAGTTCAATCCAAACTGTTGTTACTCTTCCTTACCGGATTGAAAAAAAATATGGGTCTGATATATAGAAATATTTGGTACGCATAAGGGAACAACAATTGGGGTGCCAGTGTGTTGTCATTACAGCTGTGCCTGTCATTGTAAATGAGATCTTAATTTATGCTACACATAACAGAGGCGAAGCCCTGCTTTGTGTAGCACTGGCGATTGGATGATCACAGTAAAAAAAAGTTTAAAAAATATTAAAAAGCTTAAAAAAAAACACCAAAATAAAACAATCCGATCTATTAGAATATAAAGTAAATCAATCTGACGGGTAAACGGCATAACCAGAAAAAAATTTAAACTGCAAAATAACGATTTTTGTCACCGCAACATTGCAATAAAACGCAATAACAGATGATTCAAACATTGTATCTATCCCAAATGGCATCAATTAAAACTTCAGCTCGATACGCAAAAAAAACCCTCACCCAGCCCCAGATCCCAAAAAATGTTGACGTTGTGGGTCTCAGAAAATGGCTACATTTTCTTTTTCTTACAAATTTATGATATTTTTTTCACCACTTAACTATAAATGAACCTATGCATGTTTGGTATCTGCATACTCGTACTGACCTGCAGAATCATATTGCTAGGTAAGTTTTAGCATTTAGTGAACATTGTGGAATTGCACTTTTTTGCAATTTCATGGAACCTGGAATTTTTTTGAAATTTTCCAGTACGTTATATGGTAAAATGAATGCTGTCATTCAAAAGTACAACTCGTCCCACAATAAACAAGCCCTCACATGGCTATATTGATGGAAAAATATAAAAAAGTTATGGATCTGGAAAGAAAGTGAGCAAAAAACGAAAGCTCAAAAACGGAAAATCAGAAGGTGGAGATGGAGATAAAGGAACAGCACAAAATGACTGATCAAACTAACATCACGTTGGGGCCAAGCAAATTGTGCACGTTTCCACCTGTTTGTTTTTCATCTACTGTATCTCTGCACTTCTCTGATTCAGACCTGTCAATCAAAGAAATAGGGGTGGAGATAGGGAGAAAACATGCAGGTGAAAGGTATAGTAAGCACAACGCACCAGCCCATTTCCATTGAACTGGATAGGCAACGCTCCCAATACACTGTTCACATACTGACCATAGAGTTATTAGACCCCACTAAGTCATGAAGCGTATATAAATTCACAAAAAATACTTTATTAACACATACAAAAAATACATATAAAATTTTAAAAATGAGTGCCTCAAATTCACACCAAAATACATATAATAGAAGTCAGCACAGAGAACAACTCCTGACCACACAGGATCAATTAAATATAATTGTTATTGCATCAATCCAAGGGCAACTATAAATGCTCTAACATATTACCAGCAAGATACCCTAGTCCATAAATTGGACACCATGCACACTGGAGGTGCCGGTATAGTATATTATTGGTTCGTTCCTTTAATAACAATAAACCATATCCCACAAGAGAGAAGTTAATTGCGTACCCCTCTATGTTTCATAGGGCAATTGCCCATTTTTGAACCAATTCACCAAAAGAAACAGGCATAACATGTCTATAAATCCCAGTGAACCCCTCTGTCCCAACTGAGTTCCCAGGAATCGCCCGTCCGACATATAGTAAAATTACTCACACAGGCTGTAGCGATTTAGCCCATTTATTGCACCTCCCGTATGGCCATATAGAACAAAATGTGGAATACATAAAGAAAGGCACGATTCTGCATACGATCTGCTGGATACATCTTATCCAAATGTGTCAGTTGTTCTCCTGCTGCGTGGCACGCTAGACCTCCGCTACCCCGACGCGCGTTTCGCACTTGCTTCCTCCTGGGGGCATGTCACCTTAGACATGCCCCCAGGAGGAAGCAAGTGCGAAACGCACGTCGGGGTAGGGGAGGTCTAGCGTGCCGCGCGGCAGGAGAACAACTGACACATTTGGGTAAGATGTATCCAGCAGATCGTATGCAGAATCGTGCCTTTCTTTATGTATTACACATTTTGTTCTATATGGCGATATGGGAGGTGCAATAAATGGGATAAATAGCTACAGCCTGTGTGAGTAATTTTACTATATGCCGGGCGGGCGATTCCTGGGAACTCAGTCGGGACAGAGGGGTTCACTGGGATTTATAGATATGTTATGCCTGTTTCTTTTGGTGAATTGGTTCAAAAATGGGCAATTGCCCTATGAAATATAGAGGGGTACGCAATTAACTTCTCTCTTGTTGGGTATGGTTTATTGTTATTAAAGGAACGGACCAATAATATACTATACCGGCACCTCCAGTGTGCATGGTGTCCAATTTATGGACTAGGGTATCTTGCTGGTAATATGTTAGAGCATTTATAGTTGCCCTTGGATTGATGCAATAACAATTATATTTAATTGATCCTGTGTGGTCAGGAGTTGTTCTCTGTGCTGACTTCTATTATATGTATTTTGGTGTGATTTTGAGGCACTCATTTTTAAAATTTTATATGTATTTTTTGTATGTGTTAATAAAGTATTTTTTGTGAATTTATATACGCTTCATGACTTAGTGGGGTCTAATAACTCTATGGTCAGTATGTGAACAGGTGAAAGGTATAGTTTAACATTTGGCCATGCTGTGATGCATTGAGCACTCATACTTGGTTAGAGCAGACATTCTGCGCTGACTGGTTCCCTTTATGCACCTTGTAACCAAAAAAAGAGAGTGCAGAAGTGATCATAAGTTGCTTTATTCTTCTTCTGCTTTGGGCCCCTGACCTGCTTTTGCTGGATTATTTTATGTTCACCTGAAGTCTTTTTCAGTTGGATTCTGACTGAAAAAGCACTAGACAAAAAGAGTGAAATTAATGAACATAGCGTACAGCAATGTCAAAACAACTTGCTGTGCATTTGCTCCATCTTTTGTACCCACTTCAGGACTCTAAAGACGCAAAGCATCTTAAAACAATGCGGATACAACGTAGAACCCGTATGCACATACCTTTAACTTGGCAGTGTCGCATGATGAAAATCAAGTTAATACAATTATTTAAACTTGCTGAAGGTTCGTGACAGTGGCTTTTTATCATTTACTTAACACTTTTGGTCACATTTCTAAAGACAATTGCCAAGTATCCAAGCAAGTTAAGAACTTTTGTATAGTCGGATAATGTGTGAGTTAAAAAGTGCAAAGTGAAAGGTGTCAACAGGACAGTAAGGGGTCTGGAAAGAGTGGAGTGAGACCAATCATTGGAGGGAATCTCTCAGCAGATATTTGCGATGTAATCTGATGGCAGCCTAACGTAGCAGCTGAGACTGAGACTGTAGCGATGTGTCTCTTATAAGGCTGGATTCTGTTGTTTACTTACAATGAATATTTTATCACCAGTACATTATGACGACCAGGGCTGATGCTCACATGCATACTGGTCAGACCACACCCCTTATTCTGATAGTCAGCTCACTGTCAATAGCCAATGTATAATGAGAGCTGTGGTGTGGGTTAGTTTAGCTTTCTGAGCTCAGATATATGCTTCATCTAAATACTCTGATAATGTCACAACTGCTGCACCCAGTAAACTAAGCGATATAGCGCTAGAATGCAAATGAAATAGAAAAGATCTACTGACAGAGTCCCTTTAAGATACTTTGCACTATCCTGCTTCTCTGCATATTATAAAAGCACCTTTAAGACAAACAGCAGGGTGTACTAACATTCCTTGTTCTGCATTCTTAGGGCTTGCTAACATGAGCGTATAACACGGCCGAGTGCATTGCAATGTTTTCTATATGGACAGCACTTGCACCAATGTCATGCTATGGGGCAGTGCAGATCTGCAATTTTTTTCTCAATGCGATTTGCAGCATGCTGCGGGTGTGCAGCGCCCCAGAGTCCTGGTCGTTGCAGTAATGTCGCTCTTCCACCAGGGGGAGTGATATTACGTCTGATGGTACTAAAGGAGTTCACCTTGCCAGGTATCAAAAGACACACACTACACTTCCCACTCCAGTCCACCAGGGGGAGCCTAGCTCCTATCTATTAGGGCACTCCTCACATTCGGGTAAAACTGGTGGGTTGGATAGAAAGTTAGTGAGAAGCTGACTGGGCTCGGCCCAGGCAACACCTGTCAGGCAGACAGGGGGAAAGGAGGAACATCTGAGCTGCAGACAGAGGGTCCCTGTCAGGGGTGGGATCCTGGAAGAGGTCTAGCATGAGACAGAAAGACACGGAGCTGCGCCTGCACCCCATGCAGCAGCATACTAAGAAAGGACAAGAAAGAAATTGTATTGTGGAGAGTGAGAAACGAAGTCACAGCACAATGAGATAAAACCAGGAGGAGTCCTGCCCCAAGAACGGCAGCCTCCTTCTGAGGCGCGTAGCCGGTGGCCGGAACACCGAGGGAGTAATAGACTCTACGCTTTACTTCAGAGACCGGCAGGATAGTCAATTCCAAGTTGGCTGCCTGACCTTAATACCTAATATAACACGGTGGCAAATTGTGGGGGTCGGGGCGTCTCTAGGGTCCCTACAAACAAGCCCCAGGCTATCCCAGTCATACGGGTTGTCCTATCCATACCATCTGGGGACAGCGAGGAAGAAATAACATCCAGACAAAGGTTGTGAGGACTAGCCCGTGGTGCTCAGCAGGGAGGTACTACAACACACAGGCGCTAGTAGGAAGGCTACTGATTTCCACCTGGATAAGGGAACTCTGGATGCGCCTTCAGACCGGCCGGACTCAGCCAGCCCTGTGATCAGTGCTCTGGACTGTGGATGCTGAAGCCTTCAGTAAAGGTAAAGAGACTGCACCCTTTTGAGTCCTCATTATTCACTGCGCCTTACATCGTCCACCATCACCACCTACACATCTGGGAAGCCCTGGGGACATACTTCACCTGTGGGAAGGTATACCATCTAGCTGCCACTCCATCACCCCAGCGGACCCCTAGCAGCGTCGGTCACCCTGACCAAATACCACAGGTGGCGTCACGAACACTAGACAAACTACACCTTTAATTGGACGCCCCTCAAAAGGGCCACGGACCGGGTCAGGCCACTGTGACATCCCCCGAACCAAAGGACCCGGTACCGAGTACCCCATTGCCCTTAACGTGGGGGGGGGGCGCTCCAGGTGCATCCGATGATTAGAGATGAGTGGATTTGCTCAGGTTCCCTCTTATTCGGCAAGCTTCGGCAGGCTCTCCATGCATGTGTCATGACTGTGACACAGCCGTGACACATGCAGCTGCAGTGTTGATCAGCTGGTTGTCCGGCGTGATCCAGGAATCCGGGTTCCCATTGCAGCCTATTAGCCAGAACAGTACCAAAACTTTAACCTGCACACCATTCAGATAAATGGGGGCCCAAAATCCATTGTTTGCCATGCTGTCATCTGCATGATAGCATGGCAAAATCTGCCTCTGATCAGCCGTAAGATTACTAATGACATGATGACAACATAAGCCAGCAGCTGTGACCAGCAGTAAAAAGTTTACCGCTGGCCACAAAGGCATCAGCTGATGTGAGTCCTACTCCCATAAGCCAATGCCTCCTGTCACTGATAAAAGCGAAAGCAGGTTACTCTGATGAGAGTATTCATCAGCTGACCGCTCTCCCTGTCACCCAGCACACACTGACAGGAGTGAACTCACTTACGGCACAGCGCACTGCAAGAGAAAGTTCTCACGCAACAGTTAAGCTATGAACTCTGGTGAACTTTCTCACTGTGGTGAACTTTCTCACTGTGGGAACTCAGCACTAGACACTGTCAGGAGTGATTATGCTCCTGCCAGTATGTGCCGGCCTGCGAGGAGAGCGGTTGCTGATGTGATTGCTCTCCAAATCATGTGACTCATTGTGTGACAGTATTGATTAACTGCACTTTGGACAAATGAGGGATATAGGATGTTTATTATATTTCTTTTTTACAGGGGACATGGGCATTGGTGGATTGGCATATATTGAGCATACGGTTGCTTACTATGTTCCGCTTTTTTACGGGGAACAAAGGCTTCAATGGAATGGGCAAAAGGTAAGTATAACCTTGTTACTTTTTAAATAAACTTGTAAAACAGGGTGCAGATTTTTTTTCAAATAAAGAATTGTATTCTGAGTTTTTTTTACAATATGACTATGGGGTTATATAATGAATAGGTATCTTATAGACATCCCTTCATTACTAACCTGTGGGCTTTATGTCACCTGACAATGCAAGGGTGACTTCAACCCCACAACTGTTACCCCACTTGCCACCACCACAGGGAAAGTGGGAAGATTTGAGTAAAGCCACAGAATTGGTGCATATAATAGATGCACCTTTTCTGGGGCAGCTGTGGGTTACGATTTTTAGACTGGAAGTGCAAATATCCATGGCCCTTTACTAGCCTGAAAATACCAGCTCTGTCTGCTGTTGTTTTGCTGGTTGTGAAAAATGGGGGTGACCCCACACTATTTTTTTTATTATTATTCATTTAAATAATTAAAATAACAGTGTGGGGACCCCTCTATTCTTGGTAACCAGCCATGATAATGCAGACAGATTGCTGTCAGTTTTGCCTATCTTGATATCAAAAATAGAACAGACGCTGCGCTGCTTATTTATTTATTTATAGCTCATGTGTCTGATGAATACTCCCATCAATTGCGCCTGCTCTCTCTGTAATCAGCAACAGCAAGTGTAGGCTGATGGAAGTAGTACTCACATCAGCTGACGCCTCTGTGACTGGCGGAACACTTTTTCTTACCACCGATCAGAGTCGCCAATGTTTCTCACGCTGTCATGCAGATGACAGTGTGGGAAACACCCAATGTTCAGGGTGCTGAACCCGAACAGTAAGGCTGGCATCACACATGCGAGAAATACGGCCAAGTCTCGCATGTTAATACACGGCATTGTCACCGTCACTCAGGAGCGGAGCGTGCGGCCACATATCAATACATGGAGCCGCACGCTCCGCTCCTGAGTGACGGCGGCAATGCCGGGTATTAACATGTGAGACTCGGCTGTACTTCTCGCATGTGGTATCCCGGCCTAACACAGACTTCTTGGAGAGGTACGTGTTCAGGATCCGTGTTCGAGCAGTATGTGTTCGGTACGGACCCCGAACTTTACTATTCAGGTTCACCTACTAAAAATGACCCATCAGTTTTTCTCACTGAGTGTAATTTTAGCCAGCATTTCCAGAAACACAGTTATATAAGTAGGTAGGCAAGTGGGATGTAACATTTACATGTACAACAGAAGACATGCTTTCAACCTCTTGGACTCTTCAAATGGTATAAGTTGCATGGTACTGGTCAGATATGGCCTTGGTCAGATGTGACACCATTTGAAGTGACATCTTTAAAGTGTCATCAGAAACATTGCAGAAAGATAACCCATGGAATATTCTCCTTCATGCTGTCATGCACTGATCCATCTCCTTTCATTCACAGGTATGTGCGAACTGTCTCCTAATCTGAACTAGCCACTGCACCCTCTGAATCCCATGCGCTTCTATCCCTCTTCTAACTGCTGGTATGTGCGAACTGTCTCCTAATCTGAACTAGCCACTGCACCCTCTGAATCCCATGCGCTTCTATCCCTCTTCTAACTGCTGGTATGTGCGAACTGTCTCCTAATCTGAACTAGCCTCTGCACCCTCTGAATCCCATGCGCTTCTATCCCTCTTCTAACTGCTGGTATGTGCGAACTGTCTCCTAATCTGAACTAGCCACTGCACCCTCTGAATCCCATGCGCTTCTATCCCTCTTCTAACTGCTGGTATGTGCAAACTGTCTCCTAATCTGAACTAGCCACTGCACCCTCTGAATCCCATGCGCTTCTATCCCTCTTCTAACTGCTGGTATGTTGCTGCTTTTTCCCTGACTTTAATTCCATGTTTCATACTTCAAGCTTGCTGAATGCATATTG
This sequence comes from Ranitomeya variabilis, assembly GCF_051348905.1. Classification (NCBI taxonomy): domain Eukaryota; kingdom Metazoa; phylum Chordata; class Amphibia; order Anura; family Dendrobatidae; genus Ranitomeya; species Ranitomeya variabilis. The sequence goes on along the minus strand of NC_135232.1, from coordinate 1,074,014,700 downwards.
ATATGCACATGTTCCTCACACCTAGCTCTATCCACCCATCTTATCCTATCCTTCACCAACCTTGATGCTAATCAAATGTACTATTAACTGCAATCTGTGAATTGCTCCCTGCTGTGAACTGCCCCCACCTCCTTTCTCCTCCCTCTTCCTCTCACCTGGCTTCATTTTATGGACTCTTCAAATGGTATAAGTTGCATGGTACTGGTCAGATATGGCCTTGGTCAGATGTGACACCATTTGAAGTGACATCTTTAAAGTGTCATCAGAAATATTGCAGAAAGAGTCCAGAAATTGGCCAGACGGTAAGACTAATCACCATCTTCTAAATTTACTTGCCTTTTTTTTCCTCCCCTGCTCTTTAACCATGCTTACATTTTTACCGCCGTTTTTGCTCCACTAATCCTCACTTTCCTTCACCCACCTATTTCCATTTCTCTGCTTAGTCTCACTGCTGGTGACACATCCCCCAATCTTGCCCCCCTCCTCATACATTACTACCCCTTACCCTATCCTTCTCACACTATGAGAAACCACCGCAACCCCTCACACTTAAAACCTGTGCCACTGACCCCTACCACCCTGCTTCCCCTCTCTGGGGCACTTTGGAATGCCCGCTCTGTCTACAACAAGCTCCACATGGTCCATGATCTCTTCACTTCTCGCAACCTTTTCTTCCTGGCCCTCACTGAGACCTGGCTGACGCCCCCTGACACGGCCTCGCCTGCAGCACTGAGTTACGGTGACCTCCAATTTACCCACACTCCTCGCTCTGGCAACAGACATGGTGGAGGAGTGGGTATCCTTCTTTCTAAAAACTGCTCCTTCAACCCTATCCAACCCCCACCCTCCCTTATCCTCCCTTCTTTTGAGGTTCACTCTGTCCGTATATTTACGCTCCCTCCAATCTCCAAATGGCCATCATATACCGACCACCTGGCTCAGCCACTGCCTTCATCGACCAATTCTCCACCCGGCTCCTTCACTTTCTCTCTGCCGACATCCCCACCATCATTATGGGCGACTTTAATATCCCTACTGACACCCACCAGCCAGCAGCCTCCAAACTACTGGCCCTTACTTCATCCTTTGGACTCACCCATTGGTCCACCACAGCCACCCACACAGACGGACATACACTAGATCTCATCTTCACCCGCCTTTGTTCCTTATCTAATCTCACAACCTCTCCCTTCCCCCTATCTGACCACCACCTACTCACCTTCTCATCCTTGTCCTCCTCACCTGCCCCCCACGTCCAGCCATTACCACATCCTCGCAGAAACCTCGCACATATAGACACTCACAGACTCTCAGACTCTCTCCTACCCCTGTCCTCCATATCTTCACTGCACGACACTGACAATGCCACCGCTTTCTATAACTCGACCCTCACATCAGCCATAGACTCAGTTGCCCCTCTCATGCATGGCACAGTGCGACAAACCAATAGGCAACCTTGGCATAACAATGTCACAAAAAAACTTCGACAAGCATCCAGGGTTGCGGAGCGGCGTTGGAAGAAAACACGCCTGCCAGACGACTTCACTGCCTTCAAGCAAGCTACATTTGACTTCAAATCAGCCCTTACCTCTGCTAAACAGACCTATTTCACTAACCTTGTATCTTCACTATCCTACAACCCAAAACAACTGTTCAGCACATTTAACTCTCTCCTCTGCCCACCACTGCCACATCCAACTCCCTTAATCTCTTCCGAGGACTTTGCCACCTACTTCAAAAACAAGATCGACCAAACAAGGCAAACCTTTACTTGTCTACCACCCCAACCACTCCATATACCAGACCTCTGCCCTTCCCTAATAACCTCCCTCTCCAACATCACTGAAGGAGAGCTTACTCGCCTCTTTTACAAATCGCATCTCACCACCTGTGCACTTGACCTCATGCCTTCCCACCTGCTCCCCAACCTCACTAACATGCTTATTCCAGCCCTAACCCATCTCTTCAACCTATAGCTCTCTTCTGGTACCTTCCCCTCTGCCTTCAAACATGCCACCATCACACCCATCCTCAAAAAAACTAACCTTGACCGAATTGCTATGCCCAGCTATCGCCCCATATCACTGCTCCCGTTTGCTTCAAAACTCCTTGAGCAGCATGTCCATGGTCAACTTTCCTCCCACCTCTCATCTAACTCTCTCCTTGACAACCTCCAATCTGGCTTCCGCCCCCATCACTCCACCGAAACTGCCCTGACAAAAACTACTAATGACTTAGTCACAGCCAAAGCTAACAGACAGTTCTCCATCCTCCTCCTTCTTGACCTGTCCTCTGCTTTCGACACAGTCGATCACTGCCTACTGCTACAGATTCTTTCTTCCCTTGGCATCAAAGACCTCGCCCTGTCCTGGATTGCCTCATACCTATCCAACCGCACATTTAGCGTTTCCCACTACCACAGTACCTTCTCATCCCACCCTCTCTCTGTTGGAGTCCCTTAAGGCTCTGTCCTAGGACCCCTACTTTTTTCCATCTATACCCTTGGCCTAGGACAACTCATAAAGTCCCATGGCTTCCAGTACCACCTGTATGCAGACAACACTCAGATCTACCTCTCTGGCCCAGATGTCACCTCCCTGCTGTCCAGAATCCCGAAGTGTCTGTCAGCCATATCCTCCTTCTTCACCTCTCGCTTCCTCAAACTCAATGTAGACAAAACCGAATTCATCATCTTTCCCTTACCTCACGTATCCCCCCTACCCAATCTATCTATTATGGTAAACGGCATCACGCTCTCTCCCACTCCTGAAATCCGCTGCCTCGGTGTAACTCTCGACTCTGCCCTGTCCTTCAAACCTCATGTCCAAGCTCTTGCCACCTCCTGTCGCCTCCAACTCAAAAATATTGCCAGAATCCGTTCCTTCCTCAGCCCACAATCTACCAAAACTCTTGTACATGCTCTCATCATCTCCCGCCTCGATTACTGCAACACCCTCCTCTGTGGCTTCCCCGCTAACTCTCTTGCACCACTCCAGTCTGTCCTCAACTCTGGTGCCTGCCTAATCCACCTCTCTCCCCGCTACTCTCCTGCTTCTCCCCTCTGCAAATGTTGTGGATTCTGTTTTTGGGCTCCCTCTGGTGGTTACAACTGGTACTGGGTGACTTTGGTGGGTTGCGGTCTCTGGTTTCCACCTGTCCATCTGAGGCTGGGTGTTTCCTATTTAACCTGGCTTTCCTGTCATTCCCTTGCCGGCTATCAATGTACTCAGATGTGCTCAGTTTGGTTCTGACTACCTGCTTCCAGATCTCTCAGGATAAGCTAAGTTATGCTTTTCAGTTGTTTTGTTTTTTGTCCAGCTTGCTAAATATTACTCTATGCTAGTTGGAAGCTCTAGTGGGCTGAGGTTCTCCCCATGTGCCATGAGTTGGCACATGGGTGCTTGTAATCTCAGGATGGTTTTTGATTAGGGTTTTTTGCTGACCGCTCAGACCCCTTTTGTATCCTTCTGCTTTCTAGTTATAGCGGGCCTCGCTTTGCTAACTCTATTTTCATATCTGTGTGCGTGCCTTCCTCTCATTTTCACCGTCAATACATGTGGGGGGCAACTATACCTTTGGGGTTTATTTCTCTGGAGGCAAGTTAGGTCTTTATTTTCTCTGCAGTGCTAGTTAGCTCTTAGGCTGGCGCGAGGCGTCTAGAATCAACGTAGGCACGCTCCCTGGCTATTTCTAGTTGTGTTTGTCAGGAGTAGGGCAGCGGTCAGCCCAGGTTCCATCACCCTAGAGCTCGTCCGTTATTTGAGTTATTTTTTGCTTGTCCAGTGCGATCCCCTAGCCATTGGGATCCATAACAGTATACTGTTATGGATCCCAATGGCTAGGGGATCGCACTGGAAGCTGGGGAAGAATTGAAATCATGTGGTACTGTTGAACAATTTGATTTATGTAACAAGCAGATTGAGAAGTCTCTTGAAAGCGTTGTCAAATAAATCCAAGATACTCAGTCATCTAAGATCAGTAGAGACCGTCATGACTATGAGAGCAAGAGGGTGTATCTATGGAGAAAAAGTAGACAGTCTGAGGGTCATATGAGACAGGCACCGTCTCAATCGTCCATCTCTTCTGTAAGTGACACCTCTGAACGATCAACATCTTCAGTGACCACACGGTCAAGGATGACTACACGGAATCAGAGAGACTTTACGTTTCATCCCTACAGACGAGATGACTTCTCCACTGAACCCCGTAAATACAATAATAAGGTAATCAATCTTAGTTCCCATAATTTTACGGATACTGATCCAAAATTGCTAGAAAAGGGCTTATCTTTTTCACCTGCAGCACCTTTTGATGTGTTTGAGGCTGTCAAAGATCTCCATCTCTTTGCCAGATATTTGGTCTTTAAAAAATATTTATTTGATGGTAATTTGGCTGCACTCTTCCCCACAGAGGAAGAACAGATAGCCCTCTGTACCTTAGAAGAATTGGCTGTTGAACATGACACCCCTGAAGGAGGTATGATTCCAACCTCCATTCGCCCTAAATCTAAAAAATTTCCTCCTCTTTCTTCTTGCCCCAACCTAGATCTGTTTGTACAAATGGTTACTAAGGAATTCCGGGGGATCCCTAGACATATCTATAAAGATAATTTAACACAAGAGGAGAGGGGGCGCCTTCGTGTCCTTCAGAATCTTGGGGATGTTGTGTTTAAGCCGGCGGACAAGGGGGGAAACGTGGTGGTTTGGCCCAATTCTATGTACGAAAAGGAGGCCTTCCGCCAATTGAACAATAAAGTTTGTTACAAAAAACTTACGTTTAACCCCTTGTCCGCCTACTCTAAACAACTTGCAGATATTATTAAACAAGCTAGGGATGTAGGCACGATCACGGGTGAATTGGCATCAGCATTGTTGGTAAGTGATCCCACTGTGCCTACATTCTATCTTCTCCCCAAGATCCACAAGGACGCGAGGACGCCCCCTGGGCGTCCGATAATATCTGGTAGAGGCAATTACCTTGAGAAGGTAAACCAATGGTTAGACTCTAAGTTGCAACCATTGGTTGTAGGCCTACTGTCGTATCTTAAAGATACGGGCGAGTTCCTGAGACTCATGGATAGGGTATGTCTTAGTGAGGAGGAATTACTAGTTACAGCCGAGGTCGAATCATTGTACACCAGTATTCGACATTCTGATGGACTTCAAGCTGTCGAATTCTTCTTGGATGCATCCAACTCCTCAATGGAAATTAAGAAGCTTATTTGTGATTTGTTGGATTTTTCTTTAACCCATAATTTTTTTGTTTTTAAGGGGTCCTTCTTCCTGCAGCTCCAAGGAACAGCGATGGGTGCCCCCTTTGCCCCGTCCTATGCCAACCTGTTCCTGGGGCTGTGGGAGAGGGGCCCCTCCCTGCTGGATCATCCGGAGTCAATGTGCCGTGTCCTCTTGTGGACACGGTACATTGACGACATTTTGATGATCTGGCGGGGTTCCGTTACTAGCCTGCAGGACTTCATGACATCCCTAAATAATAACACCAATAACATCAAACTGACATACAAATTCAATGGCGACACCATCGAATTTTTGGATGTCGTGCTTAAATGCGATGTGCGTGGTGACCTGCAGACAGTTATTTACAGGAAACCAACTTCCACCAATCTTTTGTTGCACACCTCCTCCTCACATCCTGACCATGTCATTCAAGCCGTTCCCACAGGACAGTTTCTCCGTCTGCGTAGATTATGTTCTACGGAGACGGACTTTTTGGATCAGGCCGAAGATCTAAAAAATAGGTTATTGTCCCGCGGCCACAGCAAACGCAGCGTGAAGAAAGCTTTTAACAGAGCAAAATATTCTTCGAGGGATTCATTAATATATAAGAGCAATGTTAAACAAGAGCAAGATGTTGTTCGTTTTGTCACTAAGTACCACTCCCAGTTTCCAATGATGAAAAGGATCCTACAAAAATCTTGGCATGTACTGAGGGCTGACCCAGTCATTGCACGCTATCTCCCTGAGAGGGCTGGCATTGCAGTTAGACAGTCCAGGAATCTTAGGGATGTTTTAGTTCACAGTCATTACACTGGTGAAAGGGTGACTACCTTCCTGGACACTATGGCGGTTCGGGTGGGATGTGTTCCGTGTGGCCGCTGTGTCGCTTGCCCGAACATTGAGAGAATTGACGTGTTTTCCAACTGTGATAGATCACGTGAATTTAAAATTAGGAAAAAAATCACATGTACCAGTACCAATGTGATCTATGTGGTTACATGTCCATGTGACAAAATGTATGTTGGCATGACCACCCGCCAGCTCAAAACACGTATTCGTGAACATATTCTGGGCATCGGCGCAGCGGCTACCATAGAGGACACGTCCACCCTTAAAACAATACCACGCCATTTTAAGATCTTTCATGACTGCAATGCTGGCCTCCTCAGGGCTAGAGGAATTGACTTACTTGATGTGGGGATCCGTGGTGGTGTGTTATGATCCCAATGGCAGAGGATCTCAGAGATTACAGCAAAAGTCTGCAAACATAAATACCAGCTCATAGGGACGTGGTAACTAGGCTGACCATACACCTGATCCTAGCACAAACACTAACAGTAGCCGGGGAACGTGCCTACGTTGATTCTAGACGTCTCGCGCCAGCCGGAGAACTAACTAACCCTATCAGGGAAAATAAGACCTCTCTTGCCTCCAGAGAGAAGACCCCAAAGTTATAATACAAGCCCCCAACAAATAATAACGGTGAGGTAAGAAGAAAAGACAAACGTAAGAATGAACTAGATTTTAGCAAAGAGAGGCCCACTGACTAATAGCAGAAAATAGGAAGATGACTTATACGATCAGCAAAAAACCCTACAAAATATCCACGCTGAATATCCAAGAACCCCCGAACCGACTAACGGTGAGGGGGGAGAATATCAGCCCCCTAGAGCTTCCAGCGATATCAGGAATCACATTTTGTACAAGCTGGACAAAAATATGAACAATGCAAATAAACAAAAATAAGAAAGCAGGACTTAGCTTATCTTGCAAAGAACCAGGACCTGAAGACAGGAGCAAACAGAAATGAACTGATTACAATGATGCCAGGCACTGGACTGAGAATCCAGGAAGTTTAAATAGCAACACCCCAGGCCTAACGAACCAGGTGAGTACCAACCTTGGAAAAGACAATCCAAGTGCCAAACCACTAGTGACCACAAGAGGGAGCCAAGAAGTATAGTTCACAACAGTACCCCCCCTTTAAGGAGGGGTCACCGAACCCTCACCAAGACCACCAGGGCGATCAGGATGAGCAGCGTGGAAGGCACGAACCAAATCGGCCGCATGAACATCAGAGGCGACCACCCAGGAATTATCCTCCTGACCATAGCCCTTCCATTTGACCAAATACTGAAGCCTCCGTCTAGAGAGACGAGAATCCAAGATCTTCTCCACCACATACTTCAACTCGCCCTCAACCAACACCAGAGCAGGAGGTTCAACAGCAGGAACCACTGGCACAACGTACCGCCGCAACAAAGACCTATGGAACACGTTGTGAATGGCAAACGACACCGGAAGATCCAAACGAAAAGAAACCGGGTTAAGAACTTCCAAAATTTTATAAGGACCAATAAAGCGAGGCTTAAACTTAGGAGAGGAAACCTTCAGAGGGACATACCGAGAAGACAACCAAACCAATTCCCCAACACGAAGTCGGGGACCCACACCGCGGCGGCGGTTGGCAAAACGCTGAGCCTTCTCCTGTGACAACTTCAAGTTGTCCACCACATGATACCAAATCCGCTGCAACCTATCCACCACGGAATCCACCCCTGGACAGTCAGAAGGCTCAACATGGCCCGAGGAAAAACGAGGATGAAAACCAGAGTTGCAGAAGAATGGCGAAACCAAAGTAGCGGAACTAGCCCGATTATTAAGGGCAAACTCAGCCAATGGCAAGAAGGTCACCCAATCATCCTGGTCCGCAGAAACAAAACATCTCAAATAAGCCTCCAGTGTCTGATTAGTTCGCTCCGTTTGGCCATTAGTCTGAGGATGAAAGGCAGATGAAAACGACAAATCAATGCCCATTTTAGCACAAAAAGATCACCAGAATCTGGACACAAACTGGGATCCTCTGTCGGACACGATATTCTCAGGAATGCCGTGTAAACGAACCACATTCTGAAAAAACAAAGGAACCAGATCGGAAGAGGAAGGCAACTTAGGCAAGGGCACCAAATGGACCATCTTGGAAAAACGATCACACACCACCCAGATGACAGACATTCCTTGAGACACCGGAAGATCAAAAATGAAATCCATGGAAATGTGTGTCCAAGGCCTCTTCGGGACGGGCAAGGGCAAAAGCAACCCGCTAGCGCGAGAACAACAAGGCTTAGCCCGAGCACAAGTCCCACAGGACTGCACAAATGACCGCACATCCCGTGACAAGGAAGGCCACCAAAAGGACCTAGCCACCAAATCTCGGGTACCAAAAATTCCCGGATGCCCTGCCAACACCGAGGAATGAACCTCGGAAATAACTCTGCTGGTCCACTTATCAGGAACAAACAGTCTGTCGGGTGGACAAGAGTCAGGTCTACCAGCCTGAAATCTCTGCAACACACGTCGCAAATCAGGAGATATGGCCGACACGATTACTCCCTCTTTAAGAATACCAGCTGGCTCCGAGACTCCAGGAGAGTCAGGCACAAAGCTCCTAGGAAGAGCATCAGCCTTAACATTATTCGAACCAGGCAGGTACGAGACCACAAAGTCAAAACGAGAGAAAAACAATGACTAACGAGCCTGTCTAGGATTCAGGCGCTTAGCAGACTCGAGATACATCAGATTTTTGTGATCAGTCAAGACCACCACACGATGCTAAGCACCCTCGAGCCAATGACGCCACTCCTCAAATGCCCACTTCATGGCCAACAACTCCCGATTACCAACATCATAGTTCCGCTCATCAGGCGAAAACTTCCTAGAGAAAAAAGCACATGGTCTCATCACAGAGCAACCAGAGCCTCTCTGCGACAAAACAGCCCCAGCACCGATCTCAGAAGCATCCACTTCAACCTGAAAGGGAAGTGCGACATCAGGCTGGCACAAAACAGGGGCCGAAGTAAACCGGCGCTTCAGCTCCTGGAAGGCCTCCACGGCTGCAGGGGCCCAATTAGCCACATCAGAACCTTTCTTGGTCATATCCGTCAAAGGTTTAACAACGCTAGAAAAGTTAGCGATAAAACGACGGTAGAAATTAGCAAACCCCAAGAACTTCTGAAGACTCTTAACAGATGTGGGCTGAGTCCAATCATGAATAGCTCGGACCTTGACTGGGTCCATCTCCACAGCAGAAGGGGAGAAAATAAAACCCAAAAAGGAAACCTTCTGTACTCCAAAGAGACACTTTGAGCCCTTCACAAACAAAGCATTATCACGCAAAACCTGAAACACCATCCTGACCTGCTTTACATGAGAATCCCAATCATCAGAAAAAAACAGAATATCATCCAGATAAACAATCATAAATTTATCTAGATACTTCTGGAAGATATCATGCATAAAGGACTGAAACACTGAAGGAGCATTAGAGAGCCGAAAGGGCATCAACAAGTACTCAAAATGACCTTCGGGCGTATTAAATGCAGTTTTCCATTCATCTCCCTGCCTAATGCGCACAAGGTTGTATGCACCACAAAGATCTATCTTGGTGAACCACTTGGCACCCTTAATCCGAGCAAACAAGTCTGACAATAGTGGCAAAGGATACTGAAACTTAACAGTGATTTTATTCAGAAGCCGATAGTCTATACAAGGTCTCAAAGACCCGTCTTTCTTGGCCACAAAAAAGAATCCCGCACCAAGAGGGGAAGAGGATGGACGAATATGCCCCTTCTCCAAAGACTCCTTGACATAAGAACGCATCGCGGCATGCTCGGGTACAGACAAATTAAATAATCGTCCCTTAGGAAATTTACTGCCAGGAATCAAATCTATAGCGCAGTCACAGTCCCTATGAGGAGGAAGAGCACTGGACCTGGACTCACTGAATACATCCTGATAGTCACACAAATACTCAGGAACTTCTGAAGGAGTAGAAGAAGCAATAGACACCGGCGGAGAATCGCAATGAATTCCCTGACAACCCCAACTCGACACAGACATGGCCTTCCAATCCAAAACTGGATTATGGGTCTGTAACCATGGCAGACATAAAACGACCAAATCATTCATTTTATGCAGAACAAGAAAACGAATCACCTCCCGATGTTCAGGAGTCATGCACATGGTCACTTGTGTCCAATACTGCGGTTTATTTTCCGCCAGTGGCGTAGCATCAATTCCTCTGAGAGGAATAGGAACTTTTAAAGGCTCCAGGACAAAACCACAGCGCTTGGCAAACAACAAGTCCATAAGACTCAGGGCAGCACCAGAATCCACAAACGCCATAACAGGGTAGGAAGACAATGAGCAAATTAAGGTCACAGACAAAATAAATTTAGGCTGCAAATTACCAATGGTGACAGGACTGACAACCTTGGTTAGGCGTTTAGAGCATGCTGATATAACATGTGTAGAATCACCACAGTAAAAACACAGCCCATTCTGACGTCTATGATTTTGTCGTTCGGTTCTAGTCAGGATTCTATCACATTGCATTGAGACAGGTGTCCGTTCAGACAACACCGCCAGAGTATTAGCGGATTTGCGCTCCCGCAACCGCCGATCAATCTGAATAGCCAGCGCCATAGAATCATTCAGACTTGTAGGAATTGTGAAACCCACCATCACATTCTTAATGGCTTCAGAAAGGCCATTTCTGAAATTTGCGGCCAGAGCACATTCATTCCATTGAGTAAGCACGGACCATTTCCGAAATTTTTGGCAATACACTTCAGCTTCATCCTGGCCCTGAGAGATAGCCAGTAGGGCTTTTTCTGCCTGAATTTCAAGATTAGGCTCCTCATAAAGCAATCCGAGCGCCAGAAAAAAACGCATCAACATCCGCCAATGCCGGATCTCCTGGCGCCAACGAGAAAGCCCAATCCTGAGGGTCGCCACGCAAGAAGGAGATAACAATTTTAACTTGCTGAGCTGAATCTCCAGACGAACGAGGTTTCAAAGATAGAAACAATTTACAATTATTCCTAAAATTCCTAAATTTAAATCGATCTCCAGAGAACAGCTCAGGAATAGGTATCCTAGGCTCTGACATAGGACTGCTAACAACAAAATCCTGAATGCCCTGCACTCGTGCAGCAAGCTGATCCACACTAGTAATCAAGGTCTGAACATTCATGTCTGCAGCAAAGCTTCAAGCCACTCAGAGAAAAAGGGGAAGGAAGAAAGAAAAAAAAAAAAAAACTCAGAACTTCTTTTCTTTTAATCCTGCTTCTGCAATGCATTAACTATTCACTTGGCCTGGCATACTGTTATGATCCCAATGGCAGAGGATCTCAGAGATTACAGCAAAAGTCTGCAAACATAAATACCAGCTCATAGGGACGTGGTAACTAGGCTGACCATATACCTGATCCTAGCACAAACACTAACAGTAGCCAGGGAACGTGCCTACGTTGATTCTAGACGTCTCGCGCCAGCCGGAGAACTAACTAACCCTATCAGGGAAAATAAGACCTCTCTTGCCTCCAGAGAAAAGACCCCAAAGTTATAATACAAGCCCCCAACAAATAATAACGGTGAGGTAAGAAGAAAAGACAAACGTAAGAATGAACTAGATTTTAGCAAAGAGAGGCCCACTGACTAATAGCAGAAAATAGGAAGATGACTTATACGGTCAGCAAAAAACCCTACAAAATATCCACGCTGAATATCCAAGAACCCCTGAACCGACTAACGGTGAGGGGGGAGAATATCAGCCCCCTAGAGCTTCCAGCGATATCAGGAATCACATTTTGTACAAGCAGGACAAAAATATGAACAATGCAAATAAACAAAAATAAGAAAGCAGGACTTAGCTTATCTTGCAAAGAACCAGGACCTGAAGACAGGAGCAAACAGAAATGAACTGATTACAACGATGCCAGGCACTGGACTGAGAATCCAGGAAGTTTAAATAGCAACAACCCAGGCCTAACGAACCAGGTGAGTACCAACCTGGGAAAAGACAATCCAAGTGCCAAACCACTAGTGACCACAAGAGGGAGCCAAGAAGTATAGTTCACAACAGTGGTGGTGCTTTCCAGAGGCTGGCCCGTGTCGAGTCTAGGTGGATCTGGACTCTGGGCACGGTGCAGCCGGCTGGTTTAAATGACAACATTAGCTATGCTCCTTTTCTCTAATAAAATGTTCTATTTGAATGTTTTTCCCTCAGGCCCAAATCTGTGTCTTTTGGCCCTGTGTGTATAGTGCCAACACTTGGATGCTGTTGTTGTTTTTATTTTGTTTTTAATTCACTTTTTTTATTTCTAGCACATGTCGACCTTGTAGTGCTGTGTGGCTCGTTTGGATCCTTGTTTTTCAGCGTTATGATGGGGACGTCGTCTGTTCAAGCCTTGGACGGGATGACAATCTGAGAGAAATGAAAGATCTAGAAGGAATAAAGGATATTTGGACTATTGCCATAACTAATTAAGCTTTGTACTTCTAATTATACTTACTGGGCTCATATAGATTTTACTACATATGATTGTGGCAAAAATGTTATATTGTTGGTTATGTATAGAGGCTTTGAGATACTGTCTGCACTATCCAATTTGTATCACTGTGTAGTTAGGACTTTAGTGGATGTAGCTAGGGCTAATATTTGTATAATTGTAGATGTATTCATTGTTATTAGGCTGCCACCTTTGTAAATTGTGCCCCTTTTGAATATGCGTCCTTGCTGGTGTGCCTTTTTGTTACATCTGGATGCTTTTATTAAGTAGGGCTGTCTCTGCCATTCTGGTAAGGGGCAGATTCCATTATGGTAATTTCTATTAAATTGCCTCTATAATCGCCATCTACTTATGTTATACTTAGGTCCACAGTACTAATCCTTGGTACGGCTGCTTCTTATTGAAGCAGTCGATATAATTTAGTATATTCCTGGTATAATTATGGTTGCGCTGACTGAGTGGTTCCTATGCGCCTGCGCGCTTCCGCGGTGGCCGTTGGTCGCTTCTGATCACTTGGGGCCCCAGTGATCTTTGGCTTCCTTTGGCCTGTCTCGGACGCTGCCGGTGCTGTGGTTTCCATGGTGCCGCGCGACTACTTCCGATTGCCACGCCCCTCTACTTCCTGCATATGCGGACGCTGTTTCTTGTTTCTACGTTGCCGCACGGGCATTCTTGGCCGTTGCACCCATACACTTTCACACTTCCGGTTCGGGTGCTTTTAAACCCATGTGCACACACTTTCTTTGCCCCCTGACGAAGGTGTGATCGCCGAAACGCGCGTTGGGGCGGAGGCGCGTCTCCAGTACTCCAGTCGTCTGTGCGGTGGATACCTTGCTCCAGCAGCATTTATTACTTTGGTTTGATAGGCTATGGCACACACATGTGACAGCACTACAGCGGCTTCTGTATGTGTGCCTATGTATATTCTGTGAATTATGCTGACGCTCGGTTTCTTTCCCCCGCTGCATAATCTATCTATTATTTTCTGGTTTGCTTAGTTTTTTATTATGTTTTCCTATTTTTGCTTATTTTTTCTATCTCTATACATACACAACTTTCAAACCTGGAGGACTGTTAGTCCTGGAGGCGCTCTTCCTGCTTATCTTTCAGCAGTGTTTTTTGTGTTGTTACTACCTTCCCTCCTGTCACCTGGTTTTAATATTGTCATATATTATTAATAAAGTTTATGGTTTTTTATATTTGGCTTGACCAGTGTCATCCCCTTTTTTGTCTGGAGTTTGTCTCCTCCACACTTATTCGTTCCTCACACAATCGCCTCCAAGATTTCCCCCGAATATCCCCCATCCTCTGGAATTCCATGCCTCAACACATCCGACTATCCACCACCCTCGGATCCTTCAGATGGAACCTGAAAACCCATCTCTTCAGGAAAGCCTACAGCCTACAATAACCGAGCTGCCGCCTCACCACCGCCAGAGACGCAGCCGCCTCACCCCTACCTTCTGTCTCTTCCCCACTATCCCATAGAATGTAAGTCCGCAAGGACAGGGCTCTCTCCCCTCTGTACCAGTGTGTCACTGTAAACCTGTTTACTGTAAATGATATCTATAACCCTGTATGTAACCCCTTTCTCATGTACAGCACCATGGAATTAATGGTGCTATATAAATATATAATAATAATAATAACCTTGAGAAAACCTCTTTGAGCACTTTGTTGCAGTAATACATCACTAAAAGGCTATTCCTGTGTGATATTATTCAGTCTGTTGTGGTAAAAACCACATATGTCAGATTGCAATGATTTACAAATTATTGCATTGCAGAGGCTTAGTTAAAGGGGTTGTCCGCAAATTTTTAAACACTTTTGTTAATAGGTGGCGAAAAAAGTTAAACAAATAATACTCTCCTACCAAACTATTGCAGTTACAATGTTCTACAGCCAGCAACAGAATTCAAAGGAGTGCACCTGGGCACCATAATCATGGGTAAATAATTTTTGTTGAACTGTGATAGCATATGTCATACCTAAGTTCAATCTTTGGTATATATTTTGATTAAGTTATAGTTTACATTTACATTTTTGATTAATCATGAGCAGGATGTGATTTGCACTGATATTTTTTTTCGTAGTTACTGCTGCTAGTAACGCGCATTGTATCCCTATAAGATGGCGCTTAGCTAATAGTTTGTGCTTGCTATTCATGGCTTGCAACCAGGGCCAGACTGGCCATCTGGCAATTCTGGCAAATACCAGAAGGGCCTGTCTGTTCATGGGCCACTTTGCTACATTGTTAACATAATCTGTGTTCTCAAGATGCCCATACTGTTAAGAGTTGTGATGGAGGTATCAATAGAAATATTGGTCTTGTAGTAAATCTTGCTTTCCTCCACACAGGGTAATATTAGTAATATATTTCCATCTGGTTCATGGGGACGGTGAACATGGGCCTGTGTGATTTCAAATGCCAGGGCTGAAATTCAGCCCCAGTCCGTACCTGCTTGCAACTTAGCATGAATTGCTGCCCATGGTTACCGTTTCCTGTTTTCCCTTGTATTCTTAGTTTTCTGAGTCTTTACTATATACCGTACTTTTCCTTTTTTTTTACTCTTTATGTTTCATTTATTACTTATTCCTTAGTATAATTGGGATTTTATTGCATAGTAATAAAAATAAATAATGTATCTATATTTTTGGGTTTGTGACTCTATATTCTTATAGGATACATACATTTTTTGGATCTTCACGTTGGGACTCATCCACACAACCGTATTTTTGGTCCAAGTGTTGTCAGTGAAAAACATGGGAACAGGGGGAGAAAGTATCCACCACGGTGTTTGAAGTAAAGGATGTTTATAAGAATGACATCGATATGGGTGAGATCTTTCTAAATTTGCCAACCATACTAAATATATATGTTATTACAATCCCCTCCATGTGGTGAAGGAGAGTGGTATTAAGCTCTCAGGAGGTATGACCAAGATTGGGTATATGAATATATTGCTCCACCTGGGATTGAATATTGCCGACATTTAATGACCCCTTGATTTATGGTACATTGATTCTAAGGGACACTCAGTTATGGGAGAACATCTCACATGTGGCAAATAGATGGTCCTGATAACATAGATATAGGATCTAAGCTGTATAAATAAATTACCAGCTGCTGCATTTATGTGGAGGATATAAGAAGGATTTTTTGGTGGTTTAGGGCCCACTAAAAGCTAATCATAATAATAATAGAGAACCTGTGTATAGTGCAGGTCATATAGGGATGGACTTGAGGATTAACCATTCATATGTGGTAAACAGATGGCCTTGATAATATGGAGTTAGCATATGTTCCATATATTTAACTATTAGTACCGTGTATATCAGGGTTGTGTTTATGGAATACAGTTGGGCTAATGATTGCCTATAAAAAGCTGATCGCACAAATACAGTACTGGTACAAAATATATGCCATATAAGAACAAGCTTAAAGATCAGCCCTTTTTCTGCATATAGGGGGTGAGTGTGACTAATGCCCCAATATTATATGCACTCCACGTGTTTTTAGTGTTGTATGTCTTATGCACTTGGCACCTTTTTTCTATATATGTGGTGACTAATTTTGGCAGGAATTTTTTAAAATAATTCTATATATTAAAAGTTATGTATTAGTCCAAAACGCAGAATATAAAAATGTGTACATTGGATTATAACCACTGACTAAAAAACAGTGAAAAGCATGGACTAGTTTCTTCCATAAATCGGATTACACTCACCCATTCATGTTTATGGATGTGTGAAAATAATTAGATGCTGTAAGAGTCATGTCGGTCTGGTAGTCGGGGGCAGGTATATCTCGCCCAGGTATTTGTCCTATGTGAATTAGGCCGCTCAGTATCTTCAGGATACCGAGGTGTTAATAAGTGCAGGAATAAAGGCTGACCAGCTGGAGGTTTCAGGTGTCAGCCTGGGGCACACAGAATGCCTGTCTGTGTGAGACAAATGTGAGTGAGAGCTGTGCTCATGATCTATGTAATGTTAGCTGGGAGGGAGAAGCCCCCCCAGTTGTTAGATAGGAACGTATTTGTTTAGTTAGCGCCGGACAGGCTAGGATTTATTTTTATGTTTTGTTTTCTGTATTTGCTTTCACTTTAATAAACCTGACTTGAGGTCAGTCAACTTGGAAACCTGCTGTCGCCTCAGAGTTCAATGCACAAACCACGTGACCTTTGACCCCAGCAAAGGCGATCCCGGAGTGTTTTGTCACATTGTGGTGGAGAACGCGGGCAACGCGTGGCACAGATGACAGTATGGAAGACGTGGTGAAAGCCCTAGTACAGTCCACTGCCATACAGCAGCAGGCCACTGCGGCACAGCAGGAAGCTAATCGCTTGATGGCCGCACAGCTGAAGGAGTTACTGGACATGACGGCTGCAGACCGCCAGCTTCTCCAACAGGTGGTGCAACGCTTGGTGAGCATGCCTGAGGTTGACCCGGAAGCAGAGTCCAGGAGGATCCATGTGAGTCGATACTGGCAAAAGCTGACCGCAGAAGATGACGTCGAGGCGTACCTGACAACGTTTGAGCGCACAGCGTTGAGAGAGAAGTGGCCGAAGGAACGATGGGCCGATCTAATTGCTCCGTTTCTCTCCGGTGAGGCCCAAAAAGCTTACCATGACTTGGACCCGGAAGTCGCTCAGGACTTTGAGAGGCTGAAAGCTGAGGTCCTGGCCCAGCTGGGTGTGACGACGGCTGTCCGTGCACAGAGGGTACATCAGTGGACCTATCAGCAAGATAAACCGCCGCGATCGCAGATGTTCGACCTGATCTACTTGATAAAGAAATGGCTGCAACCTGAGGTACTGACAACTCCGGAGATAATCCAGCGGGTCGTTCTGGACAAGTACCTGAGAGTACTACCACCGGCGCTGAAAAAGTGGGTGAGCCAAGGAAATCCCGCGACAGCGGATCAACTGGTGGACTTGGTGGAGCGTTATTCCGTGGCGGAAGGACTTCCTGATGATACCGCTACTACCCGAACTGTACCTCCTCCTCGTGGAACCGGTAAGAATGTTCCAGGGACTGCGGGGGAAGGAAAATTGCCAAAAACTGTGGGGGAGGAACACGGGACTGCTTGCACCCCGAGATCAAGGGTGTCGGACTCTGGTTTCAATAGGGGGCTTGTTAGGTGTTTCCGTTGCCATGAGAAGGGCCATGTTTCTGCGAACTGTCCTGTTACCACTGAACCCATGCAGTGTGACGTTACGGACTCTAAGAAACGCATGTCTTTGGTTACACGGCTAGTAAGTGTGAATGCGGGTCAAAATGATACAGTAAAACATCTGTGTGAATTGTCTGTAGATGGGAAAAATGTTGTGGCATTACTAGACTCTGGAAGTGTGGTGACTCTAGTGAAAGCCAGTCTGATAGCACGTCCAACTAGTCCGTCTGACAAGTTTTCTGTAACGTGTGTGCATGGTGACACCTGCTCATATCCTACAGCGGTCATATGTATCTCCACTCCCTATGGGTCTGTGCAACACAAAGTGGGACTCGTTCCCGCATTGTTACAGGATATAATCTTGGGCAGGGATTTTCCTCTTTTCTGGCAGTTGTGGGAGAATCAGTTGCTCCTTCACGGTAGCTGTGACCGTGAATCTTCTCCCATGCTTCCTGGAGGTCCCGAGCTCCTGGAGGAGACCCCACAGGAAGGTGCTGCTGGGGAGATTAGTGAATCTAACCTTCAGTACCCCTTCTCAGTTATGGCAGGGGAAACTGAGGAAACTGAGGAAACTCATCGAGAGGCGGAGGCAGACAGCCATCCCGCACCCTGCCTACCAGATTTGGGAGTCCAGTTGGATGACTTCCACAGCGAACAAATGAAAGATCCTACCCAGACTCAGGCTAGGAAAAATGTAAAAATGATAGCGTACCCGTAGAACCTGACACTAGGCTAGCGTACCCGTACATGGTTCTTGAAAATGATTTACTCTACCAGGTAGAAAAAAAAGGGGAAGACACTGTGCAGCAGTTAGTGGTACCCAAACCTTATCGGCGGAAGGTACTGGACCTGGCCCACGGACATATAATGGGGGGACATCTGGGGGTACAAAAAACCACAGAAAGAATATTGCATTGTTTTGTGTGGCCTGGAATACACAATGATGTGCGTAACTATTGTGAGTCTTGTCCAGAGTGCCAAATCTCGGCACCTAAACCTCGGTACTGTAGCCCTTTGGTACCCCTCCCTATCATTGGGGTCCATTTTGAGAGAATTGGGATGGATTTGGTTGGGCCCCTTCCCCGGTCCGCACGTGGGCACCAACATATCCTCGTCATCATGGACTATGCCACTCGCTACCCGGAAGCCATCCCTTTGCGTAACACTGCTACCAAAACGATCGCCAAAGAATTGGTGCAAGTGTTTAGTCGGGTAGGAATTCCAAAACAGATACTCACCGACCAGGGGACTCCCTTTATGTCGAGGGTAATGAAGGAGCTCTGCAGACTCTTACAAATAGATCCGTTGCGTACATCTGTCTATCACCCTCAAACAGATGGGTTGGTTGAGCGGTTCAATAAAACCTTAAAACAGATGCTCCGGAAGGCGATAGACAAAGATGGGAAGAACTGGGATTACTTGTTACCCTATTTGCTGTTTGCCATTAGGGAAGTTCCCCAGTCTTCCACAGGGTTCTCGCCTTTCGAGCTATTATACGCCCGTCATCCCCGTGGACTGTTGGACGTCGCAAACGAAACCTGGGAAGGTCAAGTAACTCCCTTTAAAACGGTGATAGACCATGTAACGCAAATGCAGGACCGTATTGCTGCTGTCATGCCCATTGTTAGGGAACATATGTTACAGGCCCAGGGAGCCCAGAGGCTAAGTTATGATAGAGGCGCCAAGATAGTTTGCACCCGGGGATAGGGTGTTGATCCTAATCCCTACGGTGGATAGTAAATTTCTGGCGAAATGGCATGGCCCCTTTGAGGTCATGGAACGAGTTGGAGAAGTGAACTATAAAGTGCACCAGCCTGGTAAGAGAAAACCAGAACAGATTTATCATGTGAATCTGATAAAACCCTGGAAAGACCGCGCTGCCCTAACAGCGGATCTGCCCTGTCCGGTTTGCTCACCTACCGTACCGGAGGTGCAGATTGCCGAGACTCTCTCTGAACGACAAAAATCTGAGGTTAAGCAGTTTTTGTTACAGAACCAACAGTTTTTCTCAGAAAAACCTGGCCAGACTAGGCTAGTGAAACATGAGATTGTCACAGAGCCTGGTGTCACAGTTCATGTGAAGCCGTACCGGATTCCGGAAGCACACCGTGAAGCCGTCTCCCGGGAGGTGAAGGCAATGTTGGACTTAGGAGTCATTGAAGAGTCGCACAGCGCCTGGTCCAGTCCAATCGTGTTGATACCTAAGCCGGATGGCTCTATACGGTTTTGCAATGACTTTAGGAAACTGAATGCGGTTTCTAAATTTGATGCCTACCCTATGCCCCGGGTCGATGAGTTGATCGATCGGCTGGGTAAAGCCCGATACATTACGACCCTGGATCTAACAAAGGGGTACTGGCAGATCCCTCTGGCCGAGGCGGCCAGAGAGAATACGGCATTTGCTACACCGGAAGGGCTGTTCCAGTATATCTACATGCCGTTTGGACTTCACGGAGCCCCAGCAACGTTCCAGAGATTGATGGATCGAGTCTTGAGGCCCCACAGGCAGTACGCTTCTGCCTACCTAGACGACATCATAATTTACAGCGTGGACTGGGAAGCTCACCTCCGGAAGGTACAGGCGGTGATTGATGACCTGAGAGACGCAGGCTTAACGGTGAACCCCAAGAAATGTCACATCGGCCTTGAAGAAGCCCGATACTTGGGCTACGTGATTGGCAGAGGAGTGGTTAAACCCCAGATTGACAAAATACAGGCAATTCAGGGCTGGCCGCAACCAGTGAACAAGAAACAAGTTCAAGCTTTCCTGGGCATTGCCGGCTATTATCGCCGGTTCATACCCAACTTTGCGGCCATGGCTACCCCCTTGACGGATCTTACCAAAGGGAGGGATTCCATCATGGTAAAATGGACCTCAGCGGCTGAAGAGGCCTTCCACAGTCTGAAACGGGCTTTGTGCTCTCAGCCCGTACTAGTGACTCCTGATTTCAGCAGCGAGTTTGTGGTGCAAACTGATGCTTCTGATACTGGTGTCGGAGCTGTACTTTCCCAGGTAAGGGACGGAGTCGAACACCCGGTCCTCTACCTCAGTCGGAAACTGAATGTACATGAGCAGAGGTATGCCGTGATTGAAAAAGAGTGCCTAGCCATCAAATGGGCTCTCGACTCCCTCAAATATTACCTGGCAGGTAGGAAGTTTAGGCTGGTCACGGACCATGCCCCTCTCAAGTGGATGCATCTCCACAAGGACCGTAATAGTCGGGTAACCCGGTGGTTCCTTGCCCTGCAGGCTTACTCTTTCACGGTGGAGCACCGCCCCGGGGTGCAGATGGGGAACGCTGATGCCCTGTCCCGAGTACACTGTATCGAGATTATTCTTGCTCGACCTGAGTGGTCTGAGCAGGGGGGGATGATATGCAAGAGTCATGTCGGTCTGGTAGTCGGGGGCAGGTATATCTCGCCCAGGTATTTGTCCTATGTGAATTAGGCCGCTCAGTATCTTCAGGATACCGAGGGGTTAATAAGTGCAGGAATAAAGGCTGACCAGCTGGAGGTTTCAGGTGGCAGCCTGGGGCACACAGAATGCCTGTCTGTGTGAGACAAACGTGAGTGAGAGCTGTGCTCATGATCTATGTAATGTTAGCTGGGAGGGAGAAGCCCCCCCCAGTTGTTAGATAGGAACGTATTTGTTTAGTTAGCGCCAGACAGGCTAGGATTTATTTTTATGCTTTGCTTTCTGTATTTGCTTTCACTTTAATAAACCTGACTTGAGGTCAGTCAACTTGGAAACCTGCTGTCGCCTCAGAGTTCAATGCACAAACCACGTGACCTTTGACCCCAGCAAAGGCGATCCCGGAGTGTTTTGTCACAATGCCTTGTGGAGCCATAATATAGAATCCAATATTTACAGATGTATTGCAATTTTGAAACGTAGGAAACTGTAAATGGTCCTGTAAATTATTAATATTGGCTACTACAAAAAAACAGATTGTACACAGATTGAACACTGATGACAAGTGAGAATAAAGTTGTCCCTCTTTTCTGAATGAAGCTCTGAACAACTTTTTACACCCTTACTGCTATTGGTGGGTCATGTAGACCCCCTCATTTTTGGATTAATCTTTGTTTGAATAATATAAATAGAATGGTATACGGCAAGATCCCTGTGAGGGACTTTGGCATTACAACAGAGGCGAAAGTCCAAAAATAGTATGATATTCTAATTTTACACTTACTGTGTGATACTATTATGCTGGAGAGAATATCACTGCTTATATAAATAAGGCAAAAAAACTCTTTACAAATGGTTATAATAAATTGCACCATAGTTTCATGCAAACAAAGCAGTTTATTCAGCTGTTTACTGATTCAGCGCCCAATGAAGTAAATTTATGTATATGTATCTTTTATATTCCCTTTAGACCAGTTCCAGGTGAAAACATTTCTTTTTCCTGAAAGAACAGCACAATTTGGAAACAAGCGAACCATGATGTTTGTGCCCTTTCTAAATGGATAATTTCTATTTAACAACAAAAACAATCTGTTCAATGAATTTAGTGGACACAACCCTATCAATAAGCTATAATTGTGCACTGATTATTATTTATTCATGACTAGGCTAAAAGAACAAATAACCTGTGTGAAGAAAACGCTCTTAAGAGGATGTCCTCGTAAATTTTAGAACAATGCAAAAGTTTGGCGTCTTTACTGAAACAAATATCTTCATTTTGCCTTGCAATTACACCTGTAATTATTATAGTAAAAATTCCATAGAGTACAGCAAGAATACTTGTCAATTTTTGGAAGCCCATCAGGGCATCAAAGACCAGTTCCATAGCTATTGGACATTTTACATTTAGGAAACATCCTATGAATATGCCATTTATGTCCCAGATGGCACAACATCTTTAATTATAAGCAGTTACGGTATACACATTTTTAATATACTTTGATCCCGATTCCTCAATGCTGTTCCTATGTACAATAGCTCTGATGAAGCTAGAGTAGGATTGACTAAATTTATTATAAAGAATCTGTCAGCAGGATCCATCCTTCTAAGCCATCTGTATAGACATGTAGGTCATAGGAAGATGAATAAAATGATACCTTGTTATCTGCTATCCAAGTGTTATTCCAGAGAAATCCAATTATGAATTAATAAGCAAATGAACTGTTAAGATCTATGGCAGGACATAGAACTCTTGGACAACCTGCCTCCAGAGATTATTTTAAATAGGAGGCATTACCAGTGTGAGACATGTAATGACTGATAGTCTTCTTTCCAAATCTACAAGTCTCCAACTGGTAATGTCATATTTAATTTAAAATAAGCTCTAGAGGGAGATTCTCGGGAAGATCTATGTCCTGCCTGGGTCATGGTGGAGCCCCAGGAGGAGAAGGTCTAGCTTGTATCTGATGTTCCCCTATCACATTATATGATAAGGATAATTCAGCCCCAGGAACAAAGCTCTTAGCCATCATTCAACAAATGTGCACTGGTCCTTATCATTGGTTCTCACTGCCATATTGAGAATTCATAGCTATTCATGTTGAACCTAATTGTTTAGATCAACAGTTTTGAGCCCAAATAGTGGCCACCTTTTTAAGATAGCCAGTTCCTCAGAAACTAACATGCTGGAAGAAGTATGTAAATGTTTTGAAGGATCTAGATCACATACAGTCCAGAATGTGTTCTACCCTATGTAATGGCATTCACAGTGTTTAACTGCATTATAAGGATAAGTTCACACTAGGCATTTTTGCTGTATTTCATAAATCTCATGCACACACATTGTTTTTTTTTGTCATCAGTACTTTGTGCTATACATGTTTTTTTTTTTACACAGAGCATGTCACTTATTTCAGCATTTTTCAGCTTTTTTCACTCATTGACTTGAATGGGTAATGAGAAAACACAAAAAAATGCACCCAAAACACAAGTAGCAGGTTTTGCTGCATTTTTTGTGCCCAAACCTGATTCTATGGAATAAGACTTTTTTCAACACTAAACTTTATCAACATGCACATGAGACAACTCTAGCATACCAAAACCGCCACAAAAAAGTATAAAAAACGCCACAAAATAAAAACACAAGAAACCACCTGCCAAGAGATCAGGTTTTGCTGCAGAAAAAAAAAGCTGAAAAAAGAAACGCCTAGTGTGAATTTACCCTAAGGCTAGGTTCCCATTGCGTTAATGGGCTAGCGCTAACGGACAGCGTTGCACGGCGAAATTAACGCCGTGCACCGCGTCCGTTAGCGCTCCCATTGCCGGCAATGTTAGAGCGCATTGCTAGCGCGTGTCATTTTCGGCACGCGCTAGCGATGTGCCGGTCTTTTGTAGCGCGCCTCGGACGCTGCTTGCAGCATCCGCGGCGCGCCAGAGGTCCGTTCCCCGCTCTCGCAGATCGGGGATCTGCGAGAGTGGGGACGTTAACGCGACCCCTGAACGCGGCCCTGAAAAAGACATTGCGTTAGCGCAATCCGCTAGCGCTCGCGCTAAACGGATTGCACTAACGCAATCTGAACCTAGCCTAATAAAGGAACAGATATTTAATCCAACCTCCATATCAATTAAAACAAATCTTTGTCTCATATCCTCCCCTTTGAATAATTTTGACCAATCCATGACTACATGCTTTGAAATGCTTACATGTTAAACAAACGACAAAGCCAACTTGCCTTGGCTTTGAACAGTCTGCTCTAAACAATAAGTACATTTAATGAGAGATGGCAAAGTTCCAAAGTGTTCATTGCTTCTAAACATTAAAGTGAAAGCTGGGACTGCTGTGTATTCATGAAGTATCTAGACTCCAGATGGGCTTTCCGTGTACTGACTAGTTGGCTGATCAACACAAAGTCAAGGCTAAAACAAAGATAACTGAGGCACATATTAATCCAAGCCAAAGTCTTATTTTAAATTAACTTAACAAATGATGGCTTTTAAGGTAATAGCTCTGCTACACATGTAATCAGTTCCAATGCCCTGGATGAGACAAGGTTCTTTTCATGGTTTGCACAGCTTTCAGGCAGACATATAGTAGACCATAAATGCACGGTAGTGTTCTTTTTGCACTGGTTTCACTTATTGTTCATTTCATATTTAGCATCTTTGTCTACAATACAAGCATTGAAAAAAAATCTGCAGAAAAATAAAAACATTTTTTTTGCTATACACATTTTTAGGGCCCGGGCAACACTGCGACTTTTTGCAGCTGCAGTCCCAAGCAATACATTGAGTTGCATACAAGTGGGTGGACTGCAGACGTCACTTAGTTAAAGTCAATCATTAGCACGATAAAGAGAAGAGGTAAAACCAAGGCCTAGAAGGGCATCTGTCCACAAATTTAACCCTCATTAGGGCTCATTCAGATGTCAGTTCCTTTTATGAATGAGAATAATTGATCGATTTTTATGAGTGATTTCGATCAGAGTTGCATTCGAGTTTCATCCGAGTTTGGTCCAATTTTAATCAGTCACTCATGTTTGTAAAAAAAAGTTTCTAAATCTTCTGTATCCTAAGGCTATGTGCACACGTTCAATTTTTCGATGCAATGTCTAAACCATTTGTGCATGTCGTGGCAAGAAAAATGCAGCAACAAAAAATGCACGTTTTTGCTGGGTTTTCGATGCATTTTTGGACAGCAATGAATGTTATACAGATAGATAATAGATAGAGATAGATATAGACAGACCGACAGATATGTAGACATACAGTATGTAGACATATATTTGCATACCCTCACCCCCGACATAGAATAAAATTGCACTCTGTGGAGCTTATTGGACAGCTTTTTGTGATTAAATAAATAAATATATGAAAAAACAATATGAGATCACCCCATTTTTTGTTACTAGCAAAAGTAAATCAGACACATGTGAACTGTTATTGTCCGGCTAGGAAAGCCCATGGTTATTGGGCCCTTCCCATTGTAAAAATACCAGCCCAGAGCTTCCCCAGAAGTGCCACATCACATTTAATCTTCCAATTCTGGCATTTTGACCTAGTGTCTTACCAATTGCCCTGGTATGATGGCAATCAGGGTAATAGGGCTTGGGATTGATGTGAGCTGTGCATTGTCCAAAAACACAGCTGGCATCAGGCCTTGGTTTTAGTAATTGAGTGGTGTCTATCAACAATCCCATGTTGTTTTTTCAGAAATATTATCTTGTCAGAAAAATTTACTTCTTTCTTTCCAAAATGGATCAATCATTAACAAAAAATTCTCAATTCTGAGGTAAAATAAGTATTCAGTGAAGACAGATTTTCTCATTACTGAGATAGGAGATGGTAGCTGCTATTGATTGGATTCTACGTATATGGAAGGAGGGAGGGGCTAGGGACAGAGCTCCTCCCTCCCCTTCTCCCTTTTGTCTAGATGGAATTCTATCAGTAGCAGCTGCCATATATTAACTCAGTAATGGGAAAGTCTGTCTTCACATACTCCAGATTTTACCTCAGAATTGAGAATTTTTGTAATGAATGATCAATTCATACATAGTTACATAGGTTGAAAAAAGACCTAGGTCCATCAAGTTCAACCTTTCTCCACCAATGATATATTTTTGTCACTAAATTATCTATAACCCACAATCTTATATGTACTGAGGAAATGTTCGAGCCCTTTTTTTAAAAACTGTTATAGTGGCTGCCACTACTACCTTTTGTGGTAGGACATTCCACAGTCTGCCAAATGTTTGCCCATTCAGACATCTTATTCAGATTATTTTGTAATTGTCAGGTGTCTGGATTTAAACCCTTGAGCCAATGCTTTCTGATCAGCTCCTTTGTCCGCCGAGCCACAGCAAAAACACCTTTTATCCTGGTGTTTAGTTTCTGTTATCCTTGCTTCAGTCTTTTTCAATTAGTTATTTATCTGTCCCATCAACTTTCAGGTTGGCTTTATATACTTTCCCCTTGCTGGTATTTCCTGCTGATGATGGTCTCAGACAGAGACAGAAAGACAGACAGAGAGAGAAAGACAAGCTAGGGTTTATTTATCTGCTGTTTATGCTCTTTACCCTGCACATATATTTGTTTATTTTTAGAAAGAAGGCTGAATATTCTCTAACAGTACATATTTAATCTTTTATTTTATATTTTGCGATTTTTTTCGCTCATTCTGAGGTCTCTTTCTATTTCAGCACATTTCCTTTCTGTAGGTAAATTGCACTCTGCTCTGCCCTTTGGTTCTTTAGAAGTGTGAAGTGCTCGACAGTCTTACACATATGTCAGAGTTGCCATCAAATAGTCTGTGGAGAGGTCTATCTAAACACCCGCAGGAACCACCAGGAACTACGGAGTAAGGATCTCTAGTCTGTACAGAACCTGGTAGGGAAAGTTGCAGTGTTTAGTATGTTACCTATTTTCCAGAGTGAGTTTCTACAGTATCACAAAAGTAATATTGTACTATTAAAATCAGTTTTTATTATCCTACATAGTTTGGTGTCGTCAGCAAAGACTGACACTTTACTCTCAATCCCATCCACTAGGTCATAAAAAAGAGAGTAAAAAGAATATTCTCTAGTAGAAATGAGAGAATACTTCATTGTTCAGATAACGAACACCAAATTTGCAATATTCGCCGAATAATTCATTGATTATTCACCGAACATAACATTCTTGTCAGTGGGAGCAAAAAACAAACGCATGCACAACACCGTATAAAGGCTCTAAATGCTACCAAAACACATCAAATTAGGGGCAGACACCAGGAAAGTGGCCTCAATTTATCCACAGTACTAATTGTACATGGCAATGCAGCAATTAGCCAGGCATGAGATATCTGGGTCTGGGACAGCATTTACAGCTTTCAATTGAACGTCACAGTAAGATGAAGTGGATGAGGGATCGGTGTAGGCCTCCTGTGCAGGGAGCGCTGATACCACATGCAACAGCTCAACCTGTTTCATACTCAGCCACACTCAGCTAGCACAAATATCTGTTTCGTAGACTACTATTGTCAGAAAAATGTAAGGATAGTAACACGAGTACTTGACTCCAAAGAAGAGGAGGCCTGATGGTTTTGGAGGCCTTCTGCTACAGGCAATCTGCATGAAGGAGACCAAACCAGGAGTCTACACATTTACAAAAATTAGTGGCAGACAAAGTGGCATCTATTGCAATAGAGTAGAACTAGTATAGCAGGGACTCACACCTCTTCCACTACAGCCAACCCAGCAGATGGAAACTGGAATGGGCAAGGTGGTAGAACCACTGTTCTGTATCCCTCTGAAAGCCTGGAAGGGGCATAACTAGGTGGCCTACAAGATCCCTACTCAGACAACTGGCAGCAGGCAAAAATTGTGACCCAGGGAGGTACAAAGAGGTAGCACCAGGTGCTACTCCATGGCTGACCTACAGAAGGAGGCAGCTGATTTCCTACAGCGGGTAAGCTGCTATAGCCCAATGGAGGGATGAAAAATGCAGACAGGCACTGTAGTGACTGTAGAACAATGAGTGCAGATGGGACCGGCTGAGGAACAGAAAAGCACTGGCAGGTGCAGGCTGGACTGGTTATTAGACAGATGGGCCTGGCAGGTGCGATCTGGACCAGCTGATGGACAGAAGATCACAGACAGGCATGAGCAGACAGGTAAGAGCAGATGGGTACAGGGTAGACAAGCAGACAGGTGGACCTGGGGAACAACTAGCAAGCATGCAAGGCAAACTAACAACGTAGCTCAGGCACCTCCATATTGGAGGAGAAACCATATGTCGCCCAGTTAAAGGCTGGGAATACCTTTTTGAGGATGGGTGTGATCAAGGTATGTTTCAATCAGGATGGAAGACACAAGTTGTTAGTGACAGGTTGAAGAGGTGGGTTAGGATTGTGATGAAGACTGTGGTAAAGTTTGGAATGAGGTGGGATGTTATTGTGTCAAGTTCACAGGTGGTGAGGCAAAGTATTCAGCTGAGATGGGAGGAGAGGGAAAGGAAGCTAGTGGATGCAGGAAAGAATTAAAAGAGCTGAGTAATTGCTTATGGTTGTGTGACAGGTATGATATGAGGGATGATAAGTTGGTTTGTTTTGCTGCAGTAAGCAATTTTTACAACTTCTGTTACTGGATGGGTCCTTTCTTTGGCAGCTGTACAATGGTATGCTTTGTAGATAAGGGCCAGAAAGAACATGTGTTCCAATAGATGGTAATCGCTGCATCTAGTGGCCTCTGCTCCTCTTCCTACATCCTAACATCACAAACAAGTACAGTCCTCAGTGGCAGCACCCCAATTATCCTTTTTTCCCCCACATCACAATTCTCCAAGCGCCCTACTGACTGTTGGGAACCTCAGATGGCTGAGTCTGCATATCTCTTCACACATTGTATGCTATGGGCATAGGAAGTGTACTCTAAAGATTTGCAGAGTCAAGAGGAGGAAATCATCTGCACCGATGGCCACATTTGTTCTCACTTTGATCCATCGCCGGACGAAATTTGGTCCAAGCATAAACTAAACCCTTGTCAACAGACTTTAATCCCATTGGTTGAATGTGATCAATTTGTGACAAGACTCAGATACTTGAGGTGCCCATGGACTTTACTGCGCTCTCAAGGCAGGAAGAGGTGGAGGGTGACTCTCAGGATGAGGAGTGGGAGAACATAAAGGATGAAGTTTAGGTAGTAAATCACACTTGGTGTAAACCCAGAGGCATGCAGCTGAGTAGCTCAGCAAAGGAAGAGGATGAGGAAGACATAGATGTTACATAGACAGAGTTACACAACCACGACAACCAATGCATCCTGAGCCCCAACTCTGGCAGCAGACAGCAGGATTCACGGTTCTGCAGATGTCTATCTTGGTTATATTTTCAGAATGGCAAAAATTTAAAAAATCACACTAGCTGTCAACTTTTTTAAAAAAAGACGTAGTAGAGTAAAAAAATGAAATAATTTCAGTACTACATGCGTGAACTGGCACATGCACGATCAACATGCGTTAATCTGGGAATGTCACTGTACTAAAATGCAGACTAGCGGGCATCGCCAACCACCGTCCACCCCATCAACCACATCTTCTGATTCTTCTTCCTCCCTCATCATTGCAAGTGCTTTCATACATGTCTTCATCCAAAGAACCTCCAATTGTTTACCCCCTACATTTGGGGTGACTGACAGCCTGACAGCTGATACAGAATTGAACATGACTGCTATTTTTGACTGATCTTACAAACCAAGCACACCCCATCTTTCTCAATCCACCATAACATCTTTGTCTGCACCTCTCTCACAGTCCAGTAGCTTGTTGTGTTCACCATACTCCACCCTGTGTTAGCAAAGCAGCAAACCCTCATTTGTGCAGTTGAGCTCACGTAAAAGATTCTTTCCTCCTTCACATGGCAAAGATAACAGCTTGAACTTCACCATCTTCAATTTACTAATAATAATAACTAGTGATGAGCGAGTGTACTCGTTGCTCTGGTTTTCCCGAGCATGCTGTATTTGTTATTGCTCGGAGATATAGTTTTCATCGCCTCAGTTGCATGATTTATGGCTTCCAGATATGCTGAATACATGTGAGGAATGCCTGTTTGTTAGGGAATACCCACATATATTCAGTGTATCTAGAAGCCGTAAATAATGCAACTGAGGTGATGAAAACTATATCTTGGAGCAATAACAAATACTTAGAGGTCACCCGAGCGTGCTCGGGAAAACCCAAGCAACGAGTATACTCACTCATCACTAACAATAACCTTTATTTATGTATCACAAACACATTCCGCATAGCTTTATAAGTCAGCAGATCATATTAAACAGTCAAGTTGCTAAGTTTAAGATAATCAAACAGTTAAAGCAAAAATTATTATGACCCTGCTCTTCAGAGCTTATAATTTACAATGAGGTTAAAGTGACACCAATTAGAGGTGTTTATTTACAATGATGGTACAACCATCCTGAGAAAATGGAGGGTAGATGAATTCTGCATGAGCCCATTGGGTACCGTTGAGTTTGATGGCGAATTATGTTCAGATAAGTAGAGAATAAGATACAGTATATATATATATATATATATATATATATATATACTATATGTGTATATATATATATATATATATATATATATATATATATATATATATAGGACATTGATTAGGAACGAGATAGGCCGCCCTAAACAGATGTGTTTTTAGATAGCATCTAAAAATGTCTGAGTTCTGGTTATACTCCTAATTTCATGGGGGACAAAGGGTAAGAGGTGAGTCATCTAGTTAGGAGATTGAACTGAGCTGGACCTAGTTGTTTAAGTGTGGATGAGAGCTGGATGACAAAGAAGATATGATCCAAACAATTTTTAAGGTAGGTTTCTCCCACTGTATTACGTTAGTAACAAAATAATTTTTGGAGGGCCTGTCGATTAGGCCTGTATAACATTGTCTAGATGCTACAAACAATTTTAAACTGAGACGTCCCCTACTGTGTGATGTTAGTAACAGAATAATTTTTGGGAGCCTGTCGATTAGGCCTGTATAACATTAATTACATGCTCCAATCAATTTCAAAGTGACATGTCCCCTACTGTATAATGGTAGTAACATAAAAAAGTATATTTTTAGTGTAGATGAGGCCTGTATCATCTACAAGATTGTCCGTGGTGTTGGAACACCCTCTTTCCTGCAGTTGCTGCTGGTAAGGTGCAGGTTTGCTGGAGAAATATATCAGACGTGTCATTAGATGAACTGATTAGAAAAAGCGTCATGACGACGGTGAAAATGGGAACATACAACAGGATCAATAACAGTGCAGCTATGGGAGGTATGAAATCCAGGATCCATCCTACATTGATTACTCATTTACCCAACACTAATTACCAGAGAGCGTTTGATGCTCGTCAAAAGATAGGTGCAACACATGCGCGTCTCAAGCTAGGCATAAAAGATGGCCATAAGAAACTGGATGCCATATATTTTGTGGGGTGGCAGCATTATGCTATATGTGGGCTGCATTATACTGTATCGAGGACTATGGGGAATACATTATACTATATGAAGAACTATGGGGTGCATTATACTATGGGAAGTGAATTGTACTACATGGAAGACTATGGCATTGCATTATACTATATTGAGCACTATGATGAGTGTATTATACTATATGGAGGACTGAGCAGTGTATTTTAATATATGGAGGACTATGAGGAGTGTATTATACTATATGATGGACTGATGAGTGTATTATACTATACGGAGGACTGAGGAGTGTATTATCCTATATGGAGGACTGAGCAGTGTATTTTAATATA
The DNA here is from genome assembly GCF_051348905.1 of Ranitomeya variabilis. Taxonomy (NCBI): domain Eukaryota; kingdom Metazoa; phylum Chordata; class Amphibia; order Anura; family Dendrobatidae; genus Ranitomeya; species Ranitomeya variabilis. The sequence goes on along the minus strand of NC_135232.1, from coordinate 1,073,982,738 downwards.
TGGAGGACTATGAGGAGTGTATTATACTATATTGAGGACTGAGGAGTGTATTATGCTATATGGAGGACTATGGGGAGTGTATAATACTATATGGAGCACTATATGGTGAGTATTATACTATATGGAGGACTGAGCAGTGTATTCTAAAAAATGGAGGACTATGAGGAGTGTATTATACTATATGGAGGACTGAGAAATGTATTATTCTATACAGAGGACGGAGGAGCGTATTTTCCTATATGGAGGACTGAGCAGTGTATTTTAATATATGGATGACTGAGAAGTGTATCATACTATATTGAGGACTGAAGAGTGTATTATAATATATGGAGGACTATGGGGAGTGTATAATACTATATGGAGCACTATATGGCAAGTATTATACTATATGGAGGACTGAGCAGTGTATTTTAATATATGGAGGACTATAGGGAGTGTGTTATACTGTGTGGAGGACTATGGGGAGTGTATTATACTATATGAAGGATTATGGGGAGTGTATTATATTATATGGAGGACTACGGGGCACATTATATTATATGGAGGACTATGGGGTGTGCATTTTACAATATGGAGGACTGTGGTGCACATTATACTATGTGGAGGACTATGGGGTGTATTATGCTAAACAAGCAAAATGCTGCATATTCATCGAGTGATTGTATTGTTTATGCAGGAACAGAAATCATTGTTCTCAGCAGCACATTGCCGGTGAAAACTGTAGATGTGCTGGTGATAACATGATACTGTATGGGGACAGATTGATCTAATAGTGGTTGTTCTGTTCCCATCATTCTTTCTCAGTTGGTGTAAAGAGGCCAGGAAACAAGTGTCGAACGACTTCAATATTGTCGATCACACTCGTTTAGCGGCTTGAACTCAGCGCATGTAAATACAACAGAAATGCTTCTGTGTGATGTGCAATATGTTAGCGTTTGGGGCCCCAGCCCCATTTTAAACTTTTGCCTAGGGCACCACTTTGCTTAAAACCGGCCCTGCATATAACAGAAGTTTTTGCCACAAATATTAAGAAAATAATTCAACTTTATTTAGAAAAAAACATTAAAAAACAAATAAAAAATGAGGAAAGCAAGTATAGTAACAACACCTGCAGGACATGTTATCACTCCTAGATACAGTATATTCATTTTTTATATAAAATATTTTCATATATATTAAAGTGACCATAGATTAAAGCAGCAATAGATAAATAACCACTCCTTCAAAGTTACATGTATCTCCACATATTAGTATTTAGCCCATGTATAGCCCAATGCACAAAAAGTCTATAGCAAGCCCAATGCTCGTACATATAATTCATGTCAAGTGTATATGACAGAAAATATTTATTTAATCTGGCCCAAAAACCTAGAATGTTAAGGTGCTTGTGCAATGCCAAGGTGTGCGGTGCTAATGTAGAGAGTCGAAAATACTGGACAAACCATGGAGATGAAACACAATTTAACAAGTGAGGAAGGATAAAGTCATAGCCTGCAGGTGAAGTCCGGTCCCCGATGTGTGTTTCGCTTTTAATCTTCTTCCTAGGGTGGTCTGTATTGTAGGAGTAAGTGTACGTAGGTCTATATATAGTGCTCTCCTTTCATTGGTGGCAGCGGTCTGAGGGCGGCATATGTGAGTATGGTTTAATTTAGATTCATGAAAAGAGTCTCTGTCATTCTTTCAATTAAATGACTTAATTCTGCATGTGTGTTTATTTACAATTTAACTATAGTATTAGTAAAGGATAAGGGTTTTAATGACACCTCTATTACTATCCTGTTGGCACGATGTCACCAACTTGCCACTGCCACAGGGCAAGTGAGACGAGCTGGGCAAAGCTCCAGAATTGGCATATCTAATAGATGCACCATTTTTAGTAAGCTGCAAGCTGCTATTTTTAGGCTGTGGAGATCAAAATCCATTTCCACTTACCATCCTAAGAATACCAGCCCCCAGCTGTTAACTTTAGATTGGCTGGTTGTCAAATATGGGGTGGACCCCACACTGTTTTTTTTTTTAAATTACTTATTTGAATAATTTAAAAAAACAGCATGGGGACCTCACTATTCTTGATAACCACCCTTGTTAATGATGGCAGCTGAGTGTTGCACCCTGCCGCTGTCAGTTTTGCATGGCTGGTTAGTAAAAATACAGGGTAACTCACATCAAAAAACATTATTTATTAATAGTGCAATTGATGGATCAAATGATTCTACTTTTCCTGTTGTCTGTCTGTAATTTGAGCTGTTTTGGCAGCTTTTTGGAACCCTGAAGGTGTTGTCTATGTATTTGGTTTTGCCTCCCATTGAAATGAATGATGTTTGGCTATGTTTGGCAAACTGTTTGGCAAACATTTTCGGCGAAAATATATGGAAGATCGGCAAACATAGCTGAACCGAACCTTAAAAGGTTTGCTTTTCTCTAATTATGAGAATTTGGCAAGTTTCTGCTCCAAACAAATTATTTTAAGTTAGCTTGTGCTCAAATATTCAAAATTTGGTTCCAGTGATGTATAAATTCACTGATGATGGTTCCGGCGATTTATTCATGCCACTGCCCCATTAAGCAAAGTTTGTGGCCCTTGAGATTGGTTCACTATTTCAATGTGGACCTTCAACAAAAAATGTTTTACACCACTGTTTGAAAGTGTCATCAAAGTATTCCTAAGTAGTGTTTAGCATTCCGATACCGCAAGTATCGGGTATCGGCCGATATTTGCTGTATCGGAATTCCGATACCGAGATCCGATAATTTTGTGATATCGGGAATCGGTATCGGGATCGATATTAATGTGTAAAATAAAGAATAAAAATAAAAAATATTGATATACTCACCTCTCCGACGCAGCCTGGACCTTACCGATGTAACCGCCAGCCTCCGTTCATAAGAATGAGCGCTTGAAAGTCCTTAGATGACGTCGCGGCCTGTGATTGGTCACGGAGCGGTCACGTGACCGCAACGCGACCAATCACAGGCCGTGACGTCATCTAAGGACTTTCAAGCGCTCATTCTTATGAACGGAGGCTGGCGGTTACAACCAGGGCGCGTCAGAGGGTGAGTATATCAATATTTTTTATTTGTATTCTTTATTTTACACATTAATATGGATCCCAGGGCCTGAAGGGGAGTTTCCTCTCCTTCAGACCCTGGGAACCATCAGGATACCTTCCGATACTTGGTGTCCCATTGACTTGTATTGGTATCGGGTATCGGTATCGGCGATATCCGATACTTTTCGGGTATCGGCCGATACTATCCGATACCGATACTTTCAAGTATCGGACGGTATCGCTCAACACTATTCCTAAGCATCATCAAAACTGCTATAAAACAAATCCTGCAAAATGGTAGACGAAACTGTAGTTTCCACCATCATTTCAAAATAATGGACTTCCAATTTTATTAGTTTTTTTATATTTATTATTTTGTTTACAATATTTTCTACTCAATTTTATAAAGTTATTTAAGCTATAAGGAAATGTGTTAATTAGGTTTGAAAATATAGATTGTTTTATAGACTCTGGTAACCCGTAAAATTCTTGAATCGTAATGAGATTGCTAAAACCGTCCTTGCAGGTAGAGCTTATTGTAGATAGGCAGACTTATTATACACTTTTTCACATTCCTTAGGGGCTGAGGTTGAGCTGCTGTTGGCCTGCATTTCTATGGAAGAAAAGTAAGAAAAATAGAGATTGCTGCTGTTTGCTAAAATAGAATGTAAAAAAGAGCAGTCTCTCAAATTTAAGCCCAATGGTGTAAATATAGAGGAGTTATAGACTTGTGGTATTTTATATGAGAATTTTACAACTACTTTACCAACAAAATACATAGGACAATGGTTTGTTCAATTCTACATAAAATTAACAGATATGGATCAACATTCTTTCAGTCTAGTCACCCATCATTAGCTCCAAATATCTTAAGGTACCGTCACACTCAGCGATGCTGCAGCGATATAGACGATGATCCGACCTAAACTAGATCGCTGGAGCGTCACTGTTTAGGTCGCTGTAGAGACGTCAAACACAGCAGCTCCAGAACGATGCAGGAGCGATCCAGTGACGTAACGGCGGCTCACTTCTCATTCTCGCTGGTTGTTAGCTCCATGTCAAACAGCTGGAGTGTACCAATCCAACACACATCTAGGGGCATTGCAGCGTTGCCAGATAGGCGTGTTTCTCCACAGGGAGACACCCAGGATGTGACGTCCCGGCGTTCCGGAATATAAACTGCGACTCTACAGCGATTCAGTCTTTCCATATATTTGGAGAGCTGCGTCTTCACGTTCTGCCATTCCAGCGTCCTGTCCGGAACGACCCTCCGCCAGCTACGATCCTCTTCTTCCGGGAGCGTCCTGTCCGGAACGCCATACTCAGTATACTGCAGGCGTCTTCATCGGTTCTTTTCTTGCTCATCAACGGTATGAAATATCTTTGAGTTGTTGTTTGTTTCTTCTGTGTATAGTTATGGCAATTCAACAATGCTTATCTATGTACTTGGTAAAATGATGTATAAAACATCTCTGACAGCCATCTTGTGCATCTGGCAAGCGGATGCACAAGATGGAGGCACTTTAGGATGCAGTTAGCAAACTCTTTTGCGCTGGCTGCCATTTTGTGCCCACACTATATGGAAAGATAAACCAACTCTTTTGTGTCTGCCTCGACTTGGCTGGCCCTGGCCTGCTCCGCTAGTTAATTAAATCAGCACACAACATAACGGTAATATAACACATTTATGTTTAAGAAGTATAAAATAACATGAACAAAAAATTCAAAACCTCCCACAGCGGTGGGCCAACAGATGTCGCAGGGTGCGTCCCTGTTGCTTTATCTGCTGTGACAGCTCTGTCGCGGCCTCCAGCAGGCGCGCTAAAGTCTTCTCCAGGCACTTCTGCCTGGACAGCAGCTCTTTTACGGTGGGGGTTTCTGTGGATAGAAGAGGTCGGAGAACGGACGGTGATTACGCTGCAAATACGGCATGTGTGAACATACCCTGAGATTTACTACACACTCAATTTGGTCCTGTCACAGAGGGCGAGAACGTTTTTATTTCTCGCTGTCAAATGTGACATCCCACCGATAACCCCTCCCACTGTCTGTATTCTTATGGAGAAGGGATGCCGGTTGCTCATCCCCGGAAGAGCTGCTGACCTCCCAACCCCTTGCTTGTGCCGCACCGACTAAGGAAGCAAATACATATCTGGTGAACAATTGAACCCCCTGTGGGGAACCTCTCGCAGTTTTGGTCACTTACCAATTGATCCACTGCTCGCCTCTGGGGAGAACACCGCAGACCCGGGGTAAGAAGGCGAGTGGCGGAGGGGAGGGGTTGAGGATGGTGGAGGGGTGCTACTGCACCTGGTCCTAACTGCATCTGTAATGTATACAATATTTCAGCTCCCCTCTAATGCCCCGTATGCAGTAATAAAATCGCAATGAATGATGGTTAACATACGTGACGGCCCGGGCTGTGGGCTGCCGCTGGTGGCAGATGAAGGGCCCTCTGTGCCATTGCTGGCAGGTGACGACCCCTGTTGCCGGCGCCGTCTCTCTACACAAAAATTAAAGAACCGCAATGTTTAGACACCAAAAGTACAGGGCTCCAGACTAAAAAAAAATACCTAGGCACCATTGGCGGCAAAAGTTAGGAGCCAAATGAAATTTTGAGTCACCAAATGTACGTACATATATAGAAAACAGAGATCACTCTTCCCAGTGATGCTATACTCTGCATTGTCTGGGGGCTCTGGTGTTCAATGCTCTGCGTGGCCTGGGACTCATAGTATTGCATCACTAGGAAGCCGTCCCGGCAGTGCATGTCTCCTGATTCCCCCCTCCTGGCAGCGGGCGCAGGGTTGCCAACCTCCTCCTAAATGATTTCTGGACAATCTAGCTAAAAATTGCGGACATCCCAAAATTTTATATGTTTGTGGAGATTCTGGAATCCCTGACGTGACCATTTTTCACGGACACCCCATTTTCCTCTCAGACAATACGGACATGAGGAAAAAGTGGCATGTTTTTCCGGGAACTCCAAGACAAGTTGGCAACCACGAGCGTGAGTCTCCCGATTCCCCCCTCCCGGCAGCGTGCGTCTCCCGATTCTCCCATACTGGTACTTGCCACGCCTTATCTCCGCCCGCAACTCTGCCAGATGCTGTGGGGTCTTGTGCCGAAGGTCAGCCCACTTCTTGCGCAGCTGCAGCACACTGCGGCAGACGGCGCAGCACCTCCTGCTTGTGGAGGTTCCTGTGGGCTGGTGCAGTCTCCAGGCCCTCGTAATCCCAGGCATACATTTTGCTAACAAAAAATTTCAGCTCTGTCTGCCCCAGAGGAGCAGAACGCTGTCTCGCCGCCATTTTACCTGAATGGCACAGCCCAACCACGCCCAGAGGTGGTCCTAGACTCAGGCGTGATGCCGCGTGATCCGCATCGCTATAGCGTCTCCATTTATGCACAGCGTCGCGGTTGTGGTGCCGGTATACACAGCATCGCGGTTGTGGCGCCGCTCCAGAAATCACTCTTTGGCGTTCCCGGTTTCAAGCCACAGCGCTCATCGTCCTGGTTTCAGCGTTTCAGCAGCTTGTACAGTGATTTTAGGGTGCGTTCACACATTGCAACTCAGCTGCATACTGTATGTCTGTATCTGTGCAGCGTATATGCTGCATAAATTGACATGCTGCTTATGAAAAATACGCACCTGCGTAAAAATACACAGCGTATTTTTGTATGCAGTGTGTGAACTACTGTTATTAGCAAACAAAGGTTGTCTATGGGGAACGGCAGTTGCGTCAATGCTGCTTATTAGCCCTGCGTATTTAACGGACGTAAAATATGCGGCAAATACGCGATGTGTGAACGCTACCTTACAGTATTGGATGTCTTGTGTCAGTTTAGCAAATCATAAGTACTAATTCTTTTTTTTGCTTTTTCAGGTTGCCATGTCTATTACAAATGTACCTGTGATTGTAGTGGCTGCGTTGTTGGTTGAAGCTACCGCCAGCAGGAGGCTCTTGCGCGGAACACTCATACTAAGCGACAGCGCCGCATGTGGACCAGACAGTGGCTGCAGAAGAGGAATCAATTGTCCCATATGGGCCTAATAAGGGAACTGCAGGAGAACAACCCGCATGATTTCAGGAACTACCTGCGAATGTCAGAGGATTCCTTTAATGTGTTACTTGCTGCTGTGGAACCTTTTATCAGGCGGCAAAATACCAGGATGCGAGCTGCCCTGTGGATGAGAGACTTGCTGTCACGCCGCGGTTCCTGGCAACTGGCAGGTCTATGCAAGACTTGCATTACTGCGCAGCTATTTCCCGATCCCTTCTCAGCGTCATCATCCCAGAGACATGTAATGCAATCGTCTCAGCTTTACACCACACTTACATGCCTTTCCCGGAGGCCCAGGATAATTGGAAACAGATTTCCCATGGATTTCAGCAGCAATGGCAGTTCCCTCATTGCGGTGGGGCCTTGGATGGGAAAAATGTCCGCATCACCCAACCACCACACTCCGGCTCATTTTTCTACAATTACAAGGGTTATTTCAGCGTTATTCTGATGGCCGTCGTTAATGCAAACTATGAATTTATAAGTGTGGATGTAGGGATCAATGGGAGAGTATCTGATGGCGGAGTTTTTGAGCACACCGATTTTGGGGACCGCTTGAAAGAACACAAACTGGCCTTGCCGCCAAACAGCGACACTACTGAAAACATGAACTTTGTGTTTGTCGGAGATGAGGCGTTCCCACTGCATCCCAACCTTCTGAAGCCCTTCTCCCAGAAAACTCTGACACCGGAGTGATACATTTTTAATTACAGACTTTCCAGAGCTCAACGCATTGTGGACAATGCTTTTGGTATTATGGCAAACCAATTTCGGGTTTTCCACACTCCACTCAACATGAAACTCTATTGACTCTGTGGTGCTTGCCTGTTGCGTCCTGCACAACTTTCTACGCCGCCGTGATGCCACTGCATACAGCCCTCCACAATATGTTGACTCTGTTGACCCTGCAAACGGAGATGTAACCCAGGGCGAATGGCGTCTCGACAAGCACAGGGTTTTAGGCTTGGAAAGTCTTGGATCCGGAAGGAACTCTGATGATGCGACGATTTGCAGGGAGAAGTACTGTGACTTTTTCAATGGGCCAGGGGCTGTCCCATGGCAGCATCTCCAGCAGTAGCGGAACTGTTGCCATTTCCTTGTTCCATATGTTATGGAATACATTTTTTTGGGTTGATGTGCTCTCGTGTACCATGTTTTTGATTACTCATGCAATTCCTTTTTCTGTCTCAATGTCTACATAAATATATCTATCAATGAACATGTAAACAATAAAGCTAAAGAAAAGAGACCATGTGAAGCTAATAATGTTTATTGACATATTAAACCAGCAACAAGTGATAGTAACGAGATACGTATACACACTGGGCCGGCAACTCGCAGTGGTTAACCACGGCCGTACATACGGGAGGAGCTGACATCGGCAGAAGAAAGGACGCATATTCGTTTCTTCTGTCAATGTCAGCTCCTCCCGTATGTACGGCCGTGGTAAACCACAGCGAGTTGCCGGCCGTGTGCATACGGACAAAAATTCATAGAAAATTGTGGCCCACAAAACTAACGGTAAACGAAGGCCCCCCAAAAAAACGGCACTGTGAACGCATGAAGTGCTTAGGAAAAAGAAGTCTCTATCGTTTTCAGTCCAAGAACACTACAGATGTTGATAGAAGGTGTCCATCTCACTGTATTGGTGTGTGGGCGTAGAAGGTCCTTGCGAAAAGTCACCAAAAGAAGGGGTTGCAGGTGGTGGCCGGAACTGGAAATGATGTGGGGCCGGTCTGCGGAGAGGAGTGCTGTGCATGGGCTCTTGCTGGTGCCCCCAAGAAAACTGGCCACTGGGCTGACAGTCGCTGCTGGTCAACGTTGTTGTCTCAGTCAGTTTGCCTGCTGCTGCCGCATTCAAAACCTCGAACATCACTCTCTCCGCATGCATTCGCTGGGTAATGTCCAATCTATTTAAGAATTCCGCAACGAAGGATGGGAATCTGGTGAGCTGGGTTGAGGCATGCTGGCTCATTATGTTGCTGGCCAGTGCAAGGAGATAGATAGGTGTGCCTGCAGTCGCCTTTCTTTTGTGAGATGGCCGCTGTGGACGTGTCTGCTCCTCGACACATGAGCTTATGGAGGACTGAGGGGTGTCGTCATCGTTGCCTTCCGGTGTTTCGAGATGTTCAGGAGGCACCTGCGAGTACAGGAAAAAAAAAAATGTCAATAACATACAAACACATCAGCCCTAGAGTGCCCCCACCTCCCCAACACTTCTATGCCCGTCCGTGGGAAGCTATGAGGAACAGTCATCTATGTAGCAAACCACAGGGGTTACAGAGCCGGGCTGAACTACTTTTGCCGGCTATACTGTACGAATCAGCGGAAGACACAAAATTAAATTTTATTTTTGAATTTTGAAATAAGACAGCATTTAAAGCTAGTGAAGGACTGTTTGGACTATACTTATCTGAATAGGAAGTGGCAACTGTTATTATCTGGTGGATTAAACATGAAAAACGGGAATTATTATTATTGGAAACCGTGCATTATCATAAACATTCAAGACACAGGGACAGCATTTAAAGGTAGGGAAGGACTGTTTGGACTATACTTATCTGAACAGGAAGTGGCAACTGTTATTATCTGGTGGATTAAACATGAAAAACGGGAATTATTATTATTGGAAACCGTGCAGTATCATAAACATGCAAGACACAGGGACAGCATTTAAAGGTAGGGAAGGACTGTTTGGACTATACTTATCTGAACAGGAAGTGGCAACTGTTATTATCTGGTGGATTAAACATGAAAAATGGGAATTATTATTATTGGAAACCGTGCAGTATCATAAACATGCAAGACACAGGGACAGCATTTAAAGGTAGGGAAGGACTGTTTGGACTATACTTATCTGAACAAGAAGTGGCAACTGTTGTTATCTGGTGGATTAAACATGAAAAACGGGAATTATTATTGGAAACCATGCAGTATCATAAACACACAAGACACAGGGCTTGCTACAAGCAGAGAAGCTAGGGGGTACTTACATGCTCATCAGGAGACTCAGGCAGGATCTCTTCTGCTGATGGTGCACAAAGGCTTGTCATGGTCTTGGGCGGGTGAGGGATTTCCTGGTCCCGAGTGAACGCCAGAAGGTCATAGTACCACAACTTGGGCACATACACGTCATCGTTTCCGGCCCCAGACTTCAAGGACTTTTCCACCTTGTTGAGTTATTTTTTGTAGACTGTGCAGAGAGCCTGGATCTTCTTCCGCACAATGTTTTCATCCACCGTCTCAGTGGGATGATGCTGCTTGTAGAGGGCCACCAGTTTCTCGTATGCAGCTTTCTTCTTGCAGCGGTTGCTTTAATCCGCAGACTTGATCTTCCACAAGCAGGGCAGGGAGCGGTACATGTCGATCAGTTCCCGAACAAACTCCTGGTCATTGGCAGACATCTGAAAGAAAGAAATAGTAAAGTTACAGCAAGCAAGAAAGCGAACGCTCAAAATGGCTGCCAGCCAGCACAAAAGCTTATTTGTTTACCTTTCCATAAAGCAAACACTCAAAATGGCTGCCAGCCAGCACAAAAGCATTTTTGTTTACCATTCCATAAAGCGAACACTCAAAATGTCTGCCAGCCAATGCAAAAATGTTTTTGTGTACCTTTCCATAAAGCAAACGCTCAAAATGGCTGCCAGCCAGCGCAAAAACGTTTTTGTGTACCTTTCCATAAAGCAAACGCTCAAAATGGCTGCCAGCCAGCGCAAAAGCATTTTTGTTTACCTTTCCATAAAGCGAACACTCAAAATGTCTGCCAGCCAGCGCAAAAACGTTTTTGTGTACCTATCCATAAAGCAAATGCTCAAAATGGCTGCCAGCCAGCGCAAAAACATTTTTGTTTACCTTTCCATAAAGTGAACGCTCAAAATGGCTGCCAGCCAGCGCAAAAGCATATTTGTTTACCTTTCCATAAAGCTAACACTCAAAATGGCTGCCAGCCAGCGCAAAAGTGTTTTTGTTAACCTTTCCATAAAGTGAACACTCAAAATGGCTGCCAGCAAGCGCAAAAACGTTTTTGTTTACCTTTCCATTAAGCGAACACTGAAAATGGCTGCCAGCCAGCGCAAAAACGTTTTTGTTAACCTTTTCCATAAAGTGAAAGCTCAAAATGGCTGCCAGCCAGCGCAAAAGCGTATTAGTTTACTAACTTTGCAAGCTCTAACAGATCTCTGCAGAGATGTAGTATACATCACTCTACAATACACATAAATTAGCATTGCTGCAAGGCAGATGAAACAAACAGCACAAAGATATTACTAACCGTTGATAAGCTGAAATAGATAGAGGATGAAGACATCGGGAGTATGCAGAGTTCCGGACAGGACGCTCCCGTGAGGCTCGTAGGTGGCGGAGGGACTTTCCGGACAGGACGCACAACTGATCGCAAAGGAAAGACTGAGTAGAGTCGCGGTTTATATTCCAGAACGCAGCTACAGATGATCCCGCTGTGGTCTATCAGCTGGCGGAGGGTCGTTCCGGACAGGACGCTGGAAAGGCAGAACGTGAAGACACAGCTCGCAAAAAATATGGAAAGACTGAATCGCTGTAGAGTCGCGGTTTATATTCCGGGACGCCGGGACGTCATATCCTGGACGTCACATCCTGGGTGTCTCCCTGTGGAGAAACACGCCTATCTGGACGCTGCGACGCCCCCTATGCTTGTTGCTGGCGTCATTGCTTTTGATGTGACACATGACAATACACGCCGACCTGGCGACAAAATAAAGTTCTGGACTTCTAGCTCCGACCAGCGATGGCACGTCATCGAAGGTCCTTCACGGGCTCATTCTTAGGAACGGAGGCTCCCGGTTACAGCGGTAAGGTCCAGGGGCCGCTGGAGAGGTGAGTATATGGATATATATGGATATCGGATATCGCCGATACCGATACCTGATACCAATCAGAAGCCGCGACGTCATCGAAGGCCCTTCATGCGCTCATTCTTAGGTACGGAGGCTCCCGGTTACAGCGGTAAGATCCAGGGGCCACCGGAGAGGTGAGTATATCCATATTTTTTATTTTAATTCTTTATTTTACACATGAATATGGTTCCGATACCGATTCCCGATACCACAAAAGTATCGGAACTCGGTATTGGAATTCCGATACCGCAAGTATCGGCCGATACCCGATACTTGCGGTATCGGAATGCTCAAAACTATTCACAACCTTTTGATAAATAGATAGCATATAAGTTGTAACATATACAGCATGTAATTAATTTGCAGAGACCAAGATGCCGACATAAAATGTATATAAATCTTTTACTAAATTAGTATCTCTAGTTAATCGCATGAACATCCTGGTCTATGCAAAGCAATGCAAATCACCATATGTGTCCCCTCTTGGAGCATAACACTATCATAGAGTCACAAAACTTAAAGGAAGCTACTTTATGTTAAACTAGGCAAGGTAACATAGTGCTAATGGAAAATCACACATTTTTTTTTACCCGGATCCTGGCAGCGTGCAAAGCTGTAAACAGGTCCTGTGCCATTGCCCCAATACGCACATTTTGCCCAGCTTCTTCGGGGGGCACGTCTGGGCAGACGGTGTCAGGAGTTTAAATGTGAGCCTGAACCAATGATCGCAGAGCTTTCATGTCGTGTGGCCACACACCCCTGGGTTTTTATCGGCGCATGCGCTGGCCATGCAGCGCTCCAAGTAAAAGGACATAGAGGTGCGGTCATACCGGAATACTCACAATCCACCCCACCAGTCAGGTGGTTGGAGATGTGTGACACCAGCATTCAAGACCGTGCTTAGTATGTCATGAGCGTGCCCGTGTCCGCGAATGCGCACAAGCCCCAGGATGGTGGAAATGGTCACAGACATGCAAGAAACTGTTAAAAAGGAAAGTGTAATCTTGGGATTAAGAGCATAGTGGGGTGCATGTGATTAGGAAATGAATAATCATAAATTAGCAAAAGACTGCTGCAAAGAAAAGTGCACTAACCTGATATGGTATTAAAAAGGACTACGTGATTATGTATATGTAGGGAATGTGAAATGCTTGGTGTTCCATCTTCTCCCCAACCTCTTTAAGTGTACATAGTGAATGTTATTAATGTGTTCGTACACGTGGTACTGCTACTAATGATGAGCGAGTGTTCTCGTTGCTCGGGTTTTCCCGAGCACGCTCGGGTGACCTCTGAGTGTTTATTATTGCTCGGAGATATAGTTTTCATCGCCTCAGTTGCATGATTTACAGCTACCAGATACGCTGAATACATGTGAGGAATGCCTGTTTGTTAGGGAATTCCCACATGTATTCAGCTTATCTGGAAGCCGTAAATCATGCAACTGAGGTGATGAAAACTATATATCCGAGCAATAACAAATACTCGGAGGTCACCCGAGTGTGCTCGGGAAAACCCGAGCAATCAGTATACTCACTCATCACTAACTGCTGCACATAAAGTTTGTCACCACCATGTACAAGAGCATTGTTATACCTTCCGTATATTGCTCTGTATATTTTTGTAATGCCATTGTTTGCTATGCACCTGCACATATAGTTTATAGAGAAAGTTTGTCCCCGGGCCCAGTATAGTGATAGGGGTGTAGTGTCCATAGTTGGCCATTAGAGGGGGGCACTGTAGGATATAGTTAGAGTAGGAGGGGCATAGTGGCTTAAGAATAGTTAGGCTTCCTGGTTTTAGTCAGTCAGGGCCTGGGTGCCTGTGCAGCTCACTGGGCTGCCTAGCCAGGAGTCGGTGTGCTCCATAGCATTACAGGAGAGGGGCACAGCATAGAACAACTTGCACAGGAAGGTTCATCTAGGATGAAAAAGTGCAGCAGTGCTGCGGACGCAGCTGAAGGAATCTGTCCCCATAGAGATAGAAGTTAGTTCAGCCGGGCAGCACAAGCAAGATATGGCAGGTCTTTGCCTGGGCGGCAGTTCTTAGAACCGGGGTGAAGTGGTGTAGGAATCCCCCATGTGAGGCAAGAATTATGGATGGAATGGATTCTGCAGGACCGGAAGACTCGGTCTGACCCTGGGCTCAGCATAGTGAAGAAAAGGAAAGAAAAGGGACAGAAAAGAACAAATCAATTATGATACTTGAAGTGTCTATATTTGAACAAGCTGTGCTGAGTAAAAGAGTTAACATTGAAGCTGAGCCGGAGTGTGTCTCCCTTATTTCGGAACCGTCTGTGAGGAATACATCTCCGTGCCGGGCAAGTCCAGATGGCGCAGAGAATGAACACAGAGGTAACGCAGCAGAGAGGTATGATCTTATGCAGGAGGGGGTCCAGGGAGTGATACAGGGATTGCTGTCGGCCATGGCTACCTCCCTGGTTCCCCCCTCCTACATATATGTATTGGAAAATAAATGGATTACATGCAGATATCCTCTTATGGAGTGGAACATCCATTATACCCACTGAAGTGACTTAAATTAAATAAAAATGCTAATATGACTATGTGCAAAAGTGCACAGAAGTTGCAACTATAATTATCCCATGACACATACATATCCTTTTTGGGGGCAACTGCTTTAAGTCTCCAGACCACAAGTCCAGATAGATTTTGCAGGGGCACATTTGACAAGTATTTTTTTGTGTTATTTCTCAAAAATGATGGACACTTGAGATCCACTATCCAACAACACAGTGTAAGGCTGGCGATTGATAAAGGCTGGGATATGTGTTGCTTGTCATCCGAGACCCTTAGGAAATAATCCTGAGTAAAATTAGATGGAGCTGTAAAGAAGACCTTTGATTTTGTTGGGGGGAACAGAATGGAACTGTACTGACTCCCTTTCCTGTTTCCCATCTTCCTTTTCATAGGAGGGGTGGGTTTCAGAGATTTCTTTGGGCACTGGGGAGCAATATGATAGGCACTTACACAGACAAAAAACTACTTTGATTTTGCATCTTCCACCCAACTCTTGTCATCACTCGACAATTTCAAAAGCTGTTGTTGGGTCTTGAAAGCTAACTCAACAATTTGCTTTAGCCACTCCACCTCCATAGCCTATGCACTTAGAAGTTTTGGAAATTGTTCCTGTTGCTTCACAATAATCTTGAGAATTTCTCACTCTCCTTGGCTTTGCTTGGGATATACAATGACAGCAGCCACTCAATTCCTCACTTGTTCTCTGGCTGCCAGGATGTCTTTCTCTTGTTGCCCATGCTTAATCAGCTGATGGAAGGAATGGGGGATGTGCTCTTTATTATAGCACCTCAGATGTTAAGCAATGGGATTGTGAGTCAGGGCTTCTCATATCACTTGATCCAGATGACACTGGTCAACTTCACCGGGCCTTAGTCTGCCATTGGATACTATTCTATGTACCAGCTTATGCATTCAATAGAGGTAATCTGACATCATCTCACTAGTGATGAGTGAACAGCATTGTTGCTCGGTTCTCCCTGAGCATGCTCGGGTGATCTCCGAGTATTTGTTAGTGCTCGGAGATCTAGTTTTTGGCGCCTCAGCTGCATGATTTACAGCTGTTAGACAGGCTGAATACATGTGAGGAATTCTTGTTTGTTAGGGAATTCCCACATGTTTTCAGGTTGTCCAGCAGCCATAAATCATGCAGCTGAGGCGAGGAAAACGAAATCTCCGAGCATTAACAAATACTCAGAGATCACCTGAGCATGCTCTGGAGACCCGAGCCACAATGCTACTCGCTAATCACTACATCTCACCAAAGTCATGGTAACTGGTGCAGAGTTTATAAAGAGGATCTATGGCATTCCCTGGGGATCTAAAATAATCTTCTAGAGCCATCATGTAATCTTTAGAAGTTGTTTCCGGCTGACTGCTTCAAGAAGCCTTCACAACTTCCATAGCAGGACCTTTCATACTCTCCACAATGCTCTGTTTCTTCACAGCATCATTGCACTTCCATTCTTCTAGATACTGCAGAGTAACATTTCTCCATGTGTCATACCATTCTTCACCAGCTGGGATGGGAGTGACACCCAAAAAGGTTCTCAGACGACAGTAGGCCCTTTCAGGCTACAATTTTGCAAACTGGGTGACAAACTTTTCCATGCCACTACCACAACTACAGTAGTGGCTGTTTTCTCAACCTTGTCCCAAGCTGGGAAGGAAGGTAGAAAATGATTAGATCTTATAGGCTGTGTGCTGGATTCTGGATATGATGCCTCTGTCGCAGGCCTCTCAGGCCAAGTGATCTTCCTTTGCTACCCATGTTTTAATGGCACAGTTATGACTTATGGAAAATACTCTTTTTCCAGGGTTCTTTCAGTAGAGATACTGATGATTGGCTCCCTCCATCCTCCTTCTGTTAACCACTCCGAGATTAACAACTTAATGCAGTCTGTTCATGTTTGGTAGCATCTCTTCATCAGAGGCAACAGTGAGTTCAACATGCATACTGCAAAACAGCCTTCCGCTGTTTTGCTCCTCTTCTCACACCACATGGACACTCGTGCTTCAGTTAAAATTTACATAAAAGCGGTACCTGTATTGATCTATCTCAATGCCTCCAACATAACACCCTTTAAGCTGCCTCTGTGGGCAAGATGTCAGGAACCCACATGGTCTCTAGTGCTGTTAGCTCCAACTTTCTTCTCCAGCTGGCTCAGCCAATCCATCCTGTCATCTACTGCTAAGTCTCCTCTTCCAGGTTGCCAAGGCAATGCAGCTAAAGAAGGATTAAAAGGGAATCTGTTAACAGGTTTTTGCAACCTCCTCTTAGAGCAGATTGATGTAGGCAAAAAGAAGCTGAATCCAACGATGTACCACTTATACTGGATGCAGCCATTCTGACATAATCAGCGCTGTTATATTCAGCTATGCAGCAGAGCCGAGAAAGCTTCCCTTGCCCACAGCTGGATCACCATGTACAAAGTCTGCAGAAAGTGAGGTGCTTAGTTGCTGGACTAGTCCGACAATGTTAATCTCTAACTTATAAATCCTTCACAGTTAGGCACTATGATAAGTGACACATCCTTGAACTCTGTGTCTCATCCTCTATCTCATGCTTTCTGCAGATTACATAGCAAAAACCTGCTGACAGACTCTCTTTAATGTCACTTACTGAGAAACACTGTCTGCTCCTATCTGCCTCAGTTCTGTAAACCACCCTTCCTCTACAGGGGTTACAATAATATTCATTTTAATGCTTATTTTTGAGCATTCTAAAACTATATGACTTTTCTAAAGTTTATAAGCAGTACATCATATTGCTCCTGTTATTAACCCTTTGTATTATGGTTAACAGCTTCCCCGAAATAAATATGTTGCCCCATAGTCCCGAACACAGTACAATGATCCCACTGCCAGCACATACAGTATGATGGTCCCATAGCTCCCAATGCAGTGTATACTGCAAATACTGTCTTGTCACACATGTCACCCTCTCCTGCTTATACTGTCACCTCACACATTCCTAGCCCACATGCCTATACTATCTTCTCACACATTCCCAGTTCCCTTGGCAATACTGTCTTATCACAAATTCCACTCTCCCTGCTACACTGTCAACTCTTGCCAAATGTACATTGCCACCGAATATGTCCTCTGTGTTACAGGAGTTACAGGAGTAGTGTGATCAGCTCACCTGATAACTCTGCCGTTGCCCCGATCATGAAGTGCCGGCACAATAAACGCTGGGTGTTGGCTGTCAGATTGAGAATGGTCGAATCTCACTCTGTGGGGAGACAAACTGCAGTAGCCTGGTATACACCTTGGACAACAGCATCAGGCAGCCCTGCAGTATCTCCTATCCGACTGTAGCCAGGACAAATGTCCCTCCTGTTCCGCCTGTTCCCCCTAAATATGCCACTATGCTATATACTGTACATATATATGCTACACATAAGGAAGCAATGTCAATGCAGTTTGCTGTCATCCAACATTTTTCTGAACTCCAGAATATAATAAACTACATAAGTAAAAAAATAAAAACTATCCTTATGAGTCTCCTCACCGCTCACCTCTGTGGCCCTTCCGCTACTCACCACCATCCAAACCATCCTCGAAACATCTTTGAACCCTCGCCACTCATGCTGGGTTCCCTCTGTGTAACTATGTGGAAGGTCATGGTGTCTTGACGTCACATCATACAACAGAACCCCGCCAAGCCTCAAAGTTTGAAATCCCAGCTCAACGGGGGATGTGCAGAATTCCAGAAAGTGCCATGAGGAATCAGATGATGCGGCGAGGGCCATTCGGGTAGTAATCAATAGCAGAGAGACAGAAAAAAAGTGAGTATTTACATTTTGGCTATTGCAAATTTATTTAAAAATCAAGTAGATTTCAATTTGAATTGAATGCATTCACTCATCTCTAGTTACAAGCATGTATGTCCAGTCTGTGAGTATTCAGCTTTGTCGACCACGTTTGTCATCAAATAAAGAATAGAAAAGAGAATATGGAGAGTAATTTTAAATCATATCTATTTTTTTTGTTAAAGTCCTTTTTTTTTGCAGACTGTGAATCACTTTTGCAAACACTGATCAATGCCAAAATCTTTTCTACCCTTGATTCTTCAAGTTGAGAGCGCCCAAAATGAACCTGACAGCAGAAAAGTAAATGAGAAACTAAGACTGATGGTAAACTAGATAAATGAAATGAAGGAAAGTGATCAAAACAAACCTGCACATATGTATGTCCAGAGATCTCACATAGACGTGTCTCGCTTTGCTTAGATCCATATAACAAGAAAATCTGGAGCCATCTTGCTCCAGATGGTACCGCTTTCCATAAATAGAAGTAGGTAGAAGAAAAATCTGAAGATTGTCATGTTTCCAGTTTTCATTCTTTTGTTTTGTGGAGTAGCATTATAGCATTTGTCGGATTCTGCATTATTTATTACATAATTTGAGTTTTAGTTATTAGGTTTCACATTGTTTACATAAGACAGCAGATAACTTTGCTATAATATTCTGAAAAAGTCCCCAAAACAAATTCAGCTCTGCTCTATCTATATATTGCAGTGAATAGATAGATAGATAGATAGATAGATAGATAGATAGATCGATAGATAGATAGATAGATAGATAGATAGATAGATAGATAGATAGATAGATAGATAGATAGATAGATAATAAAAATTGAAAGCCATCACTAGCAAGCAGTAGGTGAAAAGTAGCTGCCAAACCTTCCAGGCATAGACCAATCCTCAATATATTATAAAAATTATGAAGACAGCACTCCTTTTTTAGAAAAAGTATGGTGATTTAATAGCTCACATTGGCTTCTGTTTCGGCTCAAGGCTTAAGACAGGTTCACACCTGAAACATCGCAGAAGCCCATTTGGGCTAATAAACCATAAACCACCATATGTTTTCTAAAAAAAGGAGTGCTGTATTCATCATTTTTATAAAATATATATATATATATATATATATATATATATATATATACATATATATTTATATATATAATCCTTAAATGGAATAAGTTTGGAACCACCAGAAGACTTCCTTGACCTGGCCGTCCAGCCAAACTGGGCAATCGTAGAAGAGCCTTTGGTGAGAGAGATAAAGAAGAACCCCAAGATTACTGTGGCTGAGCTCTAGAGATGCAGTAGGTAGATGGGAGAAAGTTCCACAAAGTCAACTATCACTGCAGCCCTCCACCAGTCGGGCCTTTATGGCAGAGTGGCTCGACGGAAGCCTCTCCTGAGTGCAAGACATAGGAAAGGCCATATAGAGTTTGCTAAAAAAAAACATGAAGGACTCACAGACTATGTGAAATAAGATTTTCTGGTCTGATGAGATAAAGATAGACCTCTTTGATGATAACTCTAAGCGGTATGTGTGGAGAAAACCAGGCACTGCTCATAACCTGCCCAATACAATCCCAACAGTGAAACATGGTGATGGCAGCATCATGCTATGGGGGTGTTTTTCAGCTGCCGAGACAGGATGACTGGTTGTCATTGAAGGAAGCATGAATGCGGCCAAGTACAAAGAAATTCTTGAGGAAAACCTATTTTGGAATGCTCTGGACCTCAGACTTGGCCAAAGGTTCACCTTCCAACAAGACAATGACCCTAAGCACACAGCTAAAATAACAAATGAGTGGCTTCAGAACAACTCTGTGACCATTCTTGACTGGCCCAGCCAGAGCCCGGACCTAAACCCAATTGAGCATCTCTGGAGAGACCTGAAAATGGCTGTCCACCAATGTTCACCATCCAACCTGACAGAACTGGAGAGGATCTGCAAAGAAGAATGTCAGAGGATCCCCAAATCAAGGTGTGAAAAACTTGTTGCATCATTCCCTAGAAGACACATGGCTGTACTAGCTCAAAAGGTGCTTCTCCTCAATACTGAGCAAAGAGTCTGAATACTTATGACCATGTGATAGTTCAGTTTTTCTTTTTTAATAAATTTGCAAAAAAATTTCTGTTCTTTTTCAGTCTAGATGGGGTGCAGAGTGTGCATTAATGAGACAAAAATGAACTGTTTTGAATTTACCAAATGGCTGCAATGAAACAAACAGTGAAAAATTTAAAGGGCTATGAATACTTTCCGTACCCACTATATATCTATTGGACAGTTGAAAATGTTGAGGAATGAACAGTTTATATCTATTCGATGTCATCCCAACTGTTTTCCTATCTTTGCCAATCTATTTTTCCCCGTCTTCCCACAGCCACAACTATTACTTCTCCATTAAAATAAATGTATCAGGGTTTTTTTGCAAAATAAGTTGTACTTTTGAATGACACCATCAACTTTATCATGTCATGTACAGTAAAGCTGGAAAAAGCAGTTAGAACAGTACGCTCCTCAGGCTGCATTTTGAAGATGCCACTGTGGCAGATTACCAACGTTTTTTAAAAGATCAACTGCTGTGAGTAGAGCAGTTGTGGCTGTTGGAGGTAGATGATAGCTGAATAACTCAGCCATCACCTTCTGGGAAATGTATGGGCTCAATTCATGAGCCTCCATGAAAGTCAAGTTTCAGGGTGCCAAACTAAGCAATAACACGGAATTCCTGGTGAAGAACGTTTTGGGGGTCAGTGCCCGAAAAGTAGGTGTTTGGTACAGACACCGAACTTAATTGTTCAGGTTCGCCCATCTCTACTGTTTAATATTGTTAAACCTGGTGAATGTGAACAATTTACAGTTTGCTTTGCACAAATTGTCTGGTATTGCTGTTGCTATTTTGCATATTGCTGAAGATTGCATCAGCACTAGAAGAATCACATAAGTTTGAGAACGGCCGGCAGTAATGACTTGCTGCTATCACAGCATGTAGCATAACAGTACCAATCACGAAAGATTATCCAAGCTTATATAAAACAAATAGCAAAAGGGCAGCTGCCATTTTGTGGTGAATCTGGATAATGATTGCACGTCAAGGCTCTCAGCCTAGCTATAGAAGAGAGAAAGCCATACAACACTGAAGAAAAAGTAGAGATAGTGTTTAAGAGCAGAGCAGTTTAGAACGATTAACATCTGTTCACTGTTAGTCATGTATGTGGAAGAAATTGTTACTGCTGTGTTTGTAATAAGGTTTTTCGGGGGCTGGATATAGTCCTAAGGGATCTTATGTTGATATAAATGTCTTTTCAGACTTTCATTACTTTACATTCATAGTGAACTCAGATCAATTTAGATTCAAAGCTGGAAATCTCATATTTCAAAAGATTTGTTTATCGCTACTCAACTTTTAATGGCACAAAAGGTGTAAAAGTAAGTTGATTTGATATGTTTCCAAGAGAAAGAACTGTATCATCCAATCTATAATCCAAAAAGAACATTGCTCAAACCATCATATTGCCTTTCTAAATTTGTCTTTCTCGCATAATGCTATATGATGTCATCTCTTCACAAGGCAACTGACCGATATGTACCATCCAATCATGGTGTAAAATAAAATTTGTAACCTTAGCCTACCTTTTTCCACTACGTAAAAACCCAACTCTCATGCTTTGATGACCATTATAAAAACTTTTAGTGATAAATAAAGGTTAACTCCTTAACCCCCGGAGGTATTTTCATTTTTGCATTTTCGTTTTTTGCTCCCCTTCTTCCCAAAGCCATTCCTTTTTTTACTTTTCCGACAATATGGCTATGTGAAGGCATGTTTTTTGAGGGATGAGTTGTATTTTTGAACAACACCATTGGCTTTAACATATCATGTACTGGAAATTGGGATCAAAATTCCAAGTGCCGTGAAATTGCAAAAAAAGTGCAATCCCACAGTTGTTTTTTGTTTTGCTGCTTTTTTACTACTATCACTAAATGCTAAAACTGACCTGCCATTATGGTTCTTCAGATCATTTTGAGTTCATAGACACCAAATAAGCCTAGGATCTTTTTTATCTAAGTGGTAAAAAAAAAAGTAACATAGTTACATAGTTATTAAGGTTGAAGAAAGACTTTAAGTCCATCTAGTTCAACCCATAGCCTAACCTAACATGCCCTAACATGTTGATCCAGAGGAAGGCAAAAAAATCCCATGTGGCAAAGAGTAAGCTCCACATTGGGGAAAAAAATTCTTTCCCGACTCCACATACGGCAATCAGACTAGTTCCCTGGATCAACGCCCTATCAAGGAATCTACTGTATACACTCTGTAACATTATACTTTTCCAGAAAGGCACCCAGTCCCCTCTTAAATTTAAGTAATGAATCACTCATTACAACATCATACGGCAGAGAGTTCCATAGTCTCACTGCTCTTACAGTAAAGAATCCGTGTCTTATTATACTTAAACCTTCTTTCCTCCAGACGTAGAGGATGCCCCCTTGTCCCTGTCTCAGGTCTATGATTAAAAAGATCATCAGAAAGGTCTTTGTACTGTCCCCTCATATATTTATACATTAAAATAAGAACACCCCTTAGCCTTCGTTTTTCCAAACTAAATAGCCCCAAGTGTAATAACCTATCTTGGTATTGCAGACCTCCCAGTCCTCTAATAACCTTGGTCGCTCTTCTCTGCACCCGCTCCAGTTCAGCTATGTCTTTCTTATACACCGGAGACCAGAACTGTGCACAGTATTCTAAGTGTGGTCGAACTAGTGATTTGTATAGAGGTAAAATTATGATCTCCTCATCAGCGTCTATGCCTCTTTTAATGCATCCCATTATTTTATTTGCCTTTGTAGCAGCTGCCTGACACTGGCCACTGAATATGAGTCTGTCATCCACCCATACACCCAGGTCTTTTTCACTGACGGTTTTGCCCTGAGTTTTAGAATTAAGCACATAGTTATACATCTTATTACTTCTACCCAAGTGCATGACCTTACATTTATCCCCATTAAAGCTCATTTGCCATTTATCAGCCCAAGCTTCTAGTTTACATAAATCATCCTGTAATATAAAATTGTCCTCCCCTGTATTGATTACCCTGCAGAGTTTAGTGTCATCAGCAAATATTGAAATTCTGCTCTGTATACCCCCTACAAGGTCAATAACAAATATGTCAAAAAAAGAGGGCCAAATACTGACTCCTGTTTTACCCCACTGCTAACAGCGACCAAGTCCGAGTGTGCTCCATTAATAACCACCCTTTGTTTCCTATCCCTGAGCCAGCTCTTAACCCACTTACACATATTTTCTCCATCCCCATTATTCTCATTTTATGTATCAACCTTTTGTGTGGCACCGAATCAAAAGCTTTTGAAAAGTCCATATAAACTGCGTCCACTGGGTTCCCATGGTCCAGTCCGGAACTTACCTCTTCATAGAAATTGATCAGATTAGTCTGACAGGAACCCATGTTGATATTTACAAACTTTGTTAAAAAAAAAGCCATTTTCCGATACCCTTAGTGTCTCCATTTTTTGTGATATTGAGTTGATTGAAGGCTCATTTTTGGCGTGCTGAGCTGTCGTTTTTAATGATACATTGTTGGTGTAGATACGATCTTTTGATCACCCATTATTGCATCTTAATGCAAAGTCACGGCAACCAAAAAAAAATGTAATTCTGGTGTTTATCCTTTTTTTTTGATAGATCGGGAGATTCTGAATACGGAGATACCAAATATGTGTATGCTTGATTTTTTTTATTGTTTTATTTTGAATGAGGCGAAAGGGGGGTGATTTAAACTTTTACATTTTTTATATTTTTAAAACCTTTTTTTTACTCTTGGCATGCTTCAATAGTCTCCATGGGAGACTAGACGCTGCCATAAACTGATCGGCTCTGCTACATACAGGTGATGATCAGATCACCTGTATATAGCAGAATTACTCACTTGCTATGAGTGACAGCAATAGAGGTCTGCATGAGACCTCTGGTTGTCGTGCCAACCCATCGGTGACCGGTGATCATGTGACGGGGTCATCGATGGGCAGATTTCCGGCACGATTGCCGGAAGGGCATGATAAATGCCGCTGTCAGCATTTGACAGCAGCATTTAGCGGGTTAATAGGCGCAGGTGGATCACGATTCCAGGCACATGTCAGCTGCTCAAAACAGCTGGCATGTGCCGGGAAAGATGTCGCTCACCGCCGGAGCCCACATCAAGCGAAGGGTGTCCGACATCGGCGTACTATTACGCCGATGTCAGAAAGGGGTTAAAATGGACATTCTGGCAGGTTTTTGGCTACACAGGCTCATATACAGAAGAATGCAATGCAAAGTGAGTTCTAACAAAACTATCACAGCCAACATGAAATTTTAAATTAATTTTCTTTTTTTATGGGATCTTTTATGGGATCCAAGCAAACACACTAGCCATTAGTGTTGAGCATTCCGATACCGCAAGTATCGGGTATCGGCCGATATTTGCTGTATCGGAATTCCGATACCGAGATCCGATACTTTTGTGGTATCGGGTATCGGTATCGAAACAACATTAATGTGTAAAATAAAGAATTAAAATAAAAAATATTGCTATACTCACCTCTCCGACGCAGCCTGCACCTTACCGAGGGAACCGGCAGCGTTGTTTGCTTAAAATTCGCGCTTTAACTTCCTTACTTGAAGTCCCGGCTTGTGATTGGTCGCGCGCCGCCCATGTGACCGCGACGCGACCAATCACAGCAAGCCGTGACGTAATTTTAGGTCCTTCAGGATTTTAAAATTACGTTCCGGCGTTGTGATTGGTTGCGTCGCGGTCACATGGGCGACGCGACCAATCACAAGCCGTGACGTCACGGGAGGCAGGAGACGCGCGCATTTTAAAATGCGCGCGTCTCCTGCCTCCCGTGACGTCACGGCTTGTGATTGGTCGCGTCGCCCATGTGACCGCGACGCAACCAATCACAACGCCGGAACGTAATTTTAAAATCCTGAAGGACCTAAAATTACGTCACGGCTTGCTGTGATTGGTCGCGTCGCGGTCACATGGGCGACGCGCGACCAATCACAAGCCGGGACTTCAAGTAAGGAAGTTAAAGCGCGAATTTTAAGCAAACAACGCTGCCGGTTCCCTCTCTGAAGTCCAGGCTGCGTCGGAGAGGTGAGTATAGCAATATTTTTAATTTTAATTCTTTATTTTACACATTAATATGGTTCTCAGGGCCTGAAGGAGAGTTTCCTCTCCTTCAGACCCTGGGAACCATCAGGAATACCGTCCGATACATGAGTCCCATTGACTTGTATTGGTATCGGGTATCGGTATCGGATTAGATCCGATACTTTGCCGGTATCGGCCGATACTTTCCGATACCGATACTTTCAAGTATCGGACGGTATCGCTCAACACTACTAGCCATCATGCCCCAAACACATCAATGATCTTAGGAAGCCCAGGACCTTGTCACCCACCAGATGTGCTTCCTTTGAAAACTTCAGTTGACACTAACCCCTACATATCAAGAACATCCAATAAAACCTTCCATTTTGGAGATGGTATCGCCTAATCATCTATTCATCACAATTGCATCCTTTCAGTGTTGTATAGATCGTTACACTTGCACATTTTTTACTTCCAATTCATCATCATTAAATATTGACTGTTCACTTGTGCCCAAAACAACCGACTCTTTGAAAGGTGGCAGTATTACAAGATCAATGTTATTCACAGTATACTAACTTTATACCATTTTCCTTCCTGATATTTCCAGTGTAAATAACAATACACAATGTCACAATTTTTTACAAAATGAATCTATACCATACTCAGACATGACATATTACTGTACTATACAATGCTCTCACGCAACACTATATATTTTTCTATTTTCTTCAATCAAACCTGTCACCAGATATCACAATGCAAACTGCAGATATTACTACATAGATTTCTTATTCCTGATAAAGATGATTTATTTACCTTATAAATCCA
Source organism: Ranitomeya variabilis (assembly GCF_051348905.1). Lineage (NCBI taxonomy): Eukaryota > Metazoa > Chordata > Amphibia > Anura > Dendrobatidae > Ranitomeya > Ranitomeya variabilis. Next base: position 1,073,956,430 of record NC_135232.1, on the reverse strand, counting down.
TGTCTGAAGGGCTGAAAAATCACTTCTGAAAGTTCAAAATGTAGCTAATAGTGATGAGCGAATATACTCGTTACTTGAGATTTCTCGAGCATGCTTTTTAGTGCTCGGAGATTTAGTTTTTCTTGCCGCAGCTGAATGATTTACACCTGTTAGCCAGCCTGAGTACATGTGGGGGTTGCCTGGTTGCTAGGGAATCCCCACATGTACTTATGCTGGCTAACAGATGTAAATCATTCAGCTGCGGCAAGAAAAACTAAATCTCCGAGCACTAAAAAATACTCGGAGGACACCCGAGCATGCTCGAGAACTCTCGAGTAACGAATATATTCGCTCATCACTAGTAGATAACATTTCAGGAGAACTTGCAGCAGAATGTCGGCGTCTTGCCCCTCCACTCTCCATAGTCTTATAAGCAGCAACATCCATCTCCTATCTCAGTAATGGGAAAGTTTGAGCTCACTTAAAAACAGATTTAACCTATGAACTGCAAGTGAAAGATCAGTCCAGGAGTTAAAAGAAGAAAATGTATCTGACAATATAATTTATAAAGTTTGTTATCTTACCTTTAACTTTAACCCCATAAACTGTCAGTTTATGGAAAAATAATAATAATAAAATGATTGTTATTATATAACTCAGTCTCTTCCCTAGAAATCCAATTGACAGCTCCTCAATGTCCCTTCTGCAGCTGAGATCTCACATTGCTCAGTGCAAGCTGTAGCTGTCAGTCAGACTGGGTGGGTGGAGGATGAATACACTTGGACTTTTGAGCTATTTATTCTATAGCTAAACTCATACAATGCTCATTCTAATACAGGGTAGGCCATTTATATAGATACACCTATATAAAATGGGAATGGTTGGTGATATCAACTTCCTGTTTGTGGCACATTAGTCTATGGGAGGGGGAAAACTTTTCAATATGGTTGGTGACCATGGCGGCCATTTTGAAGTTGGCCATTTTGGAGCAAACTTTATTTTTTTCAATGGAAAGAGGTTCATGTGACACATCAAACTTATTGAGAATTTCACATAAAAAACATTGGTGTGCTTGGTTTTAACATAACTTTATTCTTTCATGAGTTATTTACAAGTTTATGACCACTGACTGTGTTCAAAGTGCTGCCCATTGTGTTGGATTGTCAATGCAACCCATTTCTCCCACTCTTGACAAACTGATAGCAACACCGCAGAAGAAATGCTAGCACAGGCTTCCAGCATCCATTGTTTCAGATGCTGCACATCTCATATCTTCACAGCATAGACAATTGCCTTCAGATGACAACAAAGATAAAAGTCTAAGGGGGTCAGATCGGGAGAACATGGTGGCCATTCAACTGGCCCATGATGACCAATCCACTTTCCAGGAAACACAAAAATTGGAACACAAAAATTGATTGCATGATGTGGTATCTGGGGTACAGATATAGTGGGGCCAGTCTTCATCAATGGAAACCTCAATGCCACTGGATATTTGAAATTGATACACGATGATGTGTTGCCCTCTTTATGCACTGAAGATGGCACGTTCCCTGAGTTTTTCCAGCAAAATGGTGCACCACCACATTATGGGTGTCAGGTCCGAGCATTCCTACATGAACAGTTTCCTGGAAGGTGGATTGGTCATCATGGGCAAGTTGAATGGCCACCAAGGTCTCCTGATCTGACCCCCTTAGACTTTTATCTTTGGGGTCATCTGAAGGTAATTGTCTATGCTGTGAAGATATGAGATGTGCAGCATCTGAAATAACAGATACTGGAAGCTTGTGCTAGCATTTCTTTTGCAGTGTTGCTATCAGTGTGTCATGAATGGAAGAAGAGGGTTGCATTTACAATCCAACACAATGAGCAGCACTTTGAACACATTTTATAAGTGGTCATAAACTTGTAAATAACTCATGAAAGAATAAAGTTACGTTAAAACCAAGAACGCCATTGTTTTTCTTGTGAAAATCTAAACAAGTTTAATGTGTCACATGACCCTCTTCTCACTGAAAAAAATAAAGTTAGATAAAAAATGGCCGACATCAAAATGGATACCATGGTCACCACCCACCTTGAAAAGTTTTCCCCCTCCCATATACTAATGTGCCACAAACAGGAAGTTGATATCATTGACCATTCACATTTTATTTAGGTGTATTCATGTAAATGGCCCACCCTGTATTATGACTACACCGGCATTCTAAGTAAGTAAACTAGCCTCATCAGGAATAAGAGATCAATTTAATAAAATTGAATAGTATTGCACTGTGAAATCTGGTGATAGATCCAAATAAAATATATTATTTCGTAGGTGCACAACTCCTGTCCAATATTACTAAGTTAGCACCAAGAAAATCTATGTGTAATTATTTTGTAAAAGTTCTATGTTTTACAGTTAATAATTGTTCCTATATACATACTGTACCTACACGATGCCCAACAGTTGAGACATTACTTATAGAGACCAATAATGATTGCTATTTGGAATTTCCTTTTCGAATTGAAGAATACTTGACAAGTAAAGAAAAGCTCCCGCTAGATTCTACATCTCTAGGATGTGTTTTCCCTCTCATTTAGAAAGTAGTTTGTGTGCTACATGTATCTGATATGAGAGCAGTGTGTGAGTGCAACATTTGTTTTATTTGTGAGGGGTGAGTGTATTTGACATGTGTCTCATATGTGAGCAATGTAGGTGTGCTTCATGTGTCTGACTTGTGAGTGGCCTAAAGTTAACTGTTTACCGACATCGGGCGTATAAGTACGCCGATGTCAGACTCCCTCCCTTTGATGTGAGCTCTGGGGGTGAGCCCACATCTTTCTGGGCACATGTCAGCTGTTTTATACATGTGCCCGCAAAAGCCACGGGTGGAATCGCAATCATTAAATTGAGCTTCTGGCTATCGGGCCGGAAATACGCACACCAGTGACCCCCGTCACTTGATCGTGGGTCACCGATGTGTTGGCATGACAACCTGAGATCTCCTGGAGACCTCTATGGTTGTCAGTGCTGGCTTGCTATGAGTGCCACCCAGTGGTCGGCCCTCATAGCAAGTAAGTAAATCTGCTATATAGAGGCGATCTGAACATCGCCACTATGTAGCAGAGTCGATCAGGTTGCAGCAGCTTCTAGTCTTCTATTGAGACTATTGTAGCATGCCAAAAGTTAAAAAAGTTAAAAGTTAAAAAATAAAAAAATATAAAATTCAAATCACCCCCCTTTTGTCCCATTCAAAATAAAACAATAAAAATAAAATCAAACATACACATATTTGGTATCACTGTGTTCAGAATCGCCCGATCTATCAATAAAAAAGGATTAACCTAATCATTAAATGGCGTAGCAAGAAAAAAAAGTGAAAAAAATGCCAAAATTACAGTTTTTAGGTTGCCGTGACATTGCATTAAAATGCAATAACGGGCAATAAAATAATCACATCTGCACCAAAATGGTATCATTAAAAACGTCAGATCGGCATGCAAAAAATAAGCCCTCACCCAACCCAATATCTCGTAAAATGGAGACGCTACGGGTATTGGAAAAAGGCGCAATTTTTATTTTTTTTAACAAAGTTTGACATTTTTTTTCACCACTTAGTTAAAAAAGAACCTAGACATGTTTGCTGTCTCTGAACTCAGAATGAACTGGAGAATCATAGCGACAGGTCAGTTTTAGCATTTAGTGAACCTTTTTTTGCAATTTCACAGCACTTGGAATTTGTTTCCTGTTTTCTAGTACACAGCAGGGTAAAACCAATGGTGTTTTTCAAAATTACAACTCGTCCCGGAAAGAAACAAGCCCTCACATGGCCATATTGACAAAAAATAAAAAAGTTATGGCTCTGGGAAGAAGGGGAGCGAAAAACGAAAACACAAGACAGAAAAAAGCTCCGGGGTCAAGGCGTTAAATAAGAAGCCCTCGCACACTGTTAACCGTCTTGATACTGTAATCATTATTGACAGCGGCATTTATGGGATAAAAGACTATTGCCTTTACCAATACTGATCGCATCTGATGCAGCAAGTTGACAGCTATAATGTACATCTGACAGCTACAGGATTGTCACCCGATGGTGGATGCTAATCTCTTATATAGCAGTAAAAAGATGTATTTGTGGTCATCACCAGGGATAAGAAGCAGACCACTGCTTGAGTTATATAAATGCTACATTAGCAGTGATGAACTTCCCACTGTGAGGAGACGTTGAGTAATATGTCTCTGTAATGAGAACTTACTGTTGTGAGTTGTTTTGTAATTCATAGCAAAGAGTTGACTGCGCTCTAGACTGACACAAATCTGGAAAACAAGTTGTGCATGGTATCATCTATACCACGTAACATAACACTCCTCAACAAAGAGAAGTGGTTCCAGCCATCAGAGGGTGAGTTAATGAAATGTTTGACCAGATATAGCAGGATCAGTTTCACATTGATCATTTTGTACAGCCCTGAATGATGGTTTAAATATCCAAATAGCCCTTGGAAGGAAACAGGTTCCCCATTTCTGCCTTAGGACAACCCTATACAAAGCAGAGCCATTAAACAGATGTCCATGAGAGTTTGTTCCCATGGGGCAACACACCTCAGACTTTCTGCACCAATTTTCCGAATGTAAAATCCACTCTGTACTACAATAGCAGCTTTATGAATGAGATTTTTAGAAAAATTCCCACAACATAAATTAACCAATTCTGTGGATTTGAAGTCCGCATTATGTCAGTGTGTGCTGCAGATATCGGTGCGCATTTCACCCTTACAGCCTTGGTTACTGTTCTTTATACCAAAAAATAAGGAGAATATAAATACCCAATATAAATATTTTTTCTAGATCAAGAGCTTTCAAGTAGACAAAATAATACTTGAAATGAAATATAGATATAGACACCAAGCAAGGACAGATACAGTATTTTAAAAACAATTTTGACAAGACATAGTAAAAAAAGAAAAGAAAAACATATAATAAAAACCAAGGGGGGCAGGTCAGCATACACAACATCACCAGTAATTGTCAAATGCAAATGCAATGAATTTTAATCCTATGGTGTGAGACACTATGCTGCTGTAGCAGTCTCCGGTGCTGCCGAGGCTCTGCCGACATTTTGTGAAAGACCAGAGCCCCGGCAGTCCCATAATTTCCTGTGCAGTGGACTTCGGCAAAATGGCCACTGGGGGAGCAGTGCATGGGCAGATAGAGATCTCGGCACTGAAATCTCATCTCCCGAGATCTCGGTGCCGAGATCTCCATCTGCTCATGCGCTGCCCCGCTCAGTGGCCATTTTTCATGAGTCTACCGCACAGGAAACATGGGACTGCAGGGGTGGGCCCCAGCAGCACCAGAGACCGCTGCAGCAGCATCGGGCTGCGCCGGCTGTGTACCCGCAGCATCGGAGACACCAGCAGAGCACCGGGCAGCAGCGCTGGACACCTGCAGTAGCATCGTCGGACACCCCCGCAGTGCCGCCAGGCACTGGAGACACACGTAGAGCACTGTGTAGCAGCGCCGGACACCCGCAGCACTGCCGGACACTCCTTCATCCCAGCCTGTGGCCTGCAGCAACGGTACCGGTAAGGTATATTCGCATTATAAGACGCACCCCCATTTCCCCAAATATTTGGGTGAAAAAAGTGCGTCTTATGATTAAAAAAATAAGGTATATGTTTTTCTTTTCTTTTTTTACTATGTCTTGTCAAATTGTTTTAATATATCTGTCCTTGTTTGGTGTCTATATATAATAAAATGAAATGTAGTATATTAAATGATCTTTTGTTATTATTATTATTTTTTCAAGTAGTTGTTTTTTGGTTACTGTTCTTGTCTGAAAGTTGCTTAAATCTATAAAAAAAAGTCTATTTCATATTAGCTTTGCAACAAACAAAATACATATGTGTTACTGTGAAAACACGTTAAAATTGTATTCCAATTTGCAAGTTGTGATTCATGCAAAACATAATTTTCACCTTAAGTTAAAGCATTTTTCCCAAGTTTAATTAAAAAACAATTACATTATGCGATTAGCATTTGTACAGTCTATTTCACTTCTACACGAAAGGTTATTACATACTGAATCACAATAGCCCTAGTCTTATTCTCTGCTACGACCCCAGTGGTCTATATAGAAGCCTATGGGGAATAAGATCTCCTTTTGCAGACACCAAACCCACTGCAATTGATATTATTTAATATTTGAACAAGTCACAATAAAATCTGCTTTTTTCTCCTGCCAGGCGGGGTTGCCATGGTAAATCACTATGGCTCGCATTGAAAGTTTTGTTTTTAAATAATGAAAAATCATTTGAACTCCTCATATATTAATCAAAGCTCTAAAAATACAATTTTTCCAAACAGAGAGAAAGGTGAACAGAATGTGATGCATCGCATCTTTGTATGTTTTGTGACAGCGGGGCGTTGTTATGTACAAACAGAGCAAGAACTGACCTCATTTTCCTAACGCCATGCTAAATTGAAAAGCTAAAGAGAAGATATTACCCCTAAGGAGCGCCAATAGGTGGCACAAACTAGACAAAAATGTCTCTAAAGCCCAAATCAATAAGATTATATTTGAAAATAGAGAAATTCATTCCTGACACTGAGAAGATGCAACATAGCCTGAAATATTATCTCAAGCATCTGTGCATTATCAAGGGTTATGTAGACATTGATCTGATTTTGCAAAAATGTTTATTGGTGTGATTAGAAGTATTTCCATTTCTGAATATGTTCTATGATATATAAAGTGACTCTACAGTAAACGGTCGGTCAATGTGAAGAACAATGGATGTAATATCTATCAATGTTGTGTGGAGCTATTCAAGGCAGACAAATACTCTAAGTGCGTGAGTCCTAAGGTCATTTTTACACAGAATTTATATCCTGTGGATTTTCGAGCGAGTTCTGCAACAAAATTTACCGTGAAAAACCATGGCAGACACTACTTGAATAAGATTCCTATAAATTCCATTTGGAAATCAGGTCTGCAGTACACATGGTGCAGTTTTTACCACTTGTTTATTTTTTCATGTAAAAAAGTGAAGCACACTGTAAATTATATAGGTATTCTTGCTTTATAAAAAGTCATGTGGCAAGGGTTAATATTGACACTTAAGATCACTACCCCCAATGGATGTATGAAAAGAAACAAGCATGGTTCTATGATTTAGTCCATTAAAATATAAAGATACAGTATATGTAAGTGTATATCTGGCATAACTATATGAATACATGTAAGTGTTTATTTATGTCTATGTGGGTGTCTGTATCTTCTGGCAATTTTCTGTGAAAATATGTGTTTGCAAATGTTTGTGCTTATATGTGAAGAAATATATAAAAGTATAAATAGGATCAGTATAGCTGAATATATACAGTAAGACCAAAAGTTTGGACACACATTTAAAGATTTTTCTGTATTTTCATGCCTATGAAAATTATACATTTACACTGAAGGCATCAAAACTATGAATTAACACATGTGAAATTATATACTTAACAAAAAAGTGTGAAACAACTGAAATTCTGTATTTTATTCTAGGTTCTTCAAAGTAGCCACCTTTTGCTTTGATGACTGCTTTGCAAACTCTTGGCATTCTCTTGATGAGCTTGAAGAGGTAGTCACCGGAAATGGTTTTCACTTCACAGGTGTGCCCTGTCAGGTTTAATAAGTGGGATTTCTTGCCTTATAAATGGGGTTGAGACTATCAGTTGTGTTGTGCAGAAGTCTGGTGGATACACAGCTGATAGTCCTACTGAATAGACTGTTAGAACTTGTATTATGGCAAGAAAAAAGCAGCTAAGTAAAGAAAAACGAGTGGTCATCATTACTTTAAGAAATGAAGGTCAGTCAGTCCCAAAAATTGGGAAAACTTTGAAAGTGTCCCCAAGTGCAGTGGCAAAAACTATCAAGCGCTACAAAGAAACTGGCTCACATGAGGATGGCCCCAGGAAAGGAAGACCAAAAGTCACCTCTGCTTCTGAGGAAAAGTTTATCTGAATCACCAGCCTCAGAAATCGCAGGTTAACAGTAGCTCAGATTAGAGACCAGGTCAATGCCACAGAGTTCTAGCAGCAGACACATCTCTACAACAACTGTTAAGAGGAGACTTTGTGCCTGCATGGTAAAATAGCTGCTAGGAAACCACTGCTAAGGACAGGCAACAAGCAGAAGAGACTTGTTTGGGCTAAAGAACACAAGGAATGGACATTAGACCAGTGGAAATCTGTGCTTTGGTCTGATAAGTCCAAATTTGAGATCTTTGGTTCCAACCACCGTGTCTTTGTTCGATGCAGAAAAGGTGAACTGATGGACTCTACATGTCTGGTTCACACCGTGAAGAATGCAGGAGGTGTGATGTGTGGGGGTGCTTTGCTGGTGACACTGTTGGGGATTTATTCAAAATTGAAGGCATATTGAACCAGCATGGCTACCACAGCATCTTGCAGCAGCATGCTATTCCATCCGGTTTGCATTTAGTTGGACCATCATTTATTTTTCAACAGGACAATGACCCCAAACACACCTCCAGGCTGTGTAAGGGCTATTTGACCAAGAAGGAAAGTGATGGGGTGCTACGCCAGATGACCTGGCCTCCACAGTCACCAGATCTGAACCCAATTGAGATGGTTTGGGGTGAGTTGGACCGCAGAGTGAAGGCAAAAGGGCCAACAAGTGCTAAGCATCTCTTGGAACTCCTTCAAGATTGTTGGAAGACCATTCCTGGTGACTACCTCTTGAAGCTCATGAAGAGAATTCCAAGAGTGTGCAAAGCAGTCAACAAAGCAAAAGGTGGATACTTTGAAGAACCCAGAATATAAGGCATAATTTCAGTTGTTTCACACTTTTTTGTTCAGTATATAATTCCACATGTGTTAATTCATAGTTTTGATGCCTTCAGTGTGAATGTATAATTTTCATAGTCATGAAAATACAGAAAAATCTTTAAATGAGATGGTGTGTCCAAACTTTTGGTCTGTAATATATATATATATATATATATATATATATATATATATATATATATATATATATATATATATATACGTCCTCCTTGTGACCCTCCTTGAGATGGTTCTACTCCTTGATTAGAGTCCAGAATCATTGCTGCTGCCAAGCTTTTTGGAGATGGAAATTTCATTCTCCAGGAGGGCTTGGCACCTGTCCACACTGCCAAAAGTACCAATACCTGGTTTAAAAATAACAATATCACTGTGCTTGATTGGACAGTAAACTCACCTGACCAATTGTAAAGAGGAAGAGAGAGCCACCATATCCAACAATGCAGACAAGCTGAAGGCTGCTATCAAATCAACCTGGGTGTCCATAACACCTCAGCAGTGCCTCAGGCTGATCCCCTCCATGATACGTCACACTGATGCGGAAATTGATCCCAAAGGAGCCCCGACCAAGTATTGAGTGGATTTTCTGAACATACATTTTAGTAGGCCAACATTTTGCATTTTAGAATAATTTTTTTCAAGCTGGTGTTATAAAGTATTCTAATTTACTGAAATAATGACTTTTGGGTTTTCATTGACTGTACGCCATAATCATCAACATTAACAGAAATAAGCACTTGAAATACATCACTCTGTTTGTAATGACTCTATATAATATATGAGTTTCACTTTTTGTATTGAAGAACTGAAATAAATTAACTTTTTGATGATATTCTAGTTTTGTGAGATGCACCTGTATATTGTATATACATAATAATGTATATAGCAAAAAGGAAAGAAAAAAGTTCCAGCACCAGGCGTCTCTTCATAAAATCTTCAGTAATTTATTCTTATGTCAAGAACAAAACGATAATAATGTATATGTTTATACATTGCCTTCTATACTATACAGTGTATACACATATACATACACACACTGTATATATCAACCAGCAGAGATGAACAAAATGGGGAAAGGGTTATTGGTAAAGTGTAAGGCTTCATTCAGATGTCTATGTTGCACATAAGAGTTCTATCCTTAGTTTTCATAGGTACAACATATATAGTCAATGGGATTCTTTATTTTTTATCTGATTTGTGATTTAGTCTTTAGCTGGTAAGAGAAGTTTGTAATTTTTTTTTATCTATTTGCATATGAGTGGTCATAATACAGTAGGCAATCATGGGCCTAAATTCACAGAGCAGGGAGTGCTTCTTCTTTCAAGAATGTAACCCATAAAGTGGACAAACCCTTAGATATTGGTTAGATAATAACTTGACTTCCCTATCTCAGCATAACTGTTTTAATTAATTCAAAGGATTATCAAATAATTGCAAATCAGTTTATTTTGTGTGGTCGCAGCTAGACATAAGAAGATCCGCCAATATTCTAAATCACCAAATTGTGTGTATTTTACAGAGAAATTTGATTTGCAGTGATATTAAATGATGGAATATGAATGTTCCTAGTAATTCTGTAGATTCTTTCCAAACTCAGAGCAAAAGCATTGTTGCATATAAAAAACTAAAAAATAATGCTAACAAAGCCACTCGCCTATTCTTCTATGCCTGCAGCCTGTTGTCTGGTCGTCTACACTTCTTCTTTTCTCATTATCCCATTGAATTAATTACTTTTGACCTCTGCACTCCACGTCCTGGCTTTCAAAATCACTGTGCACCATGATGTCTCTTAGGTGACGCGTGTCGTAAAGTTGTGAGGACACGACATGTGTTGTGATGGCGTGGCACACAAAGATGTCAGAAACCTAGTTGAGCCACAAGCAGCCAGATAGAAGAGGCCAAACAAAATGTGTGTGACAAGGTAAGGTAACAAAGAAAAGGAACATCAGATGACAGTCTGTGGGAAAGTGGGACAGGTGTGCCTTACCTCCTACAGTTTAGCAAAATGCAAAATAGCATCTGCGGCTGACTGCCATTTTGCTGAATTCACTGGAGTAAATTGCAAAATATCATTAATCAGGAGAATACAATTTTTTTTCAAAAGTTTTAGAAGATTTCAACTCATTCACAGCCATTGATGACCTCTTACAAATGTAATCAAAGTCAGAGACAGACAATCATATTCTATTTTACAAGCACAGTTCAATAGGATTTACCATGTTTTCATCAAAATAAAATTTAAATTTTTTTTATAAGTGTGGGTGATAATCCCATGGTAGAAAACCAATAAAGAAGCCATAAAATTATAGAAAAAAAGAGCCACACCATGTTTTTTTCTTTTAAAAAAGTTATTTTATTCCAGTTTCCATTAAAAAAAATAAAAATTTGTGTTCAGCGTGAAGCACAGACTTATGCAATTCTTGCAAGAATAGTGCCTTTATTCAGACTAATTCGAGAATCGTGAGATAACGCTTTTAAAATCAATGCAACCAATAATGTATGAACACGATGTAATGACAACATAAATACACAGAAAACATTAACCCTGGCACTTCCTATTTGAATGACTGTCCTTCCAAGGAAGATGTAAAAGCAGCTAATAGTTTACCTCTGGAGTGTTCCTTTTGATATAAGCACCCTGACCCTATTCTTGTGTTTGTTGGAGCAAGCCGAAGGACATTTTCCAATACAAGTCTATGAGAATGTTCTGGCTCTAATAGACTTGCATTGATACCTTGTGACATAAGACCTGACTTTCGGGCAGTCAGAAGTTACATTCACAAGATGGAGCCACGGGAAATGAGCTGCTCCGATAAAAGGTGAAGACACCTGAAGGTGAGTATAAGACTAAGGACAGGGATCTTAGATTAGAAGCACTACTCTAGTGCTGAAAAAAAAACCTGCTAGAGTGGTGCTATAAAAGATCAAACATTGACAGAGGAGGAAAGAAGAAAAAACCAAAAGGATGCAAAATAAGGAGATGTCCCAGACAGGAGAAGAAAAGAGAAAGAGTAGTCTACATTATATGATAGACCATGTGTTTATATTTAAATCAACTGTATCAATGGAGGAGCAGATTGAAGTCCTAGCTAAGAGATTTAATTTTGTTCAAATGTCAGACTTTGCTCTGTTCAACACTTGAACTGAGTGAATTTATTTGAGTGAAATTAGATTTAACAAAAAAAATTGTATTTTCCAGTACATGGATTTTTTTGCAATTTGCTCCATGCAAATTAATTAAAACGACAGCTAGCTGAGGCCACCACTTTAACTGAACAGTAGAGGGCCAGTCAAATATCTTAAAAAATTATTACTCACCTCACTGCTGAACTGTCCCACCTCCCCTGCAGTCTATACCATGATCCTCACTGCCTCTTCTTTTCCCCTTCTCTTTTCAAGCACATTCTCTTTGCAATCCAGTCATGGTCTGGGCAAGGCCTCAAATGTAATTGTGTGTCATGCCATTGCGTGAACACTTGGAACATCACAATATTACTATACAAGTTGAGCGAGTAATAGCATATTGAACAGTGACATCATTTGGAGCCCTCGCTGACCTAGAAACCAGGGCTTGGTGTGAGGAAGGCCGAAGATATTGTGCGCGAAGGACAAAGGAGAAAAGAAAAGGCACCGAAGACCAGACGGCAAGCTGCAGGTTGAGTATTTATTTCATTTTCTTTTTTAATTTCCCGAAGAGACACACCGGAGCATAATAAGAATCTAACAGAAAATAACTTTGCTATAGATCAAATTTCTCTGTAAAATCTTGATTGTTTGCAGAGTTTGCATCTTAGCAGATCCCCTCACCTCTATTTAACACTATTCTTAATGTTGAGAAGTTTGCCGATATATATATATTTTTTTTTTGCAGAAGACTTTTCTGACCTTTTCCAAAGATGTTAATGTTATGTTAAGACCGTGTCTTTGATTAATGAATATGAAGGGTTAACGTTTTCTGAACAGAATATGGTTCTTTTACTGAATCAGTTAGAGCAGAAGCAGGAGCACACAGCTGTGGGGTTGATTGAGAATCATAATGTGAAGCCTAAAGCTTCTGAATCTATTTCAAACTATGAAAGAGGAGGATCTATGAATTTGAGGAAACATAAAAATCTTCCTGCAGTTTAACATAAACCAATTACAGGTCTGGAAAGCAAATGTAAAAGCAAAAAGAGAATGTGCCATCTTAAGGAGCAGAGCCACTTTTAGAACATGATACATGGAAAAAAAGAGGATCCAATATCTAGAAATATATTTTGAGTCAAATGTTATAAGGTTCTCATTTGATTAATGTTATGTGTAAAATCTAGGGTATCATTAATTTTAGTGAGCTGGTCTGGAATTTAAATAATTTTAAGGGCCTGATTTCCGATTGATATTTATTTAAGATGCTGTCTGAGAGCTGATTATTTTTAGGAACTCATCTGGGAATCATAGAATCATAGAATGGTAGAGTTGGAAGGGACCTCCTGGGTCATTTGGTCCAACCCCCTGCTCAAAGCAGGTTTCGCTAAATCATCCAAGACAGATGTCTGTCCAGCCTCTTTATGAAGACTTCCATTGAAGAACTCACCACCTCTCAAGGCAGCCTGTTCCACTCATTGATCACCCTCGGTGTCAAAAAGATTTTTCTAATATGTAATCTGTGACTAGTGTTGAGCGATACCTTCCGATACTTGAAAGTATCGGTATCGGATAGTATCGGCCGGTACCCGAAAAATATCGGATATCGCCGATGCCGATACCCAATACCAATACAAGTCAATGGGACTCAAGTATCAGAAGGTATCCTGGATGGTTCCCAGGGTCTGAAGGAGAGGAAACTCTCCTTCAGGCCCTGGGATCCATATTAATGTAAAAAAGAAAGAATTAAAATAATAAATATGGATATACTCACCACTCCGGCGGCCCCTGGACCTTACCGCTGTTAACCGGCAGCCTCCGTTCCTAAGAATGAGGAGTTTAGGACCTTTGATGACGTCGCGGCTGATGTCGCGGCTTGTGATTGGTCGCGTGACCGCTCATGTGACCGCTCACATGACCAATCACAAGCCGCGACGTCATCGCAGGTCCTAAACTCCTCATTCTTAGGAACGGAGGCTGCCGGTTAACAGCGGTAAGGTCCAGGGGCCGCCAGACGGGTGAGTATATCCATATTTATTATTTTAATTCTTTATTTTTTACATTAATATGGATTCCAGGGCCTGAAGGAGAGTCTCCTCTCCTCCAGACCCTGGGAACCATACACTGGGAACTTCCGATTCCGATTTCCGATATCACAAAAATATCAGAACTCGGTATCAGAATTCCGATACCGCAAGTATCGGCCGATACCCGATACTTGCGGTATCGGAATGCTCAACACTATCTGTGACTCCTCCCATTCAGTTTCATCCCATTGCTTCTAGTCTTTCCTTGTGCAAATGAGAATAAAGATGATCCTTCTACAATGTGACAGCCCTTGAGATATTTGTACACAGCTATTAAGTCTCCTCTCAGTCTTCTTTTTTGCAAGCTAAACATTCCCAAATCCTGTAACCATTCCTCATGGGACATGTCTAGCAGACCAGTCACCATTCTGGTCGCTCTTCTCTGAACTTCCTCCAGTTTGTTGATGTCTTGTTTAAAATGTGGTGCCCAAAACTGGACAACAGTATTCCAGATGAGGTTTGACCAAAGAGTAGTAGAGGGCAATAATGACTATGTGTGATCTAAGCTGTATGCTCCTGTTAATACATACCAGAATTGCATTTGCCTTCTTTTTGCCGTGGCATCACACTGTTGACTCATGTTCAGTTTATGATCTATTAGTATACTTAGTCATTTCACATGTGCTGCTGCTTAGCCCTATTCCTTCCATTTTGTATATGCTTTTTTCATTTGTATTGCCCAGATGTAGTACTTTGCATTTTTCCTTGTTAAAAACCATTGTTAGTTGCTGCCCACTGCTCCAGTTTATATCTTTTTGAATCATTTCTCTCTTTTCTCTAGTATTAGATATCCCTCATGGCTTTGTGTCATCAGCAAATTTAATCAGTGTACCCTCAATGCCTTCATCTAAATCATTGATACAGATGTTGAACAATACAGGGTCCAGTATAGAGCCCTGTGGTACCCCACTTGAGACATTATTCCAACTGGGAGTGCAGCCATTTACGACCACTCATTGGGTCAGATCACTAAGCCAGTTATGAATCCACCTAACAGTTGCCTTATCCATTCCATACTTAGTCATTTTTTTAATAGGGATGGTTTGATAATCATGATTTTGTAGTCAGGTCTTGAATGTGAATCAATTTTAGGAGTTGGGTAGAGGTGTGGAACACTTGTTTTAAAGCATATATCAAATGTATCAAAGAAGCACTCCCATCAATTTTTTTTTCTCTTAATATTTTGCAATCATCATATTATACAGCACTGTGTACTTACAATTGCTCATTTTGCCTTTTTACCCAGCTAATTCTACTATTTTCTCTTCTCTATGTAGTAACAGGAAGTCTCTTGTCCCGGCATGAATCATTCCCCTCTTTTACTCCTGACCCAACTGCTCCCTCCTCTGCTCTGCCATGGACTTATTTGGTGGCTCATGACTCATGTAGGGAAAAAAAGACTTCCTGTCTCTACATAGAGCTTAGTAGGTGTCACATAGTCAGTTTTTAATCACGTGATGTCATAAACCTAATGGAAAAGAGAAGAATTATCTGCTTAGAATGGCAAAATGAGCAATTGTGTAAGTCCACAGAGCTATATAATATGATGAATGCAATATATTAACAGGATAAAACATTGATGGGAGTGTTTCTTTAATAGAAATAAACTAACATGTATAATAAAAGAATATGTTTATCTTACATTTATCATTATTTAATGTCTAATACTATTGTCTTTAGTGATGAGCGAATACATTCGGCACTATTCGTTACTCGTACGAATAGTATGGTATTCGGGCTATTCATTACTCGGCGAGTAATTAGGTATTTGCCTTTGTATATTCGAGTGACCCTCCCAGCATGTTTGGTGCTCTATTTGCAGCCAATTAACATGCTGGGCTGGTTTGCCAATTACAGTAATGCTGTTGCCATCTTTGATCAGATCACCTGTATTTAGCAGAATTGCTCACTTGCTATGAGTGCTGACCACCGGGCGGCGCTCATAACAATCCGGAAGTGACAACCAAAGAAGTCTGGTGGAGCCCTCTAGTTCTCATGCCAACCTATCTTTGACCCTCGATCATGTGACAGGGTCACCGATGGATGGGATTTCCCACACGCTTTTGAGAAGCATGCTGTCAGTATTCCGGGTTTTCCAAGTTACCTTGTGAATGATTTTGCCCTTCGTTAAGATGGAGTTTGCTGTTTTTGTCTGCCCTACTTCCTGTTCATTTGTTTAAAACCCAGGTCAGGTGTCAGCCTCTCTGCTGGAGTATTCTGCTTGGTTTCTCCATCAGCTCAGCTGCTTGTCTGCTGTACTTCTACCCGTGGCTCTGGACATTCTCTACCTATGTAAGTTACGCTCTCAGTCTGCTGGCTTGGGAACTTAACCCTTGGTTCTCTCCTCCGGGTAAGAACTCTGTTTTGGAACTATGTTTGGGGCTTTGCTGCTGGACTTAGACTGTGTTTGCTACTTAATCCTTATTTACTCCCCCCGGTGGGAGCTACTGGAAATTACACCAGTATCATTCTTTATGTGAACTAGTTTCTGGACTTACCCGTGTTTATGCCACAACTGAGATAAACTTGAGAACTTGTTTCTGGACTTACCCGTGTTCATCCCACACCTGGGATTAACCTGAGAACTTGTCTCTGGACTTACCCGTGTTCATCCCACACCTGGGATTAACCTGAGGACTTGTTTCTGGACTTCCCTGTGTTTACTTCATACCCGGATTTGACTCTTTCTGCACCAGCTGTGTTTGGATCTGCACGTCACCCGTCTCACTCACCTTGCCAAGGACTTTGGCCTAAGAACTCTTCTGTTTTGCTGTATATGGTTAAGGGACTTGTTTCATTATCAGTATATTGTTTGTGTGTTTTTGCTGTGTTACAAATACACTATTTGCACTAAAGAAACCCGTCTCTGTCTGTTCATTGCCCCATGCTACCAGAATCTTAGAGTTCCTACAATAGTATTACAGGATACTCCAGCCTAAAAAAAGATTCTGCTGGGGCAATGACAGAGACACGGGTAGACAAGATGTTTGCTATGATTAACTCCTTGCAGCAGGAGGTGGCGGCTGTACAAAGTAAAATTAGAGACATGGACTCCCGGGCTAACCACAATGTGCAGGTGTTTGGTCAGGCTCTCCAAGATTTACGTACCTTGATAGACGCCCAGGTTACACCACCTGCTCAGCATACACCACCTGTTCAGCATACACCACCTACCAGTATGCCTAAATTGCCTCCTTTCCGGTTTAATGGTGACCGAAGTCAATTCTGTGGGTTTGTTAATCAATGTATATTATTTTTTGATGTACATGCTTCTTACTATCAGTCTGATAGATCTAAGGTACTATGTATTATTATGTTGTTGACATCACGGGCACTGGCTTGGGCAAATCCTATGGTTGAAAGTCGCGATGTCCGTCTAAATAATTTGGATGATTTTCTGGCAGCTATGGTGCAAATGTTTGATGATCCCAACCGCCGTGCCTCCGCTGAAAAATCCTTGCTTTCCTTACGCCAGGGGAAACGTTCAGTCATAGAATATATTACTTAATTTAAAAGGTTAGTAGTGGATACCAACTGGGATGATAATGCTTTATTACCAATTTTTAGGAAAGGATTGTCCAGTACAATCAAAGATGAGCTAGCTCGCTCAGAATCTCCACAGGAGTTTGAGTTATTTTTACAACACTGTGTGCGTATTGATATCCGCCTAACTGAACGCAGACAAGAGAAATGGGCGGCTTCAAATCGCATCACTAATTTTACTCTTCCGTCTAGGGAAACTACCAACAAGAACCCGCGAGAAGCTGAGGAGGTGCCTATGCAAGTGGACTCACTACAGAAACGTGAGAGTAACGAACGCCGTGAATATCGCTTTCGTGAACGCTTATGCTTTTACTGTGGTCAATCGGATCATTTCCTTATTAATTGTGCTAAATGTCCCAGGCGACCAAACAAGGTGTTGGCGGCAGTAGGGGATTATGACAATACAGACACTGAGTCAGAAGTCTCAGAAACCAGTTTACATCTAGATGCTGTGGTTCCCCTAACAGTGATGTCGACTTCCCCTAAAGATCAAGGGGAGAAATACTCTCATTGTTCTCTTCCTATTCAGATTCTGTGGGAGGGACAGTGGATACCAAGTTCTGCTATGATAGACTCTGGAGCATGTGGAAATTTCATGGATTCTTCTTTTGCCAGGGAACATGGTATTAAGACACAGCTAAGAGCCTCACCAGTCAACATGGAAACGGTGGATGGTTCTCCATTTTTCTGGGCCAGTAGACTGGGAGACAGTGCTTCTGAAGTGTAAGATGGAACCAGACCATCTGGAAACCCTATCATTTATGTTAATATTTTCTCCTCATTTTCCTGTAATTTTAGGAATTCCCTGGTTACGGACACAGAATCCAAACATCAATTGGGAAACCAAGGAGATATCCTTCCTTCCGAAGTGTAGCCCTACCAACAGTCCAACGGTAACGGCTCCAGCTACCCAGAATTTGGAGGAAACGAAACAGGTATCTACTCTCCCTCTGGTTTACCAGGAATTTTCAGACATTTGTGACAAGAGGAAGGCAGATCAACTCCCTCCACACAGACCATATGACTGCCCCATAGAAATGCTTCCAGGGGCAGCGATTCCTTTTGGCCATGTTTACCCGTTGGCAGCTCCAGAATTAAAGACATTACGGGAGTATATAGATGAGAATTTAGCCAAGGGGTTTATCCGACCATCTTCTTCACCAGCGGGCGCTCCCATATTCTTTGTAAAGAAAAAAGATGGCACTCTAAGACCGTGTATAGACTATCGGGAGCTAAACAAGGTAACCATCCGTAACAGGTACCCATTGCCATTAATTCCTGAATTGTTGGAGAGAGTTCGCCAAGCTAAAATATTCACCAAATTGGATCTTCGCGGGGCATATAATTTACTCCGTATACGTCCCGGAGATGAATGGAAGACAGCTTTCAGATGTCGGTATGGACATTTTGAATATTTAGTGATGCCATTCGGACTCTGTAACGCTCCTGCTGCTTTCCAACACTTGGCCAACGATATTTTCAGGGATTTACTGGATCATTATGTAGTCATTTACCTGGATGACATCTTGATTTTCTCTGATTCCCTACAGGAACACCAGGAACATGTCAAGACCGTGCTCAGACATTTGAGAGATAACCATTTGTATATCAAACTTGAAAAGTGTGAATTGCATTGCTCCAAAATTCAATTTTTAGGCTATGTTATTTCTCCTCAGGGATTGAATATGGAGTCCAGCAAGATCCAGGCGATCATAGATTGGCCGGTACCAGGAAACGTTAAAGAGGTACAAAGATTCATTGGTTTTGCTAACTTTAATAGACGTTTTATCCGGAATTTTTCGGAAATTGTCCGTCCCATCACTCTCCTCACTAAGAAGGGGAAGAAGTTTGTATGGTCTCCGCAAGCCCAGGAAGCCTTTGATCGCCTAAAGGTTTGTTTTACCACGGCTCCGATATTGACGCACCCGGATCCTGCACTGCCTTTTGTCGTGGAGGTGGATGCTTCTGACTGTGCACTGGAAGCAATCCTCTCGCAATGAACCGGAGATAAAGGTTTGCTGCACCCGTGTGCCTTCTTTTCTCGCAGGTTATCATCTGCTGAACTGAACTATGATATTGCAGATAAGGAACTTTTGGCAATCATTTCCGCTTTTAAGGAATGGAGTCACCATTTGCAGGGAGCAACTCAACAGGTAGTAGTGCTCACAGATCACCGTAATTTGGAATTCCTCAAGTCCGCCAGATGTCTCTCTCCTCGACAAGCTAGGTGGAGTTTGTTCCTAAACCAGTTTGATTTTGTCATCTCGTACCGCCCAGGTTCACATAATGGGAAGGCCGATGCACTATCCCGAATCCACACGATGGACTCCGTGCCTGGGACCCCGTCTAAGACCATCTTGTTGGATGCCAATTTCATAGGAGTGCTCCAGGACCGGGACCTGTGGGAGGAGATCAAGCTGGCCTATGATGGTGACGTATTTCTTGCTGCCCCACCTGACAATGTGAATCTTGTCTTTCAGAATGGTGTATGGCTTAGAGAACGCTGTATTTATGTCCCTGAGGCTGTGAGACTTCGAATTCTCAAATTGGTCCATGACTCCGTATTGGCCGGTCATCGGGGGGTACAGAAAACGCAGGAATTTTTAAGTCGTTTTTTCTGGTGGCCTACCTGTTTGAAGGATGTGAATGACTATGTCCGCTCTTGTGAGGTTTGTGCCCGGTACAAAGTTCCTCGTGTTTCACCTACTGGTCTTCTTAAGCCACTACCCGTACCATCTCGCCCTTGGGGGTCTATTTCGATGGACTTTATTGTGGAGTTACCCACCTCTGGTGGTAAGAATACTATTCTGGTGGTAGTGGACCGTCTAACGAAGGCTGCTCATTTTATTCCTTGCAGTGGTCTTCCCTCAGCTGCAGAGACAGTGGATCTGGTTATCCAGAATGTTTTCCGGCTGCATGGGGTACCAGATGAGATCATCTCTGACCGGGGAATACAATTTACCTCTAGGTTTTGGAAAGGATTTTGTTCTGCACTCCACATTAATGTTTGCTTGTCTTCTGCATACCATCCTCAGACCAATGGGCAAACCGAACGAACCAATCAAACCTTGGAGCAATATCTACGCTGTTACGTCAGTCATTTGCAGGATGATTGGCTGAAGCTTCTTCCGTTAGCAGAATTCTCATATACCAACTCACAGAGCAGTTCCACGAAGGTAACACCTTTTTTCGCCAATTTGGGATATCATCCAAATATTTTGCCTAGGTCTCCGGTTGCTACTTCGGTACCAGCAGTTCAAGACAGAGTGACAGTGTTGCAACGTAATCTTGAAGTTTTGAAAGACTCCCTGACCGCAGCACAGGAGCGTTACAAGAAGTCGGCTGATAGATTCCGGAAACCGGCACCCATGTATAAGGTAGGAGACTTGGTTTGGTTGTCTACCAAGAATCTGAAATTGGGTGTTCCTTCGCAGAAGCTGGGGCAGAAGTTCATCGGTCCATTCAAGATCACTGGAATTGTGAGCTCTGTTGCTTGTCGGCTGAAGCTGCCACGAACTCTAAAGGTACACCCGGTATTTCATGTTTCTTTATTAAAACCAGTCTCTCTCAACACATTTCAGGGACGTATCGTACCTCCTCCTCCACCAGTGTTGGTTGATGGCGAAGAACAATTTGTTGTACAGGACATTATTGATTCAAGACTTCATAGGAACCGACTTCAGTATCTGGTTAGATGGCAGGGTTACTCTCCTGAAAATGATTCTTGGGAACCAGTAAGTAACATCAATGCTCCCCTGAAGGTTGCTCAATTTCATTGAAGATACTCAGACAAGCCTGGTCCAGGATCGTCCTGAGGCCGTTTCTAGGGGGGGAGTAATGTCAGTATTCCGGGTTTTCCAAGTTACCTTGTGAATGATTTTGCCCTTCGTTAAGATGGAGTTTGCTGTTTTTGTCTGCCCTACTTCCTGTTCATTTGTTTAAAACCCAGGTCAGGTGTCAGCCTCTCTGCTGGAGTATTCTGCTTGGTTTCTCCATCAGCTCAGCTGCTTGTCTGCTGTACTTCTACCCGTGGCTCTGGACATTCTCTGCCTATGTAAGTTACGCTCTCAGTCTGCTGGCTTGGGAACTTAACCCTTGGTTCTCTCCTCCGGGTAAGAACTCTGTTTTGGAACTATGTTTAGGGCTTTGCTGCTGGACTTAGACTGTGTTTGCTACTTAATCCTTATTTACTCCCCCCGATGGGAGCTACTGGAAATCACACCAGTATAATTCTTTATGTGAACTAGTTTCTGGACTTACCCATGTTTATGCCACAACTGAGATAAACTTGAGAACTTGTTTCTGGACTTACCCGTGTTCATCCCACACCTGGGATTAACCTGAGAACTTGTCTCTGGACTTACCCGTGTTCATCCCACACCTGGGATTAACCTGAGGACTTGTTTCTGGACTTCCCTGTGTTTACTTCATACCCGGATTTGACTCTTTCTGCACCAGCTGTGTTTGGATCTGCACGTCACCCGTCTCACTCACCTTGCCAAGGACTTTGGCCTAAGAACTCTTCTGTTTTGCTGTATATGGTTAAGGGACTTGTTTGATTATCAGTATATTGTTTGTGTGTTTTTGCTGTGTTACAAATACACTATTTGCACTAAAGAAACCCGTCTCTGTATGTTCATTGCCCCATGCTACCAGAATCTTAGAGTTCCTACAATAGTATTACACATGCATTAAATTCCACTGTCAGAGATTGACAGCGGCATTTAACTAGTTAACAGCCGGGGTGGATCGCAATTCCACCTGTAGCTGTTAGAGGCACATGTCAGCTGTTCAAAACTGCTGACGTGCCAAAAAAGATGTCGGCTCAGCCCTGGAGCCTACATCAAATGGAGGAAGTCCTACATTGGCGTACTATTACTCCCGATGTGGGAAAGGGGTTAAATGAATGATATGCGCACTCCGATAGAAGGTGATTAAGTGCTAGAGTAGGACAATCCATAGCAATAGTGGTAGATAAACTCATCATTCAATATGATGCTTTGCAAAACAATGTGGATTTTATTCATAATCAGGAAAAGTCAGTTAAAACAGCTAATGATGTTTCAGTCAATATAATGAACCTTTATCAGATATTCAATTAATTTTTGGAAAATTGCTTAATATTTACAGGGGTAGTAATAGGGGTGATGCAGACTTTGTTTATTAACCCTTTTCTGACATTGGACATACTATCCCGTCGAGGTGGGGTGGGCCCATATGAGCACCGATGGGATAGTATGTCCAGCGCGATCGGCCGCGCTCACGGGGGGAGCGCGGCCAATCGCGTCCGGGTGTTAGCTGACTATCACAGCTGACATCCGGCACTATGTGCCAGGAGCGGTCACGGACTGCCCCCGGCACATCGCGATCAAACATGATCGTGGTGTACCAGCGGTACAGGGAAGCATCGCGCAGGGAGGGGGCTCCCTGTGTGCTTCCCTGAGACCCTCGGAGCAACCTCCTCTCCCTGCAGTCCCTGGATCCAAAATGGCCATGGGGCTGCATCTGGGTCCTGCAGGGAGTGGCTTACCAAGTGCCTGCTCAGAGCAAGAGATTGGTAAGCCTGCAGCACTGTAAGTCAGATCGCCAATCTGACAGAGTGCTGTGCAAACTGTCAGATCAGTGATCTGTGATGTCCCCCCTGGGACAAAGTAAAAATGTAAAAAAAAAATTTCCACATGTGTTAAAAAAAAAAAAATTCCTAGATAAAGAAAAAAATATATCTTATTCCCATAAATACATTTCTTTATCTAAATAAAAAAAACAATAAAAGTACACATATTTAGAATCGCCACATCTGTAAAGTCCCAACCTATAAAACTGTCCCACTATTTAACCCCTTCAGTGAACACCGTAGGAAAAAAAAATGAGGCAAAAAACAACGCTTTATTATCATACCGCCGAACAAAAAGTGGAATAACACGCAATCAAAAAGACGGATATAAATAACCATGGAACCGCTGAAAACGCCATCTTGTCCCGCAAAAAACGAGCCACCATACAGCATCATCAAAGAAAAAATAAAAAAGTTATAGTCCTCAGAATAAAGTGATGCAAAAATAATTATTTATTCTATAAAATAGTTTTTATCATATAAAAGCGCCAAAACATAAAAAAAATAAAATAAGGTATCGCTGTAATCGTACTGACCCGAAGAATAAAAATGCTTTATCAATTTTACCAAACGTGGAACGGTATAAACGCCCCCCCCAAAAGAAATTCATGAATGGCTGTTTTTTTGTCATTCTGTCTCACAAAAATCGGAATAAAAAGCGATCAAAATCTGTCACGTGTCCGAAAATGCTACCAATAAAAACGTCAACTCGTCCTGCAAAAAACAAAACCTCACATGACTCTGTGGACCAAAATATGGAAAAATTATATGTCTCAAAATGTGGAGACGCAAAAACATTTTTGCTATAAAAAGCGTCTTTTAGTGTGTCACAGCTGCCAATCATAAAAATTTGCTATAAAAAATGCTATAAAAGTAAATCAAACCCCCCTTCATCACCCTCTTAGTTAGGGAAAAATAATAAAACTAAAAAAATGTATTTATGTCCATTTTCCCATTAGGTTTAGGGTTACGGCTAGGGCTAGGGTTAGGGTTAGGGCTAGGGTTAGGGTTGGGGTTGGGGCTAGGGTTGGAGCTAAAGTTAGGGTTAGGGTTGGGGCTAAAGTTCGGGTTAGGGTTGGGGCTAAAGTTAGGGTTTGGATTACATTTACGGTTGGGATTAGGGTTGGGATTAGAGTTAGGGGTGTGTCAGGGTTAGGGGTGTGGTTAGGGTTACCGTTGGGATTAGGGTTAGGGGTGTGTTTGGATTAGGGTTTCAGTTAGAATTAGGGAGTTTCCACTGTTTAGGCACATCAGGGGCTCTCCAAACGCGACATGGCGTCCGATCTCAATTCCAGCCAATTCTGCATTGAAAAAGTAAAACAGTGCTCCTTACCTTCCGAGCTTTCCCGTGTGCCCAAACAGGGGTTTACCCCAACATATAGGGCATCAGCGTACTCGGGACAAATTGGACAACAACTTTTGGGGTCCAAGCTCTCTTCGTACCCTTGGGAAAATATAAATTTGGGGGGCTAAAAACCATTTTTGTGGGAAAAAAAGATTTTTTATTTTCACGGCTCTGCGTTATACACTGTAGTGAAACACTTGGGGGTTCAAAGTTCTCAAAACACATCTAGATAAGTTTCTTGGGAGGTCTATTTTCCAATATGGGGTCACTTTTGGGGGTTTCTACTGTTTGGGTACATTAGGGGCTCTGCAAATGCAACGTGAGACCTGCAGACCAATCCATCTAAGTCTGCATTGCAAATGGCGCTCCTTCCCTTCCGAGCTCTGCCATGCACTCAAACAGTGGTTCCCTCCCACATGTGAAGTATCAGCATACTCAGGACAAATTGGAAAATAACTTTTGGGGTCCAATTTCTCCTGTTACCCTTGGGAAAATACAAAACTGATGGCTAAAAAATCATTTTTGTGGAAAAAAAATATTTTTTATTTTTATGGCTCTGCGTTATAAACTGTAGTGAAACACTTGGAGGTTCAAAGTTCTCACAACACATCTAGATAAGTTCCTTGGGAGGTCTAGTTTCCAATATGGGGTCACTTGTGGGGGGTTTCTACTGTTTGGGTACATCAGGGGCTCTGCAAATGCAACGTGATGCCTGCAGACCAATCCATCTAAGTCTGCATTCCAAATGGCGCTCCTTCCTCCCGAGCTGTGCCATGCACCCGAACAGTGGTTCCCCCCACATATGGGGTATCATCGTACTCAGGACAAATTGGACAACAACTTTTGGGGTCCAATTTATCCTGTTACCCTTGTGAAAATACAAAACTGGGGGCTAAAAATAATTTTTGTGGAAAAAAAAAAGAATTTTTATTTTCACAGCTCCGCGTTATAAACTGTAGTGAAACACTTGGGGGTTCAAAGCTCTCAAAACACATCTAGATAAGTTCCTTAGGGGGTCTACCTTCCAAACTGGTGTCACTTGAGGGGGGGTTTAATGTTTAGGCACATCAGGGGCTCTCCAAACGCAACATGGCGTCCCATCTTATTTCCAGTCAATTTTGCATTGAAAAGTCAAATGGCGCTCCTTCCCTTCCAAGCTCTGCTATGCACCCAAACAGTGGTTTACCCCACCCCCACACAAATAACACAGCACTGAGATATCGAGGCACAAAAAAAGTATAAACTGCCACCTTACATGACATCAGTCAATGCAGGTTTGGACTGGTCCACAGGAGAGCAGGAGAATTCTCCGATGGGCCACTGTTTAACAGTGAGCTACCACCCTCTTATATGAGCAGTAATTGGCAGAACATGCTTGAATCACAATGTACAGACAAAAGGTAACATCGTATTCATTTAAAAATCTACCCAGTTCATTGCTATAGAAATTTGTGATTGTATGTTGCATTTACATGTAGTTGAAAATTGGGGCCCTGGAGTTGGCTACTGGTGGACCCTTGGCACACCAGTCTGACACTGCATCAATGGCTTTTACGATGTTAAGTTTATCTTAATCATTTTAAGTGACATTATCTTCTGCGACAAGTTATCTAGATGGTCCATTATTTGTCAAGATAAACTTGGCTATATCTGTAGATATGGCTTTCAAAAATACCATCCAGAAATAGTAGAAAATAAGCTATACTAGTTTTATACTCCTTTTGTAGTTCATGGATATAATAAAGGTGAAAAATTGAACTGCATTTTCTAAACACATAATGTTTATTTTGTAATATTGTCACTTATTTTGGTCCTAAGTTGCAGCCTAGATCAGAGTCCAGACATACATTCACATTTTTTAGAGTTAAAATATAATTTGAGCATTCTACGAATTGTTATTTTACTGAACAGAAAAATGAGAAACATATTGTTCATCAACATACTAGAACCCCAGATAAGCTGTTAGGAGTGAATCTAGCCCAGCTTGTCATCTGTACATAATAACAGCCAACAAAAGCATGAATACATTAAATTGTACCCTCTAACTCAGAATCGGAACATGTGATTGAGTTATTATAATGTATAGGTATAAGATTGCTATGTATACATATTCAAATGGAGTTTCTAAATATATATTTTATACACTCACCGGCCACTTTATTAGGTACACCTGTCCAACTTCTTGTTAACACTTAATTTCTAATCAGCCAATCACATGGCGGCAACTCAGTGCATTTAGGCATGTAGACATGGTCAAGACAATCTCCTGCAGTTCAAACCGAGCATCAGTATGGGGAAGAAAGGTGATTTGAGTGCCTTTGAACGTGGCATGGTTGTTGGTGCCAGAAGGGCTGGTCTGAGTATTTCAGAAACTGCTGATCTACTGGGATTTTCACGCACAACCATCTCTAGGGTTTACAGAGAATGGTCCGAAAAAGAAAAAAAATCCAGTGAGCGGCAGTTCTGTGGGCGGAAATGCCTTGTTGATGCCAGAGGTCAGAGGAGAATGGGCAGACTGGTTCGAGCTGATAGAAAGGCAACAGTGACTCAAATCACCACCCGTTACAACCAAGGTAGGCCTAAGAGCATCTCTGAACGCACAGTGCGTCGAACTTTGAGGCAGATGGGCTACAGCAGCAGAAGACCACACCGGGTACCACTCCTTTCAGCTAAGAACAGGAAACTGAGGCTACAATTTGTACAAGCTCATCGAAATTGGACAGTAGAAGATTGGAAAAACGTTGCTTGGTCTGATGAGTCTCGATTTCTGCTGCGACATTCAGATGGTAGGGTCAGAATTTGGCGTAAACAACATGAAAGCATGGATCCATCCTGCCTTGTATGGAGCATCTTTGGGATGTGCAGCCGACAAATCTGCGGCAACTGTGTTATGCCATCATGTCAATATGGACCAAAATCTCTGAGGAATGCTTCCAGCACCTTGTTGAATCTATGCCACGAAGAATTGAGGCAGTTCTGAAGGCAAAAGGGGGTCCAACCCGTTACTAGCATGGTGTACCTAATAAAGTGGCCGGTGAGTGTATATTCCTCCTATTCCTACAATTCATGTGTCTCAGAGCATCATTTGCATATTTCTTATGACATCATATCATATGGTGACATCATAAAGCATTTTTCAAAATTGTCTAAGATATGAGATGTGAGATAGATAACGATTTTAACTGGTATTTTAATTTTGCCATGTCTTAATATGAAAAAAAACCACATATATTTATATTATCAAGGAAACAAATTTTAAAATGTAATACATTTTTCATTTAGCTTAAAATTATGCTTCTCAAGATAATACAAATTAATAGTAACAATTTGTTGGGGATTGGGGACCAACAGGAACAGATAAGGGTTCATTTTTTTTAAAACGTTCCAAAAACTCCTGTGAAGCACTAGAAGGGTTAATAAATTCCTTGAATGTGGTTTTGTGGTGCAGTTTTTAGAATGGTATAACTTTTATAATAGTGTTCTTAAAATGAGAAATTGCTGGTTAAATGTTAACCCTTATAACTCCCTATCCTAACAAAATAAAAAAATTTGGTTCCAAAATTGAGCTGATGTAAAGTAGACATGTGGGAAATGTTACTTATTAAGTATTACATATCTGTATGATTTAAGGGCATGAAAACTAAAAGTTGGAAAATTGCAACATTTTCTAAATTTTTGCCAAATTTCCATTTTGTTTTACAAATAAACGCAAGTCAAATCAAAGAATTTTTACCACTATCATGAAGTACAATATGTCACAAGAAAACAATGTCAGAATCACTGGGATCCGTGGAAGCGAGTTATAACCTCTGGGACAGTGGTCAGAATTGTAAAAATTAGCCCAGTCATTAACATGCAAACCAATCTTGGGGATAAAGGGGTTAAAATTATAGACTGCTCATGTCTTTATCAGTGGGCACACTTATAAAACCCCCTTTCCCCCACTGTGTATATATATATATATATATATATATATATATATATATATATATATATTGCCATCACAGCGGCTTGTACCTGTTCATATTTGCTTAATTGGCCAGACTTTTCTGTTGCCTAGTATAATTAACATTCTAATTTGAAAACAGTCCATGACATTCATGTCATAAGAAACTAAAATTAAAGTAATTGCATATTTATGGCTTTTTCATTCCAGTGAATCATATCTGTACAATGTGTGGAGCCTACACAGCATACAATAGTATCATCAGGGAGGCAAAATATTGTTACCTTTGGTTTACAGCTTTAAGCTACCCCCCAAACAACGAATTAAATGGAAATTGCCCATACTCCACAACACCGATATTTCATGTTTTATCATTGCTGAGGAAGGAATAACTGCATTGTGAACAGTAAACTACGTCAGTTGACAACAATATAAACTCACTTATTAGTACTTTTATTGCCCAATCTCTTAGCGAGTCCATTGAGCTGCATAGACATTAGCACTAGACCCTGAGCACAGTTTTAGCAGGTTGTGCAAGTATAGTGACATGTTATGATTGGTGACTCTGCTTCACACCTGCAGGGCCTCGCTCAGGAGAGATGCACTAGAAAGCATCATGTTAGCAAAGTCCTGTGGTTATGGGAATTGTGTAATTGGGTCCATACAGAGTTCTGTGGCAGTTTTTGCAAATCATTGTTGTTTCTAAATTTCCAAGAGCTATTAGAGCAGAGAATAAGAAATTCTTGCTTTCTACTATGTCCTACAACCCAAATTAGGAACTTTCTAGAAATGTTGGTATAATAAGGCAATTTCTACCATTTCAAGCCAGCTATCAACATTAATAAGGAGCTTATTGCTTGCTGCTTTGTATGCAATTTACAACTGCTTAAAGGGTTATTCCATTCATTAAAAGTAGCATAGATGATAACTTTTGTATTTTTTGCAATCTCCCAAACTACCCTGGAAACAGGCTTTGAAGTTGGTCATTAGAATGCCTGACACGGCTCCATTTATGCCCCATGGGACTACTAAGTGTCCAGTGCTAAACTCCAAACAAGTACTGTTTGGTGTCGAATTCAAGCTGCTGCACAGGGGGAATCTTGAACCATGTCCACTGCAGTCTCCCATTCTCCCATTCTCCTCCAGCCACAGTGGAACCTGCTCAGCAGAGACATCGATCCCAGCATCTGGCTCAAGCTGATACTGAGTGCTTGGGTACTGCTAGCTTTCCAGGCTCTGCCTTTGTAGCCAGCACTATTCAACAGTGAGCAGGAGTTTCAGGGACTAAGTCCTGCATTTCCCACACTGAGCATGTCCACGGGGCGACTTCCCATTGGAGGTCAGGGGTCACATGCTCAGGTCCTGTTGCAGCTCCTATTGGACCATCAGGAAGGTCCCGAAGCGCTACTGCTATAAAAGGTTTGCATGACCGCTCGGCCGTGCGCTAGTGTAAACCTTGACAATGTCCGTGTGTAGATGAATGACTGTCGATGGATGAAAGCTCCTTATTTATTCCCATTCCTCGTGTTGTTGACTGCTCGCAAATGGTGGAAGCTATCTAGCACCCGACAGTGCTATCTGCACACTAAGCACACGTTGCAGTGCCCGTCTCTACGGCACCGTGTACCATCAGTGCGCTCTCCTGACAACCGTCAGTATAGGGTGGGAATTCCCGCTTGGTCTGTGCATCTGACTCGGGGCGTCCTCAGGCACGGGCTCAAAAGCCACAGAGGGTCAGAGCCAGTTCAATCACCAGATTAGTAGGGGTGATTCTTAGGGATCCCACAAGTGTCTGGCAGCTGCACCTTGTGACTGCTAACAGGGTGCAGCATATTGTGCGACTCTGTGAAGCAACAGAGCTCACTACCAATTCACACGGGGTGAAGTCTAACCCACGTGTGAGCTATGTGTCCATCCGTCATTATATGGCAGCAGGTACCATCTCTGCATGGTGGACCCCGGGCTGCGAACGCACCTCGTATCAATCTCTTTACTATTTGGTGCATTCTCTAACAAAGGACTTCTCCCAGAAGTCCAATTTAATGTTCGGAGGAGGAGAGAGAGAGTTTCTCTTCTCCAAAGTTCATGTGCTCATTGTTTTCAATGGAGTCTGATTTCAGGTTCATGTTTCGGTACAGCTTTGGTACCTGAACCGAACTTTGGACTAAAGTTCCGGTTGAGTACCAGAACCTGAACTTCAAAGGGACTTCTCATCCCTACTCAACAGCACTCAACTGTATCTGGCAGTCATATAAAGAGTGGATGTTGAGAAACATCACCAATACACAGTTATGACTTTTCCTCTGAATAAGTGATTTGGAAATAATCATTCAAAAACACCAACATATTCCATACGTAGCCCTGTACAAAGATATTAATTGCTTACATAGTATATGAATGTAATTTATCCTATTAATATTCTTTTAGAATTGAAGTAAACTTGTAAGGGGATTGATAATAGGTAATAGGTATCATTCACTACCCCTCCTAACACAAGACACATGAACATATTGTGAAGTTGGTTCAATGAAATAACAGGACAACCTGAGTCATGTTATGTTGCATTGTATATACAGGTGCTTCTCACAAAATTAGAATATCATTAAAAGTTAATTTATTTCATTTCTTCAATACAAAAAGTGAAACTCATTTATGATATAGCATCATTACAAACAGAGTGATCTATTTCACGTATTTATTTCTGTTAATGTTGATGATTATGTCTTAAAGCCAATGAAAACCCAAAAGTCATTATCTCAGTAAATATGAATTAATAATTAATAAAAAAAACACCCGCAAAGGCTTCCTAAGCATTCAAAAAGATCACTTAGTCTGTTTCCCTAGGCTCCACAATCATGGGGGAGACTGGTGACTTGACAGATGTCCAGAAGGCAGTCATTGACACACATTGGTCCTGTTGTTATGATTGGTATAGTGTGCTGTCTCTTTAAATGTTAATGTCGCCTGGCACTTTGTAGACATCAGTAACTATATTGTTAGACCATATTTATAGTGTAAATGCTGCATTTTTCTGTTGCATTTTAGCCACATATTTTCTGCAGGTCACAAAAACAATTTTATTTGATTATTGCGTTTTTGCTGCATTTTTGTTATATATATTCTCTTACTTTGTATTTTGGTGCAGATTTGAAGTAGTATTTTTTGCAGAAACTGTCTCAGTAGATTGTTCCCCTCTAATCGGAGAGAAGACAAGGGGGCCTAGGACTGATCCTTGAGGAACCCCGACAGTAAGGAGAAAAGGATGCAATTCCAATGTCATATATTCCATGTTTGCATACTATGCTGTTACAGAGTGCAGCTTTAAAGAGAACCTGTTAGCAGGATTGTGCACAGTAGCCTACAGATAGTGTCCGTTTTAAAATGGCACCGGCTTCGCCTGCACAGTCTAGCTGAGGAGAAAAAAAAATTCCTCCAACATCACCGATAGCTGCCACTACACAGGCGCTGGAGGTGCTGTCTCCTAGGAGGACATTTTTTTTCTCTAGCAAGATGGCGTTGCCAGCGTCTGAGTAGTAGCAGCTATCGGATCACTGACAGCAACTACTGCGTGGGCACGGCCGGTGCCATTTTCAAACTGATCTTTTTGAATATCAGGATTACATCAAATAAATTCATTATATACACAGTACATATGCAATCATGCTGCAGCACAGGCGCCACCGCCGGTGCCTGCCTGCAGAAGAGTTTAGATTTCCCAAGCTTATATACAATGCCTACAAGTAGTATTCAACCCCCTGCAGATTTAGCAGGTTTAATAAGATGCAAATAAGTTAGAGCCTTCAAACTTCAAACAAGAGCAGGATTTATTAACAGATGCATAAATCTTACAAACCAAAAAGTTTTGTTGCTCAGT
Source organism: Ranitomeya variabilis (assembly GCF_051348905.1). Lineage (NCBI taxonomy): Eukaryota > Metazoa > Chordata > Amphibia > Anura > Dendrobatidae > Ranitomeya > Ranitomeya variabilis. The sequence goes on along the minus strand of NC_135232.1, from coordinate 1,073,924,089 downwards.
TAAATTTTTATAAATTTTAAACATAAAAGTGTGGGTCAATTATTATTCAACCCCTAGGTTTAATATTTTGTGGAATAACCTTTGTTTGCAATTACAGCTAATAATCGTTTTTTATAAGACCTGATCAGGCCGGCACAGGTCTCTGAAGTTATCTTGGCCCACTCCTCCATGCAGATCTTCTCCAAGTTATCTATGTTCTTTCGGTGTCTCATGTGGACTTTAATCTTGAGCTCCTTTCACAAGTTTTCAATTGGGTTAAGGTCAGGAGACTGACTAGGCCACTGCAACACCTTGATTTTTTGCCTCTTGAACCAGGCCTTGGTTTTCTTGGCTGTGTGCTTTGGGTCATTGTCTTGTTGGAAGATGAAATGACAACCCATCTTAAGATCCTTGATGGAGGAGCGGAGGTTCTTGGCCAAAATCTCCAGGTAGGCCGTGCTATCCATCTTCCCATGGATGCGGACCAGATAGCCAGGCCCCTTGGCTGAGAAACAGCCCCACAGCATGATGCTGCCACCACCATGCTTGACTGTAGGGATGGTATTCTTGGGATCTTATGCAGTGCCATCCAGTCTCCAAACGTCACGTGTGTGGTTGGCACCAAAGATCTCGATCTTGGTCTCATCAGACCAGAGAACCTTGAACCAGTCAGTCTCAGAGTCCTCCAAGTGATCATGAGCAAACTGTAGACGAGCCTTGACATGACGCTTTGAAAGTACAGGTACCTTACGGGCTCGTCTGGAACGGAGACCATTGCGGTGGAGTACGTTACTTATGGTATTGACTGAAACCAATGTCCCCACTGCCATGAGATCTTCCCGGAGCTCCTTCCTTGTTGTCCTTGGGTTAGCCTTGACTCTTCGGACAAGCCTGGCCTCGGCACGGGAGGAAACTTTCAAAGGCTGTCCAGGAAAGGAAGGCTAACAGTAGTTCCATAAGCCTTCCACTTCCGGATGATGCTCCCAACAGTGGAGACAGGTAGGCCCAACTCCTTGGAAAGGGTTTTGTACCCCTTGCCAGCCTTGTGACCCTCCACGATCTTGTCTCTGATGGCCTTGGAATGCTCCTTTGTCTTTCCCATGTTGACCATGTTTGAGTGCTGTTCACAAGTTTGGGGAGGGTCTTAAATAGTCAGAAAAGGCTGGAAAAAGAGATAATTTATCCAAACATGTGAAGCTCATTGTTCTTTGTGCCTGAACTACTTCTTAATACTTTAGGGAAACCAAACAGAATTCTGGTGGGTTGAGGGGTTGAATAATAAATGACCCTCTGAAAAGACTTTTCACAATTTAAAAAAAAAATAAACAAAGAAATAACATTCTTTTTTGCTGCAGTGCATTTCACACTTCCAGGCTGATCTACAGTCCAAATGTCACAATGCCAAGTTAATTCCAAATGTGTAAACCTGCTAAATCTGCAGGGGGTTGAATACTACTTGTAGGCACTGTATATAATATTCATTATGTAAACTGAGGGGCAGGTCACTGAGGAAATAGTGACCTGTCAGAAGCAAGACTGATGAATACCTAATCAGAGCACCACATGAAGACCTCCCACATATCAATAACTCAAAACTGAAAATAAAGATAAAACAACCACAAGATGGATTCATCAACCAAGGTATCATTTTAATCAGTATAACGGTGCCAACCTGACACTTTCTGACCAAGCTCCATCAGTCTAAGACCATTTGATCAGAGTGGAAGTCTATGTGTCTGAAATAATTGTACAGCAATTGGATGCCTTTCGTGTACTGTCAGTTTTTCACTGACTGGCAGGAGAAGGTGGAGAAACTTTTATTTTTTTTGTCATAAGTGAAAAAACCTTCACTCTGATGAAAAACAACGATAAATCTTGTTAAGTTTTTTTTACTGATGTGTGAATGAGCCCTTATACAGCTCATAATAAAACAAATGGGAGCTACAGTGTATTAATCTGGAAACAGGAGACACAATCTATTAGAAGATGCAGACAAAGTTGCAAATGTGCAGAAAGCAGCTCACCATAAGGGCTTTTGCAGACTGCCGTTGTGTCTCCCATCCAAGGGAATTGGCCAACTCATACAAATGACACTCAGATCAAACTCTAATCGGAGTGTCAGCATAGTATGATGAGGAGAATCTTAGCACTGGAGAGGAGAAGATGGAGAACACATTCTTTCCATCATTTCCATTGAGTCAATGTACGCCATACGAGTGCAGTCCAATGGTTTCCACTCGCTCATTGACTTGCATGGCCATATGTAATCTGAATATAAGATCAAACTAGGACATTCAGCGGCTAACATTGGCCATGGTGAGATCCAATGTTTGTCGGATCACACTTGAACAGATAAAACGGTCATCTGTACAATCCCTAAGAATATATGGTATAGTCATTGGAAAGGCTTCACTTAGGAGGATTCGCCTTACACATGTGAGTGAGGAAATGGTTAGTAAAATACATGGTAAATTCTGCATGTAAAAGAGTAGCTAACGTGCTTTGAGTCTTGCTTCTGATTTAGTTAATTCTGAAGTTGTTCTGGTAACCTCTGAAATAATAGGCTTATTAACCTTGCATGTTCTCTGTGTTCTCACCTTGGGTGTAGAAGGTCTTTTACATTTACACTATTTGTGAATTTTAATTCTGATAAATGTCACATCAGATCTGTAAAGAGGACGGACTGCAGGAGCAGTGATAAGGCTGACACCTAGCAGGAATACTGACAATGAGACATACTGTCATGCAAAATGTAATCTGCCTTTCTGGAAAGTGAAATAAAATGTGATTCATTAAAAGTTAATTAAGTCGGGATGCACTGATCAGTAGACTCTTTCCAGCTGTGACCCCCTCCAAAAAAACAGATTAATGAACATGAACCAAGATAAAATGAGTGAAATAATGAACAGACTCAGCATAAAACTTATCAGAAAGGGATTCAACTTCAGCAGACAGAATCAGAAGACCTGTCACAAAATATGAGCAGCTCATGGAAGAAATGTACAGTCACAGCATATACAGTGATGTAGGAGCAATTGGGTTGTTTCACTTACTTGACTGTTGCATGGTAGCATTTTTATGCATTTTGTACTTTTTGGCTTTTTTTTTTGTTCACAGTGATATATAAGTAAAGGGTATGTTCATGAAGTTTTATGACATGAATTTTTTTCTAAGAATAATCAAGTTATAAAAGCCACATTAAAAAGTTTTTTTCATTGTATTTTGTCACATTTTTTGTGCAATTGATACTTTTTTCTGTTTTTATTAATTTAGAGATCAAATTTGTAATTTTATTTTTCCTCAACTTAAAGGGAACCTGTCACACCCCCAGGCGTTTGTAACTAGAAGAGCCACCTTATGCAGCACTAATGCTGCATTCTGACAAGGTGGCTCTTTTAGTTCTTGTTCCTGACACTGCTGAAATAATCGTTTTTGAAATTTGTCCCTCATACCTTGAAATCGCCAGGTAGGCGGGTCTTTCCCCCCTAACAGAGACGCACCACAGCCATCACTCAGGGCCTCTGCGCGCTGGGCGCCGCCTCCTCTTCCTTCATTAGCGTCCCCGGCGCCTGCACTGTTATTTTTTTTTCGGGCATGCGCAGTTTAGCTGCCCTTCGAACTTACAGTGCAGGCACCGGTGACGCTAATGAAGGAAGACCTTAGTCCAATAGTGGTCCTGAATTCTCTCACAGGCCAATTAAGGTCTAACACACCTTGTTAAAGCTATCTGAGCACATAAATATCCAAACTTTTACATCTGTCCATTTTCCTATTTGTAATTTTTAAAATGTAAGTGATGACAATTTTTTTTCTTTGTGCCTAAAATACAAAAGAAATATGTTATCTTTAACCCCTTTACCCCCAAGGGTGGTTTGCACGTTAAAGACCAGGCCAATTTTTACAATTCTGACCACTGTCCTTTTATGAGGTTATAACTTTGGAATGCTTAAACGAATCCTGGTGATTCTGACAAAATTTTCTCGAGACATATTGTACTTCATGATAGTAGTAAAGTTTTGTTGATATTATCCGTGTTTATTTGTGAAAAAAACTGAAATTTGGTGAAAATATTGAAAATTTCGCAATTTTCCAACATTGAATTTTTATGCAATTAAATCACAGAGATATGTCACACAAAATACTTAATAAGTAACATTTCCCACATGTCTACTTTACATCAGCACAATTATGGAACCAAATTTTTTTTTGTTAGGGAGTTATAAGGGTTAAAAGTTGACCAGCAATTTCTCATTTTTACAACACCATTTTTTTTAGGGACCACATCTCATTTGAAGTCATTTTGAGGGGTCTATATGATAGAAAATAACCAAGTGTGACACCATTCTAAAAACTGCACCCCTCAAGGTGCTCAAAACCACATGCAAGAAGTTTATTAACCCTTCAGGAGTTTCACAGGAATTTTTGGAACGTTTAAATTAAAATGAACATTTAACTTTTTTTTCACAAAAAATTTACTTCAGCTCCAATTTGTTTTATTTTACCAAGGGTAACAGGAGAAAATGGACCCCAAAGGTTGTTGTACAATTTATCCTGAGTACGTTGATACCCCATATGTGGAGGTAAACCATTGTTTGGTGGCATGGCAGAGCTCGTAAGTGAAGGAGCACCATTTGACTTTTCAATGCAAAATTGACTGGAATTGAGATGGGATGCCATGTTGCGTTTGGAGAGCCCCTGATGTGCCTAAACATTGAAACCCCCCACAAGTGACCCCATTTTGGAACGTATACCCCTATGGAACTTATCTAGATGTGTGTTGAGCACTTTGACCCATTAAGTGATACACAGAAGTTTATAATGCAGAGCCGTAAAAATAAAAAATCAAATTTTTTCACAAAAATGATCTTTTTGCCCCCAATTTTTATTTTCCCAAAGGTAAGAGAAGAAATTGGACCCCAAAAGTTGTTGTCCAATTTGTCCTGAGTACGCTGATACCCCACATGTGGGTGTAAACCACTGTTTGGGCGCATGGGAGAGCTCGGAAGGGAAGGAGCACCATTTGACTTTTCAATGCAAAATTGACAGGAATCGAGATGGGACGCCATGTTGCGTTTGGAGAGCCACTGATGTGCCTAAACATTGAAACCCCAAAGTGACACCATTTTGGAAAGTAGACTCCCTTAGGAACTCATCTAGATGTGTTGTGAGAGCTTTGAACCCCCAAGTGTTTCACTACAGTTTATAACGCAGAGCCGTGAAAATAAAAATTCATTTTTTTTTCCGCAAAAATTATATTTTAGCCCCCAGTTTTGTATTTTTCCAAGGGTAACAGTTGAAATTAGACCCCAAAAGTTGTTGTCCAATTTGTCCTGAATACGCTGATACCACATATGTGGGGGGAACCACCATTTGAGTGCATGGCAGAGCTCGGAAGGGAAGGAGTGTCATTTGGAATGCAGACTTAGATGTATTGGTCTGCAGGCATTACATTGTGTTTGCAGAGCCCCTAATGTACCTAAACAGTAGAAATCCCCCACAAGTGACCCCATATTGGAAACTAGATCCCCCCAAGGAACTTATCTAGATGTGTTGTGAGAACTTTGAACACCCAAGTGTTTCACTACAGTTTATAACACAGAGCCGTGAAAATAAAAATTCTTTTTTTTTTCCACAAAAATTCTTTTTTAGCCCCCAGTTTTGTATTTTCCCAAGGGTAACAGGAGAAATTGGACCCCAAAAGTTGTTGTCCAATTTGTCCTGAGTACGCTGATGCCCCATATGTTGGGGTAAACCCCTGTTTGGGCACACGGGAGAGCTTGGAAGGGAAGGAGCACTGTTTTACTTTTTCAATGCAGAATTGGCAGGAATTGAGATCGGACACCATGTCTCGTTTGGAGAGTCCCTGATGTGCCTAAACAGTGGAAACCCCCCAATTATAACTGAAACCCTAATCCAAACACATCCCTTACCCTAATCCCAAAGGTAACCCTAACCACACCCCTAACCCTGACACACCCCTAACCCTAATCCCAACACTATTCCCAACCGTAAATGTAATCCAAACCCTAACCCTAACTTTAGCCCCAACCCTAACTTTAGCCCCAACCCTAACTGTAGCCTTAACCCTAGCCCCAACCCTAACCTTTGCCCTAACCCTAGCCCTAAACCTAGCCCTAACCCTAACCCTAACCCTAGCCCTAACCCTAGCCCTAACACTAGCCCTAACCCTAACCCTAGCCCTAACCCTAACCCTAATGGGAAAGTAGAAATAAATACATTTTTTTTATTTTTTTATTTTTCGCTAACTAAGGGGGTGATGAAGGGGGGTTTGATTTACTTTTATAGTGGTTTTTTTAGCGGATTTTTATGATAGGCAGCCGTCACACACTGAAAGACGCTTTCTATTGCAAAAAAAAATTTTTTGCGTTACCACATTTTGAGAGCTATAATTTTTCCACATTTTTGTCCACAGAGTCATGTGAGGTCTTGTTTATTGCGGGATGAGTTGACGTTTTTATTGGTAACATTTTCGGGCACGTGAATTTTTAATCGCTTTTTATTCCGATTTTTGTGAGGCAGAATGACCAAAAACCAGCTATTCATGAATTTCTTTTGGGGGAGGCGTTTATACCATTCCGCGTTTGGTAAAATGGATAAAGCAGTTTTATTCTTCGGGTCAGTATGATTACAGCGATACCTCATTTATATCATTTTTTTATGTTTTGGCGCTTTTATACGATAAAAACTATTTTATAGAAAAAATAATTATTTTTGCATCGCTTTATTCTGAGGACTATAACTTTTTTCTTTTTTCTTTGATGATGCTGGATGGCAGCTCGTTTTTTGCGGGACAAGATGACGTTTTCAGTGGTACCATGGTTATTTATATCCGTCTTTTTGATCGCGTGTTATTCCACTTTTTGTTTGGCAGTATGATAATAAAGCGTTGTTTTTTGCCTCATTTTTTTTTTTGTGGTGTTCACTGAAGGGGTTAACTAGTGGGACAGTTGTATAGGTCGGGTAGTTACGGATGCGGCGATTCCAAAAATGTGTACTTTTATTGTTTTTTTTTTTTAATTTAGATAAAGAAATGTATTTATAGGAACAATATTTTATTTTTGGGGGGAATTTTTTTGGGGAATTTTTTCTTTTTTTTTTTACACATGTGAATAGTTTTTTTTACACTATAACATTGCCCCAGTGGGGGCATTATGTTATAGTTTAAGATTGCTGATCTGACAGTTTGCACAGCACTCTGTCAGATCGGCGATCTGACGTGCACAGCTCCTCCAGGCTTCCCGGCGCCTGCTCTGAGCAGGCGCAGTGAAGCCACCTCCCTGCAGGACCCGGATGCCGCGGCCATTTTGCATCCGGGCCTGCTGCAGGGAGGAGGAGGTAAGAGACCCTCGGAGCAACGCAATCACATCACGTTGCTGCGGGGGTGTCAGGGAAGCCCGCAGGGAGCCGCCTCCCTGCACGATGCTTCCCTATACCGCCGGAACACTGCAATCATGTTTGATTGCAGTGTGCCGGGGGTTAATGTGCTGTGGGCGGTCCGTGACCGCTCCTGACACATAGTGCCAGATGTCAGCTGCGATAGTCAGCTGACACCCGGCCGCGATCGGCCGCGCTCACGGGGAGATCGCATATGATGTACTATCCCGTCGATGGTCATACGGGCCCACCCCACCTCGACGGGATAGTAAGTCCAATGTCAGAAAGGGGTTAACTTAGGCCTTTTAGAGATCATTTTGTCCCCAATTTGCTTATCTATTAATAATAACAGTATTTTTAACCCCTTCATGACCCGGGTATTTTCATTTTTGCTTTTTTTTTTTTTGCTCCCCTCCTTCCCAGAGCCATAACTTTTTAAGTTTTCTGTCAATATAGCCATGTGAGGGCTTATTTTTTGCAGGACAAGTTTTACTTTTGAACGACACCATTGGTTTTGCCATGTTGTATACTAGAAACTGGTAAAAAAAAATTCCAAGTGAATTTGCAAGAAAAGTGCAATTACACAATAGTTTTTTGGTTGGCTTTTTTGCTACGTGGGCTAAATGCTAAAACTGACCTGACATTACGATTCTCCCGGTCATTACAAGTTCATAGACACCAAACCTGTCTAGGTTCTTTTTTATCTAAGTGGTGAAAAAAAATTCCAAACTTTGCTAAAAAAAAAAAATTACGACATTCTCCGATACCCGTAGCGTCTCCATTTTTCGTGATCTTAGTTTGGGTGAGGGCTTTTTTTTTGCGTGCTGAACTGACGTTATTAATTATACCATTTTGATGCAGATGCGTTCTTTTGAGCACCCGTTATTGCATTTTAACGCAATGTTGCGGCAACAAAAAAAAGCGTAATTCAAGCGCTTTTAATTTTTTTATCGCTATGCCGTTTAGCGATCAGGTTAATCCTTTTTTTTATTGATAGATCAGGCGATTCTGAACGCGGCGATACCAAATATGTGTAGGTTTGATTTTTTTATTGTTTTATTTTGAATGGGGCGAAAGGGGGGTGATTTGAACTTTCATATTTTTTTATTTTTTTCATAAAAACGTAAAAAAAGAAAATACACTGGCACAGAAGCAGCAAACGACTTATAAACTGTCTTGACGTGAAGATCTATCTTTAGCTATAGGGATATAGCAACTCATAGAAGAGTGAGGTGGTGCCATGCAAAAGCTAACAGCAATCCAAACGGGTATACGAGAGAAGAAAAAATTGCAGCACTCACCAGCGAATCTTCATTTCTTTATTAGATAAAACAAACCATCATAGGTTGTGGCACTTGAAAGGCTTGGGCGTCACGAGGGGAGCAGGGTTGTGCAGGAACGAGACGGACGACGGCCGTTTCGCGCTATTGCGCTTCTACGGGTCCATGTGAGTTGTGCTTGTGATGTCATATCCTTTTATAGGATTGAGACATTTCACATTCTACATATACATATACAAAACAAATTAATTAAAAACAACAATATACTCGGACTGCACACATTGGATATACAACCACTAGATGAAAATTGACATATCGAGTTTTTCATTTAGACCCCAAGGGCCCTGCGCATTAGTCCTTAAGATCCACCTGGCTTCCCGTTGCAAAAGTAATTTATTGCGATCACCTCCCTGCTTTGGGAAAGTAACTGCTTCGAGCCCAGCGAATTTTAACACATTAGGGTTGCCGCCATGACATTTGTGTATATGTTTAACTAGGCGAACTCTCCCCTTCCCCGTGAGAGTGGAATTATAGTGTTCACGGAAACGTACCATGAGAGGTCTTATAGTTTTGCCTATATAAAAGCGATTGCAGGGACAAAAAATGACATAAACAATAAATTTACTTTTGCAAGTTATAAAGTCTTTCACCGTGTGATAGTATGTGCCTATCTTTAATGAGTTATCTGTCAAATGAAAAGCGCACATACTGCAGTTTCCACACTTATGGTTACCTGGTGGAGCAGATTTCTCAATCCAATTAAGGTTACGATTTTCTATGCGATTCCTTACAACTAAATCTCCTATATTTTTTGATCGTTTATACGAAAATAGCGGAGAAGATACAGCAAAGTCTGAATCTTTTTGGAGAATGTGCCAGTTTTTACGAATCGCTGCGTGTAAAAGGGTAATAAAAGAAAAAATCATAAGAACGATGGGTTAAAAAAACGTAATGAAAACCGTAGGTTTCCCTTCATCTTTAAGCATAGTCCGGTAGACAGATAACTCATTAAAGATAGGCACATACTATCACACGGTGAAAGACTTTATAACTTGCAAAAGTAAATTTATTGTTTATGTCATTTTTTGTCCCTGCAATCGCTTTTATATAGGCAAAACTATAAAACCTCTCATGGTACGTTTCCGTGAACACTATAATTCCATTCTCACGGGGAAGGGGAGAGTTTGCCTAGTTAAACATATACACAAATGTCATGGCGGCAACCCTAATGTGTTAAAATTCGCTGGGCTCGAAGCAGTTACTTTCCCAAAGCAGGGAGGTGATCGCAATAAATTACTTTTGCAACGGGAAGCCAGGTGGATCTTAAGGACTAATGCGCAGGGCCCTTGGGGTCTAAATGAAAAACTCGATATGTCAATTTTCATCTAGTGGTTGTATATCCAATGTGTGCAGTCCGAGTATATTGTTGTTTTTAATTAATTTGTTTTGTATATGTATATGTAGAATGTGAAATGTCTCAATCCTATAAAAGGATATGACATCACAAGCACAACTCACATGGACCCGTAGAAGCGCAATAGCGCGAAACGGCCGTCGTCCGTCTCGTTCCTGCACAACCCTGCTCCCCTCGTGACACCCAAGCCTTTCAAGTGCCACAACCTATGATGGTTTGTTTTATCTAATAAAGAAATGAAGATTCGCTGGTGAGTGCTGCAATTTTTTCTTCTCTTGTATACCCTTTTTTATTTTTTTGCCCACTCTTTGGAATAAATAGCAGCAATCAATCACTTCTGGTGAAGAATTGATCCCGGAGCAAGCGGTCTACCTCTTGGAATGCCCCCATAGCCCCTGGGTCTAGTCTCTGCACCTCATTCAACATGTCCTGTAAGATATTAGAGTGCTGCATCAGGGACTCACATTCCCTATGGGGGCAATTAAAGAACAGGGACCAAAGCTGGGCCATATGAGCTCAACCTACCAAACTCCCCTCTAACAGTTAATTTTCTCTAATGTATTCCTCTCTGATTCTGGATGTACCATCACCATTCACCTAGCGTCGCCCTATAGTGCATTTAGTGCCAGCTTGGCTCGTAATGTGGGGGCCAGATTACACATAATTAATCAGGAAACCCTCTGGCCCCAATCCTGCAACGCCATGTTACGCCCTCGTATTTTGACATGTGCTGGATTAAAGCTTCCTGCACCTACACTCCCAAAGTTGCCATGGCTGCCAGGGGATCCGCGACCAGTGAGGGAGCTGCTGGTGCAGTTGGGACATTTCTTTCCTTGCCTCCGTCCATAACAAGCACTGGATCCTGCCGACTATGCCAAAAATGTATTGACCAGAGGTCCGAGAAAGATCCAGTGAGTCACAAACTGAGACAGAGACAGAAATAACAGCACTCCCTTTACTAGAACAGGAGTTGAAGTGAAATTCACGATTGTATGAAACAACCTTAGTTTCCCCTATTATTTAGACTCAATCAGACAGGGCTGAAATCAATGTGCCAATCCCAAAGTCTCCAATGTGTGTGTTTCAGGAGTTTCAGGAGTAATTTACCTATCCACTAAGTTAAACAAGGTCCTTGATAAACTATCTGAGAAACAGGTGTAAATCTGGTGAAGAGGTTTTATGGGAGCCTCTGGGATGGCACCGGACTATAAACTTATCAAAAACCGACAATATGAATATATATGTAAATATAATAATCGTTCTTATATACTTAGTCTAGGCATACCCGGGTATCTATTGTTACGGTACCGTTAACCTGAGGTGAGTCTCCATCTCCACTCAGGTATATGTTTTTCATTGGCTGCAGCCAGTCCCCCAAAAAATCTTTGTTGCCAAAACAACTACAGCAAAACAAGGATCAGGGTCTTGTCAGCTGATGCCGAGGCCCACGTGCTCTGCACAGTTTTGAAGCCTCAGGGTACGGTCCGGAATAGCACTTCCATGGGGCTTGACAAGATCACTTTCAATATTGATGGTACAGGATACTGTCTCTTCTCTAACAGTCACTCACAATTTCTCTGGGAGGAAAGATGTCTGTCTTTTTTTTCCAGCTCAGCACAGCAGGTATTCCACAGAGCTCCAAAGTCACACAGCTCTCAAGTATGCTCTGTACTTGTTCCACAGCAGAACCACAGTTTCACAAAAGGAAGGGGTTAACACCCTCACTAAGGCTGGTTTCACATTTGTGGTTGTGTCCACAGCGTTTCTGACGCATACATCCGCATGAGTCTTGATTTCATATCTTTAACATTGTGAACGCATGTTCATGCATTTGCATGCATTCGCCTGCATTTGATTACGCATGCGTCACTTCGTGATGTGCGGGTGGCAGTGGCTAACACACGATATTGCATTGTTTGTGGCGGCAAATTTCCACCGCCATACGCATGAGGATGCTTGCGGAAGGAGTGCGTAAAAAAATGCATTATAGTCTATGGGAACGCATAGGAACGCAAGGATATGCATACGATTGCGTTTGCATACGCATGCATTTTTATGAGTAAACATGTCTAGGAACTGCTTTTAAGCCACCCCCCAAACAAATCTTATAAAAGAAGGTGTGGGCAGTGGAAGTCCAGTACTCTCAAGACTCTACAAGCATTGCATCTTTTTTGGAAGCATTGGAAGACTTTTTTGGAAGACTCAAAATGTGAGTATACAATCTATATGTCTGCCTGTCTGTTTTTCTCCCTGCAGTCTGTAATCATTCCTGTCTCTCTTGCAGCATTCCTCATCATGTCCTCCAGTGAAGAGCAGACCTCACAGAGTGAACAGGAGACTGAAGTGAGTACATTTGCTACTGATTGGTAAGTATTCACTGTCACTATTACACATGAGGCAAAATATTTTTTTTTTCTTTACAAAGCTATTCCAGTGCTGATGAGTAGGAGCAGCAGACTCAGGCCCAAGTTCCGGTGGCAAGATGGCGTGTAAGTATTCTTGACTGTTTGCATTTATTCTTGACTGTTTTTGGTGCTCTTGACTGTTTTTTCTTTTTGACTGTTTTTGTTTTAAGTGTTTTATCTTTACAACATTAATGTCTTTCTTTCATTTTTAGGTTCCACAATGGGAGGAGGTGCAGGAGCGAGTTGCGTTGTGGGACACCCGGTAGCAGCAGCACTCGGACTCTGTGGTGATTCCGCGGCTGTGGAATGAGGTGGCCCAAGCACTTATCGATGACTGGGACAATGCCATGCCATGAGTCAGAAAGGTTTTTCATAAGTATTGCAGTGTGGTCTGATGCAGCAGTGAACCTGAAGGCCGGGAGCACACAAACGTGTGTGATGCGAGAAACTCCTGCGAGTTTCTCGCATCACACATGGTTGTGTGATCCCGGCCTAAAGTGCATTGTTTAACATATTTTTTTCCCTATTCACAGTGATCAAAGTCAAAACCTGTTGTCGTTCGATGAAGGAACGCTTCAACAAAGACCTGAGACAGAAGATCCAAGTTCGCAGTGGTGCTGCATCAAGGATCGGGAAATATACCACCGGTTGTTGGATTTTCTGAGACCTGTTCTTGCTCAGAGAATGTAAGTATTTTTGTGTTGCATTCCATTGTGTTGTATTCCTTAACCTTCCTCTAGTGTTAGATTTCTGTTACTATTTCTTATGTTAACGACTCGGTTTTGACCCATGTCTTAAATCATCCCTAGGATACCCTAAAAACAGTTATTTATGATCCAATTTATTTCTTACCTCTTAGTTACCTTGTTAGGGTTTCTCATCCATGGAAGGATTGATTTTAATATTTTTGTTGTGGCCCCCTGGGCCTTTCATTTGAGAGCATACCCTTCATTTTCAATATAAAAATATTGTCAAATGAACCTCAAGAGAATAATATAAACTTAAAAAAGTTTGTTATATTACCTGACTATTACTGAAGGGTTTTAGAACACATTTCTTAAATGTAAAAAAATACATATATATATATATATATTTTATATTATTAACTCTAGTAACATCTATGGTGTTACGGGTCAATTTTGACCTATATCTAACTACTTTAGGAAAAAGGCAAAAAACTGATTTTTTTTAATAGAACTTTAATACAAATAAAAGATGAAAATTATATTAACATTATTTAGAAATAATAATAAAAAACAGCTTTTCTAGGTCAAACAAACAAACAACAATCAATCAAGCAAATCAAATCAACAGAAATCAAGTACTAGTTTTTAGATGCATTAGTATTTAGATGCATGTGTGGCAAAAGTGACACTTTTTGTGTGTTCTTTGCAGAGGTATTTTTTGCAGGCGAAGCACGATGTGTTTGTCTTTCTGTCCTTATTGCTAGGGCAGACCTGACACCTCTTTCTTTTAGAATCAGGTGGTCTCACTGGGGTTGTGGCTGTTGTGGTTGATGTTGAGGCAGGCCTGGTTGAGGAGGATGCTGGTGATGATGCTCTTTGTGTTACTGTGGGTGTGGACGAAGCACTTGTTGAGCTCTGGAGTTGTCGGACCAAGGCTGCAGCGGCTGGGTCTTGGGGCACTCGTTCCCTTTGGTCAATGTGCGCCTTGACAAAAGATCTTCCTAGTTCCTCAAGAAACATCCTCCGCTTGTTTTTTTCTTTGAATTCTATCCTTGGTGAATGTGGGTCCACAACACAAATGAATTGCATGCTGACACATCAAGGATGTTGTAAAATACAACCATTGGCCATCTCCTAGTCATTCGCTGGCAAGTGTAGGTGGCAGTCAGCTTGTTCAGGTTGTCCACTCCTCCTTTGTTTTTGTTATAGTCCAGGATGATTCTGGGCTTTTTGTCACTTCCTGATGACACAGCTGCATCTTTGTGAAGTGTGGACATCAGTACCACATTCCATCATTTTTTGGGGCAGTATGAAACAGCAGTGGTGGTGTCTGTAAAAAAAACTTTGAGGAAAGTGGAGCCCTGTCCTTCATCTGCAACATTTCAGCGGGCAGCTCAGGTTTGGTTTTTTTCACTGTGCCCACCATGGTGATTTTCCTCCTGAGAAGTTCTTGTCCAAGGTCATAGCTGGTAAAAAAAATTGTCACAAGTAATGTTGTGACCCTGCAGTCCAGTAGTCATATCGAGGACTACACGTTTTCCTTGTTTTTTTTTCAGGGATGCAGCTTGCAGACTTGCCTGTGTAAATCTGTAGATTCCATGCATAGCTAGTTTTTGCATTACAGGCTGCCCAGATTTTTATGCCGTATTTGCCTGGCTTACTTGGCATGTACTGCCGGAAGGGGCATTTTCTGCGGAAAGGGAGAAAACGTTCATCTACTGTCACCTCTGGCCCTGGGGTGAACATCAGTGGAAGGAGCTGCACCCATTTCTCCCAAACATCCCTGATGGGAGCAAGTTTGTCAGATTTTGTTCTGGTGTCTCTGTTGTCAAATCTGAGGACTCTTGATATCATTTGAAACTTTTGAAGTGACATTGTTGCCCTGAAAATATTCCTGCCTATCGATGCGTCCCAGAGATCAGTGGCCTCATTGCAGGATTTGTACACTCCAGCAAGGAGAAGAACACCAATGTAGGCATCCAGGACATCATCATGAAGGTCATTCCACATGTTGCTGTGGACTTTTTTTCCTTCAAGGTTTGTCATAGCAATAATGACTTTTTTTTATTGACAGTGGCATAAACAGATCAAAACATGTCTTGATGCCACTTACTCTTGTCACAGCAAACCTTGTGATCCCAGGGGTCATTTTTATGACATTTGCAGCATCTGCCCTGCCATGTACATCTGGAGGTACTGAGCTCCAACTGATCTTGCCACTTTTGGATTTGAGTCTTTCAGCGGGAGCAGCTTCAGCACCAGTGACCTCCTCAGACTGATCAGAACTGTCTGTGTCTTCCGGGTGATACTACACATCATCTTCCTCCTCAGAAACCTGTTCATCTGTATCAGTTTGCTGCTGTGTGTCCTCTGATTCATTATCATCTAAGATATAATCCAGAATTTGGCTTACATCAAATCTTCTCCTCATTGTTACATGTGTAAACTGGGGATGTATACTCGGAAAAGTACCAACTCTAAGCTGATTTGGCCATACATGCCTGGACATGTCCCTAACTCAAGTTGTTGGAGGTAGAGCTGGCTGTGGGCTGTTGGTTTATATTGTGTTTATGAGTTCAGTTTTGGGACTTATTATTGTTTTTTTACTCTTATATTAGACCTGGGTCGAAATTGACCCCAACACAAATGTTATAATTTTAATAAGAGCATTTTACAATTTAGTAAAATAGTTTTATTTTATTGTATTTTGTTTTAAAATAAGTTCCTGAAAAAGTCAAAAAGTCTTGATGCAATAAACAAATGTATGTAGAATTTGTATGCATTTAAAACCTAAATCGGGTCGGTCACGTCCCTAACACTAGAGGAAGGTTAATCTGAATTTTTCTATTCCACAGGAGTTGGCGCTTTTAAAATTGCTATTTTTTGGTACTAATGTTTTACTTTTCTTTTCACAGAACCTGGAGCAGCATCCTCGAACCTGAATCGTTCTCTGGAGCGGTCCCTCATCGAACAGCCACAGACCAGTCCCAGCCATCCACCAACGATGCAGTAAGTGGGCTGGCGTCACAGTCTGGAGAACAGGCAGCTGGTCCTTCAGGTGTTCCCCTGTCCCAGTCCTCTACCAGAAGGCCTCGGACAGGTCACTCATGCCCGAGTTTATTCACTTGAGCTTTGTCTTCCAGAATTGCCTGAAAGCGCTGGAAATAGACTGGAAGGAGGTCTGACCCATATTCACACTTTTCCAGGATGTCAACCAACTCCTTAACCATCTGGAAGCCGATCTCCAGAGACCAGCACACCATTTTTTTTAATCACATAGAGCGGGGCACGTCGGAACACCTTACGCCTGAATTCCTTCTCAATGAGATGCAGGCCTGCAATGCTGCTTATGTTCAGGCTATGCAGCAGACTCGGTACTTACAGCAGCCACAGGTGGTATTTCCACCTGTGCCATCAATTACACACTTCACCTCAACACCGAATTCTGCATAATACCACTGTACGGCCACCGCCATGCCATTACTGGTTGTAGACATTTCTAGACCCATGCAACAAGGAGAACTTTCAATCTCTTCTGCCAGAGGCAGAGAGGTGTATTAAAATGTTGCAGTACCAGAGGGCCCTTGTAGCGGAATTATTTAGAAAATTCCCATGTGAGAATGCTGGCTGCACACGTCAGAGTTTGTTCTACTACCAAGGAGTCCAAGCAAGAGAGACAGAAGTACAATCCAGCTCAGGCAGGGGAACAATGGCAAAGTTCTGATACAGTTTTCTCAGACCCTCCCATCGTGGCGGGAAAGAGTTAAGGGGTGCTGTCACAAGAAGTGCAATGTTTGGGAAGATGCTGAGGGAGTACCTTGCAGATTGTACAAATGTCCTCCAGGATTCCCCTGTGCCTTTTAATTATTGGGTATCTAAGCTGGACACGTGGCATAAACTGGCTTTCTACGCCTAGGAGGTCCTGGCCTGCCCTGCTGCTAGCGTTCTGTCCGAGCGGCTTTTTAGTGCTGCTGGTGGAATTATAACAGATAAGCGCATCTGCCTGTCAACTGAAAATGTTGACAGGCTGACTCTTATAAAAATGAACAAGGGCTGGATTGGGAAAGACTTCTGTACACCACCAAGTGAAAACAGTGAAACATAACCTCTAATACATTCTCTTTCTTGGGGAGATGTATTCTTATGCACCTCTTCACAACCACACATGGGTATACGCTTCCAGATCTGGTCTGTTTGTTGTTATACTCCTCCTTATCCTCATCCTCATCATCCACAACCAGTAGAACACCAGGGTGAACAGATTCCGTGATGCCAAAGTCACAATTGTTTTGTGCAAGGGTGTTTTTATGATGCCCGTTACTGATTGGAAACCAAAACAATTGTTACTTCCACAGGGGGATATGTCATAAAAAAGAGATGTACGTCTATTATTCTTATTTATTTTATATTTTTCATGTTCCCTATCTCTGGACAGTCCACTAATGAGGTAGTGTATACCTCTATAATAGAAAATAATTAAAAGACTTTTTTATTATATTTTTATTTATAGCCCTGTCTCTGAGCTGTTGCTAGGGACAAACAAATTTCGTTGGACACATTCTGGCTTCAAATCTATGAACCTGTGTTCACCCTTCCCTTTTGTTATTTACTTTCATTGGTGTATTCACATTTTTTATGTATTTGTTTTATTTCATTATGATTTATTTTTATGTCTCCTCATTCTCCACCACTAGATCACCAGGCTTAACGTCTTCTATGCTGCAACAGGCAGTCGAATAGGCAAGGGTGTCTATGATCCCCATGAAATATTTTTTAAAAATTTCCCCCCCATGGGCAAATGCTTGTCAGGCCATGCACTCCATTACAAGTCTCAGACCCACACCCCTAAATTGGGCCTACTTCTTAACTCGGTTTCCTGCAATGTCTCTTCCTTACCTGCCACTAGATGACCAGTTATAACATGCTCTGTACTGTTATAGGCCACTGAATTTTGGGCAAGGGGGACTGTGATGGCACTAGTTTATTTAATAAAAAAGATACCCCCCATTGGGGAATTGTTTGTCAGCTCATGCACTCCATTACAAGTCTCAGAGACCCACACCCCTACATTGAGCCTACTTCTTAAATCGGTTTCCTGCAATTTCTCTTCCTTATCTCCGACTACATGACCTGGTGGAACGTGTTCTGTACTGTTATAGGACAGTGAATATTGGGAAAGAGGGTCTGTGATGGCAATAGTATATTTTTAAAAAGGTACCCCCATTGGGGAATTGTTTGTCAGCTCATTCACTCAATTACAAGTCTCAGAGACCCACACCCCTACATTGGGCCTACTTCTTAACTCAGTTTCCTGCAATGTCTCTTTCTTATCTCCAACTACATGACCAGGGTTAACGTGCTCTGTACTGTTATACGCCAGTGAATTTTGGGCTGTTATGGCAATAGTATATTTTTAAAAAAGGTACCCCCTATTGGTGAAACCACATTCTTGTTGGCAAAGACTTCATAACATTTGTGTACCTTAAAGAGCTCACTTGAAAAGCTCCTTTTTGTGCTGCCTGGTTGCTCACATTGGACACAATACACTTCATATAAATTTGATAAAGCAATGCTGTTAGTTTGGCTCAGTAGTTCATTACATATATTACTTTGTCCACTATATTAGTTTCTCTCCTTGAGAGCCATAACTATGGCTGCATCAAATGGCAAGAGTTCAATACAAAAAAGTGATGGGTGAATGCTTGTAGATGCAGAGGACTTAATCAATTTTGGCTGAGGTAACTTGTATGAGGGAGACTGCATGTTCCTTCTTTCTTCCTAGGATAATAAACTGGAATAATAATAAATGCTCTTTTTATCTGCAAAGTAATTATTTGAATGGATGTCAGATCATTTATTGTGTCTCCAATATTTGCTACACAGCCGATCGGAACAGTTATGGAAAATTGAGCATAGTCACAGTTATTTTTTAGAACATCGTCACATTCTTTCAGTTCTAACTTTTATTTACGGAATACATAGTAGCAGCTATTTTTAACATTACTTACCTATAGATACTGGTCAAGAAGATTGTCATGATTATCCAGAGTACTCAATGGGTTAAGCATAAGTTTTTCTAGAAAGGCTTAATATAGATATGATTGCTGTTAATAGTGTAGTGTGAATATACAAATGGTGATTTTGAATCCAGTTTGAAATATACCAAATGCATTCAAACAATTACATACCTGCATTTTTTGTAAAACATTTACAGATGTGACAGACAATGCTCATAGTGACACAATATTAAGGAATGTTTGTTTATTCACTTCACAAACAGTTCTAAACTTCTATGTGTCTGTTGTTTGGTATTGTAAAACATTAAGGTTTACTGAACCTCTGCCTGTGGTGGTTTTATCTAAATCCTTGTGGGGATTTCTGTCTTGGTGTTGCTTCTCTGATATTCCAGACGGATTATGTTAAAGCTTCTTGGTGATTATGTAAGCATACTGTATGTAGTTAATCTTAATATATACTTAATCATTATATGTATTTAATCCAAATATGTACTTAACCTTTGTATTTTAACATATACAAAAGTGTAAGCACTCATACTATTCAATCATACTATTCCTTGAATTTTATACTTTGAAATAAAATTGCCTTGTATTGGAAGTATTTGCCTTTTTAAAGCCATATCTGAATATTAGTGTTTAAAACTTCGCAAAGAAAATTGCCAAATTCCCCTGTAAATCATTCTGCAAAGAGGGAACCATCATACCATTAAAAAAGACAAAAAGTGGATCGTCCTTCAATGTAGTGCATCCTGCTCTCAATATATTGTTGGGATTCCATTACCATTTGAAAACTAAGAAAGGGTTTGACAGCTTGAGGTTTCATGGTACACAATATTTTTTTTTCAAAGTAACAGTCTCCTGTCTCCAATCACGTCATTCACACTGCATTGTTGGGTATTCTCAAAAGCTTAGCTGAAAACAGACATAATTTTGTGTCACATTAGTAAACTTTACAGTCTTGCAAGGATTTAAAGTACCGTATATACTCGAGTATAAGCCGACCCGAGTATAAGCCGACCCCCCTAATTTTGCCACAAAAAACTGGGAAAACTTATTGACTCGAGTATAAGCCTAGGGTGGAAAATGCAGCAGCTACCGGTGAATTTCAAAAATAAAAATAGATGCTCCGTACCGTTCATTATGGCCCCATAGCTGTGCCATATAGTGCTCTGCACCATTCATTATTGCCCCATAGCTGTACCATAGAAGGCTGTGCCATATAGTGCTCTGCACCGTTCATTATTGCCCCATAGCTGTGCCATATAGTGCTCTGCACCGTTCAGAATTGCCCCATAGCTGTGCCATATAGTGCTCTGCATCGTTCAGAATTGCCCCATAGCTGTGCCATATAGTGCTCTGCACCGTTCAGAATTGCCCCATAGCTGTGCCATATAGTGCTCTGCACCATTCAGAATTGCCCCATAGCTGTGCCATATAGTGCTCTGCACCGTTCAGAATTGCGCCATAGCTGTGCCATATAGTGCTCTGCACCGTTCAGAATTGCCCCATAGCTGTGCCATATAGTGCTCTGCACCGTTCAGAATTGCCCCATAGCTGTGCCATATAGTGCTCTGCACCATTCATTATTGCCCCATAGCTGTGCCATATAGTGCTCTGCACCATTCATTATTGCCCCATAGCTGTGCCATATAGTGCTCTGCACCGTTCATTATGGCCCCATAGCTGTGCCATATAGTGCACTGCACCATTCATTATTGCCCCATAGCTGTACCATAGAAGGCTGTGCCATATAGTGCTCTGCACCGTTCATTATTGCCCCATAGCTGTGCCATATAGTGCTCTGCACCGTTCATAATTGCCCCATAGCTGTGCCATATAGTGCTCTGCACCGTTCAGAATTGCCCCATAGCTGTGCCATATAGTGCTCTGCACCGTTCAGAATTGCCCCATAGCTGTGCCACATAGTGCTCTGCACCGTTCAGAATTGCCCCATAGCTGTGCCATATAGTGCTCTGCACCATTCATTATTGCCCCATAGCTGTGCCATATAGTGCTCTGAACCGTTCAGAATTGCCCCATAGCTGTGCCATATAGTGCTCTGCACCGTTCAGAATTGCCCCATAGCTGTGCCATAGAAAGCTGTGCCATTGCTGCTGCTGCAATAAAAATAATAAAACACATACTCACCTCTCTTGCTTGCAGCTCCTCAGCATCCCGTCCCGGCGTCTCTCCGCACTGACTGATCAGGCAGAGGGCGGCACGCACACTATATGCGTCATCGCGCCCTCTGACCTGCACAGTCAGTGCGGAGAGAGAGACGCTGGGAAGACAGAGTGGCGCCCGGCGTGTGGAACGCGGACAGGTAGATATGACATACTTACCTGCTTCCGGCGTCCCGCTCCTTCCCCCGGACAGCTGGTCTTCGGTGCCGCAGCCTCTTCCTCTGTCAGTGGTCACCGGCACCGCTGATTAGAGAAATGAATAGGCGGCTCCGCCCCTATGGGAGTGGAGTCCATATTCATTTCTCTAATGAGCGGTCCCACGTGACCGCTGAACAGGGGAAGATCTGCGGCACCCGGAGACCGTGGGACGGCAGGGGGAGCGTCAGTAGCGCTGGGATTAGGTGAGTATGCGACACGCTCTCCCCCTCACCCGCCAACCGTGACTCGAGTATAAGCCGAGAGGGGCACTTACAGCCCAAAAATTTGGGCTGAAAATCTCGGCTTATACTCGAGTATATACGGTAATCTGTTTTACTCGCTTTTGGACTGATTGGTGATATTTTTATCAGCCACAAAACTCTGAAGTGTTAGTAAGTTTTGGTGGAAGAGATAAAAAATCCTTTCCTTTTTTTACTTGCAGTCAGTTCTCCTTAACTCTCTGTGATTTTATATGTGATTTTTTATTTGAATATTGAGAAATGGATTTGATAGGGGAAGAATGCACTTTTCTGACATTTGAAAAAAAACTTTTGAAACCATGCCTTGTTTAACGTCCACCACCTTGCAATGTACGATCTTTGCCTACAGTTTAACAGTTCACTTAATGCTTTTCTTTTCCATCAGAAGACGATTTTAGGGAAGCAACATTATTTTCTTTATCTGATACAATAACAGTCGAAAAAAAATATCATGATCTTCAAGTGTTTCTGTGGAGAAAACGCACACTTGCATGGAGGTGTAATTAATTTTTTTTTTGGTGTGGAGAGGCCATTTACTTTTATATGTTGGAAATCTTGCACTGAAGCCACATTAATAATCACTTGGGTAGATTAAGTTAGACCTTTTATGTCTATCATTGATGACTTGTGGATGTACAAAATGCACATTGTGAAGTGGGTTTTCATGGGCCCATCCACTATGTGGGTTCCAAGGCGTAATGGGGTGCATATGACTGACTATGTAGTAGGGCTGGCCTTGCTGCCAATGTGTAAAACAAAGGAGTACGGGAGTACAACATGCATATTGTGAAGTGGATTTTCATGGGCCCATCCAGTATGTGGGTTCCAAGGCGTAATGGGGTGCATATGACTATGCAGCATGGCAGACATTGCTGACACTGTGTAAACAAAAGAGTACCCGAGTACAAAATTAATATTGTGAAGTGGATTTTCATGGGCCCATGCAGTATGTGGGTTCCAAGGTGTAATGGGGTGCATATGACTATGCAAGAGGGCAGACAGTGCTGTCACTTTGTAAAGAAAGGAGTACGGGAGTACAAAATGAATATTGTGAAGTGGATTTTCATGGGCCCATCCAGTATGTGGGTTCCAAGGCGTAATGGGGTGCATATGACTGACTATGCAGCAGGGCTGGCCTTGCTGCCAATGTGTAAAACAAAGGAGTACGGGAGTACAACATGAATATTGTGAAGTGGATTTTCATGGGCCCATCCAGTATGTGTGTTCAAAGGCTTATTGGGATGCATATGAATTGGTAGCAGGGCAGGCCTTGAATTCAATGCAACATTTTTTCAGGAGGCCCTCCTGGACATCTTATGAAAGGGGTATTGTTGTGTGTCATAATTCCTGGCAGCCCATCCACTCACAGCATAGGCTACAACAGTTTAGGAGACCCACAGATTAATAATGACCCTTTAAGAAGATTAATGCCGCCTGATGCACCAGTACAAATAGAAAAAAGAGAAAAGCAAGCCAGCTCACCAGTATCCACCGCAGGTGCCCGGAACTCCGCTGCAGGCAAACGTAGTAATCAGGAAAAAAAAAAGAGGTTTCATTCCAGCTCCTTAAAAAATTCCTTTCATTTATTTAATAAGTTAAAAAACATAGTGTACATGGTGTACATGCTCCCTGAAATAAATGCCGACCACCAACAGAGGCACAATGGCAACGCGTTTCGATCTCAACGATCTTTGTCAAAGCCATACCATGATCTGCATGCTGCTCCCTATATGGGGGAGGACATCCAATAGGGATCACAGTCGTTTGTCACATGACTTATAGCAAGGTCCTAGGCATTCTAACGAACAACTTGAATTAACAATAAAAACAAACAAATAATCAGTAATATTAAAATACAAATCATAGTTAACAGTAGTGCAGCATTAATTCATTACGTTTATTTAGTCCTGCTGGGTATCTGGTATCTAAATGATAAATCCAAAAAGCTTCTTGTGTAAGGAGACACCGTCTGATGTCTCCCCCACGAGACGGCACATGAACGTGCTCTATCCCCTGGACTCGGAAATGCATTGTGCTGCGGGCATGGTATGTAATGAAGTGTCTGGATGCTGCTGACACATTCCTCTCTACATTCTGTGTGTTATTTATACTGTACAGATGCTCTCTGAGCCGTGTCTTTAACTATCTAGCCGTATATCCCACATGGGGATAGAGCACGTTCATGTGCCGTCTCGTGGGGGAGACGTCAGACGGTGACAAAAACACAAAGAGGACTGAAAATACACCAAAAAAAAGTATTAATACATCACAAAGGGTCAGGGGTCAGCATTGCTCAGAAGCCCAGGTATCAGCACTAGTGCACTCAGGATGCTGGGTTTTCTGCATCCTGAATGCAGTAGTTTTGACACACGGGCAGGTGAGTAAAGATATGAAGTGGAGTAGCTCCATCATCTCTTCAGTCTGCATTAATCTATTTGACGATAGAAATGCTGACTGAAGAGACGATGGAGCTAATCCAAGGTCACCTACCATAGCACTGACCTCAGAGAGAAGAGGTGTATTGCAAAGCATGGTTGACATAACCCAATTTGGTTAAAATCCACTCCCTGTATCATAAACAGAGAGTTGGTTTTATAAACACTGTAGCTGTGAACTGGTGATCACCTTGTTAAACTGTAAAAAAATGATTGGCACAGGTGTTTGAATAGAGGTTTTTCATTTTCAGCAAACATGAAAGGTAAATTTAAACATTCCAGGTACATAACATTACAAGAACATTTCAATAAACCATTTCTTCTTGCTATGGCACACGTCCATTCTCAGAAAGAAAGTATGCCGCAAATGTATCCCTCATTTGGGCAACTTCAACTGTTGTCTTCAGAGGGTGATGATGGTAATCTGGCAATGGGTTACTAACAGGTTCATCAAGTTCAATGTTGGGTCGCTTTTTAGCCATTATATAGTTGTGCAGAACCACACACGCCTTGACCACCTCATTGACTGTCTCAATTTCCAGATTAATGGCTGTCCCTAAAATACGCTATTTCGAGACAAGTATACCAAAGTCACTCTCCACAGTTCTTCGTGCCCTGATCAGTCGGTAGTTAAAAATCCTTTTTTGTTTGGGTCAAGTCTCGACTGGAGTATGGTTTAAAGAGGTTTCCACACATCTAAAAGGCTTCATCCCCAACCACAACAAATGGCGTTGGCGGGCCTTCGGTGTTGGGAAGAGGTCGTGACAGGGGGAAATTAAAATGATTTCCATACAACTGCTGGCCCATGTCAGAGTTTTTAAATACGTGTGAGTCATTACCACGGCCAAAAGATCCAATGTCCGCGGCAACAAACCTACAGTCCGCAGCTGCTATCGCCATGAGCACTATGGAGATTTTTTTTTTTTATAATTAATGTACTCGGATCCAGTTTCAGCCGATTTGGCAATCCAGGTATGTATTCCATCCACTGATCCCAAACAGTTGGGGAAATTACACACTTCCAAGAATTTATCTGCAGTTTCTTGACAAATTTCCGTGGTGGGTAGGGGGATAA
Source organism: Ranitomeya variabilis (assembly GCF_051348905.1). Classification (NCBI taxonomy): domain Eukaryota; kingdom Metazoa; phylum Chordata; class Amphibia; order Anura; family Dendrobatidae; genus Ranitomeya; species Ranitomeya variabilis. The sequence continues at coordinate 1,073,898,762 of NC_135232.1, read as the reverse complement.
ATTCCTCAAGGAGAACATCCCAAAAAGGCCGGCAGGTGTCTGCAACAATCCCAGAAAGTGTGGAAATTCCTATGCGGAACTGGAAATGGAGCAATGATAGGCTCTCTCCGGTAGCCAGGAATCTTCCAAACAGCGAAAGGAAAAAAAAATTCAGAACAATAATATTGATGACTGGGGTTTTGCAAAACAAAGAAAAAAAAGAAAAAAAGGACATGGCTTTCAGAACAATAATATTTAGGTAAAAAAAGGGGGAGAAGCCAGCGCTGCTTGTGGTCAGAACGCAAAACATAAAGTGCACATGCACATATTGATTTGTAACTGAGTTTCAAAAATAAGAGACATTTAGCAAACAATTGATCAATTCTTTGAGCCGCCCCGCCACTTCACGGCATTCTCATAATGGGGCAGTCCTACTCTACATTTTTTATATTCGCTGTGCCATTACGGCCTCTAAAAAGCAAGAACACATTGAATGCAAGCTGTACCTGAAGCATTTCTGAATCACTCCCATGGCACCAGAGAAGAAAGCACAGATAAAGGTTAACCAGGTCTGGACATAGACATTTCTGGTCCAACCTCCACACTGCCTAACCAGCCCCACAGATGAAGGGTGAGACAGGCTTGGACACAGGTGCACAATCAAACAAAGCCTAGGGCAGGGCAGGGCTGCTGTATGTGTGTTCAGCAGCCTAGGTCAATCATAAAGAAAACCTAGAAAGAATGGTGTACATAACCCAGCGCACATGGCAACAGTGGTGGTCAACCACAAACCAATATCAAAGTAAAAAAAGAGGGAGAAGCCAGCGCTGTTTGTGGTCAGAACGCAAAACATAAAGTGCACATGCACATATTGATTTCTAACTGAGTTTCAAAAATGAGACATTTAGCAAACAATTGAGCAATTTTTTGAGCCACCCCGCCGCTTCATGGCATTCTCATAATGGGGAAGTCCTACTCTACGTTTTTTATATTCGCTGTGCCATTACGGCCTCTAAAAAGCAAGACCACATTGAATGCAAGCTGTATCTGAAGCATTTCTGAATCACTCCCATGGCACCAGAGAGGGCAGCACAGATAAAGGTTGACCAGGTCTGGACATAGACATTTCTGGTCCAACCTCCACACTGCCTAACCAGCACCACAGATGAAGGGTGAGACAGGCTTGGACACAGATGCACAATCCAACAAAGCCTAGGGCAGGGCAGGGCTGCTGTATGTGTGTACAGCAGCCTAGGTCAATCACGGAAAAAACACACGGAGTTCAAGAATCGGGTGCTGCCAAAACCGCCGTCGCCATCTTCTCTGTTTTTCTCTTTTCTGTTTTTGCTCACAAACAAATGCAAAGGAAAGAAACAAGTAGACCTCCAAATCCAGATTCCAATAGAAACTCTCCATGCGAAGATCCATCTTGATGCAGGATACAGGAACAAAATCTGAGGATTTCATCTGTACAAGGGTTTATATACAGAAATGCCATGAGACACGCCCATTTGGCGTGCTTCTGTCCAGGAAATTCTCCTGGAAACAATTTTTCCTATCAAACACAGGCACATAAAAAATGCAAACGCATACAAAAACACATGCAAATGTTGCATTTTTTTTCCATCATGCGTAGGCTGATGCAGATAAAAAACGTAGCGTCATCATGAGTTTGCATGCATTTTTGCATGTGATTGCGGTTTCCTGACTATACGCTATGGAATCAACTGCAAATGTGAACTTAGCCTAACACGCTGGCAGCAAAACAGTCTTTACAGTGTCCAGATTCCTCAGTTATCACTAACTATCTCATACTCCTCTGACACTTCAGTCTCTCTTCTCACCACCCCTTCATCTCTACTGAGCTTCCCCGCCCACAGAGTTTCCCAGGTTTCTCCTCTCAGCTCAGATGTGCAGAAGCAGCATGGTCCTAATGCTCTCCTGATGTTATCACTGTTCACCCTCTTACACTGATATGCCACATTGCATTAATTCCTGAAAAGCACCTTAAGGGTGTTAGGGTTGGTGGATTGTCATAAATAAAATAAATGAAGCACAATAGCAATCCAGGGTCTAACGTGCAGAGATGGAAAACTGCTGCTAGTGAACAATGACGGAACACACGGTGAGCGATTACCTGTACATACTGGGTAAAACGCCACTCAGTGAGAACAGGATGCTGACTTCCAAACTATGTTACTCCACAGGTAGGAACAGTGCAATGAGTACAAAGTGCTTTGCCCTGTTAAATGGCACAGGGCAAGCACATGAACTGAACTCGCACACAGAAACGAAGCAGATGCTCTACAACTAAGTTGTGTCAGTCGCACACAGAAATGAAACAGATGCTCTGCTACTGAGCTGTGTCACTCACACACAGAAACAAAACTGAAGCTCTAAAAATGAGCTGCGTCACTCGCACACAGAATTAAACCGATGCTCTGCAACTGAGCTGTATCACTGACACACAGAAATGAAACAGATGCTCTGCTACTGAGCTGTGTCACTCACACACAGAAACAAAACTGAAGCTCTAAAAATGAGCTACGTCACTCGCACACAGAATTAAACCGATGCTCTGCAACTGAGCTGTATCACTGACACACAGAAATGAAACAGATGCTCTAAGCAAAATACCCTGACTAGGGTTGAGCTTGGTCTGAAACACTACTGTGCTAACTGCACACATGTAGGAAACAGATGCTAAGCCAAACTGCTAATTACCCCCACTGACGCTAGCTGCCTGCCTACATGTACAGTCCTGAAGGTTATAAAGGCATATGACACTTGCCGACAAAGTGGAAGGGTCTACACTCACTTGGCCACACAAAAATTATACTAGCGCACCCGCGTGCACCATTGGAAGCCTTTTATACACTGGGCTCATGTCCAGAAGGACAGGACTTTGCTCGTGGACCAATCCGGCACTGCCCCATCACCACAGCAGCTGATGGCTGACCACTAGTGATGGGCGAGCACTAAAATGCTAGGGTGCTCATTACTCAGGTTGAGCAATTTGTAATACTTGGATACTTGGACAGAACAACAAGCCCAATGTAAGTCTATGGGATACCTGAGCATCTTTACTGCGATCCCCCCTGGGGGTCCTCTTAAGGTCTAAAAATGTCTGAAAATGATTGAAACACTGCTCAAATGACACAGGAACATCATGGCAAATGTCCCTGGAAGCATTTCAGACTCCTAAGTCACAGCTATAAACGATGTTGTCAGAGTTTCACGCCAATTTTACAGGTGCACCAAAAAACATAAAAAAACAAAACCCAAATGGATTTTGCTGGGAACTATGTTAAGGAACATCCTTTCCAGGGTAGAGACTTGTATTAACTCCAAACAAAAATGTTCCTCCATCACTTGGGTTATATTCACACGTAGCGTTTTTGATGCATTTTTCAACTTTAGCATTGCTTTCATCCAATACAAATGCATTCACTGGGAAATGTCATCGTAACATTTAACAACCCTAGCTAGCCATGTGATGTGTGATACAAAAGAAGACACATCTTGTTTTATTTATGAAGTAGGGACTCTTTAAGTCACAGCCTATTTTTAGAGGGGCATCAGGTGGCATTAATCTTCTTAAAGGGTCATTAAACAGTGGGTCTCTTATACTGTTATTGCCTATGCAGTGAGTGGCTGGTCTACCAAAAATTAGGATGCACCCCAATACCCCTTTCACGAGACATACAGGAGGGCCTCTTGAAAAAATACTGCATTGAATGCAAGTCCTTCCCTGCACTAAAGTTGCGTTCACCAAATAACCTTTTCAGCAGACATACTTGAGGGCCTCAGGACAACATTTTTACCATTAGAAAAAAGTGTCTCTCCCATACTGTTTGCTTATGCAGTGAATGCAAGGCATGCCCTGCACCAATGTTACATGCACTCCAATAACCCTTTGAAACCACATACTGGATGGCCACATGAAAAAAAATTCCCATTTTTACTTTTACTACCATAAATTTTGTCCATGAAGTGAATGGAAGGCCTGGCCGTAATTTGCAAGCACCACAATCCCCCTTGGAAGAAACATGGAGGAGGGTTTCATAAAAAAATATAACATTACAAAGGAGCGCTTCACCTATACTTGGAATGTTCATACACTAGGTGTTTGAGTTGACAAACAACCCAATCCCCATGGGGGGTAAAAAAAAATTTAAAATTGTTTACGGCCATCATACGCCCTTGCAAAAAACTAGAGTGGCTGAAGCATCACGGCATACATTCACCCTCGTGTTCTAGTGGTGGTGTCTGAATATACGTGGAGGATGTTCTCCTATGTACGCTTTCCCAATTTAAAGGAGCCGGTCTCCTATACTTGTATTGCCCATACACTAAGTGTCAGGGCTGACAAACATTTCCCCCGGAGGGTCTCCTTTTTAAAAAAATATATATATTTTCCGGGCATCATAAACACCTTTGCCAAAAATTAGAGCGACTGCTGCATCATGGAATACGTTCACCCTCGTGTTCTAGTGATGGTGTCTGAATAGACGTGGAGGATGTCCTCGTATGAATGTTTTCCCAATGTAAAGGAGCGGGTCTCCTATACTTGCAATGCCCATACACTAAGTGCATGGACTGACAAACATTTCCCCATGCAGGGTAAATTTGTAAAAGTTTTTTTACGGGCCTCAAAAACACCCATGCAAAAAAAGTAGACTGGCTGTAGCATCACAGAACACGTTCACCCTGGCGTTCAAGTGGTGGTGCATGATGAGGAGAAGGAGGACACCAAATAGCCAAAATCAGGAAGCGTATACATGTGTGGATGTGAAGAGGTGCATGGGAATACACCTCCCAAAAAGACACTGTATTGGAGGTTATGTTTCGTTGTTATCATTTGGTGGTGTAAAGAAGTCTGGCCCAATCCAGCCCTTGTTCATTTTTATAAGAGTCAGCCTGTCTGCATTTTCAGTTGACATGTAAATGCGCTTATCTCTTATAATTCCACCAGCGGCACTAAAAACCCGCTATGACAAAACGCTAGTGGCAAGGCAGGCCAGGACCTCCACAGCGTAGAGAGCCAGTTCATGCTACGTGTCCATCTTGGATACCCAATGACTGAAAGGCACAGAGGAATAACGGAGGATGTTGGTACAGTCAGAAGGGTTCTCCCTCACCATCTTCCCAAAACATTCCATTCCTTGTGACATTACCCTGCACTTCTGGGCCAGGGCAATGAACAGGTCTGAGAAAACTGTCCCAGAACTTTGCCAGTGTTGCCCTGCCACTGCTTGATTGGAATTGTGTCTCTCTCGCCTGTACTCCTTGGTTGTCCAACGCACTATGATGTCTGCTGCCAGCATTTTCAAATAAGAATGTTTTTAACAATTCCGCAACAATGGCCCTCTGATACTGCAACATTTTAGTACACCTGTCTGTCTCTGGAACAAGAGATTGAAAGTTCTTCTTGTAGCGCGGGTCTAAAAATGTCACTACCCAGTAATGACTGTCACCAAACATATCTACAATACAAAGGTCACGGGAAAGGCAGCGCAACATAAAGTCAGCCATGCGTGCCAGACTGGTAACAGGAAGGCCTTCCGTGTCCTCAACAACAGGACGAGTGACCAAGGTGTACTCCTCCTCCTAAAACTCCTCCTCCTTCCTGTCCTCAGGCCATCCACGCTGAACAGACGGTATGACAGTTGTGCTTGTATTACCATCTGTCAGGACTCTGAACATTTTTATTACTTTTGTGCATTACTGCCCTTTTCCAAGATGGCGTCTTTGGTCTCATGTGCATTGTGTCTTCCTGCTATAAAACTCCACCCCAGCCTTCAGTCTGTGCTAGAGTATTCTGCCTTGCATCCTGCTCCTGATTCTGGTGACTCCCTGGCTATATACCTGCTCCTGTGAACCTGTGTGGTTATCCTGCTACTCTGCTCTGAGTTCCTGCTGCATACACCAGTTTCCAGTAATCCTCCTTCATCTGCTGCTCGTGTTTACTTCCATCTGCATTTGCTGGACATGTAAGCTGTTGCTGCTCTGAAAAAACCTGAGACTATTAACCAGGCCTCCCTGGTTGAGCTAAGATATTATTTGAACTGCCTTATAAGCATATCTATCTGTGTTTGGACTAAGACAAGGACTTATTCATGTCAAGTATCCTCAAGAATAACTGTGCTTCATAGACTTTCTGCTTGATTGCATTTTCCTCTGAAGTTTCCTATAGACTGTTAAGCTGCATTTAATATTTACACCAAGTGTTGTGGACTTGAGTTCCTCTCTGCACCTGTTTGAATCACCATGTGATAATATAGACTTTACCACTTAAAAAACTGTGTCCTGTAGTTGTCTTGTTCCACACAAAGAGTCTCCTGAGTTATCCCCTATAATTATTACAGGATACTCTAGCACCAGAAAAGAAGAGACTGCTGGAACAATGACTGCAGAAAGCAGATTAGAGCAGGTGTTTTCCATAATTAGATCACTGCAGAAAGATGTGGAAGGTCTGCAAAAGAAATTTGGAAGCTTTGAACACAATCAACAAGTGTTTGGACAAACTTTGCAGGACTTAAGCACCCGCATGGCAGCCAAGGAAAACAAACTTGCTGGCATAGAGTCTTAGTATGGACGGGCTTTTCAGGATATAAACACGCAAATAGCTGCACAAGTGACTTTACCCTCTGGGCAACCGCCACCAGCTAGCCCACCTAAGTTGCCCCATTCAGATTTAGTGGTGATCGCAACAAATTTCGTGGCTTTGTGAATCAATGTATGCTATATTTTGATGTGCATGCTGACCGTTTTCCTACTGATAGATCCAAATTATTGTGTGTAATAATGCTGCTGACCTCATGAGCGCTCGCCTGGGCGAATCCGATGATTGAGTCTCGTGACCCACGGTTAAATAACTTGGATGATTTCTTGGCCGCTATGGCATTAATGTTTGATGATCCTAATCGCTGTGCAACCGCTGAATCTGCTTTATTGTCTTTACGCCAGGCAAAACGTTCTATTATTGAGTATGCTACTGAATTCAGGAGATTAGCGGTAGATACCAATTGGGACAGTTATGCACAATTGCCTATTTTTAAAAGGGGTCTGTCTAGTATTGTAAAAGAAGAACTAGCTCGCTCTGAGTCACCACAAGAGCTAGAGACATTTATACAGCATTGTGTGCGCATAGACATACACCTTACTGAGCGTAGGCAGGAGAAGTTTGCTGCATATAACCGTATTTCTAACTTTTCCCTTCCTTCCAAAGAGCCTGCAGGTAAAACCTCTCGGGGGGTGGAGGAGGTGCCCATGCAAATTGATTCCGCTCAGAGGCGTGAGATTAATGAGTGCCGGGAGCATCGCCTTCGTGAAAGTCTATGTTACTACTGCGGTCAGTCTGACCACTTTTTAATCAACTGTCCCAAGTATCCCAAGCGGCCTAACAAGGTGCTAGCAGCGGTAGGAGAATATGACAACTGTGATGATGAATCTGACATCTCTGAATGTAGCCTGCCTTTAAACGCTGTATTCCATTCACTTTCTATGACTTCACCCCCCAAGGAGCTGAAGGAGAAGAACTCACTGTTCTCTCCCTATTAAGATCCTGTGTTCAGGACAGTGGATTTCCAGTACAGCTATGATTGACTCTGGTGCAGGTGGCAATTTCATAGATATCGCATTTGCCAAGGAACATGGTATTGAAATTCAGCAAAGAGCCTCTCCAATTACCATGGAAACAGTGGATGGGTCACCTTTAATCTCTGGGCCTGTGGATCAGGAGACTGTACCCCTTAAAATTTTGTTGGAGCCTAATCATCAGGAGCAACTTTCTTTCTTGCTAATTTCTTCTCCTCATTTTCCTGTGATTTTAGGAATTCTTTGGTTGCATTCTCAGAACCCAATTATCAACTGGGAGACCAAGGAGATTATCTTTCCAACAAGGAGCAACTCAGCATTAAAGAAGCTGTCCCTGAGTCCACGGCTATGGAACCACATGTACATGTTTTTACTTTACCTTCAGCATATAAAGAGTTCTCTGACATCTGTGACAAGAAGAATGCAGATCAGCTTCCTCCACACAGGCACTATGACTGTCCCATTGAGCTGCTTCCTGGGGCAGCTATTCCTTTTGGTAATGTATACCCTTTGGCGGCACCTGAGCTTCAAGCCTTCAAGGAGTATATTGATGAAAATCTGGCCAAAGGCTTCATACGTCCTTCTTCCTCACCAGCAGGGGCACCTATATTTTTTGTAAAAAAGAAGGATTAGAACCTGAGACCCTGTGTTGACTATCGGGAACTTAATAAGGTAACCATACGAAACCGTTACCCTTTGCCTCTGATTCCCAAATTACTGGAAAGAGTCCGCCATGCTAAGGTGTTCTCTAAACTGGATCTTCATGGGGCTTATAATTTGGTGCGTATTCGTCCAGGGGATGAGTGGAAGACAGCATTCAGATGCCGGTATGGACACTTTGAGTATCTTGTGATGCCCTTTGGGCTTTGTAACGCCCCTGCAACATTTCAACACCTTGCTAATGACATTTTCAGAGATTTGTTGGACCAGTTTGTGGTGATCTATTTGGACTATATACTAATCTTTTCTGACTCTCTACAGGAACATGAAGAACATGTCAAAACTGTTTTAAGACGTCTGAAAGAGAACGATCTGTATATTAAGCCGGAGAAATGCGAGTTCCATCATTCTGAGATGCAGTTCTTAGGTTATATCATCTCTCCTCAGGGGCTGAACATGGAATCTGGTAAGATTCAGGCTATCCTTGACTGGCCGGTACCCAAGAACGTTAAGAAGGTCCAACGTTTTATTGGTTTTGCAAATTTCTACAGACGCTTCATTCGATATTTTTCTGATATTGTCCGTCCCATTACTTCCTTGACAAAGAAGGAAAAGCCCTTTAAATGGTCATCACAGGCTCAAGAAGCTTTTGATCGGCTTAAGATCTGTTTCACATCAGCACCGCTGTTGATACACCCAGATCCAACACTTTCTTTCATTGTGGAGGTGGACGCTTCTGATAATGCTTTGGAGGCTCTTCCCTCCCAAAGAACTGGAGAGAAGGGTCTGCTACATCCTTGTGCTTTCTTTTCCTGTAGATTAACCTCAGCAGAGAAGAATTATGACGTGGGAGACAAGGAATTGCTGGCTATTATTGCGGCTTTCAAAGAATGGAGGCATCATCTGCAAGGAGCTGCACAACAGATCATAGTGCTAACTGACCATCGCAATTTAGAGTTCCTTAGATCCGCTAGATGTCTTTCTCCTCGTCAGGCTCGTTGGAACTTATTTTTAAATCAATTTAACTTTGTTATCTCGTACCGTCCAGGTTCTCTTAATGGGAAGGCTGATGCTTTATCCCGAATCCATGCTGTGGATTCCATACCTGGAGCCCCGTCCAAGACCATTCTATCTGATGCCATTTTCATCGGAGTTATCCACGATCAGGACTTGTGGAAGGAGTGCAGGGTGGCTTATGATGGTGATGTATTTCTGGCCAACCCACCTGTGGATATTAATCTTGTCTTTAAGGGTGGCATATGGTACAGAGATCGAAGTATCTACGTCCCTGAGGTTGTCCGTCTGCAGATCCTCAAGTTGGTACATGACTCCAAGTTGGCTGGTCACAGGGGGGTACAGAAGACACAAGAGTTCCTGAGCCGATTCTTCTGGTGGCCAACTTGACTGAAGGATCCCAAGGACTATGTTCTCTCTTGCGAGGTATGTGCTCGTTACAAGACTCCTCATGTGGCACCTACGGGTCTTCTACAACCATTACCTGTTCCGTCCCGCCCTTGGGGGTCTATATCAATGGACTTTATTGTGGAGCTGCCTGCATCGGGGGGCATGAATACAATCATGGTGGTAGTTGATCGCCTGACTAAAGCTGCTTATTTTGTTCCATGCACCGGCCTCCCCTCAGCTAAAGATACAGTGAACGTGGTTATACAGAATGTCTTTCGATTGCATGGGGTTCCTGTTGAGATCATCTCAGACTGTGTAGTGCAGTTCACTTCAAGATTCTGGAAGGGGTTTTGCTCTGCACTCAATATTAATGTCTGTCTCTCTTCCGCTTACCATCCCCAGACAAATGGTCAGACTGAGCGTACCAACCAGATGCTGGAACAATATCTAAGATGCTATGACAGCCATCTCCAGGATGATTGGTTGCAGTTGCTGCCGTTAGCCGAATTTTCATATAATAATTCTCAGAGTGCATCCACTAAATTTACACCTTTCTTTGCCAATCTGGGTTATCATCCATGTATCTTACCTAGGTCTCCAATTAATTCTCCGGTTCTGGCAGTGGAGGAAAGGCTGACTGCAATGAGCCAAAATGTGGAGGTTCTGAAGGAATCCCTGACCACAGCTCAAGAACGTTATAAGAGATCGGCTGATAGATTCCGTAAACCTGCACCCATGTTCAAGGTAGGAGATTCCGTGTGGTTAGCAACTAAGAATCTGAAGTTAAACATTCCTTCACAAAAACTTGGACAGAAATTCATTGGCCCTTTCAAGATCAACGGTATTGTGAGCTCTGTGGCCTGCCGGCTGAAGCTGCCTAGGACTATGAAGGTACACCCAGTTTTTCATGTATCTTTACTAAAGCCTGTATCTCCTAATACCTTCCAGGGACGTGTTGTGCCACCTCCGCAGCCTGTCGTGATTGATGGGCAAGAACAATTTGTGGTGGAGGAAATTGTTGATTCCAGGATTCACAAGAATCGGCTCCAATATCTGATAAGATGGCAGGGATATCCCCGTGAGGAAGACTCTTGGGAACCTGTGGAAAACATCAATGCCCAACAGAAGATTTCTCATTTTCATCAGAGATTCCCTGAGAAACTAGGTCCAGGATCGTCCTGAAGCCTCTTCTAAGGAGGGAGTAATGTCAGGACTCTGAATATTTTTTATTACCTTTTTGTGCATTACTGCCCTTTTCCAAGATGGCGTCTTTGGTCTCATGTGCACTGTGTCTTCCTGCTATAAACTCCACCCCAGCCTTCAGTCTGTGCTAGAGTATTCTGCCTTGCATCCAGCTCCTGACCTCTGGTGACTCCCTGGCTATATACCTGCTCCTGTGAACCTGTGTGGTGATCCTGCTACTCTGCTCTGAGTTCCTGCTGCATACACCAGTTTCCAGTAATCCTCCTTCATCTGCTGCTCGTGTTTACTTCCATCTGCATTTGCTGGACATGTAAGCTGTTGCTGCTCTGCAGAAACCTGAGACTATTAACCAGGCCTCCCTGGTTGAGCTAAGATATTATTTGAACTGCCTTATAAGCATATCTATCTGTGTTTGGACTAAGACAAGGACTTATTCGTGTCAAGTATCCTCAAGAATAACTGTGCTTCATAGACTTTCTGCTTGATTGCATTTTCCTCTGAAGTTTCCTATAGACTGTTAAGCTGCGTTTAATATTTACACCAAGTGTTGTGGACTTGAGTTTCTCTCTGCACCTGTTTGAATCACCGTGTGATAATATAGACTTTACCACTTATTACTTACTTGTTCCATGCAAAGAGTCTCCTGAGTTATCCCCTATAATTATTACACCATCTATACCTCAAGAAAGTAGCTCCTGTTCTTCCTCCTCCTCCTCCTCTTCCTCATTGTCGTCCAATGTACGTTGGGATGACATGAGGCTGGGCTGTGTGTAATCACCCTGCATGGTTCCTTGCTCCATGTAATAATTATAGGGGATAACTCAGGAGACTCTTTGCGTGGAACAAGACAACTACAGGACACAGTTTTATAAGTGGTAAAGTCTATATTATCACACGGTGATTCAAACAGGTGCAGAGAGAAATTCAAGTCCACAACACTTGGTGCAAATATCAAATGCAGCTCAGCAGTCTGTAGGAATCTTCAGAGGAAAATACAACCATGCAGAAAGTCTATGAAGCACAATTATTCTTGAGGATACTTGACATGAATAAGTCCTTGCTTAGTCCAAAACACAGATAGATATGCTTATAAGGCAGTTCAAATAATATCTTAGCTCAACCAGGGAGGTCAGGGTAATAGTCTTAGGTTCTTGCAAAGCAGAAACAGCTTACATGTCCAGCAAATGCAGATGGAAGTAAACATGAGCAGCAGATGAAGGAGGATTACTGGAACTGGTGTATGCAGCAGGAACTCAGAGCAGAGTAGCAGGATCACCACACAGGTTCACAGGAGCAGGTATATAGCCAGGGAGTCACCAGAGGTCAGGAGCTGGATGCAAGGCAGAATACTCTAGCACAGACTGAAGGCTGGGGTGGAGTTTTATAGCAGGAAGATACAGTGCACATGAGACCAAAGACGCCATCTTGGAAAAGGGCAGTAATGCACAAAAGGTAAAAAATGTTCAGAGTCCTGACACTCCATGTCCTTGTGCACCGCCTGCAATGCATCCTCTTTCATTGTGAGCAGAGAGGTTTTCAGAATGCAGAGAAGTGGGATGGTGACGCTAATTATGGCGTCATCGCCGCTCACCAACTTGGTGGACTCCTCAAAGTTTTGCTGGATGGTACAGATGTCTGACATCCATGTCCACTCCTGAGGTCTTGTGTGGAGTCTGAAATCAATAACGATGGCCTTGTTAATGCTGGTAGTCAACAACTGCCTTCTTCTGCTCACAAATCCTTTCCAACGTATGCAGTGTAGAGTTCCAACGCGTGGTGACATCACACACCAGTCGGTGAGCCGGAAGCTTCAAATGCTGCTGAAGCATGCCAAGGGCAGCTGAAGCTGTAGCTGACTTTCTAAAATGGGCACACAGTTGGTGTATTTTCATAAGCAGATCCGCCAGCTCCGGATACTCTTCAGCATTGTGCAGTTTGACACCTAAGCAGATTAGCTTCAGCACAGCCTGTTGGCGCTTGGCTGAGGCAGTGCTGCAGTGATTCCTGCTTGTGACTGATGTGCTACTTTCGGAGATGGAGGCTGAAGAGGAGGCGAAGGAGGAGATTCAGGGGCTGTAGACTGTGGGGGCAACCCAGATTGACGTAGGGCCCTCAATCCTCATGGTTGGGAGGATGTGCACCATCCCAAGGTCTGACTGGGTCCCAGCTTCCACTATGTTAACCCAGTGTGCCATCAGTGAGATGTACCATCCTATTGTTTAGAGCTAGGGTAAAACATAAAAAAGGTGAATGGAAGCCTCAAAAGCACACTTTGTAGCCCACAGATAGATGAGGCGTGTCACGGAGATACCATACTGGAATATATATGGCCTGTATTTTTTAATTTTATTTACCCCAAAATAGTGTTTAGAGCTAGGGTATCACACAGCAAAAAAAGGTGAATGGAAGCCTCAAAAGCACACTTTGTAGCCCACAGATAGATGAGGTGTGTCACGGAGATACCACACTGTAAAATATGTGGCTTGTATTTTTTAATTTTTTACCCCAAAATAGTGTTTAGACCTAGGGTAGCAGACAGCCAAAAAAGTGGAATGTAGGTCTGAAAAGCAGCTATTTGGAGAGCACAGATAGACCAGGAATCTGACGGAGATAGAACACGGTTAAATATGTGGCCTGGATTTTTTGTTTTTTTGGGCCCACCAAAATTGTGTCACTAAGTAGGCTATGATACTAAAAAAATTATAAAATATTTAGCGCAATGATATGCAATGCGTGTGTCGGACAAAACACAGTGATAATTATAAGAACTGTAGCTAAATATTTTTTGGCCCGATATAGATTTTTAGGTTTAAACATTTTTTTTTATTGGGTTATATAACACAAATAAACAATCATGTAAAACTACATAACAGGGTTTGTGTGTTTTTTCAATAGAATGTTATCAAAAGTTCTTTCATTAGGTCGTCACATAGTAAGCCCGATATAGATTTTTTTTCAGCAAAATGGTGTCCAAAAATGTTGTAAGATGCTCCAAAAAATACTACAGTACAACAAAAAAAGGGCAACATTTTCTGCGCACTCAGATGTGATGCCTGGGACAAAAAAAAGCAGTTTGAAATTGCTTGATTTTCAAGCTGTTTTATTAAAATGACCTGCCTGTAGTTTGCAGTGTGACCAAGCAAATAAAAGTAGAAAAAAAAGGGGCTCTGGATTGAGTTCTAATAAAATTAGCAGGATTCAGGTGCCAAAAAAAACTATTCCTAGCCACAGATACCTGCAGTTAGGTATATATATATATAACTAGACTGTGGCCCGATTCTGACGCATCGGGTATTCTAGAATATGCATGTCCCCGTAGTATATGGACAATGATGATTCCAGAATTCGTGGCAGACTGTGCCCGTCGCTGATTGGTCGAGGCAACCTTTATGACATCATAGTCGGCATGGCAACCATTATGACATCTACGTTGATACTTTGCCCGTCGCTGATTGGTCGAGGCCTGGCGGCCTCGACCAATCAGAGATGCGGGATTTACATTATGACATCATCCTCGCCATGCTGTGCCCGTCTCTGATTGGTCGAGGCCCGGCGGCCTCGACCAATCAGAGAGACGGGATTTCCAGGACAGACAGACAGACAGAAAGACAGACAGAAAGACAGACAGACAGACAGACGGAAAAACCCTTAGACAATTATATATATAGATAGGTAGCAGCAGACAGTAATGGACCCTCTTGAGGTATGCAGTGAGGACTATATACTCGCATACAGTGCCTGCATACCTTGCACTGATGTGGTTATGCGCACATAGACTCCCCTGCCTACCTAGCACTACAATCAATATACCCCCAAATTAGCCCTAAAAAGGACTGTTGGTTTATCTGGATTTGTGGATTCTGTGATGGTAGACCCATGCTAACTAATAAAAGAAGTAATCTGACTCTATCTCAGCAGCAGCTCTCCCTACACTAGCTGAGTCCGGAGCAAAATGCGCTGAGCAGGGGGGCATCAGGTCTCTAAGATGGCTGCGGTAATACAGTGAAAGGCAAATAATCCTTGGATGTTCATTGCTGCTCTAAAGAGCGCCAAAATTGCAGGGCGGAGACCAGAGCTCCAGCCGAATAATCCCAGAAATGCTCGGTGTTTGCCGAGTACACCGAGTACCGTGATACTTGGGCGAGTACCGAGTAGTGGCGAGCATGCTCGCTCATCACTACTGACCGACCACCAATGAGAAGACGTAACATCATGGACATGCTCAGAAAGGTGATTTCTGGACTTGGGCTCCATAGTGTCAGGTTGCTCCTGTATAAAACTGGTTACAAAGGACTTGGCTGGAGAGCCTGCAGTAACCAATTGTATGCCATGTGCCTGAGCTAAATGCTGGGACCGACATCTAGGCTGAGCAGCACCTGCAGCAGCTGAGTCCGAATGGGAGACTGCCGAGACAGACAATGCTTGGGATCTACCCTGTGCTGCCTGAGAATCCCAGCGCTGAACAAATGGTTAATAAACTACCTGAAGGCAATTTTGAACATGTTGAGGGATGCCGTTTTTAAAATGGTATTGCTTTCTGGGGTTTCCAATGTATAGAGCCACCAAAGTCATTTCAAAATAAAACAACATTTCACAAATGCTGTTGTAAAGCAGAAATGAGGGAAATTTTATTTATTAACCCCTTTCTAACATCGGGCGTAATAGTACGCTGATGTCCGACTACCTCACTTTGATGTGGGCTCCTGCAGTGAGCTCACATCTTTCCCGACACAAGTCAGCTGTTTTGAACAGCTGACATGTGCCCGGAACAACAGCTAGTAACTCGTTAAATGCCACTGTCAAACTCTGACAGGGACATTTAACATGTGCTTCCGGCAATTGTGCCTGAAAAAAGCCCATCGGTGACCCCCCCTTAACTTTATCGTAAGTGACCAATGGGTTGGCATGACAACCAGATGTCTCCTGGAGACCTCTATGGTTGTCACTACCGGATTGCTATGAGTGCCGACAGGACGTCACCGCAAGGTCCTGGAAGGCTGATTCTAAGGAAGGAAGGTTCCCGGTTAGTACCAGGGCCCGTCAGAGGGTAAGTATAGCAATATTTTTTATTTTAATTCTTTATTTTACACTTAAATATGGATCCCAGGGCCTGAAGGAGAGTTTCCTCTCCTTCAGACCCTGGGAACCATAGTATCCCATTGCACTGCATTGGGTTTCGAGTTTCGGCCGACCCCGACTTTTTTATAGGATCGGCCGATTTCACTCGACCCGACTTTTGAAAAAGTCGGGTTTCGTGAAACCCGACCCGATCCTATAAAAGTAAAGGTCGCTCAACCCTACTCATAGCAAGTGAGCAATTCTGCTACATACAGGCGATCTGATCATCACCTGTATGTAGCAGTGTCAGTCGGGCTATGGCAGCTTCTAGTTTCCCATGGAGACTATTGAAGCATGCAAAAAGTTAAAAAAAAGCTTTAAAAAATATGAAAGATATAAAAAAATATGTTCAAATCATTCAAAATAAAGCAGTAAAACTATAAAACATGCATATATTTGGTCTTGCCACGTTCAGAATCACCCGATCTATCAATAAAAAAGGATTACCTGATCGTTAAATGGTGTAACGAGAAAAAAAGTAAAAACGCCAGAATTACGTTCTTTTGGTTGCTGCGATATTGCATTAAAATGCAATAACGGGTGATCAAAACATCGCATCTGCACCAGATAGTATAATTAAAAATGGCAGCTCGGGGCAAAAAACAAGTTCTCACCCAGCCGGAGACCACGAACAACGGAGACGCTACAGGTATTGGAAAATGGCACAAATTTTTTGGGCACAATTTTTTTTTTATTGGAATTTTTTTTCACGACTTAGATAAAAAAGAACGTAGACATGTTTGGTGTCTATGAACTTATAATAACCTGTAAAATCGGAATTTCAGGTCAGTTTTAGCATTTAGTGAACACAGTAAAAAAGCAAAACAAAAAACCACTGTTGGACTGCACTTTTCTTGCAATTTCACCACACTTGGAATTTTTTTCCCATTTTCCAGTACATGATATGTTAAAACCAATGATGTAATTCAAAAGTACAACTCATCCTAAAAAAAACAAGCCTTTACATGGCCATTTTAACAAAAAAATAAAAAAGTTATGTCCCTAGGAAGAAGGGGAGCAAAAAATGAAAATGCAAAACCAGAAATACATCTGGTCATTAAGGGGTTAATGTTTTGTGTGGTATGACTATCTGGATTAAAAACTAAATCATTCAAAGTTCAAAAATTGCAAATGTTTTGAATTTTTTTTACATTTCTGATATTGTTATAAATTAATGCAGAGAATATCGACATAAATATACCATTATCATAAAGCATATTGTGTCACAAAAAAAGTCTCAAAATCACTGGGATATATTGAACCATTTCAGAGTTATTGCCACATAATGTGATACTTGTCAGATTTAAAAAATTTGGCCCAGTCACTAAGGGGTTAACATCTCTCCACAGGTGTTCAATGTAATTTAGAACCAGACTCATTGCTGGGCACTACAGAACTCTCCATCTATTTATGTGTACTTCTTGAAGTATGTTTGGGGTCATTGTCCAGCAGGAAGATCCATGACCTAGGACTCAAACCCAGATTTCTGATACTGTTCACTATATTGCGATGCATATTCTTTGTCAATCTTCAGATTTTCAGTTGCCTTTTACACAGTTAAGGCACAAAGCACCAAATGCAGCAAAACAATCTCAAAACATTTTGAACCTCCACCATATTTCATTGCAGGTACTGCGTTCTTTTCTTTGTAGGCCTCACTCTGGTTTCAGTAAACAGTAGAACGATGTGCTTTACTAAAAAGCTGTATCTTGGTCTCTTCTGTCCACAAAACTCTTCCCAGAAGGATTTTGGATTGCTCACATAGATTATGGCAAACTGCAGTCTAGCCTTTTATGTATATGTGTCATCAGTAGTGTTGAGCGATACCTTCCGATACTTGAAAGTATCGGTATCGGATTGTATCGGCCGATATCTGAAAAGTATCGGATATCGCCGATACCGATACCCGATACCAATACAAGTCAATGGGACACAAGTATCAGAAGGTATCCTGGATGGTTCCCAGGGTCTGAAGGAGAGGAAACTCTCCTTCAGGCCCTGGGATCCATATTCATGTGTAAAATAAAGAATAAAAATAAAAAATAGGGATATACTCACCCTCTGACGTGCCCTGGTTGTAACCGCTGCAACCGGCAGAATCCGTTCCTAAGAATGAGAGCTGAAAAGGACCTTCGATGACGTCGCGGCTTGTGATTGGTCACGTGACCGCTCATGTGACCGCTCACGCGACCAATCACAAGCTGCGACGTCATCGAAGGTCCTTTTCAGCTCTCATTCTTAGGAACGGAGGCAGACGCTTGGACCGGTGAGAGCCGGGGCCGCCGGAGGGGTGAGTCTATCCATTTTTTTTTTTTATTCTTTATTTTTTACATGAATATGGATCTCAGGGCCTGAAGGAGAGTCTCCTCTCCTCCAGACCCTGGGAACCATACACTGGGAACTTCCGATTCCGATTTCCGATATTACAAAAATATCGGAACTCGGTATCGGAATTCCGATACCGCAAATATCGGCCGATACCCGATACTTGCGGTATCGGAATGCTCAACACTAGTCATCAGTTAGTTACTCCTGGGTCTCCTGTCATAGTATTTAATTTCATTCAAATGTTTATGGATAGTTTACATTGAGATTGATGCACTCCGAGCCTGAAGGACAGATTGCATTTCTTTAGAAATTTATTGAGGCTCCTTATCCAACCTTTCATCAATTTTTCTCTGCCATTCACAGTCAGGGAGATAAGCTACAGTGCCATGGGTTATAAACTTATTGATTTTATTGTGCACTGTGGAAAAAGGAATATTAACATCTTTAGACATGGACTTGTAACATTGAAATTGTTTATATTTTTCAATAATTTTGGTTCTGAAGTCCACAGACAGTTCTCTTCTCCTCTTTCTGCTCCCCATGCTTAGTGTGGCATACACAGACATACAATGCAAAGATTGAGTCACCTCATCCCCTTTTTATCTGGTTTCAATGGAATCTGTCACCTCAAATTGGTGGGCTATGTAAATGCCCTGTGTCCAGTCCGATGGGCGGTGTTTCATTTTCTTTCCTCCATCCCATCCTTCCCTGATGTCTGCAATATTTTCAGGAATTTGAGTAGGTGTCCTCCATAGTTCGTGCGTGCGCAATGCAATTTTGCCTCGCGCACACGTAGTATGCTTTGCCCAACTGCGGGCAAAGCCAAAGAGCATTACTGCGCATGCGCCAGCGCGCTATGTCCCGGAACACAGTGAAATACTTCTTGGACATAGCGCGCTGGCGCATGCACAGTAATGCTTTTCGGCTTTGCCCACAGTTGGACAAAGCATACTGCCCATGCGTGAGGCAAGATTGCATTGCGCACGCTCGAACTATGGAGGACACCGACTCAAATTCCCCAAAATATTGCAGACAGCGGGGAAGGATGGGGTGGAGCAAAGAAGACGAAACACCGCCCATCAGACTGGACACAGGGCATTTACGTAGCCCGCCAATTTTAGGTGACAGCTTCCCTTTCAGTTGAAATTTTCATATTTCTCACACCTGTTGCTTGTTGTATATGAGTTTGAAAGAGCATCACATGCTTGAAACAAAATTGTTTACCCACAATTTTGGAAAGGTGCCAAAAAATGTGTCCAAATTACATTTTTATTCACTTTTTTTGTGTTGCTCCAATAGCCATTAAAGGAAACACACATGTGTATAACAAAATATATGTAATTTCAATAAGTTTCTGGGAGAAATACTTCCTTTTCTGAAACAATTTTAAGGGTGCAAACATTTTAAGCCATGATTGTAGCTACATCTGCAAAAAATAAAAATCTTATGACTTACCTGGAACGAGAGAACTAAAAAATGCAAAGAATGGGCATGAACATGGATATTAAGGTCAAATGATCTCTGGTCCTAAAGAGGTGATGGTGTTGTTAATAGAGCTTGGTAATGATTAGTGTTGAGCGATACCGTCCGATACTTGAAAGTATCGGTATCGGAAAGTATCGGCCGATACCGGCAAAGTATCGGATCCAATCCGATACCGATACCCGATACCAATACAAGTCAATGGGACTCAAGTATCGGACGGTATTCCTGATGGTTCCCAGGGTCTGAAGGAGAGGAAACTCTCCTTCAGGCCCTTGGATCCATATTAATGTGTAAAAGAAAGAATTAAAATAAAAAATATTGCTATACTCACCTCTCCGACGCAGCCTGGAGCTTACTGAGGGAACCGGCAGCGTTGTTTGCTTAAAATTCGCGCGTTTCCTTCCTTACGTAAAGTCCCGGCTTGTGATTGGTCGCGTGCCGCCCATGTGGCCGCGACGCGACCAATCACAGCAAGCCGTGACGTAATTTCAGGTCCTTCTTCTTTTTTGCTTAAAATGCGCGCTTGTCCTGCCTCCCGTGACGTCACGGCTTGTGATTGGTCGCGTCGCCCATGTGACCGCGACGCGACCAATCACAGAGCCGGAACGTAATTTTAAAATCCTGAAGGACCTAAAATTACGTCACGGCTTGCTGTGATTGGTCGCGTCGCGGCCACATGGGCGACGCGACCAATCACAAGCCGTGACGTCACGGGAGGCAGGACAAGCGCGCATTTTAAAATGCGCGCTTGTCCTGCCTCCCGTGACGTCACGGCTTGTGATTGGTCGCGTCGCCCATGTGACCGCGACGCGACCAATCACAAAGCCGGAACGTAATTTTAAAATCCTGAAGGACCTAAAATTACGTCACGGCTTGCTGTGATTGGTCGCGTCGCGGCCACATGGGCGACGCGACCAATCACAAGCCGTGACGTCACGGGAGGCAGGACAAGCGCGCATTTTAAAATGCGCGCGTGTCCAGCCTCCCGTGACGTCACGGCTTGTGATTGGTCGCGTCGCCCATGTGACCGCGACGCGACCAATCACAAAGCCGGAACGTAATTTTAAAATCCTGAAGGACCTGAAATTACGTCACGGCTTGCTGTGATTGGTCGCGTCGCGGCCACATGGGCGGCACGCGAGCAATCACAAGCCGGAACTTCACGTAAGGAAGGAAACGCGCAAATTTTAAGCAAACAACGCTGCCGGTTCCCTCGGTGAGGTCCAGGCTGCGTCGGAGTGGTGAGTATAGCAATATTTTTTATTTTAATTCTTTATTTTACACATTAATGTTGTTTCGATACCGATACCCGATACCACAAAAATATCGGATCTCGGTATCGGAATTCCGATACAGCAAATATCGGCCGATACCCGATACTTGCGGTATTGGAATGCTCAACACTAGTAATGATATTAACTTATAATTCTTGAAGTTAAACCCATTTTATATTCTTTATAAGCACATTTTATGTGCATTATACGCTGATGTATTCATATGGAGCAAGAGGTTTTTTTGTCTCTTTTCTTTTATGCAAAATATTTAACCTCAGCTATTTTGCTTAGAATTTAAAATAAATGCGACAAACAAGCAAGAAAAAAAATTGTTATTTTGTTGTAGAAATTGCTCTAGAAATATGAGTTTATAATAACGAAGGAAACTTGATGAAATATAAAGGAAAACTTATTACACCCCAAATGTCAAACAAACAATGGACCATAACAATTTTTTTTCTTACCTTGGAGACAAATCAGACCTTTTTGTATGCAAAAGTATATTTTTTATTAAAGCATTTTCCAAGTGGTGTTTCAAACCTAACAAATAAAAAAAACACATGCATTGCTTTGTAGGAGTCTAATAAATGGGAAAAGTCAATGCTGTTAAAACTTAATACTGAAAATGTTTCCATATTTTCCACTCAAAAAAGGGTTATCCTTGGAGCCTAAAACATTGCACACGTTAGCCATGGATTACATCACTTTCCTTTCTCTGATATACAAAAAAGTTATGCCTTTTATGTTTTTGAACTTTAACCCCTTCACCACCTTTGGTTTCTCCGTTTCCATTTTTTGCTCTCTTTCATCCCTGAGCCATAACTTTTTTATTCAGTCAAAACAGGGAAAAATTTCAAAGCACGGTAAAATTGCAGAAAAAGTGCAATTCTGCAATTCTTTTCTTGGGGTTGTCTTTTACCATATTAACTAAATGCTAACACTGACCAGCTATTATGATTCTCCAGGTCATTGTGAGTTTGTAGTTACCAAACATGTACTGTAAATCTCTGTCTGCCGGGAGCACAGGCACACCCCCAGATACATGTGAAGCATTTTTCGAGACCAGTAGCATCTCTATTTTTCGTGATCTTCTGCTGGCTAAGGGCTTATTTTTTGTGTGTTGAGCTGATATTTTTATTTATACCGTTTTATTGTGAGTATGATTTTTTGATTGCCAGTTATTGCATTTCAATGCAATGTTGTGGTGACTAAAAAAGTGTAATTCTGGCATTTAGATTTTTTCTTGCTATACCATTTACCGATTGGATTAATTATTTTTATATATTGATAGAGAGGGAGATTCTGAACTCGATAATACCAAATATATGTGTATTTTTTAAAATGTTTTATTTTGAATCGGGCCAATGGGGGATGATTTGAACTTTTATTTTTTAATTTTTTAAATATTTTTAAAAACATTTTTTTTTTACTTTTTACCTGCTTCAATAGTCTCCATGTGAGACTACAAGCTGTGATCATCTACAGCAGCCCTGCTCTGTGTAGCAGAAATGCTCACTTGCTATGAGCGCCAGCTGATGGGCGACGCTCATAGCTATCCAGCAATGACAACCACATGGGTCTCCTGCAGACCCCATGTTGTCATGCGAACCCATTGGCGACCTGCAGTCATGTGACACGCTTCCAGCGCAAGCACGTTAAATTCGGTTGTCAGAGATTGACATGTTAACAGCTGCGGGTGGATCATGAGTCCACCTGCGGCTGTTAGTGGCTCATGTCAGTTGTTGAAATCAGCTGACATGTGCTGGAAAAGTTGTGCCAGAGCCTGCAGCAAAGGGGTAGCCAACCTCAGACATACCTATATGTCTAAGGTGATAAAGGTGTTAAGATCCAATGATTGGTCGATCTGGAGGTATATAAATACTAGATATTGAACCATTCTGAGCCTGGGTGGTGTGCATTTTTATTGGTCCATATTTTGAAGACACTGTGCCTGAAAATTGGCATATACAGTCTTTTCAATAAAATTGCGCCAGAGATTGCAAACTCCTTGACTCCAGCACCATTTTAAAGATGTAATGTATTACAACAGTGATGTCAAACCTTTTAGTGACCGTGTGCCCAAAATACAACCCAAAACCCACTTATTTATCTCAAAGTGCTAACCCTGTAATTTAATCTGAATACTGAGGTTTTAGTTTAGAAAAAAACAACTCATACAGAGAGCAGGTGAAAGCAGTAGAGAGCAGACTGGGGCAACAAAATGCTGCTACAGACAAGAGCACGGGTACCAGACTGAAGACATAAAGGAATATGCTCACCCATCATGGTACAGTGCTGCTCACTATTATTGGCATCCCTTCAGTTTTTTCATAAACAGTACATAAATAAATGGAAATGTATCAAAGCTATATCCTCAGGATTATTTAAGTAATACAACAATAAAACGTTGTCAACTTACATATTGCAATTTCAAAGAAGAAATAAAATAAACAGCATAAGAAGCAATAAAGGCACCCCTAATTAATACTTGGTTGCACTTTGGCATTGATGACAGCCTCCAAAAGTTTCTTGTAGCCATCTACAAGCTTTTTGCACTTCTCAGCTGGTATTTTATCTTACTTTTCCTTTACAGTTTGTTCAAACTCTTGAATGTTTGCAGGGTTCTATTACCTAATGGCAGATTTCAGCACACTCCAAAGATTTTCAATGGGATTGAAGTCAGGACTCATTGCTGGTCATTTTAAAACAATCCATTTTTAATCTTTCAACCATTCCTGTGTACTTTTGGATGTGTGCTTTCAGTCATTGTCTTGCTGGAGGACCCATGATCTTCAACTCAAACCAAGTTTTCCTACAAAGGGCAGGACATTTTGGTCTAAAATCTCTTGATAATTTTCTGATTTCCTGATTTCTTTGATACAGTCAAGGCCTCCAGTACCAGAAAAGGCAGAGCAACTCCACAGTATTATGGATTCTCCACAATGCTTAACTGTTGGTAGGGTGTTCTTTTCCTCATAATCCTCCTTGTGCCATCTGTAAATAAACTGTTGTTTTGCATTGCCAGAAAGCTCTATTTATGTTTCATCTGTCCACAGAATATTTTTCCAGAAGGTTTCTGGATGCTTGACGTTGTGTTTTTTCCACCATTCACACCAATCTTCAAAAACATCTCTTGTCAATTTTCCTCTTTCTCCCACGTCCAGTGAGGTTCTTGGCAGTTTAATGCTTGTCAAACTTATTAATAACATTGTGCACTGTTGAAACTGGGATACCAAGGTCTTCAGAGATGGCCTTGTACCATTTGGAAGTCTTGTGTTTGCTAATAATTGCAGTTCTGATGTCCTCAGACAGCTCCTTTGTCTTCACCATTGTGACAAAAGAACAGGGCCCAACATGTGGCTTTTTAAAAAACTGAAGTAATCATGCATTGGTTAATTCAAGTCACATGGGCACAGACAAATAATCACTGGTGATTCTCATTGTGATTTACCACAGGCAAGTCAAAATGTGTTTCCATACTAATTGAATGTAAAGGGTGCAAATACCAGTGTCACAGTACCATGTAAACCTATGGAAAATCAAATCCGCTGTGGCCATGGTGAGGAAAATACCGTGCAGAAATGCTGTGTTGTATTTTCCACAGCATGTCAATTCTTTGTGCGGATTCTGCAGCGTTTTACATCTGTCCTCAATAGGAATCCGCAGGTGAAATCCGCACAAAAAACACTGGAAATCCGAGGTAAATCCGCAAGTAAAATGCAGTGTATTTTACCTGCGGATTTTTCAAAAATGGTGCGGAAAAATGTGCACACAAATCCACAACGTGGGCACAAAGCCTTAGGGTTGGAACTAGAGTTAGGGTTGGAATTAGGGTTAGGGTTGGAATTAGGGTAAAGATAAGAGTTAGGGGTGTGTTGGGGGTTAGGGTTAGGCTTGTGGTTAGGGTTATGGTTAGAGTTGGGATTAGGGTTGGGGGTGTGTTGGGGTTAGGGTGGTGGTTAGGGTTAGGGTTGGGATTAGGGTTTGGGGTGTGTTGGGGTTAGGGTTGTGGTTAGGGGCGTGTTGAGGTTTGGGTTGTGATTATGGTTATGGTTAGTTGGGGTTAGTGTTGGAGTTAGAATTGAGGGGTTTCCACTGTTTAGGCACATCAGGGGGTCTCCAATCGCAACATGGCGCCACCATTGATTCCAGCCTATCTTGCATTCAAAAGGTCAAATGGTGCCCCCTTCCAAGCCCCGACGTGTGCCCAAACAGTAGTTTACCCCCACATATGGGGTATCAGCGTATTCAGGAAAAATTGTTCAACAACTTTGGGGGTCTAATTTCTTCTGTTTCTCTTGGAAAAATAAAAAAATGAGGGCCAAAAAATAATTTTTGTGGGAAAAAAAAGATTTTTTATTTTCACGGCTCTGCGTTATAAAATTCTGTGAAGCACTTGGGGGTTCAAAGTGCTCACCACACATCGAGATAAATTCCTTGGGGTGTCTAGTTTCCAAAATAGGGTCACTTGTGAGGGGTTTCTACTGTTTAGGCACATCAGGGACTCTGCAAACGTAGCATGACACCCGCAGACCATTCAATCAAAGTCTGCATTCCAAAACATCACTACTTCACTTCTGAGGTTCGCCATGCGCCCAAAACAGTGGTTTACCCCCACTTATGATGATCAGCGTACTCAGGATAAACTGGACAACAATTTTTGGGGTCCAATTTCTTCTGTTACTCTTGTCAAAATAAAAAATTGCGGGCTAAAAAATAATTTTTGAGGAAAGAAAAATGATTTTTTATTTTCATGGCTCTGCCTTATAAACTTCTGTGAAGCACTTGGTGGTTCAAAGTGCTCACCTCACATCTATATAAGTTCCTTGGGGGTCTAGTTTCTAAAATGGTGTCACTTGTGGGGGAGCTCCAATGTTTAGGCACACTGGGGCTCTCCAAACGCGACATGGGTGTCCGCTAACGATTGGAGCTAACTTTTTATTCAAAAAGTCAAATGGCGCTCCATCCCTTCCGAGCCTTGCTGTGTGCCCAAACAGTGGTTGACCCTCACATGTGAGGTATCGGTGTACTCAGGAGAAATTGCCTAACAAATTTTAGGATCCATTTTATCCAGTGGCCCATGAGAAAATGAAAAAATTGCAGCTAAAAGAATTTATTGGTGAAAAAAAAGTATTTTTTCATTTTTACGGATCAATTTGTGAAGCACCTGGGGATTCAAAGTGCTCACTATGCATCTAGATAAGTTCCTTGGGGGGGTCTAGTTTCTAAAATGGGGTCACTTGTGGGGGAGCTCCAATGTTTAGGCACACGGGGGCTCTCCAAACGTGACATGGTGTCCGCTAACGATTGGAGCTAATTGTTCATTCAAAAAGTCAAATGGCGCTCCTTCCCTTCCGAGCCTTGCCGTGTGCCAAAACAGTGATTTACCCCCACATGTAAGGTATCTATGTACTCAGGAGAAATTGCCCAACAAATTTTAGGACCCATTTTATCCTACTACCTATGTGAAAATGAAAAATTGAGGCTAAAAGAATTTTTTTGTGGAAAAAAAAGGTATTTTTTCATTTTTACGGATCAATTTGTGAAGCACCTGGGAGTTGAAAGTGCTCACTATGCATCTAGGTAAGTTCCTTGGGGGGTCTAGTTTCCAAAATGCGGTCACTTGCAGGGCACCTCCAATTTTTAGGCACACAGGGGCTCTCCAAACGCGACATGGTGTCCGCTAAAGATTGGAGCCAATTTTTCATTCAAAAAGTCAGCTGGTGCTCCATGCCTTTCAAGCCCTGTCGTGCGCCCAAACAGTGATTCCCCCCCCCTACATATGGGGTATCAGCGTACTCAGGACAAATTGTGCAACAACGTTCGGTGTCCAGTTTCTCCTTTTACCCTTGGGAAAATAAAAAAATTGTTGCTAAATATTAATTTTTCTGACTAAAAAGTTAAATGTTCATTTTTTCCTTCCATGTTGCTTCTGCTGTTGTGAAACACCTGAAGGGTTAATAAACTTCTTGAATGTGGTTTTGAGCACCATGAGGGGTGCAGTTTTTAGAATGGTGTTGTCATGATATGTACTTTTGCCCTGTCCTGTATTTGAATAACATGCCATTTGATGTATGTAACTGTTCTCTGGTTTATATTAGCTGTAATTTATGTATTTTCTTGTGCTGGGAGTTCACCTGTAACAATATGTCTCCATCCCCAATACTTGCAGCCCTAAAGGTACCGTCACACTAGGCGATATCGCCAGCGATCTGTGACGTTGCAGCGTCCTAGGGAGCGATATCGCTGTAATTGACACGCAGCAGCGATCAGAATCCCGCTGTGAAATTGCTGGTCGCTGCTAGAAGGTCTGCACATTATTTGGTCGCTAGGTCGCCATGTATCGCCGTGTTTGACAGCAAAAGCAACCATACCAGCGATATTTTACACTGGTAACCAGGGTAAACATCGGGTTACTAAGCGCAGGGCCGCGCTTAGTAACCCGATGTTTACCCTGGTTACCAGCGTAAAAGTTAAAAAAACAAACAGCACATACTCACCAGCGCGTCCCCCAGCCTCTGCTTCCTGACACTGACTGAGCGGCGGCCCTAAACTGAAAGTGAAAGCACAGCGGTGACGTCACCGCTGTGCTGTTAGGGCCGGAGCTCAGTCAGTGTCAGGAAGCAGAGGCTGGGGGACGCGCTGGTGAGTATGTACTGTTTGTTTTTTTAACTTTTACGCTGGTAACCAGGGTAAACATCGGGTTACTAAGCGCGGCCCTGCGCTTAGCAACCCGATGCTTACCCTGGTTACCCGGGGACCTCGGCATCGTTGGTCGCTGGAGAGCGGTCTGTGTGACAGCTCTCCAGCGACCAAACAGCGACGCTGCAGCGATCGGCATCGCTGTCGCTATCGCTGCAGCGTCGCTTAATGTGACGGTACCTTAAGCTATAATGCAATTAAGCTTTGTCAACACCACTAGTGCAGAATAGCCATTCTTCCTCACAGCAGGTGGCAAGTCAAATGTACATACTAGATAGACTAAGCGGAGCCGACCAGTCTAGAATCTTCCTGTGGACCCAACCATTGAATAGAAGGTGTGACCCCTACCCCCCTTCATGGGCAGATCCCAGGAGCTCAGACAATCCATTCTCATTTTTGAGATCAGATGTAAGTTGATCCTTAAAGGAGAAGGAGTGTGGATTCTTAGCTGAGGCAAGACCCCACGCCCATCGGTGACTGCGGAAGCGAATGGGGCGAGACTTGAGCTGAGGACATATCTCGTCATTCGTGAGATTGTTTTGGGATCTGTGGGACTCGTGGAAGGACTATTGTTTTGTTTATCGGGTGCGGGATTACTGGAAAGCACCTCCAGATCTGTTTCTTTACTTGGACTTATTGTGGACTTCTCGTGGACTTGAAGGACATTATGGATATTTGATGTTGTATGCTCCCTGCTTTAATAAATCTCGTTGGATTGTCCCTCGGCCTGTTGTCCCTTCTTGCTCTGCCGTACACCCTGTCACAAACTGGTTGGCAGTGGTGGGATCAGAGCAGAAGGAATGGAGGACAATGGCCCAACATCGGGAACCAGCACTGCAGAGTGCAAGAACTGGACTTTGGGGAGCCTACAATCAAAGGCCCGTGAAGTAGGAGTCCGTTTTAAAGGACTCTCCAAGGAGCAGCTAATTGAGGCTTTGGAAGGAGTTCGCCTGCAAGATGACGCTGAGGAAGGATCCTCACCGCAAATGGAGGAAAGACTGCAGCCAGAGGTAAATACCCAAAAAAGTCAGTGGGCTGTGTGGTACGAGGAGGAGATGGCATTGCTGGGAGAAGAGGCCACCATAGATGATAAGAGGGAGGCCATTCACAGAGCTCAGGAGAGGGAGGCCATTCACAGAGCCGAGGAGAGGGAGGCCATTCACAGAGCTCAGGAGATGGCATTGCTGGAGAGGCAGATCACTTTGGAAGCAGCTAGAAGCTGCAGACAGACTGTAACCCCAGCACCCACCTTGAGGGAACTCCCCAGAGTGTCCCGCAAAGACTTTAAGCCCTTTAATGAGGCTGCAGGTGACATGGAGGGCTTCTTCCAGGACTTTGAGCATCAGTGTCGATTAATGGAAGTCCCGGAAAGGGAGAAAGTCCGACACCTTGTGGGGCTCTTAGAGGGTGGAGCTGCCGAAGCCTATAGAGCTATGGACCCTCGGGCGAACTGTGAGTATGTGGAGATTAAACAAACTATTCTAGAACATTATGCTGTGACGCCAGCCACTTACAGGACTCAGTTCCGTACTTTAGCCTGTGATGGGGAAGTATCTTTTAAGATATATGCTAATAGACTCAAACAAATATGTCATCGCTGGCTGGAGGCAGAGGATTCCTTAACCTGGAACACCTTTCTCCAGGTTATCCTAAAAGAACAATTCTTTGCCCAGTGCCCCATTGAGATCAGGGAATGGGTGCGTGAGAGGAGACCAGCGACAGTGGAGGAAGCTGCATCTCTCGCTGATGAGGCTCTCACCATCAAGCCTCAGTGGAGGGTTCTGTTAGAGGATCGATAGAGGCCTACCAGCTCCACAACACCGGTGGCCCCCAGTTCTTCTGTCCCCATTGTTCCCCGTTCCTCTAAGCCACCACCTCATGCTGATACACGTGTAAATGTGCCTCCAGTTGCTTCCACTGCGTTTTCTGGAATACGACGAGGAGAGGAAGTAGCAGAGCGCAGGTGTTATGGTTGTGGGCATCCGGGGCATCTGCAGGCCTCATGCCCAGCCAGCCCATGGAGGAGTCATCCTCAAACCCCTACAGCACCTTCAGGTGGGAGCCAGCCTCCAGGTTCCCTTACCCCTCGCCCAAGAGGACGCCTTGGATGGAGTGAGACCCAGCACAGATGCTATCGATGTGGGCAGCTGGGGCATCTGCAAGCCTCCTGCCCAGCTGTTCAAATGAGGATTGATCCTGTACCCAGTCATATTATTAATTATGTACAGCCAAGTGCCATTGAGGAAGATGTGTCACCACTACGTGAGGACAGGCCTAGTGCCTCACCCACCCATGTTGCACCACTAGGAGTTTATGGTGTGCGACCTGCAGCTATGATGACTTCTGCTCATCGAGGTAAGCACTTGCAGGAGGTCCTGCTGGATGGACAGAGACTTATTGGATATGGTGACTCAGGGGCTTTCCTCACACTGGCTGATCCCCGAGTGGTTCGGCCTGAGGCAATTCATAGAGGACCTGGGATTGTCATTAAACTGGCTGGTGGACAATGGAGGACTGTTCCCACAGCCACTGTGGATCTGAACTTTGGTTTTGGGGTCAGGCGATGTGTGGTTGGGGTGATGGGTGGTCTGCCTGCAGATGTTCTCCTGGGCAATGATGTGGGAGAGCTATGATGCCAATTTGTGGCTGCATGAAGCCACATGTAAGTTACGCTCTGCCTGTGTGTACTTAACCAGCGACCTGTAGAGGTCCTTAGTACGTACACAAATTGGGAGGGGAAGGGATTGTCATGATATGTACTTTTGCCCTGTCCTGTATTTGAATAATATGCCATTTGATGTATGTAACTGTTCTCTGGTTTCTATTAGCTGTAATTTATGTATTTTCTTGTGCTGGGAGTTCACCTGTAACAGTATGTCTCCTTCCCCCAATACTTGCAGCCCTAAGCTAAAATGTAATTAAGCTTTGTCAACACCACTAGTGCAGAATAGCCATTCTTCTTCACAGCAGGTGGCTAGTCAAATGTACATACTAGATAGACTAAGTGGAGCCGACCAGTCTAGAATCTTCTGGTGGACCCAACCATTGAATAGAAGGTGTGACCCCTACCCCTTTCATGGGCGGATCCCAGGAGCTCAGACAATCCATTCTCATTTTTGAGATCAGATGTGAGTTGATCCTTAAAGGAGGAGTGGGGATTCTTAGCTGAGGCAAGACCCCACGTCCATCGGTGACTGCGGAAGCGAATGGGGCGAGACTTGAGCTGAGGACATATCTCGTCGTTCATGAGATTGTTTTGGGATCTGTGGGACTCGTGGAAGGACTATTGTTTCGTTTATCGGGTGCGGGATTACTGGAAAGCACCTCCAGATCTGTTTATTTACTTGGACTTATTGTGGACTTCTCGTGGACTTGAAGGACATTATGGATATTTGATGTATGCTCCCTGCTTTAATAAATCTCGTTGGATCGTCCCTCGGCCTGTTGTCCCTTCTTGCTCTGTCGTACACCCCGTCACAGGTGTCACGAACTGACTTCAAATGTGAGGTGGTCCCTAAAAAAATGGTTTTGTAAATTTTGTTGTAAAAATGAGAAATTGCTGGTCAAATTGTAACCCTTATAACTTCCTAGCAAAAAAAAAATTGTTTCCAAAATTGTGCTGATGTAAGTTAGACATGTGGGAAATGTTATTTATTAACTATTTCGTGTCACATAATTCTCTGGTTTAACAGAATAAAAATTAAAAATTTGAAAATTGCGAAATTTTCAAATTTTTCACCAAATTTTAGTTTTTTTTCACAAATAAACGCAAAAATTATCAACCTAAATTTACCACTATCATGAAGCTCAATATTTCATGAAAAAACAGTCACAGAACCACTAGGATCTGTTGAAGCGTTCTTGAGTTATTACCTCATAAAGGGACACTGGTCAGAATTGCAAAAAATGGCCAGGTCATTAAGGTAAAAAAAGGCTGGGTCATGAAGGGGTTAAATTATTGTTTATCATTTGCTCTTTTGTTTTTAACACAAGTGCTCTATGAAAACAATGTTTAACTTGTTTCATTTTTTCAGGAGATATTCCACATTATGTACTTAAACTTCATGGGTGCAAATAATGATGAGCAGGACTGTATATGCTCCCCCACCCTGGTATATGCTCCACCATGCCTATATGTGTCCCTCTGTCCTGGTATATGCTCCCCAATCCCGGTATATGCTCCACCATCCCTATATGTGTCCCTCTGTCCTGGTATATGCTCCCCCATCCCGGTATATGCTCCACCATCCCTATATGTGTCCCTCTGTCCTAGTATATGCTCCTCCATCCTGGTAAATGTTCCTCCTTTCTCGTAAATGTCCCTCCATCCTAATATATTCTCCACCATCCTGGTATATGCTCCACAATCTCAGTATATGCTCCATCATCCTGGTATATGATCTTTCATCCTAGTATATGCAGCACCATCCTTGTATTTGTTTCTTCAGTCTGGTATATGTCCCTCCATCCTAGTAAATGGCACCCCATCTTTGTATATATCCCAATCACTATATATGTCCCCATCCTGTAATATGGTCCCCCAGCCTTTGTATATATCCCAATCTTTGCATATGTCCCCCATCCTTTTATATGCTCCCCTACCCTTCCCCATCCAGGTATATGCACCTATCATTCTGGTATATGCACCTCTCATTCTGGTATATGCTTCCTCATTCTGGTATATGCTTCCCCATCCTGGTATATGCTCTCCCATCCAGGTATATGCTCCTCTCATCCTGGTATATGCTCTCCCATCCTGCCTGCGCTGCTGTTGTTCAATACATAGAAAAAAATCTAAATAATTAACTTTTCTACTCACCTTTCCCCTGCTCCTTTGAGCATATATTTGTCTTCTGGCTTCAGGGTCCAAGAGACAGGGGCGCATGATATTACTGCTATGCGGCCAGTCATGTTCATACCATCAGCTACTGGCCACTATTTGGCTGGCAGCATGTATTGCAGCTCACGGACTTGGCAAGTTCATGCTCTGCAATTCACTTCAGCTGCTAGTGCATCCGAGGAGGCACATCCAGCTGTAATAAGGGATGGCATTGGTGGAGTCTGCACTACAGCGACATGTAAATGAATAAACCCTTCAATAAAATGGCGCCGTAGTGCGGTATGCGTGTGCTCTGACTCCAGCAAGGACACATCTCCAGTAGGGTTCAGAGAAACGGGTCGGCCATTTTCAGAAGTCGCCGATTTTTGGCAAAGTCGGGTTTCATGAAACCCGACCCGACCCCTGTGTGGAGTCGGCCATGAGGTCGGCGATCTTCTGAATCTGGTATCGGAATTCCGATACCGAGTTCCGATATGTTTGAGATATTGGAAATCGTTATCGGAATCCGCATTTAAGTGTAAAATAAAGAATTTAAATAAAAAATATTGATATACTCACCTCTCCGGAGGCCCCTGGACATCGCCGCTAGTAACCGGCAGCCTTCTTTGCTTAAAATGAGCGCGTTCAGGGCCTTCCATGACGTCACGGCTTCTGATTGTTCGCGGCCGCCCATGTGACCGCCACGCGACCAATCACAAGCCGTGACGTAATTCTCAGGTCCTAAATTCCTAATTCTAGGAATTTAGGACCTGAGAATTACGTCACGGCTTGTGATTGGTCGCGTGGTGGTCACATGGGCGGCCACGACCAATCACAAGCCGTGACGTCATCTAAGGCCCTGAACGCGCTCATTCTTAAGAAGGAAGGCTGCCGGAAAGAAGCAGGGCGCGTCCGAGGGTGAGTATATACCTAATAGGAATATACTCACCCTCGGCTTCTTTCCGGCAGCCTTCCTTCCTAAGAATGAGCGCGTTCAGGGCCTTAGATGACATCACGGCTTGTTATTGGTCGTGGCCGCCCATGTGACCGCCACGCGACCAATCACAAGCCATGACGTAATTCTCAGGTCCTAAATTCCTAGAATTAGGAATTTAGGACCTGAGAATTACGTCACGGCTTGTGATTGGTCGCGTGGCGGTCACATGGGCGGCCGCGACCAATCAGAAGCCGTGACGTCATGGAAGGCCCTGAACGCGCTCATTTTAAGCAAAGAAGGCTGCCGGTTACCAGCGGTAAGGTCCAGGCTGCGTCGGAGAGGTGAGTATATCAATATTTTTTATTTTAATTCTTTATTTTACACATTAATATGGATCCCAGGGCCTGAAGGAGAGTTTCCTCTCCTTCAGACCCTGGGAACCATAGTATCCCATTGCACTGCTTTGGGTTTCGTGTTTCGGCCGACCCCGACTTTTTTATAGGATCAGCCGATTTCACTCGACCCGACTTTTGAGAAAGTCGGGTTTCGTGAAACCCGACCCGATCCTATAAAAATAAAAGTCACTCAACCCTAATCTCCAGTTTATTATCATTGTTACTATTATAGATATAAAACCAACAAGATGGTGATCCTCAGAGCTAGTCCTTTTATCTGTTGCAATACAGTGTGTCCGTAAAGTCATGGTGCACTTTTGACCAGTCACAGGATCTATTTATAGTTTACATTTTGGTGCCCTTTCTCTGGCCCAATCATATCAGATCTGTTCATGAGGAGATAACAAGAACCAATCAAACAACACAAACTCATTTAAGCTGTTGCTGAGCCCCTGATAAACTGAACTCTGATGCAACCACAAGCTTATGCCAGCTGTGTGGTTTTCCATGCCAGTCGAGATGTGGACAGTACAGAGCAAAGTTCAGAATGTTCTGTGGCTCACTAAATTTGAATCTGTGATCAAAGTGCTACCTGAATATCGGTGCGTTTCTAACTAAGCGCCACCACATAGGAATAACATTACTAGGTAGGATAAGCAGTTGAAGGAAACCAGCAGTTTGGTGGAGAAACCCCGTTTTGGTAGGCCATCAGTCAGTGACGAGTTTGTAGAGGCTGTACGGGATAACTACCTAAGAAGCCCTAACAATCTGTGTGTGTATGTGCTCGACAATTACACCTAAGCAAGACTACAGTTCATGGGGTGTTAAAGAAACATCTATGTTTTACGGGGTGCAAATTGCTGCTGTTGCACGCTATCAAACCGGCGGATAGACCCAAATGATGCGCGTTTGCTACAGATATGCTTCATGAGATCGACAATGATGCAAGATTTTTGTGGACATGTTCATCGCCATAATGTCTGAATATGGGCAGCTGAACATCCTCAAGCCTACATTGGATACGAATGTAACACCCCTAAAGTGAACGTGTGGTGTGGCCTGATGCATGATAAGGTGATAGGCCCATTTTTTTTCGCGGAGCGGTATGTGACGGCAAACACGTATCTTGACATGTTGCAATTGTATGCAGTGCCACAATTTCCAGAAGGTGTCATCTTTCAACAGGACAGCGCTCCTCCACACTACGCCACCATTGTTCCTGAGTTTCTGGATATAACATTCCCCAGCGGTGGATAGACAGGGGTTATGTCAAGCCATGGCCTCCACAATCCCCGGATCTGACACCCTTAGACTTTTGCTTTTGGGGTTATGTGAAGCAACATGGGTACATTAAATATATTAACGACATTAATCACTTAAAACAGAGAATCACAGGTGTTATTCACTCTGTTACACCAGACGTCCTTACCCGTGTGTGGCAAGAACTTCACTATCGTTTGGATGTGTGTAGGGCAACAAATGGAGCCCACATCAAACTGCACTGAATAGGTATGACACTGGGAGAGTTTTTCTATTATTTGGAGCAGATTTCACATTTCTATAATTTTTTGCTGCTTTGCAGTGACTGGTCAAAAGTGCACCATGACTTTACGGACACACTGTATATATATAGTGGCCTAGCAGACAATGTGACTTGAACTCTGTACAGTTAATTGTAGCATTATTAAAGTACCATACATGTTTACATGTTCAGTGGTAATGCTCTGAATTGATGCACTATGGAGTAGCACACTTATTTCTATTAGTAACTGTAATTAACACATACACTTCACCAGTTCATTCAAGATGTCAGATAGTATGTAAAAGGACTGCTGTGCTGCTGATTTTCCTTCAGCAATGGACTGGTACAAGGCAGCACAGCTTATAATTTGCAGTAGACCCCACTTATCACTGTCAGCAGGACTCTGCAAATACAATATTAGTTTAGTCACTGTATTGCACTGATAAGTGTACAGTGCTGAGCACAAATCACTGACAAGCACTGTGACTGATTTAACATTGCATGCGCTGAGTGCTGCTGACATTTCCATGTAGCAATAGTGTAAATTTTAGCATTACTCACTTTCCTTTGATGCTATCCATTATGGTAAGGTCCATTTCAGACATCCTCATGATTCCTGTACAGGAAAAACAGTACCAGTGTGATCCGTGCCTTTGTGCCATCCATGTGGCCATGTGCTGCATCTATGCATCTATATGTCCATGTCCATGTTTCGACAGTGACACTGGCGATGTATGCGAGGGAGATATGTGTAACAAATGGAAGCGGAGGCCAAGGTGATGAAGTTCACATTCCTCTTTTATTTTTTGAGTGGAACCTTGGGACCTCAGTGTGGGGGGCTCCGAAGGGAGCGTAATTAGTGAGCCCCAGGTATCCGTAGTAAGATTCCTCGAACAGGACCAGAATGGAATACCTGGGGGACACAGGTGCTACCTCCAGTAAGACCCCGGACACATGGCAGCTATCCCAGCAGGACAAACGGATAAACAGATATAACAAATATAATGTAGCTTACTGGCAGACACCGGGTATGAGATATGAAGCTGGCTCTGGCGAGGGAAGTCAGATTCCAGGTAGATGGGAGGAAGTTGGCTCCAGCACCTTTAGCGTTGTCCAGGGGTTCGGATGGTGAGTGGCGGTACGGGATGACACTTGAGTATAAAGGTACAGGTGTTGTGTTAGGATAGCCAAACCACTGGTCACTGATATTCTGCGGAAACAAACAGTATAAGCAGAGTGCAAAACAAAATGCTATAACAGTGCAGACAGAACAGGAACAGAACTGGAATTAGCAAGAGTAGATACTCGTTGTTCCGGCACCCTCCCTATGACGGAGGGGACAGAAGTAGTAATAAATGCACTGCCATTAGTTATTTGGAATTTTTAAAAAATGCTCACTGCCCCTTTAAGAGATTGGAGGTAAATGCGTGCGTGTCCTAACCACTCTCCCTGGAGGCATGCCAGGAAGTGGGGGAGAGAGAAGTAGCAGCAGGACACCAAGGGACAGACAGAGAGCGAGGATCTAGACAGGGACTTCGCAGAGGTTCAGGGGCAGCCTCAGGAGCAGGAATGGGTGAGGGACCAGAACTAAGGGCAGCACCAGAGCCAGGTGCAGGGCCAGAACCGGGTGTAACAATATGTGTTACGAAGATTACTATCTTGCTTGATGTGAAGCCCAGAAGTGTATCTCCAGCATGTTATGCTATGGTATATAACCAGGATAGGGTTAATCGGTCATGATGGAGTTGGGTATTTATGAGTAGCTGTAAGAGATGGGTGGGATGGTCACACATTTTATCTCCTCCCCAAGGGTATGGTTGGTTAAGTTAAATGTCCAGTTACTGTGTTATTTTTGGGTCTTTGTGTTTGCGACAGGGTGGTCTCCAGTCAGTAGCTCCAGTGGGAGCTGACATTTACTGGATCCTGAGCAGGTGAATCCTGTAGGCAAATGGACTGTGCTATAAGTTATCTTTTGTTTTGCTGTTATGCCAGAATTGCCATGTTTATTTTGTTAAATCTTGAAATGTTTTATGTTGTGTTTTACTAAACCAGAAGACAATTAACTCAAGAGGCATTCTTGTCTCTACCTCTGAGAGAAGCTGAGTGAATCAACCTATCAAAGTTGGTGTTTCAAATGCAGGCAATGTTCCAGGAACACTTTTAGCTGCTACAGAGAATGTTTTATGTAGAGATGGGTGGACACCTGGATGTATGGGTGAGGTGGGTTCGGACAAAAAGTGCAAAAAGTTCGTCTTTGTGCACCGGAACAGTTCCCAGACCTGAAACCAGACCCCATCTATTTAAATGGGTACTCCAAACATCCAGCATTTGCCAAACTTTTAATCAGCATTAAAATCATCACTGCCAGTCAGACAGCCGTGGTTTCCACGCTGTCAAAAGGTAGCGCGAGCGCGCAGCTGTGAGTGGTTTGAGGTATAAATTTTACCTCCAGTCACTGGTGTCTGCTGATGCCACTACTTCTCCCAGCAAATGATGGCTGCTGCTGCTAATAACAGCGAGAGCTGGTGGCAGCTGATGGGAGTATTCATAACCTGGTGCCTGCACTGGTGCTTTGCTCTGCTCTTCCCACTTACCCTGTAGCAGTGGCAAGTGGGGATCATATTTGTGGGGTTGATGTCACTTTTGTATTGTCAGGTGACATCAAGCCCATGGATTAGTAATGGAGTGGGTGTCTATAAGACACCTATTCATTCCTAATCCTATAGTTGTATTGTAAATAAACACAGCAGCCAGAATAAAGTCCTTTGTCAGGCCTAGTAGACCATTTAAATAAGACCTTAAAGACCATGCTCAAGAAGGTCATTAAGAAGAATAGTGGATACAGGGACTATCTGCTTCCTTTTCTGCTCTTCTCCATCAGAAAAGTTCCTCAAGCCTCCACTGGCTTTGCGCCATTCAAGTTCCTGTACGGTCGACATCTGCTAAGGCTCCTATACATTGCCAAAGAAACTTGAGATGCCAATGTCATGCCCCACCAGAGCAACACAGAGCAGGAGAGAATGGGGAAAGTGATTACCTCCAGGCACAGTAGGCACAGGGAGGCTGAGGCAGTTCCAGCCTGGGGACCGCATACTGGTGCTTATCCACATGGTAGAGAGCAAGTTCCTAGCCAAGTGGCAAGGCCCATACAAGGTGGTGGAAAAACTGAGAGAGGTTAATTATTAGGTGCACCAGCCAGTATGAAGGAATCCTCACCAAGTATACCATGTTAACTTGTTCAAGCCAAGGTGAGATCGGGAATCACTGGAAGCTCCTTGACTGGGAGCCCAACCCGAAGCCAAATGTCACAATTGCAGATACTCTATTGCTGGCCAGAAGCAACAGTGTCGGGAACTGCTGCAGTGGAACTGTGACCTGTTCTCAGAGTAGCCAGGGCATACTCAGATTGTGAATCATGATGTTTTGACAGAGCCACATGTAAGGGTGAACCTTTAGCCCTATAGAATTCCCGAAGCACACATAGAGGTAATATCAAATACAGTGAAGAGAATGCTAGACCTCAGTGTGATAGAGGAGTAAAAAAAGTGGATGGTCGAGTCCCATCGATCTCGTGCCAAAGCCCGACGGTGAGTAGCAATTTTGTAACGACTACCGCAGACTGAATGAGGTTTCCAGTTTTGTAGTGACTAAAAAAGAGAAAAAAATGTATATACACTGGCGCTTAATCACCTGAAAAGATAAGGTGGGGGCCTTGGAAGCTGCACGTGGTTAAAACAGGATCTGTGCAGGACTCTGTTAGAAAAATTAACACCTAAATAATAATATTACAAACCACTGCTCTAAAACTAAGGCTGAAATATCAATATACTTACTTCTATTATGGCTGTTTGTGTGTTGTATGAGAATCCTTATGGATAAAGGGTTGCACCTGGTTACAGCGATTTTATCCTCATACGAGGTTTTATAGGCTGCACCTGGAGTGTTCCTGTATGGGGTTAAGTTTTTCTCGGTGTGATAAACCAAATGCTGAAAGGTAGAATATGCAAAAAATCAGTATAATATTTGGACCGTATAAATGCATTTATCATAAGTATTGGTGAAATACACTTACTCTTTTTATAAGACTATATAGGCTGCATCCGGAGTGTTCCTATATGTGATTGAGCATTTCTCTTTCCACGGTGTGACAAATTGAATGCTAATAAATAAATAGAGTAAAAATGGCATACAACACACAAACAGCCATAATAGAAGTAAGTATATTGATATTTCAGCCTTAGTTTTAGCGCAGTGGTTTGTAATATTATTATTTAGGTTTCCAGTTTTGATGAACTCATTGAGAGACTTAGACCCACAAGGTACATTACCACTCTTGGGCTACTGGTAGATCCCCATGTCCAAGAGTGCCAAGGAGAAGACGGCCTTCTCAACACCTGATGGGTGTTTTCAATACTTTCAGCCTGTAGGGGACCCAGCCAGAAGTATGCCGCAGCCTACCTCAATGATATTGTGGTCTTCAGCCCAGATTGGGCTAGTCATCTGCAAAAGGTACAGGCAATTCTGGATGCTCTGAGAAAAGCAGAGTTTACTATAAGTCCAATAAAATGTGCCATAGGGAAGGAAGAGGCCAAGTACTTAGGCTATATCACCGGGAGAGATGAAATTCAAGCCACAGATAAACAAGGTCGAGGCAATTCGGAAATGGCCCCAACCGCTTTTGAAGAAGCAGGTTAGGGCTTCTGTTGGAATTGTGGGAAATTACCGGCGTTTTATCCCAAAATTCGCCATAATTGCCGCACCATTGATGGATCTCCTTAAAGGCAACAAATTGATGATGGCCAATTGGATTGCTGAGACAGAGACAGCATTCCAGGAGCTGAAGTGGAATCTGTGTAAACATCCGGTCGGTCCTGGTCACACTAGACGGATGCTTCAGAAGTCGGGCTGTGAGCCGTGCTGTGTCAAGAAATAAATGGGGAAGAACAATACATACCATATTGTATTTGAGCTCTCTTCCTGTGAGAAACACTGTCATTGTCGAAAAAAAGAATTTAGCCATAAAATGGGCAGTTTATACGCTGAAGTATTACATTCTATTCCATGGGATTAAATTAGTGTCAGAACATGCACCTCTGACATGGTTAAGGGAAAAGAAGGGTAAGCATGCCCCCGGTGACTAGTTGGTGCTTATACCTCCAGGACTTTAGCTTCCACATACAGCATAAACTTGGGAAGTGTCACGTTAACATGGATGATCGCTCCCAAATTTCCTGTTTGATGTCTGAAGGTGCCAAAACCCTGGCTTTGTGCAGAAGGGGGATATGTGACAGGGTCAATGGCAATGTGTGTGAGGGGAGATGTGTGTCACAAATATCCATGGCCCCTTTCTTGGCTATTAATATCAGCCCACAGGTGTCTGTTTAGCTGTTTTTTTTCTTCTGGGGTCCTCCTGTAAACTAACCAGTAAAGACTAAGCAAACAACTGTGAGCTGTTATTAATAGCTTGCGAACATTTTTAGAGCTAATGGCCCCTTCCCTAGATTATTAAAATCAGCCCCAAGTGGTCGGCTTTCCCTCTGCTGGTTATGAAAAATATACTCTGCCCACACCTTTTTTTCTTATGTGTTTAATACACGCTAGACATATGCCTGCCACTGACTATAACTATTATCAGCGTCACGTGCTGTCGCTTATCTTATGGAGAGCAGGCAACAATGATGCCAGTAGTAGTTATATACACACATGCCGTCTGCTAACTACAACTATGATCAGAGTTGTCTGCTTTCGCTGATCGCAGGGAGACCAGGCAACAATGATCAGAGCTTCCTACAGCACTCGGCGTCTGGGAACAGTGCAAACTGTACAGTTTTCCCAGGTGCCAATACTTGTCACTGATGACAAAGGGATGTTATCCGCATGTTAACGAACATGTCTGCGGGTTTTTCACGTGGACACATGGTAAGAGTGAAAACCCTGATGTGCGCACCATCATTTAATACAATGGGTATGCGTTTGTCCGTAATTGTGGTCCTTACAAAAGGGACAGCATTCAAACATGAAAAACGGGCGTGTGAAAGGGGGCCTTATGTAGAGAAAGGGAGCATGGGAACTCTTCGGAGGTGACTTTGGATGAAGCTGTTTAATTTGAATGAGAGACT
Source organism: Ranitomeya variabilis (assembly GCF_051348905.1). NCBI lineage: Eukaryota > Metazoa > Chordata > Amphibia > Anura > Dendrobatidae > Ranitomeya > Ranitomeya variabilis. The sequence goes on along the minus strand of NC_135232.1, from coordinate 1,073,857,218 downwards.
CGTACCATGAAAAGGAGTTTCTTAATTTTGGCATATACTTTGCTAATGAGTTTTTGGTAAAATCATTAAACTTATTACATCAGCTTTTTAATACATATAATGCTAATTTTTGTGATAGGTCCTCTTTAATTAAAAAAATACCCTCAATGGTGTCAATATATTATCAGATTTACAGTAAAGGAAACCTGTCATGTGAAATAATGGTATTAACCTGTAGACATGGGGTTAATCTGCAATTAAAGGGAAATTAAGTTTATTCCTTCCAGCAGCCTTGCTCTTTCAATCATAGGGGCGGCACTGGCATGGTTTCAATCACCGCTCCATGTATAGAGAATGGGAGCTGTAACGGCTTCCTCTGCACTGACTGACAGCAGGATCAGCATTAGACTTGGCTGTCAGTCAGTGACAGGAGTGTGGTTACAGCTGTCACTCTCTCTTCTCTGAGTGGTGACTTAAACCATGTCAGTGCCACTTGTATGACTGATAGATCAAGGAAAGTTAATTTACTCCCAGCAATGTACTTTAATCCCATATCTGTAGGTTAATAGCGCTATTTTACATGACAGGTTCACTTGAAATATACTTCTTCTTTTAAAGTTATTTAATGTTGCATTTTGTTACACAATCACTTAAATATACTTTTCAAATGTTGCAGTTTTAGTATTTGTGATTAAGAACAAGTAAAATTGAAACACTTCTGTTTTTGTTTTCTTTCAGGTAGGAAAATATCAGTGTTTTATAACTAGAACAATGGATATCTTTCTAAAAATAATACTAACACAATGTACTGTGTCATAAGTCAGTTTTGGACAGAGAAGATTGTTTCATTCCACATGATTCCACATATGATCTATACTGTGAGTTTTGTATTAGGCAAATCAGCAAACTTAGTTAAGTTTTCCATTTAATTGGCAAATTAGTGCCCTACTAACCATCATTTAATCTATGCAAACCCGGGAGAAATCTAAATTTTCATCACAACAAAAATCTACAGCTGGCCAAACAGATGGCTAAATAACTTTCTGCTTTCCCCCATAAATTGACCTAAAGTATCACTGTACTGCGGCCAGTCAAAATAGCTTGTGCTTTGGTTCCATTTATTAAATTGCAAAATGCAATTATACTTATTCTGTGCAGCATGTACTGAGGGATAATAACATCCTCTTGGTACTCTTGAATTATTATTGAAGAGTAACATGGACAATTAGGATTGCAACAAATAGATGCCTCTCATATTCTTTTTAGAGTGTACTCACCTTTGGTAGAGAACTGGAAAATGCACCTGTTTTTCTAAAAAAAAAAAATGGTATCTTGTAGGACATTGTCCCCCGTACACTTAAACAACAGCTAAACATGCAAATAAGTAAAACCTAATATATGCAGGATAGAGCATGGAGTGCCACCACCTAAGAACCACATATAAAGAGCATCACAGCCCTCCTTTAATGTGAGATGATACAGCCAACTCCTTCAGTCACCACATGAAGCCTAGTAATGAAACTGGCAGGAATCTCAAGTGATACTAGTCCATAATACATGGCTGCCCGAGTGATTAAAGGACTTTGTGTCATATTTAAAACAACAACAAAAAGGAGTTCAGTGATAGTTATTGGATCTTAATAGGCTGATTTGTTCCTAGAGTGCTTTTTGCAACAGAAGGCAACAATTATAATAGTTAAAGTAATGGAAAGAAGATACCAGGGAAGATGGAGCATTACAATGATGGCAAACTATCGTTGGATGCTTCAGAGAGACATTCCAGATGCTACTCATAGGTGTAAATGTACCAAGAGGAGCCTCACAAGAAAAAAAAATTGATTTTAGTGAGTGTTAGTGAGCTCATTTCAGTTCAAAGGTGATTTTCATTAAAAATTTGTAATAAAAAAATAATTTTATAAGTTTTTCATTTATTTTGTGGTATTGCCTTATTTAATATATTTACCTAAAGTGTCAGGAAACATGATGTTCTATGACAAAACAGGTCATTTTTGGATTCAGCGGATTCAGTGGGATAACCAAAAGAGCTCTCGAAATTTTATTTTTTGCAGACCTGTGTTATTCAAGAAAGGGATTAATTTTCTTTTTCATCCCTGTTGTATTTCATATCAAAACGGGGGAACATTCATTTCACCCTTTAATGATAGATTGCACGGCAATGGCAGTAAGCATAGACAAAGTAGAATAATCTCCAGAATTGAAGTAAAGTCACTTGAAGTTTTTGGAGAGTCTCCTAAAAATCATGAGCCGTAACAAATAAAAGAGGGCAAGGAGTCATTCCATTATGTGCTTCCGGCTTGTTTGGCCCTTAGTCATATTAGTGATATGTTGTATTTTATACTTGGCTCTGCTTGATCACAGTTACTGAACATAGACGCTCCTTCTGTTACCATTCTTGGCTATCCAACTACGAGTAATGCTTCACATCTGATTTGCTATCTGCCTCTCTGACTGCACGACTACACAGGATTTTTTTTTTTTTTGTACATCCTTAGGGACATTGACTACTGCCAGGTTTGACCGGGACACATTTGAGATGGATGGCGTTGAACTAGAAGTTGTAAATGACTTCAACCTACTCAGGTTAATGAACACTCAAGATGCAGAGTCAACACCAGAAGTCAATAGAATAGCTATGAGCAAATCAGCCATGAAGTCACTAAACAAGGTCTTCAAAGAGAGGAACATTTCACTGGCAATGAACAAACGGTATTTACATATTTAGTTTTTTGTGGTAACATAGGGATGTGAAACGTGAACGATAAAGAAGCAAAGCAGAAGAAGAATCAACACCTTCAAAATGTGGTGATGGAGATGGATGTTATCAATAACATAGATGGAAAGTAGAACAAACAAATCAAAACAGATATTTCACTCAACACAATGATATCCAAGCTATGACTTGCCTATTTTAGACACATCATATAAAGAGATCAATTACTGGAGAATGACTTCATGGTCGGAAGACTAGAATGAACAAGGTAAAGAGGAATATCAGAAACTCAATGGCTCAATATTATTAAGACCCTGATGGACCTATCAAGACTTGCACAAGATCGATCTTCCTACAAATCATTCATCCATCAAGTCAGCATGGCTCAAGATTGAGCCGAAGGCCGTTAAAAAGTAAAAATAAAATATGGATATTTTTATAGTGACTTTTCATCTCTCATAGATAGAATACCAAATTCCAACTGCGCACTATGTCTGTGATACGGAGCTGTTATTTTTTTTTACCAAGGGATTCAATCACCAGGACTTCTGGAGGCATCTAAGTCCTAAGGCCAGTTGTATGCATTGATCCATATCAAAGTCTTAGGAACAGTAGGGGTTGTGGATGATATTTTATTGTCATGTTTATTCTTTTACGGTATTGCCGGAATCAGTACCGTACATATATGGGTACAAAAAAGAAACTAAAAGCTTAGTTCTGTAATTCATTAAAATCCACCTAAAAGTATATCTATAACCAGGCGTTCCTTATTTTCTTTGTGACAGTAAGACGGATAATCATTGATGTTCATCCTACAACTAGGAACAACTTGTTCTGTACTGTATAAACCTGATAAAATGTCACCTAGGGGCAGGTTTAAAATGACTCTGCTGTCAACAATACAATACTTTTCTCTGTTTACCTAATGGTGATAATTCAATAAGAGTCCAGCAACTTACTTACGTTGGTTTTGTGTAATAAAACTACAATTTCTTAGTAATTCTGGTACTTATATAACATTATATATACTTATAATATACCTTATATTTTAATAACTAAGAAAATATTAAATAGAAAACAAAGGCTAAGTTTCAAAGTTACACTGATTAAAATAAGATACAGGATTCATCATGTTTAACTAGTTTTGATATACATTTCATTAATTGCTAAGGTTAATCTAATGTTCTATCCCTTTTGAAATGCTGACAAATTATCTGCCATTACTACCTCTAGTAGGGGAATCCATACAGATGAAGCAGTCTAACTTGTCAAAATCCACACTTGGCCCTGATAAAAATAAATCAGCGCTGGCATAACTGTCCCCACCTTTGGACAAATTGAACATGTAGAAGAAGTATTTTTGATTCCCTTCTCTCCTATAGAATATAAGCTCTTATAGTCAGTGGGGTTCTGATTCTCTCTCTCCTTTCTCCCACATATGGGCAGCATGGTGGCTCAGTGGTTATCACTGCAGCCTTGCAGCGCTGGAGTCCTGGATTCAAATCCCACCAGGGACAACATCTGCAAGGAGTTTGTATGTTATTATTACTATTATTATTATTTATTTACATAGCACCATTGATTCCATTGATTCCAAGGTGCTGTACATGAGAAGGGGGTTACAAAATACAAATATCACTTACAGTAAACAAAACTAACAATGACAGACTGGTACAGAGGGAAGAGGACCCTGCCCTTGTGGGCTTACATTCTACAGGATTAAGGAGACAGTAGGTCGAGGGTTGCAGTAGTTCCAATGGTGTTGAGGTGGCTGTGTGGTCTTTACAGGCTGTAAGCTTCTTTGAAGAGGTGGGTTTTCAGGTTTCTTTTGAAGAATCCAAAAGTAGTGGATAACCAGACCTGCTGGGGCACTGAATTCCAGAGGATGGGTGATATTCGGGAGAAGTCTTGGAAGCGATTGGTTGAAAAGCGAATAAGCGTGGAGGAGAGGAGGAGGTCTTGCGAGGACCAGAGATTTTGTGAGGGAAGATATCGAGAGATTAGTGTGGAAATATATGGAGGAGAAAGGTTATGGATGGCTTTGTGGTCAGTGTTAGCAATTTAAACTGGATACACTGGGAAATTGGGAGCCAGTGAAGGGATTTACAAAGAAGGGAAGCAGGAGTGTAGCGAAAAGAGAGATTAATTAGTCGGGCAGCAGAGTTAAGGATGGACTGGAGAGGTGCGAGAGTGTTAGAAGGTAGGCCACAAAGGAGTATGTTGCTGTAGTCGAGGCGGGAGATGATTAGGGAATGCACGAGCATTTTGGTAGAGTGTGGGTTGAGGAAAGGACGGATTCTTGAAATATTTTTGAGCTGGAGGCGACAGGAGGTGGCGAGAGCTTGGATGTGCGGTTTGAAGGACAGGGCAGAGTCAAGGGTTATTCCAAGGCAGCGGATTTTGGGGACAGGGGAAAGTGTGATTTCATTTATTTTGATAGATAGATCAGGTAGGGAAGATATGCGTGATGGAGGAAAGATAATGAGTTCTGATTTATGTATGTTCTCCCCGTGTTTGCGCGGGTTTTCTCCGGGTACTCCAGTTTCCTCCCACATTCCAAAGACATACTGATAGGGAATTTAGATTTTGGGCCCCATCGGGGACAGCGATGATAATGTGTGCAAACTGTAAAGCGCTGCGGAATATGTTAGCGCTATATAAAATTAAAGATTATATAAAAATAAAGATTATTACATGTATTTTCCAAGCAATTACAAGCTTTCCAGAATGAGATTCACTCAAATTTTTTCAGAGCCAATCAAATTTTGAAGAAAAGTTTGGAGAAGACGATCAATTTGGTTTTGAAAACATCTGTACATCTCTACTTATTACATATTTATTTATTTTTATTTACTTTATTTCCCTCTAGTAAGCATACAGTCCATTCTAATTCTGTGCAATTTCCTTTCCCTATTATATTCTTGTAGGATATAAGTTAGCAATGGTGGCAAGGAGCATGTTAACAAAAAAGATAGCAGTAAAATGGATATAAACACCCAGTGTGACCAGTAGAAGCGCCACTGCAGCGTGAAACAGCTGTCATCCATTCCACTTCTGCTTCCATCCTCCCGATGCCGATGTTTTAAAGTATTGGAATAAAAAAGTTTTTTTAATCGGTGAGTGCCATCCATTCCTTTCAATTTTTGTATCCATTGTGGCTATTTCTCTGGAGTGGCACCCCGCTGTCATGATCTCCATGGCCAGAGAACTAGCATAAGCCTCTATAGGAACAAGCTCTTGGAAGATGTAACTATACTGACCATGAACTAAACCTACCGCATCATCTAGAAGTAGCCAGGTAGCATGTCCTACTTTTTATCCCTATATGCCCAGCGCCGGCCGGAGAACTAAATAATGCTAGCAGAGGGAAATATAAGACCTGACTCACCTCTAGAGAAATGCCCAAAAAAAAGGAGACAGAGGCCCCCCACATATATTGGCGGTGATTTTAGAAGAAATAACAAACGCAGCAGGAAAATAGTTTTAGCAAATTTGAGGTCCGCTTTCTAGATAGCAGAAGACAGAAAGCATACTTTCATGGTCAGTAGAAAACCCTAACAAAACACATCCAGAAATTACTTTAGGACTCTGGCATTAACTCATAATACCAGAGTGGCAATTCCTGATCAACAAGAGCTTTCCAGACACAGTAACGAAACTGCAGCTGTGAACTGGAACCAAAATACAAAAACAAAACATGGACGAATGTCCAACTTATCTAGTAGATGTCTGGGAGCAGGAACAAGCACAGAGAGGCTTCTGATAACATTGTTGACCGGCAAGCATCTAACAGAGAAGCCAGGTTATATAGCGACACCCAGATCTAATCAGAACAGGTGAACAGGGAAGATGATGTCACAAGTTCAATTCCACCAGTAGCCACCGGGGGAGCCCAGAATCCAAATTCACAACAGTACCCCCCCCTCAAGGAGGGGGCACCGAACCCTCACCAGAACCACCAGGGCGATCAGGATGGGCCCTATGAAAGGCACGAACCAGATCAGAGGCATGAACATCAGATGCAGTGACCCAAGAATTATCCTCCTGGCCATATCCCTTCCACTTGACCAGATACTGGAGTCTCCGTCTGGAAACACGGGAGTCTAGGATTTTTTCCACAACGTACTCCAACTCACCCTCAACCAACACCGGAGCAGGAGGCTCAACGGAAGGCACAACCGGTGCCTCATACCTGCGCAATAACGACCGATGAAAAACGTTATGAATAGAAAAGGATGCAGGGAGGTCCAAACGGAAGGAAACAGGGTTAAGAATCTCCAATATTTTATACGGACCGATGAACCGAGGCTTAAACTTAGGAGATGAGACCCTCATAGGGACAAAACGAGAAGACAACCACACCAAATCTCCAACACAAAGCCGAGGACCAACACGACGGTGACGGTTGGCAAAAAGCTGAGTCTTCTCCTGGGACAACTTTAAATTGTCCATCACCTGCCCCCAGATATGATGCAATCTCTCCACCACCGCATCCACTCCAGGACAATCCGAGGATTCCATCTGACCGGAGGAAAATCGAGGATGGAACCCCGAATTACAGAAAAACGGGGAAACCAAGGTGGCAGAGCTGGCCCGATTATTGAGGGCGAACTCCGCCAATGGCAAAAAAGCAACCCAATCATCCTGGTCAGCAGACACAAAACACCTCAGATATGTCTCCAGGGTCTGATTAGTCCGCTCGGTCTGGCCATTAGTCTGAGGGTGAAAAGCAGACGAAAAAGACAAATCTATGCCCATCCTAGCACAAAATGCCCGCCAAAATCTAGACACAAATTGGGTTCCTCTGTCAGAAACGATATTCTCAGGAATACCATGCAAACGAACAACATTTTGAAAAAACAGGGGCACCAACTCGGAAGAAGAAGGCAATTTGGGCAGGGGAACCAAATGAACCATCTTAGAAAAACGGTCACACACCACCCAGATGACAGACATCTTCTGAGAAACAGGCAGATCTGAAATAAAATCCATCGAGATGTGTGTCCAAGGCCTCTTAGGAATAGGCAAGGGCAACAATAATCCACTAGCCCGAGAACAACAAGGCTTGGCCCGAGCACAAACGTCACAAGACTGCACAAAGCCTCGCACATCTCGTGACAGGGAAGGCCACCAGAAGGATCTTGCCACCAAATCCCTGGTACCAAAAATTCCAGGATGACCTGCCAACGCAGAAGAATGCACCTCAGAGATGACTTTACTGGTCCAATCATCAGGAACAAACAGCCTATCAGGCGGACAACGATCCGGTCTATCCGCCTGAAACTCCTGCAAGGCCCGCCGCAGGTCTGGAGAAACGGCTGACAAGATAACTCCCTCCTTAAGAATACCTGTGGGGTCAGAGTTGCCAGGTGAATCAGGCTCAAAACTCCTAGAAAGGGCATCCGCCTTAACATTCTTAGAACCTGGTAGGTACGATACCACAAAATTAAACCGAGAAAAAAATAATGACCAGCGCGCCTGTCTAGGATTCAGGCGCCTGGCGGTCTCAAGATAAATCAAATTTTTGTGGTCAGTCAATACCACCACCTGATGTCTGGCCCCCTCGAGCCAATGGCGCCACTCCTCAAACGCCCACTTCATGGCCAAAAGCTCCCGATTCCCAACATCATAATTCCGCTCAGCGGGCGAAAATTTACGGGAAAAGAAGGCACAAGGCCTCATCACGGCGCAGTCAGAACTTTTCTGCGACAACACTGCCCCAGCTCCGATCTCAGAAGCGTCGACCTCAACCTGAAAAGGAAGAGTCACATCAGGCTGACGCAACACAGGGGCAGAAGAAAAACAGCGCTTAAGCTCCTGAAAGGCCTCCACAGCATCAGGGGACCAATTAGCAACATCAGCACCCTGTCTAGTCAAATCGGTCAATGGCTTAACGACATCCGAAAAACCAGAAATAAATCGACGATAAAAGTTGGCAAAGCCCAAAAATTTCTGAAGACTTTTAAGAGAAGAGGGCTGCGTCCAATCACAAATAGCTTGAACCTTGACAGGATCCATCTCAATGGAAGAGGGAGAAAAAATATATCCCAAAAAGGAAATTCTCTGAACCCCAAAAACGCACTTAGAACCCTTGACACACAGAGAATTAGACCGCAAAACCTGAAAAACCCTCTTAACTTGCCGGACATGAGAGTCCCAGTCATCCGAAAAAATCAGAATATCATCCAGATACACTATCATAAATTTATCCAAAAAATCGCGGAAAATATCATGCATAAAGGACTGGAAGACTGAAGGGGCATTAGAAAGACCAAAAGGCATCACCAAATACTCAAAGTGGCCCTCGGGCGTATTAAATGCGGTTTTCCACTCATCCCCCTGCCTGATCCGCACCAAATTATACGCCCCACGGAGATCAATCTTAGAGAACCACTTGGCCCCCTTTATGCGAGCAAACAAATCAGTCAGCAACGGCAATGGGTATTGATATTTAACCGTGATTTTATTCAAAAGCCGATAATCAATACATGGTCTCAAAGAGCCGTCTTTTTTTGACACAAAGAAAAAACCGGCTCCTAAGGGAGATGACGATGGACGAATATGTCCCTTTTCCAAGGACTCCTTTATATATTCTCGCATAGCAGTATGTTCAGGCACAGACAGATTAAATAAACGACCCTTTGGGTATTTACTACCCGGAATTAAATCTATAGCACAATCGCACTCACGGTGCGGAGGTAGTGAACCCAGCTTGGGTTCTTCAAAGACGTCACGATAATCAGACAGGAACTCAGGGATTTCAGAGGGAATAGATGATGAAATGGACACCAAAGGTACGTCCCCATGAGTCCCCTTACATCCCCAGCTCAACACAGACATAGCTCTCCAGTCAAGGACTGGGTTGTGAGATTGCAGCCAAGGCAATCCTAGCACCAAATCATCATGTAGATTATACAGCACTAGAAAACGAATAGTCTCCTGGTGATCCGGATTAACACGCATAGTTACTTGTGTCCAGTATTGTGGTTTATTATTAGCCAATGGGGTGGAGTCAATCCCCTTCAGAGGAATAAGAGTTTCCAAAGGCTCTAAATCATACCCACAACGATTGGCAAAGGACCAATCCATAAGACTCAAAGCGGCGCCAGAGTCGATATAGGCGTCAGTAGTAATAGATGACAAAGAGCAAATCAGGGTCACAGACAAAATAAATTTAGACTGTAAAGTGCCAATGGAAACGGATTTATCAAGCTTTTTAGTACGCTTAGAGCATGCTGATATAACATGAGTAGAATCCCCACAATAGAAACACAACCCATTTTTCCGTCTAAAATTCTGCCGCTCGCTTCTGGACAGAATTCTATCACACTGCATGCTTTCTGGCGTCTTCTCAGTGGACACCGCCAGATGGTGCACTGGTTTGCGCTCCCGCAGACGCCTATCGATCTGAATGGCCATTGTCATGGACTCATTCAGACCCGCAGGCACAGGGAACCCCACCATAACATCCTTAATGGCATCAGAGAGACCCTCTCTGAAAGTAGCCGCCAAGGCACACTCATTCCACTGAGTAAGCACAGACCATTTACGGAATCTTTGGCAGTAAATTTCAGCTTCATCTTGCCCCTGCGATAGGGACATCAAAGTTTTTTCTGCCTGAAGTTCCAAATGAGGTTCCTCATACAGCAAGCCCAAGGCCAAAAAAAACGCATCCACATTGCGCAACGCAGGATCCCCTGGTGCCAATGCAAAAGCCCAGTCTTGAGGGTCGCCGCGGAGCAAGGAAATCACAATCCCAACCTGCTGTGCAGGGTCTCCAGCAGAACGAGATTTCAGGGACAAAAATAGCTTACAATTATTTCTAAAATTCTGAAAGCTAGATCTATTCCCTGAGAAGAATTCCGGCAAAGGAATTCTCGGCTCAGATACCGGAGCATGAATAATAAAATCTTGCAAATTTTGTACTTTCGTGGTGAGATTATTCAAACCTGCAGTTACACTCTGAAGATCCATTATTAACAGGTGAACACAAAGCCATTCAAAGATTATAAGGAGAGAGAAAAAAAAGAAAGACTGCAGCATAGACAGACTGGCAAGTGATCCAATTAAGAGCACAGAAAAAAAAAAAAAAAAAAAAAAAAACTCTCAGCAGACTTCTTATTTCTCTCCTTTCTCAGCCAAGGATTTTAACCCTTTAGTTGGCCGGTCAAACTGTCATGATCTCCATGGCCAGAGAACTAGCATAAGCCTCTATAGGAACAAGCTCTTGGAAGATGTAACTATACTGACCATGAACTAAACCTACCGCATCATCTAGAAGTAGCCAGGTAGCATGTCCTACTTTTTATCCCTATATGCCCAGCGCCGGCCGGAGAACTAAATAATGCTAGCAGAGGGAAATATAAGACCTGACTCACCTCTAGAGAAATGCCCAAAAAAAAGGAGACAGAGGCCCCCCACATATATTGGCGGTGATTTTAGAAGAAATAACAAACGCAGCAGGAAAATAGTTTTAGCAAATTTGAGGTCCGCTTTCTAGATAGCAGAAGACAGAAAGCATACTTTCATGGTCAGTAGAAAACCCTAACAAAACACATCCAGAAATTACTTTAGGACTCTGGCATTAACTCATAATACCAGAGTGGCAATTCCTGATCAACAAGAGCTTTCCAGACACAGTAACGAAACTGCAGCTGTGAACTGGAACCAAAATACAAAAACAAAACATGGACGAATGTCCAACTTATCTAGTAGATGTCTGGGAGCAGGAACAAGCACAGAGAGGCTTCTGATAACATTGTTGACCGGCAAGCATCTAACAGAGAAGCCAGGTTATATAGCGACACCCAGATCTAATCAGAACAGGTGAACAGGGAAGATGATGTCACAAGTTCAATTCCACCAGTAGCCACCGGGGGAGCCCAGAATCCAAATTCACAACACCCCGCCTCACGGAGCACTCACTGCTGTATACATGCTTGCAGCATCAGTTCATGCAGTAACCAGGGCACTGAGTGGGCTTCCCCGCTTTGCGGATTAACACTTTCTTAAAGTTATTTGTTATGCTTTTAAAGAAAATTCTCAGTTCTAATTGCAAATGTTTTTCAGGTAAATGTAAAGCTAAAATCGATACTGGCTCTTAGATAAAGCAGACTCAAGTGATGACTACCTGGATAACTGCACTCCAACATGAATGCATATTCTGCAACAAGGAAACTTCAATTGATTTGGCCGATTGTATGTATTGTGGAACACTGATGGTCTAATGGACACAAGGAACTCACAGAGAACCTCGCAGAGACTCTTTAACAATATGAAATATATGAATTATATAAATAAATAAATAAGCTATAATTACTTTTAACACATATATTAATATACTAGCTGAAGAGCCCGGCGTTGCCTGGGCATAGTAAATATCTGTTGTTAATTATAGCACCTCACTTCTCTTATTTTCCCATCACGCCTCTCATTTTCCCCCTCACATCTTTCATTTTCCCCTCATATCTCTCATTTTCTCCCTCACACCTCTCATTTTCCCCCTCACTGCTCTCATTTTCCCCCTCACTCCTCTCATTTCCCCCTCACTCCTCTCATTCCCCACTAACACTTGTCATTTCGACCTCACATCTGTCATTTTCCGATCACTCCACTATTTTCTCTCACTCCTCTCATTTTCATTTTGCACTCACACCTTTTCATTTTCACCTCACACCTCTCATTTTCACCTCACACCTCTCATTTTCCCCTCAGTATATACATGTTTGTCATCTCCCTTATATGTAGTATACACCTGTATGTCATCTCCTGTGTATAGTATTTACATGTATGTCATCTCCCCTGTAAATAGTATATACCTGCTGTATGTCATCTCCTCCTGTATATTGTATATACCTATGTGTCATCTCCTCCTGTATATAGTATATACCTGTATGTCATCTCTTCTGTATATAGTATATACCTGTATGTCATCTCCTCCTGTATATAGTATATATATATCTATGTCATCTCCCCTGTATATAGTATATACCTGCTGTATGTCATCTCCTCCTGTATATAGTATATACGTGTGTCATCTCCTCCTGTATATAGTATATACCTGTATGTCATCTCCTCCTATATATAGTATATACCTGTATGTCATCTCCTGCTGTATATAGTATATACACCTGTAAGTCATCTCCTCCTGTATCTCTAATATAATGCTGGGAGCGTCACTCTGTCCGAAGTCTTTATAGACTGCGCAAGCGCAAGCGCCGGCGCAGTCTGGACCCCACAGAGTGATGCGCCCAGGAGATCGCGGTATGTGTAAGCACTGAACGCACACCGAGATCTCCAATGGAGAAGCAGGGACGAGCCAGGAGGGTGAGTATGCTATATTTACCTGTCCTCCGTTCCATCGATGCGCGCTGCTCTATCCTCCACATCCTTTGCCTATGACGTTCAGTTCAGAGGGCACGATGACGCGATTAATGCGCGCCGCCCTCGGACTGAACAGTCACAGCCAGAGGATGTGGAGGATAGAGCAGTGCGCATTGATGGAACGGAGGACAGGTGAATATAGCAAGTGCCGGGGGCCTGAGCTAGCAGCGACTCCGGCACCTGACGCCCACAGCGCGCTGGTGTCACCGCCTGCTCAAGACCCCAGCACTCGGCGCCCAGCACAGACACGCACAGCCGCCCGCACTCACCACAGCCACGCACAGCCACCTGCACTCAGCACAGCCACGCACAGCCGCCCGCACTCAGCACAGCCACGCACAGCTGCCCGCACTCAGCACAGCCACGCACAGCCGCCCGCACTCACCACAGCCACGCACAACCGCCCGCACTCAGCACAGCCACGCACAGCCGCCCGCACTCAGCACAGCCACGCACAACCGCCCGCACTCAGCACCGCCACGCACAGCCGCCCGCACTCAGCACCGCCACGCACAGCCGACCGCACTCAGCACAGCGACGCACAGCCGCACGCACTCAGCACAGCCGCCCGCACTCAGCACACCCACGCACAGCCGTCCGCACTCAGCACAGCCACGCACAGCCGCCCACACTCAGCACCGCCACGCACAGCCGCCCGCACTCAGCACAGCCATGCACAGCCGCCCGAACTCAGCACCGCCACGCACAATCGCCCGCACTCAGCACAGACAAGGACAGCCTCTCGCACTCAGCACAGCCACGCACAGCCGCGAACACTTAGCACAGCCACGCACAGCCGCCCGCACTCAGCACAGCCATGCACAGCTGCCCGCACTCAGCACAGCCGCGCACAGCCGCCCGCACTCACCACAGCCACGCACAATCGCCCGCACTCAGCACCGCCACGCACAGCTGCCCGCACTCAGCACCACCATGCACAGCCACCCGCACTCAGCACCGCCACGCACAGCCGCCCGCACTCAGCACCGCCACGCACAGCCGACCGCACTCAGCACAGCGACGCACAGCCGCACGCACTCAGCACAGCCGCCCGCACTCAGCACAGCCACGCACAGCCGTCCGCACTCAGCACAGCCACGCACAGCCGCCCACACTCAGCACCGCCACGCACAGCCGCCCGCACTCAGCACAGCCATGCACAGCCGCCCGAACTCAGCACCGCCACGCACAGCCGCCCGCACTCAGCACAGACAAGGACAGCCTCTCGCACTCAGCACAGCCACGCACAGCCGCCCGCACTCATCACAGCCACGCGCAGCCGCCCACACTCAGCACAGCCACGCGCAGCCGCCCGCACGCAGCACAGGTGCGCACAGCTGCCTGCACTCAGCACAGCCGCGCACAGCCGCCCGCACTCACCACAGCCACGCACAATCGCCCGCACTCAGCACCGCCACGCACAGCCGCCCGCACTCACCGCAGCCACGCACAGCCGCCCGCACTCAGCACAGCCACACACAGCCGCCCGCACTCAGCACAGCCACACACAGCCACCCACACTCAGCACATCCACGCACAGCCACCCGGACTCACCACAGCCACGCACAGCCACCCGCACTCACCACAGCCACGCACAGCCGCCCGCACTCAGCACAGCCACGCTGTTATGATCCGGTGACCTTGGAGCTGCATGAGAGACTTTAGCAGGAGAAGGTGGCACCTGTACTGACCGCAAACCCTAAACTAACACCGCAACTAGAAGTAACCGTGGGATGTACCTAACACTTCCTAGACACCTCGACACAGCCGGAGGACTAAATACCTCTATAGATGGAAATGGGAATTCTATCTTGCCTCAGAGCAGAACCCCAGAGGATAGGCAGCCCCCTGTTGTGAATTCTGTTCTGGGTTCTGCTCTTGGGCTCCCTCCAGTGGTTATAAGTGGTAGTGCTGCTGTTTGTCCTTTACAGCAGTCATCAGGTGCTTCCACTTTGGACGGGGCTATTTAGTCTGGCTTCACCCTTTAATGAGTGCCAGTTGTCCATTGTTTTTCTGGAGGATTCACATCTCTGCTTGGTTTCTCCTGCTGGATTGTCCAAATCATCAAAGATAAGTCCTGGCTTTGTTTTTGCAGTCCACATGCGGTAGACTTTATAGTTCAGTGAATTGCTATGTTTTTTCTTGTCCAGCTTTGTCTGTGTAAGGATTTATTCAGCCAAGCTGGAAGCTCTGGAGTCGCAGAGTTACCCTCCATGCCTTTAGTTAGGTGTGGAAATTTTTGTATTCTCTGTGGTGGATTTTTGTAGTATTTTAATACTGACCACACAGTACTCTGTCCTGTCTTTTCTTTCTAGGTAGCGTGGCCTCCTTTGCTAAATTCTGTTTTCAGTCTGCGTTTGTAATTTCCCTCTCCTCTCACAGTCAATATTTGTGGGGGGCTGTCTTTCCTTTGGGGATTTTCTCTGAGGCAAGATAGTTTTCCTGTTTCTTTCTTTAGGGGTAATTAGTCCTCCGGCTGTGACGAGGTGTCGAGGGAGTGACAGGAACATCCCACGGCTACTTATAGTTGCGGTGTCAAGTTCAGGGTCTGCGGTCAGTATAGAGGCCACCTACTCCAGAGCTCGTCCATACTGCTCCTAGGCCACCAGATCATAACAGCACAACTGGCCAACAATGAGTTAACCGCATCTCAAAAGAAGGGAAAGAAAGTGCTGAGCCATTTTTTTTTCTGTACTCTGTTGTATTTTTTTTCCCCTCTTCACCTCTGGGTGGCTCAAGAGTTAGGTGCTGACATGGATGTTCAGGGACTTGCTTCTCAGGTGGATCAACTTGCTGCTAGAGTACAGGGTATTTCTGATTATATCGTGCAGACTCCTGTTTTAGAGCCTAGAATTCCTACCCCTGATCTGTTTTTTGGGGACAGGTCCAAATTTTTGAGCTTTAAAAATAACTGTAAACTGTTTTTTGCTCTGAAGCCCCGTTTCTCTGGTGATCCCATCCAGCAGGTAAAAAGTGTCATATCTCTGTTGCGTGGCGACCCTCAGGATTGGGCATTTGCCCTGGAACCTGGGAATCTGGCCTTGCTTAATGTAGACACCTTTTTTCAGGCGCTTGGGTTATTGTATGATGAACCTAATTCTGTGGATCATGCTGAGAAAACCTTGTTGGCCCTGTGTCAGGGTCAAGAAGCGGCAGAATCATATTGCCAGAAATTTAGAAAATGGTCTGTGCTTACTAAGTGGAATGAGGATGCTTTGGCGGCAATTTTCAGAAAGGGTCTTTCTGAATCTGTTAAAGATGTTATGGGGGGCTTCCCCACGCCTGCAGGTCTGAGTGTTTCTATGTCTCTGGCCATTCAAATTGATCGGCGCTTGCGTGAACGCAGAGTTGTGCACACTATGACATTGTCTTCCGAGCGGAGTCCTGAGCCAATGCTGTGTGATAGGATTGTGTCTAGAGCTGAACGCCAAGGATTCAGACGTCAGAATAGGTTGTGCTTTTACTGCGTCGATTCTGCTCATGTTATTTCTGATTGCCCTAAGCGTGCCAAGAGAATCGCTAATTCCGTTACCATCAGTACTGTACAACCTGAATTTCTGTTATCTGTGACCCTGATCTGCTCATTATCATCATTCTCTGTCATGGCATTTGTGGATTCAGGCGCTGCTTTAAATTTGATGGACTTAGAATTTGCCAGACGTTGTGGTTTTCCCTTACAGCCTTTGTGGAGTCCTATCCCTTTGAGGGGTATTGATGCTACACCATTGGCTAAAAATAAACCTCAGTTTTGGACACATTTAACCATGTGCATGGCGCCAGCCCATCAGGAAGATTGTCGTTTCCTGGTGTTGCATAATTTGCATGATGCTATTGTGCTGGGGTTTCCATGGTTACAGGTACATAATCCGGTGTTGGATTGGAAATCTATGTCTGTGACTAGTTGGGGTTGTCAGGGGGTTCATGATGACGTTCCTCTGATGTCAATTTCCTCCTCCCCCTCTTCTGAAATTCCTGAGTTTCTGTCAGATTTCCAGGATGTTTTCGATGAGCCCAAGTCCAGTTCCCTTCCACCGCATAGGGACTGTGATTGTGCTATTGACTTGATTCCAGGCTCTAAGTTTCCTAAGGGCCG
This sequence comes from Ranitomeya variabilis, assembly GCF_051348905.1. Taxonomy (NCBI): domain Eukaryota; kingdom Metazoa; phylum Chordata; class Amphibia; order Anura; family Dendrobatidae; genus Ranitomeya; species Ranitomeya variabilis. The sequence continues at coordinate 1,073,840,032 of NC_135232.1, read as the reverse complement.
ACTTTTCAACCTTTCTGTGCCTGAACATGCCGCCATGCGGAGCTATGTAAAGGAGTCTTTGGAGAAGGGGCATATTGGGCCATTTTCTCCATTGGGAGCAGGTTTTTTTTTGTTGCCAAGAAGGATGGCTCCTTGAGACCCTGTATTGATTATCGCCTCTTGAATAAGATCACGGTCAAATTCCAAAACCCTTTGCCTTTGCTTTCTGATTTGTTTGCCAGGATTAAGGGGGCTAGTTGGTTTACTAAAATTGACCTTCGAGGGGCATATAATCTTGTTCGTATTAAGCAGGGTGACGAATGGAAAACTGCGTTTAATACACCCGAGGGCCATTTTGAATATCTTGTGATGCCATTTGGACTCTCTAATGCCCCATCTGTGTTTCAGTCCTTCATGCATGATATTTTTTGGAATTATCTTGATAAATTCATGATTGTATATTTGGATGATATTTTGATTTTTTCAGATGATTGGGAGTCTCATGTGAAACAAGTCAGGATGGTATTTCAGGTCCTTCGTAATAATGCCTTGTTTGTGAAGGGGTCTAAGTGCCTCTTTGGAGTACAGAAGGTTTCTTTTTTGGGCTTCATTTTTTCTCCATCATCTATAGAAATGGATCCGGTTAAGGTTCAGGCCATTCATGATTGGATCCAGCCCACATCCGTGAAGAGCCTTCAGAAATTTTTGGGCTTTGCTAATTTTTATCGCCGTTTCATTGCCAACTTCTCCAGTGTGGTTAAACCCCTGACCGATTTGATGAGGAAGGGCGCTGATGTAGCTAATTGGTCCTCTGAGGCTGTTTCTGCCTTTCAGGAGCTTAAGTGCCGATTTACTTCTGCCCCTGTGTTGCGTCAGCCAGATGTTTCTCTTCCTTTTCAGGTTGAGGTTGGCGCTTCTGAGATTGGGGCAGGGGCCGTTTTGTCTCAGAGGAATTCTGATGGTTCCTTGATGAAACCGTGTGCCTTCTTTTCTCGAAAGTTTTTGCCTGCGGAACGCAATTATGATGTCGGCAATCGTGAGTTGTTGGCTATGAAGTGGGCATTTGAGGAGTGACGACAATGGCTTGAGGGGGACAAGCACCGTATTGTGGTCTTGACCGATCATAAGAATCTGATTTACCTCGAGTCTGCCAAACGGCTGAATCCTAGACAGGCCCGATGGTCCCTGTTTTTCTCCCGTTTTGATTTTGTTGTCTCGTATCTTCCGGGTTCTAAGAATGTTAAGGCTGATGCCCTCTCTAGGAGTTTTTTGCCTGATTCCCCTGGGATTTTTGAGCCGGTTGGTATTCTGAAGGAGGGGGTGATTCTTTCTGCCATTTCCCCTGATTTGCGACGGGTTCTTCAGGACTTTCAGGCTGATAAACCTGATCGCTGTCCAGCGGGGAAACTGTTTGTTCCTGACAGATGGACTAGTAAAGTGATTTCTGAGGTTCACTGTTCTGTGTTGGCTGGCCATCCTGGGATTTTTGGTACCAGAGATTTGGTTGGTAGGTCCTTTTGGTGGCCTTCTTTGTCACGGGATGTGCATTCTTTTGTGCAGTCCTGTGGGACTTGTGCGCGGGCCAAACCTTGCTGCTCCCGCGCCAGTGGCTTGCTTTTGCCTTTGCCGGTCCCTGAGAGGCCTTGGACGCATATTTCAATGGATTTTATTTCGGATCTTCCTGTTTCCCAGAGGATGTCTGTTATCTAGGTGGTCTGTGACCGGTTTTCTAAGATGGTTCATTTGGTACCTTTGCCTAAATTGCCTTCCTCTTCTGAGTTGGTTCCGTTGTTTTTTCAGCATGTGGTTCGTTTGCATGGCATTCCGGAAAATATTGTGTCCGATAGAGGTTCCCAGTTTGTTTCTAGGTTTTGGCGGTCCTTTTGTGCTAAGCTGGGCATTGATTTGTCTTTTTCTTCCGCATTTCATCCTCAGACAAACGGCCAAACCGAGCAAACTAACCAGACTTTGGAAACTTATATGAGATGCTTTGTGTCTGCCGATCAGGATGATTGGGTGGCTTTCTTGCCATTGGCCGAGTTTGCCCTTAATAATCAGGCTAGTTCGGCTACCTTGGTTTCACCATTCTTTTGTAATTCTGGGTTTCATCCTCGTTTTTCTTCAGGGCAGGTTGAGTCTTCTGATTGTCCTGGGGTGGACTCTGTGGTTGACAGGTTGCAGCAGATTTGGGCTCATGTTGTGGACAATTTGGTGTTGTCTCAGGAGGAGGCTCAGCGTTTTGCCAACCGTCGTCGGCGTGTGGGTTCCCGGCTTCGGGTTGGGGATTTGGTCTGGTTGTCTTCTCGTCATGTTCCTATGAAGGTTTCTTCCCCGAAGTTCAAGCCTCGGTTTATTGGTCCTTATAGAATTTCTGAGATTATCAATCCAGTGTCTTTTCGTTTGGCCCTTCCAGCCTCATTTTCCATCCATAATGTTTTTCATAGATCTTTGTTGCGGAAATATGTGGTGCCCGTGGTTCCCTCTGTTGATCCTCCTGCCCCGGTGTTGATTGATGGGGAGTTGGAGTATGTTGTGGAGAAGATCTTGGATTCTCGTTTTTCAAGACGGAGGGTTCAGTATCTTGTCAAGTGGAAGGGTTATGGCCAGGAGGATAATTCTTGGGTTGTTGCCTCCGATGTTCATGCTGACGATTTGGTTCGTGCCTTCCATTTGGCTCGTCCGGATCGGCCTGGGGGCTCTGGTGAGGGTTCGGTGACCCCTCCTCAAGGGGGGGGTACTGTTGTGAATTCTGTTGTGGGTTCTGCTCTTGGGCTCCCTCTGGTGGTTATAAGTGGTAGTGCTGCTGTTTGTCCTTCACAGCAGTCATCAGGTGCTTCCACTTTGGACGGGGCTATTTAGTCTGGCTTCACCCTTTAGTGAGTGCCAGTTGTCCATTGTTTTTCTGGAGGATTCACATCTCTGCTTGGTTTCTCCTGCTGGATTGTCCAAATCATCAAAGAGAAGTCCTGGCTTTGTTTTTGCAGTCCACATGCGGTGGACTTTATAGTTCAGTGAATTGCTATGTTTTTTCTTGTCCAGCTTTGTCTGTGTAAGGATTTATTCAGCCAAGCTGGAAGCTCTGGAGTCGCAGAGTTACCCTCCATGCCTTTAGTTAGGTGTGGAGATTTTTGTATTCTCTGTGGTGGATTTTTGTAGTATTTTAATACTGACCGCACAGTACTCTGTCCTGTCTTTTCTTTCTAGGTAGCGTGGCCTCCTTTGCTAAATTCTGTTTTCAGTCTGCGTTTGTAATTTCCCTCTCCTCTCACAGTCAATATTTGTGGGGGGCTGTCTTTCCTTTGGGGATTTTCTCTGAGGCAAGATAGTTTTCCTGTTTCTTTCTTTAGGGGTAATTAGTCCTCCGGCTGTGACGAGGTGTCGAGGGAGTGACAGGAACATCCCACAGCTACTTATATTTGTGGTGTTAAGTTCAGGGTCTGCGGTCAGTATAGAGGCCACCTACCCCAGAGCTCGTCCATGCTGCTCCTAGGCCACCAGATCATAACAGCCCCCCACAAATATTGACTGTGAGTATAAGAGGAAAAACACACGCAGGCAGAAAAACAGGATTTAGCAAAAGAGGCACTTCTAGCTAAACAGAAAAGGATAGGACAGAATTCTATTGAATTGATAATCTCAGAAATCCTATAAGGACCAATAAACCGAGGCTTAAACTTAGGGGAAGAAACCTTCATAGGAACATGACGGGAAGACAACCAGACCAAATCCCCAACCTGAAGCCGGGAACCAACACACCGACGACGGTTAGCAAAACGCTGAGCCTCCTCCTGAGACAATACCAAATTGTCCACCACATGAGCCCAAATCTGCTGCAACCTGTCAACCACAGAATCCACACCAGGACAATCAGAAGGTTCAACTTGCCCCAAAGAAAAACGAGGATGAAAATCAAAATTACAAAAGAAAGGGGAAACCAAGGTAGCTGAACTAGCCCGATTATTAAGGGCAAACTCGGCCAATGGCGAGAAAGCCACCCAATCATCCTGATCAGCAGACACAAAGCATCTCAAATAAGTTTCCAAAGTATGATTAGTTCGCTCGGTCTGGCCATTTGTCTGAGGATGAAATGCGGAAGAAAAAGACAAATCAATGCCCAGCCTAGCACAAAAGGCCCGCCAAAACCTAGAAACAAACTGGGAACCTCTATCTGACACAATGTTCTCATGCCATGCAAACGAACCACATGCTGAAAAAACAACGGAACCAAATCAGAAGAGGAAGGCAATTTAGGCAAAGGTACCAAATGAACCATCTTAGAAAACCGGTCACAAACCACCCAGATAACCGACATCCTCTGGGAAACCGGAAGATCTGAAATAAAATCCATAGAAATATGCGTCCAGGGCCTCTCAGGGACCGGCAAAGGCAAAAGCAACCCACTAGCATGGGAACAACAAGGCTTGGCCCGCGCACAAGTCCCACAGGACTGCACAAAAGAACGCACATCACGCGACAAAGAAGGCCACCAAAAGGACCTACCAACCAAATCTCTGGTACCAAAAATACCAGGATGGCCAGCCAACACAGAACAATGAACCTCAGAAATCACTCTACTAGTCCATCTATCAGGAACAAACAGTTTCCCCACTGGACAGCGGTCAGGTTTTTAGCCTGAAATTCCTGCAGAACTCGTCGCAAATCAGGGGAAATGGCAGAAAGGACCACCCTTTCCTTCAGAATGCCGACCGGCTCCAATACCACAGGAGAATCAGGCAAAAAACTCCAAGGGAGGGCATCAGACCTTAACATTCTTAGAACCCGGAAGATACGAGACCACGAAATCAAAACGGGAGAAAAACAGGGACCATCAAGCCTGTCTAGGATTCAGCCGTTTGGCAGATTCGAGGTAAATCAGATTTTTATGATCGGTCAAGACGACAATACGGTGCTTGGCTCCCTCAAGCCAATGTCACCACTCCTCAAATGCCCACTTCATAGCCAACAACTCCCGATTGCTGACATCATAATTGCGTTCAGCAGGCGACAACTTTCGGGAAAAGAAGGCACACGGTTTTATCAAGGAACCATCAGAATTCCTCTGAGACAAAACAGCCCCTGCCCCAATCTCAGAAGCGTCAACCTCAACCTGAAATGGAAGAGAAACATCTGGCTGACGCAACACCAGGGCAGAAGTAAATCTGCGTTTAAGCTCCTGAAAGGCAGAAACAGCCACAGGGGACCAATTCGTTACATCAGCGCCTTTCTTCGTCAAATCGGTCAGGGGTTTAACCACACTGGAGAAGTTAGCAATGAAACGGCGATAAAAATTAGCAAAGCCCAAAAATTTCTGAAGGCTCTTCACAGATGTGGGCTGAATCCAATCATGAATGGCCTGAACCTTAACCGGATCCATCTCAATAGATGAGGGAGAAAAAATGAAGCCCAAAAAAGAAACCTTCTGCATTCCAAAGAGAAACTTAGACCCCTTCACAAACAAAGCATTATCACGAAGGATCTGAAATATCATCCTGACCTGTTTCACATGAGACTCCCAATCATCGGAAAAAATTAAGATGTCATCCAAATATACAATCATGAATTTATCAAGATAATTCTGGAAGATATCATGCATGAAGGACTGTAAAACAGATGGAGCATTAGAGAGCCCGAATGGCATCACAAGGTATTCAAAATGGCCTTCGAGCGTATTAAACGCAGTTTTCCATTCGTCACCCTGCTTAATACGAACAAGATTATATGCCCCCTGAAGGTCAATTTTAGTAAACCAACTAGCCCTCTTAATCCTGGCAAACAAATCGGAAAGCAAAGGTAAAGGGTATTGAAACTTGACCGTGTTCTTATTCAAGAGGCGATAATCAATACAGGGTCTCAAGGAGCCATCCTTCTTAGCAACAAAAAAAAATCCCGCTCCCAACGGTGAAGAAGATGGCCGAATATGCCCTTTCTCCAAAGACTCCATAACATAACTCCGCATGGCGGTATGTTCCGGCACAGACAGGTTGAAAAGTCGGCCCTTAGGAAACTGACAGCCTGGAATCAAGTCAATAGCACAATCACAGTCCCTATGCGGTGGAAGGGAACTGGACTTGGGCTCATTGAATACATCCTGAAAATCAGACAAAAACTCTGGAACTTCAGAAGAGGAGGAAGAGGAGATTCACATCACAGGAACGTCATTATGAACCCCCTAACAACCCCAACTAGTCACAGACATAGACTTCCAATCCAACACAGGATTATGTATCTGCAACCATGGAAAACCCAGCACAATAGCATTATGCAAATTATGCAACACCAGAAAACGACAATCTTCCTGATGGGCTGGCGCCATGCACATGGTCACCTGTGTCCAAAACTGGGGTTTATTTTTAGCCAAAGGTGTAGCATCAATGCCCCTTAAAGGAATAGGGTTCTGCAAAGACTGGAAGGGGAAACCACAACGCCTGGCAAATTCAAAGTCCATTAAGTTCAAAGCGGCGCCCGAATCCACAAATGCCATGACAGAAAATGACGATAATGAGCAGATCAAGGTCACAGATAACAGAAATTTAGGTTGTACAGTTCCGATGGTAACTGAACTAGTGATTCTCTTTGTACGCTTTGGGCAGACTGAAATGACATGAGAAGCATCGCCACAATAAAAACACAACCTATTCTGACGTCTGATTCCTTCCGTTCCGTTCTAGACAGAATCCTATCACACTGCATAGGCTCAGGCATCTGCTCTGAGGACAACGCCACAGCGCTCACAGTTCTGCGCTCCCGCAAGCGCCGATCAATCTGAATGGCCAGAGACATAGAATCACTCAGACCAACAGGCGTGGGAAACCCCACCATAACATCTTTAACAGATTCAGAAAGACCCTTTCTGAAAATTGACGCCAAAGCATCCTCATTCCATTTAGTCAGCACAGACCATTTTCTAAATTTCTGACAATACAATTCTGCCGCTTTTGACCCTGAGACAGGGCCAACAAGGTCTTCTCAACTTGATCCACAGAATTTGGTTCATCATATAATAATCCTAGAGCCTGAAAAAAGGCATCTACATTATGCAAGGCCGGATTCCCAGATTCCAGGGAAAATGCCCAATCCTGAGGGTCGCCACACAGCAGGGAGATGACAATTTTAACCTGCTGAATGGGATCACCAGAGGTACGAGGCTTCAGAGCAAAAAACAGTTTACAATTGTTTTTAAAACTCAAAAATTTGGACCTGTCCCCAAAAAACAAATCAGGAGTAGGAATCCTAGGCTCTAACAGCGGAGTCTGAACAATATAATCAGAAATACCCTGTACCCTAGCAGCAAGCTGGTCTATAGGAGAAACTAATCCGTGAACATCCATGCTAGCACAAGACTCCTCAGTCACCCAGAGGAAAAGAGGGAAGAAAAGACAAAGCAGGCTGCAGAAAAAAAAAATGGCTTTTTCTTCCCTTCTTCTGAGATGCATTTAACTCATTGTTGGCCAGTTGTACTGTTATGATCCGGTGACCTTGGAGCAGCATGAGAGACTTTAGCAGGAGAAGGTGGCACCTGTACTGACCGCAAACCCTAAACTAACACCGCAACTAGAAGTAGCCGTGGGATGTACCTAACACGTCCTAGACACCTCGACACAGCCGGAGGACTAAATACCCCTACAGATGGAAATGGGAATTCTATCTTGCCTCAGAGCAGAACCCCAGAGGATAGGCAGCCCCCCACAAATATTGACTGTGAGTATAAGAGGAAATACACACGCAGGCAGAAAAACAGGATTTAGCAAAAGAGGCACTTCTAGCTAAACAGAAAAGGATAGGACAGAATTCTAAGCGGTCAGTATTAAAATCCTAAAAATATCCACAGCAGATAATACTAATATACTACATATAACTAAAGACATAGAAAGTATATATGCATCTCCTGAGAATCTAGCATGACTGAAAAATCCAAACAAAGTCTAAGCTGGACAAAAACACAATGAATTGCACTGAATTGCAAAGCACACTGCATGTGTGCACAGAGACAAAAAAACAGACACTTATCTTAGGTGAATTGGCAGCAGGGCATGAGGAGCCAGAGAGAGATGCAATCCCTCCAAGTACAATGGACAACTGGCATTGACTCATGGATCCTGCACACCTAAATACCTAATAGAGCTGCAATCAGCAGAAACACCTGCCCTGGATTACAACCCCAAGACAACTGCACTACCACCAACAACCACCGGAGGGAGGCCAAGAGCAGAATTCACAACACCACTCACAGCCGCCCGCACTCAGCACAGCCACGCACAGCCGCCCGCACTCAGCACAGCCACGCACAGCCACCGGCACTCAGCACCGCCACGCACAGCCACCCGCACTCAGCACCGCCACGCACAGCCACCCGCACTCAGCACAGCCACGCACAGCCGCCCACACTCAGCACCGCCACGCACAGCCACCCGCACTCAGCACAGCCATGCACAGCCGCCCACACTCAGCACCGCGACGCACAGCCGCCCGCACTCAGCACAGCCATGCACAGCCGCCCGCACTCAGCACAGCCACGCACAGCCGCTCGCACTCAGCACAGCCACGCACAGCCACCGGCACTCAGCACAGCCGCGCACAGCCGCCCGCACTCAGCACAGCCGCACACAGCTGCCCGCACTCACCACAGCCACGCACAGCCGCCCGCACTCACCACAGCCACGCATAGCCGCCCGCACTCAGCACAGCCATGCACAGCCGCCCGCACTCAGCACAGCCATGCACAGCCTCCCGCACTCAGCACAGCCACGCACAGCCACCCGCACTCACCACAGCCACGCACAGCCGCCCGCACTCAGCACAGCCACGCACAGCCACCCGCACTCAGCACAGCCGCCCGCACTCACCACAGCCACGCACAGCTGCCCGCACTCAGCACCGCCACGCACAGCCGCCCACACTGAGAACCGCCACGCACAGCCGCCCGCACTCAGCACCGCCACGCAGCCGCCCGCACTCATCACCGCCACGCACAACCGCTCGCACTCAGCACCGCCACGTACAGCCGCCTGCACTCAGCACCACCACTCACAGCCGCCCGCACTCAGCACAGCGACACACAGCCACCCACACTCAGCACAGCTGCCTGCACTCAGCACAGCCGCACTCGGGCAGTAGAGCCGGAGAGAGAAAGATGGAAGCAACATATGGCATAATAGAATGGGGGCACGGGATGGGAGCAGCACATGACAGAATGGGGGCGCGGGATGGGAGCAGCACATGACAGAATGATTGCGCACAATGGGAGCAGCACATGACAGAATGGGGGCGCGCACATGACAGGATGGGGTGCAGGATGGGAGCACATGACAGGATGGGGCGCAGGATGGGAGCACATGACAGGATGGGAGCAGCACATGACAGAATGGGGGCACAGGATGGGAGCAGCACATGACAGAATGGGGGCACACACATGACAGGATGGGGGTGTAGGATGGAGCAGCATATGACAGGATGGGGGTGCAGGATGGGAGCACATGACAGGATGGGGACGCAGGATAGAGCAGCACATACCAGGATGGAGACCATATACCAATATAAATGCTCACCACCCGGGCATAGAACGGGTTCAATAGCTAGTATAGTATATACCTGTGAGTCATCTGCTCCTGTATATAGTATATGCCTGTGTGTCATCTCCCCTGTATATAGTATGTACCTGTATGTCATCTCCTCCTGTATTAGACCTCGTTCACACATTATTTGGTCAGGTTTTTTACCTCAGTATTTGTAAGCTAAATTGTCAGCCTGATAAATCCCCAGCCTACAGGAAGCCCTCCCCCTGGCAGTATATATTAGCTCACACATACACATAATAGACAGGTGATGTGACTGACAGCTGCCGTATTTCCAATATGGTACATTTGTTGCTCTTGTAGTTCGTCTGCTTATTAATCAGACTTATATTTTTGAAGGATAATACCAGACTTGTGTGTGTTTTAGGGCGAGTTTCATGTTTCATGTTGTATGTGTTGAGTTGTGTGTGGCAACAGGCATGTAGAGACTTTTGTGAGATAAGTTTTGTGTGGCGACATGCGTGTAGCAACTTTTTGTGTGTCGAGTTGCATGTGACAGGTTAGTGTAGCAAGTTGTGTGCAGCAAGTTGTGTGCAGCAAGTTTCGGTGTGGCGAGTTTTATATGTGGTGCGTTTTGAGTATGTGCAAGTTTTGTGTGAGGCAACTTTTGCATGTGTAGCAACTTTTGTGCATGTGGCAATTTTTCCGCGTGTGCAAGTTTTGTGAGTGGCGAGTTTTCCATGAGGTGAGTTTTGCACGTGTGGCTAGTTTTGCGTGAGCCTAGTTTTGCATGTGGCGAGTTTTGCGCGTGGCGAGTTTTCCATTAGGTGAGTTTTGCACGTGTGGCGAGTTTTGCATGAGCCTAGTTTTGCATGTGGCGAATTTTGCGTGTGGTGAGTTTTGAGTGGTGACTTTTGTGTTTCGACTTTTATGTGGGGAGGTTGGTGTATGTGTGGTGAAATGTGTGCTGAGGGTGGTATATGTGTTCAAGCATGTGGTAGTGTGTGGCGCATTTTGTGTGTGTGTTCATATCCCGTGTGTGGTGTGTATCCCATGTTGGGGCCCCACCTTAGCAACTGTACGGTATATACTCTTTGGCGCCATCGCTCTCACTCTTAAGTCCCCCTTGTTCACATCAGACAGCTGTCAATTTGCCTTCAACACTTTTCCTTTCACTTTTTCCCCATTATGTAGATAGGGGCAAAATTGTTTGGTGAATTGGAAAGCGCGGGGTTAAAATTTTGCCTCACAACATAGCCTATGACGCTCTCGGGGTCCAGACGTGTGAATGTGCAAAATTTTATGGCTGTAGGTGCGAAGGTGCAGATGCCAATCCCGGACATACACACACACATACACATACACATTCAGCTTTATATATTATATTAATAAAAATGTCTAGATCATAACATATATACATATATTAGAATCATCCCCTCATATTAATCCCTCAATAGAAATAAGATTAGAAGGGACAGAAGGTCTGACCCACAAGTATAATCTGAATACAGTAGATACACAGCAGGACTGGTATCCCATGATATACACTCACCGGCCACTTTATTAGGTACACCATGCTAGTAACGGGTTGGACCCCCTTTTGCCTTCAGAACTGCCTCAATTCTTCGTGGCATAGATTCAACAAGGTGCTGGAAGCATTCCTCAGAGATTTTGGTCCATATTGACATGATGGCATCACACAGTTGCCGCAGATTTGTCGGCTGCACATCCCAAAGATGCTCCATACAAGGCAGGATGGATCCATGCTTTCATGTTGTTTACGCCAAATTCTGACCCTACCATCCGAATGTCGCAGCAGAAATCAAGACTCATCAGACCAAGCAACGTTTTTCCAATCTTCTACTGTCCAATTTCGATGAGCTTGTACAAATTGTAGCCTCAGTTTCCTGTTCTTAGCTGAAAGGAGTGGTACCCGGTGTGGTCTTCTGCTGCTGTAGCCCATCTGCCTCAAAGTTTGACGCATTGTGCGTTCAGAGATGCTCTTAGGCCTACCTTGGTTGTAACGGGTGGCGATTTGAGTCAATGTTGCCTTTCTATCAGCTCGAACCAGTCTGCCCATTCTCCTCTGACCTCTGGCATCAACAAGGCATTTCCGCCCACAGAACTGCCGCTCACTGGATTTTTTTTCTTTTTCGGACCATTCTCTGTAAACCCTAGAGATGGTTGTGCGTGAAAATCCCAGTAGATCAGCAGTTTCTGAAATACTCAGACCAGCCCTTCTGGCACCAACAACCATGCCACGTTCAAAGGCACTCAAATCACCTTTCTTCCCCATACTGATGCTCGGTTTGAACCGCAGGAGATTGTCTTGACCATGTCTACATGCCTAAATGCACTGAGTTGCCGCCATGTGATTGGCTGATTAGAAATTAAGTGTTAACAAGAAGTTGGACAGGTGTACCTAATAAAGTGGCCGGTGAGTGTACATAGGATAAGCCGTGTATTTCATGAAGTAAGCTTATATTGCAGACCTTAGTGGCTGGAAGGAACCAAAAGGAAAGGTAGACCAGATAATAAAAAGAGGGGAAATGTTAAAGAAGTGGTTAATCTCTATTCTTTTCCTTAAACTGAATAAAATATGAAGAATATAGTGTTATGTAAGAATGACCTATGTTCCAGTTGGTTATCATCTGTGTCTATGCATAGACTCTCTTATGGCCCGATGTTCTCTCCACAATTCCCAGAAATTAGTCAAGGACAAATTGTTTATTCCAAATTCTACCAACGTCAATGTCTCCTGCAACAAAAAATAAAAAAACACAATATTCCTCACCTGTCCACAGAGAAGATAATCCATAATATCCCACAACGATCCTGTTGACTTTGGGAGCAGTCACTGATGTGAATGCCCTCAAAGACAGCTGGCGATACACTGACAGGAAGTAATCGTTCCCGCAGTGTATCACTGAGCTGCAGTTAGAAACTTGTCACGCAGCAGTGCTGTAAGTGACAGCTCTGGAGCTGACATGCTGATGAACTCCACTGAACTCTCTCACGGCAGCTTAGTGATACACTTCAGGAGAGATAATCTCTTGTCAGTGTATCGCCGGCTGCTGGGTAGAGCAGTCACATGTCCCAATGTGACTGTTCTACATGTGAGATTGCCATGGGACACTCTGGATTACCTGGACTATGGCATACAGGTGAGTATATGTTGGTTTATTATTTAAAACATTTTTAACATTTTTATTTGAACATGTATGTAATTATTTTACATTTTCTTTACTGTAAACACAGGCGTCAGCGGCATCTGTAGATGTAGCCTGATGGGAGCAGTAGTCTCATCAGTCCATGTCTGCTGTCCTGCAGTAAGCTTTTTACCGCAGGTCACCTCTGCGGGTGACAGTGTCTCTGCAGGGTCATGCTGAGATATCCGACAGCATGACACCACAACGCTCTGACCGACAGTCTTACCGGTGGTAGCGTTACCGTGGATCACAGTCACAGGTGTGGGTTACGCTGACATCTGACAAGATGACCCTGCAGCTCACCAGCGGTAGCATTACTACCAATAAGAACAACCGCGCCGGTGTTTCCCATGCTGTCACATAGATGACAGCTTGGGAAACAACATAGGAAGCTGATAAAAAACAAAAACAAAAACTCAGCAAATCTGCAAACATTTTATACCTGTGCTTTTGCTTACTCATTTTAAGTCAGTGGGTGAAAAACGCTGCAGAAAGCACAAAGAACTGGCATGCAGGCATGTGGAATTAGCTTGCATAAGGATTCCATAGCGTTTTTGGCACATTTCTGGAAAAAATGCCGCAAAATGCATAAAAAATGCACTGTGCGCAAACAACCTAAGGATCATGATGAATCGGGGCTATTGTTCAATCATGAACATCTTTGCCTTTAATGCATACCATGATTTAATTTGACTTGGCAGCAGCTTCCTGACACTGGTCACTAAGGATGTGTTTGCTGTCAACTCATGCATCCAAGTTTATATATCTCTATGTAATATTAGATTATCCTCCTCTCCATTGATTATCTTGACGAGTTTAATATTGCCTGTAAATAGTGAAATTTTCATCCTTGGAGTGAGCTTATTCATGATTTTGGCTATGAACAGTGCCATGAATAAAGAATGGGATCTGTTCCTCCTCCAAGAGCGACTTCTCCCAACCATCCAGGAATAATTTGCTGACAAACAATGCTTTTTCCAGCTTGATGGAGCACTGTGTCACAAAACAAAAGTGATGATTAAGTGGCTTGGTGAACAAAACATTGACATTTTGAGTCCACAGTGAGGAAAAATCTCAGAATTCAATAAAATATTGAGAAGCTTTGATCAAGAAAGCGAGGGGACAACCAAAAACACAGAAATTGTGCTAAACTCCAAGCACTGATTAGGCAACAATGGATTGTCATCATTCAAGATTTGGCCCAGAAGCTGATATCCAGCTCTCAGGAAGAAGAGCAAAAGTATTGATAAACAAGGGTAAAAGATGAAAATATTGAGTCTTTGCAGACACTTGATGTATTTGGCAATACGAGTATATTCAGTAACCATAGAAATATCTGACTAAAAGATCTAAAAATACTAAAGCAACAAAGACAACATTTGTGCCTGTCTCTTAACTTTTGGCCAAGACTGAACTCATTATTAAGCAATTTTTATTCCATTGTTATGGAGAGGTGACTGAAAAATTGCAATTCTAGCATTTTGATTTCTTCCGTCAAATTGTTTATCATGTAGGGTAAGTAATGTTATATTTTAAAATATCTGATTTTTATAGATGCAGAAAATTCAAATCTGCTTTTAGTAATATTTTTATTGTTATTTTTATGTAGGGAAACACTGGGTGAATTTTAAAATATTCTTTTACTTTTTGAAAAGTGTTTCACATTTTTTGCCCCTTTCACCCTAGAGGACTTGAAGCTATGATCATTTGATCACTTGCACTATATGCTGCATTATTTTAGTCTTACATTTTACTAAGAAAATGGAGATTTCTAATGAAGGTGGGTGTCACGAATCCACACCGCTGCCACCAATTTGTCACGATTCCCACCGTGACCGTCACCCCTATGTCATGGATCGGGGTGACTTTAGGCCAACAGATGGCTATCACATGTGCAGGGGGGCTTATCTTAGTTATCCCTCCACTGCTACAATGTGATGAAAAAACACAAGGCTATTGACCTCTTAGTTTACGGCAGGGGCTTATTTTAGGTATCCCACTGCTCTTCAATATACCACGAACTGCAGGGATTTATGTATATCCTGCTTACAGTTCCACTTGAAACTTGCAGCTCTCTGGCGCCCCCCTTACCCTCAGGTCAGATTAGGTACTGCACCTAGAGTAACTAGTCGCCAGAAAGGCTGCCTGCTATGTACTGGTTATTGGGCACGCTGCAGCAAGGCGATATACTGTAAATACTCCCACTCAGGCAGGAACAATAATTATCAATGCAGAAGTCGCTACAACGACTCCCAACAACCCGGTACAAAGGTATGCCGCCACCAGCTTCGATTAAACGGGTCCGAAGCTAACCAAAAACAGTAGCGTAATTCCCTTCAGAAGACTTAGGGTACGTTTTAGAGCATGAAGAACCAAACTAATATTAAATAATTTACTCCGAAAGATTAAGGCAGTGTTTACAAAGGTATATAAGGATGTTACAATATGAGACAATTGAAAATGTACAAGGTAGTTATAACATAAAGGGATTAAATGAGAAAAGGTAACACTCATATGTTCTCATGACATTGCAGGCAACCAGGCTAGTGGGTGGAGTTCCCATATGTCCCAATGCATCAGGACTGGCAGTCAGGGCTCCTCAGGTAAAAAACTCAACGCTGGAAGCCTGGCAGAAACTTATAAACCGCAGCATGTGACATCACCAACAGGTCTGGCTTCCACAGTCCCTCCTATCTCTTCAGTCTTAGTAAATTTAACACAAGTTTGTCTAATGCCTGTATCTCCGCTACCGAACATGTCAGAATCATAACACACCCAGCATTCATCTTGTATTAAGATTTGCTCTCTATAGATACTAAATTCAGGCTAGTAGGGACACTCAGTTCCAGAGAAATCCGTATTTTGTCCCTGTTTGAACTAGAAGCCCGCGTTTATCGTGGCCGATAGATCTGCCAATGGAGATTCACAAACTGGATGTATTATTTTCCTAGCTTAAACCATTGGCCCAATATCTTACTATAACAGAACAAAGGACCACATGTCTTGAGAAGGATATCAGACCAGTTTTCAGCTGGAGGGAGATTTGTGCCACTACAAGCGCAATAAACCTTCCTGGGATTGGGGGCAGGGCAGAGCATTGAGAAGAATAGCTTCACACACACTTAGAAGCAAAGAGAGAAGGAGGGAGGGGTTTAGCCTTCAGCAAAGCTAGGAAATCATATTACATTTCATACAATATCGTGACAGTGGGCTTAATTGGATCACCAAAATAACTATGACTATGGTCTTGAATGTTAAAACACAGTTATACCAGAAATATAGGGAATATGATATATATCCTCATCCGTATTCAAAATCCACCTATTCTTGGTATGCTGTGTAATTATGTGACTACCGCCACCCAGTGGAGACTAACAACCCAGACACCACTATATGGATCACCAGAAAAGCACCAAGACAAGGAGGTGTATAAATATATTACTTTATTAAATACATATTATAATAACTCCATACATATTGTATAATAAAATCAATTTTAAAATCAATTAGAATCTATAGAACACAGGACAAAATAATACTAGCATATAATATACCGGCCACTTCCACATGAGCAATCCCAAATCCTCACAATATATGTGTGAAAATTTTTTAATGAATAAAAAGAGCAAACGTGATAAAAAATTGCAACCTCAAAGAAAGGGGATAATAAAAATCCTAGTAAGTACTATATAAATCTCAAAGTGCAAATGTGCTGAAAAATATATCAAGTGCAAATGGCTTAAAAAAGTGCAAAGTGCTCCGGCATTGTATTCAGCTGGTACAGACCCACACACAGTGTAAAAATATTGCGGAGGAGAAATCGCAGGTAAATACCTATGGGTGGCCGTGTCCTGTGTAAACGCACCCCAACGCGCGTTTCGGATTCCTTCCTTCGTCAGGGGGTCCTATAGTGGTCCGAAATAGTCCATTTTATATGTGTTGCTTATTTCCGATCCCTTCACACCTGGCTACGCCGGCGCGTGCGCAGTCAGGAGGACCCGGAAGTCCGAGATCCCGCCCCACGTGACCGGACGCACAGGACAGCGTCCCGACGTTACCAAGGTCACTGGAGCGCAAGATCCCCGGCCCCAGGTCACAGACAGCGCACGCGCACCACCAGGAGGAAGTATAGGAGGTAATATCCCTAAGACTCCTGCGGGGATTGGATTTTCTAAGTGGTGCATATAACTAATGAATGCACATTACTCAGCGGTGGAGAATAACTATTCTCAGAAATGCATATGACTAATAAATGCGGATCACTCAGGCCAGAAATAGTACAAGTCTCCTAATAAAGAAATTAAAGGGCCATCTATTGTCCATCTAAGTGGACCAACTCAGCAAGAGATTTACACCTTCTATTACTTCCACCTTATTACAAGTAAATATGAATAAAATTTAAACAGCTATTCATAATATAATTATATACACACATACAGTTAATAAAGAACAGATGTTTCACTACTTTTATAACCTTACAGATTACAGGTAAATATTAATATTCAAATCATTCATCACTTCTTTTGTATAATTTATTTCATTTCATTTTCTTTTCAGCGTCCACACCACCGCCAAGTGCATCCTCCATCAGAATATCCCCGTCCACCCCGGGAACAGGTATGTATAAGACTAAAATAAGTTTTTAAATTTAATTATTTAAAATCAGACCACCAACAAAATTAAAATATTAAAATATTAAAATTAATAAAGTTAATTAAAAAGAGTTATTGAAGAGGTTTCTAACATTTATCCAGAAATAAAATTTCTGGTGGACCAGTTACCATACCATTGGCTAAAATGGAAACAAAGTGGATATGGGCTTTAGATACTGTTTCACCAAAGGGTCTTAATGAAAATATAAGCTTTGCCCCTTTTTTATAATGTATTTAATAAAAATGTTTTTATTTCCTATTAGTTATTTATCCATAAATTTTATTTCTGGATAAATGTTAGAAACCTCTTCAATAACTCTTTTTAATTAACTTTATTAATTTTAATATTTTAATTTTGTTGGTGGTCTGATTTTAAATAATTACATTTAACTTTATTTACTTATTTTAGTCTTATACATACCTGTTCCCGGGGTGGACGGGGATATTCTGATGGAGGATGCACTTGGCGGTGGTGTGGACGCTGAAAAGAAAATGAAATGAAATAAATTATACAAAAGAAGTGATGAATGATTTGAATATTAATATTTACCTGTAATCTGTAAGGTTATAAAAGTAGTGAAACATCTGTTCTTTATTAACTGTATGTGTGTATATAATTATATTATGAATAGCTGTTTAAATTTTATTCATATTTACTTGTAATAAGGTGGAAGTAATAGAAGGTGTAAATCTCTTGCTGAGTTGGTCCACTTAGATGGACAATAGATGGCCCTTTAATTTCTTTATTAGGAGACTTGTACTATTTCTGGCCTGAGTGATCCGCATTTATTAGTCATATGCATTTCTGAGAATAGTTATTCTCCACCGCTGAGTAATGTGCATTCATTAGTTATATGCACCACTTAGAAAATCCAATCCCCGCAGGAGTCTTAGGGATATTACCTCCTATACTTCCTCCTGGTGGTGCGCGTGCGCTGTCTGTGACCTGGGGCCGGGGATCTTGCGCTCCAGTGACCTTGGTAACGTCGGGACGCTGTCCTGTGCGTCCGGTCACGTGGGGCGGGATCTCGGACTTCCGGGTCCTCCTGACTGCGCACGCGCCGGCGTAGCCAGGTGTGAAGGGATCGGAAATAAGCAACACATATAAAATGGACTATTTCGGACCACTATAGGACCCCCTGACGAAGGAAGGAATCCGAAACGCGCGTTGGGGTGCGTTTACACAGGACACGGCCACCCATAGGTATTTACCTGCGATTTCTCCTCCGCAATATTTTTACACTGTGTGTGGGTCTGTACCGGCTGAATACAATGCCGGAGCACTTTGCACTTTTTTAAGCCATTTGCACTTGATATATTTTTCAGCACATTTGCACTTTGAGATTTATATAGTACTTACTAGGATTTTTATTATCCCCTTTCTTTGAGGTTGCAATTTTTTATCACGTTTGCTCTTTTTATTCATTAAAAAATGTTCACACATATATTGTGAGGATTTGGGATTGCTCATGTGGAAGTGGCCGGTATATTATATGCTAGTATTATTTTGTCCTGTGTTCTATAGATTCTAATTGATTTTAAAATTGATTTTATTATACAATATGTATGGAGTTATTATAATATGTATTTAATAAAGTAATATATTTATACACCTCCTTGTCTTGGTGCTTTTCTGGTGATCCATATAGTGGTGTCTGGGTTGTTAGTCTCCACTGGGTGGCGGTAGTCACATAATTACACAGCATACCAAGAATAGGTGGATTTTGAATACGGATGAGGATATATATCATATTCCCTATATTTCTGGTATAACTGTGTTTTAACATTATATATATTGCTGTGTTTTGCACAGGCCTTTCTCTCTTTCATCATAACTATGGATTTCAAAACCAGGGAGCTTGCCTGGCAAGGACAGATCAATGAGGTGTTTTCTAACAAAGATGTGACAACAAAAACGATGGGTGGCTTACACTATGATGAGCTTTTTAAAAAATTAAAAATTTAACATATAAGAGGACCCGTTCATGGTGGAATAGGGCATTCCTGGAGAATTATGTACAGCACCATTTAATTCCAAGGGGTTTAAGGATACGTCTGACCCCTGCATTCCCTGTGAATGATGAGGAATTGATTAAAAACTGGGAGGGAATATGTAATTTGGCATCCAAACAGCTTATGGAAGTATTAATTACACATCATTCTAAGAATTTAAGTGAGGTAGATGAACTTCTTGATAAAATGTTCATTGAAGCCAAGTCGTATCTACCTGAAGATCAATTCTCATCCCTAAATGTTCAACTTGAAAAGGAAATGGATCAATGGATTAAAGAGATCCGGGTAAACCAAAGCAATAAGCTGGTAAGAGATCAGAAAGACTTCTCTCAAGGTAAAATTTATAGATGGCGGAGGGACAATGCAAATGGTGACACTCGGAGCCGAAATATATCTGCCTCCTCTGGTGCGGCCGTGGGAGACGTGTCTGGTGCCTCCTCTTCCGCCTCTGGATTGACAACAATGGCCTCTACTCCAAAACGCAAACGAGAACCGCGTTATATACCAGCAAAGCGTAACTATGGACAATCCCCGGAGAGAATTGGAAACAACTTAAAGGTGATTAACCTTAGTAAACATGTATTGTCCAATATTGAAATTGACATACTTCAAAAAGGGTTAATGTTTTGTCCAACTGCTAAATTTAATAAATTTGAGGCCATAAAAGATTTACATTTATTTGCTAGAAAGTTAATTTTCAAAAAACATTTTCATAATGAGGATATAATGCGATTATTCCCAACAGAGGCGGAACAGGAGGCACTAACGGTTCTGAATGAGTTGGCACAGGAACAAGATGAACCATTAGGAGGTAAGATCCCCGTATCCATTCGCCCTAAATCACGCAAATTTCCACCCTTGTCGGCCTGTCCTATTATAGATGTATTTGTTAAAACTGTGAGCAAGTCACTTGACAATATTCCAATATTCCCTCAACATGACAATCTAAATATGGGGGAAAAAAATGCCCTAAAGAAACTCCAGAATTTGAAAGATGTAGTGTTCAAGCCGGCTGACAAGGGTGGAAATGTGGTTGTGTGGCCTAAAGAACTTTATGAAAGTGAAGCCCTCCACCAACTAAAAGATAGGGCCTGCTATCAAAAAATGACCTTTAATCCGTTGCAAAAATTTCAGGGTGAATTGGCGGTTATACTCCGGGAGGCCCTTGAGGGGGAAGTAATCTCTAGGGACCTATATGTGGCACTTCAGGTGGTGGAACCTAAAATACCAACCCTGTACCTTCTACCAAAGGTACATAAAGATCAAAATAATCCACCAGGAAGACCAATAATTTCAGGTTGCGGGAACTACTTGGAAAAGATCAGTAAATTTGTGGATGCTAAATTAAAACCATTGGTTGAAGAATTGCCCTCATACTTAAAAGACACTAATGAGTTTTTAAAAAAAGTAGATGGTCTGTACATTGGCGATGACACTTTA
Organism: Ranitomeya variabilis; assembly: GCF_051348905.1. Taxonomy (NCBI): domain Eukaryota; kingdom Metazoa; phylum Chordata; class Amphibia; order Anura; family Dendrobatidae; genus Ranitomeya; species Ranitomeya variabilis. Next base: position 1,073,819,227 of record NC_135232.1, on the reverse strand, counting down.
TTAGTGTCATGTGACGTGGAAAGCCTTTATACAAATATTCGGCATAGGGATGGAATTCAGGCAGCCCAATTTTTTCTTGAATCGTCATTTCTGCCTGAAACGATGAAACGGTTCACCATTCAATTATTGGAGTTCTCACTAACAAAAAATTTCTTCCTATTCAAGGGGTCCCTCTACCTGCAGCTCCAAGGTACAGCAATGGGCGCGGCCTTTGCGCCCACTTATGCCAATCTGTTCTTGGGGCTGTGGGAGAGGGACCTCCTTATGTCTGAGCTTGGATCGTCAATGGACCGCATCCCTATGTGGGTGCGGTTCATTGATGATATTTTCCTGATCTGGCAGGGCTCGGTTGAATCCCTTCAAGAATTCATGGAGGGGTTAAATGTGAACTCTCGGAACCTGAAGATAACTTACAAATATGATCGGGATGTGATGGAGTTTTTGGATGTAAGCGTGCAGAGATCCGGGGATAACTGCCTGCATACTAAAGTGTTTAGGAAAACCACAGCGGTTAATTCATTGCTGCACGCTACATCGTCACACCCCCCTACTATGATCAATTCCATCCCCATAGGTCAGTTCTTGAGGTTACGAAGAATATGTTCGGAGGACACTGAATTTGAAGAACAGGCCTCTGAACTTAAAAAAAGATTTCTTGAAAGGGGATATAGCCGTCGATCGGTGAAGAAGGGATACAATCGGGCAAAAAATATTTCCAGGCACCAAGCACTTTATGGAAACAAGCCGGGCAAGACAAATCAAATTGTCCGATATATAACACAGTATCATGGACAAAGTGATATGGTGAGGCTCCAATTGAATAAGTTTTGGGGAATTTTAAAAACGGATCCTATACTATGTAAATACATAGGTGAGAGACCAAGTATAACATACAGGAGGTCCAAAAATCTTAGGGATCATTTAGTAGAAAGTCATTATACGCACAACCCGGTTCTTCCCTCTTTCTTGGACAGATGTAGACCTACCTTGGGTTGCCGCCCATGTGGAAAATGTGTGGCATGCCCAAATATAGTGAGGGAGCATAATTTCTGCAGCTCAAATGGCACTAAGAGTTTTAAAATTAAAAGTAATATAACGTGTACAACTAAAGCAGTAGTATACTATGCCACATGCCCGTGTTCCCTCATATACGTGGGCATGACCACCAGGCAACTCAAGGTAAGGGTCCGGGAACATGTGCTTGGGATAGAAGCCGCAAAAGAAGTGCAGGACATTTCAATCCTGAAAACCATCCCTAAGCACTTTAAACTGTTTCATAATAGTGATCCTATGGGATTGAAGGTAATTGGCATTGATACAGTCAAAATAGGTGAACGTGGTGGACCAGTTACCATACCATTGGCTAAAATGGAAACAAAGTGGATATGGGCTTTAGATACTGTTTCACCAAAGGGTCTTAATGAAAATATAAGCTTTGCCCCTTTTTTATAATGTATTTAATAAAAATGTTTTTATTTCCTATTAGTTATTTATCCATAAATTTTATTTCTGGATAAATGTTAGAAACCTCTTCAATAACTCTTTTTAATTAACTTTATTAATTTTAATATTTTAATATTTTAATTTTGTTGGTGGTCTGATTTTAAATAATTAAATTTAACTTTATTTACTTATTTTAGTCTTATACATACCTCCTGACTGCGCACGCGCCGGCGTAGCCAGGTGTGAAGGGATCGGAAATAAGCAACACATATAAAATGGACTATTTCGGACCACTATAGGACCCCCTGACGAAGGAAGGAATCCGAAACGCGCGTTGGGGTGCGTTTACACAGGACACGGCCACCCATAGGTATTTACCTGCGATTTCTCCTCCGCAATATTTTTACACTGTGTGTGGGTCTGTACCGGCTGAATACAATGCCGGAGCACTTTGCACTTTTTTAAGCCATTTGCACTTGATATATTTTTCAGCACATTTGCACTTTGAGATTTATATAGTACTTACTAGGATTTTTATTATCCCCTTTCTTTGAGGTTGCAATTTTTTATCACGTTTGCTCTTTTTATTCATTAAAAAATGTTCACACATATATTGTGAGGATTTGGGATTGCTCATGTGGAAGTGGCCGGTATATTATATGCTAGTATTATTTTGTCCTGTGTTCTATAGATTCTAATTGATTTTAAAATTGATTTTATTATACAATATGTATGGAGTTATTATAATATGTATTTAATAAAGTAATATATTTATACACCTCCTTGTCTTGGTGCTTTTCTGGTGATCCATATAGTGGTGTCTGGGTTGTTAGTCTCGACTATGGTCTTGAGTAGGTCTTGACAACTTTTGTGTCCCATCTGCACCCCATAATCACTAGTAAATGTTAATCAAGATAGCACCACCTAAATTGGCAGCTGCATTTAAGAGCAGCAATCAGTCAAACGCTGGATACCCCCATTACATCTAATCGATAAATTGTCCGGATGTGTATTGTAGTAATGACTTTATCTGGTGACATTCGACTTTAACAGTTCATTCGAATTCAGCCCAATAATTGTCTTCACTTTGCATTTATTCAGTGTAAATTGAATGTCTTTTTTTCTTGGTGTTTCTTTAGACAACGTAGTATAATAAATATTGGCTGAAAAAAAATAAATAAAACAAACGGAAACTCACCTCTCAATAGCCTCTACCTTAGTTTAGTTAGTCCAGTTCTCACAAGGCTTCAAGCGCTTGAGGAGTCCCGATTGGACCTATGGTGAAGATTGATGGCTTGGGAATGAAACGGGGAGCTGTGCACAAAAAGTGGGGGTCAGGAAGAGTAAAGTATTAATTGATTTTTTTACATTTATTTTAACCCATAATCAACCCTCTTGAATCTGCCACCATTTACACTAGTAAGCATTTTTCTGGATTGGCATTAAATAAATTGCAACAAAATTAGATTTTGGTCAACCTGCATTTTTTTTCTCAAATTCATAGTGAAATCAATATGCTATGAAATGATTTATTTTTTTCTAGTATAGATTATACAGAGTTAAGACTGCATGGTTATGTACACTGAGTAGTGGCCATGTTCTGGTACTGCAGCTTCCATTTACTTTAATAAGCCTAGAACTACAGTAGCCATGAAAAACCACAAACCGTGGGTATGGAAAATATTCAGACCCCTTTAAATTTTTAACTCTGTTGCATTGCAGCCATTTGGTAAATTAAAAAAAAATCATTTTTTTCACAGCAACGTACACTCTATACCCCATCTTGACTGAAAAATGCACAGAAATGTAGGAAAGTTTGCAAATTTAATAAAAAAGAAAAACTGAAATATCACATAGTCATAAGTATTCAGACCCTTTGCTCAGACACTCATATTTAAGTCACATGCTGTCCATTTCCTTATGATCCTCCTGAGATGGGTCTACTCCTTCATTGGAGATGTGTTTAATTAAATGGATAGGACTTGATTTGGAATGGCACACACCAGGCTATATAAGACCTCACAGCTCTGAGTGCATGCAAGACCAAATGAGAATCATGAGGTCAAAGGAACTGGCAAAGGAGCTCAGAGACAGGATTTTGGCCAGGCACAGATCTGGCCAAGGTTACAACAGAATTTCTGCATTACTCACGGTTCCTAAGAGCACAGTGGCCTCCATAATCCTCAAATGGAAGAAGTTTGGGAGCACCAGAAGTCTTCCTAGACTAGAAGTCTAACTAGAGCCTTGGTGAGAGAGGTAAAGAAGAACCCCAAGATTACTGTGGCTGAGCTCCAGAGATGCAGTAGGGAGATCGGAGAAAGTTCTGCTAAGTCAACTATCACTGCAGACCTCCTCCAGTCAGACCTTTATGGTAGAGTGACCCGACAGAAGCCTCTCCTCAGTGCAAGACATATGAAAGTCTACATAGAGTTTGCTAAAAACACATGAAGAACTCCCAGACTATGAGAAATTAGATTCTCTGGTCTGATGAGATGAAGATAGACCTTTTTGGTCATAATTCTACACGGTATGTGTGGAGAAAACCAGGCACTACTTATCACCTGCCCAATACAATCCCAACAGTGAAACATGGTGATGACAGCATCATGCTATGGGGGTGTTTTTCAGCTACAGGGACAGGATGAATGGTTGCCATTGAAGGAAACATGAATGCGGCCAAGTACAGAGATATCCTGGATGAAAACCTCTTCCAGAGTGCTCTGGACCTCAGACCTGGCTAAAGGTTCACCTTCCAACAAGACAATGACTCTAAGCAAACAGCTAAAATAACAAAGTAGTGGCTTCAAAACAACTCTGTGACCATTCTTGATTGGTCCAGCCAGAGCCCTGACCTAAACCCAATTGAGCATCTCTGGAGAGACCTGAAAATGGCTGTCCACCAACATTCACCATCCAACCTGATGGGACTGGAGAGGATCTGCAAGGAAGAATGGCAGAAGATCCCCAAATCCAGGTGTGAAAAACTTGTGGCATTATTCCCAAGAAGACTCATGGCTGTACTTGCTCCAAAGGGTGGTTCTAATCAATACTGAGCTAAGGGTCTGAATATTTATGACCATGTGATATTTCAGTTTTTCTTTTTTAATACATTTGCAAACATTTCTACCTTTCTGTTTTTTTTAGTCAAGATGGGTTGCAGAGTGTACATTAATAAGAAAAAAATGAACTTTTTTTAATTTACCAAATGGCTGCAATGAAACGAAGAGTGAAACATTTAAAGGGGTAGGAATACTTTCCGTACTCACTGTATGTAGGATACATTATCAGTACATAATCCCTGAACAACATGTTGAATTTAACATCTACCAAAGGATTTGGAGCTCTGTATCATAAAAAGTATTGAAAATGACATGACAGCACATGGTTTTCTTTATGGTTTTATTCAGTCTCTTATTCATGTTCATTTTGACATGATTGCACTGTGAGGAGATGCTCGTCAAGAAAATAGAAGAGTGCACAGTGGCAATTAGTCATAAATTGTCAGTTATAGCAGTAGAAAATGAGTTTAATTACAGTTTGTTTTTATGGGTTAGGGCATTTACTATGTAGTAATGGTTTTAAGGTTCATTATTAATAGCATCATTATTAAAGGTTTATAGTTTTAATTAAAATTTAAGGTTGGGGCACATCCTGCCACCAGTCGGGAATTGAGTGGGATTATCCATGCGTTAGGAAGTCACTACTAATATTCTCATTTTGCAGTAGGATAGGGTGCAGTATTCTGGTCGAAGGTTATCTGAGATGTTTTGCCATTGCACAGACTCTCACTGTTTGAATATGGAGGCGGTCTTAGTTGGAGGGTGGTTCCACGCTGTGTACGGCATCTGTGAATGTGGCTATATAACAATCAGTATTGGCAGGGGAGCCATACCTTGAGAAAGAGGGTCATTTGCCTCAATACGCGTCGGGATGGGCCCCTGCTTGTGTCCGTCTCACGGCTAGGTGACGTCACCGCTTAGCCACGCCCCTCACTCGCTACGCTACTGCTCGGTGGCGCCATCGGCCGAGGCTTCCTGCCGATTCCCTCAGTGGCGAGCGTATTGGGGGATTTTGCACTACGGGAGGACGCTCCCTTCTAGATCTGTGCACTACAGACACCACGATCCTTCCAGCAACACGGAGGAAGTCTTTGTAGCAGCTGACCTCCCAATTCAGGGGACATGCCAACTTCTATCTGTAAGGTAGGGGACTGGAGGTCACTCACTCCATAGTCATAGTTTATTTTTCTAGCACGTCACCCTTATTTAATTGTCATCGTTGGTTTTGTCATTGTTTGCCAGAGTTTTTTGCACATAACCTGCCTGGGTGCCTGCAGCTTCATTCCGGGGGGGGGGGGGGGGGTAGCCTAGTGCCAGTGTGTCTCTTGTATTGTTTGCACATAATAATAATAATAATAATAATAATAATATTAATATGCATCATCGAGCATAGATCAAATAAATGTGATGATGTAAAGTGTATTTTAAGGGTAAATCATATTGTCTATGACTCCAAATTGATGAGAAAATCACAAATTAACTTTCATTTCCTAACAATTTCCCACTGGTGTTTTGATATGTTTATTATACAGTGCTGTGTATGTTGAATAATTAAACCTCAATCTTTAGAAATATGCAATAATCACAGTTCATTCTCGATATACATCACTGTTATATTGATTACAGGTTTTTCATATTTCTTTAAATAGCATGATGTTTGTCAATTTACCATTGACCTAGGTATTGGTTTCATGTCTCAGGAACACCAATATGAGCCTCCAGCAAATCTTCTGATAAATAATTACCCTAATATGTTGATGTAAAGAAAAAATGATTAATTTTCTATGTTAATATTATTATTATAATAGTTTTTGTTTGTTCACTAGTTTTGTTTGTTTTGGAGATAAATATACAAATACTGCAATACTACAAGTCCTCAAAACTGCTATTAATGTGTATAGGTTTTCTATACAAAATATTGTTTGTGTGTTGTGTTTATGTAAAAAGCATAGTATGATTTCATGCTGTCCATATGTACAAAAAATCTGCACCTCCCCAGTTAAAATGGCACATTTTGCCATGTAAAAAAATACATACCAAGAAAAATTGTTTTAGAATTTTTTACTCCTTAAATGTCACTTACAAATCCATTGAGAAAGAAACTAAAATCATTTTGAGTGGAAAAATAAAAATAACAAAACTAAGATAGTATGGTTTCAAAAGTGTGAACACTCTCTTTTAGTTGGGAATGTGCTTGTGTTCAAAATTAGTCAATCACATGTAAACTCATGTTAAATATTAGTCAGTGCTCGGTTGCCATCATGTACAGTGATTCTGATTAACTTGATATAAAGCTTAGCTGTTCTAGTAGGATTTTCCTTCAAATGGGGAAGATCCATAAAATCTTTTATGGCACAAAAGTGGCATAAAAGCTTTGAAAAATTGTAATGTTTTGATGTATGGCAATTTGGCAAAAAGTCTACGACTTATGGCGTTTTCACACGGCTTTGGTTCAGCCTTTTGGGAATAGGCAGAGCTGAATAGGAGCAGGGTGTAGACATGCCTATGTAATTCATTAAATAATTTTTTTACACATGAAATACTACTCCAGTTTATGACTAAAGGGAGCATTTCTGTCCTGGTGCATAGAGGTGCACGCTACTCCAAAAAAGTGCTGAATTCATTAAGTGGCGTGTGCTTAATGAATATGGCTCCTCTTCTAATCCATCAGTAATGGCATAGGGCGAGCATGTGTTATGCAATCTTGATGAGTTGACCCCAATATTTGTATACAGCTTACAAATCAGCAAAGGGATCTCACTGTTGATAACAATAAATCAGGACAGGGATACCAAAAAAATTTCAAGGCTTTAGAAATAACATGGAACACTTTGAAGATGGTCATCAAGAAGTGGCTTAAATGTGGCAAAATAGTGACATTGCTTTTGACTGGATGTTTCTCAAGTATTAATGAAAAGACAAAAAAATGATTCAGGAGTCTGCCAAGAGACCTACAGTAACATTTAAGGAGCTGCTGGAAATTCTGGAAAGTCATGATTGTGTACTTTATGTGACAACAATTTACTCTTTTTTTCATATGTCTGACATGTTGGGTAGGATGGACTACATTAAATCTGCCGAAAGCTTGTGAGAAAATGCATTGTGATCAGATTAGTTTACCATACCCATAGTGAAGCATGGTTGAGGCAGCATTAACCCCTTTCTGCCAGCTGACGGAATAGTACGTCAGCTGGCAGAACCCCCGCTTTGAGGTGGGCTCCGGTGGTGAGACAACCTCAAAGCCGCGACATGTCAGCTGTCTTGTATAGCTGACATGTGAGTGCAATGAGCGCGAGCAGAATCGCGATCCGCCCGCGCCCATTAGTTAAATGCCGCTGTCAAACGCTGACAGCAGCATTTAACTAGCACTCCCGGCCTCGCGGCCGGAAGTGCTCACACCGCTGACCCCAGTCACATGATCACCCCCGGTGACCATCGGTGCATTGCCATAACAACCAGAGGTCTCCTTGAGACCTCTATGGTTGTTGATGGCCGATTGTTTCGAGCGCCACCCTGTGGTCGGTGTTCAAAGCAACCCTGCATTTCTGCTACATAGAGGTGATCTATGCTTCACCTCTATGTAGCAGAGGCGATCGAGTTGTGCATGCTTCTAGCCTCCTATGGAGGCTATTGAAGCATGCCAAATTGTTTTTTAAAAAGGGTTTAAAAATATAAAAAAATTAAAAATATATAAAAGTTCACCCCAATCAAAATAAAACAATTAAAAAAATCAAACCTACACATATTTGGTATCGCCGCGTTCAGAATCGCCTGATCTATCAACAAAAATAAAGGATTAACCTGATCACTAAATGGCATAGCGAGAAAAAAAATCAAAATGCCAAAGTTACATTTTTATGGTCGCCGCAACATTGCATTAAAAAGCAATAACGGGCGATCAAAAGAACGTATCTGCACCAAAAAGGTATAATTAAAAACGCCATCTTGGCACGCAAAAAATAAGCCCTCACCCGACCCCAGATCACGAAAATTGGAGACGCTACGGGTATCGGAAAAAGGCGCAATTTTATTTTTTTAGCAAACTTTGGAATTTTTTTTACCACTTAGATAAAAGAGAACCTAGACATGTTAGGTGTCTATGAACTGGTAATGACCTGGAGAATCATAAGGGCATTTAGTGAACTTAGAAAAAAAGCTAAACAAAAGACAAGTGTGAGTTTGCACTTTTTTTGCAATTTCATCGCACTTGGGATTTTTTTCCCGTTTTCTGTTACCTGACATGGTAAAACCAATGGTATCGTTCAAAAGTACATCTTGTTCTGCAAAAAATAAGCCCTCACATGGCCATATTGATGGAAAAATAAAAAAGTAATGGCTCTAGAAATAAGGGGAGCGAAAAACGAAAATGAAAAAACGAAAAAAGCTCCGGGGGTGAAGGGGTTAATCTTTGTTGCTGTTTTTTGGCACCTGGAAGTATCAAGATGAAGTCATGGTGAATTAAATTCTGATGCCAGTAGAAAAAATACTAGCAGATTTGAATATTTTTCACCATTTCATCCCACTTGGAATTTTTCTAATTTTCTTCCTTCTTTTAATGTGACCGCAAGTTTGCAATATGCATACCCCTGGCCATATTCTGACTAGACTCATTCTGGCTTTACTAAATACTCTTGCATTGTGAGGCTATGTGCACACGTCTGGAATTGCAGTGGAAATTTCAGCGGCAATTCCTTAACTGAGCCGCTGGTAAAACGCATGCGGAATTGGCATGCTTTTTCCGTTAAACACTAGTGTTTTACAAGCGTAATTAGCTTGCTGAATGCTAGCGTTTTCCAAGCGATCTGTAGCATCACTTGGAAAACTGATTGACATTTTGGTCACATTTGTCAAACATAGTGCCTATGCAGCATCAATAGTAGAAAGATCTAATGTTAAAAATAATAAAAAAAATTGTGATATTCTCACTTTTCGGCAGCCCCGGCAGCCTTCCCACTCCTCGCGATGCTCCCGTTCCCAGTAAAACCGCAAAAAATCCTAAACATGTGCACACAGCCTGAAAGGGCCTGAATGTATCAGCCACATGAAAAAGAGGAAGAAAAATTCCAAGTGGGATGATATAGTGAAAAATATCCTAATCTGGCATTGCTTTTTTTTTTTTTTTTAGTATTGATTACATGCTTAAAAATGACCAGAAAAAAATGATTATCTTAGTCAGTACAATTACAGTAATTTGAAACTTGCATAGAGTTTTTTTTAAAGTAGTGAAAAAAATTCTGAAAATGTAGGTTACATTACCAAAGCAGACCTTTAGCTTAGAGTGAGGGCTTGCATTTTATGTGGTTAACTGATTGTTTTACTGATCCTAGTTCATGATACATAGGATGGTTTGCTTGTTTTTTTATTGTACTTTTTTTAGGTTGGTTGGTGTAGTGACTGAAAAAACACTGGCACTTGACAAATCAAAATTACAGTAAAGACTGCCTTCAATAGGCTCTCATATGCCATAGTAACCCACTATTGCCCTACAATCACATCATAGGGGGCTGGTGGGACCCCATTGAGCACACACACACAACCACTCAATTTAAATACTGCTGTCAGTGATTAACAGTGGCATGTAAATGGCTAACAGCAGCAAACGAGGCTCAGCTCTGGCTGCTGGTGTTAGAGACCGATGCTAGCTCATGAGCACTCTCCAAACACGATTACCTCAGTGCAAACTTAATTTAAAGTTGCTAAAACAATTTTGACTGAATCTTTAATTCCTTAGGTTAACATTTAAAGGGAACCTGTCATGTCTACAAGCGCTATTAGCATGCAGATATAGTGTTAATCTGCAGGTTAATAGTGTTATATTTCTATCTGGGCACCATATTAGAAGTTCGGCTACTAGGAGAAATTGAACATTGCTTCTAATGGGAGACTCTGGATTTCAGTTATAGAAGCAAGTTAAAATCTCTTATTTGACGATTATCTAGCCATTAGAGGCTACTAATCACATGATAAATGAGCAAAATGCTTGCTCATCGGGGGAAATGATCTTGCATGCAGCATAAAAGATCATGATTCTCGGGGGGGTGCATTATCCCCTGTTAACAAAACTTGCACTGGAGAGAACAATGCCCGCCTATATCTACTGAGCGATCTAGTATAGATCTAGTATAGATCGATCAGTGCATATCATTAACTTTGATCTGGTGAAGAGGCATTCAAACAGGTAAAACTTTACTGGTGGGGTGTTGTGTTATGCCACAGGTCGGTCTGTAAAAGTGGACCCTAACTGAGCTCATGAGATAACATTTGTTGAAACGAGAAAACCGTTTCAATGATTCTTGTTGAGAGAACCAAGGTTCCTTTTCTTAAGTAGGAGATAAGCAGATGCTTATCCTACTTGCTTTGAAGCCATAAATATACTCACCTATGGCATGTCTACCAGATTGGAAAGAGCTTTGACCCCAGTAATACATTTTATATTGTTAAATATATGCTTTCTTAGTTTTAAAGTCTCATTTCTCGCTGATTGGGAAGGTATGGAAGGAAGTAGCTGAGTGGTGAAGGTGGTTGTGTCTCCTGTATAACTTACCCTTTTCACCACCATATTGTATATTCTTGCCTTTTTCACTTGTAAATCATCGTTTTCTTTGCAATTATAGTCATTCAGATATAAAATGTAACATGTTATATATCTTAGAAATACTTTTTTTTTAACCTTTTAATTGACTGAAGTAGTAAAATAGCTGAAATTACAATATGTTCCCTCCCTTCTCATATTAAAAAACTTATATGTGTAAATACCCCTTCTTCAAGTCTCATACATTTTGAGTTGCTATTTGCTAATCACTACTTATACCCTTACTGTTCGCTAGGAGTGTTTTGTGGCTATATACTTTACTTAGTGAGAGTTGGCACCTACGCACTCCGTAAATTCTATGATCTTTGTTATTTTATTTTATAATGTTGCTCTTGTCCATCATTATCCACTTGAGTGCACTGTTCTTTCTCTCTTTGCATTGTACTGCTATGTGCTAATGTTTTCTACCGTTCTTCATTTTTTCTCATGTGAAATGCACAATGGGGAGAAAGCGTTTTATAAAAGTGCAGTATATGAATCCTGTGTTATTGCTAATAAACAAAGTAAATAAAAAAAAACTGTTCAAATATTGTTAAAGTACTCTGTCTTCCCCAAAATAGCTTCATGTAAATGAAATAAAAGCAATGCTTTCATGAGATTGAGACATGTTAGTAATTTGCACATGGCGTGATATTTTTGCTTATAGAGCAGGATCACCTTATATAAGCTTAGCAATATATTGTGGTAGAAATAGAAGTTTCTCCCTTGAGAAGCCGAATGTAGAAGATAATGCATGCAAGACTAAATGAAATTTTTGCTGGAAATGCGGTATGTTAGAAGACATTGGTTAGCTGTATTCTAGAGCCCATTCGCAAAGTTTAAGCAATATTACATGGACATCATAGGGGTGGCTCATGGCTAAACTAAAAAAAAACCTCTGATGCTGGTTTATACAATCAGATATTGACATCCTAGAACTCGATAACCTATTGCTTTTTGTCATGCCCTCTCTCATTCTTTAGAAAATGGAAATATATCATTTGCCTATTTACTCTTCCTTCAGTTTGGGCATGTCCTGTAAAACTTAATGTAACCTGTAAGTAAGGAATATAGTTCTATTCTAGTTTCCTGTAAACGGATAACCTACAAAAGAAGAGATCAGCGGCCTGCAAATAGTTTTTCTGATTCTCTACATATTGTGCACATCCACAGCACATTAATGAGAAACTGTGATAGGATTTAGTTCAGTTGCTGTCTCCTGCTGCACCATAATACACAGGAACCCATCTTACATCTTTCCTTACATAACTGCATTTGCTATGAAATAAAGCAACAACACAAATTTCCTCTGGTTTTACGTTGTACACGCCCAGTCTCCCTAAGCCTAATCTCAACCCCCAAATAGTGGTATCTTCCAGTTCAGATGCAAGAAGCCTCACACAGCTGTCAAAATAGTGAGAGGGAGGAGAGCCTAACTTCAACCTTTTTTCTTACGGGTCCTAAGGTAGTATCACTAAATTAAAGACACTCTTTTTAAGTTTTTGTAATTATGTATCTGAGAAGTTTTATATTTTGGTCTCCTTTTACTTGATTACAGCCAACCTGTAAGCAGGTAAACTACAGAAATTGTCAGGTTGGCGCTTTTATACTGATAATAATACCAGGGGTGAAGAAATCCATCTTGTGGTTGTTGTTTTATCTTTATTTGTAGCTTTCAGTTAATTAGATTCTTGTGCTTCAGGGCAGCCTGTGAGTGGGTCTCTGGCGGGGCTGTGGGTGGGGCTTTATGTGGTGCTCTGCTTATATATTCATCCTTATGGGCTTATGACAGGTCTGACAGGTCACTGATCCCTCAGTGACCTGTCCTCTATTTTACATACTGAATTTACTATTGTTTGAAAAAAAAAAAAAAATTCCTCATGCTGGCGCCTGCACTGTAGCATGATGTGATGTATAATATGCATATATTAATTTTATCTAGGGATTTTGTTTTGTTGGACAAAAATCTTACTCAAATTGGCCCCAGCACAGTAGCATCTATCGTTTTCCGAAACTCGATAGATGCTACTGCACAGGCGCGCCAGCCAGCGCCATTTTGATTAAGATAATTATTAAGATAGATTAAAAAAAGAAAATGCCCAAATAAAATGAATGTATGCATATTGTACATCATATCATGCTATAGCACCGGCGCCAGCATGAGGAATTTTATTTTCTTTTTTCAAACAATAGTATATTCAGTATGCAAAATAGGGGGCAGGTCACTGAAGGATCAATGACCTGTCATAAGCCCATAAGGATGAATATCTAAGCAGAGCCCCACATAAAGCCCCATCCACAGCCCCGCCAGAGCACCACCCACAGGCCGACCCTAAGCACGAAAATCTCATTATCTGAACAAATAAAAATTCAACAACAACCACAAGATGGATTTCTTCAATCCAGGTATCATTTTAATCAGTTTAATAGCACCAACCTGACATTGTCTGTAGTTTACTGAGCACAATCCTGCTGACAGGTTCACTTTAAGTTTACTAGAAGATAATAGGTCATCCTTAAGACTGGACAACACTTTTTCAACTTTTGCCTTCAACAAAAAAAAAAACAGCACAATCAAAGGGGATTCTACCTAAATTACTGAAAGCAAGTCTGTTAGCACAGATTAACTGCACAATCTACGTACACTAACTAAACTAAGGACAGGCGCTCGGTGCACCCTTGGTGAGGCCAAATATTTTAGTGCACCTTCCCACCTAGGATAATAGAAAAAATTGGAGTCCGGCTGAACAGGACTGGATTTTCCTATTCTGCGATGCATTTCAACTGCTCTAGGCAGTCTTACTCATGACATGAGAAAGTCATGAGTAAGACTGCCTAGTGCAGTCGAAAAGCGTCGACTGGGTCATGTCGACCGGGTCATGTCGACCATGTAAATTTTTCTTATGTATGCACCATATTTTCTTTTGAAAAAGAAAAGGAAAATCCAGTCCTGTTGAGCCGGACTCCAATTTTTTCTATTATCCTTGATGTGAGGCCAGGGTGAGGCCGGTGTCTGAGCCCCAGGTGGATGAGCATAGAGCAACTGTGTGAGCTGGAATCAAGTTTCCACCTTCACACCTACTTGTTTTCCATCACTCTCTAGGTGCACCAAGCACCTATACTTGGCTTGCATAGTCATTTTGTGCTGCCAGACTCTCTTTAATTTATTTGATCCAGAGAAAAGGAAATGGATTATCATTCCACATTTCGATCCATGCAAAGGTTTTTTCAAAGACATCTGTAATATGTAACGACTGGGCTTTTCGTGATGAGTGAAATGATGATATGCCACAAGGTAATTTTTCATGTAGATTAAAACTTTACCTTTTGCCTTCACAGTCAATTTTTTCCCCTCCATTTCTTTCAAGAGGCATAACTCATATTTTTTGTCATTCCTTATGAGGGCTTGTTTTTTGCAATCTAGGCTGTAGTTCTAAATGAAACCATTCACTTGTCCATATGATGTACTGAAAAATGAGAGAAAAAAATTTGAGTCAGCATGTGAAATTACTACATTCAATGGCTCCTCTTAAAAGCAAGTGCTGCCTATGTGACACAATGGATACCCACAGTATCCCACCCACAACCGATACCTACAAGCATTCTCAGCTCGTGAATCCACTCCAGACACACATAGAATATATCTTTCATATTTATATGGCTGATGTTAAGAAGGGAGTTAGACTGTAGACAGGTTGAACGTACAACGTACGTAGTTGTCTACTATATGGCCAATTCTGATGTGTCTAAGGAGCAGAGGTGTATCTAGTGTTTCTGGTACCTGGGGCAAGAATTCATTTTGGTGCCCCCCCCAAGGACATATGCCCCCCGTCAGCCCCATCATTGTCCTCTCCTCCTCCACCATCCCCATCATTGCTCTCTCCCCGTCAGCCCCATCTTTGCCCTCTCCTCCCCCCACACACACACCATTCACTTCTCTGCACATTCCCCTGCAGCGCGATACACACACACACACCCAATACTCAGCCACACACACACATACACACACACATACACACACACATATTCACACACATTCACACACACACATACACACACACTCACACACTCACATACACACATTCACACACACATTCACACACACACATATTCACACACACACACATTCACACACACACACACACACACACATTCACACACACACACATTCACACACACACATTCACACACACACACGTTCACACACACACACACACATTCACACACACACACACTCACATTCACACACACACATTCACACACACATACACACACATACACACATTCACATACACACACATACGCACATTCACACACACATTCACTCACACACATATTCACACACACACATTCACACACACACACATTCACACACACACACATTCACACACACACACACACACACACACACCCACACACACACATTCACACACACACATTCACACACACACATTCACACACACACACACACACACACATTCACACACACACACACACACTCACATTCACACACACACATTCACACACACCTACACACACATACACACATTCACATACACACACACACACGCACATTCACATACACACACACTCACATACACACACATTCACACACACCTCTCACCTCTCCTCGCGCTCTGCCACAACAGCTCCATCGCGTTCCTCTCACACAACCGGCCGCTGAATGATTACGTCATCCAGCGGCGCGTCTGTGTGAGAGGAAGCAAGAGGAAGCAGGAAGACAGATCGCTGGGCAGCGGAGCTGCAGGGATTTCTCATTGCCCGCCGCAGCCACTCTGCAGGGGCTCCCCTCCCCCTCTGCACACATTGGGAGCCGGCACTCTGCAGCTTTTCTGTGCCGGCTGTCAGCTTGACAGTCGGCACAGAGAACAGCTGACTCCCAGACCGGGGGCGGCAGAATGCAGCCGCCGGGGGAGACACTGCGGATCGCCGAATTAGGCGGCCTGACTGCTTCCCCCTGCCGGCTGCGCCCGGGGCACTTGCCCCGGCTGCCCCCCTGGATACGCCACTGCTAAGGAGAGAACAAACGTGCCTTAGCGCACTTGTGCACATTTGATCCTTGTTAAATCTTCCTCAAATCTATGTCAAAAAATATCCGTGAAATGTGTATAGATTGAATTCTGATATGCTATAGAATATTTAACAGTGTGAGACTGTGTGACCAGGTCATTAAGTTCATAAGACAGGCATACAAATGAGCCTGACATCTGACAAAACTCCAATATTGGAAAGTCAGAGTGCATGATATTATTATACAGTGAAGTGAAATTACAGGGCATATTTTGCTGTCAGTAAAGTTATAAACTGCCACAATGCACCAAGTTTTTTTCTAGAGCACTATTATCTAACCAAGCAGAATATCTGTAAATTACAGAGAAGCAAAATAACATAATAAAGTATTATTTTAAAGCTGTAATCTTTGGTGCTTATAGATTAGGTTCACTGCAGTTTTGTATCTAAACAATTTGGCAGACGGTAAAATGTTTCATGTACGTGTCAGTAGTAAAAAGCAAATCATTTTTCAATGTATTCTTGTCACTGCCAATTACTTTTCTCTCAAAAGGCCAATTGCTGAAACACTATAAAGTCCCACTTCAATTCCATACGATTCCCTTGCCACACTTTCTCCTTTAAAACTTATCTATTTTTGTCTAGTTTGCACTAAAATACAGTAATACATCTCTAATGTAACGTGCACTGAGACTTGCTTACTGTGTTATCCTATGGACCACTTAATCCTTTAATAATAGGAAAGAGAACATTTGAGTTTGCTACTCTTACTGCTGTACAGAACACTTACTTTGTTTATTATATACAGCAAGTGAAATTATTATTGAATATGTCGCCAGTTTTCCAAGTAGATATATTTATAAAGGTGCTAATGACATGAAATTCTCACCAGATGTCAGTAACAATCCATCAAATCCACATAGGCAAAGAAATCAAACAGTAGATGTTCATAAACTTAGTTATGTGCAATAATGAGAAATGACACAGTGAAGAAGTATTGAACACATGAAGAAAGAGAGGTGCAAAAAGCTATGGAAAGTCATGACAGCAACTGAAATATATCAGTGTTTAGAATCCTCCCACATAATGGAAAATAATATCAGCTGGCTCAACTTATGGCCTATAAAAATGTGTCTCATTACCAAGGGTCCACACAAGAAACATCTCATGATGGGTAAAATTAGTGAGCTGTCTCAAGACCTTCGCATCCTTATTGATGCAAAACGTAAGTTTCCAGTGAGCACTGTTGAAGCCATAAACCAGAAGTGGAAATAACATAATTTCAGAGTAAACTGGCCATGACCAGGTGCTCCCCACAAGATTTCAGACACAGGAGTGAAAAGAATTATCAGAAGAGTTGTCCAAGAGCCAAGGACCACCTGTGAAGAGAAAGACCTGGGATCAGAAGGTATACAGTTGTGGCCAAAAGTACTGACACCCCTGCAATTCTGTCAGATAATACTCAGTTTCTTCCTGAAAATGATTGCAAACACAAATTCTTTGGTATTATTATCTTTATTTAATTTGTCTTAAATGAAAAAACACAAAAAGAATTGTCCTAAAGCCAAATTGGATATAATTCCACACCAAACATGAAAAAGGGGGTGGACAAAAGTATTGGCACTGTTCGAAAAATCATGTGATGCTTCTCTAATTTGTGTAATTAACAGCACCTGTAACTTACCTGTTTGACCTAGCAAGTATTGGCAATAACTAAATCACACTTGCAGCCAGTTGACATGGCCTAAAGTTGACTCAACCTCTGTCCTGTGTCCTTGTGTGTACCGCATTGAGCATGGAAAAAAAAAGAAGACCAAAGAACTGTCTTAGGACTTGAGAAAACAAATTGTGAGGAAGTATGAGCAATCTCAAGACTACAAGTCCATCTCCAAAGACCTGAATGTTCCTGTGTCTACCGTGCGCAGTGTCATCAAGAAGTTTAAAGCCCATGGCACTGTGGCTAACCTCCCTAGATGTGGACAGAAAAGAAAAATTGACAAGAGCTTTCAACGCAAGATTGTGTGGATGTTGGATAAAGTACCTCGACTAACATCCAAACAAGTTCAAGCTGCCCTGCAGTCCAAGGGTACAACAGTGTCAACCCGTACTATCCGTCGGCGTATGAGTGAAAAGGGACTGTATGGTAGGAGACCCAGGAAGACCCCACTTCTTACCCCAAGACATAAAAAAGCTAGGCTGGAGTTTGCCAAAACTTACCTGAAAAAGCCTAAAACATTTCAGAAGAATGTTCTCTGGTCAGATGAGACAAAAGTAGAGCTTTTTGGGCAAAGGCATCAACATAGAGTTTACAGGAGAAAAAAGAGGCATTCAAAGAAAAGAACACGGTCCCTACAGTCAAACATGGCGGAGGTTCCCTGATGTTTTGGGGTTGTTTTGCTGCCTCTGGCAATGGACTGCTTGACCGTGTGCATGGCTGTCATGAATCCCAATGGCTAGGGATAGCAAGGGACAAGCAAAGTAATACAAAATATCGGACGAGCTCTAGGGTGATGGAACCTGGGCTGACCGCTGCCCTACGCCTGACAAACGCAACTAGAGATAGCCAGGGAGCGTGGCTACGTTGGTTCTAGACGCCACGCACCAGCCTAAGAGCTAACTAGTACTGCAGAGAAAATAAAGACCTCACTTGCCTCCAGAGGAATGAACCCCAAAAGGTATAGTTGCCCCCCACATGTATTGACGGTGAAATGAGAGGAAGGCACACACATAGAGATGATATATATAGGTTCAGCAAATTGAGGCCCGCTGTAAACTAGAAAGCAGAACGATACAAAAGGGGTCTGAGCGGTCAGCAAAAAACCCTAATCAAAAAACCATCCTGAGATTACAAGAACCCATGTGCCAACTCATGGCACATGGGGAGAACCTCAGTCCACTAGAGCTACCAGCTAGCATAGAGACATAATAAGCAAGCTGGACAAAAAAACCAACAACTGAAAATCAGCACTTAGCTTATCCTGAAAGATCTGGGAGCAGGTAGGCAGGAACCAAACAGAGCACATCTGAATACATTGATAGCCGGCAAGGGAATGACAGAAAGGCCAGGTAAAATAGGAAACACCCAGCCTCTGATGGACAGGTGGAAACCAAAGGCTGCAACCCACCAAAGTCACCCAGTACCAGCAGTAACCACCAGAGGGAGCCCACAAACAGAATCCACAACAGTACCCCCCCCTTGAGGAGGGGTCACCGAACCCTCACGAGAACCCCCAGGGCGATCAGGGTGAGCTCTATGGAAGGCGCGGACCAAATCAGTCGCATGAACATCGGAGGCGACCACCCAGGAATTATCCTCCTGACCATAACCCTTCCACTTAACCAAATACTGGAGTTTGCGTCTGGAAACACGAGAATCCAAGATCTTCTCAACAACATACTCCAATTCTCCCTCCACCAGCACCGGAGCAGGAGGCTCAACCGAAGGAACAACGGGCACCTCATACCTCCGCAACAACGACCGATGGAACACATTATGAATAGCAAACGATGCTGGGAGATCCAAACGAAAAGATACAGGGTTAAGAATCTCCGAGATCCTATAAGGACCGATGAACCGAGGCTTGAACTTAGGAGAAGAGACCTTCATAGGGACAAAACGAGAAGACAACCACACCAAATCCCCAACAAGAAGTCGGGGACCCACGCGGCGACGGCGATTAGCAAACTGCTGAGTCTTCTCCTGAGATAACTTCAAATTGTCCACCACCTGGTTCCAAATCTGATGCAGCCTGTCCACCACCACGTCCACTCCAGGACAATCCGAAGACTCCACCTGACCAGAGGAAAAACGAGGATGAAACCCCGAATTACAAAAAAAAGGAGAGACCAACGTGGCAGAACTAGCCCGATTATTAAGAGCAAATTCGGCCAGTGGCAAAAAAGCAACCCAGTCATCTTGATCAGCAGAAACAAAACACCTCAAATAAGTTTCCAAGGTCTGATTAGTTCGCTCCGTCTGGCCATTCGTCTGAGGATGGAATGCAGACGAGAAAGACAAATCAATGCCCATCTTGGCACAAAACGTCCGCCAAAATCTAGACACAAACTGGGATCCCCTGTCAGAAACGATATTCTCCGGAATCCCATGCAAACGAACCACGTTCTGAAAAAATAAAGGGACCAACTCAGAGGAGGAAGGCAACTTAGGCAAGGGCACCAAATGAACCATCTTAGAAAAGCGGTCACACACAACCCAGATAACGGACATTTTCTGTGAAACCGGGAGATCAGAAATAAAATCCATGGAAATGTGCGTCCAAGGCCTCTTCGGGATGGGCAAGGATAACAACAACCCACTGGCCCGAGAACAGCAAGGCTTAGCTCGAGCACACACTTCACAAGACTGCACAAAGGTACGCACATCCCTAGACAAGGAAGGCCACCAAAAAGACCTGGCCACCAAGTCTCTAGTACCAAATATTCCAGGATGACCAGCCAACACAGAAGAATGGACCTCGGAGATGACTCTACTGGTCCAATCATCCGGAACAAACAGTCTTTCTGGTGGACAACGATCCGGTTTATCCACCTGAAACTCCTGCAATGCACGTCGCAAGTCTGGGGATACGGCGGACAATATTACCCCATCCCTAAGGATACCAGTAGGCCCAGAGTCTCCAGGAGAGTCAGGCACAAAACTCCTGGAAAGAGCATCTGCCTTCACATTCTTTGAACCTGGCAGGTATGAAACCACGAAATTGAAACGAGAAAAAAACAACGACCAACGAGCCTGTCTAGGATTCAAACGCCTGGCAGACTCAAGGTAAATGAGATTCTTGTGATCAGTCAAGACCACCACACGATGTTTAGCACCCTCAAGCCAATGACACCACTCCTCAAATGCCCACTTCATGGCCAAAAGCTCCCGATTACCCACATCATAATTGCGCTCGGCGGGCGAGAATTTTCTAGAGAAGAATGCACATGGCTTCATCACCGAGCCATTAGAACTTCTCTGTGACAAAACCGCCCCCGCTCCAATCTCGGAAGCATCAACCTCAACCTGAAAAGGAAGTGAAACATCTGGTTGACACAACACAGGAGAAGAAAACCGGCGCTTAAGTTCCTGAAAGGCCTCCATGGCCGCAGGAGACCAATCAGCAACATCAGCACCCTTTTTAGTCAAATCAGTCAAAGGTTTAACAATACTGGAAAAATTAGCAATGAACCGACGATAAAAATTAGCAAACCCCAAGAACTTCTGAAGGCTCTTAACAGATGTAGGTTGTGTCCAGTCACAAATCGCCTGAACCTTGACGGGATCCATCTCAATAGTAGAAGGAGAAAAAATGTACCCCAAAAAAGAAATCTTCTGGACTCCGAAGAGACACTTTGAGCCCTTCACAAACAGAGAATTGGCCCGCAGAACCTGAAACACCTTCCTGACCTGTAGAACATGAGACTCCCAGTCATCAGAAAACACCAAAATATCATCCAAATACACAATCATAAACTTATCCAGATATTCACGGAAAATATTGTGCATAAAGGACTGAAAGACTGACGGAGCATTGGAGAGTCCAAAAGGCATTACCAAATACTCAAAATGGCCCTCAGGCGTATTAAATGCGGTTTTCCACTCATCACCCTGTTTTATCCGCACCAGATTATACGCACCGCGAAGATCTATCTTAGTGAACCACCTAGCCCCCTTAATGCGAGCAAACAAATCAGTCAATAATGGCAATGGATACTGATACTTGACTGTAATCTTATTCAGAAGGCGATAATCTATACAAGGCCTCAGGGAACCATCTTTTTTTGCCACGAAAAAAAAACCTGCTCCCAGAGGGGACGAAGATGGACGAATATGTCCCTTTTCCAAGGACTCCTTAATATAATTCCGCATAGCAGTATGCTCTGGCAGTGACAGATTAACCCCTTCCCGACCCATGACGCCTATGTGGCGTCATGGAATGATCGCATCCCTGCAGATCGGGTGAAAGGGTTAACTCCTATTTTACCCGATCTGCAGGGAGAGGGGGAGTTGTACTTCAGCCTAGGGGGGGTGGCTTTGCCCCCACGTGGCTACGATCGCTCTGATTGGCTGTTGAAAGTGCAACAGCCAATCAGAGCAATTTGCAATATTTCACCTATGAAAATGGTGAAATATTGCAATCCAGCCATGGCCGATGCTGCAATAGCATCTGCCATGGCTGGAAATCATGTTCTGGCCCCCCCCCACCGCCCCCGATCTCCTCCCCAGTCCTCCGTTCTGTCCGGTACCCCCCTCCGTCCCCCTGTTCGCTCCCCCGTGCTCCTGTCCGCTCCCCCGTGCTCCTGTCCGCTCCCCCCGTCCTCCGATCCCCCCCCCTGTGCTCCGATCCACCCCCCCACCACCCCCTCATACTTACCGATCCTCCCGAAGTCGGTCCGTCTTCTCCCTGGGCGCCGCCATCTTCCAAGATGGCGGGCGCATGCTCAGTGCGCCCGCCGACTCTGCCGGCTGGCAGATTCGTTACAAGTACATTTTGATCGCTGTGGTAGGTTCTACCACAGCGATCAAAATAAAAAAATAATAAATAAACCCCCCCCTTTATCACCCCCATAGGTAGGGACAATAAAAAAATAAAGAAAATATTTTTTTTTCTTTTTCCACTAGGGTTAGGGTTAGAACTAGGGTTAGAACTAGGGGTAGGGTTAGGGGTAGGGTTAGGGTTACGGGTAGGGTTAGGGGTAGGGTTATGGCATGTGCACACAGAGCGGATCGGCCGCGGATCCGCAGCGGATCGGCAGCGGATCCGCAGCGGATCGGCCGCGGATCCGCAGCGGATCGGCAGCGGATCGGCCGCGGATCGGCAGCGGATCGGCCGCGGATCGGCAGCGGATCGGCAGCGGATCGGCAGCGGATCGGCCGCGGATCCGCAGCGGATCGGCCGCGGATCGGCAGCGGATCGGCCGCGGATCCGCAGCGGATCGGCCGCGGATCCGCAGCGGATCGGCAGCGGATCCGCAGCGGATTGGCCGCGGATCTGCAGCGGATTGGCAGCGGATTGGCCGCGGATCCGCAGCGGATTGGCAGCGGATTGGCCGCGGATCCGCAGCAGATTGGCCGCTGCGAATTCGAAGCAGTTTTCCATCAGGTTTACAGTACCATGTACACCTAAGGAAAACCAAATCCGCTGTGCCCATGGTGCGGAAAATTCCGTGCAGAAACGCTGCATTGTATTTTCCGCAGCATGTCAATTCTTTGTGCGGATTCCGCAGCGTTTTACACCTGTTCCTCAATAGGAATCCGCAGGTGAAATCCGCACAAAAAAACACTGGAAATCTGCTGTAAATCCGCAGGCAAAACGCAGTGCCTTTTACCTGCAGATTTTTCAAAAATCGTGCGGAAAAATCTCACACGAATCCGCAACGTGGGCACATAGCCTTAGAGTTAGGGTTGGAATTAGGGCTAGGGTTTGAAATAGGGTTAAGATTAGGCTTGTGGTTAGGGTTACGGATAGGGTTAGGGGTGTGTTGGGGTTACAGTTGTGGTTAGGGTTGGGATTAGGGTTACGGTTGGGATTAGGGTTAGGATTAGGGTTGGAATTAGGGTTACGGTTGTGTTGCGGTTAGGGTTGTGGTTAGGGGTGTGTTGGGGTTAGGGTTGTGATTAGGGTTATGGCTACAGTTGGGATTAGGATTAGGGGTGTGTTGGGGTTAGTGTTGAAGTTAGAATTGAGGGGTTTCCACTGTTTAGGCACATCAGGGGTCTCCAAACGCAACATGGCGCCACCATTGATTCCAGCCAATCTTGCGTTCAAAAAGTCAAATGGTGCTCCCGCCCTTACAAGCCCCGACGTGCGCCCAAACAGTGGTTTACCCCCACATTTGGGGTACCAGCATACTCAGGACAAACTGGGCAACAACTGTTGGGGTCCAATTTCTCCTGTTACCCTTGCAAAAATAAAAAATTACTTGCTAAAACATAATTTTTGAGGAAAGAACAATTATTTTTTATTTTCACGGCTCTGCGTTATAAACTTCTGTGAAGCACTTGGGGGTTGAAAGTGCTCACCACACATCTAGATAAGTTCCTTTGGGGGTCTAGTTTCCAAAATGGGGTCACTTGTGGGGTGTTTCTACTGTTTAGGCACATCAGGGGCTCTGCAAATGCAATGTAACGCCCGCAGACCATTCCATCAAAGTCTGCATTTCAAATGTCACTACTTCCCTTCCGAGCCCTGACGTGTGCCCAAACAGTGGTTTACCCCCACATATGGGGTATCAGCGTACTCAGGAGAAACTGGACAACAACTTTTGGGGTCCAATTTCTCCTGTTACTCTTGCAAAAATAAAAAATTCTGGGCTAAAAAAAATTTTTTTCAGGAAAGGAAACACATTTATTATTTTCACGGCTCTGCGTTATAAACTTCTGTGAAGCACTTGGGGGTTCAAAGTGCTCACCACACATCTAGATAAGTTCCCTTGGGGGTCTAGTTTCCAAAATGGAATCACTTGTGGGGAGTTCCTACTGTTTAGGCACATCAGGGACTCTGCAAACGCAACCTGATGCCCGCAGAGCATTCCATCAAAGTCTGCATTTCAAAACGTCACTACTTCCCTTCCGAACCCCGACGTGTGCCAAAACAGTGGTTTACCCCCACATATGGGGTATCAGCATACTCAGGAGAAACTGGACAACAACATTTGGGGTCCAATTTCTCCTGTTACTCTTGCAAAAATAAAAAAATTCTGGGCTAAAAAAATATTTTTGAGGAAAGGAAACACATTTTTTATTTTCACGGCTCTGCGTTATAAACTTCTGTGAAGCACTTGGGGGTTCAAAGTGCTCACTACACATCTAGATAAGTTCCCTTGGGGGTCTAGTTTCCAAAATGGAGTCAATTGTGGGGAGTTCCTACTGTTTAGGCACATCAGGGGCTCTGCAAACGCAACCTGACGCCCGCAGAGCATTCCATCAAAGTCTGCATTTCAAAACGTCACTACTTCCCTTCCGAACCCCGACGTGTGCCAAAACAGTGGTTTACCCCCACATATGGGGTATCAGCGTACTCAGGAGAAACTGGACAACAACTTTTGGGGTCCAATTTCTCCTGTTACCCTTGGGAAAATAAAAAATTGTGGGCTAAAAAATCATTTTTGAGAAAAGAAAAATTATTTTTTATTTTCATGGCTCTGCGTTATAAACTTCTGTGAAGCACTTGGGGGTTCAAAGTGCTCACCACACATCTAGATTAGTTCCTTGGGAGGTCTAGTTTCCAAAATGGGGTCACTTGTGCGGGAGCTCCAATGTTTAGGCACACAGGGGCTCTCCAAACGCGACATGGTGTCCGCTAATGATTGGAGCTAATTTTCCATTCAAAAAGCCAAATGGCGTGCCTTCCCTTCCGAGCCCAAACAGTGGTTTACCCCCACATATGGGGTATCATCGTACTCAGGACAAACTGGACAACAACATTTGGGGTCCAATTTCTCCTATTACCCTTGGGAAAATAAAAAATTCTGGGCTAAAAATCATTTTTGAGGAAAGAAAAATTATTTTTTTATTTTCACGGCTCTGCGTTATAAACTTCTGTGAAGCACCTGGGGGTTATAAGTGCTCACTATGCATCTAGATAAGTTCCTTGGGGGGTCTAGTTTCCAAAATGGGGTCACTTGTGCGGGAGCTCCAATGTTTAGGCACACAGGGGCTCTCCAAACGCGACATGGTGTCCGCTAACGATTGGAGCTAATTTTCCATTCAAAAAGTCAAATGGCACGCCTCCCCTTCCGAGCCTTGCCGTGCACCCAAACAGTGGTTTACCCCCACATATGAGGTATCAGCATACTCAGGAGAAATTGCCCAACAAATTTTAGGATCTATTTTATCCTGTTGCCCATGTGAAAATGAAAGAATTGAGGCTAAAAGAAATTTTGTGTGAAAAAAAAGTACTTTTTCATTTTTGCGGATCAATTTGTGAAGCACCTGGGGGTTTAAAGTGCTCACTATGCCTCTAGATGAGTTCCTTGGGGGGTCTAGTTTCCAAAATGCGGTCACTTGTGGAGGAGCTCCAATGTTTAGGCACACAGGGGCTTTCCAAACGCGACATGGTGTCCGCTAACGATGGAGATAATTTTTCATTCAAAAAGTCAAATGGCGCTCCTTCCCTTCCGAGCCTTACCATGTGCCCAAACAGTGGTTTACCCCCACATGTGAGGTATTGGTGTACTCAGGAGAAATTGCCCAACAAAATTTAGGATCCATTTTATCCTGTTGCCCATGTGAAAATGAAACAATTGAGGCTAAAATAATTTTTTTGTGAAAAAAAAGTACTTTTTCATTTTTACGGATCAATTTGTGAAGCACCTGGGGGTTTAAAGTGCTCACTATGCTTCTAGATAAGTTCCTTGGGGGGTCTAGTTTCCAAAATGTGGTCACTTGTGGGGGAGCTCCAATGTTTAGGCACATGGGGGCTCTCCAAACGCGACATGGTGTCCGCTAAAGATTGGAGCCAATTTTTCATTCAAAAAGTCAAATGGCGCTCCTTCCCTTCCGAGCCCTGCCGTGCGCCCAAACAGTGGTTTACCCCCACATATGAGGTATCAGCGTACTCAGGACAAATTGGACAACAACGTTCGTGGTCCAGTTTCTCCTTTTACCCTTGGGAAAATAAAAAATTGTTGCTAAAAGATCATTTTTGTGACTAAAAAGTTAAATGTTCATTTTTTACTTCCATGTTGCTTCTGCTGCTGTGAAACACCTGAAGGGTTAATAAACTTCTTGAATGTGGTTTTGAGCACCTTGAGGGGTGCAGTTTTTAGAATGGTGTCACTTTCGGGTATTTTCAGCCATATAGAACCCTCAAACTGACTTCAAATGTGAGGTGGTCCCTAAAAAAAATGGTTTTGTAAATTTTGTTGTAAAAATGAGAAATCACTGGTCAAATTTTAACCCTTATAACTTCCTAGCAAAAAAAAAATTTGTTTCCAAAATTGTGCTGATGTAAAGTAGACATGTGGGAAATGTTATTTATTAACTATTTTGTGTCACATAACTCTCCGGTTTAACAGAATAAAAATTCAAAATGTGAAAATTGCGAAATTTTCAAAATTTTTGCCAAATTTCCGTTTTTTTCACAAATAAACTCAGAAATTATCGACCTAAATTTACCACTAACATGAAGCCCAATATGTCTCGAAAAAAAAATCTCAGAATCGCTAGGATCCATTGAAGCGTTCCTGAGTTATTACCTCATAAAGGGACACTGGTCAGAATTGCAAAAAACGGCAAGGTCATGAAGGGGTTAAATAAACGACCCTTAGGGAACTTACTGCCAGAAATCAATTCTATAGCACAGTCACAATCTCCATGCGGAGGGAGCGAATTGAGCTTAGGCTCCTCAAAAACATCCCTATAGTCAGACAAAAACGCAGGGATCTCAGAAGGAGTAGATGAAGCGATTGAAATCGGAGGTGCATAATCATGAACCCCCTGACATCCCCAGCTTAACACAGACATTGTTTTCCAGTCCAGGACAGGATTATGAGTTTGTAACCATGGCAGACCAAGCACTAGTACATCATGTAAATTATACAGTACAAGGAAGCGAATCACCTCCTGATGAACGGGAGTCATGCGCATGGTCACTTGTGTCCAATACTGCGGTTTATTCATAGCCAATGGTGTAGAGTCAATTCCCTTCAGAGGAATAGGAACTTCCAGAGGTTCCAGACTAAAACCGCAGCGTTTAGCAAATGACCAATCCATAAGACTCAGGGCAGCGCCCGAATCCACATAGGCATCGACGGAAATGGAAGACAGTGAAAAAATCAGAGTCACAGACAAAATGAACTTAGGCTGCAGAGTACCAATGGCAAAAGATTTATCAACCCTTTTTGTGCGTTTAGAGCATGCTGATATAACATGAGCTGAATCACCACTAAAAACACAATCCATTTTTCCGCCTATAATTTTGCCGTTCACTTCTGGACTGAATTCTATCACATTGCATAGTCTCAGGTGCCTGTTCAAAAGACACCGCCAACTGGTGCACGGGTTTGCGCTCCCGTAAACGCCGATCAATCTGAATGGCCATAGCCATCGACTCATTCAGACCTGTAGGCGTAGGAAACCCCACCATAATATCCTTAATGGCCTCGGAAAGACCATTTCTGAAGTTTGCAGCCAGGGCGCACTCATTCCACTGAGTAAGCACCGACCATTTCCGAAATTTTTGACAATATATTTCCGCTTCATCATACCCCTGAGAGAGGGCTAATAAAGCCTTTTCAGCCTGACTCTCCAGGTTGGGTTCCTCATAGAGCAATCCCAATGCCAGAAAAAACGCATCCACATTGAGCAATGCAGGATCCCCTGGTGCCAATGCAAATGCCCAATTCTGAGGGTCGCCTCGCAGGAAAGATATTACAATCTTGACCTGTTGAGCAGGGTCTCCAGAGGAGCGAGATTTTAAAGAAAGAAACAATTTACAATTGTTCCTGAAATTCAGGAAGGTAGATCTATCTCCAGAAAAGAACTCTGGAATAGGAATTCTAGGTTCAGACATGGGAGTGTGAACAACAAAATCCTGTATGTTTTGAACTTTTGCCGCGAGATTACTCAGGCTGGAAGCCAAACTCTGGACATCCATGTTAAACAGCTAATATCAGAGCCATTCAAGGGTTAAGAGGAGGTAAGAAGCAGCTAGACAGCAATTAAGGGCTAGGCAGCAAAACTCTGAAGGAAAAAAAATAAATAAATAAATAAATAATTTTCCCTTAAACACTTCTTTTTCTCCTGCTTCAGCCCAAACAATTAACACTTTGTGGGCCGGCTATACTGTCATGAATCCCAATGGCTAGGGATAGCAAGGGACAAGCAAAGTAATACAAAATATCGGACGAGCTCTAGGGTGATGGAACCTGGGCTGACCACTGCCCTACACCTGACAAACACAACTAGAGATAGCCAGGGAGCGTGCCTACGTTGGTTCTAGACGCCACGCACCAGCCTAAGAGCTAACTAGTACTGCAGAGAAAATAAAGACCTCACTTGCCTCCAGAGGAATGAACCCCAAAAGGTATAGTTGCCCCCCACATGTATTGATGGTGAAATGAGAGGAAGGCACACACATAGAGATGATATATATAGGTTCAGCAAATTGAGGCCCGCTGTAAACTAGAAAGCAGAACGATACAAAAGGGGTCTGAGCGGTCAGCAAAAAACCCTAATCAAAAAACCATCCTGAGATTACAAGAACCCATGTGCCAACTCATGGCACATGGGGAGAACCTCAGTCCACTAGAGCTACCAGCTAGCATAGAGACATAATAAGCAAGCTGGACAAAAAAACCAACAACTGAAAATCAGCACTTAGCTTATCCTGAAAGATCTGGGAGCAGGTAGGCAGGAACCAAACAGAGCACATCTGAATACATTGATAGCCAGCAAGGGAATGACAGAAAGGCCAGGTAAAATAGGAAACACCCAGCCTCTGATGGACAGGTGGAAACCAAAGGCCGCAACCCACCAAAGTCACCCAGTACCAGCAGTAACCACCAGAGGGAGCCCACAAACAGAATCCACAACACATGGCATTATGAAGTCTGAAGACTACCAACAAATTTTGCAGCATAATGTAGGGCCCAGTGTGAGAAAGCTGGGTCTCCCTCAGAGGTCATGGGTCTTCCAGCAGGACAATGACCCAAAACACACTTCAAAAAGCACTAGAAAATGGTTTGAGAGAAAGCACTGGAGACTTCTAAGGTGGCCAGCAATGAGTCCCGACCTGAATCCCATAGAACTCCTGTGGAGAGATCTAAAAATGGCAGATTGGAGAATGTCAAATATCAGGGACCTGGAGCAGTTTGCCAAAGAATAATGGTCTAAAAATTCAGCAGAGCATTGTAAGAAACTCATTGATGGTTACCGGAAGTGGTTGGTTGCAGTTATTTTGGCTAAAGGTTGTGCAACCAAGTATTTGGCTGAGGGTGCTAATACTTTTGTCTGGCCCATTTTTGGAGTTTTGTGTGAAATGATCAATATTTTGCTTTTTGCTTCATTCTCTTTTGTGTTTTTTTAATTTAAGACAAATTAAATGAAGATAATAATACCAAAGAATTTGTGTTTGCAATCATTTTCAGGAAGAAACTGAGTATTATGTGACAGAATTGCAGGGGTGTCAATACTTTTGGCCACAACTGTAAGTGTCGAATGAAACCAATAAAGTAAGGATCTCAACCTCAATGGTCTGCATACATGCTCACCAGCATGTCTCCATTGCTGAACAAAAAGCATGTTTAAGCGTGTTTAAAGTTTTCTCAACAACATTTAAACAAGCCTGTGAATTTGAATTTCTCGGAGAATGTAGTCTGGTCAGATGAGATCAAAATTGAACTTTGAATGCTATAATACACTCCATGTTAAAAACCATTCCAACTTGAATATTTTATAATAACTTTTGCCAGGAGGAAGTACTCTGAATGAAACAAAGTGCAATGTGCTCTTCAATAGTGTTGAGCATTCCGATACCGCAAGTATCGGGTATCGGACGATATTTGCTGTATCGGAATTCCGATACCGAGATCCGATATTTTTGTGGTATCGGGTATCGGTATCGAAACAACATTAATGTGTAAAATAAAGAATTAAAATAAAAAATATTGCCATACTCACCTCTCCGACGCAGCCTGGACCTCACCGAGGGAACCGGCAGCGTTGTTTGCTTAAAATTCGCGCGTTTCCTTCCTTACGTGAAGTCCCGGCTTGTGATTGGTCGCGTGCCGCCCATGTGGCCGCGACGCGACCAATCACAGCAAGCCGTGACGTATTTCAGGTCCTTCAGGATTTTAAAATTACGTTCCGGCTTTGTGATTGGTCGCGTCGCGGTCACATGGGCGACGCGACCAATCACAAGCCGTGACGTCACGGGAGGCAGGACAAGCGCGCATTTTAAAATGCGCACGTGTCCAGCCTCCCGTGACGTCACGGCTTGTGATTGGTCGCGTCGCCCATGTGACCGCGACGCGACCAATCACAAAGCCGGAACGTAATTTTAAAATCCTGAAGGACCTGAAATACGTCACGGCTTGCTGTGATTGGTCGCGTCACGGCCACATGGGCGGCACGCGACCAATCACAAGCCGGGACTTCACGTAAGGAAGGAAACGCGCGAATTTTAAGCAAACAACGCTGCCGGTTCCCTCGGTAAGCTCCAGGCTGCGTCGGAGAGGTGAGTATAGCAATATTTTTTATTTTAATTCTTTCTTTTACACATTAATATGGATCCCAGGGCCTGAAGGAGAGTTTCCTCTCCTTCAGACCCTGGGAACCATCAGGATACCGTCCGATACTTGAGTCCCATTGACTTGTATTGGTATCGGGTATCGGTATCGGATTGGATCCGATACTTTGCCGGTATCGGCCGATACTTTCCGATACCGATACTTTCAAGTATCGGACGGTATCGCTCAACACTACTCTTCAATATATAGAGCTTCAAACAAGACAGGATGCTACTACGTTGGAGTGATGGAGTGATGAGTGGACATCATATGGTTGCTGGATGAATTGTGATTCCAATAGTCTAGATTATGGTAATTTGTATGACATCAGTATATTCACCACTCAAAATTATTTTGCCACTAGCACAAAAACCACTCCAAAAATCCAGCATATCTTGAGCAATGTCACTGTTGAGCATCATAGGACCCAGTTTTGTTGATTCTATGATAAACACTTATGACGCTAGTCACCACACACAGACAGGCCGTGAGCCAGAAGAGTCAGACGTTCCCGGGGTCAATACAGAGATAGTACATAGATAACCAAGGGAAAAGGCAAAGGTGTAAGTCAGGTCACAGTCCAGGGTCAATAACAAGAGATAACAGATCAAAAGCCGATGTCTCCTCTCCACGGCCTGAGAGCTGGCAGTTCCAACCTCTATTGGTACCGTCTCAGGTAAGGAAACTGAATCTGGAAGAATGATCAAAACCCCTTGTCGCTCAACACTTATCTCTCAAATTCTACGATCTATGCAAATGGCCTGAGTCATGGCCTCCCCCAAAGAACAAGGTGGAGAATGCAAAGCCCGAGCATCCTTAAGAGCATCCGTAAGGCCACAGCGAAATTGACACCTGAGAGCAGCATCATTCCATAGAACCTCAGAAGACAATTGCCAGAACTCTGAACTATAAACTTCAGCGGTGTGCCCCCTCAGCATCAGGTTCATGATCTTAGCCTCTGTGACCTGGACCCTATCAGGTTCATCATAAATCATCCCGAAAGCATCAAAAAAGGCATCAACAGAAGAGTGTTCTGCGGCAAGTGGGGACAAAGAGAATGCCCATGTCTGAGCACTTCCATGCCATAGGGACTTAATTATACCCACAAGCTGGGACTCATCCTCAGAAGACTAGGGGCGTAGAGTTAAAAATAATTTACAGCTCTCCTTATATACCCTAAATTGATCCTTCACAGCTGAAAATCTTTCAGGAAGTGCCACAACTGGTTCGGGTGATGTCAACCGTACGTTACAGAGTCCATAGTGGAGTGCTTTGTGAGCCAGCCAGAGTACTAAACTGACACTGTATCTGGGACTGTGATAATTCTAGCCTCTGGTGATCCCTGGCCAGATCCTGAACCATCTGAGACAGATTCATCACCTGATCATAGAGTGCACAAACTGGGTCCATTGTTCAGTAAAAACAAAGTATAGGGCCAGACGTAATGAGACGCTAGTCAATACTTACAGACAGGCCATGAGGCAGAAGAGTCAATACCGAGAGATTACGTAGATAATCAAGGGAAAAGATAAAGGCGTAAGTGAGGTCACAGTCCAGGATCAATAACAAGAGACAGCAGATCAAAAGCTTAAGAACAAGACAAACGGGTAGTCAGAACACGGTCCAAAGGGTCAGGCAGCAAAAGATCAGAACTCAGAGCAACAGAATCAGGCTAACACTCACCAAGAAGCGCAAACTACGTCTGGCAGGAATCAGGGGCAAACAGCTTAGTTAAGTAGCTATGCGACTACGAGAGCACTGAACACCTGCAGAAAGTCCTGCACACCCCAGTCGCAGATGGGACAGCAGAGCTGTCAGTCAATGTACCGACAGCCCAGCAAGCCCATCAAAGTTTTGGACAACCAAGCTGTCAATCAAAGAGAAAAAGAAAATGATGAACGGCTTCACAGGAGCTGTCAATCAAGACACAGACAGCTGAGCAAGACAGTTTCCATAGAGCCAAGCAAAAAAGGCAGCACACTGCAGCGCTAACACATGCAAACATGAAACACGGAAATTGAACTGCATTACTGCACTAGAAATATGAAAAATGAGAGCGTTTAGCGCATAAAAAAGGCCAATTTTATGTGTACCTGGTAGCCACTTTACGGCATCTCTCTTATACCAGGTCCTATGCTTTCCTTTCCTCGCTGAGAATGAATGTCTCCATCTGAATGGGTACCTATGAAAACCTCTTCTTAGACAACATTCTCTCTCTCTGTGGAGGGGTACTTGTCATGTCGGACGCTGTTCAGACTAGGTCGTCCGACAGACAGCGGTAATTCTGCTGTTGACCACTATTTGCTCATTGGCGTCTGCTAGATTTTGTCTAGCTGTTCCGGGGTTAATTTACCTGATCCTTGGATTGGAAGCTGGGCCATTCCCATGGCCTTTAAATAGTTCTCCTGTTCATTGGGCATCGCCGATTATAGCTTCTCTCTTGTGCGTTGTTATCTCGGTCTGGAGTGGAGAGCTGGTTTGGAGATTCGTTGCTGGTGGTGTATTTTCCTTTGTCTTATTTACTCCTTCCTATATTTGTATTTATTTTGCCCTTCACATTTATAGTGTATTCCTGAGTGACTGCGGCGTGGTGTATATTTTCCTTTATCCTTGTCTGTACTATCTGTGGGTATTGGAATATTACCTCTTCACTGGGTGGAGGGCGGAGGTATCAGCCTAGGGTTATTACAGGAGTTAGGGTGAGGTTCGAGGCCTGGACATGCACACCATCAGTGTAAACTCCAGGTAGAGGGTCAGTCAGGATTTCCCTAGTCTGAGGGAAACTGCAGGGGCCCGGGTATTTAGCTCTCGCTCACCTAGTTTCCCCGTGACATTATAATCGGCCCAACAAAAAAAAAAAAAAAGGGGTTTCTTTTTTTTTGTCTTGTCATGGATCCCATGACTTCCATAACCCGCCAGTTGGAGGCGCTGTCCCTACAGGTCACTGAGCTGAAGGGGGCAGTGCAGCAACAGGGACTAGCAGTAGCTAATGTGCAGGCTGGAGCGACAGGAAGAGTTGCTGAGCCTAAATTTCCTTTGCCTGAAAGATTTACTGGGGAACGCAGTAAATTTGTTTCTTTTCATGAAGCTTGCAAACTATATTTCCGCATGCGCCCGATCTCCTCGGGTAATAAGGCTCAGCAGGTGGGTCTGGTGTTGTCTTTGTTAAGCGGGGATCCCCAAGCGTGGGCGTTTTCTTTGACATCTGATTCTGTTGCATTTGACTCTGTGGAGAGTTTTTTTTCTTCTCTTGGGACAGTCTACGATGAACCTGACAGAATGGCTCTAGCAGAATCTAAGATACGCACTATTCGCCAGGGGGAGCGAGTTGCAGAGGATTACTGTTCTGAATTTCGTCGCTGGGCGATCGATACACAGTGGAATGATCCAGCATTGCGGAGTCAGTTTATACATGGGATTTCTGGAAGGGTTAAAAAAGCCCTTCTGATGTACGAGACTCCTACTTCTCTAGATTCCGCCATGAGTCTGGTTGTCCACATAGATCGTCGTTTGCGTCAGGGGGAGCATGAGATGCCGCCTGTGGGAGAAGGTTTAGGTTCACGTGAGGTTGCTGCAGGTGAGCCCACTGAACATATGCAAATCGCAGGGGTGTCACATGTCAAGCGTCAAGCTCCTGAGCTCAGGAAGCAGGGAGCCTGTTTTTACTGTGGTAAAACTGGTCATTTTATTAACATCTGTCCTCTGTTGTCTAAGAAAAATGCAACGGTGGAAAACTGCTAGGCTCAGAGGGTGTGGAGGAGTCCAATCTGAGCTTACGTATATCCTCCATGGTGGTTTCTCAATGCATGCTCCCTGCTAAGGTTTTTATTGCTGGCAGTGAGCTGACAATTACTGTTTTTGGGGATAGTGGTTCAGCCACAAATCTCATTGATGAGGAGTTTGCGCGCACAGCAGGTTTTAGGATTGAAAAACTCTCATCCTATCCGCGTGGTCTCCATCAATGCTGCTCCTCTCTCTCAGGGGGAGATAACTGAATTTGTGGCTGAGGTGAAACTCCACATAGGAGTTCTACATTCTGAGCGGGTTACATGTAAGGTGCTCAGGAATCTTCCTGCTCAGGTGGTTTGGGGTTTTCCTTGGTTGTCTATGCACAACCCGGTAATTGACTGGAAAACTCAGGACATAATTCGGTGGAGCGAGTTCTGCCAGGAGAATTGCCTGGCCACATGTGTGGCTGCGGTGACTTCAAGCGTTCCGGAGTCACTTCTGGATTTTGTGGATGTGTTCTCTGAGAAGGGTTGTTCCGAGTTGCCGCCATATCGTCCTTATGACTGTTCTATCAGGTTTAAACCAGGGGCCAAATTGCCTAAAGCAAGGATGTTTAACATCTCCGGTCCGGAGAGACAAGCGTTAAAAGATATTATTGCTGAAAGCTTGAGCAAAGGGCATATCAGGCCGTCATCCTCGCCGGTGGCAGCAGGGTTCTTCTTCATGAAGAAGAAAGATGGCGGATTACGCCCGTGTTTGGATTTCAGGGAGTTGAACCAGATTATGGTTCGTGATCCATACCCTATGCCTCTGATACCAGATTTGTTCAACCAGGTGGCAGGTGCTAAGTGGCTTACCAAGCTTGACCTCAGGGGGGGGTACAACCTCATAAGAGTCCGTCAAGGTGATGAGTGGAAGACGGCTTTTAATACCCCTGAGGGTCATTTTGAAAATTTGGTGATGCCGTTTGGGTTGACTAACGCACCTGCAGTGTTCCAACATTTCATCAATGATGTGTTCTCGCATGTTTTGGGGAAATTCGTTATCGTGTATCTAGATGACATTCTCATATATTCTTGCGACCGTGATGCTCATTTAGTTCATGTCAGGCAGGTGTTACAGCTTCTCAGAGAGAATAAGCTGTATGCTAAACTTGAGAAATGTGTATTTTCTGTTCAAGAGTTGCCTTTCTTGGGTTATATTGTGTCTGCTTCTGGGTTTAAAATGGATGCCGCTAAGGTGCAGGCGGTGTTGCATTGGTAACGTCCTGATAACCTGAAAGCACTTCAGTGGTTCCTTGGATTTTCTAATTACTATAGGAAATTTATCAAGGATTTTTCCATCTTTGCTAAACCGCTAACTGACATGACTAAAAAGGGTACCAATTTCTCCGTTTGGCCTGAGGCTGCTGTGTGCGCATTTGAATTTCTTAAGAACAGTTTTGTTTCAGCCCCCATTCTTGTGCAGCCAGACGTATCTAAACCCTTTGTTGTGGAAGTCGATGCGTCTGAGGTTGGTGTGGGGGTGGTACTATCTCAAGGCTCATCTTTGAGTGGTTTACGTCCGTGCGCCTATTTCTCCAAGAAACTGTCGTTCGCCGAACGTAACTACGATATCGGCAACAGGGAGTTGTTGGCAATTAAGTTGGCCTTTGAGGAATGGCGACACTTCTTGGAGGGGTCGGTACATCAGGTTACTGTTATTACCAATCATAAGAATTTGCTGTATTTGGAGTCGGCCAAGCGTCTGTCCCCCAGGCAGGCTCGCTGGTCATTGTTTTTCACGCGGTTCAATTTTGTGGTCACCTACAGACCGGGGTCTAAAAACACTAAGGCGGATGCTCTGCCCAGGTGTTTTCCGGGGGGAGAACCTCGGGAGGATCCAGTACCCATCCTCCAAAAGGGTGTTGTGGTTTCGGCTCTCACTACCGAGGTTGAGGCTGAGATTGCTGAGGCTCTGGAGGAGGTACCATCTGAGCTTCCCGTCAACAAATCTTTTGTACCACTTCATCTCCGCCCAAAGGTTTTGGCGGAGTATCATGATGCTGTCCTGGCTGGCCACCCAGGGGTTAGAGGTACCTTGGAGTTGGTGTCACGTCGGTTTTGGTGGCCCAAGATCCGACAGGACGTGGTCTCATACGTGTCAGCTTGTACCACGTGCGCTAGGGCTAAGACGCCTCGCTCCCGTCCTGTTGGCACACTACTTCCTCTTGAGGTACCTAGTAAGCCTTGGACGGAAATCTCCATGGATTTCATCACTGATTTGCCCTCATCAGCTGGGAACACGGTCATCTTGGTGATTGTTGATCGGTTTTCTAAAATGACGCACTTTGTGTCTTTGCCTTCGTTGCCTAACGCTAAGACTCTGGCTCAGGTATTTGTGCAGGAGGTGGTCAGACTTCATGGGGTTCCATCTGACATCGTGTCTGATAGGGGGTCTCAGTTTGTGGCAAAATTTTGGAGAGCATTTTGCGCACGTCTGGGGATCAAGTTATCTCATTCTTCGGCGTTTCATCCTCAGTCAAATAGTCAGACTGAGCGTATGAACCAAAATTTGGAACAGTACTTACGCTGTTTTGTCTCTGATAACCAGGAGGAGTGGTCTACCTTTCTTCCTTTGGCTGAGTTTGCCATCAATAATCACCGCCAGGAGTCGTCTGGGGAGTCTCCTTTTTTTGTGTTTACGGGCTACATCCTCAATTTTGTACCTTGAGTCAGAGGGGCTCTTCTGGCGTTCTGGAGGAGGACCAGTTGGGGACACAATTGTCATCAGTCTGGAGGAGAGTTAAGCAGCGCCTGTTGAGTGTGGGTGCTAGGTACAAGTGTGTGTCTGACAGTAGGCATGGGCCAGGTCCGGACCTGAGTGTGGATGACTGGGTGTGGTTATCCACAAAAAACATAAGACTCAAAATACCATCCCTTAAATTAGGTCCACGGTTTATTGGTCCATTTAGGGTCACCGCCGTCATTAACCCAGTAGCATACCGATTGGAGCTCCCTACGGTGTATAAGATACACAACGTGTTCCACAGGTCTCTTCTAAAGAAGGTGGTGGGTTCTGTGGATGCGGCGCCTATGCCACCTCCAGTCTTGGTGGATGGTAATTTGGAGTTTGAAGTCTCCAAGTTGGTTGAATCTCGTGTAGTGCGTCGCACTTTACAGTACTTGGTACACTGGCGTGGTTATGGGCCTGAGGAGAGGTCCTGGGTACCAGCCTCGGACATTCATGCGGATCGGCTAGTCAGGTTTTTTCATCGTCGGCATCCAGACAAGCCGGGTCCTATAAGCCGTGAGGGCCCTGGGGTCCCTCGTAGAAGGCGGGGTACTGTCATGTCGGATGCTGTTCAGACTAGGTCGTCCGACAGACAGCGGTAATTCCGCTGTTGACCACTATTTGCTCATTGGCGTCTGCTAGATTTTGTCTAGCTGTTCCGGGGTTAATTTACCTGATCCTCGGATTGGAAGCTGGGCCATTCCCATGGCCTTTAAATAGTTCTCCTGTTCATTGGGTGTCGCCGATTATAGCTTCTCTCTTGTGCGTTGTTATCTCGGTCTGGAGTGGAGAGCTGGTTTGGAGATTCGTTGCTGGTGGTGTATTTTCCTTTGTCTTATTTACTCCTTCCTATATTTGTATTTATTTTGCCCTGCATATTTATAGTGTATTCCTGAGTGACTGCGGCGTGGTGTATATTTTCCTTAATCCTTGTCTGTCCTATCTGTGGGTATTGGAATATTACCTCTTCACTGGGTGGAGGGCGGAGGTATCAGCCAAGGGTTATTACAGGAGTTAGAGTGAGGTTCGAGGCCTGGACATGCACACCATCAGTGTAAACTCCAGGTAGAGGGTCAGTCAGGATTTCCCTAGTCTGAGGGAAACTGCAGGGGCCCAGGTATTTAGCTCTCGCTCACCTAGTTTCGCCATGACAGTACTGGATATGCTGCAATTAAAACACCTGTGACTAGACGGTGGAGTGCTCGGTCAGAAGGCTAAATAATACATTTGAAAAAACTGACCATCACATCGAAACATAGATTAAGTGTGAATAGGTGCTGAACCTTAGAGTCACCAACTCTTATACAGTCAAGCAAAAAAGGCAGCACACTGCAGCACTAACACATGCAAACATGAAACACAGAAATTGAACTGCATTACTGCACTAGAAATATGAAAAATGAGAGCGTTTAGTGCATAAAAAAGGCCAATTTTATGTGTACCTGGTAGCCACTTTACGGCATCTCTCTTATACCAGGTCCTATGCTTTCCTTTCCTCGCTGAGAATAAACGTCTCTATCTAAATGGGTACCTATGAAAACCTCTTCTTAGGCAACATTCTCTCTCTCTGTGGAGGGGTACTGGACCTGCTGCAATTAAAACACCTGTGACTAGGAGGTGGAGTGCTCGGTCAGAAGGCTAACTAATACATTTGAAAAAACTGACCGTCACATCCAAACATAGATTAAGTGTGAACAGGTGCTGAACCTTAGGCCATGTGCACACGTTCAGGATTGTTAGCGTTTTTTTCGCGTTTTTTTCGCTATAAAAACGTGATAAAAACGCGAAAAAAACGCTAACATATGCCTCCTATTATTTACAAGGTATTCCGCATTTTTTGTGCAAATGTTGCGATTTTTTCCGCGAAAAAATCGCATAGCGGAAAAAAAAGCAACATGTTCATTAAAAATGCGGAATTGCGGGGATTCCGCACACCTAGGGGTCCATTGATCTGCTTACTTCCCGCACGGGGCTGTGCCCACGATGCGGGAAGTAAGCAGATTATGTGCGGTTGGTACCCAGGGTGGAGGAGAGGAGACTCTCCTCCACGCACTGGGCACCATATAATTGGTAAAAAAATAAGAAATAAAATAAAAAACAGTCCTATACTCACCCTCGATGTCCGGCGCTGTGTTCCCGCCTCTGTGCTGCACGCTGGCTGGTTCCTGTAGCTGGTGTGCGCTGAAGGACCTCGCCGAATGACGTCACTGTCCTGTGATTGGTCGTGAGCGGTCATGTGACCGCTCACGTGACCGGACCGTGACGTCACGGAAGGTCCTGTGCGCACACGCCAGCTAGAGAAAGAGGAACGGACGCCGCTGAGGAGATGTCTGGGTGAGTATAAGCATTTTTTTATTTTTTTTATTATTTTTAACATTCTATCTTTTACTATAGATGCTGCATAAGCAGCATCTATAGTAAAAAGTTGGTCACACTTGTCAAACGCTATGTTTGACAAGTGTGACCAACCTGTCAGTCAGTTTTCCAAGCGATGCTACAGATCGCTTGGAAAACTTTAGCATTCTGCAAGCTAATTACGCTTGCAGAATGCTAAAAAAACGCGAAAAAAACGGAAAAAAAACGCAAAAAAAAAAATGCGGATTTCTTGCAGAAAATTTCAGGTTTTCTTCAGGAATTTTCTGCAAGAAATCCGCAACGTGTGCACATACCCTTAGAGTCACCAACTCTTATACAGTCAAGCAAAGAAGGCAGCACACTGCAGCGCTAACACATGCAAACATGAAACACGGAAATTGAACTGCACTACTGCACTAGAAATATGAAAAATGAGAGCGTTTAGCACATAAAAAAGGCCAATTTTATGTGTACCTGGTAGCCACTTTACGGCATCTCTCTTATACCAGGTCCTATGCTTTCCTTTCCTCGCTGAGAATAAACGTCTCCATCTGAATGGGTAGCTATGAAAACCTCTTCTTAGACAACATTCTCTCTCTCTGTGGAGGGGTACTGGACCTGCTGCAATTAAAACACCTGTGACTAGGAGGCGGAGTGCTCGGTCAGAAGGCTAAATAATACATTTGAAAAAACTGACCGTCACATCCAAACATAGATTAAGTGTGAACAGGTGCTGAACCTTAGAGTCACCAACTCTTATACAGTCAAGCAAAAAAGGCAGCACACTGCAGCGCTAACACATGCAAACATGAAACATGGAAATTGAACTGCATTACTGCACTAGAAATATGAAAAATGAGAGCGTTTAGCGCATAAAAAAGGCCAATTTTATGTGTACCTGGTAGAGATGCCGTAAAGTGGCTACCAGGTACACATAAAATTGGCCTTTTTTATGCGCTAAACGCTCTCATTTTTCATATTTCTAGTGCAGTAATGCAGTTCAATTTCCGTGTTTCATGTTTGCATGTGTTAGCGCTGCAGTATGCTGCCTTTTTTGCTTGACTGTATAAGAGTTGGTGACTCTAAGGTTCAGTACCTGTTCACACTTAATCTATGTTTTGATGTGACGGTCAGTTTTTTCAAATGTATTATTTAGCCTTCTGACCGAGCACTCCGCATCCTAGTCACAGGTGTTTTAATTGCAGCAGTTCCAGTACCCCTCCACAGAGAGAGAGAATGTTGTCTAAGAAGAGGTTTTCATAGGTACCCATTCAGATGGAGACGTTTATTCTCAGCGAGGAAAGGAAAGCATAGGTCTTGGTATAAGAGAGATGCTGTAAAGTGGCTACCAGGTACACATAAAATTGGCCTTTTTTATGCGCTAAACGCTCTCATTTTTCATATTTCTAGTGCAGTAATGCAGTTCAATTTCCGTGTTTCATGTTTGCATGTGTTAGCGCTGCAGTGTGCTGCCTTTTTTGCTTGACTGTATAAGAGTTGGTGACTCTAAGGTTCAGCACCTGTTCACACTTAATCTATGTTTGGATGTGACGGTCAGTTTTTTCAAAAGATTCCATAGAACAGCATAGCAATAATTCACTGAGCGAAGAAATCATGACAACACTGAAATGTACTGAAGTGTACCTGGACAATTCATGAATCAACTCGATGATTTTCAGTTCACAATTTGAAGCACACATTGGCAAGAGCATGACTGAAATAGAGTTCTTTTTTCAGCAACAGGGTAATTTCAAAAAGTAATTTCTGTCCACCGAGGTCACCAGATCTGACACCACCAGACTTCTTAAGTTGGGGTATGTCAAAAGGGAAAAGTCTATTGGAACAAGCCAAACACTGTGGAAGAGTTGAACGAAAACCTCTAATTGAATTTGCTGCAGTTCCCCCTGATGTGCTTGATGTTAGATTTAGGAACATGGAGTGTTGTGCTGAAATGTATACGGCAGAAAATGGACATCACTAATAGCATTGCATGTAATGCAATTGATTGCACATCGCATACCTATTGGCATTTAGCATATGTTTTTGTTCAGATTGAGTCATCCTAATAGTAGTTACAACAAGTATTTGGGACCTTTTTTGATTGAATCTTCCTGTATAAGAACGTGAGTGATACTGGTAATGTCTAATGTGTTTAGGATTAGCATGTCTGGTGACTGAAATATGCATTTTGAGTAGGGGCACCAAGCTTTAAGTTACCCCATTCCACTCCTACTTCTAAAGTGCCAACATATTTAGCAGTGATGTTCTGTACCATATGCATACCTAATGCAGGAAATAAATCTTAA
Organism: Ranitomeya variabilis; assembly: GCF_051348905.1. NCBI lineage: Eukaryota > Metazoa > Chordata > Amphibia > Anura > Dendrobatidae > Ranitomeya > Ranitomeya variabilis. The sequence continues at coordinate 1,073,776,730 of NC_135232.1, read as the reverse complement.
TATCTCAAGTACATATGCATCCGCACATACATTCTAGGGCCAACCACATATGTTGCCAAATAACTTTAAAAATGTTTTTCTACTGTCCAATGATACCAATTGAAATAAGAAAGAAGCATACAGTCTATGCTCCATGCAGTCATTGTTTTATTAAAATGCTTTCAAAAATACTGTATTGTCAACCAAAGTCAAGGACTATGTGGGACAGCTAATATTTCCTTAAAGCAGATGTCCGTTTTAACACACCCTTAAAGTCAGAAACGTTTCCAACAAAAATATGATCACGGTTATGCTACTGAAATCGACTGTAATATGCTTAATTTCCTAACAGCACCACCTCAGCAAAAATGGAGAAGTGCACGGTTATAATGTGATACAGTTGATTGTCCTTTAAAGAGTAGGTTGCAGATAATAACAGTTTAATAAATATCTATTCTATTTTTTTTACAGAGGCATAAGAAGCATAACATAAAATTATCACTTTAAAGGAATACTCTATGTGGCGTTGTTACATGAAGGACATGGGAGCATATGTCTGGAGGGTAAGAGTGCTAAATTGTCCTGAAACCCAACAGTCTGTCATATCATAATATAGATACAACTTCCACTCAGAGAATAATGGCTACATAAACTATAGAAAAGACTTCCCATGTAAGATATCAGCACTATTCCCTAGATGCCTCCTAGCATAAATTTCTTCTACAGCCTCATCAAACTCCCCCAGAATATTTACCACCACTTCCAGGATAGCAGTAGACTCGGCCTACTATACAGTTTCAGTGGTAACCTGCACAGAACTTCTCTTGCCATCCTGCTCCAACAGCCGGACCCATGATCACCTTCCTTTACATCCTTAGCTGAAGTGTTCCCCTTCAGAAACTTACCCAAGAACAACATGTCACCTTGCACACTGCTTCATCTCAGGCTCTAATGTCAGAGCCTCCTGTGGGTTCTGTAATGTTCAATAAATTCCAGCCTCCAGTCCACCACCGCTCCTCAAGTTGATCAAGACTTCCTTGGTTTCCAGTTCACTAGTACTTCCCAGATGCCCTTACCCCAAGCTCTGCAGTTGCAGTATTCTTTGCAGATTTCTCTGAGCGAGCTTCATTGTCAGACTCATCCTTTGGGAATTGAATCAGACTTTTGGCCCTGTTCTCTTCCATCTTACATACAGGAAACCTCTGCATGCCATGTGGCTTGGATGCTCTGGCTCACTTCTTCCTGAAAAATGGCTCTTTATACAAGCTCTCAGTCTCTGCAATGATGGTGACATCTAGTGGCAATAGTTATCATTAGAAGATGAACAGAAACACATTGGATTGCATACAAACAAAGGTGGAGGATGACACAGCATTACCAGTAGACAACAACTATACTGTAATATACTTACAGCTCCATAATGGAGAAACACAAGTCCCATGCATTAGATTAGTGTTCCCCAACTCTGGTCCTCAAGAGCCACCAACAGGTCATGTTTTCAGGATTTCCTTAGCATTGCACAGGTGATAATTGCATCACCTGGACAGGCAATAATTCCATCACCTGTGCAATACTAAGGAAATCCTGAAAACATGACCTGTTGGTGGCTCTTGAGGACTGGAGTTGGGGAACGCAGCATTAGATCATGGGTTGGAAACCTCAGGCCCGCAGGCCGTTTACGACCCTTGATGACATTTTGTCTGGCACCGGACAGATTCCCAGGGACAACAGTGCTTAGGTCGGCAGCTGTAATTTGACAGCCGCCTTCCCATTAATTTCTTCTTCCTCTGTGAGCACATGCACGTAGTGTTCATTACTGAAAGCTGAGGCACGTACAATGAAAGATTACGTCTTGACATTAGTGGCAGAGTCAGGACGGAGTTAGTTGTGGGCTGAGTTACCACAAAATTTGTACAGGCCCCAAAGGATGGTGTAGATATCCAAATGGTCCATGGCAGAAAAAATATTCCCACTTCTGCCTTAGATATTTCTCTTTGCAAACAACTAGGTATCTGTAATATTTGTGGAAGATTTGTGTGCATTGAATCTGCACAGAGGCATAAAGAGCCCCCGTGGCTCCATACTAAGACAGACATCACAGGTACAGTAGACTTTAAAGGGTGTTGCATTACCGCTAATCAATTTCAGTTTTATTTTATAACATCATTAGTGCAGGAAATGTCTATTTTAATAATTAAAATGAAAGAAATTCTTAGCACTAGTCTCTTCTCTTTTACAGTAGGTTTTTTTTCCATTAAATGTTTTTTGCAAATTTATTATACATCACTCCTTCTGTGACTTATCCCTTTGCAGTCCACTTATAATTACTGGTTTGCAGTACGAATATTGTCCTGGCATGAGAAAAATTCTGGACCTGAGGTATAATGTTACATTTAATTTATTCTGCCTTGCTGATCTAGCTATTGTGAGCACAGCAGCTGCCTTTAATTCTAACATGTAATGACATTGAGGCAGTGCTTGAAATTGATTTTTCTGGAATTAACCTTTGAGAAAGTATAATATACAAGCAGCAAATGACTAAATAAATTAGGCTTTAATATTAGCAACCCTTTATTTTACATACCTTAATAGACTTTACATAAAGATTTTTTTTGCAAGCTTGGCCATTTCTTTCTGAATTTCTTAATTCTGAAATCAATTATTTATATTTTTTATTTAGTGTTTTTTCTTGAAAGCTTATAAAAAATATTGTAAAACAATTTGCAGCCATATACTCAAAAACCCCAGAAAAAATATGTAACTATAAATTAATTTAGTAAATCCATTGCATTGATTACATTTTTTTGATCCTGAGTTATGCCATGAAATATAGTTACATCTTGTTACACTCCAAAAGCGCAGCAAGGAGTTCAACACAATTGCAATGACCAGGCACATTTTCCGAATTTTTGCAAAAGAGGTTTAACCCCTTCACCCCCAAGGGTGGCTTGCACGTTAATGACCAGGCCAATTTTTACAATTCTGACCACTGTACTTATGAGGTTATAAATCTGGAACGCTTCAACGGATCCTGGTGATTCTGATAATGTTTTCTCGTGACATATTGTACTTCATGATAGTGGTAAAACTTCTTTGATATTACCTGTGTTTATTTGTGAAAAAAACGGAAATTTGGCGAAAATTTAGAAAATTTCGCAATTTTCCAACTTTGAATTTTTATGCAATTAAATCACAGTGATATGTCACACAAAATACTTAATAAGTAACATTTCCCACATGTCTACTTTACATCAGCACCATTTTGGATCCAAATTTTTTTTTTGTTAGGGAGTTATAAGGGTTAAAATTTGACCAGCAATTTCTCATTTTTACAACACCATTTTTTTTTAGGGACCACATCTCATTTGAAGTCATTTTGAGGGGTCTATATGATAGAAAATACCCAAGTGTGACACCATTCAAAAAACTGCACCCCTCAAGGTGCTCAAAACCACATTCAAAAAGTTTATTAACCCTTCAGGTGTTTCACAGGAATTTTTGGAATGTTTAAATAAAAATGAACATTTAACTTTTTGTCACACAAAATTACTTCAGCTCCAATTTGTTTTAGTTTACCAAGGGTAACAGGAGAAAATGGACCCCAAAAGATGTTGTACAATTTGTCCTGAGTACGCTGACACCCCATATGTAGGGGTAAAAAACTGTTTGGGTGCATGACAGAGCTCGGAAGCGAAGGAGCGCCATTTGACTTTTCAATGGAAAATTGACTGGAATTGAGATGGGACGCCATGTTGCGTTTGGAGAGCCACTGATGTGCCTAAACATTGAAATCCCCCACGAGTGACACTATTTTGGAACGTAGACCCCCTAAGGAACTTATCTAGAGGTGTGGTGAGCACTTTGACCCACCAAGTGCTTCACAGAAGTTTATAATGCAGAACCATAAAAATAAAAAATCATATTTTTTCACAAAAATTATATTTTCACCCCCAATTTTTTATTTTCCCAAGGGTAAGAGAAGAAATTGGACTGCAAAAGTTGTTGTACAATTTGTGCTGAGTACGCTGATAACCCATATGTGGGGGTAAACCACTGTTTGGGCACATGGGAGAGCTCGGAAGGGAAGGAGCGCTGTTTGACTTTTCACTGCAAAATTGACAGGAATTGAGATGGGACGCCATGTTACGTTTGGAGAGCCACTGATGTGCCTAAACATTGAAACCCCCCCACAAGTGACACCATTTTGGAAAGTAGACCCCCTAAGGAACTTATCTAGAGGTGTGGTGAGCACTTTGACCCACCAAGTGCTTCACAGAAGTTTATAATGCAGAGCCGTAAAAATAAAACAAAAATTTTTTCCCACAAAAATTATTTTTTAGCCCCCAGTTTTGTATTTTCCCGAGGGTAACAGGAAAAATTGGACCCCAATAGTTGTTTTCCAATTTTTCCTGAGTATGCTGATACCCCGCATGTGGGGGGGAACCACCGTTTGGGTGCATGGGAGGGCTCGGAAGGGATGGAGCGCCATTTGGAATGCAGACTTAGATGGAATGGTCTGCAGGTGTCACATTGCGTTTGCAGAGCCCCTAATGTACCTAAACAGTAAAACCCCCCACAAGTGACAACATTTTGGAAAGTAGACCCCCTAAGGAACTCATCTAGATGTGTTGTGAGAGCTTTGAACCCCCAAGTGTTTCACTACAGTTTATAACGCAGAGCCATGCAAATAAAAAAAAAAATTTCCACAAAAATTATTTTTTAGCCCCCAGTTTTGTATTTTTCCAAGGATAACAGGAGAAATTGGACCCTATATATTGTTGTCCAATTTGTCCTGAGTACGCTGATACCTGATATGTGGGGGGAACCACCGTTTGAGCGCATGGCAGAGCTCGGAAGGGAAGGAGCATCATTTGCAATGCAGACTTAGATGGATTGGTCTGCAGGCGTCACATTGCGTTTGCAGAGCCAATAATGTACCTAAACAGTAGAAACCCCCCACAAGTGACCGAATATTGGAAAGTAGACCCCCCAAGGAACTTATCTAGTTGTGTTGTGAGAACTTTGAACCCCCAAGTGTTTCACTACAGTTTGTAACGCAGAGCCGTAAAAATAATTAAAAAAAAAATTTCCCCAAAAAATTATTTTTTAGCCCCCAGTTTTGTATTTTCCCAAGAGTAACTGGAGAAATTGGACACCAAAAGTTGTTGTGCAATTTGTCTTCAGTACGCTGATACCCCATATGTGGGGGGGAACCACCGTTTGGGCGCATGGGAGGGCTCGGAAGGGAAGGAGCACCATTTGGAATGCAGACTTAGATGGAATCGTCTGCAGGCGTCACATTGCGTTTGCAGAGCCCCTAATGTACCTAAACAGTAGAAACCCCGCACAAGTGACACCATTTTGGAAAGTAGACCCCCTAAGGAACTCATCTAGATGTGTTGTGAGAGCTTTGAACCCCCAAGTGTTTCTCTACAGTTTATAACGCAGAGCCATGCAAATAAAAAAAATATTTTTTTTCCACAAAATTATTTTTTAGCCCCTAGTTTTGTATTTTCCCAAGGGTATCAGGAGAAATTGGACCCCAAAAGTTGTTCTCCAATGTGTTCCGAGTATGCTGATACCCCATATGTTGGGGTAAACCCCTGTTTGGGCGCACGGGAGAGCTTGGAAGGGAACGAGCACTGTTTTACTTTTTCAATGCAGAATTGGCTGGAATTGAGATCGGACGCCATGTCGCGTTTTGAGAGCCCCTGATGTGCCTAAACAGTGGAAACCCCCCAATTATAACTGAAACCCTAATCCAAACAGACCCCTAACCCTAATCCCAACGGTAACCCTAACCACACCTCTAACCCAGACACACCCCTAACCCTAATCCCAACCCTATTACCAACCGTAAATGTAATCCAAACCCTAACCCTAACTTTAGCCCCAACCCTAACCCTAACTTTAGCCCCAACCCTAAATGTAGCCTTAACCCTAGCCCCAACCCTAGCCCCAACCCTAACCCTAGCCCTAACCCTAGCCCTAGCCCTAGCCCTAACCCTAGCCCTAACCCTATCCCTAGCCCTAACCCTAGCCCTAACCCTAACCCTAGCCCTAACCCTAACCCTAGCCCTAACCCTAGCCCTAATGGGAAAATGGAAATAAATAAATTTTTTTATTTTTTTTTATTTTTCCCTAACTAAGCCGGTGATGAAGGGGGGTTTGATTTACTGTTATAGTGGGTTTTTTTGCGGATTTTTATGATTGGCAGCCGTCACACACTGAAAGACGCTTTTTATTGCAAAAAATATTTTTTGCGTTACCACATTTTGAGAGCTATAATTTTTCCATATTTGAGTCCACAGAGTCATGTGAGGTCTTGTTTTTTGCGGGACGAGTTGCCGTTTTTATTGGTAACATGTACGGGCATGGGAAATTTTTTGATCGCTTTTTATTCTGATTTTTGTGAGGCAGAATGACCAAATACCAGCTATTCATGAATTTCTTTTGGGGGAAGCGTTTATACCGTCCGCATTTGGTAAAATTGATAAAGCAGTTTTATTCTTCGGGTCAGTACGATTACAGCGATAACTCATTTATATCATTTTTTTATGTTTTGGCGCTTTTATACGATAAAAGCTATTTTATATAAAAAAATAATTATTTTGGCATCGCTTTATTCTGAGGACTATAACTTTTTTATTTTTTCACTGATGATGGTGTATGGCAGCTCGTTTTTTGCGGGACAAGATGACGTTTTCAGCGGTACCATGGTTATTTATATCTGTCTTTTTGGTCGCGTGTTATTCCACTTTTTGTTTGGTGGTATGAGAATAAAGCGTTGTTTTTTGCCTCGTTTTTTTTTTTTACGGTGTTCACTGAAGGGGTTAACTAGTGATATAGTTTTATAGATGGGGTCGTTACGGACGTGGCAATACTAAATATGTGTACTTTTATTGTTTGATTTTTTTTATTTAGATAAAGAAATGTATTTATGGGAATAATTTTTTTTATTTATTTATTTATTTAGGATTTTTTTTTTATTTCTTTTTAACACATGTGGAAATTTTTTTTTTAACTTTTTTACTTTGTCCCAGGGGGGGACATCACAGATCGGTGATCTGACAGTTTGCACAGCACTCTGTCAGATCACCGATCTGAGCTCCAGTGCTGCAGGCTTACCAGAGCGTGGTCTGCACCCGGAAGTAATCCCTGCAGGACCCAGATACAGCCCCGTGGCCATTTTGGATCCGGGGCCTGCAGGGATAGGAGGTAAGAGACCCTCGCAGCAATGCGATCACATCGCGTTGCTCCGGGGGTCTCAGGGAAGCCCGCAGGGAGCCCCCTCCCTGCGCAATGCTTCCCTGTACCGCCGGCACACCGCGATCATGTTTGATCGCGGTGTGCTGTGGGTTAATGTGCCGGGGGTGGTCCGTGACCGCTCCTGGCACACAGTGCCGGATGTCAGCTGCGATAGGCAGCTGACACCCGGCCGCGATCGGCCGCGCTACCCCCGTGAGCGCGGCCGATCGCGCTGGACGTACTATTCCGTCCTTGGGAAGTAGGGCCCACCCCACATGGACGGAATAGTACGTCCAATGGCAGAAAAGGGTTAAAGAGCTGTGCATTTTTTCTCTTTTTGATATCCAAATATTTTTTCCATTTTTTTTGTGATATGTGGACTGTCATTTTTGTGTTCATACTCTCTTCTTTTGTTTATTTTTCTAATATCAGGTGAAATCAATGGGAAAATAAAGAATGTAACATTTTTTTATAACCACAAAGGACCACTGAAATTGATTTTAAAATTTGTTCCTCTTCCCACAATAATTATTTTTAGAAATCAGATGGGGTTTTTTTCAACAGGATGGGACTAGTAGCGGTAATTTGGATTGGCATCATTTTTTTCCTGCTTTTAATTATGTATTACCGTAATTTTGTTTTATTTATTTCACATATTGTGCCCTCATAAGGTCATAAAAGACCTGTGTGGAGTGGGGATTTGATAATTCAAATATATTTTTTTATTGTTCCAATTTCTCCTGTAACTTTGGCTTGAATATTTGCCACAGTTACAGGAGAAATTCATCCTCCTAGCTGTATGGCAGAGCTGGCTGGGTCTCCAAGGACCCAGCAGCTCCTGCTTCCTTCCTACACTCAATAATAGCATGACCAGTGAATCTGGAGAAGGAAGTGTTGTCAGTAGAGATTAGAGAATATTTCATTTATCGGTTCAGATTATTATTGCCGAATTTGCAGTATTCGCCAATTTATTTGTTGAATATTCTCCGAACATAGCCGAATGCCATTCAAGTCAATGGGAGTCAAAAACAAATGTATGCGCAACACCTTCTAACGGCCCAAAAAGCTACCAAAGCACTTCAAATGAGGGACAGACATCAGGAAAGTGGCCTCATTTCACCCACAGTGCAAACTGTAGCATGGCGCTGCAGCAATCAGCCAGGCATGAGGTATCATGGTCTGGGACAGCATTTACAGCTTTCAATTGAACATCAAACTAAGACGAGGTGGTTGAGGGATCGGTGTATTATTGCTGGGCTGGGAACCCTGATACGACATACAACAGTTCAACCTACTTTCATGCTCAGCCACACTAAGGTGGCACAAATATTAGTTTTGTATACTACCATTGTCAGAAAAATCTAAGGATAGAGTAACATAGGTAGTTGACTCCAATGAAGTGGAGGCCTGACGGTCTTGGAGGCCTAATGGTACAGGCAGCACACATGAAGGAGATCCAACCAGGCCACTCATCCATTTTGGAAGACCAAAATGTGAAAGAGTCCAAACCCTCCCTGATGGTATTGATATTCAGTACTAGATATTCCTGCCCTATCTTCTCCATTTGCTCACCAAGTGTAAGATTTGTGCACAAGCTGGTCTAAAAAAAAGTGTCAAAAGACTCACAGAAATTGCTTCTTCAACTTACACTGCTGCTGCTAATGTTTTGGCGTTGATGAATTGACGTGCCGAAGGTTGGAAGTCTAGCGTTGCGATGAAAACTGTGTGCTTCACTGCTGTCTTGGGGAAAAACTCTCTTAAGGATGTGTAAAAGCATGTTTTAATACTCCTGCATTTGCAGGTCCCTTTCCACGGTGGGAAGCATCTGGCAAAATTTGATTTTATAACGTGGATCTAACAGAGTGGCAATCAGCACTATTTAGCCTGCTGTATCACGTTTGCAAAACCCTAAAATGTTATTTTTCACTATGTGCAACAGCTCTGCACACACAATAATTTAACTGCTACAAAATTACAATGTGGGATATGGCAGCCTGTATCACGTTTAGCAACATAAAAAACTTTTTCTTTTATGTGAGGTCTGCAGACAGCTTAATTTCAACCCAACAAAATGACAACGTGGGATACGGCGGGCTGTATCATGCTTTCCAACAGAAAAGTTATAATTTTTTTAATGTGCCTTAGGTCTGCAGACAGCTACTTATCACCACCACAAAATGACAACGTGGAATACGGCAAGCTGCATCTCATTTAGCAACAGTAATGTGGGATATGGCAGCCTGTATCACGTTTAGCAACATAAAAAACTTTTTCTTTTATGTGAGGTCTGCAGACAGCTTAATTTCAACCCAACAAAATGACAACGTGGGATACGGTGGGCTGTATCATGCTTTGCAACAGAAAAGTTATAATTTTTTTAATGTGCCTTAGGTCTGCAGACAGCTACTTATCACCACCACAAAATGACAACGTGGAATACGGCAAGCTGCATCTCATTTAGCAACAGCAAAAAATTACACATTTTTAATGAGCTATGCAAACTGTGGAGCTTCACCGCCACTAAATAACAAGGTGAGATATGGCATGGTGAATCATGCTAGCAACTGACCCCCAAAAAATATTTATTCATGTGCAACAGCTCAAATCACAGAACTATGTCGCTACAGCACTGAATGATATAGTGGGATATGGCATGCTGTTTCACATTTAGCTATTGAAAAAATAAGATTTAGAACGCTATACTTGTGCACGGAGCTCAATAGAAGCAGAGCTCTGCAAATCCCCTCCCCTCTTCAAACACATGCAAAATGCTCATGATATGCCACCATTATCGTTGCAAAAGTGCATGACATTGTTTATGGCACAAGAGAAGCCCGTTATCATCAAACTGAGGCTGCAGATCATCAACGTCCTCTGATAGTCTACAGCGCTCATGTCACATAAACAATGTCATGAGATTGTTGGTGGACTCAGCGCTTGGAGCAGAGGTGTTTCATTGGCCCAGCTGGTAATAATGCATATTTTATTTTATTGCGCACGCTAGGAGCATTCAAAAGGGGGGTTGGTCTTCTAGTGAACAATCCCTTTAATGTGGATACAAAACATTTGGTCTGATCAGTGCTGTTTTTTTTAGCATAGTCTGCAGGCCATCTGTATGCAACTGATGTCTATTCTCACTATGGCCAATGCAACTTACACATGTAAAGTGGTTGGTTAACACATTTGATTGGTATAACAAATAAAGCAAAAGTCGGCACAACCTGTCATTGATCTACGCTGTGATTCTTTGACACTCGTATGTGGGCTGGTGAATTTTTTTTGTGCCGGGGCTGCTTTTGGTCCCAGTCCAGGCCCTGCTTATGGTAACATAATCGGTCACTTGATCTGGCAATTGTGTGAGCATGCTCTGTGTTCTGTGCAGAGGTCATTGTTCAGAGAGGGGGACGATAAAAGCTGAATGATGGATCCTGTATTAACTTTCATTGTATTCTTTCCTGTGATAAGAACTAGATGACTACTGAAAAGTGATTTCTACAATAGTGGAAGTGTGAACCTATTATTGAGTTGGTGACCAGTATGACAACAGCAACATTTTGAGATTTTTTTTTTATTAAAAGATAGAAAATATAAAAATAACATTAAAAAAAAGGAAAAATACATTAATCATAAAACATAATTTGAACAATAGCATATTTTCAGAATACACATTCTATTTGAAGTCCAACACAGGTCAGATTTTCTGCATTCAAAGAGTTTTGAAAATATCTTCCCAGTCGTCAGAGATGTCACTTGCCATTTTCTGATACTTTTCTGGCATGGAAAGCTGCATTGCACATACTAATTTTGCACTGTGATACAGTTCCAGATTAAAAGTCAACTTTTAGACAGATTTGTTTTGCCTTGATCGTGTGGTGTCAGATTAAAGGAATTTTACAGTACCTCTGCAAACACAACCATATTGCCTCACAAAGCCTTGCGTGTAAGTGAAAGGATTTTTTAATTCAGTCTGTGCATTGAAAATGACTTCCAATATTGTGCTGAGAATCAGTCACTTGGAAACGATTTTGATTTTGACTTTGATGCTTGAGGAATGTGAATACTTTCTTCTCTGGAATATTCACAGTAAATGACGAATCTTTAAGACAGAGAATTATAATATATTAAATGTCAGGATTTCTAGTGGAATGAATGACATTTCATGGTCATTATGGTTTGCCGAGGACAGAAGAATTTTACATTTACAGCTTTGTAGACCAGATTTCAGCATATTATAAAATCATTCACCTTGTCAGTGCCAGGCACATCTGTCTAACATTACTTTTCTAGGCAATTGTTATAAATGAAGACGCATGGGTTATTCAATTAAGTATCTCCAACACAGCATTTTTTCTTATTGCGTGTTAGACCATAGAACAGAGTTACTAAAGCTGAATACATCATTTTCACCTCTTTCTTATTTTCTAGAGCTTATATTATGATAGCCCTTTTGGTCTAAAAGTAGATGCCATCATTGTTACTCATTATATAGTTAGTATCTTGTATGAAAAATGTCCCCAATGCATCTAAAAATCTAAAATTGAAAATGAGGCAATTTCACATATAGTCCTGAATAAAAAAAACTTTTGGTCTTATATACTGTATATAGCTGCAATTCAGATCTATCCGATTCTGTGGTATCAAACTACAAACAAATCTTGAGAAGACTGATGCTGCAGTTATATTCTCTCTAACCGAATGCACTGTAGTAAACAAATTAGAGAACAGATGAGGCTGTATAGAGTTTTATTGTGGCACCTTTCACTAGTTTTATCAATTTAGGCTGGCCATCAACCTCCTAAAAAGAAATTTCTGGACCACTGGACTCAAATTCATGGAAGGCCTAAGATATTTAGAGACATTTGACATGCCCCCTATAGACCACGCCCCAAAATGACCAGAGTTTTGAAGCAGCCAAGAAGGATACAGCCGTCACACAGGGCTTTGTAGTGGCCATAGAGGGACACAGCATTCATACATAGCTTTGTAGTGGCCACAGAGGGACACAGTAATCACACAGAGCTTTGTAGTGGCCACAGAGGGACAAAACATTCACACAGAGCTTTGAAGCAGCCACAGAGGGACACAGCATTCATACATAGCTTTATAGTGGCCACAGAGGGACACAGCATTCATACATAGCTTTGTAGTGGCCACAGAGGGACACAGCATTCATACATAGCTTTATAGTGGCCACAGAGGGACAAAGCATTCATACATAGCTTTGTAGTGGCCACAGAGGGACACAGCATTCACACAGAGCTTTGTAGTGGCCACAGAGGGACACAGCATTCACACAGAGCTTTGTAGTGGCCACAGAGAGGTACAGCATTCATACATAGCTTTATAGTGGCCACAGAGGGATGCAGCATTCATACATAGCTTTGTAGCGGCAACAGAGGGACACAGCAGTCACACAGAGCTTTGTAGTGGCCACAGAGGGACACAGCATTCACACATAGCTTTGTAGTGGCCACAGAGGGACGCAGCATTCATACATAGCTTTGTAGTGGCCACAGAGGGACACAGCATTCACACAGAGCTTTGTAGTGGCCACAGAGGGACACAACAGACATACAGAGCTTTTTAGTGGCCACAGAGGGACACAGCATTCATACATAGCTTTGTAGTGGTCACAAAGGGACACAGCATTCATACATAGCTTTGTAGTGGCCACAGAGGGACACAGCATTCACACAGAGCTTTGTAGTGGCCACAGAGGGACACAACATTCACGCAGAGCTTTGTAGTGGCCATAGAGGGACACAGCAGTCACACAGGGCTTTGTAGTGGCCATAGAGGGACACAACATTCATACATAGCTTTGTAGTGGCCACAGAGGGACACAGCATTCACACAGAGCTTTGTAGTGGCCATAGAGGGACACATCAATCACACAGAGCTTTTTAGTGGCCACAGAGGGTCACAGCAGTCCCCCAGAGCTTTGTAGTGGCCACAGAGGGACACAACATTCATACAGAACTTTGTAGTGGACACAGAGGGACAGAGCTGTCCCTCAGAGCTTTGTAGTGGCCACAGAGGGACACAACAGTCATACAGAGCTTTTTAGTGGCCACAGAGGGACAGAGCAGTCACACAGAGCTTTGTAGTGGCCACAGAAGGACACAGAATTCACACAGAACTTTGTAGTGGCCACAGAGGGACACAGCAGTCACACAAAGCTTTGTAGTGGCCACAGAGGGGCACAGCATTGACATAGAGCTTTGTATCGGTCAAAAAAGGACACAGTAATTACACAGAGCTTTGTAGTGGCTACAGAGGGACACAGTAATCACACAGAGCTTTGTAGTGGATAATGATGAACATTATAGTTACACAGAGCTTTGCTCTGGTAACCAGGGTTACTAACTGTTCATAATTTCCAGGACAATCTGTAAATATAATGCACTTTTTCCTTGCCTGTAAAAAAATTGATGCTTGTGTTATTTTTTTATAAGCCTAACAAACTTCTACAAGTTTTTTTACTGAACTTATCACCCATTTACAGTGAATACAGCTGATGTCTTCATATAAGATTGATTTCTGGACTGTAGACACAGTAATATTATCAAAATGATTTATTATGATAGTCTAATTTGTCTATAAAAAAGTGTTCTGTCTGTGATTATTTGAGAAACTGTCAAGAAAAAAGAAAAAACAAACTTAGCAACCCTGTAACAGAAGGATACAGTAGTCACACAGAGCTTTGTAGTGGCCACTGAAGGATACAGCAGTCACACAGGGCCTTGTTGTGGCCACAGAAAGACATAGCAGTCACACAAAACTTTCTAGTGGCCATAGAAGGACACAGCTGTTGCACAGGGATTTGCAGTGGCCACAGAGGGACACAGTAGTCACACAGAGCTTTTTTGGCCACAGAAAGACACAGCAGTCACACAAAACTTTGTATTGGCCACAGAAGGACACAAGTCACACAGAGCTTTTTAGTGGCCACAAAAGGATTTAGCATTGACACAAAGCTTTGTAGCAGCCACAGAAGTACAAAGCAGTCACACAAAGCTTTCTAGTGGCCACCGAAGGACACAGCAGTCACACAGGGCTTCGTAAAGGCTACGCAGGGACATAGCAGTCACACAGAGGATTGTGGTGGCCACAGAATGACACAGCATTCACACAGAGCTTTGTAGTAGCCACTGAAGGATACAGCAGTCACACAGGGCTTTGTTATGGCCACAGAGAGACACAGCAGTCATGGAAAGCTTTGCATTGGCCACAGAAGGTTGCAGCAGTCACACAGAGCTTTTTAGTGGCCACAAAGGGACTCCGCATTGACACAAAGCTTTGTAGCAGCCACAGAGGGACAAAAAAGTCACAAAAAGCTTTCTAGCAGCCACAGAAGGACACAGCAGTCACACAGGGCTTTGTAGAGGCCACACATGGATACAGCAGTCACACGGAGCTTTGTAGAGGCCACAGAGGGACACAACATTCACAGAGAGCTTTGTAGCAGCCACAGAAGAACACAGCATTCATGTAGAGCTTTGCAGTGGGCACGGAAAGAAACAACATTCAGACAACACTTTGTGGTGGCCACAGAGAGACACAGCATCCAGACAACACTTTGTGGTGGCCACAGAGGGACACAGCATTCAGACAGAGCTTTGTAGCAGCTACAAAAGGACACAGCAGTCACAAAAAGCTTTGTGGTGGACACTGATGGACATTATAATCTCACACCAAGCTTTGTAATGGCCACTGATGGACATTATAGTCACACTGAGCTTTGTAGTGGCCACAGACGGATGCAGCAGTCAAACATCTTTTTTACTGGCTACACAGAGACACCATATTCACATAGAGCTTTATAGTGGTCACTCAGACAGACATTGGCCCGTTTCAGTTTCACCTCACTGCTCCTGGGTCACACATCCTAATTGAAAGCACAAGTCACATTATCAGTTGTGGTGAATGCACTGATGATGATGTGCTCCGCTATTTCCCAGCTGCAGTGCACACAACACAGGCTGCACATAGGCTACATCCATTACACATAGCAGATACTGCACAACCAGCTCATGTAAAGTACACAGACACCACAGACTAACCCGATGGCAAGCTCCATGGAAAGCCATAGTGAGGGCACAGGAACACTGCATCCACATAGAGGGAGATGCTTCTCTCCTGCCAGACGGTCTGCTGGAAGAGTGCTGAATCCATCTTGGTGCGGAGCTAGAGCAAGGACCCAGCACAGACTGATACCAGGATGCAGCATGCAAAAGAAAGACGGTGGACCTCCAGGGAAGATAAATCTAATTAAAAGTGAAGAAACCCTTCTTTATTAATGTGGTAAAAAATAAAAAATGCATTGGTTACCATGAAAGTCCACAATACATAACCAACGCATTTGAACTAGAAGCCTTAATCATGGTATGCAGCAGTGGAGGAGAGAGGTTGCTATATACAGGGTAACACAGATCTCTGAATAATAATAATCAGGTTCACTTGAAGTTTTAACCCTGTGTGATGCAGAAAGAGCTACTGTAAGTACATGAAACCTATAATATAAGTGGGCAATAAAATAATAAACAGATACAACTAATAATGCGCAAAATGCAAGTAAAATTAATAAGAATAAATAAAAAATAAAAAAGGGAGAAAATTTTTTTTTTATGTCACTATTATATTAAATTATATTTGTAAGATCAAATCTTGTCAGGTATTCATATCAAGTGAGAGTCTAGTTTGCCGTTTAAAAATCCAGTACAATTCCCAATTTAATATTTTTCTTCTATGATCTCCGCATCTGAGCAGTTGGTGCTGGTTTTCTTTGGGCCACAAATTTTATGTCTGACGTTTTCAGAACCTCCACAAGCCTGCTGCACTCATTCAATATAGTTAAATATTTCTTAATGATATTTGTAATGTTATTATATTGTGGATTATGCTGTGTGGAAAATGTAATGAATGTTACTTTTTTCCTGATTTTATTACATTCTAATAAAAGATTGTTTCAATCAATTCTATTTATCGCATTCTCTGCTCTGATAAGGAAGGGGTTGGCATAACCTCTATATTTAAGTCTATTCACATCTTCTTTACTCGATTCAATGTAATAGACAACCAAATAAAAGAGGACATAACGGAAATAACAAAAATAATAAATAATCTACACTAATATGGACACTATATCCATATAAAATATATAAAAAATAATATACACTAACGTTCAAAAGTTTAGGGTCACTTAGAAATGTCCTTATTTTTTAAAGAAAAGCACAGCTTTTTCCAATGAAGCCAACATTATCTGATTCAGAAATACACTCTATACATTGTTAATATGGTAAATGACTATTGTAATGCAATATTTTCATAGGTGAATAGAAGCCCTTTTCCAACAACCATCACACCAGTGTTCTTATGGTACTTTGTGTTTGCTAACTGTGTAAGAAGGCTAATGGATGGTTAGAATACACTTGAAAACCCTTGTGCAAGTATGTTAGCACAGCTGAAAACAGTTTGGCTGATTAGAGAACCTATAAACCCGATCTTCCTTTGATCAAGTTGAGAATCTGGAGCATTACATTAAACTCTCAAAATGGCCAGGAAAAAAGAATTTTCATGTGAAACTCGACAGTCTATTCTTGTTCTTAGAAATGAAGGCTATTCCATGTGAGAAATTGCCAAGAAACTGAAGATTTCCTACAACGATGTGTACTACTCCCTTCAGAGGAGAGAACAAACAGGCTCTAGCCAGAGGAGAAAGAGAAGTGGGAGGCCCCGCTGCACAACTCAGCAACAAGACAAGTACATTAGAGTCTGTAGTTTGAGAAATCGATGCCTTACAGGTCGTCAACTGACAGCTTCATTAAATAGTACACGCAAAACACCAGTGACAATGTCTACAGTGAAGAGGCGACTCCGGGATGCTGGCCTTCAGGGCAGAGTGTCTAAGAAAAAGCCATATCTGAGACTGGCTAATAAAAGGAAAAGGTTAATATGGGTAAAAGAACACAGATATTGGACAGAGGAAGATTGGAAAAAAGTGTTATGGACAGACGAATCCAAGCTTGAGGTGTTTGGATCTCACAGAAGAACATTTGTGAGAAGCAGAACAACTGAAAAGATGCCGGAAGAGTGTCTGACACCATCTGTCAACCATGGTGGAGGTAATGTGATGATCTGGGGTTGCTTTGGTGCTGGTAAAGTGGGAGATTTGTACAAGGTAAAAGGGATTTTGACTAAGGAAGGCTATCACTCCATTTTGCAATGCCATGCCATACCCTGTGGACAACGCTTGATTGGAGCCAATTTCATCCTACAACAGGACAATGACCCAAAGCACACCTCCAAATTATGCAAGAACTATTTAGGGAAGAAGCCGGCAGCTGGTATCTATCTGTAATGGAGTGGCCAGCGCAGTCACCAGATCTCAACCCCATTGAGCTGTTGTGGGAGCAGCCTGACCTTATGGTACATAAAAAGTGCCCATCAAGCCAAACCAACTTGTGGGAGCTTCTGGAAGCATGGGGTGAAATTTCTCCAGATTACCTCAGCAAATTAACTGCTAAAATGCTAAAGGTCTGCAATGCTGCAATTGCTGTAAAGGTATAATTTTTGATGAAAGCAAAGTTTGAAGGAGAAAATTATTATTTCAAATAAAAATCTTTTTTTCGTACCTTGCCAATGTCTGGACTAGATTTTAAATTAATTTGGCAACTCATTTGATTACTAAAAGTATGAGTTTTCATGGAAAACACAAAATTGTCTGGGTCACCCTAAACTTTTGAACGGTAGTATAGGTAAAATCATATTATAAAAAATCCAACCAACAATAGTGAAGACCACTCAACATTGCATTTGTTACTATCCCCATCGGGTGACACACAAACAATTGCATTTTATATTTATATATTATTTGTTTCTGTGTGGCATTATCTAAGGGTATTTATGTGTGACTGGGTTAATATTTATTAATTATTTTTTCTATTATGGATGATTATTTATTTGTATTGCATTTTAGTCCCTACATATTCAGTAATCTTTGTGTGGTCCCTATATTGTTTAATTTATTCACATTCATTTTTTTTGTATTATGTTTTTATGTCTATAAGTGTGGGCACATTTTCCAATAGTGCCATTCTTTTTGCCAATCACCTCTAATAAAGGCATTGTTTATTTATCCAACATTATTGTCCCTTCCCTGTTTACACAGTATTGGTTATTTTAATACTAATTCTTCATTAATTTTTCCTTAAAACCTTATCCAAGTTTTTGGGTTTATCGATTCAATGTAAGGCTGGAGTCACACTAGCGATTTTAAAATCGGCCCGATTTTGTTTCTGCAATGTTGGACGAGTGTGTCGGGACCACACTCAGTCGGAGCAGCCTTTGGAAGTGGGGAATCACCAGAAATAATACACAAGACACGTCTCGTATAGTATATCACTGGGAAGCCTCTGAAGCACGCCTGCCTTCAAGGTGCTATCCCCTCTTTATATAGTTGTACAGGTAGTTTCAGTGGTTATACAAGTTTTGCTTTTTTAAACAAAGAGAGAAAAGAGAAGACAAAAAAAAACAGTTTCGGCTATGTGATAGTTTCACAACAAACAAAACAGTACAGTTTCGCCTAAGTGGCAGTTTCACAAACAAAAAATAGGATTTCACACTATAGCTAAAATGTCCTTGAATGGACAGGTCAATATTGATCACAAATTCTTTTTGGTTCATTGAGGTAACCATTTTTGTTCCGCTCTTCACAATCCCCCCTTTGACATATTCCATTCAAAACCTTGTCATATAGACGATTATTTTAGTCATTCTTTTTGTGATATTACAAAAAAAAACAAAAAACTTTATATTCTCGCATCCATTACACAAAATTTATTTGTGCATACGGAGATACCCTTGAGTACAACCTTGAATAATACATATATAATTACAATAACTATAACTGTATGTATTAGGCTTTGCATAATCCCGGTAACCCATCCACCGATCCCCCTGAACCAATTGGCCGGGTTAAGAAAAGAAAAGGTATCTGACCACCAGCTATCCTTATTTTGGTCATTGTCTTTGTCATACTGATCCCTGAGTCGTTGTACGTCTTCTAATTTAAATCTCATACTCATAGTACTATTCGGGTCTATATAATGACAGCAGGTGGGTCCGATGATTTGACACATACCCCCTTGTGAGGCAGTTAGGTAATCCAATACCAGGGTATGTTGGTTAGTGACTATTATAAGCTGATTCTGTACAGCTATACTAGTATTTAATATGTCCAATATATCCCAAATCTGGTCATCTAGATAATCCGTGGCTCTAACTAATTTATCCCACATCTGTGTTAACATAGGATAAATAAAAATGGTACTAGCAATTTTGTTGGGAATTCCCATTTGTACTATATGTGGCCTCCCCGAGGGACGTGGTGAGTTATCTGCAGCTCTTTTATACAGTGTGTGCTTGGGCACGGCTTGCATATTCACTTGTTTGTTTGAAATTATGAAAGTAGCCGGGGTTAGGCGTCCTAATGTACAAGTACCCTTTATACCTACGGGAAGCCATTTATATGCTCCTTCTCCGCATATCCAAAATGTACCCTCAGGCAGATCCCACAAAGCTGAGTGCTGCAATACCAATCTGTGAGCCAAATCCACAAAACTAGATACATTCTGAAGCATACACCAAGAGGGTTTTTGTCCCAAGGGGCTACAGTACCCGGCTGCGGGATTCCCACATACATGCATTCCGTTGACATACTCATCGGATTCATTACAAACCAGGTTCCCCGGCTTACTTGTACAACTGTTTGCATCACCTTGGGGGAACAACTCGGAATGTTCCCATTTTCTATTATGTATGTACCTTTCCAATACTGTAGGTTTGAAAGCATCAGAGGAAGGGGTGGTTGTACTGAAACTGAGCTGTAGATTTTCAGTGGGGACCTGTCCTAAATCAGTTAATCCAGTCTTATTCCAAGGTACCCATGCTCCTCCTCTGAGTGATAAATATTGTAAGTTGCCTATTTTTCCTGTAAGATTGCCCTGCCACCAAGGAAACATCCCACAACTGGTATGGCGATTGTAGTATTCCATAGTCTAGTATTGCCAGGTTGGTTGTTGGCCAGGTTGTCTGAACAATTAGGCCAAGCGAATATTTCTTCAGCTGACACGGGAACTGCTAGAAAAGGTATACTTGTGGCTGATACTGGTGAATGGGTACAGATCCAACAATCTGCCAGGGGTTGCGTATTATTTAACAAATCATGCACTAATTTTCTATGATGTTGTACGAATCTATTGTTCAAAGGGGCTAGAGAATTCAGTCTTTCCCATGCCTCCGTTGAGGTTAACATTATTAACATCAATATCATGAGTCTTATACTGCTTTTTTGCAATGGCTTGCATGTATCCATGATGCCTTTCCTTCAAGCTTGACTGCTGTTGGAGTTGTTAACAGGACTTGGAAAGGTCCGTCAAATCTCGGTTCCAGAGTCTTTCTGGTGTGTCTTTTCACGTAGATTTGATCACCAGGTTCCAACTTGTGGCCTCCTTCGAGATTTTCTGGATCTGGAAGGGAAGCAAAAACTTGCGAATGCACTTTAGTTAAACGTTTTTGTAATTCTTGTACATAAGCAGTTAAAGTCTCAGTATTCAACATCAGTTGTTGTGGAAAATAACAACCCAAATTTGCTTCTCTACCAAAAAGAATCTCATGTGGTGACAGCTTAGCCTTCCCCCTTGGGGCGTTTCTAATGGAATACAGGGCAAGTGGTAGACACTCGGTCCAAGGCTTTCCTGTTTCTGCCATGGCCTTCTGGATTTTTAATTTTATTGTTCCATTTAATCTTTCCACTTTACCTGAACTCTGTGGGTGATACGGAGTGTGAAACTGGTTTTCTACTCCCAACATTTTCATAACATTCTGGAATATTTCTCCAGTAAAATGGGTACCCCTATCTGACTCGATCACCTCAGGCATGCCGTAACGGGGTATCAGTTCATGTGCTATTTTAATGGCAGTAGTTTTTGCTGAGGCTTTACGAACTGGATAAGCCTCTGGCCACCCTGAGAACATGTCCACACACACAAGCACATATTCGTATCCATTGTACCTAGGAAGCTGGATGTAGTCGATCTGGAGTCTTTGAAAGGGATACAGTGGTCTTACATGATGCTTGGTTGGGGTTTTAATGGTCTGACCTGGATTGTGTGCCAGGCATATAGCGCATGCAGCACACATGTTCCGAGCGAAATTACCAAAGCCTCGAGCCAACCACCTTTCTTTTACCTTGAGCGTCATACCGTTTGCCGATACATGCGTAGGTAGGTGGAGGTCACTCGCCACTGCGGGGTACCAGGCTCTGGGTAAACACAACAAAGTTCCTTTTTTCCATAATCCTTGCTGATCTTCTGCCCCTTTTTTCTGCCACTGCCCTCGTTCTTCGTCGTCTACCTGTTTCTGAGCTTCCTTCAATCTCTCCTCATCATCTTCAGAGCTATCTAGTGTGTGGGCATGATGTAAGGGTTTACGTGCTGCCTGTTTTGCTGCTTTGTCGGCTTTATCGTTACCCCTGGCTTCCTCGGTGTCGAGTCTCACATGTGCAGCTACCTTTATCACCGCTATTTCTTTAGTTTCTTGTGCTGCCTCCAGAATCTGTCTAATGAGGGAGGCATGTTTAACAGGTTGGCCTGAAGCAGTCATATAACCTCTGGCTCTCCATATTACGCCAAAATCGAAAATAATGCCATGTGCATATCTAGAATCAGTGTATATGTTTGCTGTCTGATCTTTGGCTATTTTTAGAGCTTCAACTAATGCCGTAAGTTCTGCTTCTTGTGCAGACTGATTAGCAGGGAGAGGTTCTGCTTTCAGCACTTCATGCTGAGTTACTACCGCATAACCTGTATGAAATTGTCCATTCATATCTGCATATCTACTGCCATCTATGAAAAGTTCAAATGTAGCATTACAGAGTGGCTTGTCACGTACATTACGTAAGCCCTGAGTCTCTTGTTCCATTAATTGTACACAATCATGCATTGACTCTGATGGGTCAAAGGAGTTGGAGAGTGCAGTTTCCTCAGGTATGGTACCCCCCTCAGACTCTAAAGGGAGCAAAGACGCAAGATTAAGAGTCTGAACCCTGGCAAAGGAAATGTTGGGCGGCAGTAGTAGGGAACATTGGAGACGGAGGTGTCTGGCCATTGAAATATGTTTAGGTTGGACCTGGTTAAGAATGCCATGTACATCATGAGTGGTCTGAACTAGAAGTGGGTGATCAAGAACAATCTCAGAAGCTTTATCTAATAACAGTGAAATTGCGGCTACTACTCTTACACAAGAAGGTGCGGCTCTAGCTACAGGGTCCAGATGAGCTAATATGTATGCCACAGGTCTCTGTTTGTTTCCATGTTTTTGTGTGAGCACCCCTGTAGCATGTGAGGATATCTCAGCTGCCATCAATTGAAAAGGTTTAGTGTAGTCTGGGAGTCCCAAAGCCGGAGCTGTTACCAGTGCTGTTTTCAAAGAGGAAAATGACTGTTTAGCCTCTTCACTGAGTGAATATGGCGTGTTGGCAATACAGTCATATAAAGACTGCATGAGTTGACTTGCATGTATGATCCACTGTCTACAGTGTGAAACAATACCCAGGAAAGCACGCAGCTGTTTGTGATTCCTGGGTTCAAGCATGTTACGTATGGCTTCCGTACGTTGAGGTGTGAGGTGTCTGATGCCCTGTGATATGCAGTGACCTAAGAACACGACTGTTTGTTGACAAGCCTGGAGTTTCTGTCTATTTACTTTACAGCCTTCTTGCGCTAGGAAAATTAAGAAATTAACAGTTGAGGTAACTGCCGTCTGCTCATCAGGGCAACAAATAAGTAAGTCATCTACATACTGTAGAATGACTACTCCTGGTTCTGGGGTGAAATTTTTCAGCACAGTCTGCATTGCTTCAGAGTACAAAGTTGGTGAGTGTACCATACCTTGTGGCAATCTTGTCCATGCTAATTGTTTACCCTTGAATGTAAAGGCAAACAAATGCCAACAGTTCTTATGTAGTGGCACAGAAAAAAATGCGTTTGATAAGTCAATTACCGTAAAATATGCAGCAGTGCTGGGAATTTGAGACAGTAAGGTATGAGGATTCGGTACCACAGGGGTGACCGGTGCCAAAACCTTATTGATTTCCCGTAGGTCGTGCACCATGCGATATTTCACCATAGTTTCTTTGGAGGAAACTTTCTTTTTAACAGGATATAAGGGTGTATTGGCGGGTGACCTGATTTCTACCAAAACACCTTGTAACACATAATCCTGAATTTGTTGAGAAATCGCCAGTTCTTGCTGGGCGCTGATGGGGTATTGCCTAAGCTGAGGTAAAATGGTTCCCGGGGCAGTTTCTAACAGTATAGGAGCTACTGATAAGAATCCTACATCAGTGTCTCCTTTTGCCCATAGGCTGTCAGGAACCCGAGACAAGTCAATTTTTGCTTGTTGAGTGTAAATTTCGGGAAAATCCTCCATTGCCTGTATTCTAACATATTGTTCCAGAGTTTCTGCATCTTCAGGGATGGTCAGCATAACTGTGCCATTTTCTCTAAAATGGATGTTTGCGTGCATTTTACTTAAGACATCAGTACCCAGCAAGCAGGTAGGTGCAGCTTTAGCAAATAAAAATTTGGATACAAAGGTTTTAGGGCCAAAGCTCACATTTAAAGGTTTTGTAAAGGGCAACGCCTGAATTTTACCATCATACCCTTCTGCATATGTTACCTTTGAGGATATATTGTCAGGATATGGTAAAAAGTCTTGATTTAAAATGGAGGATGTTGCTCCCGTATCTATCAGAAAAGGTACATTTTTACCCTCAACCTCAACTTGTATTATTGGTCTTCTAGAAGGAAGAGAGACCTGCATAACCTTCAGTCATTCTGAGCTGTCTGTTTGATCAGGCGCTGGGTTATTTATCCTATTTTTGGGTACAAAGGTTCCTGAATCTATATCTGCTTTTCTCTTCCTACATTCCCTTTGGAAATGTCCTGGCTTCTTACAGTAATGACAAGTAAACTTTTGATTAGCAGAGCCAGTATTAGCCTGTGCAATTCTTACTGGCTTAGAATTTTCTCTTAAGTCCATTTCTATCCCTACAGCTTTCTGTCTAGCCAGGTGTGGGTCTTCCAAGGTTCTCCAATCAGGGGATGCGGCCTTAAGCTTTTCCTTCACTTTTGGAGACAATCCATCTATAAAGGTTTTTGTAACTAACCTCATCATTCCTGAAGCGGTTAGATCCATGCCTTCATCTCTGAAATTATTTTCTACACTTAGATAATATTCGTCTACTGATTGTCCAGATTTCTGAGCCACCACTCCCGTTGTTCCTCTCTGCCTCTGTTTTTCCCTCATGAAAACCATTAAGTGATCTACAAATTGCGTACCTGATTCTATCGTTTGTAAGGCACCATCTCCTGCCTGGGGCCTATGTACCTGTAGATTTGCTAATAGCTCCTGGAAGAGTCCAGGAGTCATTTTCATTCTACATAATTCTTCTCCATCTGCCCAAACTCCAGCGTGAGTCTGCATAATTTGCTGTATATATTGTGCAAATCTAACTGGACACTGGGTAGGATCTGGTGCGTTATGCAAGAGAGACATGCCTTCAGCGGGGGACCAAGGGAAATATTGTCGAGTTTGGTGATATCTAGTTCCCATTACTCCGTCAGCACCAGGTTCCCTAAAGGGTCTTGGTACTACCCTAACAGGGGCAAGTACAGCGCCATGTCTAGGTGTACCACAGGCTAGGCAATCATTTCTCCAGTCTGGATTTTGTTGTCCACAGTGCGGACATACCCATCCTCCTGGTCCGGCTAAACTTTGAGGTGGTGTTTGGAGAAAAGATGGGGCATGTGGGTTAAGGTATGGGGGTGGGGTGTTCTTATATTCCACATTTTGTTTTTCTCCATAGCCTGCGGGTCTAATACACCACTTTTTATTCTGTTGATTATATGTCCATCCCTCTTTTTCTGCTACCCTAGAGACATCAATCAACGCTTGGATCTGATCTATCCATTTCTTGTCTCTGATTATGCCTTTTTTTTTCCTGAATTCCTTCCCATTTTTTTCTACTAAAGGCTTCTGCCTTAGTAACTCCAAACTTACTAAAAATCTTTCTCAGCCCCTTAGTGGCATCTTCACTTCTCTCCTTTATGATAGTATAGATATCTAATTCTTCTGGTTCCGACTTTGTTTGCTTATTCCCCATTTTCTTATCCTGAGCTTTTTTCTTTTCTTGCCCTAGGTGGCGTTTGGGTATGAGAATACCTCGTTACCTTCTTCCTAAGGAGCTAGGATGTTTAACGGCTTCTGCGTACCGTGTTGATGTAAGAAAATCCTGATTCCTACACCTATAGCAAACAACACAAATGCAACCAGACAGAGGATCAAAATACAACGTATCTTGTCCCAGGCTAATTTATCTGTCCTGTGCTCATACTATCATACACTTATCCGTCACCAGGTTTTCGTCAAAGACAGGATCAGAGATTGAACATAAGCGCGGAGGTCTCCCCGAAAGGACGCAACCACGTTGCCCAGTGGGACAGTCACTTCTTCTGTTTCAACACCCTGGGCGGCTTATAGGGCTATTCCCAACTTCCACACACCTTCTATTCACATTCACTCTCATTCAATGCCGTACTCCGTGAGGTGGTCAATTCCTAAGTAGTTCAAGAACCCGAGCTATAGGTATCCTCCTCTACTAGAACTACCCGCTAAAGGACACGACACAGAAAATCTTACGGACAGTGCAGGGCAGATATAAGAGATCTAACAGTGTCTCTTACCTGGCCAGGTTTTTATTCATCTGCCGTCCATTATCCCAGATTCTCTTTTCGTTCGTATTCTGCCGGTGTTCTTGAAGGAGTACACAGACCTCGGGTCCCTGTTCAGGCGCCAGGAAATGTCGGGACCACACTCAGTCGGAGCAGCCTTTGGAAGTGGGGAATCACCAGAAATAATACACAAGACACGTCTCGTATAGTATATCACTGGGAAGCCTCTGAAGCACGCCTGCCTTCAAGGTGCTATCCCCTCTTTATATAGTTGTACAGGTAGTTTCAGTGGTTATACAAGTTTTGCTTGTTTAAACAAAGAGAGAAAAGAGAAGACAAAAAAAAACAGTTTCGGCTATGTGATAGTTTCACAACAAACAAAACAGTACAGTTTCGCCTAAGTGGCAGTTTCACAAACAAAAAATAGGATTTCACACTATAGCTAAAATGTCCTTGAATGGACAGGTCAATATTGATCACAAATTCTTTTTGGTTCATTGAGGTAACCATTTTTGTTCCGCTCTTCACAAGTGTAATACAAGTGTCATGTGTTTTTCATGCGAGTACAATTCGATTTTTCACACCTAGCTTCCGATTTATATCCAAATACAGTGCGATTGCTATCCGACTGCAATGCGATCTTAACATGAGCTTTTACATAGCGAAATTCTCTAAGTCATTTAAACATCATTTTCAAAGGAAATATTATTCAAAACATATATATATATATATATATATATATATATATATATATATATATATATATATATATATATATACCAAATAGAAAAAGGAAGGCGGCACTCCAAGATTTCAAAGTGAAAAAAAGTGTGAAGTTTAATCAACCCACATCTCTGTGTTCACAGAGATGTGGGTTGATTAAACTTCACACTTTTTTTCACTTTGAAATCTTGGAGTGCTGCCTTTTTTTTTCTATTTGGTATACATGTTGGATAGATGTGTGGACCATTCTATCCAGGAGGCCAGGCACCCACTGGTGAGCATTGTGCTGTTCCATTTTTCTTCTATATATATATATATATATATATATATATATATATATATATTGGTAGATCAGCTCACTCGGCTGCACACGGAGGTAGTCAATGGAACACTGCGCCTTTAACGATGCACTTGGTTTATTAGTACAGCATAAACCTTGGTCTTAAGCACAAGAATAAATATGGCCCTTTGGGCAAAAGAGCAAAACAAAATGGTAGCACTTTGTGTAGTCCTTCCACTAGTGGGGGTCAGCCCACTCAGGTTTAACAATGTCCTTATACAAACACGATATGCACCAGCACTCTCCTGGAGTCCTCTCCAGGCCCTGAACAGCCCAGACTAACCCTGGAGCTCTGCTATTTAAAGCCAAACCATGTGACTCTCCATCATGTGACTGATCACATGATCCTGTCATCACACAGGTCCTGTAAGGACACTACAGGGGAGATACGTGGACATTTTCCCTCCGGCTCTATGAATGTCCACTAAAACCAGCCCATAATATAACTCACAGTAAACTGACCCAACACATAGTGTGCTGGAGGAAACTGTTCTGGTTTCACATCACTGACGCAGTGACACGTATCTCCCCTCCATCACTTCACCAGTGACTCTTTGACAATATGTATATACTGTATATATATATATATATATATATATATATATATATATATATATGTGTGTCACTGACATCTGTATATCTATGTGAATATATATTCTAGCTATTCTATTCTCACCTGTCACTCTGTGATTTTACTGTACGCTGTACATGAATTCACGGCTTTTCCAAGGAGATCTATGTGTAAAAAGTAGTGTTGAGCGATAACTTCCGATATGCAAAGTTATTGGTATCGGATTGGATCGGCCGATATCCAAAAAATATCGGATATCGCCAATACCAATACCCGATACCAATGCATATCAATGGGACACAAAATATCGGAATGGCTCCCAGGGTCTGAAGGAGAGGAAACTCTCCTTCAGGCCCTGGGATCCATATTCATGTATAAAATAAAGAATAAAAATAAAAAATATTGATATACTCACTCCTCTGACGGCCCCGGCTCTCACCGGTCCAAGCGTCTGCCTCCGTTCCTAAGAATGCAGAGTTAAGGACCTTCGATGACGTCCCGGCTTGTGATTGGTCACGTGACCGCTCATGTGACCGCTCACGCGACCAATCACAAGCCGCAACGTCATGGAAGGTCCTTCACTCCCTGCATTCTTAGGAACGGAGGCACCGCTAAGAGCAGGGGCCGCCGGAGGGGTGAGTATATCAATATTTTTTTTTATTATTTATTTTTTACATGAATATGGATCCCAGGGCCTGAAGGAGAGTCTCCTCTCCTCCAGATCCTGGAAACCATACGCACCGCACACTTCCGATTCCGATTTCCGATATCGCAAAAATATCGGAACTCGGTATCGGAATTCCGATACAGCAAATATCGGCAGATACCTGATATTTGCAGTATCGGAATGCTCAACACTAGTAAAAATCAGACAGCATTCGCAAGGTCCGAGTGCTGGGCGATTTTTTTCTTGCACCCATTGACTTCTATTGTGGGGTGCGATCCAATATCCGATTACAATAGCAGCATGCTGCGAGTATTTTCCAGTCTGAACATGATCCGATCCGAGCTGGAAAAAAACGCAGATGAACACACAATGATAGAATAACATTGGTCCGAATGCAATCTGATTTTTAATCAGAATGCATTTGTCTAATTTCATCGCAAGTTGGAGCCCTAAGAGTTCTCATGAGAGGAACAAATTCTTTTGGTTCTGATAAGTTCTCCAATAGGGATATTATTAATGACATGGGAGGGGTGACAAGAATTAGCCCCAGGTGGCGCTCCGTCTCTTTTGTCAACTGAAAAAGGAGCATTCTAATAACCTGTCTTTAGTGACATCCTGGCAAAGAGATAAGTAAGTGGGTGATGTTGTCACTCTCTGCTCCCTCCGCTCCTGCGCAGCTTGTAATCCCACTTCCAGGATGGGTCATGTTTTCACTGAGCATGGCAGCCTTTTAGTACAAACTTCACAGGAGGGGAGAAAGTTCAAGGATGGTGCTTTTTTCTGCCAGATGCTATGGACGGCAGAAAAAAGCACCAGGTTTTTATGGATAGCCTGTGAGTTTACTCACTGTTGGCAAGCATGCTGGCCACATTATGGAATAGTGGCTGCATAGCAGAAAAAAACATGGTGGATATTTTTGTTTTAATATTTTTCATCTCTATTACATAGACATCAGTTTCTGAAGTTTAAATATTAATTTAATGCTTAGGCCAATGGGGCATTACCAGAAATTCATCTCGGGGGATATGTGCTTTTCCTTTGCATGACATTGACCAATCATAAACAGAAAGCATCATGTAGCGTTTGCATGACTTTGCCCAATTCAAAGCAGGAGGTGTTATGAAGGGGATAAAAAAACAGCCCCCACAGAAACACAGAAGAATATGTTTTCTACATTGAAATATGTTTTGACACAAAGCTATTCTCAATGATCTCTGCAGCTATTGTGTAGAGTACAGCAGAGCCAAGTCTCACTACAAACATTTCCAGCTTTCATCTCTCCACAGTCAGTATGGGGAGAAGGGGTTAAAGCAAAGCTATAGACACCACTTGCAGCTCTCCTTCCACAGTGCTGTCAGATCTGCAGTGCTCCTTATCCACCACACTGACTGCCTTAACATAAAAGTTGGAAGTGTTTGTAATAACACTCAGCTCTACTGTACTCTTACTTCTCCTACAGTGACTGCACTGAGTTGAAAGCTGGAGGTGTTGGAAATGAAACTCAAGTCTTCTCTACTTTCAGGGTAGCTGCAGAGAACACAGGAGAGAAGGGCTTTCTGTCATTACATGTACATGCCCCCTGAGAAGAATAACTAGTAATGCACCAATGGGCTTATCATAAATTAGATTCTTATCTTTATAAGCTAATATCTCGGCAATAGAGATGAGAAATTTAAAAAAAGAAAACTATGTTTTATTCATTTCTTCCACCACTATTCCATAATGAGACCAGTTTAACTTGCAAAAACTGGTGAACCATCCTCTTTTAACCCCTTCACAACATACTGTATGATGTACATTTATGTCATATGTTGTGTCCCTGACTTAGAATCGGGCTTGCATGCCAAGCCCACATCTTTCCTGGCTAATGATGGTGGAATTATCCCGCCATCACCTGCCTCTAACAGCAACGGGCAGAAAAGTACACTGACTGACCTGGGGAATTATATTGCCAGGTCAGTTTTACATTATAACCATTACTTAAGCCAAAATAAGAGGGGCATATCAGATGTGAAAACTACCAATGGTGGAACCACAGGTCTGGGCAATTAAACACAAAAATGTACCACATATCCACCCCAAACATCATTACATATATAACCAAAGTGGAGCCTGTATAATCAATTTAAATGTTTTATTTATGATGTAATAAAACTAAAAATGTTTTAAATATTACTCTGTTCCTTGTTGTGCAAATTTGTTCTCTATATGGTTATATATGTTCTTGTACTGAACACTTGTTCACAGATGTTTGATGTTGCATTCTGTGCATTGTTGTCTATGTTTGCTTACCAGTAGGGTTGAGCGAAACGGAACGGTCAATTTCATAAATCGCCAACTTTCGGCAAAGTCGGGTTTCGTGAAACCCGAGCCTATCCCAGTGTGGGATCGGCCATGCGGTCGGCGATCTTCACGCCAAAGTCGCATTTCATATGACGCATTCAGCGCCATTTCTCAGCCAATGAAGGTGGACACAGAGTGTGGGCAGCATGATGACATAGGTCTCGGTCCCCACCATCTTAGAGAAGGGCATTACAGTGATTGGCTTGCTTTCAGCGGCATCACAGGGGCTATAAAGGGGCGTGCACGCTGACCACCGTCTTACTTCTGCCGATCGTAGCATAGGAAGAGGTTGCTGCAGCTTTGTCAGAAGCAGGGATATTGTTAGGGAGGAAAGATTAACCCCCAAACCGCTTATGCTGTAGCGATTTCCACTGTCCAACACCACCTTTTCTTTGCAGGGAGAGTGGAGGCTAGATTTCTGTGCATCAGCTCTGTAGCTTATAAGGTTCCCTGATAGCTGCATTGCTGCTTGTATGCCGCTGTGCAAACCAACTGCTTTTTTCAAAGCAAAAATCCTGTTGCTTCTTTCTGCACAGTTATCTTGTTTCTTTGTCCACACTCTTGTGTGCAGCAGTCCTTTTTATTGCTGCCATACTTGTCCTTTGATCATTGTAGGGAGATTGAATTTCTACTACCACCCTTGTATTTTTTGATATATCTGCCAGCCACTTTCTGCCAATCAAACTCTGTAGTGTAGTACAGTGGATAATTATATCGATCAGAGCTACATATACATCTATGCAGAACAACTCCCAATGACATATGTATAATCAGAAAAATGGAGTCAGACGAACTGTTTATAAATAAAAGGGTATAATGTTTATTAAATATACATCTTATAACAATACCACAATCTGAATAAATCAGTACAAAAATTACATGTAGTTACAAAAAAAGGGGTCACTCTCTATGTGCAAAGGATCCAGGTAAATAGCCCCAACATCCACACTATTCTAATGTGTCCGACCAGAGGTTCAAGTTCACAAAACCGTATATACTAGTGTGCAAAGTAGCCACCATGCTAGACATTATAAAGCATAAAGATAATTGCAGGATTGAACCTCACCCATAATGATCGTAGTGTGGATGTGGAGACTCCAGCCCCTACGCGCGTGTCGCGTAGGCTTCTTCGGGGGCCCCCCGAAGAAGCCTACGCGAAACGCACGTAGGGGCTGGAGTCTACACATCCACACTACGATCATTATGGGTGAGGTTCAATCCTGCAATTATCTTTATGCTTTATAATGTCTAGCATGGTGGCTACTTTGCACACTAGTATATACGGTTTTGTGAACTTGAACCTCTGGTCGGACACATTAGAATAGTGTGGATGTTGGGGCTATTTACCTGGATCCTTTGCACATAGAGAGTGACCCCTTTTTTTGTAACTACATGTAATTTTTGTACTGATTTATTCAGATTGTGGTATTGTTATAAGATGTATATTTAATAAACATTATACCCTTTTATTTATAAACAGTTCGTCTGACTCCATTTTTCTGATTATACACAAGTGTAATACAGTGGGCCTGATTTTTTTCCTGCATTCTCCCACACATAAAAAGGGAGATTTATATTGCCACTGAGTGCATCTGTGTCACTCCTGTTTGTGGCATATCTGCCAGCCACTTTCTGCCACTCAAACTGTGTAGTGTAATACAGTGGGCCTGATTTTCCCAGCAGTCTCCCACCCACACCTATAAAGGGACATTTCTATTGCCACTAAGCGCATCTGCGTCAGTCCTGTTTGTGGCATATCTGTCAGCCACTTTCTGACACTGAAACTGTGTAGTGTAATTCAGTGGGCCTGATTTTCCCAGCAGTCTCCCACCCACACCTATAAAGGGAAATTTCTATTGCCACTAAGTGCATCTGCATCAGTCCTGTTTGTGGCATATCTGTCAGCCACTTTCTGACACTGAAACTGTGTAGTGTAATGCAGTGGGCCTGATTTTCCCAGCAGTCTCCCACACCTATAAGGGAAAATTTCTATTGCCACTAAGTGCATCTGCGTCAGTCCTGTTTGTGGCATATCTGTCAGCCACTTTCTGACACTGAAACTGTGTAGTGTAATACAGTGGGCCTGATTTTCCCAGCAGTCTCCCACACCTATAAAGGGAAATTTCTATTGCCACTAAGTGCATCTGCGTCAGTCCTGTTTGTGGCATATCTGTCAGCCACTTTCTGACACTGAAACTGTGTAGTGTAATACAGTGGGCCTGATTTTCCCAGCAGTCTCCCACACCTATAAAGGGAGATTTATATTCACAACAAGTTTACGTACACCTTCTACCTGGTTTTTCAGTACCATATAACGATTGTTAGTTTGGTTACATTTTTCCAAGAATGAGGAAGTCCGGTGGAAGAGGTCGTGGCCGTGGGTGGTCATTGCCAGCTGGTAATGATGGTAGTGGTGGTGGAGCATCAGGTGGTCGTGGGAAAAGCAAAATAGCACCTAAGTCTCGAGTTGTTGAGCCAGCGTCATCGTCTGGGTACACAAGGCCTTGAACGCTCCCTTTTCTGGGAGTAGGAAAACCACTTTTAAAGCCGGAGCAGCAGGAAAAAGTTTTGGCTTTCCTTGATGACTCTGCCTCTAGCTCTTTCGCCTCCTCTTCGGAAAGTGCAAAATTTAAAAGCAGCATGTCGTCAGTGGATGCTCCCGGTCAGGAACAAGTCATTTCCTTGTGTCCTTCACCCAGAACAACAGTGAAGGATGCGTCAGGTGACACAACAGGTTACTCCATGGAGCTGTTTACACATACCGTGCCTGGGTTAGAAAGGGAAACTGTTAACAGGCCATGCCCATTACAAGATGAATCGGACATGGAGTGCACAGATGCACAGCCACAGCTAGATTATTATGCTGTTCCATTGACTCAGATCACAACATTGCCCTCGCAGTGTACTGAGCCACAATCTGACCCTGATGAGACTATGGTGCCCCGTCCCAAACACTATAGCACCGGCTTATACGGTGACACAGAGGAAGGTGCACAGGACATAGAAGAGGAGGTGATAGATGACCCAGTTGTTGACCCAGATTGGCAGCCATTGGGCGAACAGGGTGCCGCTGGCAGTAGCTCTGAAGCAGAGTAGGAGGAGCCGCAGCAGGCATCAACATCACAACAGCTTTCATCTGGCTGGCCCGTATCTGGCCAAAAATGTGTGTCAAAACCAAAAACAGTTGTAGGACAGCGTGGCCATCTGGTTAAAGTAGCACAGTGTGCAATGCCTGAAAAGGTATTCGATAGTAGGAAGAGTGCAGTCTGGCAATTTTTTAACCAAGATCTGAATGATCAGTGCAAAGTGATCTGTAAGAAATGCTCAAGGACCTTTAGCAGAGGTCAGAATGTCAAAAATTTAAATACAACTTGCATGCGTAGACATTTAACCACCATGCACTTGCAAGCCTGGACTAACTACCAAACGTCCCATAACGTTGTTGCACCCGCTCACAATGAAGCTAGTCAGCAACACTACATTCCTTCCCTCACTGTAAGCCCACCGTTTACGACACCACCTGCAGCAAATGTGGAGGTATCGTCGCAAGGCCAAAGCAGTCAGGGAATCACCAGGTTCTTGGTAGGAAACACTGTATGTAGGCCAACAGCAAGAATACCATCACCAACCCTCTCTCAGTCTGCCATGTCCACCACCACCCCCGCTAGTTCCACCATATGCAGCTCTCCAGTCCAGCTCACCCTACAAGAGACTCTTGTTAGGAAAAGGAAGTACCCATCCTCTCATCTGTGTACACAGGGTTTGAACGCCCACATTGCTAGACTAATCTCGTTAGAGATGTGTTGTGAATTCCGTTCTGGAGCTCCCTCCTGTGGTTGCTAATGGTATTTTTGGGAGTTCTGCCCTTGGGCTCGCTCTGGTGGTTTCGAGTGGAACTGCTGCTCCGTTAGGTAGCTGTAGCAGCTTCCATCACTGATCGCCTTGCCTGGGTTTGTTATTTAAACCTGCTCTGGGCTTTAGTTCATGCCAGCTGCCATTGTCTTAGGTTGGATTTGGTTCTTTCCTTGGATTTCTCATATGGCCTGTCCTTGTCAGCAAAAGATAAGTTCTGCTAGTTCTTGTTTGTCCATTTGCTTTGGACATTATTGCTTGTAAATATGTCTCTTTTTGTCCAGCTTGTCACTATGTCATATTCAGGCTAGCTGGAAGCTCTGGGAAGCAGATTTGCCCCTCCACACCGTGAGTCGGTGTGGAGTTCATTTTTTGTAAACTCTGCGTGGATTTTTGTAGTTTTTAATACTGACCGCACAGTATCCTTTTCTCTCTGTCTATCAAGTTTAGTATTGGCCTCCTTTGCTGAAAACTGATTTCATTTCTGTGTATGTCATTTCCCTCTCCACTCACAGTCAATATTCGTGGGGGGCTATCTTTCCTTTTGGGGTTTTCTCTGAGGCAAGATAGCTTTCTATTTCCTTCTTTAGGGGTAGTTAATTCTTAGGCTGTGAAGAGGTGTCTAGGGAGAGTCAGGAACATCCCACGGCTATTACTAGTGTTGTTGTTAGGATTAAGGGATTGCGGTCAGTAGAGATACCACCTCCTCAGAGCTCGTCCCATGTTGCGTTTTAGCCACCAGGTCATATCGGTGTGGCCTCTTAACCACCAGGTCATAACAGTACAGCTGGCCCACAAGGTGTTACATGCATCTCAAAAGAGGGAAAAGAAAGTTCTGAGTCATTTTTTTTTCCTTTGTAGCTTGTTTTGTCTTATTTTTCCCCTTAATCTCTGGGTGGTTCAGGATTTTGGTGCTGATATGGAGATTCAGGGTCTGTCCTTGCACGTGGATCAACTCGCTGCAAGGGTACAGAGTATCCAAGATTATGTTGTCCAGACTCCGGTACTAGAGCCTAGAATTCCTATTCCTGATTTATTTTCTGGGGATAGATCGAAATTTTTGAACTTTAAAAATAATTGCAGACTGTTTTTTGCTCTGAGACCCCGTTCCTCTGGTGACCCCATTCAGCAGGTGAAGCTTGTTATTTCTTTGCTGCGTGGCGACCCGCAGGACTGGGCATTCTCCCTTGAGCCAGGAAATCCTGCATTGCTCAATATTGACGCATTTTTTCAGGCGCTCGGATTGCTGTATGACGAGCCTAATTCTGTGGATCAGGCAGAAAAAACTTTGCTGGCTCTGTATCAGGGCCAGGAAGCAGCAGAAGTATACTGCCAGAAATTTAGAAAGTGGTCTGTGCTCACAAAATGGAATGAGTATGCCCTGGCAGCAATTTTCAGAAAGGGTCTTTCTGAAGCCCTTAAAGATGTTATCGTGGGGTTTCCCACGCCTGCTGGTCTGAATGAGTCAATGTCTTTGGCCATTCAGATTGATCGGCGCCTGCGTGAGCGCAAGGTTGTGCACCATATGGCAGTGTCCTCTGAGCAGAGTCCTGAGCCTAAGCAATGTGATAGGATTTTGACTAGAGCAGAAAGGCAGAAATTCAGATGTCAGAATGGCCTGTGTTTTTACTGTGGTGATTCTGCTCATGCTATTTCTGATTGCACTAAGCGTACTAAGAGGGTCCCTAG
The DNA here is from genome assembly GCF_051348905.1 of Ranitomeya variabilis. Lineage (NCBI taxonomy): Eukaryota > Metazoa > Chordata > Amphibia > Anura > Dendrobatidae > Ranitomeya > Ranitomeya variabilis. The sequence goes on along the minus strand of NC_135232.1, from coordinate 1,073,740,524 downwards.
GTCTGTTACCATTAGTACTGTACAGCCTAAATTTCTTTTGTCTGTTACCCTGATTTGCTGATTGTCGTCCTTTTCTGTTATGGCATTTGTGGATTCTGGCGCTGCCCTGAACTTAATGGACTTAGAATTTGCCAAGCGCTGTGGTTTTTCCTTGGAGCCTTTGCGGAGTCCTATTCCCTTAAGGGGGATTGATGCTACGCCATTGGCCAAGAATAATCCCCAGTACTGGACACAGTTAACCATGTACATAGCTCCAGCACATCAGGAAAATATTCGCTTTTTGGTGTTGCATAATTTGCATGATGTTGTTGTGCTGGGTTTTCCTTGGTTACAGGGACATAATCCAGTGCTGGATTGGAGATCTATGTCTGTAACTGGTTGGAGTTGTCAGGGGATACATAGTGATATTCCTTTGATGTCCATTTCCTCGTCCCCTTCTTCTGATGTTCCTGAGTTTTTGTCGGATTTCCAGGATATATTTGATGAGCCCAAGTCCATTTCCCTGCCTCCTCATAGGGACTGCGATTGTGCCATTAATTTGATTCCTGGCAGTAAGTTCCCTAAGGGCCGACTTTTCAATCTGTCTGTGCCAGAGCATGCCGCTATGCGGAGTTATGTAAAGGAGTCCTTGGAGAAGGGGCATATTCGCCCGTCTTCGTCACCATTGGGAGCGGGATTTTTTTTTTGTTGCCAAGAAGGATGGTTCCTTGAGACCCTGTATAGATTATCGCCTTCTCAATAAGATCACGGTCAAATTCCAGTACCCTTTACCTTTGCTTTCTGATTTTTTTGCTCGGATTAAGGGTGCCAGTTGGTTTACTAAAATCGACCTTCGAGGGGCGTATAATCTTGTGCGTATTAAACAAGGTGATGAATGGAAAACAGCATTTAATACGCCCGAAGGCCATTTTGAATATCTTGTGATGCCATTCGGGCTCTCTAATGCTCCATCAGTATTTCAGTCCTTTATGCATGATATCTTCCGGAATTATCTGGATAAATTCATGATTGTGTATTTGGATGATATTTTGTTTTTTTCCGATGATTGGGAGTCTCATGTGAAGCAGGTTAGGATGGTATTTCAGGTCCTTCGTGCTAATGCGTTGTTTGTGAAAGGGTCTAAGTGCCTCTTTGGAGTTCAGAAAGTTTCTTTTTTGGGTTTCATTTTTTCTCCCTCGGCTATTGAAATGGACCCTGTTAAAGTCCAGGCCATTCATGATTGGACTCAACCCACATCTGTAAAAAGCCTTCAAAAATTTTTGGGCTTTGCTAATTTTTATCGCCGCTTTATTGCTAATTTTTCTAGTGTGGTGAAGCCTCTGACCGATTTGACGAAGAAAGGCACTGATGTGACGAATTGGTCCTCTGCGGCTGTTGAGGCCTTTCAGGAGCTTAAACGTCATTTTACTTCTGCCCCTGTGTTGCGTCAGCCAGATGTTTCTCTCCCTTTTCAGGTTGAGGTTGATGCTTCTGAGATTGGGGCAGGGGCCGTTTTGTCTCAGAGAAATTCTGATGGCTCTTTAATGAAACCATGTGCTTTCTTCTCCAGAAAGTTTTCGCCTGCTGAGCGTAATTATGATGTCAGCAATCGGGAGTTGTTGGCTATGAAGTGGGCATTTGAGGAGTGGCGACATTGGCTTGAGGGAGCCAAGCATCACGTGGTGGTCTTGACTGATCATAAAAATTTGATTTACCTCGAGTCTGCTAAGCGGTTGAATCCTAGACAAGCTCGGTGGTCTCTGTTTTTCTCCCGTTTTGATTTTGTGGTCTCGTATATTCCGGGATCTAAGAATGTGAAGGCTGATGCCCTTTCTAGGAGTTCTTTGCCTGATTCTCTGGGAGATATTGAGCAGGCTGGGATTTCAAGGAGGGGGAGATTCTTTCTGCCATCTCCCCTGATTTGCGGCGGGTACTTCAGGAGTTTCAGGCTGATAAACCTGACCGCTGTCCTGTGGGGAAACTGTTTGTTCCTGATAGATGGACTAGCAGGGTAATTTCTGAGGTTCATTGTTCAGTGTTGGCTGGTCACTGTGGGATTTTCGGTACCAGAGATTTGGTGGCTAGGTCCTTTTGGTGGCCTTCCTTGTCGCGGGATGTGTGTTCGTTTGTGCAGTCCTGTGGGACCTGTGCTCGGGCTAAGCCTTGCTGTTCCCATGCCAGTGGGTTGCTTTTGCCTATTCCTGAGAGGCCCTGGATGCATATTTCCATGGATTTTATTTCTGATCTTCCTGTTTCTCAGAAGATGTCTGTCATCTGGGTGGTTTGTGACCGGTTTTCTAAGATGGTCCATTTGGTACCGTTGCCTAAGTTGCCTTCCTCCTCTGATTTGGTTCCATTATTTTTTCAGCATGTGGTCCGTTTGCATGGTATTCCGGAGAATATTGTGTCTGATAGAGGTTCCCAGTTTGTTTCTAGGTTTTGGCGGTCCTTTTATGCTAGAATGGGCATTGATTTGTCTTTTTCTTCAGCATTCAATCCTCAGACAAATGGCCAAACAGAGCTAACCAACCAGACCTTGGAAACCAATTTGAGATGCTTTGTGTCTGCTGATCAGGATGATTGGGTGACCTTTTTGCCGTTGGCCGAGTTTGCCCTTAATAATCGGGCTAGTTCTGCTACCTTGGTTTCGCCTTTTTTTTTGTAACTTTGGTTTTCATCCTCGTTTTTCTTCAGGGCAGCTTGAGCCTTCTGACTGTCCTGGTGTGGATTCTGTGGTGGACAGGTTGCAGCAAACTTGGACTCATGTGGTGGACAATTTGATGTTGTCTCAGGAAAAGGCTCAACGTTTTGCTAACTGTCGTCGGTGTGTTGGTCCCCGGCTTCGTGTGGGGGATTTGGTCTGGTTGTCTTCTCGTCATGTTCCTATGAAGGTTTCTTCCCCTAAGTTCAAGCCTCGCTTTATTGGGCCTTATAAGATTTCTGAAATTATCAATCCGGTGTCTTTTCGTTTGGCCCTTCCAGCTTCTTTTTCCATTCATAATGTGTTCCATAGATCCTTGTTGCGGAGATATGTGGTACCTATGGTTCCCTCCGTTGATCCTCCTGCTCCGGTGTTGGTTGAGGGGGAATTGGAATATGTGGTGGAGAAGATTTTGGATTCTCGTTTTTCGATACGGAAGCTTCAGTATCTGGTCAAGTGGAAGGGTTATGGCCAGGAGGATAATTCTTGGGTTTTTGCCTCCGATGTTCATGCTGCCGATTTGGTTCGTGCTTTCCATTTGGCTCGTCCTGATCGGCCTGGGAGCTCTGGTGAGGGTTCGGTGACCCCTCCTCAAGGGGGGGGGTACTGTTGTGAATTCCGTTCTGGAGCTCCCTTCTGTGGTTGCTAATGGTATTTTTGGGAGTTCTGCCCTTGGGCTCCCTCTGGTGGTTTCGAGTGGAACTGCTGCTCCGTTAGGTAGCTGTAGCAGCTGCCATCACTGATCGCCTTGCCTGGGTTTGTTATTTAAACCTGCTCTGGGCTTTAGTTCATGCCAGCTGCCAATGTCTTAGGTTGGATTTGGTTCTTTCCTTGGATTTCTCATATGGCCTGTCCTTGTCAGCAAAATATAAGTTCTGCTAGTTCTTGTTTGTCCATTTGCTTTGGACATTATTGCTTGTAAATATGTCTATTTTTGTCCAGCTTGTCACTATGTCATATTCAGGCTAGCTGGAAGCTCTGGGAAGCAGATTTGCCCCTCCACACCGTGAGCCGGTGTGGAGTTCATTTTTTGTAAACTCTGCGTGGATTTTTGTAGTTTTTAATACTGACCGCACAGTATCCTTTTCTCTCTGTCTATCAAGTTTAGTATTGGCCTCCTTTGCTGAAAACTGATTTCATTTCTGTGTATGTCATTTCCCTCTCCACTCACAGTCAATATTTGTGGGGGGCTATCTTTCCTTTTGGGGTTTTCTCTGAGGCAAGATAGCTTTCTATTTCCTTCTTTAGGGGTAGTTAATTCTTAGGCTGTGAAGAGGTGTCTAGGGAGAGTCAGGAACATCCCACGGCTATTACTAGTGTTGTTGTTAGGATTAAGGGATTGCGGTCAGTAGAGATACCACCTCCTCAGAGCTCGTCCCATGTTGCGTTTTAGCCACCAGGTCATATCGGTGTGGCCTCTTAACCACCAGGTCATAACAGAGATGATGCCCTACTGGTTGGTTGAAAGCGAAGCTTTCAAAGCCCTGATGGCCTACGCAGTACCACGCTATGACCTACCCAGTCGACACTTCTTTGCGAGAAAAGCCATCCCAGCCCTCCACCAGCATGTCAAAGACTGCATTGTCCATGCACTCAGGCAATCTGTCAGTAGAAAGGTGCACCTCACAACAGATGCATGGACCAGTGCATGGACCAGTAGGCATGGCCAGGGACATTACGTGTTCATCATGGCACACTGGGTTAATGTGGTGGATGCAGGGTCCACAGGGGACAGCCATATTGGGACAGTTCTGCCTAGCCCACGGTCTAGGAAACAGTTGGCTGTAGGTGTTCGCCACCCCTCCTCCTCCTCCTCGTCCTCCAGCAGAAGCAAGAGCTTGTCCACAGACCGCAGTCGCACAACCACTTCATCCGCAGCTGCCAGTGTTGCACACGAGGTGTCCCATTATGGAACAGCTAGTGGTAAGTGTCAGCAGGCTGTGTTGGAAATGAAGTGTTTGGGCAACAACAGACACACCGCGGAAGTTCTGTCCGAGTTCTTGCAGCAAGAAACTCAGTCATGGCTGGGCAGTGTACATCTTGAGGCAGGCAAGGTAGTCAGTGATAACGGAAGGAATTTTATGGCTGCCATAGCCCTTTCACAACTGAAACACATTCCTTGCCTGGCTCACACCTTGAACCTAGTGGTGCAGTGCTTCCTGAAAAGTTATCCGGGGTTACCCGCCCTGCTCCTGAAGGTGCGAAGACTTTGCTTGCACATCCACCATTCGCCCGTACACTCCAGCCATATGCAGAACCATCAGCGATCTTTGCTGCTTCCCCAGCACCGCCTAATAATCGACGTTGCAACAAGGTGGAACTCCACACTGCACATGCTTCAGAGGCTGTGCGAACAGAGGCGTGCTGTTATGTATTTGTGGGAGGATACACATACACGGGCAGGCAGTTGGATGGCAGACATGGAGTTGTCAGGTGTGCAGTGGTCGAAGCTACAAGACCTGTGTCAAGTCCTTCAGTGTTTTGAGGAATGCACAAGCCTGGTTAGTGCAGATGATGCCATCATAAGCATGAGCATCCCCCTAATGCGTCTTCTGATGCAAAGTTTGACGCACATAAAGGAGCAGGCGTCTGCAGCCGAGGACGAGGGAAGCCTTGATGACAGTCAGCCATTGTCTGCTCAGGGAAGTCTCCTGGACGAGCTGGCGGACGAAGAGGAGGAGGATGAGGAGGATGATGGGGATGAATATTTATGGGAGGAGGAAGGTTCTCAGGGGGCAATAGAAACTGGTGGCGTTGCAAGGTCAGGTACAGGGTTTTTGACTGAGACAAGTGATGTTGATTTGCCAGAAAGTGCTCCTCAACCCAGCACAAGCAGTGAATTGACACCTGGAACATTGGTCCACATGGCGGATTATGCCTTGCGTATCCTAAAAAGGGACCCCCGCATTATCAAAATGATGACCGATGACGATTACTGGTTGGCCTGCCTCCACATGAGAACCTTAAGCAGATATTGGCTACCAAACAAGCAACTCTTGTAGACCGTTTGGTTCAGGCATTCCCAGCACACAGCGGCGGTGATGGTTCTCACACAAGCTGCAGGGGGCAACATGGCAGAGGTGTTAGAGGTGCACAAATCAGAAGTGGCGTTGGACAGAGGGGTTTTATGACCAGGTTGTGGAGTGATTTCGCAATGACAGCAGACACGACAGGTATTGCAGCATCAATTCAAAGTGACAGGAGACAACATTTGTCCAGTATGGTTACTAACTATTTTTCCTCCTTTATTGATGTTCTCCCTCACACGTCATTCCCATTTGAATGACACCTGGCCTGAATTGGCAGAATATGCATTACAGGAGCTTGCTTGCCAAGCTGCTAGTGTGCTATCAGAAAGAGTATTCAGTGCTGCTGGCTCAATACTGACCGAAAAAAGGACTCGTCTGGCTACCCAAAATGTTGATGATCTAACCTTCATTAAAATGAACCAATCATGGATTTCTAATTATTTTGCTCCACCTTTCCCTGCTGACACCTAGCTTTCCTGTAAGAAGGTCTTCTTTTGGACTCGTCTTACTGACTGCTCCAATTTCTCCATTTGCAGCTGCTGTATGTCCACCATAGGCCATTTTTACACCTCCCTAAATGGGCTGACTCCCCCCACAGGGCCGTGGTCACCACTTGGCACAAGCACCCGTGCCAGTGCCGTTTGGCTGAACAGGTGGGTGTGCCCACTTTTGGGCGACGGCACTGGCACAGGGTCCCTCACAGTACAATGAAGTGTCTCTGGCGGTGGTGGTGCACACCCAACGTCAGACACACCGTCGTAACATGAGGGGCCCTGGGCCAGTACCGCCGCCCACGAGAGAGTGTCCCCCCCAGCTCAAACAGTGCTCTACCACTTGCAAAATTACCTCTCACTGCTCCACCACTGTTTAGTCTGTTTAATCCTTCAATGGCACTGCCAATACCAATTTGTTGACATGATTGATGCTAGTAAAAATATTCAGGGGCCCTGTCCTACATTTACACCAGTTAATACTTTGCGCCAACTATCACTGTCTGCAAGTCAGCAGAGGAGCTCACCCCTGTTCCTAGGTATGCCACCTGTTTATTTGTGAAATTTTTTTTTGACAGACATTAACCTCACTTTATTATTTTGGCCTACTAACTGTGTCAGACACTCCTTACAGTTGTCCTCCACTGAACAAAGCTAGGCCGCCTGCGTACTCCTGTAACCTATTTTTAACTGCATTTTGCCTATTACTTTTTTGGCCCTATTTACTGTGTCTGCCCCTCGTTGCAATCGTCCTCCACTGAACACACCAATGCTGCCTGTGTACCCCTGTAACCTATTTTAAACTGCATAGAGCCAACTTTTTTATTTTAGGCCTAGTAAGTCTGCCTGCGGTCCCTCCTTGCAATCGTCCTCCGCTGACCAAACCAATGCTGCCTGTGTACCCCTGTAACCTATTTAAAACTGCATAGAGCCTACTTTTTTATTTTAGGCCTAGTAAGTCTGCGCCACTCCTTCCAATTGTCCTCCGCTGACCACACCAATGCTGCATGTGTACCCCTGTAACCTATTTTAAATTGCATAGAGCCTACTTTTTTATTTTAGGCCTAGTAAGTCTGTCTGCGGTCCCTCCTTGCAATCGTCCTCCACTGACCAAATCAATGCTGCCTGTGTACCCCTGTAACCTATTTTAAACTGCATAGAGCTTATTTATTTATTTTAGGCCTAGTAAGTCTGTCTGCGGTCCTTCCTTGCAATCGTCCTCCGCTGACCACACCAATGCTGCCTGTGTACCCCTGTAACCTATTTAAAACTGCATAGAGCCAACTTTTTTATTTTAGGCCTAGTAAGTGTGTCTGCAGTCCCTCCTTGCAATCGTCCTCCGCTGACCAAACCAATGCTGCCTGTGTACCCCTGTAACCTATTTAAAACTGCATAGAGCCTACTTTTTTATTTTAGGCCTAGTAAGTCTGCGCCACTCCTTCCAATTGTCCTCCGCTGACCACACCAATGCTGCATGTGTACCCCTGTAACCTATTTTAAACTGCATAGAGCCTACTTTTTTATTTTAGGCCTAGTAAGTCTGTCTGCGGTCCCTCCTTGCAATCGTCCTCCACTGACCAAACCAATGCTGCCTGTGTACCCCTGTAACCTATTTTAAACTGCATAGAGCTTATTTATTTATTTTAGGCCTAGTAAGTCTGTCTGCGGTCCTTCCTTGCAATCGTCCTCCGCTGACCACACCAATGCTGCCTGTGTACCCCTGTAACCTATTTAAAACTGCATAGAGCCTACTTTTTTATTTTAGGCCTAGTAAGTAGTGTTGAGCGATACCGTCCGATACTTGAAAGTATCGGTATCGGAAAGTATCGGCCGATACCGGCAAAGTATCGGATCTAATCCGATACCGATACCCGATACCAATACAAGTCAATGGGACACCAAGTATCGGACGGTATCCTGTATGGTTCCCAGGGTCTGAAGGAGAGGAAACTCTCCTTCAGGCCCTGGGATCCATATCAATGTGTAAAAGAAAGAATTAAAATAAAAAATAGGGATATACTCACCCTCCGACGCAGCCTGGACTTTACCACCGTAACCGGGAGCCGTTGTACCTAAGAATGCACGCTTGAAGGGCCTTAGATGACGTCACGGCACTCTGATTGGTCCGTAGCGGTCGCGTGACTGCTATGCGACCAATCACAAAGCAGTGACATCACCTAAGGTCTTTCAAGCGCTTGAAATACCTTAGAAGACGTCCGCGGCTTCTGATTGGTCGCGTAGCGGTCACGCGACCGCTACGGACCAATCAGAGCGCCGTGACGTCATCTAAGGCCCTTCAAGCGCGCATTTTTAGGTACAACGGCTCCCGGTTACGGCGGTAAAGTCCACGCTGCGTCGGAGAGGTGAGTATATCCCTATTTTTTATTTTAATTCTTTCTTTTACACATTGATATTAATCCTGATACCGATTCCCGATACCACAAAAGTATCGGATCTCGGTATCGGAATTCCGATACCCGCAAGTATCGGCCGATACCTGATACTTGCGGTATCGGAATGCTCAACACTACTAGTAAGTCTGCACCACTCCTTCCAATTGTCCTCCGCTGACCACACCAATGCTGCCTGTGTACCCCTGTAACCTTTTTTAAACTGCATTGAGCCAACTTTTTTGGTTAAGGCCTACTACCTGTGTCTGTCTGCGCCACTCAATACAGCTGTCCTCCTCTGAAAAAAGGTGAGCTTCAATTGTCAGGTTTTCAGCCTATAGGAATTTAACTGCATTGGTGCTATTAGTTTGGTTGGGCCTACTAACGGTGTCTGCCGCTCCTTGGTGTTCTCCTGGTTTTTTATCCTGAGCTTCTATCTTCAGGCTTTCGGCCTGTATTTAGAATATTAAACTGCATTTAGGCTACTAGTTTGGTTGGGCCCTACTAACGGTGTCTGCCGCTCCTTGGTGTTGTCCTCCAAAGAAAAAATCTGAGCATCAATCTTCAGGCTTTCGGCCTATATCAGATATTAAGCTGCATTTGGCCTACTAGTTTGGTTGGGCCCTACTAACGGTGTCTGCCGCTCCTTGGTGTTCTCCTCCACTGAACAAATCTGAGCTTCAATCTTCAGGCTTTCGGCCTATATTTACAAATTTTAAACTGCATTTGGCCTACTAGTTTGGTTGGGCCCTACTAACGGTGTCTGCCGCTCCTTTTTGTTCTCCACTGAACAAAGCTGAGCTTCAATCTTCAGGCTTTCGGCCTATATCAGATATTAAACTGCATTTGGCCTACTAGTTTGGTTGGGCTCTACTAACGGTGTCTGCCGCTCCTTGGTGTTCTCCTCCACTGAACAAAGCTGAGTTTCAATCTTCAGGCTTTCGGCCTATATTTACAAATTTTAAACTGCATTTGGCCTACTAGTTTGGTTGGGCCCTACTAACGGTGTCTGCCGCTCTTTGGTGTTCTCCTCCACTGGACAAAGCAGTGCCGCCTGTTTACTCCTGTTACCAATTTTGAACTTTATTTGGCCCACTTTATTATTTGGGCCTACTAACTGTGTCTGCCTCTCTTTACAGTTGTCCTGCACTGAACAAAGCAATGCCGCCTGATTAGTCCTGTTACCAATTTTGAACTGCATTTAGCCCACTTTATTATTTGGGCCTATATCTGTGTTTCCTCCTCATCCTGCCCATTGCCCAGCCAGTGCTACATGAGTCTGCTGGTACATTGACCCAGACCACTACATTCCCCTTGCACTCTGCACAGCCAGAATCTGACCCTGCTGAAAGTCAGGTTCCCCTTCCCGCATACTATACCACCTTACACGGGGACAAAGAGGAAGGCGCAGATGAAAGTGCAGGTTCCTTCATCAGGTGGGGAGGGCATACTCGTTGGCGATGTCACTGTCACAGGGCCCCTCATAGTATGCAAGTGTCTCTGCCAGTGAGAGGCGCCCCCGCCATCAAACACAATGCCATACTTTGAGGGGCCCTGTGCCAGTGCCAATGCGAATGAGTGGGCCCCCCCTGCTTGCTCAGGATCACAGCACTTGCAAAGTTGAAATACTGACCTCTCCCTGCTCCACCGCCATGACGTAGTCCACGTTTCCTGGGCCCACGAAAAACTTGAGCCAGCCCTACCCCCCCCCCCCCACAACTTTAGCCAAATGACCCCCAATTTTCAATGCCTAACTATTATTATAAGGTAAATTAAGATTCACAAGCTTAAGTGACACAAATTGATGTTTTTGACATTAAAATGGGCACTGTAGGTGTTTTCTTTTCCTCCACTCACTGCCGACTTTGCTTCCCCATTGACTTACATTGGGTTTCGTGTTTCAGTCGATCCCCGACTTTGCGCGATAATCGGCCGATTTCACTCGACTCGACTTTTGTCTAAGTCGTGTTTCGCGAAACCCGACTCGATCCTAAAAAAGTAAAAGTCGCTCATCCCTACTTACCAGTTTTACTATATAGTAAACATGGTAAATTAAAAGGAATAATGGTGGAATTTCACTTTTTTTGCAATTTCAAGGCACAGCGCATCATATAATCAAAAGGATAACTTTTCCCACAAAAAACAAGCCCTGGTATGGTTTTGTGGATGCAACAATAAAATAGCTATCGATTTTAGAAGGGAATTAAAAAAAGAAAGAAAAACAGAAATTGGCCATGAAGTGAAGGGTCAATGACTGCTGTGACGGCACAGAATTTAATCTTAATTATGCTAGATGTGTCTTTCTTCTTTGGGTCAAGAGACATAGGCTATTGTTAACATGAGCCTGAACATTGACTGTTGTGTTGTTGTATGTTGTGTTTTTCTTCAGTGGATCAAAAAACAAAGGCCATTGTTCATATGAGCCTAAATGATGACTCTTAGGCCGGTTTCACATGTCAGTGGCTCCGGTACGTGAGGTGACAGTTTCCTCACGTACCGGAGCCACTGACACACGTAGACACATTAAAATCAATGCATCTGTGCAGATGTCATTGATTTTTTGTGGACCGTGTCTCCGTGTGCCAAACACGGAGACATGTCAGTGTTCATGGGAGCGCACGTATTACACGGACCCATTAAAGTCAATGGGTCCGTGTAAAACACGTACCGCACACGGACGTTCTCCGTGTGCCGTGCAGGAGACAGCGCCCCAGTAAGCGCTGCCCCCCCCACATGGTGCTGAAGCCGCGATTCATATCTTCTGTGCAGCAGCATTTGCTGTAAAGAACATATGAATAATCTATTTTTTTAGTGGTATTTCGTGTTTAAAATAAAGCTCCATGTCCCCACCCCCTGTGCGCCCCCCCCCCGCTGTTCTGATAATACTCACCCGGCTCCCTCGTTGGCTGTCGCTGCTTCCTGTCCTGGCTGCACCTTCTACTGTATGCGGTCACATGGGGCCGCCGATTACAGTTATGAATATGCGGCTCCACCTCCCATAGGGGTGGAGCCGCATATTCATTACTGTAAATGAGCGTCCCCACGTGACCGCATACAGGATAAGCTGCGGCCAGGACAGGACACTGCGAGGGAGGCGGGTGAGTATTTTCAGAACAGCGGGGGGGCGCACAGGGGGTGGGAGGGGGGTGGGGACATGGAGCTTTATTTTAAACACGAAATACTACTAAAAAAATGGATTATTCATATCTTCTTTACAGCAAACGCTGCTGCACAGAAGATATGAATCGCGGCTTCAGCACGATGCAGGGGACAGTGCTAAACTTTAGCACTGTCTCTCCTGCACGGTCCGTGTGGTACCCAGGCGGCACACAGCTGCCACACGTGTGCCACACGGATGGCCTACGTGAGCTCACGGACATACGGACACGGATAACTCCGGTACCGATTTTTTCCGGTACCGGAATTATCTGGACGTGTGAGACTGGCCTTAAATAGATTATTGTGTTGCTATGTTTGGGGCAGGGGTGCAGGGTCATTAAATAATCAATGTTTTCTAATATGTTGATTACCCATTGTATAAGTCCATGTTGCTTATTAACCCCTTCATGACCTTGGGATTTTCCATTTTTCCGTGTTCGTTTTTCACTCCCCTCCTTCCCAGAGCCATAACTTTTTTATTTTTCCATCAATTTGGCCATGTTAGGGCTTATTTTTTTGCAGGACGAGTTATACTTTTGAACGACATCATTGGTTTTACCATGTCGTGTACTAGAAAACAGGAAAAAAATTCCAATTTCAAGTGCAGTGAAATTGCAAAAAAAGTGCAGTCCCACACTTGTTTTTTGTTTGTTTTTTTTGCTAGGTTCACTAAATGCTAAAACTGACCTGCCATTATGAGTCTACAGGTCAGTTCGAGTTCATAGACACCTAACATGACTAGGTTATTTTTTATCTAAGTGGTGAAAAAAAATTCCAAACTTTGCTAAAAAAAAAAAAAAATGTGCCATTTTCCAATACTTGTAGCGTCTCCATTTTTCATGATCTGGGGTCGGTTGAGGGCTTATTTTTTGTGTGCCAAGCTGCCATTTTTAATGATACCATTTTGGTGCAGATACGTTCTTTTGATCGCCCGTTATTGCATTTTAATGCAATGTCGCGGCGACCAATAAAAAGTAATTCTGGTGTTTTGAATTTTTTTCTCGCTACGCTGTTTAGCGATCAGGTTAATGCTTTTTTTTATTGATAGATCGGGCGATTCTGAACGTGGCGATGCCAAATATGTGTAGGTTTGATATTTTTTTTATTGATTTATTTTGATTGGGGCGAAAGGGGGATGATTTAAACTTTTATTTATTTTTATTTGTTTTCACATTTTTTGTTACTTTTTTTTTTTACTTTTGCCATGCTTCTATAGCCTCCATAGGAGGCTAGAAGCTGGCACCACTCGATCGGCTCTGCTACATAGCAGCGATCTGATGTTCGCTGCTATGTAGCAGAAATGCAGGTGTGCTGTAAGCGCCGACCACAGGGTGGCGCTCACAGCTACCGTGGATCAGTAACCATAGAGGTCTCAAGGACCTCTATGGTTACAATGCTGAAGCATCGCCAACCTCCGATCACGTGACGCGGGTCGGCGATGCGATCATTTCCGGCCGCCCGGCTGGAAGTGGTAGTTAAATGCCGCTGTCTGCGTTTGACAGCGGCATTTAACTAGTTAATAGGCATGGGCAGATCGCCGCTTTGATGCTGGCTCACCGTCGGAGTTGACCTCATTCCACCTTTCACCTGACCTTTGGATGAAGACTTGAAGGACAGTTGTGAAATATAAAAGGGATCTGCCTGTATTCCAGAAGAGACTCTATAGAGCAACAGCCAAGACATCATTGCTCCATCAAGAGGAATACAGATTTGACACTCTACTACAGTATGCCAACTTAAGGGACCACGGCCACAGCTGGAGGGATACAGATCTGCTCTGTTGATCATCACTGAAGCCAGGTAGGGACTATCTGGTCACCTACCCCTTGGAGATGTTTGGAGAAGCCAGGTTGGAACCATCCGGTCCCCTGGCACCATGGAGACGTTCGGAGAAGCCAGGTTGGAACCATCAGTTAACTTGGCCAAATACTTTAATGGACTGTTAGCTTCCTAAGCTTATTGTTATCTTCTCTCTGTGGGTTACTGGTATAAGTGGTGTGCCACTGGTGGGGGTAGGCGGCCCTGAAAGCCCCAAAGTCACAGCTGCTAAAATCCCAGTGAGCGAGCGAAAGGGTGAGACTATAATTTGCACCATCTTGTGTATTTGCTGGGACTGTTCTATATGTTTTCTGTTGGTGGTTCAATAAAATATTACCACACTGTTTTATCCTCACCCTGTGTTGTCTGAGTGGTATTCTGCCCATGGGGAAGGAGAGCAGGCATTCAGTGGGATGAGCCATTGAATATGCCGTCTTTGTAAGGACATCTGGGCCAGCGAACAAGAGCACCCACTGACCCTTGTGTCTCCACAACTGCCCTTTACATAATGATCATTTCCCTCAATAACTCCTGACTTATGATCCATTCAGATAGTTTTTTTTAAGTTGCAATTTCAATTTTGGCACACACATCTTTGTTAGGTTTTGTTTGTTTTATTATTTAAACTGTGCCTTTTTTTCTTGCTTTCTATGAGTCAATTATTGTGTGCCAGACTTCTGATTTCCCTTAAGTGAGAAAATACTAAGGGTATTACAAACATTGTTTGTGGTGACTTTTCAACTGCTGAGGCTTTTGTATGAGGTGGCGCTCCCTGGTGCTTTATTAAAACTGTATGCTATAGGTATGGTATTTTTTCATTAGTGTTCTCATATACTTCTTTATAAAAAAAAATGCACGAACAAAGAGCATTAGTGTATGGAAAAATATCACAAAAGTAGCTTATAAAAAAAGGATAAAAATCATGAGATTTTGTAGAGACCAGAAAAAAAATGATCACAAAATTCAACTAAGCTGCATGGCGGTCAAAGCGGTAATAATAGACTTAAACACGTCTCATTAGTAACTCAGACTGCTGCTCTGTCTCTCAGTATGTTTTCGCTCTGCAAATCAGTATGCTCTGATTGACTGCAATGTATACACTATGCATAAGCCCGTACAAGCTCTGCAGGAAGTCATTTTTTGAGTAGAAAATCTCTCTCTTTGCCGCAAGGGTAAAATTATTGGAAGTAATTTAAAAACCAAGTCACCTGTAAGATAAAGAAGATTGTCAGGAAATTTATACAGATACTGGATCCATATATATTATAACTCTTTGTGACTTTCCTGCTACTTTCCAGTCCACTCAGAGAAGGGCACTGGATAAGGAAAATTTATAGGCCCGAATTCATTAGCACTGCTGTTTTGTCCCCAGTCATAATGAAGCGAGCGCTGCAGTAAGATATGCCAAATAGCGTTGAGCGAAACGGATCGGTCATTTTCATAAATCGCCGACTTTTAGGCAAAGTCGGGTTTCATGAAACCCAAACCGATCCTAGTGTGGGATCGGCCATGTGGTCGGCGATCAGAGCGCCAAAGTCGCGTTTTGTATGACGCTGTTACCGCCGTTTTTCATCCAATGAAGGAGGACGCAGAATGTGGGCAGCGTGATGACATAGGTCTCGGTCCCCACCATCTTAGACAAGGGCATGGCAGTGATTGGCTTGCTGTCTGCGGCGTCACAGGGGCTATAAAGGGGCGTGCACGCCAACCACCCTCTTACTTCTGCCGATCTGAGCATAGGGAGAGGTTGCTGCAGCTTCATCAGAAGAAGGGATATAGTTAGGGAGGGAAGATTATCCCCAAACCGCTTGTTCTGTAGCGATTTCCACTGTCCAACACCACCTTTTCGTGCAGGGACAGTGGAGGTCGTATTTTAGTGCAGCAGCTGCTTAGCTGTGTGCACGGTGCTGTGCAAACCAACTGCTTTTTTCAAAGCAAAAATCCTGTTGCTCCTTTCTGCACAGTTACCTGTCTTGTTTATTTGTCTACCAATTTTTTTGTTCAGCAGTCCTTTTTATTGCTGCCATACTTGTCCTGAGATCATTGTAGGAAACTTGTTATTTGCCTTAATTTTTTTTTTTTTAATAATAATTGCAGCCACTTTCTGCCACGTTCATAGTGTTGTGTTATACCACTGAGCCAGAGTTGTGGTTCAGTGTCTCCCCCCAAAAGTGAGATAGTAATTCTCACACAGTTTATATTCTGTTGTACTGCTAGTGTGTCGTATATCAGGCAGCCACTTTCTGCCACGTTCATAGTGTTGTATTATACCACTGGGACAGAGTTGTGGTTCAGTGTCTCCCCCCAAAAGTGAGATAGTAATTCTCACACAGTTTATATTCTGCTGTACTGCTAGTGTGTCATATATCAGGCAGCCACTTTCTGCCACGTTCATAGTGTTGTGTTATACCACTGGGCCAGAGTTGTGGTTCAGTGTCTCCCCCCAAAAGTAAGATAGTAATTCTCACACAGTTTATATTCTGCTGTACTGCTAGTGTGTCGTATATCAGGCAGCCACTTCCTGCCACGTTCATAGTGTTGTGTTATACCACTGGGACAGAGTTGTGGTTCAGTGTCTCCCCCCAAAAGTGAGATAGTAATTCTCACACAGTTTATATTCTGCTGTACTGCTAGTGTGTCGTATATCAGGCAGCCACTTTCTGCCACGTTCATAGTGTTGTGTTGTACCACTGGGCCAGAGTTGTGGTTCAGTGTCTCCCCCCAAAAGTGAGATAGTAATTCTCACACAGTTTATATTCTGCTGTACTGCTAGTGTGTCGTATATCAGGCAGCCACTTTCTGCCACGTTCATAGTGTTGTGTTATACCACTGGGCCAGAGTTGTGGTTCAGTGTCTCCCCCAAAAGTGAGATAGTAATTCTCACACAGTTTATATTCTGCAGTACTGCTAGTGTGTCATATATCAGGCAGCCACTTTCTGCCACATTCATAGTGTTGTGTTATACCACTGGGTCAGAGTTGTGGTTTAGTGTCTCCCCCCAAAAGTGAGATAGTAATTCTCACACAGTTTATGTTCTGCTGTACTGCTAGTGTGTCATATATCAGGCAGCCACTTTCTGCCACGTTCATAGTGTAGTATTATACCACTGGGCCAGAGTTGTAGTTCAGTGTCTCCCCCCAAAAGTGAGATAGTAATTCTCACACAGTTTATATTCTGCTGTACTGCTAGTGTGTCGTATATCAGGCAACCACTTTCTGCCACGTTCATAGTGTTGTGTTATACCACTGGGCCAGAGTTGTGGTTCAGTGTCTCCCCCCAAAAGTGAGATAGTAATTCTCACACAGTTTATATTCTGCTGTACTGCTAGTGTGTCGTATATCAGGCAGCCATTTTCTGCCACGTTCATAGTGTTGTGTTATACCACTGGGCCAGAGTTGTGGTTCAGTGTCTCCCCCCAAAAGTGAGATAGTAATTCTCACACAGTTTATATTCTGCTGTACTGCTAGTGTGTTGTATATCAGGCAGCCACTTCCTGCCACTTTCATAGTGTTATACCACTGGGCCAGAGTTGTGGTTCAGTGTCTCCCCCCAAAAGTGAGATAGTAATTCTCACACAGTTTATATTCTGCTGTACTGCTAGTGTGTCGTATATCAGGCAGCCACTTTCTGCCACTTTCATAGTGTTGAGTTATACAACTGGGCCAGAGTTGTGGTTCAGTGTCTCCCCCCAAAAGTGAGATAGTATTTCTCACACAGTTTATATTCTGCTGTACAGCTAGTGTGTCATACATCAGGCAGCCACTTTCTGCCACATTCATAGTCTTGTGTTATACCACTGGGCCAATCATGGATTTCAAATTCTTTTGCCCCACCTTCCCCTGCTGACACGTAGCTTTCCTTTGAAAAGGTCTTGCTTTTGGACTCCACTTACTGACTTCTCCAATTCCTCCATTTGCTGCTGCTGAATGTCCACCATAGGCCATTTTTAACACTTCCCTAAATGGGCTGACTTCCCCCACCGGCCCGTGGTCACCACTTGGCGCAAGCACCCGTGCGAGTGCCGTTTGCCTGGACAGGTGGGTGTGCCCACTTTTGGCCGACGGCACTGGCACAGGGTCCCTCATAGTACAATTAAGTGTCTCTGGCGGTGGGGGTGCACACCCAACGTCAGACACACCGTCATAATATGAGGGGCCCTGGGCCAGTACCGCCGCCCACGAGAGAGTGTTCCCCCCCAGCTCAAACAGTGCTCCACCGCTGTTTAGTCGGTGCTGTTAAATCCTTCAATGGCACTGCCAATACAAATTGAGAGATGATAGTAAATATATACAGGGACCATGCCCTCCATTTTGACCTGTGAATACTGTGCGCGAACTACCACTATCTGGTACTCAGCAGAGGAACCCACCCCTGTACGTTGCTTTGCCACCTGTTTATTTACAAACATTTTTTTTGCAGACATTTAGCCCGCTTTACTATTTAGGCCAACGCACTGTGTCAGCCACTTATTCCAGTTGTCCTCCACCGAACAAAGCAGTGCCACCAGTTTACTCCTGTTACCAGTTTAGAACTGCATTGAGCCAACTTTTTTATTTTAGGCCTAGTAAGTCTGTCTGCGCCACTCCTAGCAATCGTCCTCCGCTGACCAAACCAGTGCTGCCTGTGTACCCATGTTACCCATTTTAAACTGCATTGAGCCAACTTTTTTATTTTAGGCCTAGTAAGTCTGTCTGCGCCACTCCTACTAATCGTCCTCCGCTGACCAAAACAATGCTGCCTGTGTACCCGTCACCCATTTTGTACTGCATTGAGCCTACTTTTTTATTTTAGGCCTAGTAAGTCTGTCTGCGCCACTCCTAGCAATCGTCCTCCGCTGACCAAACCAGTGCTGCCTGTGTACCCCTGTTACCCATTTTAAACTGCATTGAGCCAACTTTTTTATTTTAGGCCTAGTAAGGCTGGTTTCACACTTGCGTTTTGATCTGCAGCGTTTTTTTTAAAAACGCAGGTGGTGAAAAAACGCATGTAAACGCATGCAAACGCTGCATTTTTTAGACGCATGCGTTTTTACATGCGTTTTAAAACACGCAGCGTTTGACCGCGTTTACATGCGTTTTTTGCATGCGTTTGCGTTTTTTTTGTGCAAGAAGAGAAATTTCACAATAACAAAAACAAGATAACCAGACACCACCAATGGGACTACAGTGGGCGTATATGATGGGCTCTCTATATATAGACCCGACGGCGACTTAAATTTTAACAGCTTGCTACTGTATTCTGTGTCATGATGGATCTTCGCATGGAGAGCTTTTATTTCAACCTGGATTTCAGCTTCAAGATGTTTCTGGCCTGTGCTTTGGCTTGGGAGCAAGACCGAAACCGCAAAAGATGGAGAAGGAGACAATGTAGGCGTTTTTGGAGGCACCCCATTATTGAATTGCATGAGAGCCGTGGAGCCTACCACACGCTCTATGCCGAGCTGAATGCCAACCCGGAGAAATTCCAGGAGTACACGAGAATGTCGCAAGAATCGTTCCGGGATTTGCTGTCTCGTGTCCAAGGAGCCATACAGCGACAGGACACCCAGCTCCGTAGAGCGATTCCACCTGAGGAACGTCTGCTGGTGACATTAAGGTACGTTCAAAATCTAAACCAATGACAGTCCAAATTTTGTATTCTGCCTTTTTTGGGGGGGGTATTTTCCTCTTTTATTTTTTTTTTTATTTTTAACCACACCATAAAAAGAGTAGATTGTAATGTTGTTTTTTGTTTGTGTTTTTCTTCTAGATTCCTTGCCACAGGGGAGAGTTTATCTTCCCTCCACTTCCAATACCGGCTTGGAATATCTGCCATGTCCAAAATAGTTGTGGACACCTGTCGGGCATTATGGAATGTACTCCGTGAGGAGTTTATACCACTACCCACCACGGACATGTGGCGTGAAATTGCGGAACAATTCTGGAGTGTGTGTGATTTCCCCAACTGTTTAGGAGCGGTGGATGGAAAGCACATCCGCATTATCAAACCTGCCAGAACCGGATCGGAGTTTTTCAACTACAAAAAATATTTTTCTGTTGTGCTCATGGCAATAGCTGATGCGGACTGTTGCTTCATCGCCGTGGACATTGGAGCTTTTGGCCGTGACAACGATTCCCAGTCTTTCAAGAGCTCGGATATGGGCCGGCGTGTGTATGGTAAAAATTTTAATTTTCCCCCTCCACAGCCTCTCCCCAACACTCAAGGCCCACCGCTGCCATTTGTTATGGTTGGGGATGAGGCCTTCCAGATGTGTGAAAATCTCCTGAAGCCCTATTCCAGTCGTGACTTGGACCACACTAGAAGGATCTTCAACTACAGACTGACCAGGGCCCGAAGAACAGTAGAGTGTACCTTTGGCATTCTGGTCGCTAAATGGCACATTCTTGCATCAGCCATAAATCTAAAAGTGGAAACAGTTGACGAGGTGGTCAAAGCCTGTGTGGTTCTGCACAATTACATAATTACTGAGGAACGACCCCACATTGAACTGGATGAACCAGTTGCACATCCTCTGCCTGATTTCCAGCATTACCCGCTGCGGTCAACTGCAGCCATTGGTCTCATGCGGGACCAATTTGCTGCTTATTTTGATTCAGATATTGGACGGGTGTCATGGCAGGACAATGTTGTGTAAATGTCCTGTTGTATCTTTATCTGTACCAGTAATTTTCTACAATGAAAATAATGTTTCACATTAATAAACTCTAGTGTTGGTTGTGTTGACCGTGTCTCCTTTTTCCTCTCCAAACCAAGGTTACCCAAAAACGTGCAGTAAACCATGTCATATCCCCCTTTTTTTTGCATATTCCACACTACAAATGTTAGTAGTGTGTATGTGCAAAATTTTGGCGCTGTAGCTTTTAAAATAAAGGGTTAAATCGCGGAAAAAATTGGCGTGGGCTCCCGCGCAATTTTCTCCGCCAGAGTGGTAAAGCCAGTGACTGAGGGCAGATATTAATAGCCTAGAGAGGGTCCATGGTTATTGGCCCCCCTGGCTACAAACGTCTGCCCCCAGCCACCCCAGAAAAGGCTGGAAGATGCGCCAATTCTGGCACTTGGCCTCTCTCTTCCCACTCCCGTGTAGCGGTGGGATATGGGGTAATAAAGGGTTAATGTCACCTTGCTATTGTAAGGTGACATTAAGCCTGATTAATAATGGAGAGGCGTCAAATATGACACCTATCCATTATTAATCCAATTGTATGAAAGGGTTAAAAAAACACACACACATTATTAAAAAGTATTTTAATGAAATAAACACACTGATGGTTTTAATATTTTATTGCTCTCTCAATCCACCTGAAGACCCTCGCTTGGAAAAATAATAAACCAACAATATACATACCTTCTGATTATCTGTCACGTCCCACGAGGTAAATCCATCTGAAGGGGTTAAAATATTTTACAGGCAGGAGCTCTGCTAATGCAGCGGTGCTCGTGCCTGTAAACCCCTGGGAATGAAGGAAATGTAGGTCAATGACCTATAGTTACCTTCAGTCGCGGTGACGTCGCGGCTGACGTCGCGGCTTCTGATTGGTCGCGTGAGCGGTCACATGAGCGGTCACGCGACCAATCAGAAGCCGCGACGTCATCGAAGGCCCTTCACGCGCTAATTCTTAGGAACGGAGGCTCCCGGTTACAGCGGTAAGATCCAGGGGCCACCGGAGAGGTGAGTATATCCATATTTTTTATTTTAATTCTTTATTTTACACATGAATATGGATCCCAGGGCCTGAAGGAGAGTTTCCTCTCCTTCAGACCCTGGGAACCATTCCGATACTTTGCGTCCCATTGAAATGCATTGGTATCGGGTATCGATATCGGCGATATCCGATATTTTTCGGGTATCGGCCGATACTATCCGATACCGATACTTTCAAGTATCGGACGGTATCGCTCAACACTAGTTGTGGCCCAAAAAATAAGTGTGTGGCGAAGTTTCTTGGCGCACGGTGTGTGTTGCCGGCGGCGATAGACACAATAAACCAAACAAGATTGTGGCAAAGCAAACTTTTTTTATTTAGTTAACAATGTAAAAAAATTATATTTTTGAACTGCGCCGGCTTGGGACTGAGTGATGTAAACGGGGGGTGTGAAGAACTGAGGCCTGGCTAACCGTGGACGATGCAGAGGAGGCAGGAGAAGGGGCAATAAAACTAGAAGGGTCTGGAAGTTCGGGGATGGGGCTTGAAACATGAGAGGCTTGAGACACACTGGAAGGGTGAGACAAAACTGACAATACAGACACATCGGTAGGTGAAGGGGGAGGAATACTAACAGTTTTTTGTTTGTTTTTTTCTGATTTTTTGGGGGGTTTGCCTGGTAGGGGGATGTCTTGGTGGGCTCATATGCTGTAGCCTGGTGGCGGGAGACCCGACAGGGTCCGGCTGCACTGTCTCACAGTCCATTGCGCTTGTCGAGCGCTCACCCATGCCAGAGTCCGGGTGCGTCATGTTGGGGGGGAAACATAAAGCCACGCCAGGGTCCTGCTGCATCGTGGTGGGTCCGGTCATGAAAGACACGCCAGGGTTCTGCTGCATCGTAGTGGGTCCGGGCCGGAAAGACCCGCCAGGGTCCTGCTGCATCGTGGTGGGTCCGGGCCGGAAAGACACACCAGGGTCCTGCTGCATCATAGTGGGTCCGGGCCGGAAAGACCCACCAGGGTCCTGCTGCATCGTGGTGGGTCCGGGCCAGAAAGACACGCCAGGGTCCTGCTGCATCGTAGTGGGTCCGGGCCGGAAAGACACGCCAGGGTCCTGCTGCATCGTGGTGGGTCTGGGCCGGAAAGACACGCCAGGGTCCTGCTGCATCGTAGTGGGTCCGGGCCGGAAAGACACGCCAGGGTCCTGCTGCATCGTGGTGGGTCCGGGCCGGAAAGACACGCCAGGGTCCTGCTGCATCGTGGTGGGTCCGGGCCGGAAAGACACGCCAGGGTCCTGCTGCATCGTGGTGGGTCCGGGCCTGAAAGCCACACCAAGGTCCTGCTGCATCATGGTGTCAGTGGAGGAGGTCCAAGGCGGAGCAGCGGTGGTCACGGTGGTGGCGGTGGGATGTCCAACTGCACTCGTCATGGTGTTGGCGCTGTAGTGGAGTCCTCCTGTGGAAGGAATTGAGATGGCCGTGTAGTGGTATGCAGCAGAGGTCGGCAAGGAGGTTAATCGTGACAGTGACGGCACAGTTGGATATGCCGCCACTGTCTGCTGTAAATAACGACTCTGCTGCATAGCCTGCACAAAAGCAGCATTGCAGGCCTGCATCACACTGAGCTGGAGATCAGGGCTAAGGTGTTCCGACATGCCCTGCTGAAATTGGTTGAAAAAATGATGAGCTGGTCTCTGGAGGTCGGCTTTCACTTGATCAAGGCTTTTGGTGACCTCCTGGATATGGCAATTCAAGAGGTTATGAGAAACATCCATTCGGTCACCTAAAGCCTTGATTGCTTCATGTAAAACCGAGCTCAAGTGCAAAAACTCGGGCATGAGTGACCTGTCTGAAGCCCTCTGTCGCTGCCGGGATGAGCCCAAAAAAAGGGGGCAGTGGAAGAGGACTGGGAAAGGGGAAGACCTGACGGGCCAGCTCCCTAGTCTCCAGTTACTGTGGAAGGCCCACCTGCTGCTGCGCTGCTGGATGGCTGGGACGGGTCCGTGGCTGCAGGATGATGGACCGCTCCAGAACCTGGCTCGACAGTCGTGCTGAGTGTGCTGTGAAATAAGGAAACAGAAAATTAATACCAAAAAATAACCAGACGCTAAATCCTGTGGAATTTTAAAATACAGATTATGTCAACACAATACAACCAAAAGCATGTGAGAAAAACTTACGTTCTCTGGGCAAGGATCGGTCTTAAAAATGACAGCATGCGATGATACTTGTACAGTCTGATCCTTGCTCCTGAACCACTGGAAGCATGACTCTCTTGGCGCAGGGCCTTGTTGAAGCGGTCCTTCATGGAACGCCAATGTGTTCTGACTTTGTCCACTGTTAAAAAAAAAAAAAATTATGGTCAGGACATTGAATTTTTGCCGTTCAAATAAAACTGTGTGTGATGAGAGAAACTCCGGAGAGTTTCTTTCATCACACACAGTCAAGAGAGCACGGCAAAGGTCTCTGCTGCTTCACACTGCAGTGCAACACTTACCAAATGCACTACGGACCCGTGGCGGGGCATTGTCCCATCCATCCCACAACGCTTGGGCCACCTCATTCCACAGACGTCGGAGAGTGGTTTTGATCGAATGCAGTGGATCCCGGCTGTCCCACAACGGAACTCGCTCCTGGACCAGGCTTATTAGGAGGTCGTTGTCAATAAGGTCATCGTCCCGTCGTGAAACCTAAAAATTAAAGACAATCATTATAGTTTGCTCAATCACATTAGGAAAAGAAAGAGAACAGATGATGAGAAATGGCATGAATACGAAAGTAAACATACAAAAGGATTCCATAAGAAAAATTTAAAGATATACGAGTGTAAAGAATGGAAGAATTTTACAATGAGGACAGTCAGCCATGTATACATACCCGCTGCCGTCTTCCAACCGGACCTTGACTCCGCTGCTCCTGCCCGGTCTGTGCCTCAGTAGAAGTGCTCTAAAAAAAAGGAAAAATCAAATTGTCACATGTGTCGATGTGACAGTGAATACTTACCAATCTGGCGAGGCAAACACTCACCTCACTGACATGCTCCACTTCCGACTGACGTGGCTCAAACTCCTCACCAGATGAAGACTCCGAAGAAGACATTCTGAGGCATGTAGAAAGAAAGAAATGGAAGAAATTAGGACATGTAGAGCCAAAAATTAGAAAATAAAGGCATTGGTAGGATATACTCACATTGATCTGGGTCTTGTCCTCCAAAATGCATCCTGCCAGTGTCTTGTCTTCTTCAGAGTCTAATGAGAAGTGTCCTGAAACTTTCCCCAACCTCCCTTTTATCACCTAGTTGGTAGGGGGTGTCTTATCAGTGTCTAGACATGGTTATCTTAATGGAAACGCATGTGTTCAAAAATGCATGCAAACGCATGTACACAAAAACGCATGCGTTTCCATAGACATCAATGTATTTTTTGACGCAAATCAAACGCAAATGAACGCATGCGATTTTTTGCGGCAAAAAAATGCCCCTGAAAATTACTACATGTTGCATTTCTGCAACATGCCACATGCAGCCAAAAAATGCATGCGTCGTTAAATGAGGACAAACGCGTACCAAAAAAAACGCATGCGTTTTTAATGTTAAACATAGGAAAAAAAACGCATGCGTTTTTTTTTCCAAAAATGCTGCAGATCAAAACGCAAGTGAGAAACCAGCCTAAGTCTGTCTGCGCCACTCCTACTAATCATCCTCCGCTGACCAAAACAATGCTGCGTACCCGTTACCCATTTTGAACTACATTGAGCCTACTTTTTTATTTTAGGCCTAGTAAGTCTGTCTGCGCCACTCCTAGCAATCTTCCTCTGCTGACCAAACCAGTGCTGCCTGTGTACCCCTGTTACCCATTTTAAACTGCATTGAGCCAACTTTTTTATTTTAGGCCTAATAAGTCTGTCTGCGCCACTCCTAGCAATCGTCCTCCGCCTAACAAAACAATGCTGCCTGTGTACCCCTGTTACCCATTTTTAACTGCATTGCGCCTACTTTTTTATTTTAGGCCTACTAAGTCTGTCTGGGCCACTCCAGTCCTGACAATCGTCCTCCGCTTAACAACGCTCTGCCGCCTGTGTACCCCTGTAACCAATTTTAAACTGCATTGAGCCAACTTTTTTAATTTAGGCCTACTACCTGTGTCTGTCTGCGCCACTCAATACAGCTGTCCTTCACTGCACAAAGCAGAGCCTCAATTTGCAGCCGATATCACATATTAAAGTGCATTTGGCCTACTAGTTTGGTTGGGCCTACTAACGGTGTCTGCCGCTCATTGGTATTCTCCTGTGTTTTTCTCCTGAGCTTCAATCTTCAGGCTTTCGGCCTATAGGAATTTTAAAACTGCATTTGGCCTACTGGTTTGGTTGGGCCTACTAACGGTGTCTGCTGCTTCTTGCTGTTCTCCTCCAATGAACAAAGCAGTGCTGCCTGTTTACTCCTGTTACCAATTTTAAACTGCATTTGGCCTACTGGTTTGGTTGGGCCTACTAACGGTGTCTGCCGCTTCTTGCTGTTCTCCTCCACTGAACAAAGCAGTGCTGCCTGTTTACTCCTGTTACCAATTTTGAACTGCATTTAGCCTACTTTATTCTTTGGGCCTATATCTGTGTTTCCTCCTCATCCTGCCCATTGCCCAGCCACTGCTAGATGAGTCTGCCGGTACATTGACCCAGACCACTACATTCCCCTTGCACTCTACACAGCCAGTATCTGACCCTGCAGAAAGTCTGGTTCCCCTTCCCGCATACTATACCACCTTACATGGGGACAAAGAGGAAGGTGCAGATGAAAGTGCAGGTTCCTTCAACAGGTGGGGGGGCATACTCGTTGGCGATGTCACTGGCACAGGGCCCCTCATAGTACGCAAAAGTGTCTCTGCCGGTGGGAGGCGCCCCCGCCGTCAATCACAACGCCGTACTTTGAGGGGCCCTGTGCCAGTGGCAATGCGAACGAGTGTGCCCCCCTGCTTGCTCAGGATCACAGCACTTGCAAAGTTGAAATACTTACCTCTCCCTGCTCCACCGCCGTGACGTAGTCCGCGTTTCCTGGGCCCACGAAAAACTTGAGCCAGCCCTACTCCCCCCACAACTGTTGCCAAATGACCCCCAAATTTTCAATGGCTAACTATTATTATAAGGTAAATTAAGATTGTCAAGCTTAAGTAACAAGAATTGATGTTTTTGGCATTAAAATGGGCTCTGTTGGTGTTTTCCCGTCCTCCACTCACTGCCGACTATGATTCTCCATTGACTTGCATTGGGTTTTGTGTGTCGGTCGGATCCCCGACTTTCCGAAATAATCGGCCGATTTCACCCGACCCGACTTTTGACAAAGTCGGGTTTCGCGAAACCCGACTCGATCCTGAAAAAGTAATAGTCGCTCAACCCTAATGCCAAATTCTTTGATGAATTTGTCACATCTTTCAACTGCCCTGCACCACAGTTCAAAACAAATAGTCAGGGTCTGTCATAATTTATGTGATCTTACGGTGTAAATTGTGATGAATTTGTTGGGGGGCACTAAGCCATGCACTGTCCTGCCTGAGATCTGCCTACTAACATTTTCTAAAAGTTGGTGAAGCTGGCCGGGACTGATGTAAAAACGCCTAAACGTGCTAAGTTTTTGCACAACTTCAAGTTGCTTTCAAAGTTTGGAACATTTCGAGGAGCTTAACGCCAGAATTATGAAGAAAAGGTGATGATGAGTCAGGCTCACATAGACTTCAATGACTAATGTAGCCTAAAGATATAAATTGAGA
The DNA here is from genome assembly GCF_051348905.1 of Ranitomeya variabilis. NCBI lineage: Eukaryota > Metazoa > Chordata > Amphibia > Anura > Dendrobatidae > Ranitomeya > Ranitomeya variabilis. Next base: position 1,073,713,557 of record NC_135232.1, on the reverse strand, counting down.
AATTAGACGAATGTTGATAAGAACACTTCATGAGAAATAAAGCTAATCAGATGTTACTTATTGTGATGATTTACATTTAGTACACTTAACTCCTGTGTTCTTGGTGAAATTTTACAGTAAAGCAGGCCAATCAGATGTGTTAAGCTGCTATTCATCAATGGAAAAAATTTCTGTGTCATGAAAAATTAAGAAAAGTTTTACAATGTATTAGTTTTTGTTTATTTTGCTACAAGTTTCAGCATATTTATGTAGCTTTAGAGCAGGTATGGGAAACTTTTGACTTGCAGGCCATTTATAGCCCACAATATCATTAACTCATGCTCCCGTAACAGATTCCCGGGGACCACAGTGCTTAGACCAGTAGCCCAGTTTTGCAAGTCCTTTAATTTCTACTTACGCTACATGCAATTGTGCATGCAATGAAGAATTACCGTATATACTCATGTATAAGCTGACCCGAGTATAAGCTGAGGCACCTAATTTTGCCACGAAAAACTTGGAAAACTTAATGACTCAAGCATAAGCCAGGTATGCATTGTCCCCTCATCCATATCCTGGTACGCATCATTCCTCATGCCTAGCCTTATATGTATGGCCCCCTCATCCCCATCCTTGTATGCATGGTTCCTCATTCCTATCCTGCTATGCATCGCCCCCTCATTCCTATCCTGGTATGCATGGCCCACAAATCCCTATCCTGGTATGCATGGCTACCTCATCTCTCATCCCTTACCTGGTATGCATGGCTCCCTCATCCCTTTGCTGGTATGCATGACCCCCTCACCCCTATCCTGGCATGCATGGCACTCTCATCCCTATCCTAGTATGCATAGCTCCTCAACCCTATCCTGGTATGCATGCCCCCCTCATCCCCATTTTGGTATACTTGGCCCCCTCATTCCTATCCAGGTATACATGCTGCCTCATCCCAATCTTGGTATGCATGGTTCCTGATCCCTATCCTTGTATTCATGGGCCCCTCATCACTATTCTTGTATGCATGGCCCCCTCATACCCATTCTTGTATGCATGGTTCATCATCCCTATCCTTGAAAACATGGTTCATCATCCCTATCCTTGTATGCATGGCCCCCATGAGAAAAGCATAAAAAAATCATCCTACTTACCTTCCCTGCACGTCCTCACAGCATCTTGTTCCGGTGCCAGCAGCTCCTGCGGCCGGGTGATCACGTATCTCCGCTCATTAAGGGAATGAATATTCACCTCTCTCCACACTTATGGGAGTGGAGAAAGCTGAATATTCATAACTCTTTAGTAGCGTCTGGCCACTGCTGGAAGCCGGCGGCTGCGGCTGACACTGTGTGCGCTATAAGAGAAATGAATATTCATTGCCAGCGCAGTGAAAAACTGAAATATCACATGGTCATAAGTATTCATACCCTTTGTTCAGTATTGAGTAGTAGCACCCTTTTGAGCTAGTACAGCCATGAGTCTTCTTTGGAATGATGCAACAAGTTTTTCACACCTTGATCCTCTGCCATTCTTCCTTGCAGATCCTCTCCAGTTCCGTCAGGTTGGATGGTGTACGTTGGTGGACAGCCATTTTCAGGTCTCTCCAGAGATGCTCAATTTGGTTTAGGTCAGGGTTCTGGCTGGGCCAATCAAGAATGGTCACAGAGTTGTTCTGAAGCCACTCCTTTGTTATTTTAGCAGCCTGCTTAGGGTAATTGTCTTGTTGGAAGGTGAACCTTTGGCAAAGTCTGAGGTCCAGAACACTCTGGAAGAGGTTTTCATCCAGAACATCTCTGTACTTGGCTGCATTCATTTTCCTTCAATGGCAACCAGTCATCCTGTCCCTGCAGCTGAAAAACACCCCTATAGCATGATGCTGCCACCACCATGTTTCACTGTTATATTGTATTGGGCAGGTAATGAGCAGTGCCGGGTTTTCTCCACACATACTGCTTAGAATAATCACAAATAAGGTCTATTTTCGCCTCATCAGACCAGATAATCCTATTTCTCATAGTCTGGGAGTCCTTTATGTGTTTTTTTTTAGCAAACTCTATGCAGGCTTTCATGTCTTGCACTGAAGAGAATAAACACAGCTGGACTCCAATGAAGTAGTAGAACCATCTCAAGGAGGATCAAAAGGAAATGAACACCATGTGACTTAAATATGAGTGTCTGAGCAAAGGGTCTGAATACTTATGACCTTTATTCTGTTTTTCTTTTTTAACGCATTTGCTAAATTTTCTACGTTTCTCTTTTTTAAGTCAAGATGGGGTGCAGAGTGTACATTAATGAGAAAAAAGAACTTTTTTGAATTTACCAAATGGCTGCATTGAAACAAAGAGTGAAAAATGTAAAGGAGTCAGAAAACTTTCCGTTCCCACTGTATTTACAGCATTCTCAGTGTCTTCTACGTGATGTATATATACCAACCTCCCTGTATCCTATTTGTTGAATTGACAGTAGTCTCAGTGTCTCCTGTGTGATGTATACTTCAGACCTTTCACTGCTTGAGTTCTATAAATGTATTGTGGACAGTGATGAATATCCCATTGTGAGGAGATCTGCAGTGTAATCTATGTTTGCGCTCGGAACAACTTACAGTTGCAAGTCATTTTTTATGACAAAGAGTCAACTGTGCTCCAGACTGACCCAAATCTGGAAAATCAGTTACAAGTATCAACATCATCAGTACCATCGAACATCACCAAACAGAAGCAGTTTAAGCCACCAGAGGGTGAGTCAAATAATTGCTTGGTCAAATATAACAGGATCATTTTCAAGTTAATGATTTCGTATGGCCACGAATGATGTTACAAATATCAAAATGGATTAAAACAGTAATCAAAAGGCACAACATATGTGATGGGGCTGAGAGCATATTAAAGTGAAACTCACCCAAAGTATAATCAGAACATAGGTAAAAAAGTGGAGCTGTCAAGCCGTAAATGGCGATAAAGGGGCAGGATGGCGTACTGGGACCCGCACCTGACCCTGCCACAATAATGGGGCCCTGGCTTTCCCTTATCTCAGGGGTACCTATGATGGTTAGGAGGCCTGAGCCGCCAGCGTATCCCTGTCTCCTGAGTTGGCCCTATCACGGGCCCCCTCTCCCCCCAAAGGAGGTGGACTGCACCAGTGTAACTATACAACAAACAACAGGGTATACAGACAAGGTAACAAAGTATTAAACTCACCAAATGCTCGCACAACCACAGAGGAAACACAGAGAAGGGAAGAGAAGGAATAAACTAGGAAGGAAAACAGGTTTTACATGCAACCAAAACAGCAGACACCAATCTCTGTAAATAAACCTCCAACTCCAACACTACGCTCCTTCAACCTCCAAAGCCAGGCAGTTGAACTGCTCACTAACAATAGCTGAAGTCAGGACTGAGTCTACACAGAGGATCAGATTACAAGATCCACTTCAGCTGAGAGACCCAGCTCTCAGCAACTCAGGTTAACTCCTGCACTGCTGGCACAAAGCAGCCAGGTCAGAATACAGGTGAAGAGCTTCTGTTCACTGTGTGTGAACGAGGCCCAGAGCGCTGCGGTTCTCTGAAACCTCTCTGTCGTGGAAGCCCCGTGACAGTACCCCCCCCTTCTATGAGGGACCTCCGGAACCTCAGGACCAGGTTTCTCAGGATGAGCTGCATGAAATGCCCGAACCAACCTAACCGCATGGACATCAGCAGCAGGTACCCACATCCTTTCCTCGGGACCGTACCCTCTCCAGTGTACCAGATATTGTAACGATCGACGAACTAAACGAGAATCCATAACCCTGGAAATCTGGAACTCGAGATTTCCATCAACAAGGACCGGAGATGGAGGTGAAGGGGACTGATTGGATGGTGCCACAACCTTTTTGATTAAGGAGCGATGAAAAACATTATGGATCTTGAATGACTGAGGCAAAGCCAACCGAAAAGCAACGGAATTCACGACGGCCACAATCCTATAAGGGCCAATGAACCTAGGGCCCAATTTCCATGAGGGAACTTTCAGCTTAATATTTTTCGAGGCAACCAAACCTAATCACCCACACACAGGTCCGGACCTTCCACACGTCTTCGATCAGCCGCATTCTTATACCTGGAACCCATCCTCTTCAAGAACCCCTTGCCATACGGACATGATGGATGAAGAAAACCTCTCCTCTTCAGGAACACCTGAGGAATCCCTCCTATTAAATGAACTAGATTGAGGATGAAAACCATATGCCCCGAAAAATGGGGACTTACCAGTAGACTCATGAGTACGATTGCTTATAGCAAATTCTGCTAACGGTAAGTACTTAACCCAGTCCTCCTGATTCTCTGAGATGAAACACCTGAGATAAGTCTCAAGATTTTGATTTACACGTTCAGTCTGACCATTGGATTGAGGATGAAAAGCTGAAGAAAACGACAAATGAGTCCCCAGCCGGCTGCAGAAAGCCCTCCAAAACTTAGAAATAAACTGCACCCCACGGTCTGAGACAATATCTGAAGGAATACCATGCAGTCTCACAACCTCCTTAATAAAGACCTGTGCCAGAGTCTTAGCATTTGGTAATGCGGAGAGCGCAATGAAATGAGACATCTTGCTAAATCTATCAACTACGACTAAAATAACTGTATTACCCTCCGAAACCGGTAAGTCAGTGATGAAATCTATTGACAAATGAGTCCAAGGTCTTCTGGGAATCTCCAAAGGTTGGAGAGACCCAGACAGGCGAGAACGAGAGGACTTGTAACGCGCACACACGCTGCAGGCAGCGACATATTCCTGTACATCATGTCTCACCCCAGACCACCAAAAACGCCGAGTGAGTAGGTCCGCGGTAACCTTACTTCCAGGGTGTCCGGCCAAAACCGAGTCATGATGCTCATTTATGACCCTGAGATGGAGATTAGCTGGAACAAAAAGTTTACCTGACGGACAGGCTGCTGGGGCGTCCCCCTGTGCCTCTACCACCTCTTTCTCAAGATCAGAATTAATTGCGGTGACAACTACACCCTTCTGTAGTATAGGACCTGGTTCACAATTATCCCCACCCCCCGGGAAACAACAAGATAACGCATCAGCCTTGACATTCTTATTTCCTGGCCGGTATGTAATGTAGAAATTGAACCTGGCGAAGAACAGAGACCACCTTGCCTGCCTAGGTGTAAGACGCTTTGCAGATTCTAAATACAACAGATTCTTGTGATCTGTGATCACCCTGACAGGGTGAAGTGCTCCCTCCAAAAAATGACACCATTCCTCAAATGCCCATTTAATTGCCAACAGCTCCCTGTTACCAATGTCATAATTCTTCTCCATAGGAGATAATTTTCTCGAGAAAAATGTACACAGACGCCACTTACTCGGAGAAATCCCCTGAGACAATACAGCTCCCACCCCTACCTCAGAGGCATCCACCTCTACCACGAATGGTTGAGTAATGTCAGGCTGTATTAATATGGGTGCAGTGGAAGAACACTTTTTCAAAGTTTCAAAAGCTTTACTTGCCGCACTGGACCATGCGGAGAAATCCGTGCCTCTCTTGGTCATGTCTGTCAATGGTTTGGCTATCACTGAAAAGTTTTTAATGAATTTGCGATAGAAATTTGCAAAACCTAAAAACCTTTGTAAAGCCTTAAGGTTCTCAGGACGATCCCACTCCAAGACCGCCCTGACCTTAGCCGGGTCCATACGAAAACCTGTGGAGGATAAGAAATAACCCAGAAACGGAATCTCTTTGACCGCGAACATGCATTCTCCAGTTTGGCAAACAGTTTATTGTCCCTGAGTACCTGAAGGACCTGCTGTACATGATCCTGATGAGACTCGAGGTCAGGGGAATAGATTAAGATGTCATCGAGATATACCACCACAAACCTAACTATTAAGTGACTAAATATATCATTGACAAAATGTTGAAACACAGCAGGAGCATTACTTAACCCAAAAGGCATAACCAAGTTCTCGTAATGTCCCTCTGGAGTATTAAACGCCGTCTTCCATTCATCCCCTTCCTTCATCCGAATGAGATTATATGCCCACCTGAGATTTAATTTGGAGAACCATTTGGCCCCCACAATTTGGTTAAAGAGGTCCGGAATAAGAGGAAGCGGGAAAGAATCCCGGACCGTAATCTGATTCAATTCACAGAAGTCTAAGCATGAGCGTAAACCCCCGTCTTTCTTCTTAACAAAGAAGAACCCAGCAGCAATGGGTGACGACGAGGGTCTGATATGACCCTTGGCCAGGATTTCCGTGATATAATCCTTCATGGCCTGTCTCTCTGGGGCAGAGATGTTGTATAGTCTACTTTTAGGCAGTTTAGCACCAGGAATGAGACGTATGGCACAATCATAAGGACGGTGTGTAGGTAGCTCTCGACTCCCCTCCTCAGAGAATACATCCTCAAAATCTGAGATGAACTCTGGCAAAACCTGAGAACTCAACCCGGCCAGCCGAGTGCCCAGGCAATGTTCCTGACAAAACTCACTCCATCTAGTAATCTCCCGAGTCTGCAAGTCTAACACCGGGTTGTGTAACGTGAGCCATGGTAAACCGAGAACTACAGGCGACGGCAAACCCCCCGACACATAACAATCTAAAGACTCAGAGTGTAATGCCCCTATTTGTAGGCTCACCCCAAGGACGATCTGAGTGAAAGTCCCCTGACTCAAAGGTGCAGAATCAATGGCAATTATAGGTATGGGTCTAGACAACTCTTGAGTCTTAAGCCCATGTGCCTGAACAAACCCTGCATCAATTAAATTAAACCCTGCCCCAGAATCTAGAAAGGCAGAGATATTGAACCTACTTTTACCAAGACGAATCTCAGCTGGTAGGAAAAATTGAGGTTTACCTAAGGAGGAAATTAGTACACCCGAGTTGCCAACCTCCCCGCAACCCGGGCTCAATAGTTTTCCGGCGGTTGTTTTCTAGATGGACACACATTCACATAATGACCTCTTCTGCCACAAAAAAAACATGCACCCTCCTTACACCGAACTACTGCAGCCACCTTAGAACGAGAATTGCCACCCAACTGCATAGGTTCTCCTACAGACTCAGATTCTGGTGAGTCCAAATCTGAATTGCCCCTGAATAGCGGTGATTCCTTAAGTCTCTGGCGCAGGCGGCGGTCCACACGGATCGCAAGAGACATAGCTGCCTCCAGTGTGGTTGGTGTCTCCTGTAGGGCGAAAGCATCTTCTACTTTATCAGATAGATCCTGATAGAATTGACTTCGGAGTGCAGGGTCATTCCACATTGTGTCAGTAGCCCATCTCCGAAATTCAGAGCAGTATTCCTCTACTGGCCGGTCTCCCTGTGTAAGATGGCGTATAGTGGACTCAGCAAGGACGGCGTACTGGGACCCGCACCTGACCCTGCCACAATAATGGGGCCCTGGCTTTCCCTTATCTCAGGGGTACCTATGATGGTTAGGAGGCCTGAGCCGCCAGCGTATCCCTGTCTCCTGAGTTGGCCCTATCAGGGGCCCCCTCTCCCCCCAAAGGAGGTGGACTGCACCAGTGTAACTATACAACAAACAACAGGGTAAACAGACAAGGTAACTAAAAGTCTCAAACTCACCAAATGCTCGCACAACCACAGAGGAAATACAGAGAAGGGAAGAGAAGGAATAAACTAGGAAGGAAAACAGGTTTTACATGCAACCAAAACAGCAGACACCAATCTCTGTAAATAAACCTCCAACTCCAACACTACGCTCCTTCAACCTTCAAGCCAGGCAGTAGAACTGCTCACTGACAATAGCTGAAGTCAGGACTGGGTCTATATAGAGGATCAGATTACAAAATTCACTTTAGCTGAGAGACCCAGCTCTCAGCAACACAGCAATAAGGTTAACTCCTGCACTGCTGGCACAAAGCAGCCAGGTCAGAATACAGGTGAGGAGCTTCTGTTCACTGTGTGTGAACGAGGCCCAGAGCGCTGCGGTTCTCTGGAACCTCTCTGTCGTGGAAGCCCGTGACAGGAGCACTCCAAATATAATGTCAAAAACAGAAACTAAGCAAAGTAGCAACAAGCCACCAAAAATAAATACACATATAATATTTATTATGAAAAATCACATTAAAATCAGATTGAACATGATACATATGAACACAGTACACACAAATGGAGGAGACATGAAGGTAGGCAAGGAATGGGTTCAGCGTCAAAAACTGAACCTGGCAAAGCTGGGTAGATAAATATTGCAAGTACATACATGTAACACCAAGTGAAAGCCTAAAGGTACCTTCACATTAAGCGACGCTGCAGCGATAGCGACAACGATGCAGATCGCTGCAGCGTCGCTGTTTGATCGCTGGAGAGCTGTCACACAGACCGCTCTCCAGCGACCAACGATGCCGAGGTCCCCGGGTAACCAGGGTAAACATCGGGTTACTAAGCGCAGGGCCGCGCTTAGTAACCCGATGTTTACCCTGGTTACCAGCGTAAAATGTAAAAAAAACAAACACTACATACTCACCTTCGCGTCCCCCGGCGTCCGCTTCCCTGCACTGACTGTGAGTGCCAGCCCTAATAGCACAGCGGTGACATCACCGCTGTGCTGTACTTTCACTTTCACTTTACGGCCGGCGCTCAGTCAGTGTGGGAAGCGGACGCCGGGGGACGCGAATGTAAGTATGTACTGTTTGGTTTTTTTACATTTTACGCTGGTAACCAGGGTAAACATCGGGTTACTAAGCGCGGCCCTGCGCTTAGTAACCCGATGTTTACCCTGGTTACCAGTGTAAAACATCGCTGGTATCGTTGCTTTTGGTGTCAAACACGACGATACACGCCGGTCTGATGACCAAATAAAGTTCTGAACTTTGTTCAACGACCAGCGATATCACAGCAGGATCCTGATCGCTGCTGCGTGTCAAACTAAACGATATCGCTAGCCAGGACGCTGCAACGTCACGGATCGCTAGCGATATCGTTTAGTGTGAAGGTACCTTAAGTCTAAGTAGCTACTAGAATGGTGTACATGTATGTTAGTGACATAAAAAGCCATAATACATGACCAGCTGCTTACCCATGGTAGGTCCTGATCACTCCAGCCCCCCTTACGGCCCCTGACGCGCATTTCGCATACTTGCTTTCTCAAAAGGGAGTAGATCCAAAAATATCCAAATGACCCTTGGCAGGAAAAAGGTTCCCCCCCTCTGCTTTATAGGATGGTTTCACATATATGAATAACTAATGTTAGTGGTCTGTTTTGCATACATACCTAAATTATTGAAAAGCACCCCATCTGGTCAGACATGGTATTACAAAAATCCACATGATTTTAATGCAAAATATTTCTATTACCTAGCATGTAGTTGCACCTTTGGGAGTATTTTAATAGCATCATTTTATTTAACTTCAAAAGCAATCCGAAAATACTGAGCTGGCTGCAGGGGAAATTTCCTTTCCCTTGGGATTCATTCCATCAACAGACAAGGTCTCTGTAGTCTGGATCCCATTTATAGGATATAGACTCCCATAAGCTGCATTCTGTAGCCTATTGATGAAGCTGCAGGAAAACTGAGTAATTTGAATTTTCCCTGCAGCCCTTCATGTTCTTTACAGTTTGCTGCTACATGTAAAGGGAAAAAATTTAATAATAACATTTTATTAGTGAATTGCTTTGTTAGCATTTTAGTAATACTTTCTTCTAAGCGGAATAGAATGTGAATGAATTGTCAATGCAAAAGAATAGAATCTCCAAGTATCAATGGTTTTGCGACATTTTAATGAATGCAAGTTTTCAGTTATCCACTGAATTTATTTATTATGCTTTGTCGATATAGTGCCTTCATATTAAGCAGCGCTTTACATACATTATCATCTATGTCCCATTTGGGGCTCACTATCTACATTTCCATAGCAGTATGTCTTTGGAGTGTGGAGGGAAACCTAAGAACCCGGAGGAAACTGAAGAACCCAAATGAAACCCACAGAAACAAGAGGACAACACACAAACTCCTTACAGACGTTGCCCTTGGTGGGATTTGAACCCAGGACCCCAGGGCTGCAAAGCAACAGCGCTAACCACTGAATAGTAGGTAGGTTGCTGATTGTGGGGGGTGGTCTCTTTACAGGAAGCTCCCAAAATTGCAAGAACTGGACTCTGGAGTACTGTAGGTTTACACTTAACCAAAGAATAGGTGGTAACTTGCTGATTGCTGAGTGGTTTCACTATTGGGACCACCTCAATCCTAAAAATGAGGCATTGGAATACCCAGTTTGAAAGGAGTGATGGCTATCTCATGCCGTACATAGATAATTAGTGGAGTGGTTGTGGCCATGCAGGGCCATTGCTTCATTCAAACAGGGCACTCCAAAGTAGAGTTGAGCGTATTTGTTCGGATTTGGTCGCCGAATCTGAATTTGCCATATTCGAACCCTATTGGTGCTGAATGTATGTTTGATGATCAGTTCCAAACATATTCGGTAATTTCTACTCCCACTTACTCTAATTACTTTCGGCTATGTTAAACGAATATTGCAAAGCAATACTCGCTGCTGATCATATTCGGAACTGAATCCGAACAAATTCCCTCAACTCTACTCCAAAGCCCTACCTGCAGAGGTACCAGCAGTGGATAGGTGATAACTTGACTCTATATACAAACCTTACAAATAATTTTTAGATATAGTGGTAGATCCAGCCAGAAAAGGGCCCCTGAGCAAGCTACATGTATAGGGGCCATCTCACTTCAGATACACATCAGTCAGAAACTCCTATAGTCACTGGACTTGCATGTGACTGCTGGCACCTATGACTGCACAAGCAGAAATGTCAGTAATTTTAGCACATTTCATCACTGGTGCTATTTTCGCAAAGATTAGCAGTCGGATATTTTATCCCAAGCTATAGATTTATATTTTTACTTGCTTATATAGTGACATTAATTCCACAGCGCTTTACAGAGATTATCACTATCCCCATTGGGGCTGATAATAAATTTATATATCTTTGGAGTGTGAGAGGAAGTCGGAGCGCCTGGAGAAAACCCATGTGTACATAAAAATTACTCGCAGATCTTGTTATTGGTGGGTTTTACACTCAGGCCACTGTGCTGCCCAATCAGCTATATAATAGTTTGCTAACTTTCTTTTTGTCACATATTTATCATTTATATACAGATTTATTCAATATATTTATTCCAATTTTTTTTAAATATATTATTTATTTATGGGTTAAGGAGCTAGAGTGTTAAAGGAGTAATTTGAAATTTGAATTCCATCCCCTATTTATGGGATGGGGATAATAACTTTCTGATCACTGGGAGTCTGACCACTGCGACCCACACCGATCCCAAAAACTGGGGCTCTGAAGAGGGGAGTTACCACTAAAACATCAATATCCTATCATGCTACCTACTTTACCAATAAACCTACCATAGTACTATAAACTTGCCATGATTGGGAAGGACAAGTAAGCACAATGCCAGGATCTCTCTTTCAGAGGCATAGACATTGAATTGAGTGGCAGGGTGCATGTATGAGCACTGCTCAATGCAGATGCTTCTAGAATGGGATCCTCAAAAAACCCATTTTAGTGGTTAGTGAGGATTTCATTGATTGAACCACCAGTGTTCATACAGTTCAAATTAAGTATTTATTCTCATGGAACTTATAACGATTTGTGGACAACCGAAAAGGACAAAATTATTATTATTATTATACATTTTTATAGCGCCATTTATTCCATGGCGCTTTACATGATTATGATCTGCAAACGGTGCTGCTGCAGGGACATTATTATGAAGCAAAAGTGACTTACTTGTGATTCATTGTCTCTGCTGCTGCCAGACATGGATGTCAAACATATGAGAACATTTCCAGCTGCGCTTATTGGATGAAATCATGCCCCCTGTTCTCATGTATTTCACATCCAGAATTGGAGAAGAGACAAAACATCTCTAATGAGACACTACAGTGAGGAGATTGACAGGAATAAAAACAAAGACTATTAAATGGAACCTGTATGTAATATTTAGTCACAACCGATCAACATTTTACTAACATAGTCTGAATAGGGTCAATTTACAAACCAAACTACATGACGCAAGAGCATGGGTCTCATGGAGCATGGAGGAACCAAGAATCAAAGTATAATCAGTATAAGGAGGCAGGTGAGGGCCTAGAACAGGCGAGTATGCTTCTTTTTTACTATTATTATTTTTTATTTTTTTCTCTTTTATTATTATTTTTTAACACCCTCTGTCAATTCTGTTGAATATGCTTTGGGGTCTAGAGTGATCTCAAAAGAATAATAAATAGTGTTGAGCATTCCGATACTGCAAGTATCGGGTATCGGCCGATCCTTGCTGTATCGGAATTTCCGATACCGAGATCCGATATTTTTGTGATATCGGGTATCGGTATCGAAACAACATTAATTTAAAAATGTGTAAAAGAAAGAATTAAAATAAAAAATATCGCTATACTCACCTGTCCGACGCAGCCTGGACCTCAGCGAAGGAACCGGCAGCGTTGTTTGTTTAAAATTCGCGCTTTTACTTGGTTACGTGAATTCCCGGCTTGTGATTGGTCAGGGCGGCCATGTTGCCGGGACGCGGACCAATCACAGCAAGCCATGACGAAATTACGTCACGGCTTGCTGTGATTGGTCCGCGTCCCGGCAACATGGCCGCCATTAACCAATCACAAGCCGTGACGTCACGGGAGGCTGGACTTGCGCGTTTTTTAAAAAGCGCGCGTGTCCAGCCTCCAGTGACGTCCCGGCTTATGATTGGTCAGGGGGCCATGTTGCCGGGACGCGGACCAATCACAGCAAGCCGTGACGTAATTTCGTCACGGCTTGCTGTGATTGGTCCGCGTCCCGGCAACATGGCGCCGTGACCAATCATAAGCCGGGACGTCACTGGAGGCTGGACACGCGCGCTTTTTAAAAAACGCGCAAGTCCAGCCTCCCGTGACATCACGGCTTGTGATTGGTTAATGGCGGCCATGTTGCCGGGACGCGGACCAATCACAGCAAGCCGTGACGTAATTTCGTCACGGCTTGCTGTGATTGGTCCGCGTCCCGGCAACATGGCCGCCCTGACCAATCACAAGCCGGGACTTCACGTAACCAAGTAAAAGCGCGAATTTTAAACAAACAACGCTGCCGGTTCCCTCGCTGAGGTCCCGGCTGCGTCGGAGAGGTGAGTATAGCGATATTTTTTATTTTAATTCTTTCTTTTACACATTTATATGGTTCCCAGGGCCTGAAGGAGAGTTTCCTCTCCTTCAGACCCTGGGAACCATCAGGGATACCGTCCGATACATGAGTCCCATTGACTTGTATTGGTATCGGGTATCGGTATCGGATTGGATCCGATACTTTGCCGGTATCGGCCGATACTTTCCGATACCGATACTTTCAAGTATCGGACGGTATCGCTCAACACTAATAATAAACATCTTTTATACACCGATTGGTGAACTTTCGATTTGGAATAATTGAAACTGCTCACTAGAGATGAGTGGATCAATTGAAATGCATATTCACCAAATTTAACAAAAAAATTGATTTGAGGCAAATTAATTTGCAAGAATCTCAGTAGTGAAAAACTTACAATTGCTTTCTAAAATACATATGTTGGAGAGGAAAGAACCTCGCTAACCATAGGAGCTTAAACTTTACAGGCAATAGAGAGCGAACGCTGCCTTCCATACGAGTGTGCAATCTACACACAGGAGAAAGGTTCCCACTGATCATAAGAGCCTACACACTACAGTAGTAACAGCGGGAGGGAGAGAGAGGACCCGCTGACCATAAGTGCTTACATGCTACAGGTGAGTGAGAAAGGACCCGCTGATCATAAGCGCTTACATACTACAGGTGAGTGAGGACCCCCTGACCATAAGTGGTTACACACTACAGGTGAGTGAGAGAGGACCCGCTGTCCATAAGAGCTTACATACTACAGGTGAGTGAGAGAGGACCCACTGACCATAAGTGGTTACACACTACAGGTGAGTGAGAGAGGACCCGCTGACCATAAGCAGTTACATACTACAGGTAAGTGAGAGGGGACCCACTGTCCATAAGCGCTTACATACTACAGGTGAGGGAAAGAGGACCTGCTGACCATAAGCACGTATATACTACAGGTGAGTGAGAGAGGACCCCCTGACCATAAGCGCTTACATAAAACAGGTGAGTGAGAGAGGCGCCGCTGACCATAAGTGCTTACATAATACAGGTGAGTGAGAGAGGACCCACTGACCATAAGCGCTTACATACTACAGGTGAGTGAGAGAGGACCCACTGACCATAAGTGCTTACATAATACAGGTAAGTGAGAGAGGACCCCCTGACCATAAGCGCTTACATACTACAGGTGAGAGAGAGGACCCGCTGACCAAAAGCGCTTACATACTACAGGTGAGTGGGAGAGGACCCACTGACCATAAGCGCTTACATACTACAGGTGAGTGAGAGAGTACCCGCTGACCATAAGAGCTTACATGCTACAGGTGAGTGAGAGAGGACCTGCAGACCATAAGCACTTACATACTACAGGTGAGTGAGAGAGGACCCACTGACCATAAGTGCTTACATAATACAGGCAAGTGAGAGAGGACCTGCTGACCATAAGCACTTATATACTACAGGTGAGTGAGAGAGGACCCACTGACCATAAGTTGTTACACACTACAGGTGAGTGAGAGAGGATCCACTGACCATAAGCGCTTACATACTACAGGTAAGTGAGAGAGGACCCACTGACCATAAGTGGTTACACACTACAGGTGAGGGAAAGAGGACTTGCTGACCATAAGCACTTACATACTACAGGTGAGTGAGAGAGGACCCGCTGACCATAAGAGCTTACATACTACAGGTGAGAGAGAGGACCCACTGACTATAAGAGCTTACATGCTACTGGTGAGTGAGAGAGGACCCGCTGACCATAAGAGCTTACATACTACTGGTGAGTGAGAGAGGCCCCGCTGACCATAAGAGCTTACATACTACAGGTGAGAGAGAGGACCCGCTGACCATAAGCGCTTACATACTACAGGTGAGTGAGAGAGGACCCACTGACCATAAGAGCTTACATGCTACTGGTGAGTGAGAGAGGACCCGCTGACCATAAGAGCTAACATATTACAGGTGAGAGAGAGAGAGGACCTGCTGACCATAAGAGCTTACATACTACTGGTGAGTGAGAGAGGCCCCGCTGACCATAAGAGCTTACATACTACTGGTGAGTGAGAGAGGCCCCGCTGACCATAAGAGCTTACACTCTACAGAAGACACAGTGGGAGTAACAGAAGACCCAGATGAATATAAGAGCTTACATTCTACAAGTGAGAGAGGACCACTGAGCATAAGAACTGACACTCTACAGGTGAGAGAGGAACCTGCTGACCATAAGACCATAAGAGCTTACAGTCACCCTGTAACTCTGGAGATGGAAACGATTCTGCCGTACATTCTGAGCTCCTCTGGGAATTGATGATCTGTGATGACCCAGGAACTGACTGATAATTTGCAACATGTCACAGCTGCAGGGCATAATGGGGAATCCAGAGCAACTACGAAAAGTGACGTTTGCCTGCTTTATGACACTTCAGCAGTGTGGGAAATGGTGCTGGGCAATCACATAATGTTCTAATTCACGTGAAACTGGAAGTTACAGGAAATACAACTCAAACTTGTTTTTTCGAGGGTCAATGCTCTCATCTCCACAGACGGCCAATTGGAACGAATCTCCTCTAAATTCTTTTTGAGAGATTTATTAATTTCGAATTATATTCACTTCAATCATACTGTAATCACTACTCACTATGATTTCTCACAGATCCTCAGCAAGCACAATCTTGTTCACACACCTACTAACCAGCTAGGCCATGCCCGCACCAGGCCGCATCCTATAAACCCATAATAATGAGATTACAATAGTCTTTACCTTCTCTTAGACCCTATTTGCACAGACTGCATACCTGCCTGTAAGAAAAGTCAACCTCTACTGCATATTAGGGAACAAAATGACTAGATTATGCATACACAGTTTATATTTTATTTATAGGCCAAAGTATCTGTGATTATATATTTCTTT
The DNA here is from genome assembly GCF_051348905.1 of Ranitomeya variabilis. NCBI lineage: Eukaryota > Metazoa > Chordata > Amphibia > Anura > Dendrobatidae > Ranitomeya > Ranitomeya variabilis. Next base: position 1,073,697,520 of record NC_135232.1, on the reverse strand, counting down.
ATTCTAGTATTCTCAGTATTTTCCATGTAAATATAATTTACTTTCAATTTCTTCTAGTGAAATGTACGGCTTTGTTTGCAAAGAGTTAATGAAAGCCTTTCATTTCTCCCCGGAGGCTCATGACTATGTGACTACTGATTTTTTACTTTTTGTAATTGAAAAGAAGGTGTTTGTTTCAATTCTATTCTGGCCTGTTCTTTGAAGTCCAAATGAATTTCAATGGAAAATGAGGAAATATGCCAGAATGGATGAGTTTAAGTCAGAGAGGTCACACTTCTATATTGTGCTTCTTTCACTGCGCCATTGTGACGGTAATTTATGAATCTTGTGACATTTGCACCTTGAGAAATAAGCACTGTGCTTTCTGAAATACAAGGCTAATTACAGCAAGACTATTTTTTTTTTACTACAACCAACAAATAGATTTTTTTACAACATTTCCTAACATAAAAAGGTTATTGTGCATGATTGAGACCTATTACTGTACATTAAGATCAACTAATACAATAATTTAAATTACTTTGTTGGGCAAGATAGCGAGGCTCAGTTCTACAGATGAGCAAAACTTTGAAAATTCGATTTGCCAGTTTTGCCAACAGGCAAATTTCCTTTTATCACTGCAAAATTGACAACAGTTGAAAACAAAAACCATAGAACAGAATATATACTCATATCAGTAAAACCCTATACCAAGTGGCGCTAAGGATCAAATTTTACAGGACACTCTCCATTATCTCACAGAATACCAACAACAGGAAAGACGAGAGACTATTTGTCCAGAACAGTAACAAATTTTACTTAACACATCTTTAAAACTATCAATGTATAACTACAAAGCATATTAAATGACAAAAGCTGGATAATGTGGAACACTGGTGATGCACCTGTATCCTTTTTACATATTATATATATGTATATATGTGTATATTATATATATATAAATATATATAAATACAGTGGGTGGGTGGACCCATAAAGTTAGCAACAATGAAAATAAAGTGCTAGTGCTTAACTTGATCTAATCTTTCATTCAATGCCCCTATGCAGTGTTTAATAACCACAAAGCATATGGATATATACTAGCTATTCGGTGCAACCTCACACATAGTGACACATATGCTGGAACGCCAGTATATCACTGCAGAGCATTCACCATAAAATTATATGCTGCCACTAACATTACATTTCAGGGTTCTTACCCATAGTCTCCACACGTGTCAGGTGCAGACAGCCCCGAAGCGCGTTTCACGTGGGCTTCCTCGGGGGGGGGGGGGTATTTGAACTTCTGGATCTTTTGGATTGTCGTTATAATTTAAAAAGAGAAAACACAGTGGTTTGACAATACATGGCTCTGCCCAACCACTAACCATGAGTGGATAAAAAGTTTTGGTGTTATTCATATTCTCTGAAAAAGGCCAAGAAAGCAAAAAATTGGCTGTGGTATGCAAACTTTTAAGCACAACTGTATACCGGATTATATAGAGCCCTGTTTTTATTACATACCGTGCTGTCTTGTTAGATGTATAATGCAATGACAGCTGATGGAGCATGAGAAAGCTTCTTTTTTAATGGAGGATCTGATGGACTGGTCTTCAGGTCACCAGCTGCTCCATTAGCAGTCATTTTATATCTAACAAGAGAGGGAACTATGTAATAAAAGAGGGCGCTGTGAATAACAAAAATAAGAATAAACTATGTAAGAGACAGCACTGTATATAACAGCAGAGGGAGCTATATAATAAGGGACGGCACCGTATGTAACTAGAGAGGATGGTACATAATAAGGGACGTTGATGTACATAATAAAAGAGGAAACTACGCAACTAAGGGCGGTTTTATACATTATAAGTGAGTACACTATATACTAAGGGACTTTGCTATACATAATAAGTGAGTACACTATATACTGAGGGACTGTGCTATACATAATAACAATACATCCCTTTATCTGTGTGCAGTGCTGGTGTGCTGCCTGCTTTTACAGACGCATTGAGCATGCCCTATTTTGATCCTCAAGATCGAATCAGAACAGGACAGTCTCTGACCTTCACAGATCTCATTCTCAGATCCGTGATTTTCATGTATGTGTGACCTATAAAACTCTATGAGTCCGTGTGTCATCCGATAAAAAAACCTGGAAGCCCACGGACATTTCACGCAAATGTGAGAATGTAGAATAAGGGATTTTACAAAAAAACATTATCACTCCAAATCACACAGTGCAGATACAGAATAATATCTACATCCCGGCACTTACCGCTGATGTATCGTCTGATTATAGTCGCATTCTCCTGTTTCTTCTCCATCTAGTCAGACCTTCATGTCGACATCTCCCAGCCACGACTCGTCTTGTCATGTTGATCTTTGCAGCCCTGAAAATAACAAGGTCACATACATTGTATACACATGTGTCTCCCCCTCGAATACAGATATGTACCCCACCATTAACATGCTACTAGCCACACACCATTAAAAATATAAAGTAATAAGCAGCACTGTGTCCCTCATTAACTATAAACTCTGACATCTAATAATATAAACTATTTAGTCGGTGACTCTCCCCAATTACTTGTAAGGCTATGTGCACATGTAAAACGTGCAATGCTTTACAGTACAGGAAAAGTGAATGAGATCCCTGAAGTCTTATGCACACATAGCTTATTTTTTCCTTGCTGATTTGCAGAAACTTAAAATCTGCGTAATGTCAATGTCAGCGTATTTCACCCGTACTAATGGGGGAAAATATGTAACAAAAGCATGGCAAAAAAGTGGAAAAAAAATTAATGTATTTTACGCAACTTTCTTCCTGGCAGCACCTTTGGATATGCAGGAGAATTTTCTCCTGCATATCCTAAATGTGTGCACATAGCCTTAGTTCCTGTCCTGTATCCCACTCATTCATTATAAGTCCGTGATAGCATCATAATGAATTATGGGTGATAGAAGAAGTTATAAGGTACTACTGAGCATTCTTCGCCACCTCCCAATTCATTACAACTCCCTGACAGCGTCTTCTCCCACCTTTCAATTTACTATAAAGGATCCTATGCACCTTATCATTTCCTTTCTCAATCCCCAATAAATTTTAAGTCCTCCATAGCATCACAATGAATTGTGAGATGGGGAGGATGCAATCGGGTTTAGCACTGTCCTCCACCACCCAATTCATTTTACATGCATATCTATCATCCTCCTCCCCTGTTTGTAAGTCCATTATAAGTCCTTCTTCCTCCCTTCCCAATCCCTAACACCACTCATTGTCCTCCTCCCATCCCATCATTGTCCTCTCCCCCACCTCCATCATTGCCCTCTCCATCATCTCCATCATTGCCCTCTCCACCACCCTGTAATTGCCCTCTTCACCACCCCATTATTGCCTTCTCCCCTACCTCAATCATTGCCCTGCCCCGTCACCTCCATCATTGCCCTCTCCACCACCTCCATCATTGTTCTCCCCCTCCACCCCATTATTGTCCTCTCTACCACCTACATCATTGCTTTCTCTCCCACAAACCCATCATTGCCCTTTCCATCACCTCTATAATTGCTTTCTCCCCCATCACCCACATCATTGCTATGGTCATCACCCCCATCATTGCCCTCTCCAACACCTACACACACACACAGACACACACACTACTCACCTCTCCGCACATTCCCTGCAGCACCTTCTTTGCCAGAAGCTTTCTCTCTGACACAGACCCACACTGAATGCTGATGTCATCCATCCGGGCCACTGTGTCAGATAGAAAGCATGGGTAGGAAGCACAGGATGGATCTCTGCAGCTCAGCTCCTCTGACATTTTCTCATGTAGGCAGCAGAGCTGCCTGCTGCACATGACAGCAATCTGGCCAGGGAACCCCAAAGCCTCGGGGCCAAATAAACAGTCCAGACTGCCCTCACTGTTAGCCACCCGGCAGGGGGCCCCTTCTATCTCCAGGCCCTGATGCAGCTGCACTGGCTGCACATGCGGTATGTCCGCACCTGCTAGAAAGGTCCTTTATAAAAAGAACCTGCAAGTACGTTTTTACATATGGACAGGATCGGACTGTGGTGACTGGGGCCCAAAGGTGGAATTTACTTCAGGGGGCGCACCCTACTTCTAATGTACATGTGCATATTTAAGCTGTGTGTATGTGAGAATTTTATCCAATAATACAGTGGGCAAAACAGAACAGTTTTATCCGCTGAACTACATCAAAGTGCATTTTCCCTGTACAAAGTATGGAAGCTATCCATTTTCTCTAGGATAGGTGTTAATTTCGTAATTCCTGAAGGTGCAATCCCTTAAGATGCGCATGCTCAACCTCCACTCTATTCAGACTTGGCTTTCTAGTGTAGGGGGTGTGCTGGGGGCTAATTTGTGCCCTGCATCCCAGTGCGCATCTTCTTAATAAAATCGGATACGTGTTGCGTATAAAGTGTCATGTAATGTGATATTGTTTTGTTGTGCAAATTATATATCTTTATGGGTTAGGGATAGAGATAGGGAGATATAGTAAGGTTCAGTGTTAAGGTACCTTCACACTAAGCGATGCTGCAGCGATATCGACAACGATGCCGATCGCTGCAGCGTCGCTGTTTTGTCGTTGTGTGGTCACTGGAGAGCTGTCACACAGACAGCTCTCCAGCGACCAACTATGCCGAAGTCCCCTGGTAACCAGGGTAAACATCGGGTTACTAACCGCAGGGCCGCACTTAGTAACCCGATGTTTACCCTGGTTACCAGTGTAAAAGTAAAAAAAACAAACAGTACATACTCACCTTCTGCTGTCTGTCACACGTCCCCCGGCGTCTGCTTCCTGCACTGACTGTGATTGCCGGCCGTAAGGCACAGCACAGCGGTGACGTCACCGCTGTGCTCTGCTTTCACTTTACGGCCGGCACTCACAGTCAGTGCGGGAAGCCGCCGGCGAGGGACGTGTGACAGACAGCAGAAGGTGAGTATGTACTGTTTGTTTTTTTTACTTTTACACTGGTAACCAGGGTAAACATCGGGTTACTAAGCACGGCCCTGCGCTTAGTAACCCGATGTTTACCCTGGTTACCTTTGTAAAACATCGCTGGCATCGTTGCTTTTGGTGTCAAACATGACGATACACGCCGATCTGACGACCAAATAAAGTTCTGAACTTTCAGCAACGACCAGCGATATCACAGCAGGATCCAGATCGCTGCTGCGTGTCAAACACAACGATATCGCTATCCAGGACGCTGCAACGTCACGGATCGCTATTGTTATCGTTGCAAAGTCGCTTACTGTGAAGGTACCTTTAGTATGGGTTAACATAGGACTACGAGCAGTGGGGGCACTCTAGATTAGGGGATTATATTGAGTTAAGATAACAAATATTTAAACAATAGGATGTTAGCTAGTGGGAGGAGCTAAAGAAAGGGTAAGGAGAGTGTGTTCTGGAGTTAGTAAGGGTACCGTCACACATTGAAATTTCCATCGCTACGACGTTACGATTCGTGACGTTCTAGCGATATCGTTACAATATCGCTGTGTCTGACACGCTACTGCGATCAGACACCCTGCTGAGAATCGTACGTCGTAGCAGATCATTTGGAACTTTCTTTCGTCGCTTGATCACCCGCTGACATCGCTGGATCGTTGTGTGTGACAGCGATCCAGCGATGTCTTCGCTTGTAACCAGGGTAAACATCGGGTAACTAAGCGCAGGGCCGCGCTTAGTAACCCGATGTTTACCCTGGTTACAAGCGTAAACGTAAAAAAACAAACCGTGCATACTCACCCGTCGGTGTCCTTCAGGTCCCTTGCCGTCTGCTTCCTGCTCTGAGTGCCGGCCGGAAAGTGAGAGCAGAGCGCAGCGGTGCTGCGATCTGCTCTCACTGTACGGCTGCACTCAGAGCAGGAAGCAGACGGCAAGGGACCTGAAGGACACCGACGGGTGAGTATGTACTGTTTGTTTTTTTACGTTTACGCTGGTAACCAGGGTAAACATCGGGTTACTAAGCGCGGCCCTGCGCTTAGTTACCCGATGTTTACCCTGGTTACCCGGGGACTTCGGCATCGCTCCAGCGCCGTGATTGCAACGTGTGACCGCAGTCTACGACGCTGGAGCGATGATTATACGACGCTGCGACGTCACGAATCGTGCCGTCGCAGCGATGAAAATTTCAATGTGTGACGGTACCCTTAGAGTAGTGAGGAGAAAGAAGAACAGTGAGGTGATTGACCTGAGCTGTGTTATGACAAAGGCTTGTCAATCCAGGCCCTATGGGTGGACAGACAAACGGGCATGAGGAGGATTGGGCAGCACGAGAGAAACAGCCGCTAGGCTTATGGGACACTTCCGTGACATCTAAGACCTATGGTCTGACAAGGATTGGCAACAGCATCCTTTACTTTTGCCCAGGATGGGGGAAATGGACAGGGAGCACCAGGAACAAGTTAGACTGGCTACTCAGGGAGCTGCGGTACCGAAGGATGCGGTACGGAAACAGATGGTGACAGGAAGAACCAGGAACAGTTCAGGGGAAAGAATGTCCATCCTATATGAAGACTGCTGTGTGGTGTCTGTATCTAAACTGGATTAGCTCAGTAAAGTTGTTATGTTTGAATTGAACTTGGACTCGGATGGTTATTGTGTGTTGCTGCAGAAGACCAGGACCCTGCAACTTGAGGCGGGCTCTAACCCACAAGTGAGTGAAATGCATTGCACACACAGCACACACCAGATGGGACACTTTGTTAATGCAGTGGGGTGCCAGGTTGTGCTGGAACAGCAGACCATCGCCATGATTATCACCTGGCCCCCGTTACACTAGAACCCTGGACATATGAAATTCAATCCAGAAGAGATGAGGAGACCAGTGGGAGACATGGGGTCGCAGTAAACAGGATTCCAATAGGTGAGTTTATAATTTTTTTTTCTGAACATGGACCACTCTTTTAAAGGGATATAAACATTTTTAATGGAGCAGCAAAGCGCAGTGTCATTTGATGTTTAGCCGCCACTTTCTGGGTTCTTCAGATCAGCTTCTATTTAAAAGAACAGCGGCTGTTCTGTACTACTCTGCAGAAGCCTCTACTCTTTGAAAGGAGCTGTCAAAAGGGTGTCCCGTCCCCCTGGAAGACCTAGAGTTAGAAGGTCATGTCAGGAAATGAATCGCAGTCATCTTTAGAGATGGTGTGATTCATGTCCTATTTTAAATTATTCCCTTTCCTTCAGTACTGAGAAGGTTAAGGACTCTTTCCATGCTGGCAGAGACCATACAGCCTGGTTGTTCTCAGCTGAAACTACTTAGAATTTACTCCATTTATATATACTGGCTCTGAGCGTTTAGTCCTTACGGGTGAAAGAATTATCTTCCTGTGCTAAGTGCTAAAGCTGAGTAGGCAGAGTGGAGTTGTAGTATTAGTGATCTGTGGTTTGCTGTTGTACGTGAGAATTTTTCTCCTGGTCCTTATTCCTATTTAGTTTACTCTTCCATATCCCTATCCTCCTCCCTATTGTTGGTGAGTGCTTTTTTATGTTAGTGGTTTTCTGTCATCACTGTTTTGTCTTTGTGTCTTGTTTATCTTACATTGTTTATCTTACATTATTGTCCCATGCCTCATGGGGGTGGGGCAGGGTTTAACAGGAGCATAGTAAGGTAGGAGACATGGGCTTCTCTACCTTCAAGAGTACCACCGGGAAAAGAAACATTAGGTTCCCATGTAGAAATTGGGGTCAGTGGGTGCTCTCATCTGCTGGCCCAACTGTCTTTAGCAAGACCAGGGCTCATACCACTGAACACCTGCGCTCTCTCCCCATGGGCTAGACACTACTCAGACAATGCAGGGTGAGGGTAAAAAAGTGCAGCAATACTTTATTGAACCACAACACACAATAGCAAACAGAACAGTCCCAGCAAATACCCAAGATAATGCAAATTACAGGGTCTCACCCACCGGGATAATGGCAGATGTTACGCCAGAGCTCCCAGGGTCGCTACCCCACCTGTGATACACACACAGAGAGGAGGTAATGACAAGCATAGTGAGATGACAGTCCATAGAGTCCATACAAGGTCCAAAGCAAGTTGACACAACAGTCACCACCTGGTTTCTCCAAACATCTCCATGGAAACAGGCGACCAGCGGGTCCAATCTTGGTTTTCTCCAAACGTATCCATGGTTCAGCAATGGTAAAATGTGGTAACTCTGTATTACTTCAGTTGGAGTGATGATGCCATAACTTCTGTAATGTAGGAACCCTGAACACAGACCCTTTTTACAGACACAGACAACTTTTTATAGGTCACAATCTCATTCAGTCATTCCACTACAGGCTTGGGGGAAGGTGGAAGGAGGCCATCCCTCACGGCAGGAGTGTGCAAACAACATGCATAGATTGTCCTTCATATTGCAGAGCATCAATGGGTCATCAACATATTAACAAACATTCAAACATTGTGCCTTTGTTTCCCAAAGATAGTAGAACAATACAAGGACTGCAATGCAATACAGTTTCAATAGCTAATCAGCAGCCAGTCAACAAATGGCTGCCAGTGAACAGTAGTAGTTCAGTGGTTCACTGAAAATAAAGGTACCTTCACACTAAACAACTTTACAAAAGAACCATACTATCCTTAAAACGATATTTTATTAAATTGTCTAAAATTCAATTAAACATTGAAAACTCAAATGTATGCTATCAGCATCAGCCAACTGGGTTGGGTAGGCTAGAAAAATAGGGAAAAATAGCAAAAGTATACCTGACAAAGTCCCTGTTAGGTGGCCCTATAGTCACTTTTGCCTACCTAACAGCGGAGGTTGGCACCCTAGATTTCGATATGGCGCCCCCGCTCCACGTCGACTGTCCCTTCTCACCCTAATAGGCCCTACTAGCTACCCACACCCAGGTACCCACAGACATACACACAAATTGACCACAAGGTCACACTAACCAAACAAAAAAACGTGATGAAGTGAAAAAGAAAAAAGTGAATAAGTGTACAAAAAAAGTTTCTAAAAACACTGCAGAAGTTACTACATAAAAATGCACTAAATAACGTGTAACCACCAGCTATATCAGAAAAATTCTTCTTAGATAGATATCGAAATGTACAAATAATAGTACTAAACTATGGGGTACACCAAGGCACAGTTGAAGTGTGCTCAAATCAATACTCAGAGGTCAGGAGTAGTGGAACCTCTAGTATAAGTAACAATGTGTCACTGTCTTTGTTAATGGTTAATGACCTAGATGTCATTAGGGTAGACCAATCAAAAAAAGAGCCCATATACGGAATGGATCCCTACACAAGATGACACAAATCCCAAAAAAAAGCAGATATATTAATACACTCAGTAGATGTAAGTGTATTTTGGGTGATATATATAAATTACACCCCAAATTGTCCAAAAAACGAAACAAAATATTCAACAAAACAAGAAAAACAAAATAAACATAAATGAAAAAATTATCTGCTATGTAGGGTATCAAATATAGTATTTCTCATTTAGTTTTTGGGCTAATGCACATAGGGATACAAAAACGACTGAGGCCAATCCCTCGTTACCCTCTCATCAGTAACTACTGTGATTGATTTTGTCACTGTGGGTAACATATAAATCTGCACTTGAGATGCCATACGAGTTCCACATCTTATACCACCGAAAAAATTAGCAAAATCTTAAACAAAATCAGAAAAAAAGAAAAAAAAAACACAACTAAAAAACTAAACTCGTATGGCATCTCAAGTGCAGATTTATATGTTACCCACAGTGACAAAATCAATCACAGTAGTTACTGATGAGAGGGTAACGAGGGATTGGCCTCAGTCGTTTTTGTATCCCTATGTGCATTAGCCCAAAAACTAAATGAGAAATACTATATTTGATACCCTACATAGCAGATAATTTTTTCATTTATGTTTATTTTGTTTTTCTTGTTTTGTTGAATATTTTGTTTCGTTTTTTGGACAATTTGGGGTGTAATTTATATATATCACCCAAAATACACTTACATCTACTGAGTGTATTAATATATCTGCTTTTTTTTGGGATTTGTGTCATCTTGTGTAGGGATCCATTCCGTATATGGGCTCTTTTTTTGATTGGTCTACCCTAATGACATCTAGGTCATTAACCATTAACAAAGACAGTGACACATTGTTACTTATACTAGAGGTTCCACTACTCCTGACCTCTGAGTATTGATTTGAGCACACTTCAACTGTGCCTTGGTGTACCCCATAGTTTAGTACTATTATTTGTACATTTCGATATCTATCTAAGAAGAATTTTTCTGATATAGCTGGTGGTTACACGTTATTTAGTGCATTTTTATGCAGTAACTTCTGCAGTGTTTTTAGAAACTTTTTTTGTACACTTATTCACTTTTTTCTTTTTCACTTCATCACGTTTTTTTGTTTGGTTAGTGTGACCTTGTGGTCAATTTGTGTGTATGTCTGTGGGTACCTGGGTGTGGGTAGCTAGTAGGGCCTATTAGGGTGAGAAGGGACAGTCGACGTGGAGCGGGGGCGCCATATCGAAATCTAGGGTGCCAACCTCCGCTGTTAGGTAGGCAAAAGTGACTATAGGGCCACCTAACAGGGACTTTGTCAGGTATACTTTTGCTATTTTTCCCTATTTTTCTAGCCTACCCAACCCAGTTGGCTGATGCTGATAGCATACATTTGAGTTTTCAATGTTTAATTGAATTTTAGACAATTTAATAAAATATTGTTTTAAGGATAGTATGGTTCTTTTGGTTTTCAAATTAATATATCCTTTCAATATTCTAGTTGGTTTTCTAAACAACTTTACAACAAGAACGACAACGATCCGTGACGTTGCAGAGTCCTGGTTAGCGATCTCATTGTGTTTGACACGCAGCAGTGATCTGGATCCCGCTGTGATATCGCTGGTCGGAGCTAGAAGTCCAGAACTTTATTTGGTCGTCAGATCGGCGTGTATCGTCGTGTTTGACAGCAAAAGCAACGATGTCAGCAATGATAAACATGGAGCTAACGACCTGTGAGAACGATAAGTGAGTCACTGCTACGTCACAGGATCGCTCCTGCATCGTTCTGGAGCTGCTGTGTTTGACATCTCTACAGTGACCTAAACAGCGACGCTGCAGCGATCGGCTCGTTGTCTATATCGCTGCAGCGTCGCTGAGTGTGACGGTACCTTAAGGGTCAACAGTCATTCTCACATGAACTCTAGCTCATGTCCCTGGGCATATTGAAATAACATGTCTGGATAATTCAGATTAAATGCGATATCGCCACAGTTCCCAGTTACTAAAGATCATAACAGTGTGACATTTTCAACACCCCTCATTTTGTATCTTGTTATCGACAGTCCTTACCAAAGAAATGCAGGGTTTGTCATACTATCAGATCAGCAGCAAATTACTGGTCTGGCGGGCAGTCAGGCTGAACCAGAACCTAAGGTGGCTCTCCCGGGTAGGGTTTCTGGAAGACGGCATAGATTTGTTGCTTTCCGTGAAGCCTGCAAGCTTTATTAGGCTTAGCCCATGTTCATCGGGGAATGAGGAGTAACAGGTTGAGATTGTTATTTCCCTACTTCAGGAAGATCTTCAATCCTTGGCCTTCCTCCTTTTGTTAGACTCAGTGTCTCTCCGGACAGTGGATGTTTTTTTTTAAAGGCTTTAGATTTCATGTACAATGATGCGGACTGTGTCTCCCTTGCTGAGTCTAAGCTAAGAAATCTCTAGCAGGAAGACCGGCCAGCAGAGCAATTCTGCTCTGAGTTCCATAGATAGGGTACTGACACCTGGTGGAACGATCCTGATCTCAGGAGTTAGTTTTGTCAGGGTTTTTCTAAAAGATTAAAAGATGAAGTGGTGCTTTACAAAACTCCTGAATCGTTAAAACCTGTCAAGGATCTGGCCAGACGTATAGATAAATGCCTCAGGGATAGACCTGTTGTGATTCCGCCCCCTATGGTACTCTCTAAAACCGAAGTACTCCCTATGTGCTCTGAAAAACCAATGCAGTTAGAGGGGCTTCCCCTGGGAATGAGTCTCAAGTGGTTCACCGTCAAACAGGGTAGTGTTTTTTCTCTGGTCAAAAGGGTCATTTCATTGAGGTGTGTCCTTTTTTACCAAAGCACCGGAAAAACGTCAAAAAGCTTCTTACTCCAGGTTGAGTGGATGATAACAACTAGAATGTATATATCTTGTTTGCATATGTATATCAGTTTTTCTTACCCACAGAAGTGGTTACAGGTATGAAAACAGAGAAAGTATGTATCCTCTTGGATAGTAAAGCGGGAGCTCTTCAGATGGATGCTCGATTCGCACGGGACCATGGTCTCTCCTGTAGTACGCTGGCAAAGTCCATCCCAATATTTGCTATTAACTCTGCACCTCTCGGTCAGGGAAATTTTACGCAAGCTGTGCATAATGTGAACCTGCGCATGGGGGCTTTTCACAGAGATCTTCTTTTGTGTTATGTCTTACAAGATCTCCCTACTCCTATGGTGTTAGGCCTTCCCTGGCTAACTGTACATAATTTGGATATTGACTGGCAGTCCAGAGAAATAGTCAAGTGGAGTAATTCTGCAAAAGTAATTTCTTGTATACTATCATTTCTACTGTCTCTACTAAAACATACCCTGTTTTCTAGCTGATTTTGTGGATGCGTTCTCAAAAAAGGGGTGCCAGGAACTGCCTCTTCACCATGTGTATGATTGCCCTGTAGACTTGCTTCCTGGAGAGAAATTGCCCAAGACCAAATTATACAATCTGTCTGGCCCTGAAAGGCAGGCCTTGAAGGATAACATCTCTGAGAGTTGCTAATAATAATAATTTTATTTATATAGCACCAACATATTCTGCAACGCTTTACAAATTATAGAGTGGACTTGTACAGACAATAGATATTACAGCATAACAATAATCACAGTTCAAAATAGATACCAAGAGGAGTGAGGGCCCTGCTAGTAAGCTTACAAACTATGAGGAAAAAGGGGAGACAAAAGAGGTGCATGGTAACAATTGCTTTCGTTGTTCGGACCAGCCATAGTGTAAGGATCGGGTGTTCATGTAAAGCTGCATGAACAAGTTAACAGCCTAAATATGCTACAGAACAGACACAGAGGGCTATTAACTGCATAGAGTGTATGAGAACATGATGCGAGGAACCTGATTATGGTTTAAGTTTTACGAATGAGATACACAGGGATAGTTAGGTTAATGCGTTGAGGCGGTAGGCCAGTCTGAACAAATGCATTTTTAGGACACGCTTAAAACTGTGGGGATTGGGGACTAATCGTATTAACCTGGGTAGTGCATTCCAAAGAATTGGCTCAGCATGTGAAAAGTCTTGGAGACAGGAGTGGGAGGTTCTGATTATTGAGGATGCTAACCTCAGGTCATTAGCAGAATGGAGAATGACAGATGAGAGAGGAGAGAGTTTGGTAAGAGGGAGGCCGATTAGTAGAGAGTTACAATAGTCCAGACTAGAATGAATGAGTGAAACAGTAAGAGTTTTTGCAGAGTCGAAAGTAATAAATAGGCGAATTCTAGAAATGTTTTTGAGATGCCGATAAGAAGAGCAAGACAGTGATTGGATATGGGGGGTGAACGAAAGCTTGGAATCAAGTATGACCCCAAGGCAGTGGGCATGTTGCTTGGGAGTAATGGTGGAACCACACATAGAGATGGCAATGTCAGGCAAAGGTAGGTTAGTAGAGGGAGAGAACAAGAGGAGTTCAGTTTTTGACAGGTTCAGTTTCAGATAGCGGGAGGAAATGATGTTAGAGACAGCAGTAAGACAATCACTGGTGTTTTCTAAAAAGGCAGGCGTAATATCAGGAAAAGAAGTGTATAATTGGGTGTCATCAGCATAGAGATGGTACTGGAAACCAAATCTTATGACTGTATGTCCAATAGGGGCAGTATACAAAGAGAAGAGGATGGACATATCAAGTCCTTCTCTTCGCCCGTAGTGGTGGGGTTATACTTAATGAAGAAGAAAGATAGGGACCTGCATCCCTATTTAGATTTTATTGAGTTAAACCAGAGTACTATCTGAGAACAGTAACTCCTCACACTCATTCTTGTCTTATTTAGTCAGATTGTTGGGGCAAAATGGTTCTCCAAGTTGGACCTCAGGTGAGCCTATAATCTGATTAGCATCAAGGGGGGGATGAGTGGAAAACGGCCTATAACACTCCTGATGATCATTATGAAAATCTGGTCATGCCCTTTGGTTTGACTAATGCTCCTGCCGTTCTTCAACATTTTTTTAAACATTTTTTGTCACCTAATGGGTAGGTTTGTTGTTGTGTACCTTGACAATATTTTGACATACTCATCTAATCTCAATTCACATCAAGTTCATGTCAGGTAGGTGTTTCAGGTTCTGCAGGATAGTAAACTGTACTCACTCTATACATAATGGCTCTGGGCATTTAGTCATTGCCTGTAAAAGATTTGTATTTATGTGCTAAGTGCTAAAGCTGAGTAGTTGGAGTGAAGTTGTAGTAGTAGTGATCTGTTTGCTGTTGTAGGTGACAGTTTTTCTACTGGTACCTATTCCTACTTAGTTTATTTCTTCCTGTACTTATCCTGCTCCCTATTGTTGGTGAGTACTTTTGTAGGTTAGTGGTTTTCTATTTTTGCTGTTTTGTCTTTGTGTTTTGTTTATCTTACTTCTCTGTCCCATGCCTCATGGGGTTGAGGGAAGAGACAGATCCGGTTTTAACAGGAGCATAGCAAAGGTTAGAGACACAGGCCTCTCTAGCTTTAGGAGTACCCCCAGGACAGTAATAGTTAGGTTCCCAGTTCCAGGGACAGATTGAGGCACCTCTCCCATAATAAAGACTGTCAGAGGGTGACAGGTGCTGCACATAACAGAGATTCAGTGTTTTACATCCAGCCGCTTCTGAAACAAATAATAAAATAATAGCAGTCTACAATGAATCTGGAACACCTGAAAAAACCCCTAGACTATCACAGGTATGAGTGCTATCTGAGAAAACCACAAATAGGACTGAATAAGATGTAACACTGATCATGCCCCTAATTAGTTAAAGGGAACCTGTCACTCCAAAATCGACGGTGAGCTAATCCCACCGGCATCAGGGGCTTATCTAGAGCATTCTAGAAAGCTGTAGATAAGCCCCCGATGTATCCTGAAAGATGAGAAAAAGAGGTTAGATTATACTCACCTGGGCGGGCGGTCCGATCTGATGGGTGTCGCGGTCTGATCCAATGGGAGTCGCGGTCCGGTCAGGGGCCTCCCATCTTCATAGGATTATGTCCTCTTCTTGTCTTGACACTGCGGCTCCGGCGCAGGTGTACTTTGTCTGCCCTGTTGAGGGCAGAGCAAAGTACTGCAGTGGGCAGGTGCAGGGCCTCTCTTACCTTTTGTTATGATCCCAGTGGTAGAGGATCTCTGGTATTCCGGCAAGGTCAACAAAAAACATAGGAACAGCTCTAGGGAGGTGGAAACTGGGCTAACCGCATATCTGATCCTAACAACAACAACTAGAAGTAGCCGGTGAACGTGCCTACGTTGATTCTAGACGTCTCGAGCCAGCCGGAGAACTGACTACCCCTAGAGGGAAAATAAGACCTCACTTGCCTCCAGAGAAATTGAACCCCAAAGATATAGAAAGCCCCCAACAAATAATAACGGTGAGGCAAGAGGAAAACACAAACGTAGAGATGAACTAGATTCAGCAAAGTGAGGCCCACTAGTCTAGATAGGCAGAAAATAGAAAGTGGACTATGCGGTCAGCAGAAAACCCTGCAAAAACATCCACGCTGAATATTACAAGAAGCCCCACACCGACTGACGGTGCGGAGGGGGAATATCAGCACCCTAGAGCTTCCAGCGAGCCAGAAAATCACATATCAAGCAAGCTGGACAAAAACACTGAAAAATGCAAATGATAAAAGTATTCAAAACGGACTTAGCTTTTCTTGCATGAGACAGATGGAAAGGAATAAGGAGGAAACCTTATAGGACTGGATACAACAATGCCAGGCAAGAGACTGAGTCCAGAGGAGACCTAAATAGGGAACACCCGCTGCTTAATGACCCAGCTGGAGCCCAGGCCTGCAACAAGACATGCCAAACACAGTACCGTTAGTGACCACCAGAGGGAGCCCAGAAACACAGTTCACAACAGTACCCCCCCTTGAGGAGGGGTCACCGAACCCTCACCAAGACCCCCAGGGCGATCAGGATGAGCAGCGTGAAAGGCACGAACCAAATCAGTCGCATGAACATCAGAGGCGACAACCCAAGAATTACTTCCTGACCATAGCCTTTCCACTTAACTAAATACTGAAGTCTCCGTCTAGAGATACGAGAATCCAAAATCTTCTCCACCACGTACTCCAACTCGCCCTCAACCAAAACCGGGGCAGGAGGCTCAACAGCAGGAACCATAGGCACCACATACCGCCGCAACAAGGACCTATGGAACACATTATGAATAGCAAATGACGCTGGAAGGTCCAAGCGAAAAGACACCGGGTTAAGGATTTCCAAAATCTTATAAGGACCGATAAAGCGAGGCTTAAACTTAGGAGAGGAGACCTTCAAAGGAACATGCCGAGAAGACAACCAAACCAAATCCCCAACACGAAGTCGGAGACCCACACCGCAGCGGCGGTTGGCAAAACGCTGGGCCTTCTCCTGTGACAATTTCAAATTGTCCACCACATGGTTCCAAATCCGCTGCAACCTATCCACCACAGAATCAACCCCAGGACAGTCAGAAGGTTCAACCTGACCCGAGGAGAAACGAGGATGAAAACCAGAGTTGCAGAAAAAGGGTGAAACCAAAGTGGCAGAACTAGCCCGATTATTAAGGGCAAACTCGGCCAGTGGCAAAAAGGTAACCCAGTCGTCCTGATCAGCAGAAACAAAACATCTTAAATAAGTCTCCAACGTCTGATTAGTTTGCTCGGTCTGGCCATTAGTCTGAGGATGAAAAGCCGACGAAAAAGACAAATCAATACCCATCCTAGCACAAAAGGACCGCCAGAATCTGGACACAAACTGGGATCCTCTGTCAGACACAATATTCTCAGGGATGCCGTGCAAACGAACCACATTCTGAAAGAACAAAGGCACCAAATCAGAGGAGGAAGGCAACTTAGGCAAGGGCACCAAATGGACCATTTTAGAAAAACGATCGCACACCACCCAGATGACAGACATCTTCCGAGATACCGGAAGATCCGAAATGAAATCCATGGAAATGTGCGTCCAAGGCCTCTTCGGGATAGGTAAGGGCAAAAGCAACCCGCTGGCACGCGAACAGCAAGGCTTAGCCCGAGCACAAATCCCACAGGACTGCACAAACGAACGCACATCCCGCGACAAGGAAGGCCACCAAAAGGACCTAGCCACCAAATCTCTGGTACCGAAAATCCCAGGATGCCCCGCCAACACCGAGGAATGAACCTGAGAAATAACTCTGCTGGTCCATCTGTCAGGGACAAACAGTCTCTCCGGTGGGCAACGATCAGGCCTATCAGCCTGAAATTTCTGCAGCACTCATCGCAAATCTGGGGAAATGGCAGACAAAATCACTCCCTCTCTGAGAACACCAACCGGCTCCGAGACTCCAGGAGAGTCAGGCACAAAACTCCTAGAAAGTGCATCAGCCTTCACGTTCTTCGAACCAGGCAGGTACGAGACCACAAAGTCAAAACGGGAGAAAAACAATGACCAACGAGCCTGTCTAGGATTCAGGCGCTTGGCAGACTCGAGATAAATAAGATTTTTATGATCAGTCAAGACCACCACACGATGTTTAGCTCCCTCGAGCCAATGTCGCCACTCCTCAAATGCCCACTTCATAGCCAACAACTCCCGATTACCAACATCATAGTTCCGCTCAGCAGGCGAAAATTATCTTGAAAAGAAGGCGCATGGCTTCATCACGGAGCCATCAGAACTTCTTTGCGACAAAACGGCCCCTGCACCAATCTCCGAAGCATCAACTTCAACCTGGAAGGGAAGAGAGACATCCGGCTGGCACAGGACTGGCGCTGAAGTAAACCGACGCTTCAGCTCCCGAAAGGCCTCCACGGCCGCAGGAGACCAATTAGCAACATCAGAACCCTTCTTGGTCATATCCGTCAAAGGTTTAACCACGCTAGAAAAATTAGCGATAAAACGACGGTAAAAATTAGCAAAGCCCAAGAACTTCTGCAGGCTCTTAACAGACGTGGGCTGAGTCCAGTCATGAATGGCACGGACCTTGACTGGGTCCATCTCCACAGTAGAAGGGGAAAAAATAAAACCCAAAAAAGAAACCTTCTGTACCCCAAAGATACATTTTGAACCCTTCACAAATAAAGCATTCTCACGCAGAACCTGAAACACCATCCTGACCTGGTTCACATGGGACTCCCAATCATCAGAAAAAAACAAAATATCATCCAGATAAACAATCATAAATTTATCCAGATATTTCCGGAAGATGTCATACATGAAGGACTGAAACACAGAAGGAGCACTAGAGAGTCCAAAAGGCATCACCAGGTACTCAAAATGACCCTCGGGCGTATTAAATGCTGTTTTCCATTCATCTCCCTCCTTTATGCGCACAAGGTTATACGCACCGCAAAGATCTATCTTGGTGAACCAACTGGCACCCTTAATCCGAGCAAACAAATCAGACAACAATGGCAAAGGATACTGAAATTTCACCGTGATCTTATTCAGAAGACGATAATCTATACAAGGTCTCAAAGACCCGTCTTTCTTGCCCACAAAAAAGAATCCTGCACCAAGAGGAGAAGAGGATGGGCGAATATGTCCCTTCTCCAAAGACTCCTTTATATAACTCCGCATCGCGGCATGCTCTGGCACAGATAAATTAAAGAGTCGTCCCTTAGGAAATTTACTACCAGGAATCAAATCTATAGCACAATCACAGTCCCTATGAGGAGGAAGGGCACTGGACCTGGGTTCATCAAATACATCCTGATAGTCTGACAAAAACTCAGGGATCTCAGAAGGAGTAGAAGAAGCAATAGACACCAATGGAGAATCGCCATGAATCCCCTGACAACCCCAACTTGACACAGTCATAGCTTTCCAATCTAAAACTGGATTATGGGCCTGTAACCATGGCAGACCCAAAACAACATCATGCATTTTATGCAGTACCAGAAAACGAATCACCTCCTGATGTACAGGAGTCATGCACATGGTCACTTGCGTCCAATACTGAGGTTTATTCTCTGCCAATGGCGTAGCATCAATTCCTCTAAGAGGAATAGGATTTTCCAAAGGCTCCAGGACAAAACCACAGCGCCTGGCAAACGACAAATCCATCAGACTCAGAGCAGCACCAGAATCTACAAAAGCCATAGCTGAGTAAGAAGATAATGAACAAATTAAGGTCACAGACAAAATAAACTTAGGCTGAAAAGTACTAATGGCGACAGGATTAACAACAATTTTTTTTTTTTTAAGCGCTTAGAGCATGCTGAGATAACACGTGTTGAATCACCACAGTAAAAACACAACCCATTTTGATGTCTATGATTTTGCCGCTCGGCTCTGGTCAGAATTCTGTCACATTGCATAGAATCAGGTGACCGTTCAGACAGCACTGCCAAAGGATTAGCAGATATGCGCTCCCGCAAACGTCGATCAATTTGAATGGCCAGAGCCATTGAATCATTCAGACCTGTAGGGATAGGAAACCCCACCATCACATTCTTAATGGCTTCAGAAAGACCATTTCTGAAATTTGCGGCCAGGGCACACTCATTCCATTGAGTAAGCACGGACCATTTCCGAAATTTTTGACAATACACCTCAGCTTCGTCCTGGCCTTGAGAGATAGCCAGCAACATCTTTTCAGCCTGACTTTCAAGATTAGGCTCCTCATAAAGCAAACCAAGTGCCAGAAAAAACGCATCAACATTCACCAATGCAGGATCTCCTGGCGCCAGAGAGAAGGCCCAATCTTGAGGGTCGCCGCGCAAGAAGGAGATAACAATCTTAACTTGCTGAGCGGGATCACCAGAGGAACGAGGTTTCAGAGACAGAAACAATTTGCAATTATTCCTAAAATTCAGGAACTTAGATCTATCTCCAAAAAACGGCTCAGGAATAGGTATTTTTGATTCAGACATAGGGCTATGGATAACAAAATCCTGAATGCTTTGCACCCTAGCAGCAAGCTGATCCACACTAGAAGTCAGAGTCTGGACATTCATATCTGCAGCAGAGCTCAAGCCACTCAGAGAAAAAGGGGATGGAAGAAGCTAGACGAACTGCAGCAACACAAAAAAAAAAAAAAAAACTCAGACCTTCTTTTTAATCCCGCTTCTGCAATGCAATAAACATTTTCTTTAGGCCTGGCATTCTGTTATGATCCCAGTGGTAGAGGATCTCTGGTATTCCGGCAAGGTCAACAAAAAACATAGGAACAGCTCTAGGGAGGTGGAAACTGGGCTAACCGCATATCTGATCCTAACAACAACAACTAGAAGTAGCCGGTGAACATGCCTACGTTGATTCTAGATGTCTCGAGCCAGCCGGAGAACTGACTACCCCTAGAGGGAAAATAAGACCTCACTTGCCTCCAGAGAAATTGAACCCCAAAGATATAGAAAGCCCCCAACAAATAATAACGGTGAGGCAAGAGGAAAACACAAACGTAGAGATGAACTAGATTCAGCAAAGTGAGGCCCACTAGTCTAGATAGGCAGAAAATAGAAAGTGGACTATGCGGTCAGCAGAAAACCCTGCAAAAACATCCACGCTGAATATTACAAGAACCCCCACACCGACTGACGGTGCGGAGGGGGAATATCAGCACCCTAGAGCTTCCAGCGAGCCAGAAAATCACATATCAAGCAAGCTGGACAAAAACACTGAAAAATGCAAATGATAAAAGTATTCAAAAACGGACTTAGCTTTTCTTGCATGAGACAGACGGAAAGGAATAAGGAGGAAACCTTATAGGACTGGATACAACAATGCCAGGCAAGAGACTGAGTCCAGAGGAGACCTAAATAGGGAACACCCGCTGCTTAATGACCCAGCTGGAGCCCAGGCCTGCAACAAGACATGCCAAACACAGTACCGTTAGTGACCACCAGAGGGAGCCCAGAAACAC
Source organism: Ranitomeya variabilis (assembly GCF_051348905.1). Classification (NCBI taxonomy): domain Eukaryota; kingdom Metazoa; phylum Chordata; class Amphibia; order Anura; family Dendrobatidae; genus Ranitomeya; species Ranitomeya variabilis. The sequence goes on along the minus strand of NC_135232.1, from coordinate 1,073,676,428 downwards.
AGTTCACAACACCTTTACCGGCGCCTGCGCACTGCAGTGCTTTGCTCTGCCCTCAACAGGGCAGACAAAGTATGTCTGCGACAGAACCGCAGCATGAAGCCAAGAAGAGGACGTCATCGTAAGAAGATGGGAGGCACTGGACCACACCGCATCGGACCGGACCGCAGCGGGAACACCCCTGGGTGAGTATAATCTAACCTCTTTTTCTCATCTTTCAGGTAACATCAGGGGCTTATCTACAGCATTACAGAATGCTGTAGATAAGCCCCTGATGCTGGTGGGCTTAGCTCACCTTCGATCTTGGGGGTGACAGGTTCCCTTTAATAAGGACCTGTTGGTTATCCATGTTTGTTTTAGTAAATTAATCTGTTTTTAGAGCTGTGTGTGCTGTTCTGCGATTCCTTCCCTCTGACAGCTGGGTGGTAATAATTGGGGTCTACATAGACTGACACTGTCCAATCAGGGATGATAGAGCCACATTGTATCAGGATACATCAGTTGTCCACTTACTTAAAAATTTCCAGGATTAAGAATAGAAGAACTGTACAACATAGACTTACAACAAAAGATGCTTCAGCACTGTTATTTAATGGCAAATACAAGTATTTATTAAAAAAGACATGTCAGGAGAGGCGGTAGCTCATCTTCAATATTAAAAAGTTCAAGAATCCAGCATTCAGTTTAGTGGATTTACTAACAGGGTGTACAAAAATGTTTCGGTCATTGGACCTTCATCAGTTACACAATAAATGGTTCAAATAGACTCAGGTATATTCATACATATAGCATATCTGGTTTGTTTTGTTTCAAGCCATTAGTAACAATGCCTGATGCCTAAGGACAGGTCATAAGTAACAATGCCTGATGCCTAAGGACTGGCCATCAGTAACAATGCCTGATGCCTAAGGACTGGTCATCAGTAACAACACCTGATGCCTAAGGACGGGTCAGCAGTAACAATGCCTGCGTCTAAGGACTTGTTATCAGTAGCAACACCTGACGCCTAAGCACTGGCCATCAGTAACAACACCTGTGCCTAAGGACTGGTTATCAGTAACAACGCCTGATGCCTAAGCACTGGCCATCAGCAACAATGCCTGATGCCTAAGGACTGGTTATATCAGTAACAACGCCTGATGCCTAAGCACTGGCCATCAGTAACAACGCCTGATGCCTAAGGACTGGCCATCAGTAACAACGCCGGATGCCTAAGGACTGGTCGTCAAGTAAAAGAGAGAAACAGATACAGTACTACCCAAAAAAACACAATCGTAAACAGTATAAAAAGATAGTTCTACTAAAGTGCATTATTGTAATTAGTGATACATTGTTGACAAAATGATTTTATACAAATATTTACTGTCTACATTTTCTTAGTAATGATTCTTTAAATTATTTTATGTCACAGTACAAGGGTAATATACACAGTGATGTCACAGTCCAGAGCTAGTATACATAGTACTGTCACAGTACAGTGGCAGAATACATAGTGATGTCACAGTACAGGGGTTGTATACACAGTGATGCCACAGTACAGGGGTAGTATACACAGTGATGTCACAGTACAGGGGTAATATACAAAGTGATGTCACAGTATTGGGGTAGTATACAGAGTGATACCACAGTACAGGGGTAGTATAAACAGTGATGTCAGAATACATGGGTAGCATACACAGTGATGTCACAGTACAGGGGTAGTATACACAGTGATGCCACAGTACAGGGGTAGTATACACAGTGATGTCACAGTACAGGGGTAGTATACACAGTGATGCCACAGTACAGGGGTAGTATACACAGTGATGTCACAGTACAGGGGTAGTATACACAGTGATGTCACAGTACAGGGGTAGTATACACAGTGATGTCACAGTACAGGGGTAGTATACACAGTGATGTCACAGTACAGGGGTAGTATACACAGTGATGTCACAGTACAGAGGTAGTATACACAGTGATGTCACAGTACAGGGGTAGTATACACATTGATGTCACAGTACAGGGGTAGTATACACAGTGATGCCACAGTACAGGGGTAGTATACACAGTGATGTCACAGTACAGGGGTACTATACACAGTGATGTCACAGTACAGAGGTAGTATACACAGTGATGTCACAGTACAGGGGTAGTATACACAGTGATGTCACAGTACAGGGGTATTATACACAGTGATGTCACAGTACAGGGGTACTATACTGTTATGACCCCAATGGCGAGGGTCTCAGAGGTACGTGGAAGTCTGCAGAATACAAAAATCCAGCTCATAGGGCAGTGGTAACTGGGTTGACCATATATCTACTCCTAACGCCAACACTAGAAGTAGCCGGGGATCATTCCTACGTTGATTCTAGATGACACGCTCCAGCCGGAGAATCTAGCTACCCCTAGTAGAGGAAAACAAAAGACCTTTCTTGCCTCCAGAGAAGGGGACCCCAAAGCTGGATAGAAGCCCCCCACAAATAATAACGGTGAGGTAAGAGGAAATGACAAACACAGAAATGAACCAGGTTTAGCACAGAGAGGCCCGCTTACTGATAGCAGAATAAAGAAAGGTAACTTATATGGTCAACAAAAACCCTATCAAAATCCACACTGGAAATTCAAGAACCCCCGAACCGTCTAACGGTCCGGGGGGAGAACACCAGCCCCCTAGAGCTTCCAGCAAAGGTCAGGATATAGATTTGGAACAAGCTGGACAAAAATACAAAACCAAAACAAATAGCAAAAAGCAAAAGGCAGACTTAGCTGATATAACTGGAACCAGGATCAGTAGACAAGAGCACAGCAGACTAGCTCTGATAACTACGTTGCCAGGCATTGAACTGAAGGTCTAGGGAGCTTATATAGCAACACCCCTAACTAACGACCCAGGTGCGGATAAAAGGAATGACAGAAAAACCAGAGTCAAAAAACTAGTAACCACTAGAGGGAGCAAAAAGCAAATTCACAACACTATACACAGTGATGTCACAGTACAGGGGTAGTATACACAGTGATGTCACAGTACAGAGGTAGTATACACAGTGATGTCACAGTACAGGGGTAATATACACAGTGATGTCACAGTACAGGGGTATTATACACAGTGATGTCACAGTACAGGGGTATTATACACAGTGATGTCACAGTACAGGGGTAATATACACAGTGATGTCACAGTACAGGGGTATTATACACAGTGATGTCACAGTACAGGGGTATTATACACAGTGATGTCACAGTACAGGGGTAGTATACACAGTGATGTCACAGTACAGAGGTAGTATACACAGTGATGTCACAGTACAGGGGTAGTATACACAGTGATGTCACAGTACAGGGGTAATATACACAGTGATGTCAAAGTATTGGGGTAGTATACACAGTGATGCCACAGTACAGGGGTAGTATACACAGTGATGCCACAGTACAGGGGTAGTATACACAGTGATGCCACAGTACAGGGGTAGTATATACAGTGGTGTTACAGTACAGAGGTAGTATACACAGTGATGCCACAGTACAGGGGTAGTATACACAGTGGTGTCACAGTATAGATGTAATATACACAGTGTTGCCACAATACAGGAGTAGTATACATAGTGATGTCACAGTACAGAGGTAGTATACACAATGATGTCACAGTACAGGGGTATTATACACAGTGATGCCACAGTACAGGGGTAGTATGCATAGTAATGTCACAGTACAGGGGTAGTATACACAGTGGTGTCACAGTACAGGGGTAGTATATATAGTGGTGTCACAGTATAGGGGTAGTATACACAGTGACGTCACAGTACAGGGATAATATACACAGTGATGTCACAGTACAGGGGTAGTATACACAGTGGTGTCACAGTACAGGGGTAGTATACACAGTGATGTCACAGTACAGGGGTAGTATACACAGTGGTGTCACAGTACAGAGGTAATATACACAGTGGTGTCACAGTACAGGGGTAGTATACACAGTGATGTCACAGTACAGGGGTAGTATATACAGTGGTGTCACAGTACAGGGGTAGTATACACAGTGATGTCACAGAGTACAGGGGTAGTATACACAGTGATGTCACAGAGTACAGGGGTAGTATACACCGTGGTGTCACAGTACAGGGGTAGTATACACAGTGTTGTCACAGTACAGGGGTAGTATACATAGTAATGTCACAGTACAGGGGTAATATACACAGTGATGTCACAGTACAGAGGTATTTTACACAGTGGTGTCACAGTACAGGGGTAGTATACATAGTAATGTCACAGTACAGGGGTAGTATACACAGTGGTGTCACAGTACAGGGGTAGTATACATAGTAATGTCACAGTACAGGGGTAGTATACACAGTGGTGTCACAGTACAGGGGTAGTATATACAGTGGTGTCACAGTATAGGGGTAGTATACACAGTGACGTCACAGTACAGGGATAATATACACAGTGATGTCACAGTACAGGGGTAGTATACACAGTGGTGTCACAGAGTACAGGGGTAGTATACACAGTGATGTCACAGTACAGGGGTAGTATACACAGTGGTGTCACAGTACAGGGGTAGTATACACAGTGATGTCACAGAGTACAGGGGTAGTATACACCGTGGTGTCACAGTACAGGGGTAGTATACACAGTGTTGTCACAGTACAGGGGTAGTATACATAGTAATGTCACAGTACAGGGGTAATATACACAGTGATGTCACAGTACAGAGGTATTTTACACAGTGGTGTCACAGTACAGGGGTAGTATACATAGTAATGTCACAGTACAGGGGTTGTTTATATTGGGTTTGCATCCAGGATTCCATTGTCACTACCTGTGCTGACTTTAATTATAGTTAAGCCGGGGTCATCCTTGCGAGTGTGATGTGAGAAACTCAGATGAGTCTCTCACATAAATACCCGGCACTGCTACTGGCACTCGGGCCCGGAGCGTGAGGCTACATAGAAATACATGCAGCTGCACATTCCGGTCCCGAGTGCCGGCAGAACTGCCGGGTATTTATGTGAGAGACTCGTCTGAGTTTCTCACATCACACTCGCAAGTGTGACCCCGTCCTTAAGGTGTGTATCAGGGCCTTCAGGGAGATCCAACGTTGAGAGGGGTGCCATATCACAAATACTAGGATGCAACCTCCGCAGATACTGTAGGTAGGGTCACTGTAGGGATTACTAGGGAATTGTATACTATTTTTCTTGCTGGTTTTGCTCATAAAGACATACCATATAAAAGCATGAATCACACAGCATAACACAAAGCAAGAACTCAAAGGGAAAACTAAAACAAAGAAAAAGCAAACCCTACTAAAGCAAATTTACTAAGGTGAGTGTGCCAGAAATCTAGATTAATCTGTGGTGAAGAAAACATTTTGTCACAAACTGATGCATTTTAGACAATGTTTTTCAGTATTCTCATGAGGGCTTGTAACCTGCTGGAAAGTAGGCAGAGTGGATGGTGTGACCTTAACCCCTCTGTGACCTTAGACGTACTATCCCGTCGAGGTGACCTGGGCCTATCTGACCCTCGACGGGATAGTACGTCATAGCCGATCGGCCGCGCTCACGGGGGGAGCGCGGCCAATCGCGGCCGGGTGTCAGCTGACTATCGCAGCTGACATCCGGCACTATGTGCCAGGAGCGGTCACGGACCGCCTCCGGCACATTAACCCCCGGCAGACCGCGATCAAACATGATCGCGGTGTGCCGGCGGTACAGGGAAGCATCGCGCAGGGAGGGGGCTCCCTGCGGGCTTCCCTGAGACCCCCGGAGCAACGCGATGTGATCGCGTTGCTGCGAGGGTCTCTTACCTCGTATCCCTGCAGGCCCCGGATCCAAAATGGCCGCGGGCCTGCATCCGGGTCCTGCAGGGATTACTTCCGGGTGCAGAGCAGATGAAAGCTGCAGCCTGCACTGCTGAAACTAAGATCGCCGATTTCACAGAGTGCTGTGCAAGCTGTCAAATCGGCGATCTGTAATTTCCCCCCCCCCCCCCCCGGGACAAAGTTAAAAAGTAAAAAAAAAAATTTCCATATGTGTAAAAAAAAATAAAAAAAAAATTCCTAAATAAAGAAAAAAAAAAATATATTATTCCCATAAATACATTTCTTTATCTAAATAAAAAAAATCAAACAATAAAATACACATATTTAGTAACGCCGCATCCGTAACGACCCCACCTATAAAACTATATCACTAGTTAACCCCTTCAGTGAACACTGTAAAAAAAAAAAAAAAACAAGGCAAAAAACAACGCTTTATTCTCATACCGCCAAACAAAAAGTGGAATAACACACGATCAAAAGATGGATATAAATAACCATGGTACCACTGAAAACGTCATCTTGTCCCGCAAAAAACGAGCCGCCATATAGCATAATCAGCGAAAAAATAAAAAAGTTATAGTCCTCAGAATAAAGCGATGCCAAAATAATTATTTTTTCTATAAAATAGTTTATATCGTATAAAAGCGCCAAAACATTAAAAAAATGATATAAATGAGGTATCGCTGTAATCGTACTGACCCGAAGAATAAAACTGCTTTATCAATTTTACCAAACGCGGAACGGTATAAACGCCTCCCCCAAAAGAAATTCATGAATAGCTGGTTTTTGGTCATTCTGCCTCACAAAAATCGGAATAAAAAGCGATCAAAAAAATCTCCCGTGCCAGAACATGTTACCAATAAAAACGTCAACTCGTCCCGCAAAAAACAAGACCTCACATGACTCTGTGGACTCAAATATGGAAAAATTATAGCTCTCAAAATGTGGTAACGCAAAAAATACTTTTAGCAAGAAAAAGCGTCTTTCAGTGTGTGACGGCTACCAATCATAAAAATCCGCTAAAAAACCGCTATAAAAGTAAATTAAACCCCCCTTCATCACCTGCTTAGTTAGCGAAAAATAAAAAAAATTAAAAAATGTATTTATTTCCATTTTCCCGTTAGGGCTAGGGTTAGAGCTAGGGTTAGAGCTAGGGTTAGGGCTAGGGTTAGGGCTAGGGTTAGGGTTAGGGCTAGGGTTAGGGCTAGGGTTAGGGTTGGGACTAGGGTTGGGGCTAGGGTTAAGGCTACAGTTAGGGTTAGGGTTGAGGCTAAAGTTAGGGTTAGGGTTTGGATTACATTTACAGTTGGGAATAGGGTTGGGATTAGTGTTAGGGGTGTGTCAGGGTTAGGGGTGTGGTTAGGGTTACCGTTGGGATTAGGGTTAGGGGTGTGTTTGGATTAGGGTTTCAGTTATAATTGGTGGGTTTCCACTGTTTAGGCACATCAGGGGCTCTCCAAACGCGACATGGCTTCCGATCTCAATTCCAGCCAATACTGAGTTGAAAAAGTAAAACAGTGCTCCTTCCCTTCCGAGCTGGGGTATCAGCATACTTGGAACACATTGGAGAACAACTTTTGGGGTCCAATTTCTCCTGTTACCCTTGGAAAAATACAAAACTGGGGGCTAAAAAATAATTTTTGTGGAAAAAAAAATATTTTTTATTTGCATGGCTCTGCGTTATAAACTGTAGTGAAACACTTGGGGGTTCAAAGCTCTCACAACACATCTAGATGAGTTCCTTAGGGGGTCTACTTTCCAAAATGGTGTCACTTGTGGGGGGTTTCTACTGTTTAGGTACATTAGGGGCTCTGCAAACGCAATGTGACGCCTGCAGACCATTCCATCTAAGTCTGCATTCCAAATGGCGCTCCTTCCCTTCCGAGCCCTCCCATGCGCCCAAACGGTGGTTCCCCCACATATGGGGTATCAGCGTACTCAGGACAAATTGGACAACAACTTTTGAGGTCCAATTTTGCCTGTTACCCTTGTGAAAATACAAAACTGGGGGCTAAAAATTATTTTTGGGGGAAAGTTTTTTTATTATTATTTTCACGGCTCTGTGTTATAAACTGTAGTGAAACACTTGGGGGTTCAAAGTTCTCACAACACAACTAGATAAGTTCCTTTGGGGGTCTAGTTACCAATATTAGGTCACTTGTGGGGGTTTCTTCTGTTTAGGTACATTAGGGGCTCTGCAAACGCAATGTGACACCTGCAGACCAATCCATCTATGTCTGCATTACAAATGATGCTCCTTCCCTTCCGAGCTCTGCCATGCGCTCAAACGGTGGTTCCCCCTCACATATGGGGTATCAGCGTACTCAGGACAAATTGGACAACAACCTTTGGCATCCAATTTCTCCTGTTACCCTCGGGAAAATACAAAACTGGGGGCTAAAAAATAATTTTTGTGGGAAAAAAGTTTTGTTTTATTTTTACGGTTCTGCATCATAAACTTCTGTGAAGCACTTGGTGGGTCAAAGTGCTCACCACACATCTAGATAAGTTCCTTAGGGGGTCTACTTTCCAAAATGGTGTCACTTGTGGGGGGTTTCAATGTTTAGGCACATCAGTGGCTCTCCAAACGCAACATGGCGTCCCATCTCAATTCCTGTCAATTTTGCATTGAAAAGTCAAACGGCGCTCCTTCCCTTCCGAGCTCTCCCATGCGCCCAAACAGTGGTTTACCCCCACATATGGGGTATTAGCGTACTCAAAACAAATTGTACAACAACTTTTTGGGTCCAATTTCTTCTCTTACCCTTGGGAAAATAAAAAATTGGGGGCAAAAAGATCATTTTTGTGAAAAAATATGATTTTTTATTTTTACGGTTCTGCATTATAAACTTCTGTGAAGTACTTGGTGGGTCAAAGTGCTCATCACACCTCTAGATAAGTTCCTTAGGGGGTCTACTTTCCAAAATGGTGTCACTTGTGGGGGGTTTCAATGTTTAGGCACATCAGGGGCTCTCCAAACGCAACATGGTGTCCCATCTCAATTCCAGTCAATTTTGCATTGAAAAGTCAAATGGCGCTCCTTCGCTTCCGAGCTCTGTCATGCACCCAAACAGTGGTTTACCCCCACATATCGGGTATCTGCGCACTCAGGACAAATTGTACAACATCATTTGGGGTCCATTTTCTCCAGTTACCCTTGGTAAAATAAAACAAATTGGAGCTGAAGTAAATTTTGTGTGAAAAAAAGTTAAATGTTCATTTTTATTTAAACATTCCAAAAATTCCTGTGAAACACCTGAAGGGTTAATAAACTTCTTGAATGTGGTTTTGAGTACCTTGAGGGGTGCAGTTTTTAGAATGGTGTCACACTTGGGTAATTTCTATCATATAGACCCCTCAAAATGACTTCAAATGAGATGTGGTCCCTAATAAAAAATGGTGTTGTAAAAATGAGAAATTGCTGGTCAACTTTTAACCCTTATAACTCCCTACCAAAAAAAAATTTTGGTTCTAAAATTATGCTGATGTAAAGTAGACATGTGGGAAATGTTACTTATTAAGTATTTTGTGTGACACATCACTGTGATTTAATTGCATAAAAATTCAAAGTTGGAAAATTGCGAAATTTTCAAAATTTTCGCCACATTTCCGTTTTTTTCACAAATAAGTGCAGGTAATATCAAAGAAATTTTACCACTATCATGAAGTACAATATGTCACGAGAAAACAGTGTCAGAATTATCAGGATCCGTTGAAGCGTTCCAGAGTTATCACCTCATAAAGGGACAGTGGTCAGAATTGTAAAAATTGGCCTGGTCATTAACGTGCAAACCACCCTTGGGGGTGAAGGGGTTAATTGTAATATTGAGCACCAAAAAAGTAGTTTGGGAAGCATTTGGTTTTTATAGCAGATTATGGGACTTGCACTTATCTCATGGTGTAAGCCGCTGTCAGTGGACAGGTTGTTGGAATTCCTATTTTCTATACATATATGGCATTGCTGTAGGTTATGAGGTGGGAATGCCCTTTAAATCATTTTATATTAAATCTTGTGTGGCCACTTGAGATGCAAGATCTCAGCGAGTATGGTCACTTTAATTCTACCACACAAAAAAAGAATGTGTAAGTAATGAAAGCAAGGAAGGAAGTGAATGTAAGAGTTTGCCTCAAGCTAACGCCAAACATTTAATGTAAAATGTATCAGCGTTTTTGAACCTCAGACCGGTATACATCTGAAATGAAGCTGCAGCCACGGACATGCATTTTGTATAACTCACTAAACTATTTTTAGATGTATAAATTTTCTGGGGTGTTCAAAGTCACTGCTGATGTCCATCAAATTAAATAACGATTTTCCTGGCCGTAAAAAGCACAATAAATATCACAGAAAATTTACAAGCTAAGCTCCTTTGCCAGAAGCAAAGTATAGTCACATATCAGTGCCCGGGGATTACTTATAAGGATTACTTACAAAGCAGTTAAGAAAAAAAAAATACACTGGTAGCCATTTTTAATATGTCCCACAAAATGTCAATAAACCTACAAAATCGCACAGATTCCCTTTTGAGTGTCCCCTTTATGAGCCTGGCCCGGCTGCATGTTTGGAATCGGAAGAGCAAAGTTCTTCTTCAATATTGGAAAATGCACAGATCTTTTTTTCTTTGCATTAAGCACTGAAATGTATCCCCTCCACCATGAATAACGGCCTCTGATCGATATCTTCTCCTCTACAGAAATGCATTCTCCATGCATATTTATAAGTGCTCTGACGGTTGCTATTATTCCAGCAAACCCACATCACAAAGAAGATTTGCAGCTCGTTTTATGGTCTTGTTCCTGCAGTGTATTTGTCAAAATCAAAAAATGTAGCCACATCCAATTTTAAGACAAAGCAAATGTCCCCAGAAATCTATAGCAAATCTGCTCTTTCTTGTTCACTTAGAGACAGCATATTGATGTAATAGACTGAAGTCGAGACCGGGGTCCTGCCCTCTGGATTGGGGGTCCTGTCATTCTACGTAGCTAGCTATATATATATATATATATATATATATATATATATATATATATATATATATATATATATATATATATATATATATATATATATATATAAATATATATATACACTGTGTTCCAAATTATTATGCAAATAATATTTCCTCATATTTTCTCTAAATTACCTATCTGAATTGCAGTCATTGTTGTTTTTCAGTCATCTACTATTCCAGTATGATTGCAATGTTTTGGAACAAACTGCCTATGAAAACAGTATCTTTAAAAAAAAAAAAAAAAAACACTCAAAATGCATGTTCCAAATTATTATGCACAGCAGAGTTTTCATCCTTTTTTTTTATTTTGAACAAAACAATGGTCAATTGTAAAGTTACAAGAATTATCAGCTTATTACAAAATGAAATCAAACAGTTTTCAAGTGAAAACTTTATTCTAGGTGATGTTACATTTGCACATAGGACCCCTTGTTCGAAAGAAGCTTCTGAACTCTCTCGTCCATTGAATTTGTCAGTTTTTGGACGGTTTCTGCTTCAATTGTTTTGCATGTGGTCAGAATCCCCTCCCAGAGCTGTTGCTTAGATGTGAACAGCCTCCCGCCATCATAGACACTCCTTTTGATGATGCTCCAGAGGTTCTCAATGGGGTTGAGGTCAGGGGAAGATGGTGGCCACTAGGGTTGAGCGAAACGGGTCGATCATTTTCAAAAGTCGCCGACTTTTGGCTAAGTCGGCGTCTCATGAAACCCGATCCGACCCCTGTGCTTGTCGGCCATGCGGTACGCGACTTTCGCGCCAAAGTCGCGTTTCAATGACGCGAAAAGCGCCATTTCTCAGCCAATGAAGGTGAACGCAGAGTGTGGGCAGCGTGATGACATAGATCCTGGTCCCCACCATCTTAGAGAAGGGCATTGCAGTGATTGGCTTGCTGTCTGCGGCGTCACAGGGGCTATAAAGGGGCGTTCCCGCCGACCGCCATCTTACTGCTGCTGATCTGAGCTTAGGGAGAGGTTGCTGCCGCTTCGTCAGAAGCAGGGATAGCGTTAGGCAGGGTCCACTAACCACCAAACCGCTTGTGCTGTAGCGATTTCCACTGTCCAACACCACCTTCGGTGTGCAGGAACAGTGGAAGCTATTTTTTTTTTTTTTTTCCTCAGCGCTGTAGCTCATTGGGCTGCCCTAGAAGGCTCCGTGATAGCTGTATTGCTGTGTGTACGCCACTGTGGAAACCAACTGCTTTTTTCAAAGCACATATCCTCTTGTTCCTTTCTGCACAGCTATCTTTTTTGTTTGTCCACACTTTTTATTTAATTTGTGCATCAGTCCACTCCTATTGCTGCCTGCCATACCTGGCTTAGATTACTGCAGGGAGATAGTAATTGTAGGACAGTCCCTGTTTTTTTTTTTTGTTTTTTTTTGTGGGAGATTAAGATTGGCATTTCTGCTACAGTGCCATCCCTGTGTGTGCCATCTCTAACTGAGTGGGCCATAGAAAGCCTATTTATTTTTTCCGTGATTTGTGTTCTAAATTCTACCTCAACACAAAAACACTACATCAATCAGTGGTAGAAAAATATTGGCCTCAGTCAGGGCTTGTGTGCCACTGCTGTGTGTGCTATCTCTCATTCAGTGGGCTATAGAAAGCCTATTTATTTATTTATTTTTTTTCTTATTATTTGGTTTCTAAAGTCTCCCTGAAAAAAAAAAAAAAAAAAAAAAACAGTGGGAGAGTAATATTGCCCTTTCAGCTTGTGTGCCAGTCTTGACTCCTGGGTGTGCCACCTCTCTCTCATTCAGTGGGCCATAGAAAGGCTATTTATTTTTTTGGTTTTTTTAATATTATTTGGTTTCTAAAGTCTCCCTGAAAATAAAAGAAAAAAAACTTAAAAAAACAGTGGGAGAGTAATATTGCCCTTTCAGCTTGTGCGCCAGTCTTGACTCCTGGGTGTGCCACCTCTCTCATTCAGTGGGCCATAGAAAGCCTATTTATTTTTTTTTTAAATATTATTGGGTTTCTAAAGTCTCCCTTAAAAAACAAAAAATACATAAAAAAACAGTGGGAGAGTAATATTGCCCTTTCAGCTTGTGTGCCAGTCTTGACTCCTGGGTGTGCCACCTCTCTCATTCAGTGGGCCATAGAAAGCCTATTTATTTATTTTTTTAAATATTATTGGGTTTCTAAAGTCTCCCTTAAAAAACAAAAAATACATAAACAAACAGTGGGAGAGTAATATTGCCCTTTCAGCTTGTGTGCCAGTCTTGACTCCTGGGTGTGCCACCTCTCTCATTCAGTGGGCCATAGAAAGCATTTTTTTTTTTTTCCTTGATTTGTGTTCTAAAATCTACCTCAACACAAAAACACTACATCAATCAGTGGGAGAAAAATATTGGCCTCAGTCAGGGCTTGTGTGCCACTGCTGTGTGTGCTATCTCTCATTCAGTGGGCTATAGAAAGCCTATTTATTTATTTATTTTTTTTCTTATTATTTGGTTTCTAAAGTCTCCCTGAAAAAAAAAAAAAAAAACAGTGGGAGAGTAATATTGCCCTTTCAGCTTGTGTGCCAGTCTTGACTCCTGGGTGTGCCACCTCTCTCATTCAGTGGGCCATAGAAAGCCTATTTATTTATTTTTTTAAATATTATTGGGTTTCTAAAGTCTCCCTTAAAAAACAAAAAATACATAAAAAAACAGTGGGAGAGTAATATTGCCCTTTCAGCTTGTGTGCCAGTCTTGACTCCTGGGTGTGCCACCTCTCTCTCTCATTCAGTGGGCCATAGAAAGCCTATTTATTTATTTTTTTAAATATTATTTGGTTTCTAAAGTCTCCCTTAAAAAACAAAAAATACATAAAAAAACAGTGGGAGAGTAATATTGCCCTTTCAGCTTGTGTGCCAGTCTTGACTCCTGGGTGTGCCACATCTCTCATTCAGTGGGCCATAGAAAGCCTATTTATTTTTTTTTTTAAATATTATTGGGTTTCTAAAGTCTCCCTTAAAAAACAAAAAATACATAAAAAAACAGTGGGAGAGTAATATTGCCCTTTCAGCTTGTGTGCCAGTCTTGACTCCTGGGTGTGCCACCTCTCTCATTCAGTGGGCCATAGAAAGCATTTTTTTTTCTCCTTGATTTGTGTTCTAAAATCTACCTCAACACAAAAACACTACATCAATCAGTGGGAGAAAAATATTGGCCTCAGTCAGGGCTTGTGTGCCACTGCTGTGTGTGCTATCTCTCATTCAGTGGGCTATAGAAAGCCTATTTATTTATTTATTTTTTTTCTTATTATTTGGTTTCTAAAGTCTCCCTGAAAAAAAAAAAAAAAAAAAAAACAGTGGGAGAGTAATATTGCCCTTTCAGCTTGTGTGCCAGTCTTGACTCCTGGGTGTGCCACCTCTCTCTCTCATTCAGTGGGCCATAGAAAGGCTATTTATTTTTTTGGTTTTTTTAATATTATTTGGTTTCTAAAGTCTCCCTGAAAAAAAAAAAAACATAAAAAAACAGTGGGAGAGTAATATTGCCCTTTCAGCTTGTGCGCCAGTCTTGACTCCTGGGTGTGCCACCTCTCTCTCTCTAATTGTGGGCCATAGAAAGCCTTTTTTTTGTTGTTTTTTTTTTTGTTTTTTTTTTAATATTATTTGGTTTCTAAAGTCTCCCTGAGAAAAAAAAATAAATAAATTAGGTGGGAGATTAATATTGACATTAGTGCTTGAGTGACAGTCCTGCGTGTGTGTCATCTCTGTGATTTTGTGCCACAGAAAACAGAGTGTGTAACATTGTGCCTGATTTTCCTTGTGGTCTCACCAACCTGTTAAGGGATATTGAAATCATACTGAAGTTATAGCTCACCGTGTAAGTTGTTTGACAGCAACAAATAAAGTTACTTTGGTTAAGATTTTAAAACAATGAGGAAGTCTGGTGCAAGAGGTCGTCGTGGGCGTTCATTGTCAGCTGGTAATGATGGTAGTGGTAGTGGAGCATCAGGTGGTCGTGGGGATAAAAATATTCCACCTAAGTCTGGAGCTGTGGAGCCAGTTTCGTCGTCAGGCTACACAAGGCCTCGAACGCTCTCTTTTCTGGGAGTAGGAATACCGCTTTTAAAGGCGGAGCAGCAACAGCAAGTTTTGGCTTACATTGCAGACTCAGCCTCTAGCTCTTTTGCCTCCTCTTCCGAAACTGGTAAATGTAAAAGCAGCGCGTCGCTTGTGGATGTTCACGGTCAGGGACAAGTCGCTTCCTTGTCCTCCTCAGCAAAAACTACAACAAGAGAGAAGGATGCAGCAGGCGACACAACGGGTCACTCCATGGAGCTCTTTACACATACCGTCCCTGGCTTAGAAAGTGAAACATTTAACAGGCCATGCCCATTACAAGTATATTCTGACATGGAGTGCACTGATGCACAGCCACAGCCAGAGTACTATGCTGCTCCTTTGACTCAGACCACCACATTGCCCTCTCAGGGTACAGATCCACAATCAGACCCTGATGAGACTATGTTGCCCCGCCACGAACGCTATACCACCGACCGACACAGTGACACAGACGAAGTTGCACACGAGCTCGAAGAGGAGGTAATAGATGACCCAGTTATTGACCCCGATTGGCAGCCATTGGGGGAACAGGGTGCAGGCGGCAGTAGTTCAGAAGCGGAGGTGGAGGAGGGGCCGCAGCAGGCATCAACATCGCAACAGGTTCCATCTGCCGGGCCCGTATCTGGCCCAAAACGCGTGTCAAAGCCAAAACCTGTTGGAGGACAGCGTGGCCATCCGGTTAAAGCTCAGTCTGCAATCCCTGAAAAGGGATCCGAGTCTAGGAAGAGTGCAGTCTGGCATTTTTTTAAACAACATCCAACTGATCAGCGCAAAGTCATCTGTCAAAAATGTTCAACTAGCTTAAGCAGAGGTCAGAATCTGAAAAGTCTAAATACTAGTTGCATGCATAGACACTTAACCACCATGCATTTTCAAGCCTGGACTAACTACCAAACGTCCCTTAAGGTTGTAGCACCCTCGGCCAATGAAGCTAGTCAGCAACGCAACATCCCTTCCGTCACTGTAAGGCCACCATTTTCCGCACCACCGGCAGTATCTGTGCAGGTTTCTTTGCCAGCCAAAAGCAGTCAGGGTCAGGGAACCACCAGTTTTGTAGGAGGAAATATTGCATCTAGGGCACCGGCGGAAACAATACCGTCTCCAACCGTCTCTCAGTCTGCCATGTACACCGGCACACCCGAAAGTTCCACGATCTCCAGCTCTCCAGTCCAGCTCACCCTACATGAGACTCTGGTTAGAAAAAGGAAGTACTTATCCTCGCATCCGCGTACACAGGGTTTTAACGCCCACATAGCTAGACTAATCTCGTTAGAGATGATGCCCTACCGGTTAGTTGAAAGCGAAGCTTTCAAAGCCCTGATGGAGTACGCTGAACCACGATACGAGCTACCCAGTCGACACTTTTTTTCCAGAAAAGCCATCCCAGCCCTGCACCAGCATGTTAAACAGCGCATCGTCCATGCACTTAGGCAATCTGTGAGTACAAAGGTGCACCTGACTACAGATGCATGGACCAGTAGGCATGGCCAGGGACGTTATGTGTCCATCACGGCACACTGGGTGAATGTGGTGGATGCAGGGTCCACAGGCGACATCAATTTAGGGACAGTTGTGCCTAGCCCACGGTCTAGGAAACAGTTGGCTGTAGGCGTTCGCACCCCCTCCTCCTCCTCCTCCTCGTCCTCCTGCAGAAGCTACAGCTCTTCCACAGAACGCAGTCTGCCAACCACTCCATCGGCAGATGACACTGTTGCACACCAGTTGTCCCATTATGGGCCAGCTACTGCCAAGCGTCAGCAGGCTGTATTGGCTATGAAGTGTTTGGGCGACAACAGACACACCGCGGAAGTTCTATCCGAGTTCTTGCAACAAGAAACGCAGTCGTGGCTGGGCACAGTAGATCTTGAGGCAGGCAAGGTAGTGAGTGATAACGGAAGGAATTTCATGGCTGCCATCTCCCTTTCCCAACTGAAACACATTCCTTGCCTGGCTCACACCTTAAACCTGGTGGTGCAGTGCTTATTGAAAACTTATCCTGGGTTCTCCGACCTGCTCCTCAAAGTGCGTGCACTTTGCTCACATATCCGACGTTCGCCTGTACACGCCAGCCGTATGCAGACCTATCAGCGGTCTTTGAACCTTCCCCAGCATCGCCTAATCATAGACGTTGCAACAAGGTGGAACTCAACACTGCACATGCTTCAGAGACTGTGCGAACAGAGGCGTGCTGTTATTTATTTGTGGGAGGATACACGGGCAGGCAGTAGGATGGCAGACATGGAGTTGTCAGGTGTGCAGTGGTCTAAGATACAAGACATGTGTCAAGTCCTTCAGTGTTTTGAGGAATGCACACGGCTGGTTAGTGCAGACAACGCCGTAATAAGCATGAGCATCCCCCTAATGCGTCTGCTGATGCAAAGTTTGACGCACATAAAGGAGCAGGCGTCTGCACCAGAGGAAGAGGAAAGCCTTGATGACAGTCAGCCATTGTCTGGTCAGGGCAGTGTACAGGACGAGGTAGCGGGCGAAGAGGAGGTGGAGGACGAGGAGGATGATGGGGATGAGTATATTTTTAATGCCGAACCTTTCCCGGGGGCACAGGAAATTGGTTGCGTGTCACGGCCGGGTTCTGGTTTTTTGAGGGACACAAGTGACGTAGATTTGCCTGCAACTGCCCCTCAACCAATCACAACCGGAGATTTGACAACTGGAACTTTGGCCCACATGGCGGATTATGCCTTACGTATCCTAAAAAGGGACACACGCATAACGAAAATGATGAACGATGACGATTACTGGTTGGCCTGCCTCCTTGATCCACGCTATAAAGGCAAATTGCAAAATATTATGCCACATGAGAACTTGGAACTAATATTAGCAACCAAACAATCAACTCTTGTTGACCGTTTGCTTCAGGCATTCCCAGCACACAGCGCACGTGATCGTTCTCACACGAGCTCCAGGGGGCAGCAGACTAGGAGTGTTAGGGGTGCACACATCAGAAGTGGCGTTGGACAGAGGGGTTTTCTGACCAGGTTGTGGAGTGATTTTGCTATGACCGCAGACAGGACAGGTACTGCTGCATCAATTGAAAGTGACAGGAGACAACATTTGTCCAGTATGGTTACTAACTATTTTTCATCCCTTATCGATGTTCTCCCTCAACCGTCATTCCCATTTGATTACTGGGCCTCCAAATTAGACACCTGGCCAGAATTGGCAGAATATGCATTGCAGGAGCTTGCTTGCCCGGCAGCAAGTGTCCTATCAGAAAGAGTATTCAGTGCTGCAGGTTCAATATTAACCGAAAAAAGGACTCGTCTGGCTACCCAAAATGTTGACGATCTAACATTCATTAAAATGAACCACAACTGGATTTCGAAATCTTTTGCCCCACCTTGCCCGGCCGACACCTAGCTTTCCTATGAAAAGCTCTTGCCTGTGAATTACTTTTCTAATGTCTAATTTGCTGCAGCTGATTGTACAGCATACGACATGTTTACACCTCCCTAAATGGCAAAACTCCCCACACGGGGCCGTGGTATCGCGACTTGGCGCAAGCACCCGTGAGACTGCTGTTTGTCTGAAGAGGTGGGTGTGCTCGCTTTTGGTTGACGGCATTGCTACTGGGTCCCTCATAGTACAATGTAGTGTCTCTGGCGGTGGTGGTGCGCACCCAACGTCAGACACACCGTTGTAACATGAGGGGCCCTGGGGCGGTCCCGCCAGCCTCAAGAGAGTTCCCCCCTACCCCAGCTCAAAATGTGCTCTACCACGTGCAAAATTATGTCGCACAGCTCCACCAATCTTTAGTCTATTCGCTGACATCATTCAATGTCTGGCACTGACAATACAAATTTGTAGACATCTATGATGCAACTTAAAGTAGTCTGTGTCTGTGTCCTATATTGGCACCATTAAATAGTTACTGCCAAATTACTATGTCAGAAACTCAGTAGATGAGCCCACCCCTGTACCTAAGTATGCCACCTTTTTTTTTGTTTTGGTTGTTTTGCGAGACATTAACATCTATTTATATTTTGGGAGTACTGGGACAGACACTCCTTGCACTACTCCTCCACTCACCACCAAGCTGCCTGTGTATCCATGTAACCGCTGTAAAGCTGCCATGAGCCTATTGTTTGTTATTTTAGGCCTTTGATAGCCTGTCTGCGGTCCCTACTTTAAATACTCCTCCACTCATCACCAGCTGCCTGCCCGTGTATCCATGTAACCGCTGTAAAACTGCCATGAGCCTATTGTTTGTTATTTTAGGCCTTTGATAGCCTGTCTGCGGTCCCTACTTTAAATACTCCTCCACTCACCACCAAGCTGCCTGCCCGTGTATCCATGTAACCGCTGTAAAACTGCCATGAGCCTATTGTTTGTTATTTTAGGTCTTTGATAGCCTGTCTGCGGTCCCTACTTTAAATACTCCTCCACTGACCACCAAGCTGCCTGCCCGTGTATCCATGTAACCGCTGTAAAACTGCCATAAGCCTATTGTTTGTTATTTTAGGCCTTTGATAGCCTGTCTGCGGTCCCTACTTTAAATACTCCTCCACTCACCACCAAGCTGCCTGCCCGTGTATCCATGTAACCGCTGTAAAGCTGCCATGAGCCTATTGTTTGTTATTTTAGGCCTTTGATAGCCTGTCTGCGGTCCCTACTTTAAATACTCCTCCACTCATCACCAGCTGCCTGCCCGTGTATCCATGTAACCGCTGTAAAACTGCCATGAGCCTATTGTTTGTTATTTTAGGCCTTTGATAGCCTGTCTGCGGTCCCTACTTTAAATACTCCTCCACTGACCACCAAGCTGCCTGCCCGTGTATCCATGTAACCGCTGTAAAACTGCCATGAGCCTATTGTTTGTTATTTTAGGTCTTTGATAGCCTGTCTGCGGTCCCTACTTTAAATACTCCTCCACTGACCACCAAGCTGCCTGCCCGTGTATCCATGTAACCGCTGTAAAACTGCCATGAGCCTATTGTTTGTTATTTTAGGCCTTTGATAGCCTGTCTGCGGTCCCTACTTTAAATACTCCTCCACTGACCACCAAGCTGCCTGCCCGTGTATCCATGTAACCGCTGTAAAACTGCCATAAGCCTATTGTTTGTTATTTTAGGCCTTTGATAGCCTGTCTGCGGTCCCTACTTTAAATACTCCTCCACTCATCACCAGCTGCCTGCCCGTGTATCCATGTAACCGCTGTAAAACTGCCATGAGCCTATTGTTTGTTATTTTAGGTCTTTGATAGCCTGTCTGCGGTCCCTACTTTAAATACTCCTCCACTGACCACCAAGCTGCCTGCCCGTGTATCCATGTAACCGCTGTAAAACTGCCATGAGCCTATTGTTTGTTATTTTAGGCCTTTGATAGCCTGTCTGCGGTCCCTACTTTAAATACTCCTCCACTGACCACCAAGCTGCCTGCCCGTGTATCCATGTAACCGATGTAAAACTGCCATGAGCCTATTGTTTGTTATTTTAGGCCTTTGATAGCCTGTCTGCGGTCCCTACTTTAAAAACTCCTCCACTGACCACCAAGCTGCCTGCCCGTGTATCCATGTAACCGATGTAAAACTGCCATGAGCCTATTGTTTGTTATTTTAGGCCTTTGATAGCCTGTCTGCGGTCCCTACTTTAAATACTCCTCCACTCACCACCAAGCTGCCTGCCCGTGTATCCATGTAACCGATGTAAAACTGCCATGAGCCTATTGTTTGTTATTTTAGGCCTTTGATAGCCTGTCTGCGGTCCCTACTTTAAATACTCCTCCACTCACCACCAAGCTGCCTGCCCGTGTATCCATGTAACCGATGTAAAGCTGCCATGAGCCTATTGTTTGTTATTTTAGGCCTTTGATAGCCTGTCTGCGGTCCCTACTTTAAATACTCCTCCACTCATCACCAGCTGCCTGCCCGTGTATCCATGTAACCGCTGTAAAACTGCCATGAACCTATTGTTTGTTATTTTAGGCCTTTGATAGCCTGTCTGCGGTCCCTACTTTAAATACTTCTCCACTCACCACCAAGCTGCCTGCCCGTGTATCCATGTAACCGCTGTAAAACTGCCATGAGCCTATTGTTTGTTATTTTAGGCCTTTGATAGCCTGTCTGCGGTCCCTACTTTAAATACTCCTCCACTCATCACCAGCTGCCTGCCCGTGTATCCATGTAACCGCTGTAAAACTGCCATGAGCCTATTGTTTGTTATTTTAGGCCTTTGATAGCCTGTCTGCGGTCCCTACTTTAAATACTCCTCCACTCATCACCAGCTGCCTGCCCGTGTATCCATGTAACCGCTGTAAAACTGCCATGAGCCTATTGTTTGTTATTTTAGGCCTTTGATAGCCTGTCTGCGGTCCCTACTTTAAATACTCCTCCACTGACCACCAAGCTGCCTGCCCGTGTATCCATGTAACCGATGTAAAACTGCCATGAGCCTATTGTTTGTTATTTTAGGCCTTTGATAGCCTGTCTGCGGTCCCTACTTTAAAAACTCCTCCACTGACCACCAAGCTGCCTGCCCGTGTATCCATGTAACCGATGTAAAACTGCCATGAGCCTATTGTTTGTTATTTTAGGCCTTTGATAGCCTGTCTGCGGTCCCTACTTTAAATACTCCTCCACTCACCACCAAGCTGCCTGCCCGTGTATCCATGTAACCGATGTAAAACTGCCATGAGCCTATTGTTTGTTATTTTAGGCCTTTGATAGCCTGTCTGCGGTCCCTACTTTAAATACTCCTCCACTCACCACCAAGCTGCCTGCCCGTGTATCCATGTAACCGATGTAAAGCTGCCATGAGCCTATTGTTTGTTATTTTAGGCCTTTGATAGCCTGTCTGCGGTCCCTACTTTAAATACTCCTCCACTCATCACCAGCTGCCTGCCCGTGTATCCATGTAACCGCTGTAAAACTGCCATGAACCTATTGTTTGTTATTTTAGGCCTTTGATAGCCTGTCTGCGGTCCCTACTTTAAATACTTCTCCACTCACCACCAAGCTGCCTGCCCGTGTATCCATGTAACCGCTGTAAAACTGCCATGAGCCTATTGTTTGTTATTTTAGGCCTTTGATAGCCTGTCTGCGGTCCCTACTTTAAATACTCCTCCACTCATCACCAGCTGCCTGCCCGTGTATCCATGTAACCGCTGTAAAACTGCCATGAGCCTATTGTTTGTTATTTTAGGCCTTTGATAGCCTGTCTGCGGTCCCTACTTTAAATACTCCTCCACTCATCACCAGCTGCCTGCCCGTGTATCCATGTAACCGCTGTAAAACTGCCATGAGCCTATTGTTTGTTATTTTAGGCCTTTGATAGCCTGTCTGCGGTCCCTACTTTAAATACTCCTCCACTCACCACCAAGCTGCCTGCCCGTGTATCCATGTAACCGCTGTAAAACTGCCATGAGCCTATTGTTTGTTATTTTAGGCCTTTGATAGCCTGTCTGCGGTCCCTACTTTAAATACTCCTCCACTGACCACCAAGCTGCCTGCCCGTGTATCCATGTAACCGCTGTAAAACTGCCATAAGCCTATTGTTTGTTATTTTAGGCCTTTGATAGCCTGTCTGCGGGCCCTACTTTAAATACTCCTCCACTCATCACCAGCTGCCTGCCCGTGTATCCATGTAACCGCTGTAAAACTGCCATAAGCCTATTGTTTGTTATTTTAGGTCTTTGATAGCCTGTCTGCGGTCCCTACTTTAAATACTCCTCCACTGACCACCAAGCTGCCTGCCCGTGTATCCATGTAACCGCTGTAAAACTGCCATAAGCCTATTGTTTGTTATTTTAGGCCTTTGATAGCCTGTCTGCGGTCCCTACTTTAAATACTCCTCCACTCACCACCAAGCTGCCTGCCCGTGTATCCATGTAACCGCTGTAAAGCTGCCATGAGCCTATTGTTTGTTATTTTAGGCCTTTGATAGCCTGTCTGCGGTCCCTACTTTAAATACTCCTCCACTCACCACCAAGCTGCCTGCCTGTGTATCCATGTAACCGATGTAAAACTGCCATGAGCCTATTGTTTGTTATTTTAGGCCTTTGATAGCCTGTCTGCGGTCCCTACTTTAAATACTCCTCCACTCATCACCAGCTGCCTGCCCGTGTATCCATGTAACCGCTGTAAAACTGCCATGAGCCTATTGTTTGTTATTTTAGGCCTTTGATAGCCTGTCTGCGGTCCCTACTTTAAATACTCCTCCACTCATCACCAGCTGCCTGCCCGTGTATCCATGTAACCGCTGTAAAACTGCCATGAGCCTATTGTTTGTTATTTTAGGCCTTTGATAGCCTGTCTGCGGTCCCTACTTTAAATACTCCTCCACTCACCACCAAGCTGCCTGCCCGTGTATCCATGTAACCGCTGTAAAACTGCCATGAGCCTATTGTTTGTTATTTTAGGCCTTTGATAGCCTGTCTGCGGTCCCTACTTTAAATACTCCTCCACTGACCACCAAGCTGCCTGCCCGTGTATCCATGTAACCGCTGTAAAACTGCCATAAGCCTATTGTTTGTTATTTTAGGCCTTTGATAGCCTGTCTGCGGTCCCTACTTTAAATACTCCTCCACTGACCACCAAGCTGCCTGCCCGTGTATCCATGTAACCGCTGTAAAGCTGCCATGAGCCTATTGTTTGTTATTTTAGGCCTTTGATAGCCTGTCTGCGGTCCCTACTTTAAATACTCCTCCACTGACCACCAAGCTGCCTGCCCGTGTATCCATGTAACCGATGTAAAACTGCCATGAGCCTATTGTTTGTTATTTTAGGCCTTTGATAGCCTGTCTGCGGTCCCTACTTTAAATACTCCTCCACTGACCACCAAGCTGCCTGCCCGTGTATCCATGTAACCGATGTAAAACTGCCATGAGCCTATTGTTTGTTATTTTAGGCCTTTGATAGCCTGTCTGCGGTCCCTACTTTAAATACTCCTACACTCACCACCAAGCTGCCTGTGTATCCATGTAACCGATGTAAAACTGCAGTATTTTGCTTATAAAAAAGAAAATACTGGAGAGATATCAAATGCAGACATTTTAACATTAAAAACAAAAACACATACAACAAAAAACTGGTACAGTACAAAAATTGGCCACCAGCTACAAAAACTTTCTCCTGCAAGTAGTTAACTGAAAGGTTTTTTTCCATTGAAAACACAGATATGGCATCCACCGAGTGTTGTCCTGTCGCGTCTTCTTTATATTATTGCCAAGAAGCTGCAACTGAATAAAGCTGAGCTTCTACCTTCTGCCTCTTATTAACTGCTTTTTTTAAAAAAAATTGTCCACCAGCTACAAAAAATTGCTCCTGCAAGTAGTTAACTGAAAGGTTTTTTTCCATTGAAAACACAGATATGGCATCCACCGAGTGTTGTCCTGTCGCGTCTTCTTTATATTATTGCCAAGAAGCTGCAACTGAATAAAGCTGAGCTTCTACCTTCTGCCTCTTATTAACTGCTTTTTTTTTATAAAATTGGCTGTTCCGGCCTACTAAAGGTGTCTGTCTGCCCCTGCCTGGTGTTGTCCTCAACTGAATAAAGCTGAGCTTCAACCTTCTGTTCCAAATTACCATTTCTAAAAATGCCATTGGCTGTTCCGGCCTACTAAAGGTGTCTGTCTGCCCCTGCCTGGTGTTGTCCTCAACTGAATAAAGCTGAGCTTCAACCTTCTGTTCCAAATTACCATTTCTAAAAATGCCATTGGCTGTTCCGGCCTACTAAAGGTGTCTGTCTGCCCCTGCCTGGTGTTGTCCTCAACTGAATAAAGCTGAGCTTCTACCTTCTGTTCCAAATTACCATTTTTAAAAATGCCATTGGCTGTTCCGGCCTACTAAAGGTGTCTGTCTGCCCCTGCCTGGTGTTGTCCTCAACTGAATAAAGCTGAGCTTCTACCTTCTGCCTCTTACTAACTGCTGTTTTTTTAAAAAATTGGCTGTTCCGGCCTACTAAAGGTGTCTGTCTGCCCCTGCCTGGTGTTGTCCTCAACTGAATAAAGCTGAGCTTCAACCTTCTGTTCCAAATTACCATTTCTAAAAATGCCATTGGCTGTTCCGGCCTACTAAAGGTGTCTGTCTGCCCCTGCCTGGTGTTGTCCTCAACTGAATAAAGCTGAGCTTCTACCTTCTGTTCCAAATTACCATTTTTAAAAATGCCATTGGCTGTTCCGGCCTACTAAAGGTGTCTGTCTGCCCCTGCCTGGTGTTGTCCTCAACTGAATAAAGCTGAGCTTCAACCTTCTGTTCCAAATTACCATTTCTAAAAATGCCATTGGCTGTTCCGGCCTACTAAAGGTGTCTGTCTGCCCCTGCCTGGTGTTGTCCTCAACTGAATAAAGCTGAGCTTCAACCTTCTGTTCCAAATTACCATTTCTAAAAATGCCATTGGCTGTTCCGGCCTACTAAAGGTGTCTGTCTGCCCCTGCCTGGTGTTGTCCTCAACTGAATAAAGCTGAGCTTCTACCTTCTGTTCCAAATTACCATTTTTAAAAATGCCATTGGCTGTTCCGGCCTACTAAAGGTGTCTGTCTGCCCCTGCCTGGTGTTGTCCTCAACTGAATAAAGCTGAGCTTCAACCTTCTGTTCCAAATTACCATTTCTAAAAATGCCATTGGCTGTTCCGGCCTACTAAAGGTGTCTGTCTGCCCCTGCCTGGTGTTGTCCTCAACTGAATAAAGCTGAGCTTCAACCTTCTGTTCCAAATTACCATTTCTAAAAATGCCATTGGCTGTTCCGGCCTACTAAAGGTGTCTGTCTGCCCTTGCCTGGTGTTGTCCTCAACTGAATAAAGCTGAGCTTCTACCTTCTGCCTCTTACTAACTGCTGTTTTTTTAAAAAATTGGCTGTTCCGGCCTACTAAAGGTGTCTGTCTGCCCCTGCCTGGTGTTGTCCTCAACTGAATAAAGCTGAGCTTCAACCTTCTGTTCCAAATTACCATTTCTAAAAATGCCATTGGCTGTTCCGGCCTACTAAAGGTGTCTGTCTGCCCCTGCCTGGTGTTGTCCTCAACTGAATAAAGCTGAGCTTCTACCTTCGGTTCCAAATTACCATTTTTAAAAATGCCATTGGCTGTTCCGGCCTACTAAAGGTGTCTGTCTGCCCCTGCCTGGTGTTGTCCTCAACTGAATAAAGCTGAGCTTCTACCTTCTGTTCCAAATTACCATTTTTAAAAATGCCATTGGCTGTTCCGGCCTACTAAAGGTGTCTGTCTGCCCCTGCCTGGTGTTGTCCTCAACTGAATAAAGCTGAGCTTCTACCTTCTGCCTCTTACTAACTGCTGTTTTTTTTAAAAATTGGCTGTTCCGGCCTACTAAAGGTGTCTGTCTGCCCCTGCCTGGTGTTGTCCTCAACTGAATAAAGCTGAGCTTCAACCTTCTGTTCCAAATTACCATTTCTAAAAATGCCATTGGCTGTTCCGGCCTACTAAAGGTGTCTGTCTGCCCCTGCCTGGTGTTGTCCTCAACTGAATAAAGCTGAGCTTCTACCTTCTGCCTCTTACTAACTGCTGTTTTTTTAAAAAATTGGCTGTTCCGGCCTACTAAAGGTGTCTGTCTGCCCCTGCCTGGTGTTGTCCTCAACTGAATAAAGCTGAGCTTCAACCTTCTGTTCCAAATTACCATTTCTAAAAATGCCATTGGCTGTTCCGGCCTACTAAAGGTGTCTGTCTGCCCCTGCCTGGTGTTGTCCTCAACTGAATAAAGCTGAGCTTCTACCTTCTGCCTCTTACTAACTGCTGTTTTTTTAAAAAATTGGCTGTTCCGGCCTACTAAAGGTGTCTGTCTGCCCCTGCCTGGTGTTGTCCTCAACTGAATAAAGCTGAGCTTCAACCTTCTGTTCCAAATTACCATTTCTAAAAATGCCATTGGCTGTTCCGGCCTACTAAAGGTGTCTGTCTGCCCCTGCCTGGTGTTGTCCTCAACTGAATAAAGCTGAGCTTCTACCTTCGGTTCCAAATTACCATTTTTAAAAATGCCATTGGCTGTTCCGGCCTACTAAAGGTGTCTGTCTGCCCCTGCCTGGTGTTGTCCTCAACTGAACAAAGCTGAGCTTCCACATTCTGGCTTTCGCCCTATACTATCAGATATTAAACTGCATTTGGCCTACTAGTGTGGTTATGCCCTTGAAACAGTGTCTGCTGCTCTTGGGTTTGCTACTCCACTGAACAAAGCAATGCCGCCTGTTTAGTCCTGTTACCAATTTTGAACTGCATTTAGCCTACTTTATTCTTTGGCCCTATATCTGTTTCCTCCTCATCCTGCCCATTGCCCAGCCACTGCTAGATGAGTCTGCTGGTACATTGACCTAGACCACTACATTCCCCTTATACTCTACACAGCCAGAATCTGACCCTGCTGAAAGTAAGGTTCCCCTTCCCGCATGTTATACCACCTTACACAGGGACAGAGAGGAAGGTGCAGATGAAAGTGCAGGTTCCTTCATCAGGTGGGGGGGCATACTCGTTGGCGACGTCACTGGCACAGGGCCCCTCAGAGTATGCAAAAGTGTCGCTGCTGGTGGGAGGCGCCCCCGCCATGCAAACACACATCGCTGTACTTTGAGGGGCCCTGTGCCAGTGCCAATGCGAACGAGTGGGCCCCCCCTGCTTGCTCAGGATCACAGCACTTGCAACGTTGAAATACTTACCTTTCCCTGCAACACCGCCGTGACGTAGTCCGCATTTCCTGGGCCCACGAAAAACTTGAGCCGGCCCTACTCCCCCCACAACTTTTGCCAAATGACCCCCAATTCCCTATGCCCAACTATTATTATAAAGTTAATTAAGATTGACAAGCTTCAGAAACAAGAATGGATGTTTTTGGCATTAAAATGGGCACTGTAGGTGTTTTCCTGGCCTCCACTCACTGCCGACTATGCTTCCCCATTGACTTGCATTGGGTTTCGTGTTTCGGTCGATCCCCGACTTTTAGCGATAATCGGCCGACTGCACTCGACTCGACTCTGGACAAAATCGGGTTTCACAAAACCCGACTCGATCTTAAAAAAATGAAAGTCGCTCAACTCTAGTGGCCACACCATAAGTTTGTCCTCTTTTATGCCCATAGCAGCCAGAGATGCAGATGTGTTTTTTGCAGCATGAGCTGGTGCATTATCATACATGAAAATGATCTTGCTGTGGAAAGCACGATTCTTACTCTTGAACCATGGCAGGAAGTGTTGTTTTAGAAACTCCACATAGATTATGGAGTTCATCTTTACCCCTTCAGGGATCATAAAGGGGCTGACAATCTCTCTCCCCATGATTCCAACCCAAAACATTACTCCACCTCCTCCTTGTTGGCGCCTTAGCCGTGTTTTCATTGGGTGTCCATCAACCAGCCATCCTCCACTCCAGCCATCTGGACCATCGAGCGTTGCACGGCACTCATCGGTGAACAAACCAGTTTGGAAGTCAGTCTTCATGTATCGTTTGGCCCACTGGAGCCGTTTCTGCTTGTGTGCAGTGGATGGAGGTGGTCGACAGGATGGCTTACGCACAGCTGCAAACCTCTGAAGGACCCTGCATCTTGTTGTTCTGGGGACGTCGGAGGCACCAGCAGCTTCAAAAACTTGTCTGCTGCTATGACAAGGCATTTTTGCAGCTGCTCTTTTAATCTTACGCAATTGCCTGTTGGAAAGAGTCCTCAATTTTTCCTTATCAGCACGCACACGTGTGTGCTGGGAATCAGCTACATACTTCTTGATTGTGCGATGATCGCGATGAAGTGTCTTGGCAATGTTGATTGTAGTCATGCCTTGACCTAAATACTCCACAATTTGTTGCTTCTCAGCAGCCGACACATCCTTTTTCTTTCCCATTTTGGCAAAAAATGTAGGGTGCTTAATAATGTGGAACAGCCTTCTTAAGTAGTCTTGCCTTTATTTGGACACACCGGCCAATCTAATGTGCACAGGTATCTGCAATTGCTTTCAGTGATATAAAGAGCCCTGACTCACCATCAATGAGTTTAAATGACAAAAAACAAAATTCTAACCTTATCACTCCTAAACTCTTTGTGCATAATTATAGAGAATGTATACTGGCGCCTAGTCACCTGAAAGGGTAGAATAGAGTGCTACGGGAGCTGCAAGTGGTTGCAACAGGTTCTGTGCCAATCCTGTTAAAAAGAATCAAGTAGTGAAGAATAATTAGAACCACTGCGCTGCCCAAAAGCAACAGAACGAGCAGAAGAAAAAAACTAGACTTACTTGTTGAGGAATTAGTGAGTGGGTATAGGAGCCAATTGTTCTCTTAGGGGCGGAGTAGAACCTGATTGCAGTATATAACTAAAAGGAATATTATAAAGTCAAATAGAATAGTGTATATGAAATAGTAGAGGATATTGTATGCACACTTACTTATTGTAAGAGACTGTTAAGTGCTAGACTGTATTCCTATGTGGATACTGCCAATACTTCTTCCCCAGGCTTAGAAAATGTTTCTAGGGAGAGATAGTGTGTTGGGTATTATAAGGCATAAGCATACAACCTCAACCTATAAATGATATTGATACAGACTACTCACTGCTCATGTGGGGGTCTGGCGGCTACACCGGCAGTGATCGCTAGCCGCAATATGATTGACCGATACTAATATGGAGAGGGATAGAATAAAGATATAAGCAATCTAACGTGGTATGTACAATCTGTCCTGGAACATATAAAGCTGGTGATAGCAAAGAAATAAAGTTGTCCGTTCGCTTACCATATACTGCTAGGGTCAGTGCTTATAAATGTAGTAGCGCTGCTTGTGTCCGGCAATTGGTGGTGCAGGGTGATATCAGAGGTTTCCTGTAGAAGCGAGTTCTAGCGAGAGCGCGGGAGATCACCAGCGCCTAGCGTGCCCTGGCCGGAAGCAACGCTGAGGACGCGGCGGTGAATTGGAGGCGGAGCTGTAGTGACGTCACACAGAGTAAGGACGGGAGCGTGGTGGAGACAAGCTGCCTACGCGTTTCGAGGGTTAACTTCCCTCTTCGGCAGGGCTATGTCTCCACTCTAGGGAACCGTCCTTAAAGGGAGGGTGCCGTGATTTTAGTTTTTGTATTAATAATTATTGATTATATAATCAATTATTTTTAATACAAAAGTAAATGTACTACTTTCATACTTTTTTATTTATTCACTTTTACTTTCACCACTGGAGGCCGCCATTTTCATTAGTGTGGGTGTAAGTGTCTGGGAACGACACTTGCACACCTCACTTAGGGCAGCCATGGGCATAGGAGACTGCAGTCGGGCTCCGACCGCATCTCCTCCTGCCTCTCAGCTGTGACTTGGGCATGCCCACTGGGCTGCTACGTCACAGCTGTGAGAGGAGATCGCGGCCATTTTATTTTCCTGTCATCGCACACACAGCTCAGTGCGTGCGATGGCAGAGCTGCCAGGGAGAAGCTGCTGCTGGGAAGCAGGGGCCGAGGTAAGTATCTGCAGCAAGGAGCTGTGATTGCAGCCTGTACTTAGTATTACATTACAGGCTGCAATCACTGCCGACCTGTTCAGAGCAGAGCAGGGAGATTGTCACACTGCTCTGCCCTGAACATGACTCGGCACTTCCTGGGAGAGGACGGAAGGTAAGTACAGGGTTTTTATTTTCTTATGCACCTACCACTGCTGCCTGCCCCTATATACCACTGCTGCCTGCATCTATATACCACTGCTGCCTGCCTCTATATACCACTGCTACCTGCCCCTATATACCACTGCTGCCTGCCCCTATATACCACTGCTGCCTGCCCCTATATACCACTGCTGCCTGCATCTATATACCACTGCTGCCTGCCCCTATATACCACTGCTGCCTGCCCCTATATACCACTGCTACCTGCCCCTATATACCACTGCTGCCTGCCCCTATATACCACTGCTGCCTGCCCCTATATACCACTGCTGCCTGCCTCTATATACCACTGCTGCCTGTCCCTATATACCACTGCTGCCTGTCTCTATATACCACTGCTGCCTGCCCCTATATACCACTGCTGCCTGCCTCTATATACCACTGCTGCCTGCCTCTATATACCACTGCTGCCTGCCTCTATATACCACTGCTACCTGCCCCTATATACCACTGCTACCTGCCCCTATATACCACTGCTGCCTGCCCCTATATACCACTGCTGCCTGCCCCTATATACCACTGCTGCCTGCCCCTATATACCACTGCTGCCTGCCCCTATATACCACTGCTGCCTGCCCCTATATACCACTGCTGCCTGCCCCTATATACCACTGCTGCCTGCCCCTATATACCACTGCTACCTGCCTCTATATACCACTGCTGCCTGCCTCCATATACCACCTACCACTGCTACCTGCCTCTATATACCACCTACCACTGCTACCTGCCTCTATATACCACTGCTACCTGCCTCTATATACCACTGCTACCTGCCCCTATATACCACCTACCACTGCTACCTGCCTCTATATACCACTGCTACCTGCCTCTATATACCACCTACCACTGCTACCGGCCTCTATATACCACTGCTACCTGCCTCTGTATACCACTGCTACCTGCCTCTGTATACCACTGCTACCTGCCTCTGTATACCACTGCTACCTGCCTCTGTATACCACTGCTACCTGCCACTGTATACCACTGCTACCTGCCTCTGTGTACCACTGCTACCTGCCTCTGTGTACCACTGCTACCTGCCTCTGTGTACCACTGCTACCTGCCTCTGGGTACCACTGCTACCTGCCTCTGTGTACCACTGCTACCTGCCTCTGTATACCACTGCTACCTGCCTCTGTATACCACTGCTACCTGCCTCTGTATACCACTGCTACCTGCCTCTGTATACCACCTACCACTGCTGCCTGCCTCTATATACCACTGCTACCTGCCTCTGTATACCACTCCTACCTGCCTCTGTATACCACTGCTACCTGCCTCTATATACCACTATCTGCCTCTATATACCACTGCTACCTGCCTCTATATACACCTACCACTGCTACCTCTGTCCTGTGTAGCTATCTAGTCCTGTGTAGCTATCTAGTCCTGTGTAGCTAATCTAGTCCTGTGTAGCTAATCCTGTACTGTGTCCTCAGCAGTCAGTATCACACAGTACAGGATTAGATACACGGCTCAGCAGTTGGTATCACACAGGACAGGATTAGATACACGGCTCAGCAGTCGGTATCACATAGGATAGGATTAGATACACAGCTCAGCAGTCAGTATCTAATCCTCTCCTATGCACTCCTCTCCCCCTGCGTGTCTTTCCCCATTGTGGTTTATTATTTTTGTTGTGGGAGATGAGGGAGTCGAGGATTGTGCGTTCGGTATGGTTTAAAAATGATTAATAAAGGACTTTATTCTGGCCGAGTCTTTATTTACAATACAACTATAGGATTAGTAATTGATGGGTGCCTTATAGACGCCTCTCCATTACTAAGCCGTGGGCTTGATGTCACCAGACAATATGAAGGTGACATTAACCCCACAAATATGAACCCCACTTGCTACTGCTACAGGGCAAGTGGAAATTGGCAGGCAAAGCGCCAGAAAAGGCGCGTGTAAAAGGCGGCTGAGAGCTGATGTTTTTAGCCTGGGGGGGACAGTATCCATGGCCCCTTCCTAGGCTATTAATGTCAGCCCACAGCTGTCTGCATAGTATTTGATGGTTATTAATTATAGGGAACCCCACGTCTTTTTTTGGGGGTGTCCCCCATTTTAATAGCCAGTAAAGGCTAAGTATACAGTTGGGAGCGTGTGAGTGTGAGCACACCCTCCCCCCCCCATAGACCAGTACACTGCTCTCCTAAAATACTCTGTGCTCCTGTCACCCTGCTCCTTCCACCATACGTCTCTGTGACCTCCCTAGAGAAGCACAATACCGTATGGATCACGTATAATGCCGCTATATATATTTATCCCATAATACTCCCATAAAGACCACACATTATGCCGAGATATTATAATATATATATATATATATATATATATATATATATATATATATATATAATATCACACATTATGCCGCCAAGTATTGTGTGATCTATGTGACGGTATTATATGTGATCTATATGGCGGTATTATGTTTGATCAGTGTTGTGAAATGATGTAAAAACTATATGACGGTGGTATATGAGAACTATATTGTGAGATTATGTGTGATCTATGTGGCAGTACTAGGTTAGAATTATATGGCGGTATTATGTGTGATCTATATGGTGGTATTATGTGAGAACTGTATGACAGTATTGTGTGATCTATTTGATAGTATTGTGTGTGATCTATATGGCGGTATTATGTGAGAACACTATGGCAGTATTCTCTTCAGAAAGCGGACCCATTCTAGGGTGGTTCTGGCTGAGCACCTGCACGTGGGTCTGGGGTAATAGAGGGGGCAGCATGACCTCCAGTTAGGTGCAGTCAGGGGAATGTTTATCGTTACTATATGGCTACATTTCCTTCCCAGCGTCACCTGCGCCTGTTGTCTCACTTTCACACATCGCCAGGACAGGATGGAGAAGACAGGATCTGAGGAGGGGAATGGGGTCTGCATGCAATGTCTGGACCAGAACAGGCCATCAATCCGCAGAAATGTTTCCTGGATTTCTGTGGAGCAGACGGTCCATCCATGTGTATAAAAGACAGCGCTCTATGTAAATCCCTGGCCGCTCCGCGCACCAAACAGGGGGCCCACATAGACCAGCACACTGCTCTCCTGAAATACTATGTGCTGCTGTCACCCTGCTCCCTCCACCACTTATCTCCCAGAATCCTTGCTGCCTGCCATCCTCGGTGACGGTCTACTTGTCAGTATAAGGCTGCCGTCACACTAGCAGTATTTGGTCAGTATTTTACCTCAGTATTTGTAAGCCAAAACCAGGAGTGGGTGATAAATACAGAAGTGGTGCATATGTTTCTGTTATACTTTTCCTCTAATTGTTCCACTCCTGGTTTTGGCTTACAAATACTGAGGTAAAATACTGACCAAATACTGATAGTGTGACGGCAGCCTTACTCTGCAGTCACCAACAAAATGGCTGCTCACTGGGTTCCTGAATATCATCCGCTCTTATCCCTCAGCAAACACTCAGAAGGGAAGGAGAGGAGAAATCACATGTCAGCAGACTCCGCCCATAATTACTGCAGTGCAGTAATGTGAGCTAGTTGTACACTAGGTTTTTCTGAAATTTCAGCAGCTGCTCCCCCTAGTGTTTAAAAGTGGAAATTCCAAAACTTTTCCAATTATTTTTCATATTTTACTAAATTATAAACAAATGATATTTTTTAAGAAAATTTAAACATTAATTCTTTACATTTTTACAATTGCAGTAAAAAAAAAAATTTTTGATGGCACCTTCCCTTTAAATAGTCGCCTGATTGCTAGATAAGCTCCCCTGGAACTCCTGATTGGTAAATGGCACCATGATTAAAGTTAATTGCTCACATTGGGTGATCCCTGATTATCAATTAACCTTATGGTTTGGGCTGAAATGCCGGATGGTGAATTGTTATTAAATGCCGTTTTATCCAACACCATGGGATAGGATAGTAAAAGGAACCCTGGGCTCTGTATAATCATAAATAATCGGTACTCCTGCATATATCATTAGGTATTTACATAGATACTAAAAAAGACCTTTATTGATTTATAATTAAAAGATGTGTTATGCTTGGAGGAAAATTGAATAAACGTTAAAATTATTTTTATTTTTTAAAAAAGATAAAAACAAACAAAAGATCTATAAAAGTATATATAAATATAAATATAACTATAAAAATAGTTTTATAATAGAAAATAAAATATTATAAAAAATAATAATAAGAGAAAACCGAACATCACATCTAGCCATCCCTTAAATTTATTAAAGCCTCAGGGGATTGGCAAGACCTAGATGTGGATAAAAATTAATATTATATTTAGTAGTCCCAACGATAATCAAATAGATGATTAATACAAATGCTATAAAAATATATACTTATGATCTATAGCTGGGAATAGTAATAGTCACCAATCACACAATTCAACTGCATATCTCCGTTACTCTGTGTAAGGAAGGGGGGGGGGGCAGAGAAAAAGAGGAAGGGCTATTTAAAAGGCATATAGTTCAATTTCTTGGTTTAAGCCAGTCGGAGCCAGACTATCTAAGGTGAATATCCATCTGGACTCCACCCGAGACATGGCTTTAATATAGTCCCCCCCTCGGGAATTACGTGGGACCACTTGAATGCCCCAAAAGGATGTCCCATGGAGGGAGTGATTGTGTTGTTCCGAATAATGTCGAGATAATGGGTGTCCTATGAACCCCTTACTGATATTATTAAAATGTTCATTAATCCTGTCCAATAATCTTCTTTTTGTACGACCTACATAGATCTTTCTACACGGGCATTTTAATATATAGATGACCCCTGTGGTCTGACATGTAATATAGTCATGGATAGGATATTCACTAAATTCATTGGCATCCTTAAAGCTAGTGCGAATCACTTTCTTGCTGGAGACTCGTCTACAGCATGTACATTTGCCACATGGCATGAAACCTTGTGGTTTCACTTTGAGGTCAGTTAGACATGTCTGTTTTTTAGGATTTTGTGTGGGAAGTATAGATTTCGTGGTTGGTGCGAGTAAGAGTCCCAAGTTCTGTGCCTTTGTATAAACAAACTTGGGTTTTGTGGGTAACAGGTTGCCTATGCATTTGTCCCCTTTCAAGATGGGCCAGTGCTTGTTAATAATGTTTTTTAAACGTCTATGGCCTGAATGGAATTGCGTTATTATTGGGACTTGCCCTATTTGTTCTTGTATAGTAGGGGGATTGCAAGTGGCTATGGTTCTGTGAATTAAGGAGTCCCTCGGCATGGTTTCTACTTCTATCTTTGTTTTATTAAGAGTGGATACATCATAACCCTTTTCCTCAAACTGTGCTAACAAGTAGTCACTCTCCTTACGATAATCCTCAACTTCTGTACAATTCCTTCTAATTCTTAAAAACTGGCTTTTTGGAATGTTGGACAGCCATACTGGTAAGTGACAACTGCTGACATGAATATAGCTGTTTGAGTCCACTTGTTTGTGGAAACCCTTAGTGATTAATTTGTTCTGTTCTACACAGATAGTCAGGTCCAAAAAATTAACGCTAGTATAACTAATGGTGGGTGTGAACTCCAGGCCATAGTTATTGGAGTTGAGACTGGAAATAAAGATATGTAGGTCTGTTAGTGAACCATTCCAGATAAAGAGGATGTCATCTATAAACCGATGCCAAATTTGAAGGCCTTTTCGGAGATGACCATCCTCATAGATAAATTCGAGCTCCCACTTTCCTACATAAAGATTTGCGAAACTAGGCGCGAACCGCGTACCCATAGCGGTCCCGTGAGTTTGCAGATAGTACTGTTTTTCGTATAGAAAATAGTTATGTTTTAGAATGAACTCTATGCCCTCAATTGTGAACTGAATTTGTGTATTTTTGTAGGTGCCTAGACTTTTAAGAAAAAATATTGGACAGGATTAATGAACATTTTAATAATATCAGTAAGGGGTTCATAGGACACCCATTATCTCGACATTATTCGGAACAACACAATCACTCCCTCCATGGGACATCCTTTTGGGGCATTCAAGTGGTCCCACGTAATTCCCGAGGGGGGGACTATATTAAAGCCATGTCTCGGGTGGAGTCCAGATGGATATTCACCTTAGATAGTCTGGCTCCGACTGGCTTAAACCAAGAAATTGAACTATATGCCTTTTAAATAGCCCTTCCTCTTTTTCTCTGCCCCCCCCCCCCCTTCCTTACACAGAGTAACGGAGATATGCAGTTGAATTGTGTGATTGGTGACTATTACTATTCCCAGCTATAGATCATAAGTATATATTTTTATAGCATTTGAATTAATCATCTATTTGATTATCGTTGGGACTACTAAATATAAATATTAATTTTTATCCACATCTAGGTCTTGCCAATCCCCTGAGGCTTTAATAAATTTAAGGGATGGCTAGATGTGATGTTCGGTTTTCTCTTATTATTATTTTTTATAATATTTTATTTTCTATTATAAAACTATTTTTATAGTTATATTTATATTTATATATACTTTTATAGATCTTTTGTTTGTTTTTATCTTTTTTAAAAAATAAAAATAATTTTAACGTTTATTCAATTTTCCTCCAAGCATAACACATCTTTTAATTATAAATCAATAAAGGTCTTTTTTAGTATCTATGTAAATACCTAATGATATATGCAGGAGTACCGATTATTTATGATTATACAGAGCCCAGGGTTCCTTTTACTATCCTATCCCATGGTGTTGGATAAAACGGCATTTAATAACAATTCACCATCCGGCATTTCAGCCCAAACCATAAGGTTAATTGATAATCAGGGATCACCCAATGTGAGCAATTAACTTTAATCATGGTGCCATTTACCAATCAGGAGTTCCAGGGGAGCTTATCTAGCAATCAGGCGACTATTTAAGGACGGTTCCCTAGAGTGGAGACATAGCCCTGCCGAAGAGGGAAGTTAACCCTCGAAACGCGTAGGCAGCTTGTCTCCACCACGCTCCCGTCCTTACTCTGTGTGACGTCACTACAGCTCCGCCTCCAATTCACCGCCGCGTCCTCAGCGTTGCTTCCGGTCGGGGCACGCTAGGCGCTGGTGATCTCCCGCGCTCCCGCGCTCTCGCTAGAACGCGCTTCTACAGGAAACCTCTGATATCACCCTGCACCACCAATTGCCGGACACAAGCAGCGCTACTACATTTATAAGCACTGACCCTAGCAGTATATGGTAAGCGAACGGACAACTTTATTTCTTTGCTATCACCAGCTTTATATGTTCCAGGACAGATTGTACATACCACGTTAGATTGCTTATATCTTTATTCTATCCCTCTCCATATTAGTATCGGTCAATCATATTGCGGCTAGCGATCACTGCCGGTGTAGCCGCCAGACCCCCACATGAGCAGTGAGTAGTCTGTATCAATATCATTTATAGGTTGAGGTTGTATGCTTATGCCTTATAATACCCAACACACTATCTCTCCCTAGAAACATTTTCTAAGCCTGGGGAAGAAGTATTGGCAGTATCCACATAGGAATACTTTACAGTCTAGCACTTAACAGTCTCTTACAATAAGTAAGTGTGCATACAATATCCTCTACTATTTCATATACACTATTCTATTTGACTTTATAATATTCCTTTTAGTTATATACTGCAATCAGGTTCTACTCCGCCCCTAAGAGAACAATTGGCTCCTATACCCACTCACTAATTCCTCAACAAGTAAGTCTAGTTTTTTCTTCTGCTCGTTCTGTTGCTTTTGGGCAGCGCAGTGGTTCTAATTATTCTTCACTCTTTGTGCATAATAACTTGGAACACAGTGTATATATATATATATATATATATATATATATATATATATATATATATATATATATATATATATATAGGCAGATAGGCAGAAGTAGAAAAAATGCTGTACAGTAATGTTTTTAACAACTAAATATAAAGTGAATGAGCAAAATGAAGTCAAAATCAAATCAATATGTGGTGTGACCTCCCTTTGCATTAAAGCATCAATTCTTCGAGGTACACTTGCCCGCCATTTTTGAATGAACCTAGCAAAGAGCACCTTTATTTAAAAGGAGTTGTCCATACTTGTACAATCCATATCTCAATCTGAATGTTTACCCCTTTTAAAATAATAATACTTATATGGATCGCCCCCACGCAAGGGCAATGGGGTACTCGGTACCGGGTCCTTCGGTTCGGTAGGGATGTCACGGTGGCCCGACCCGGTCCGTGGCCCTTTGAGGGACGTCCAATAAAAGGGAAAGTTAGTATGGGATAATGTTCGTGACGCCACCTGTGGTACTCGGTCAGGGTGACCGACGCTGCGGTGAGGGGTCCGCTGGGGTGATGTTATGGCAGCTAGATGGTATACCTTCCCACAGGTGAAGTGTGTCCCCAGGGCTTACCAGAAGTGTAGGTGGTGATAGTGGACGATGTAAGGCACAGAGAATAACGAGGACACAAGGTTGCAGTCTCTTTACCTTTACTGGAGGCTTCAGCATCCACAGTCCAGGGTACAGACCACAGGGTAGGCAGACTCCGGCCGGTCTGAAGGCAAATCCAGAGTCCCCCTTATCCAGGTGGAAATCAGTAGCCTTCCTTCTAGCGCCTGTGTGTTGTAGTACATCACTGCTGAGCTTCTCGGTAAGGTCCTCACAACTCTTGTAGATGTTCTAGATGTTATTTCTTCCTCTCTGTCCCCCAGATGGTGTGGATAGGACAAACCCGTATGACTGATGGCCTGAGGCTTGTTTATAGGGACCCTAGAGATGCCCCGACCCCCACAATTTGCCACCGTGTCTTCTTAGGTATTAAGGTCGGGCATCCAACTTGGAATTGACTGTCCTGCCGGTCTCTGGAGCAAGGCTTGGAGACGGTTGCTCCCTCGGTGTTCCGGCCACCGGCTACGCGCCTCAGAAGGAGGCAGCCTATTACAGGGCAGAACTCCTTCTGGTGTTATCTCCTTGTGCTATGACTTCGTTTCTCACCCTCTACAACACAATTTTATTTGTTTCCTTTCTTAGGATGCTGCCGCACATGGGGCAGGCGGCGCAGCTCCATGTCTTTCTGTTTTGCTAGGCCTCTGACAGGATACCACCCCTGTCAGGAACCCTCTGTCTGCAGCTCCAATGTTCCTCCTTCCCCCTGTCTGCCTGACAGGTGTTGCCTGGGCAAAGCCCAGCCAGCTTCTCTCTAACTTTCTATCCAGCCCACCAGTTTACCCTTCTGTGAGGAGTGCCCTAGTAGATAGGAGCAAGGCTCACCCTGGTGGTCTGGAGTGTGAAGTGTGGTGTATGGTTTGTGATAACTGGTAGTAAGATCCGTTCCAGCAGAGTTGGCTCTTTTTCTCCCCATGATTACATAACACTGTGACATCACGCTAACCCCACCGCCAATCAATGGCCGTTACACACACTCTCCCCGCCTTCAGGTTTATCACATACATCCAGAGGAAGAGAGAGCAGCAGCCATCACTTCATACGGTTGTACGCGATTTTTCTGAAGGCGGGGAGAGTGAAACAGATGCTGATTGGCAGCAGAGTTTGCATGATGTAACAGTGTCAAGCAATCACGGGAGAGACAGTGCCGACACTGCTGGAACGGTGCTGACACCGGAAGTGGACATCTTTCTGAAGCACCTGACAGGT
This sequence comes from Ranitomeya variabilis, assembly GCF_051348905.1. NCBI lineage: Eukaryota > Metazoa > Chordata > Amphibia > Anura > Dendrobatidae > Ranitomeya > Ranitomeya variabilis. The sequence goes on along the minus strand of NC_135232.1, from coordinate 1,073,636,397 downwards.
ACAGTTCCGGTACTCTTGCATATGTAGACTAAGAGAACCAGGCTATACATGTCCTCTTAGAGGTTGAGGATATGTTTAGAGAGGAAAGGAAAAAATGTATTCAGTTTTAGAATTAATTTGAAATAAAAAATACCAATGCTTTAATACAGAAATGTCTTATGAATTAGATCCATGAGCGCATTAGGCAGAGGAGAGGCTGCAGAAATGTGGCCAGGACTACTATGCACTTTGTCCTCCTTGGGTCTGACAATGGGTGTCTCTGGATTCCATGTTTTCAGGAGTCTACCAGATTATTAATCCCTCCCTCTAGTGAGTTACGTGGAGGATGATTTATATGTAAGGCCGGCCTCACAATAGCGAGTTTTACGGACGTATGAGCGCATAAACTACGTCCGTAAAATTCGCATTACACACGGCCCAATGATTCCCTATGTCCCAGCTCCTATCAGCCGTATTTTACTCATCCGTATCATACGGTCTTGTACGGCCGTAGAAAATCGCAGCATGCTGCGTTTGTCACCGTATTGCGCAAAAAAATGGCCAATGAAAGTCTATGGGGGCGAGAAAAATACGGATTCCACACGGACCAGCAGTGTGACTTGCGAGAAATACGCAGCGGTGTTAGTGAAAAGCCGGTAATTCAATTGCCGGCTTTTCATTTCTCCTTCCCAAACCCGACAGGATATGAGACATGGTTTACATACAGTAAACCATCTCATATCCCTTTTTTTTTTTTGCATATTCCACACTACTAATGTTAGTAGTGTGTATGTGCAAAATTTGGGAGCTGTAGCTGCTAAAATAAAGGGTTAAATGGCGGAAAAAAATGGCGTGGGCTGCCACGCAATTTTCTCCGCCAGAGTGGTAAAGCCAGTGACTGAGGGCAGATATTAATAGCATAGAGAGGGTCCATGGTTATTGGCCCCCCCTGGCTACAAACATCTGCCCCCAGCCACCCCAGAAAAGGCACATCTGGAAGATGCGCCTATTCTGGCACTTGGCCACTCTCTTGTGTGGAGAGCACTTTGACCCATTAAGTGATTCATAGAAGTTTACAATGCAGAGCTGTAAAAATAAAAAAATCATATTTTTTCACAAAAATGATCATTTTGCCCCCAATTTTTTATTTTCCCAAGGGTAAGAGAAGAAATTGGTCTCCAAAAGTTGTTGTACAATTTGTCCTGAGTACGCTGATACCTCAAATGTGGGAGTAAACCACTGTTTGGGCGCAAGGGAGAGCTCGGAAGGGAAGGAGCGCCATTTGACTTTTCAATGCAAAATTGACTGGAATTGAGATGGGACGCCATGTTGTGTTTGGAGAGCCCCTGATGTGCCTAAACATTTAAACCCCTCACAAGTGACACCACTTTGGAAAGTAGACCCCCTAAGGAACTTATCTAGATGTGTGGTGAGCACTTTGACCCACCAAGTGCGTTACAGAAGTTTATAATGCAGAGCCGTAAAAATAAAAAATCATATTTTTTCACAAAAATCATTTTTTTGCCCCCAATTTTTTATTTTCCCAAGGGTAAGAGAAGAAATTGGACCCCAAACCTTGTTGTCCAATTTATCCTGAGTACTCTGATACCTCATGTGTGGGGGTAAACCACTGTTTGGGCGCATGGCAGAGCTCGGAAGGGAAGGAGCGCCATTTGACTTTTCAATGCAAAATTGACAGGAATTGAGATGGGACGCCATATTGCGTTTGGAGAGCCACTGATGTGCCTAAACATTGAAACCCCCACAAGTGACACCATTTTGAAAAGTAGACCCTCTAAGGAACTCATCTAGATGTGTTATGAGAGCTTTGAACCCCCAAGTGTTTCACTACAGTTTATAACGCAGAGCCGTGAAATTAAAAAATCCTTTTTTTCCACAAAAATAATTTTTTAGCCCCCAGTTTTGTATTTTTCCAAGGGAAACAGTGTAAATTGAACCACAAAAGTTGTTTTCCAATTTGTTCTGAGTACGCTGATACTCAATATGTGGGGGTGAACCACCGTTTGGGTGCATGGCAGAGCTCGGAATGGAAGGAGCGCAATTTGGAATGCAGACTTAGGGTATGTCTCCACGTTCAGGATGGCCGGCGGTATCGCCGCAGCGGCGAAGCCGCTCGGCGCTAAGCCCCGCCCCCTTTCTGGGACGCGATCATGCCGGATGTGTTAACTCTTCACATCCGGGATGATCGCTCTGTCCCATAGGGCCCTGTGATATGCCTTGCGGGGACGCTGCGTCCCCGCAAGGTGTACGGACATGCTGCGATCTGAAAAGACGCGCAGCATGTCCGGAGTCGCAGGGCCGCGGCGTGTGGGTTTCCACGCATAGTGGAGACGGGATTTCATAAAATCCCCTCCACTATGCTGGAACATCTGGACGCTGCTTTTTTGACGCTGCAGCTCTGCGCAGCGTCAAAAAAGCAGCGTTTCCTGACCGTGGAAACATACCCTTAGATGGATTGGTCTGCAGGCGTCACGTTGCATTTGCAGAGCCCCTGATGTAACTAAACAGTAGAAACCCCCCTTAATTGACCCCATGCTGGAAACTAGACCTCCCAAGGAACTTATCTAGATGTGTTGTGAGATCTTTGAGCCCCCAAGTGTTTCAATACAGTTTATAACGCAGAGCCGTGAAAATAAAAAATATTTTTTTTACACAAAAATTATTTTTTAGGCCCCAGTTTTGTATTTTCCCAAGGGTAACAGGATAAATTGGACCCCAAAAGTTGTTGTCCAATGTGTCCTGAGTACGCTGATACCCCATATGTTGGGGTAAACCCCTGTTTGCGCGCACGGGAGAGCTCGGAAGGGAAAGAGCACTGTTTTACTTTTTCAACGCAGAATTGGCTGGAATTGAGATCAGACGCAATGTCACGTTTGGAGAGCCCCTGATGTGCCTAAACAGTGGAACCCCCCAATTATAACTGAAACCCTAATCCAAACACACCCCTAACCCTAATCTCAACTGTAACCCTAACCACACCCCTAACCCTGACACACCCCTAACCCTAATCCCAACCCTATTCCCAACCGTAAATGTAATCCAAACCCTAACCCTAACTTTAGCCCCAACCATAACCCTAGCCCCAACCCTAACCCTAGCCCTAGCTCTAACCCTAACCCTAGCTCTAACCCTAACCCTAGCCCTAACCCTAACCCTAGCCTTAACCCTAGCCCTAACCCTAGCCCTAACCCTAACCCTAGCCCTAACCCTAGCTCTAACCCTAGCCCTTACCTTAGCCCTAACCCTAGCCCTAACCCTAGCCCTATCCCTAACCCTAGCCCTAACCCTAACCCTAACCCTAACCCTAACCCTAACGGGAAAATGGAAATAAATACTCGTTTTCTAGCGGATTTTTGGTTGGCAGCCGTCACACACTAAAAGACGCTTTTTATTGCAAAAAACGTTTTTTGCTTTACCACATTTTGAGTGCTATAATTTTTACATATTTTGGCCCACAGAGTCATGTGTGGTCTTGTTTTTTGCGGGACGAGTTGACATTTTTATTGGTAACATTTTCGGGCACGTGACTTTTTTTGATCACTTTTTATTCCGATTTTTGTGAGGCAGAATGACCAAAAACAAGCTATTCATGAATTTCTTTTTTGGGGGGCGTTTATACCGTTCCGCGTTTGGTAAAATGGATAAAGCAGTTTTATTCTTCGGGTCAGTACGATTACAGCGATACCTCATTTATATAATCTTTTATGTTTTGGCGCTTTTATACGATAAAAACTATTTTATAGAAAATATAATTATTTTTGCATCGCTGTATTCTGAGGACTAGGGTTGAGCGACTTTTACTTTTTTAGGATCGAGTCGGGTTTCGTGAAACCCGACTTCCTCAAAAGTCGGATCGTGTGAAATCGGCCGAGTCTTGTGAAAAGTCGGGCGGACCGACCGAAACACGAAACCCAATGCAAGTCAATGGGGAAAATGTTTTCTTTTTTTCTCTTTTTTCTCTCTCTCTCTCTCCTCCGTGCAAAGCACAGGTTGTGTTGGACTGCGGAAATCGCTACATCCCAAACGGTAATATGGCTCTGTGACGCCGCAGAAAGCAAGCCAGAACCTATGTCATCACGCTGCCCACACTCCTTCATTGGCCGAAAAAATGGCGGGGAAAGCTTCATACAAAACGCGACTTTGGTGCCAAGATCGCCGACCGCGTGGCCATTCCCACGCTGGGATCGGATCGGGTTTCACGAAACCCGACTTTGCCAAAAGTCAGCAACTTATGAAATTGTTCGATCTGTTTCGCTCAACCCTACTGAGGACTATAACTTTTTTATTTTTTCGCTGATGATGCTGTATGGCAGCTCCTTTTTTGTGGGACAAGATGACGTTTTCAGCGGTACCATGGTTATTTATTTCCGTCTTTTTGATCGCATGTTATTCCACTTTTTGTTCGGCGGTATGATAATAAAGCGTTGTTTTTTGCCTCGTTTGTTTTTTTTCTTTTTTACGGTGTTCACTGAAGGGGTTAACTAGTGGGAGTTTTATAAGTCGGGTCGTTACGGACGTGGCGATACTAAATATGTGTGCTTTTATTGTTTTTTTTATTTAGCTAAAGGAATGTATTTATTGGAACAATATATTTTTTCTTATTATTTATTTAGGAATTATTATTATTTTTTTTACACATGTAATTTTTTTTTCTACATTTTTACTTTGCCCCACGGGGGGGCATCACAGTAAAGTAACAGATCGCTGATCTGACACTTTGCTGTGCACTGTGTCAGATCGGCGATCTGACGTGCACTGCCGGAGGCTTCCCGGCGCTGTCAAGCCACCTCCCTGCAGGACCCGGATGCAGCCCCGCAGCCATTTTGGATCTGGGGCCTGCAAGGAGGAGACGCTCGGTACAAGGTGAGCACATCGCCTTGTACCGATCGTCTCAGGGAAGCACGCAGGGAGCCCGCTCCCTGCCCGATCCTTCCCTATACCGCCGGAACACTGCGATCATGTTTGATCGCAGTGTGCCGGGGGTTAATGTGCTGGGGACACAGGTATGGGATATTGCTTTTATTTTTTCTGGAATTTTTTATAAGAGAACGAGGGCTTCGATTGGATTGAGAGTGCAATAAAGATGTTAAACCTGTGTGTTTAATTATTTCGTTAAAATACTTTATTCTTAATGTGTATATGTATTTTTAACCCTTTCATACTATTGGATTAATAATGGATAGGTGTCTTATTGACACCTCTCCATTATTAACCAGGCTTAATGTCAGCTTACAGTAGCAAGGTGACATTAACCCCTTATTACCCATGTGCCACCGCTACAGGGCAGTGGGAAGAAAGAGGCTAAGTGCCCGAATAGGCGCATCTTACAGATGCACCTTTTCTGGGTTTGCTGGGGGCAGATGTTTTTAGCCTGGGGGGGGCAATAACCATGTTAGTACTATGTGTGTGTAAAATTTGGGAGCTGTAGGTGTTAAATTAAAGGATTAATTCACGGAAAAAACTGGCGTGGGCTCCCGCTCAATTTTCTCCGCCAGAGAGAGAAAGCCAGTTACTGAGGGCAGATATTATTAGACTAGAGAAGGACCATAATAATAATAATAATAATAATAAGCTATATAAATAAAGATTATTATTAATATTATTATGGTCCTTCTCTAGTCTATTAATATCTGCCCTCAGTCACTGGCTTTCTCTCTTTGGCGGAGAAAATTGAGCGGGAGCCCACGCCAGTTTTTTCTGTGAATTAATCCATTAATTTAACACCTACAGCTCCCAAATTTTACACACACATAGTACTATCATTGTTAGTGAGGGACATATAAAAATCTAACTGTTCTGCAATGGTTTACTGTATGTAGACCATGTTTCATATCCTGTCGGGTTCTGTCATGATTTGACAGAACCCGACAATTGAATTATCGGCTATTCTGCTATCTAGCTCTGTATGAAATATAAATATATACAGTATATATATATATATATATATATATATATATATGTGTATATATATATATATATATATATATATATATATATATATATATATATATATATATATATATATATATATATATATATAGACTGTATATATGTATTAATGAATATTTGAGGCCATGGATCCATTATATGTCCATTTTGCAAGCCGGCGAGAAAATATCGGCATACGGATGTCACACAGATGTCACACGGATGCTTACATGTGAGAAAATTGCATCCTCACACTGCATTATAGAATGCTGCAGATAAGCCCTTATAGGCTGTGGCCATAACTCATATCGGCCAAACCTGGTGACAGGTTCCTTTTAAGCACATTGTATAAGAAAGCTAATTTCAAGACCTTAACCCCTTCACCCCCAAGGGTGGTTTGCACGTTAATGACCGGGCCAATTTTTACAATTCTGACCACTGTCCCTTTATGAGGTCATAACTCTGGAACGCTTCAACAGATCTTGGCGATTCTGACATTGTTTTCTCGTGACATATTGTACTTCATGATAGTGGTAAAATTTCTTTGATATTGCCTGCGTTTATTTGCAAAAAAAATGGAAATTTGGCGAAAATTTTGAAAATTTTGCAATTTTCCAACTTTGAATTTTTATGCCCTTAAATCACAGAGATATGTCATACAAAATACTTAATAAGTAACATTTCCCACATGTCTACTTTACATCAGCACAATTTTGGAACCAAAAATTTTTTTTGTTAGGGAGTTATAAGGGTTAAAAGTTGACCAGCAATTTCTCATTTTTACAACACCATTTTTTTTTAGGGACCACATCTCATTTGAAGTCATTTTGAGGGGTCTATATGATAGAAAATACCCATGTGTGACACCATTCTAAAAACTGCACCCCTCAAGGTGCTCAAAACCATATTCAAGAAGTTTATTAACCCTTCTGGTGCTTCACAGGAATTTTTGGAATGTTTAAATAAAAATGAACATTTAACTTTTTTTCACAAAAAATTTACTTCAGCTCCAATTTGTTTTATTTTACCAAGGGTAACAGGAGAAAATGGACCCCAAAAGTTGTTGTACAATTTGTCCTGAGTACGCCGATACCCCATATGTGGGGGTAAACCACTGTTTGGGCGCATGACAGGGCTCGGAAGCGAAGGAGCGCCATTTGACTTTTCAATGCAAAATTGACTGGAATTGAGATGGGACGCCATGTTGCGTTTGGGGAGCCCCTGATGTGCCTAAACATTGAAACCCCCCACAAGTGACACCATTTTGGAAAGTAGACCCCCTAAGGAACTTATCTAGAGGTGTGGTGAGCACTTTGACCCACCAAGTACTTCACAGAAGTTTATAATTCAGAACCGTAAAAATAAAAAATCATATTTTTTCACAAAAATTATTTTTCGCCCCCAATTTTTTATTTTCCCAAGGGTAAGAGAAGAAATTGGACCCCAAAAGTTGTTGTACAATTTGTCCTGAGTACGCTGATACCCCATATGTGGCGATAAACCACTGTTTGGGCGCATGGGAGAGCTCGGAAGGGAAGTAGCACCGTTTGACTTTTCAATGCAAAATTGACTGGAATTGAGATGGGATGCCATGTTGCGTTTGGGGAGCCCCTGATGTGCCTAAACATTGAAACCCTCCACAAGTGACAACATTTTGGAAAGTAGACCCCCTAAGGAACTTATCTAGAGGTGTGGTGAGCACTTTGACTCACCAAGTACTTCACAGAAGTTTATAATGCAGAACCGTAAAAATAAAAAATCATATTTTTTCACAAAAATTATTTTTCGCCCCCAATTTTTTATTTTCCCAAGGGTAAGAGAAGAAATTGGACAACAAAAGTTGTTGTACAATTTGTCCTGAGTACGCTGATACCCCATATGTGGCGATAAACCACTGTTTGGGCGCATGGGAGAGCTCGGAAGGGAAGTAGCACCGTTTGACTTTTCAATGCAAAATTGACAGGAATTGAGATGGGACGCCATGTTGCGTTTGGAGAGCCACTGATGTGCCTAAACATTGAAACCCCCCACAAGTGACACCATTTTGGAAAGTAGACCCCCTAAGGAACTTATCTAGATGTGTTTTGAGCGTTTTGACCCACCAAGGGCTTCACAGAAGTTTATAATGCAGAGCCGTAAAAATAAAACAAAAATTTTTTCCCACAAAAATTATTTTTCAGCCCCCAGTTTTGTATTTTCCCGAGGGTAACAGGATAAATTGGACCCCAAAAGTTGTTGTCCAATTTGTCCTGAGTGCGCTGATACCCCATATGTGGGGGGGAACCACCGTTTGGGTGCATGGGAGGGCTCGGAAGGGAAGGAGCGCCATTTGGAATGCAGACTTAGATGGAATGGTCTGCAGGCGTCACATTGCGTTTGCAGAGCCCCTAATGTACCTAAACAGTAGAAGCCCCGCACAAGTGACCCCATGCTGGAAACTAGACCCCCCAAGGAACTTATCTAGATGTGTTGTAAGAACTTTGAACCCCCAAGTGTTTCACTACAGTTTATAACGCAGATCCGTGAAAATAAAAAATCTTTTTTTTTTCCCACAAAAATTATTTTTTAGCCCCCAGTTTTGTATTTTCCCAGGGGTAACAGGAGAAATTGGACCCCAAAGGTTGTTGTCCTATTTGTCCTGAGTACGCTGATACCCCATATATTGGGGTAAACCCCTGTTTGGGCACACGGGAGAGCTCGGAAGGGAAGGAGCACTGTTTTACTTTTTCAACGCAGAATTGGCTGGAATTGAGATCGGACGCCATGTCGTGTTTGGAGAGCCCCTGATGTGCCGAAACAGTGGAAACCCCCCAATTATAACTGAAACCCTAATACAAACACACCCCTAACCCAAATCCCAACAGTAACCCTAACCACACCTCTAACCCTGACACACCCCTAACCCTAATCCCAACCCTATTCCCAACCGTAAATGTAATCTAAACCCTAACCGTAACTTTAGCCCCAACCCTAACCCTAACTTTAGCCCCAACCCTAACTGTAGCCTTAACCCTAGCCCCAACCCTAGCCCTAACCCTAGCCCTAATGGGAAAATGGAAATAAATACATTTTTTTTATTTTTCCCTAACTAAGGGGGTGATGAAGGGGGGTTTGATTTACTTTTATAGCGAGTTTTTTAGCGGATTTTTATGATTGGCAGCTGTCACACACTGAAAGACGCTTTTTATTGCAAAAAATATTTTTTGCGTTACCACATTTTGAGAGCTATAAATTTTCCATATTTTGGTCCACAGAGTCATGTGAGGTCTTGTTTTTTGCGGGACGAGTTGACGTTTTTATTGGTAACATTTTTGGGCACGTCACAGTTTTTGATCGCTTTTTATTCCGATTTTTGTGAGGCAGAATGACCAAAAACCAGCTATTCATGAATTTCTTTTGGGGGAGGCGTTTATACCGTTCCGCGTTTGGTAAAATTGATAAAGCAGTTTTATTCTTCGGGTCAGTACGATTACAGCGATATCTCATTTATATTATTTTTTTATGTTTTGGCGCTTTTATACGATAAAAACTATTTTATGGAAAAAATAATTATTTTGGCATCGCTTTATTCTCAGGACTATAACTTTTTTATTTTTTTGCTGATGATGCTGTATGGTGGCTCGTTATTTGCGGGACAAGATGACCCTTTCAGCGGTACCATGGTTATTTAGATCTGTCTTTTTGATCGCGTGTTATTCCACTTTTTGTTCGGCGGTATGATAATAAAGCGTTGTTTTTTGCCTCGTTTTTTTTTTTTTTCTTACGGTGTTTACTGAAGGGGTTAACTAGTGGGCCAGTTTTATAGGTCGGGTCGTTACGGACACGGCGATACTAAATATGTGTACTTTTATTGTTTTTTTTTTTTTTTTAGGTAAAGAAATGTATTTTTGGGAATAATATATATATTTTTTTTCATTATTTTGGAATATTTTTTTTTATTTTTTTTTACACATTTGGAAATTTTTTTTTTTACTTTTTTACTTTGCCCCAGGGGGGGACAATACAGATCGGTGATCTGCCAGTTTGCATAGCACTCTGACAGATCACCAATCTGAGAGAAGTGCAGGCTGCTTCACAGTGCCTGCTCTGAGCAGGCTTCTGTGAAGCCACCTCCCTCCCTGCAGGACCCGGATCCGCGGCCATCTTGGATCCGGGTCTGGAGCAGGCAGGGAGGGAGGTAAGACCCTCGCAGCAACGCGATCACATCGCGTTGCTGCGGGGGGCTCAGGGAAGCCCGCAGGGAGCCCTCTCCCTGCGCGATGCTTCCCTGCACCGCCGGCACATCGCGATCATGTTTCATCGCGGTGTGCCGGGGGTTAATGTGTCGGGGGCGGTCCGTGGCCACTCCTGGCACATAGTGCCGGATGTCAGCTGCGATAGTCAGCTGACACCCGGCCGCGATCGGCCGCGCTCCCCCCGTGAGCGCGGCCGATCGGCTATGACGTACTATCCCGTCGAGGATCAGATAGGCCCAGGTCACCTCGACGGGATAATACGTCTAAGGTCACAGAGGGGTTAAAGGCATACTGCGGGGAGATAAGAATTATTCTAATGAATAGGCCTTCATCAACAATAAAGATAACATGAATAGTGCTGTTTGTAAAGGCCCCGTCTCACATAGCGATTTACCAACGATCACGACCAGCGATACAACCTGGCCGTGATCGTTGGTAAGTCGTTGTGTGGTCGCTGGGGAGCTGTCACACAGACAGCTCCCTCCAGCGACCAACGATCAGGGGAACGACTTCGGCATCGTTGAAACTGTCTTCAACGATGCCGAAGTCCCCCTGCAGCACCCGGGTAACCAGGGTAAACATCGGGTTACTAAGCGCAGGGCCGCGCTTAGTAACCCAATGTTTACTCTGGTTACCAGCGTAAATGTAAAAAAAACCAAACAGTACATACTCACCATCTGATGTCCGTCAGGTCCCTTGCCGTCTGCTTCCTGCTCTGACTGAGTGCCGCCGTACAGTGAGAGCAGAGCGCAGCGGTGACGTCACTGCTGTGCTCTCACTGTACGGCAGCACTCAGTCAGAGCAGGAAGCAGACGGCAAGGGACCTGACGGACATCAGATGGTGAGTATGTAGTGTTTGTTTTTTTTTACATTTACGCTGGTAACCAGGGCAAACATCGGGTTACTAAGCGCGGCCCTGCGCTTAGTAACCCGATGTTTACCCTCGTTACCAGTGAAGACATCGCTGAATCCGTGTCACACACACCGATTCAGTGATGTCAGCGGGACCTCAACGACCAAAAAAAGGTCCAGGCCATTCCGACACGACCAGCGATCTCGCAGCAGGGGCCTGGTCGCTGGTACGTGTCACTCATAGCGAGATCGCTACTGAGGTCGCTGTTGCGGCACAAAACTTGTGACTCAGCAGCGATCTCGCTAGCGATCTCGCTATGTGTGACGGGGCCTTAACCCTCTGAGTATCTGCAATTCCACGTTGTGCTGGAGCTTCTCCTCATAGCTCCCAATCTGTTATGGGATCTAACATCACAGATCACGAGGGGTGGTCTGCTCCTGGCTTTTAGTAGCAGCAGCCAGCCCCCTGATAATGTTTTCTTCACTGCAGTCCAAAGAGAGGGGGCATGGTGATACATGGCCTGCTCCCTGCTAGTAGCCCTGCAGACAAGGAGACATTATCAGGGCACTAGGTGCTACTAGAAGCCAGGAGCAGGCCAGGTGCCCTCACCAGGGACTGAAGTGAAGGAGATATTATCAGTGGACTGGCTGCTGCTACTAGAAGCCAGGAGAAAGTCAGGCCCCCTCATATGGGACTGCAGTGAAGGAGATATTATCATTGTGCTGGCTGCTGCTACTAAAAGCCAGGATAAAGCCAGGCCCCTTCACCTAGGACTGCAGAGAAGGAGACATTATCAGTGGGCTGACAGCTGCTACTAGAAGCCAGGAGCAGGTCAGGCCCTTTCACCTAGGACTGCAGAGAAGGAGACATTATCAGTAGGCTGGCTGTGGCTATTAGAAGCCAGGAACAGGCCAGGCCCCCTCACCTAGGACTGCAGGGAAGGAGACATTATCTGTGGGCTATCTGCTGCTACTAAAAGCCAGGATAAAGCCAGGCCCCCTCACCTGGGACTGCAGGGATGGAGACATTATCATTGGGCTGTCTGCTGCTACTAAAAGCCAGGAGCAGGCCAGGCCCCCTCACCTAGGACTGCAGGGAAGGAGACATTATCAGTGGGCTGTCTGCTGCCACTAGAAGCCAGGAGCAGGCCAGGCCCCCTCACCTTGGACTGCAGGGAAGGAGACATTATCAGTGGGCTGTCTGCTGCCACTAGAAGCCAGGATCAGGCCAGGCCCCCTCACCTTGGACTGCAGGGAAGGAGACATTATCAGTGGGCTATCTGCTGCCACTAGAAGCCAGGAGCAGGCCAGGCCCCCTCACCTTGGACTGCAGGGAAGGAGACATTATCAGTGGGCTGTCTGCTGCCACTAGAAGCCAGGAGTAGGCCAGGCCCCCTCACCTGGGACTGCAGGGTAGGAGACATTATCAGTAGGCTGTCTGCTGCCACTAGAAGCCAGGAGTAGGCCAGGGCCCCTCACCTGGGACTGCAGGGTAGGAGACATTATCAGTAGGCTGTCTGCTGCCACTAGAAGCCAGGAGTAGGCCAGGCCCCCTCACCTGGGACTGCAGGGTAGGAGACATTATCAGTGGGCTATCTGCTGCCACTAGAAGCCAGGAGCAGGCCAGGCCCCCTCACCTTGGACTGCAGGGAAGGAGACATTATCAGTGGGCTGTCTGCTGCCACTAGAAGCCAGGAGTAGGCCAGGCCCCCTCACCTGGGACTGCAGGGTAGGAGACATTATCAGTAGGCTGTCTGCTGCCACTAGAAGCCAGGAGTAGGCCAGGGCCCCTCACCTGGGACTGCAGGGTAGGAGACATTATCAGTAGGCTGTCTGCTGCCACTAGAAGCCAGGATCAGGCCAGGCCCCCTCACCTGGGACTGCAGGGTAGGAGACATTATCAGTAGGCTGTCTGCTGCCACTAGAAGCCAGGAGTAGGCCAGGGCCCCTCACCTGGGACTGCAGGGTAGGAGACATTATCAGTAGGCTGTCTGCTGCCACTAGAAGCCAGGAGTAGGCCAGGGCCCCTCACCTGGGACTGCAGGGTAGGAGACATTATCAGTAGGCTGTCTGCTGTACTAGAAGCTGGGATCAGGCCAGGCCCCCTCACCTTGGACTGCAGGGAAGGAGACATTATCAGTAGGCTGGCTGCTGTACTAGAAGCTGGGATCAGGCCAGGCCCCCTCCCCTGGGACTGCAGTGAAGGAGACATTATCAGGGTAATTGTTGTTATTAGAAGAAGGGAGCAGGTCACTCCTCTTGATATGTGATGTAAAGTCCCATAAGGGAGGGGCAGCAGTGAGGAGCAGATCCAGTGTCACACGGGATTCCAGATACTTAACGGTTTATAAACATCAAATTCATATTATCTTTATTATTTGTGAAGGCTGGACTATTAAAATAATATTTGTATCTCCAAGCAAGCCCCTTTCTCTTATAAGCAGCTCACTGTCAATGCACAATCTGCACAGAATGCTGTGGTGTAGGTGGGGTCAGATTTTTACATTCTGCTGCATGCTACATCTCAAAACTCTAAGGCCAGCGTCACACTGGCGAGTTTTACGGACGTATGAGCGCAGAAAATACACCTGTAAAATATGCATAACACACGGCCCAATGATTCTCTATGGCCCAGCTCCTATCAGCCGTATTTTACTGATCCGTATTATACGGTCTTGTACGGCCGTAGAAAATCGCAGCATGCTGCGTTTGTCACCGTATTGCGCAAAAAAATTGCCAATGAAAGTCTATGGGGGCGAGAAAAATACGGATTACACACGGACCAGCAGTGTGACTTGAGAGAAATACGCAGCGGTGTTAGTGAAAAGCCGGTAATTCAATTGCCAGCTTTTCATTTCTCCTTCACAAACCCGACATGATATGAGACATGGGTTACATACAGTAAACCATGTCATATCCCTTTTTTTTTTGCCTATTCCACACTACTAATGTTAGTAGTGTGTATGTGCAAAATTTGGCCGCTGTAGCTGCTAAAATGAAGGGTTAATTCGCGGAAACAATTGGCGTGGGCTCCCGCACAATTTTCTCCGCCAGAGTGGTAAAGCCAGTGACTGAGGGCAGATATTAATAGCCTAGAGAGGGTCCATGGTTATTGGCCCCCTGGCTAAAAACATCTGCCCACAGCCACCCCAGAAAAGGCACATCTGGAAGATGCGCCTATTCTGGCACTTGGCCACTCTCTTCCCACTCCAGTGTAGCGGTGGGATATGGGGTAATGAAGGGTTAATGTCACCTTGCTATTGTAAGGTGACATTAAGCCAGATTAATAATGGTGAGGCGTCAATTATGACACCTATCCTTTATTAATCCAATAGTACGAAATGGTTAATAAAACACACACACATTATTACAAAGTATTTTAATGAAATAAAGACACAGGTTGTTGTAATATTTTATTAGACTCTTAATCCACCTGAAGACCATCGTCCTGAAACAAAGTTAAAAAAACAAACAACAATATTCCATACCTTCCGTCGTTATGTCCCACGATGTAAATCCATCTGAAGGGGTTAAATCATTTTACAGCCAGGAGCTCTGCTAATGCACTCGCTCCTGCCTGTAAAACCCCGGGGACTGAATGGAAAGCAGGGTGACCCGTAGTTACCTTGAGTCGCGGTGAGGCGCCCTCTGCTGGATGTCCTCATATAAACTCGAGCGTGGGAACTTTTCCAAGGCTCCAGTTCATTACCGGCTTTTCACATATCTCGCGCTGAATTAAATATAAATACAGAATATATATATATGTGTCTCAATGACATATATATATATATATATATATATATATATATATATATATATATACTGTATATATGTTTTACCGAACATTTGAGCACATAAATCCATTAGATGTCGGTTTTGCAAGCCTGCGAGAAAATATCTCAGTACAGATGCCATACGGATTACATACGGAGGATGCCTACGGATGACATACGGATCACTATTTTGGGGACTTTTCTGCGTATTACAGCCGTAAAAAAGGGACCGTATTTACATACGCTGAGTGTGACGCCGGCCTTATTGTGTAACAACTGCTGCATCCAGTAAACTAAGTGACACATCTTTGGAATCAGGGATTCTTTTCCTACATTATGCTGCTCCCAGATGAAGTATCAAAAATCTTGTGACAGATTCCCTATAAAAATATAGTATTGTAGAGTTATGGTGCAGTTTTGGTTAAGTAGCTACAAGTAGGTTTATCCAAGGTAAGGAATACACATCAATAGCCAGCGGTATTGTTATGGGTAGGGTTGAGCGACTTTTATTTTTACAGGATTGGGTCGGGTTTCACGAAACCCGACTTTCTCAAAAGTCGGGTCGAGTGAAATCGGCCGATCCTATAAAAAAGTCGGGGTCGGCCGAAACACGAAACCCAATGCAGTGCAATGGGATACTATGGTTCCCAGGGTCTGAAGGAGAGGAAACTCTCCTTCAGGCCCTGGGATCCATATTAATGTGTAAAATAAAGAATCAAAATAAAAAATATTGATATACTCACCCTCGGACGCGCCCTGGTACTAACCGGCAGGCTTCCTACCTAAGAATGAGCGCGTGAATGACCTGCGGTGACGTCGCGGCTTGTGATTGGTCGCGAGCGGTCACATGGACAAGCCGCGACGTCATCTAAGGTCCTTCACGCGCTCATTCTTAGGAAGGAAGGCTGCCGGAAAGAAGCAGGGCGCGTCTGAGGATGAGTATATTCCTCGAGCATGTCACTCAAGCAGCCGCAATATTCGATGCAAGATGGAGTAGCGAGCACTTGCTCTCAACACTAATGACGACATATTCAATATGGAAACGCAATGTTATCAAATTCTGTGTCATACCTGTGGGTTAAAAATGCTCACTATACCCCTGCATACAATCCTTGAGTGGTTTTGTTTCCAAAATGGAGTCACTTGTGGGAGTTTCCACTGTTTAGGCAAATTGGGGGCTCTTCGAACATGACATTGTGTCCACTCTCGATTCCAGCCAATTTTGCGTTCAAAAAGTAAAATGGAGCTCCTTCCCTTCCGAGTCCTGCCATGTGCCCAAACAGTGGATTTCCCCCATATATCGGGTACTGGCGTACTCAGAAGAAATTGTACAATGCATTTTGTGGTTCATTTTCTCTTGCTACCCTTGTGAAAGTAAAAAAAGTTTGTGTCTAAATAAATTTTTTGTGAAAAAAGTTAAATATTAATTTTTTTCTTTCCACATTGCTTCAGTTCTCATGAAGCAACTGAAGAGATAATAATGTTTCCAAAATTGTGCTGATGCAAAGTAGACATGTGGGAAATGTTATTTCTGAACTATTTTGTGTGACACGAGTCTCTGATTTAAGGGCACAAAAATTTAAAGTTTAAAAATTGATACATTTTCAACATTTTTGCCAAATTTCCGTTTTTTTTCATAAAAACATGCAAGTCATAGCAAAATAAATTTTACCACTATCATGAAGCACAATATGTCACAAAAAACAGCATCAGTATCAGTGGGATCTGTTCAAGCATTTCAGCGTTATTACCACATAAAGTGAATTGTAAAAATTGGCTTCGTCATTAAGGCAAAAATTGGCTCAGTCATTAAGGAGTTAAAGAAGAAAAAAAACAACAAGCACTTTTACTAAAGAGGACATTGTGAGAAACGCTACATAGGCTCACATCCTAATAACATGCAACTTATGGTCCCAAACACTTTCTGAGGTCGGTTTCACACGTCCTGATATTTCCGGTACCAGAAAAACGATACTGGAGATATCCATGTCCGTGTGTACGTGTGTGTAATACTTGTGGCGCACATGTAGCAACCTTGTGCCGCATTAGTAGTACACGGACAACCACCAGGGAAGAAGCACTACAGTAAGCGCTGTTCCCCGGCGGCAGGTGCTGAAGATGGCTCTCATCATTCTCCCCTGCTCTGCCGGTGATCGGCATGAGCAGAGGTGAATGATGAGAGTTATATTAAAGTCAAAACAATGTCAGCAGGTAGAGGCTTTTGTGACTCTTACTCCCAGTGACAGCAGGAGTGGATGATCGTGGTATTCCTCAGTCATCACCTGCGATATAACTAAATAAATGAATGAAAAACCTGGCGTGGGTTGTTCCCTATTTTCTGAAACCAACCAACTCTTAGCTGGGAGCTGCAACCCTCAGCTGTCAGCTTCACCAAGGTTGGTTATCAAGAATAGAGGGGTCCCCACGCTGTTTTTTTAAATTATTTAAATACATCATTTTAAAAAACGGCGAGAGGTCCCCCCCATTTTTGAAAATCAGCCTTGCTAAAGCTCACAGCTGGGGACTGGTATTCTCAGGCTGGTAAAGGGCCAATGATAAAGGCCCCCCCAGCCTAAAAATAGCAGTCCACAGGTGCTCAAAACAGGCATCTCTATTAGAGGCGCCATTTATAGCGTTTTGCCTTGCTTTTCCCACTTGCCCTGTAGCGGTGGCAAGAGGGGTTAATATTTGTGGGGTTGATGTCACCTTTGTATTGTTAGATGACATCAAGCCCATGGCTTACTAATGGAGAGGTGTCTTATAGACACCTCTCCATTACTAATCCTATTGTTACATGTTAAATAAAGACACAGCCAGAATAAAATCCTTTAATTAAAAAAAATGACACAGACTCCTTTAATAATCTCAATTAAACCATACTTACGACATGGCCTAATTCCTCCGAAGCCCTCGTTGTCCTGTAATAGACATAAAATAAAAAACAGCAATGTACCCTACCTGTCCGTCGTTCTGTCCCACGCTGTAATCCATGTCTGAGGATAAACAGTTTGCAACCTAGATGGTGCCAAGATGTGACCGTCCAGGCTGAGAACCACTGGTGAATGAGCTGCTGCAAGTGCAGCCTCAGTGACTAGCAGTGATGTCACTGAGGCTGCATTCCCAGCCAAATTGAACTACTGTAACCTCAGTGAGATCCCCGCTAGCACCGTGAGCAAGTTGCATGGTGCAGAGGCGAGTTCATGGCAGTTCTCTGGGAGAACTTCTCTGCGGTGAATTTCAACTATGGTGAACTCGCCTCTGTATCATGCGACTTTCTCACGGTGCTAGCGGGGATCACACCGAGGTCACAGCAGTTCAATCCGGTTGGGAATGCGCTACTTCTGTATTTTTCACCCTCTTCTGGTTTTAGCTTTCAAAAACCAATATAAAATACTGACCCAATACTGAACGTGTGAACGTGTCCTAAAAAGTAGAGTAGTTCAAAGAATCTTAGGTTTTACACTTATTCTAGTTTGATTTGCATGTATTTCTTTACTCCTTGTTTCCCTATATGTTCCTTGGTGGTTTTGCGGTCTTCAGTCTGAATCTACAATGTTCATATTTCAATAAGAACAAGGAATATACATACACATATTTTTATACATAGACATAAAATAACTAAACATGACATTACTATTTATAGTAAGGAAAAGTAATCTCCCCAGAATGTCAGAGGATGCATGTACCGTGGCACTCACGTGTCACAGAGATACAATGCAATGTCAAGAGGTGATGAAATCAGGAGGCGGTTAACAGCATAAACTGCTATATGTGATATTTATTGAGAGAATATGTTGGGAACATTGCTATAAATTGTCAAATCTAATCATCACATTTTAGCTCCCTTTCTAGGCTTGCTAATATGTTGGTGCTTAGGATATTCCCATTTCTTGTATTACTTTGCATCTTTATGGAGTAAATTTACAGTATTTTTCCTACCAAGCACTGGAAGCTGGTGACTTAATAAATAATAATAAAATGTGCAACTAGAAGAGATGAAGTGCATCAGTGGAGCATTATGTATAAATGCTACAACTAACACCTTTTAATAATGTACTTCTAAGGCCGGCCTCACACTCAGCGTATGTAAATACGGTCCTTTTTTTACGGCCGTAATACGCAGAAAAGTCCCCAAAATAGTGATCCGTATGTCATCCGTAGGCAGGGTGTGTCAGCGTATTTTGCGCATGGCATCCTCCGTATATAATCCGTATGGCATCCGTACTGCGACATTTTCTCGCAGGCTTGCAAAACCGACATCTAATGGATTTATGTGCTCAAATGTTCGCTAAAACATATATACAGTATATACACTCACTGGCCACTTTATTAGGTACACCTGTCCAACTTCTTGTTAACACTTAATTTCTAATCAGCCAATCACATGGCGGCAACTCAGTGCATTTAGGCATGTAGACATGGTCAAGACAATCTCCTGCAGTTCAAACCGAGCATCAGTATGGGGAAGAAAGGTGATTTGAGTGCCTTTGAACGTGGCATGGTTGTTGGTGCCAGAAGGGCTGGTCTGAGTATTTCAGAAACTGCTGATCTACTGGGATTTTCACGCACAACCATCTCTAGGGTTTACAGAGAATGGTCCGAAAAAGAAAAAAAATCCAGTGAGCGGCAGTTCTGTGGGCGGAAATGCCTTGTTGATGCCAGAGGTCAGAGGAGAATGGGCAGACTGGTTCGAGCTGATAGAAAGGCAACATTGACTCAAATCGCCACCCGTTACAACCAAGGTAGGCCTAAGAGCATCTCTGAACGCACAGTGCGTCGAACTTTGAGGCAGATGGGCTACAGCAGCATAAGACCACACCGGGTACCACTCCTTTCAGCTAAGAACAGGAAACTGAGGCTACAATTTGTACAAGCTCATCGAAATTGGACAGTAGAAGATTGGAAAAACGTTGCTTGGTCTGATGAGTCTCGATTTCTGCTGTGACATTCGGATGGTAGGGTCAGAATTTGGCGTAAACAACATGAAAGCATGGATCCATCCTGCCTTGTATGGAGCATCTTTGGGATGTGCAGCCGACAAATCTGCGGCAACTGTGTGATGCCATCATGTCAATATGGACCAAAATCTCTGAGGAATGCTTCCAGCACCTTGTTGAATCTATGCCACGAAGATTTGAGGCAGTTCTGAAGGCAAAAGGGGGTCCAACCCGTTACTAGCATGGTGTACCTAATAAAGTGGCCGGTGAGTGTATATATATATGTCATTGAGACACATATATATATATATTCTGTATTTATATTTAATTCAGCACGATATATGTGAAAAGCCGGTAATTCAATTGCCGGCTTTTCATTTCTCCTTCACAAACCAGACAGGATATGAGACATGATTTACATACAGTAAACCATCTCATATCCCCTTTTTTTTTGCATATTCCACACTACTAATGTTAGTAGTGTGAATGTGCAAAATTTGGAAGATGCGCCTATTCTGGCACTTGGCCTTTCTCTTCCCACTCCCGTGTAGCAGTGGGATATGGGGTAATGAAGGGTTAATGTCACCTTGCTATTGTAAGGTGATATTAAGCCAGATTAATAATGGAGAGGCGTCAATTATGACACCTATCCATTATTAATCCAATTGTATGAAAGGGTTAAAAAAACACACACATATTATTAAAAAGTATTTTAATGAAATAAACACACAGGTTGTTTTAATATTTTATTGCTCTCTCAATCCACCTGAAGACCCTCGCTCTGAAAAATAATAAACCAACAATATACATACCTTCAGATGATCTGTCACGTCCCACGAAGTAAATCCATCTGAAGGGGTTAAATCATTTTACAGCCAGGAGCTGTGCTAATGCACTCGCTCGTGCCTGTAAACCCCCGGGTATTGAATGGAAAGCAGGATGATCTGTACTTACCTTGAGTCGCGGTGATGCGCCCTCTGCTGGATGTCCTCATATGAACTCGAGCATGGGAACTTTTCCAAGGCTCCAGTTCATGAGGACATCCAGAAAAGGGCGCCTCACCGCAATTCAAGGTAACTACAGATCACCCAGCTTTCCTTTCAGAAGCCAGGGGTTTACAGGCATGATTGATAGATTTACTTTGTGGGACGTGACAGATCATCTGAAGGTATGTATATTGTTGGTTTATTATTTTTCAGAGCGAGGGTCTTCAGGTGGATTGAGAGAGCAATAAAATATTAAAACAACCTGTGTGTTTATTTCATTAAAATACTTTTTAATAATATGTGTGTGTGTTTTTAACCCTTTCATACAATTGGATTAATAATTTGGATAGGTGTCATAATTGACACCTCTCCATTATTAATCTGGCTTAATGTCACATTACAATAGCAAGGTGACATTAACCCTTCATTACCCCATATCCCACCGCTACACGGGAGTGGGAAGAGAGTGGCCAAGTGCCAGAATAGACGCATCTTCCAGATGTGCCTTTTCTGGGGTGGCTGGGGGCAGATGTTTTTAGCCAGGGGGCCAATAACCATGGACCCTCTCTAGGCTATTAATATCTGCCCTCAGTCACTGGCTTTACCACTCTGGCGGAGAAAATTGTGCGGGAGCCCACGCTAATTTTTTCCGCCATTTAACCCTTTATTTTAGCAGCTACAGCGCCCAAATTTTGCACATACACACTACTAACATTAGTAGTGTGGTATATCCAAAAAAAAGGGGATATGAGATGGTTTACTGTATGTAAACCATGTCTCATATCATGTCGGGTTTGTGAAGGAGAAATGAAAAGCCGGCAATTGAATTACCGGCTTTTCACTAACACCGCTGCGTATTTCTCGCAAGTCACACTGCTGGTCCGTGTGGAATCCGTATTTTTCTCGCCCCCATAGACTTTCATTGGTGATTTTTTTGCGCAATACGGTGACAAACGCAGCATGCTGCGATTATCTACGGCCGTACAAGACCGTATATTACGGATGCGTAATATATGCCAGAAAGGAGCTGGGCCATAGAGAATCATTGGGACGTGTGTAATGCGTATTTTACGGACGTAGTTTATGCGCTCATACGTCCGTAAAACTCGCTAGTGTGAGGCCGGCCTAATTCTGTGTTCTGTGGTCAAAGTGTTTAGGTAGAAAAATGAAGATGTGGTCATCCATAATATAATTATAAAATGTTTATGTATCTATGTATTTTATCTTTTAGAGAAGAAACAAGTGATATATGCGGGACCCTTGTCCAGCAACCAAGCCTTTCATTCGCCACTGCCAGACAAGAGTCCTTTGAACCACCTTTTACAGGTCAGAATCTCTGGTGCTATGACTTATTAGTACAACGGGTGAGGTCACACATCCATCTTGTTGCAACGATGACAATGTACTTGGTCTACAAATCAGAAGAGGTTTCATAGATTCCGACAGGTAAAAGGCAGCTCATAGGGCTATCATCAAGTAGCCACAGAATACTAAAATGGCCACTGGACGAGAGTCCTGTGAACTAATTTGCACATCACTGTCTATCTATTTAATTATCTATCTATCCATCAATCAATCTAATATCTATTATGTGCCAAACATAAAAAAACTTAACATTTGCAATTTTATTAAGTATATCAAAAAAAGGACAAGCAATACACATATGTGCTTGCTTCAGCAGCACATATACCATATTTTTCGCTTTATAAGACGCACCTGATTAGAAGACGCACCCCCAAATTTGGTGAAGAAAAAGAGAAAAAAATATTTTTTTATGTTAAATAGGGGTCTGTCTTATAATGCCAGGGTCGGTCTTACAAATCATATATATGTCCCTCATCCAGGTATCTATATAGCTCCCATCCCTGTGGTGGCACATGGCCCCCTTGTGGTGCTGGCACATGGCCCCCCTGTGCTGCTGGCAGGCACATGGCCCATGGTCACTATATGCCCCCCTGTGGTGCTGGCATGCACATGGCCCTCTCGGTCACTATATACCCTCCTGTGCTGCTGGCACGCAGGGGGGAATATAGTGACTGGGGGGGGCAAGTGCCTGCCAGCAGCACAGGGGGCATATAGAGTGACTGGGGGGACAATGTGCGTGCCAGCAGGGGGCATATAGAGTGACTTGGGGGCATATCCATGATTGGAGGGGGGGCGAGTGCAGGCACATGCAATATGCGCCTCTCCCCTGTCAGCCAACTCAGCGCCGCTTCAGGTGATGGACAGTGGGTGCAGTGAATATTACATGAGGCTAATGGGCAAGAGCAAGTGACCTCCCGCTGTGTCTGCAGCCCGCAGCCAGCCCACTCCAGCCCCCTGAAACCACTCCAGAGCCTCCCCCCTCCTCTACAGCACATCACACAGATTCGGATTATAAGACATATCCCCTACTTCAACCAAAATTTGGGGAAACAAAAGTTTGTCTTATGATCCGGAAAAATACCGTACATATCAATATATATGTGTGTTGTTTGTCCTTTTTTTGATATACTTAATAAAATTGCAAAATTTCAGGGTTTTTTTTATGTTTAGCGTGTCTTTGATCTTAGCATTATATTTACACTTTTTTAATATCTATTATGTATCAAATATCTATTCACGCACCTAAGGCTTCTTTCATATTTCCGTCTTTTTGAAGAAGTTGCAGTGCGTCGTTCTGTGCAAAAAATGCATCCTGCAAAGTTGCCCGCAGGATGCGTTTTTTGCACATAGACTTGTATTACCGACGCATCCCGACATATGGACACACGTTCCACACGTCATGCACTGGATGTGTCGTTATTTGGCGGGCCGTCGTAGCGAAAAAACTTTCAAAGGAATGTTTTTTCGTACGTCGGGTCCTGCAATTCTTAACTCCGCCCCCTCCTCCCCAGGACGTTGTGCCAAATTTTCACAACATACGTCGGCACGTCGCGCCGACGCTTTGTGACGGACCCGTACCGACGGAAGTGTGAAAGAAGCCTAAGCAACATGTGCCAATCGATCTATCCAATGAGTATGTATTTTTTTTATCTGATGTTCATCTGATATACTGTATATACAGTATATACAGTATATATATATATATATATATATATATATATAATATACTGCTAGAAGCATCACTCTGCCTGAAGCCTTTATAGACTGTGCAAGCGCAACGTTCCTGCGCAGTCTGGACCCCACAGTTCACAGTTACGCATCCGGGGATGAGGATTGTGGCCCAGGAGATCGCGGTATGCGTAAGCACTGAACGCATACAGCGATTTCCGGCACCGTGTCCTGGCTCCACGGACAGAGCACCCTGCAAGGAGGGAAGTGTGTGGGCGGAGTTTGGGCGGTAACTGTGAGTGTCTGTGTGTGCGGGTCTGCGTGACTGTGTGTGGGGTCAGCGGGGCTGTGTGTGGGGTCGGCGGGGCAGACCAAAGGACAGATTTCCACTGGTCTAATGTCCATTCCTTGTGTTCTTTAGCCCCAAAAAGTCTCTTCTGCTTGTTGCCTGTCCTTAGCAGTGGTTTCCTAGCAGCTATTTTACCATGAAGGCCTGCTGCACAAAGTTTCCTCTTAACAGTTGTTGTAGAGATGTGTCTGCTGCTAGAACTCTGTGTGGCATTGACCTGTTCTCTAATCTGAGCTGCTGTTAACCTGCGATTTCCGAGGCTGGTGACTCGGATAAACTTATCCTCAGAAGCAGAGGTGACTCTTGGTCTTCCTTTCCTGGAGCGGTCCCCATGTGAGCCAGTTTCTTTGTAGTGCTTGATGGTTTTGCAATTGCACTTGGGGACACTTTCACAGTTTTCCCAATTTTTCGGACTGACTGACCTTCTTTTCTTAAAGTAATGATGGCCACTCATTTTTCTTTACTTAGCTGATTTTCACTTGTCATAATACAAATTCTAACAGTCTATTCAGTAGGACTATCAGCTGTGTATCCACCTGACTTCTGCACAACACAACTGATGGTCCTAACCCCATTTATAAGGCAAGAAATCCCACTTATTAAACCTGACAGGGCACACATGTGAAGTGAAAACCATTTCCGGTGACTACCTCTTGAAGCTCATCAAGAGAATGCCAAGAGTTTGCAAAGCAGTCATCAAAGCAACCTAGAATATAAACCATATTTTCAGTTGTTTCACACTTTTTTGTTAAGTATATAATTCCACATATGTTAACTCATAGTTTTGATGCCTTCAGTGTGAATTTACAATTTTCATAGTCATGAAAATACAGAAAAATCTTTAAATGAGGTGTGTTTATATATATATATATATATATATATATATATATATATATATATATACACGAGTATATGTATATATATATACACATACATACATATATATGTACAGTATATATACGGTATTAGCTACCTAATATCAATCTATTATTCATCCATATAGCTAATAGCTAACTATGTTTTACTCATGTATCTATCCTGTTTATAATCTATGTAAAATACCAAGGAACAATTGAGATGAGTGAACCAGAAGTGTAAAATTCAAGGTTTGTACCAGACACCTAGTGTCTGGTGCTGAATTTTGAAAAGGGACTTCTACCAAACGTCTGTTGTACTATTCTTGCTCAGATGCCAAATAAAGATTGTCGAAAGGCTGTAGTACAGCCAATAAAAAAGATTTTAAGCAGTGGGCACTTTCAGAGCCATCACAGACATGTCAAGTATTGTTATGGTTGTGATTGACCAGCGCACCACATGACAAAACCTGTATCAAAGCCATATTGTGGCCATTCTATTCTCAGCCTGGTGCAGAGTGCCCTAACAACCTGGTGCAGAGTGACCTAACTGCCTGATGTAGAGTGCCCTAACAGTTTGGTGCAGAGTGCCCTAACAGCCAGTTGTAGAGTATCATAACAGCGTGGTGCAGAGTGTCCTAACATCCTGGTGTAGAGTGCCCTAATAGCCTGGTGTAGAGTGCCCTAACAGCCAAGTGTTGAATGTCCTAACAGCTTTGTGCAGAGTGCCCTAATAGCCTGATGCCCAGTGTCCTAACAGCCTATGGCAGTGTGCTCTAAGAGCCTTGTACACAGTGCCCTAATAGCCTGGTGCACAGTGCCCTAACAGCCTGGTGTAGAATGCCCTAACAGCCTAGTGTAGAGAGTCCTAACAGTCTGGTGTAGGGTACCCTAACAACCTGGTGAAAAGTGCCCTAACACAGCCTGGTGCAGAGTACACTAAGGGTGTAATAATCTGCTGGGCACTTTCTCTTGTCTTCTGTGCACCGCAGCACATCTCTAATGATGATGATGATTAAACACAGGTGCCAAATGCTGCATCTTTCTGCAGTTTGCAAACCAGCAAGAAGGGCAGGGGTGAGGAGTGGATGGAATATGATGCAGGGGAAAATGAGATCCTAAACTCCACATGGAGTGAAGGCCATCCATGTGAAATGCACAATTTGGAGGAGGAGGAGGTGTCTCCTCCTACTACTCTGCTTCCTTCACCACCTCCCCACCCAGTCTGTGTAAAACCTGCATCTCCAACTTCAGCACAGCCAGGGGGAAATGACAGCAGGCTGTTCTGAAACTCATTTGATTATAACTTCCCTGTGGCAAGTGTACTGTCGGAACGTGTGTTTAGCACAGCAGGAAGTATAAACACTTGCGCATCTGCCTGCTCACAGTCAACATGAGCAAGCTCACATTCATTAAAAAGAACCAATTGTGGATCCCAAAGGACTCGTCTGTACCTTTGACTGACTTGAAAAGTATATCAGCCACACCCAGCCATTGTTATATATATATATATATATATATATATATATATATATATATATATATGTATATATATATATATTTCACCGCAGATTGTTTATTCTATTTGTCATTCCTAATGTTTTGGGGCCTCCTGAAATAAAAAAAAATTTAAACCCCACAAAAACAGTGTTGGTTGCCTCCTAATTATGTCATGTCTACCGCCACCTTCTCTTGAACCGCCTCCTTCATTTAGACCTCCTCCTTTTAGTTCAAGATTTTTTTTAAAAAAATGTAATCCATTTCATTTTCCAGAAAATAAAAACAGTGTTGGCTACCTCCTACTCTGCTTCTTCTACCTTCACCGCCACGTCCACCTCCTCCTGAGCTCCTCCTTAATTTGGAGCTCCGACTGGTTTAAGAGTGTTGTTTATTTTTTATTCCTTGTTATTTATTTTATATTCCTTGTTATTTTAAGCCATTTCCCCCTGCCAAAGAAACAAACCATTTAGCTATCTACAGTGGGTACGGAGAGTATTCAGACCCTTTTACATTTTTCACTCTTTGCAAATTTATTAAAAAAGAAAAAATGAAATATCACATGGTCATAAGTATTCAGTCCCTTTGCTCAGTATTGAGTAGAAGCACCTTTTGAGCTAGTACAGCCATGAGTCTTCTTGGGAATGATGCAACAAGTTTTTCACACCTGGATTTGGGGATCCTCTGCCTTTCTCTTTTGCAGATCCTCTCCAGTTCCATCAGGTTGGATGGTGAACGTTGATGGGCAGTCATTTTCACGTCTCTCCAGAGATGCTCAATTGGGTTTAGGTCAGAGCTCTGGCTGGGCCAGTCAAGAATGGTCACAGAGTTGTTCTGAAGCCACTCCTTTGTTATTTTGGCTGTGTGCTTAGGGTCATTGCCTTGTTGGAAGGTTAGCCTTCTGCCAAGTATGAGGTCCACATAGCACTCTGGAAAAGGTTTTCATCAAGGATATCTCTGTACTTGGCCGCATTCATGTTTCCTTCAATGGCAACCAGTCATCCTATCCCTGCAGCTGAAAAACACCCCCATAGCATGATGCTGCCACCACCATGTTTCACTGTTGGGATTGAATTGGGCAGGTGATGAGTAGTGTCTGATTTTCTCCACACATATCACTGAGAATTAACACCAAAAAGGTCTATCTTTGTCTCATCAGACCAGAGAATCTTATTTCTCATAGTCTGGGAGTCCTGCATGTGCTTTTTAGCAAACTCTATGCAGGCTTTCATATGTCTTGCACTGAGGAGAGGCTTCCATCGGGCCACTCTGCCATAAAGGCCCGACTGGTGGAGGGCTGCAGTGATAGTTGACTCTGTGGAACTTTCTCCCATCTCCCTACTGCATCTCTGGAGGTCAGCCACAGTGATCTTGAGGTTCTTCTTTAACTCTCTCACCATGGCCTTCTCCCACGATTGCTCAGTTTGGCTGGATGACTAGGTCTAGGAAGACTTCTGGTTGTCCCAAACTTCTTCCATTTAGGGATTATGGAGACCACTGTGCTCTTAGGAACTTTGAGTACTGCAGAAATTCTGTTGTTACCTTGGCCAGATCTGTGCCTTGCCACATTTCTGTCTCTGAGCTCCTTGGACAGTTCCTTTGACCTCATGATTCTCATTTGGTCTGACATGCACTGTGAGCTGTGAGGTCTTAAGGCCCCGTCTCACATAGCGAGATCGCTAGCGATATTGCTGCTGAGTCACAAGTTTTGTGACGCAACAGCGACCTCAGTAGCGATCTCGCTATGTGTGACACGTACCAGCGATCAGGCCCCTGCTGTGAGATCGCTGGTCGTGTCGGAATGGCCTGGACCTTTTTTTGGTCGTTGAGGTCCCGCTGACATCGCTGAATCGGTGTGTGTGACACCGATCCAGCGATGTCTTCACTGGTAACCAGGGTAAACATCGGGTTACTAAGCGCAGGGCCGCGCTTAGTAACCCGATGTTTACCCTGGTTACCAGCGTAAATGTAAAAAAAACCAAACAGTACATACTCACCATCTGATGTCCGTCAGGTCCCTCGCCGTCTGCTTCCTGCTCTGACTGACTGCCGGCCGTACAGTGAGAGCACAGCACAGCAGTGACGTCACCGCTGCGCTCTGCTCTCACTGTACGGCGGCACTGTCAGAGCAGGAAGCAGACGGCGAGGGACCTGACGGACATCAGAAGGCGAGTATGTACTGTTTGTTTTTTTTGGTAACCAGGGTAAACATCGGGTTACTAAGCGCGGCCCTGCGCTTAGTAACCCGATGTTTACCCTGGTTACCCGGGTGCTGCAGGGGGACTTCGGCATCGTTGAAGACAGTTTCAACGATGCCGAAGTCGTTCCCCTGATCGTTGGTCGCTGTGTCTGTGTGACAGCTCCCCAGCGACCACACAACGACTTACCAACGATCACGGCCAGGTCGTATCGCTGGTCGTGATCGTTGGTAAATCGCTATGTGAGACGGGGCCTTTATATAGACAGGTGTGCCTTTCCAAATCAAGTCTTATCAGTTTAACTAAACACAGCTGGACTCCAATGAAGGAGTAGAACCATCTCAAGGAGGATCACAAGGAAATGGACAGCATGTGACTTAAATAGAGTGTCTGAGCAAAGGGTCTGAATACTTATGACCATGTGATATTTTAGTTTTTCCTTTTTAATAAATTTGCAAAAGTTTTTACATTTCTGTTTTTTTTCAGTAAAGATGGGGTGCAGAGTGTACATTAATGAGAAAAAAATTAACTTTTTTGAATTTACCGAATGGCTGCAATGAAACAAAGAGTGAAAAATTTAAAGGGGTCTGAATACTTTCCGTACCCACTGTATCTATATATCTATCAATCATCTAGTTTTCTGTTTACTGTCTAAAGTATCTAATTAAATGTTTAATATGCATCTATTAGCCTAATATCTATTTATTAATCTAATTTAATCTATCTAATATATATCCTTCTTTCTGTATATTTTCACATAGGCCATGAGATATCTCAAAAAAGAAAGTGAATCTTCCAAGTACTGAAGTAAATAGAAGTACGCTGCTAAAGGCGAGTTTACACATAGCCATGTGAACAAGTTAATTGTAGAGGAAATATCATTTCTATTGCAGCACTATAGAGCACTGTTATTTCTCAGCATGGGATTTTCTTTTATGATAATAATTTTTGCTACGATCATGGCGTGTAAACCATAACTTCCGTTGTGATACTACAATTGTAAATAATAGGACTGTATTTTCCATGCAGGTTAGGTAGCAGATTGGATCAAATCTATATTTATACAGAATGAATATATCTATGACAGGGGGTCCATACCAATAAGGCAGATCATATACCTGAGGTCCTTTGTATCCTACCAGAAGAACGAGAGCTAAAACAAGTATCAGTGCCTTCTGTCCATTGTTATCTTTTACACAGTAAAGTGAGGTTTGAAGCATAGTTTGAATGGTCATTTGGTGCAATTGTCTCAATATACCCCCAAAATTCTAATTATGTGGCCTGAAGGTCACCATAGGTTTAATTCTATATAGACATTAAAAAAATAGTTGCTGATATAGCTGAAGCTAGTGTCTTTAATACATCTACTAATATACTTAGTTGACTTTATGTAGATATGAAATCAACATATGTCCAAAAAATATATCTATAGGGCACTTCATCAAACTATAACCACATATCCCACATCAATCCATGTACGGGACAAAGAAGAGATCCCAATCATATGTAGAACAAAATTCAAATTTGTATTGATAAAGCCATAAAGACAATACACAAATATAAAAACAATTAAAAAAGCAAAATGCCGTTTAGGGGACGCCAAAGTATACCCCACACCCACAGGAATGAGCAAAAAATACAAACAATTCCTTATATCCACTAATAGATAGTATATTATATTATTCAGAATTTAATGCATAATTACAGTTGTGGCCAAAAGTATTGACACCCCTGCAATTCTGTCAGATAATACTTAGTTTCTTCCTGAAAAAGATTGCAATCACAAATTCTTTGGTATTATTATCTTCATTTAATTTGTCTTAAATGAAAAAACACAAAAGAGAATGAAGCAAAAAGCAAAACATTGATCATTTCACACAAAACTCCAAAAATGGTCCAGACAAAAGTATTGGCACCCTCAGCCTAATACTTGGTTGACAACCTTTAGCCAAAATAACTGTGACCAACCGCTTCTGGTAACCATCAATGAGTTTCTAAAGGTACCGTCACACTAAGCAACGTCGCAGCGATATAGCCAGCGATCTGTGACGTTGCAGCGTCCTAGGTAGCGATATCGCTGTATTTGACACGCAGCAGCGATCTGGATCCCGCTGTGAAATTGCTGGTCGCTGCTAGAAGGTCTGCACTTTATTTGGTCGCTAGGTCGCCGTGTATCGCCGTGTTTGACAGCAAAAGCAATGATACCAGCGATATTTTACACTGGTAACCAGGGTAAACATCGGGTTACTAAGCGCAGGGCCGCGCTTAGTAACCCGATGTTTACCCTGGTTACCAGCGTAAAATGTAAAAAAAACAAACAGTACATACTTACATGCGTGCCCCGGCGTCCGCTTCCCACACTGACTGAGCGCAGTAAAGTGAAAGTGAAAGCACACGTCACCGCTATGCCCTGCTACTGCCGGCGCTCAGTCATTGCTGGAAGCGGACGCCGGGGGACGCATGTAAGTATGTACTGTTTGGTTTTTTTTACATTTTACGCTGGTAACCAGGGTAAACATCGGGTTACTAAGCGCGGCCCTGCGCTTAGCAACCCGATGTTTACCCTGGTTACCCGGGGACCTCGGCATCGTTGGTCGCTGGAGAGCGGTCTGTGTGACAGCTCTCCAGCGACCAAACAGCGACGCTGCAGCGATCGGCATCGCTGTCGCTATCGCTGCAGCGTCGCTTAGTGTGACGGTACCTTTACAATGCTCTGCTGGAATTTTAGACCATTATTTTTATGTAGATATGGTCTAATCTAAGATAAAGTCAAAGTGAACGAGTTCAAGAGAGGCTGCATCATAGGGTTCTAAAGAACTCAACATATTTATTGCTGTTCCCCTGTTCAAAATATTCAGAAATACTCTAGTGACTGATACAGACTTAGTAACTTCTCTTGGCTCCAGGACTGAGCATCTCTTCCTTCATCCACTTTGGCAAGGAATCTCTGCTCCTTTTCTCCTGTGACATCATCCTGCTGGGACATCTGATCCAGCTCAGGTGCAAGACGCCTTCTGAGTGCTCAGGTAGTTAGTGTCTTATGACTACTCAGTGTAAGGCCGGAGTCACACTAGCGAGGAATACGGATGAGTGCTATGTGAGAAAAAAATTTCACTCGGACTGCTGTTAATATGTGGGGCAGCTCCCATCACCGTTATTTTTCTCGGCCTTGTTATACGTGCAAGTGAAATTGCAGAATGCTGCGATTTGCTGTGTATATTGGCCGAGACTCGCCAATGCAAGTCAACGGATGCGAGAAAAAAATCGCACAGCACTCGCACCAGGCGAGTGCTGTCTGATTTTTACGCACCGGTGTCCTTTGAAAAGGCGATAATTCATGTGCGGTGTACAGTAAAATCACACAGACGGGTTAGAATAGAATAGATACAATAGAAATATACATATGGAATACATATATACCGTATATACTCGAGTATAAGCCGAGATTTTCACCCCATCTTTTTGAGCTGATAGTCCCCCTCTCGGCTTATACTCGGGGGAGGGGGGGCGGGGGCTATCTAATTATACTCACCTACTGCTGGCGCGGTCCCTGCGCGTCCCTGCTTCTTCCAGCGCTGCATATTCTTCCTGTACTGAGCGGTCACATGGTCCCGCTCATTACAGTAATGAATATGCGGCTCCACCTCCCATAGAGGTGGAGCCGCATATTCATTTCGGTAATGAGCGGTAACTGTGACCGGCTATGCGGCTCCTTCAATAGCGTCCTCTGGCTGTGACGCTCAGGTCAGAGGGCACGGTGACGTAGTCAGTGCGTGCCCTCTGCTGAGCGTCAGTGCTGAAGATGGAGCTGCACAAGGAGCAGGTAAATATTGAAAGTGCCGGGGGTCCTGAGCGAAGAGAGGTGAGTATGTGATTTTTTTTTTTATCGCAGCAAAAGCATATGGGGCAGTGACTGCACGGATCATCTGTATGGGGCCATAATGATTGTGCAGCATTATAAGGGGCAGTGACTGTACGGAGCATCTGTATGGGGCCATAATGATTGTGCAGCACTATAAGGGGCAGTGACTGTACGGAGCATCTTATGGGGCCATAACGCTTGTGCAGCATTATAAGGAGCAGTGACTGCACGGATCATCTGTATGGGGCCATAACGCTTGTGCAGCATTATAAGGGGCAGTGACCGTATGGAGCATCTTATGGGGCCATAACGTTTGTGCAGCATTATATGGGGCAAGTGTCTGTATGGAGCATCTTATGGGGCCATAACGTTTGTGCAGCACTATATAGGGCAAATATCTCTATGGAGCATCTTATGGGGCCCTTATTACCCTTTATGCGGGATTATATGGGGCATATTTTAATATGGAGCATCTAATGGGGCCCATCAAACTTTATGGAGCACTATATGGGGCTCCTAATTCAATATGGATTCAAAAACACTTAACCTACTGATGTCTCAATTAATTTTACTTTTATTGGCATCTATTTTTACTTTTGAAATTTACCGGTAGCTGCTGCATTTTCCACCCTAGGCTTATACTCGAGTCATTAAGTTTTCCCGTTTTTTTGTGGCAAAATTAGGGGGGTCGGCTTATACTCGGGTCGGCTTATACTCGAGTATATACGGTATATATATATATATATATATATATATATATATATATATATATATATATATATATATATATATATATATATATATATATATATATATATACATAACAGACCAAAAGTTTGGACACACTTCATTTAAAGATTTTTCTGTATTTTAATGACTATGAAAATTGTACATTCACACTGAAGGCATCAAAACTATGAATTAACACATGTGGAATTATATACCAGGTTTAATAAGTGGGATTTCTTGCCTTATAAATGGGGTCAGGACCATCAGTTGTGTTGAGCAGAAGTCTGGTGGATACATAGCTGATAGTCCTACTGAATAGACTGTTAGAATTTGTATTATGGCAAGAAAAAAGCAGCTAAGTAAAGAAAAACCGCACCAGAACACGGTCTCACAAAGGATCTGAGGATCTCATCTCAGTACCTAATGGCAGTCAGGCTACCTCTGTTGAGCACATGGAGGGCTGTGCGGCCCTCCGAAGAAATGCCACCACACACCGTTACTGACCCACTGCCAAACCGGTCATGCTGAAAGATGTTGCAGCCAGCATAACACTCTCCACAGCATCTCCAAACTCTGTCATGCCTGTCACATGTGCTCAGTGTGCACCTGCTTTCATTTGTGAAGAACATAGGGCGCCAGTGGCGAATTGCCAATCCTGGTGTTCTGTGGCAAATGCCAAGCATCCTGCATGGTGATGGGCTGTGAGCACAACCCCCATCTGTGGACGTTGGGCACTCAGACCATCCTCATGGAGTTGGTTCCTAACCGTTTGTGCAGACACATGCACATTTGTGGCCTGCTGGAGGTCATTTTGCAGAGCTCAGGCAGTGCTCCTCCTGTTTCCCCTTGCACAAAGGCTGAGGTAGCAGTCCTGCTGCTGGGTTGTTGGCCTCCTACGGCCCCCTCCATGTTTCCTGGTGTACTGGCCTGTCTCCTGGTAGCACCTCCAGCCTCTGGACACTACACTGACAGACACAGCAAACCTTCTTGCCAAAGCTCGCATTGATGTGCCGTCCTGGATGAGCTGCGCTACCTGAGCCACTTGTGTAGGTTGTAGTCAGTCTCATGCTACCACAAGTGTGAAAGCACAACCAACATTCAATAGTGACCAAAACATCAACCAGGAAGCATTGGTACTGAGATGTGGTCTGTGGTCCGCAGCTGCTGAACCACTCCTTTATTGAATGTGTCTTGATAATTGCCAATAATCTCCATCTGTTGTCTATTCCATTTGCACAACAGCATGTGAAATTGATTGTCAAACAGTTTATGCTTCCTAAGTGGACAGTTTAAATTCACAGAAGTTTGATTTACTTGGAGTTATATTCTGTTGTTTAAGTGTTCCCTTTATTTTTTTGAGCAGTGTATATGTATTGATATTGCACAGAAATATAGATAGAACAAAAGCCGGTAATTCATCTGCCAGCTTCTGTAAAATTACTGCAGGAGCCAACAGGATAGAAGAGATGATTTACATACAGTAAATACATATAGAATAGGTAGATATACAGATGTCAGTGACAAATACAATTAGTACAGTGTGTGTGCAAATTACTGGACATGAATTTAATTAATAAAAGATTAATTTTGCAGAAAAAAATGGTGAAGCTCCTGCGCAATTTTCAAAACCAGCAGAGGGAAAGCCAGCGACTGGGGGCAGATGTTTATAGTCTGGGAAGGGGTTAATTCCCATGGAGCTTCCCAGGCTATTAATATAAGCTCACAGCTGTATACTTTGCCTTTACTGGCTATTAAAATAGGGGACCCCCAAAAAATGATAATTAATAACCAGCAAAGGCTATGCAGACAGCTGTGGGCTGATATTAATAGCCTAGGAAGGGAACATGGATATAGCTCCGCCTGGCTAAAAAAAAACATCAGCACTCAGCTGCCCCAGAAAAGGTGCCTCTGTAAGAAGCGCCAATTTTGGCACTTAGCCTCACCCTTCCCACTTGCCTTGTAGCAGTGGCAAGTGGGGTAATAGTTTGGGTGTTAATGTCACCTTTGTTTTGTAAGGTGACATCAAGCTCCGCTTAGTAATGGAATGTTGTCAATAAGACACCTATGCATTACTAATCCTATTGTTGTTACAGGTTTAATAAAGACACAGCCAGAATAAAGTATTTTAATGAAACACTACACAGTTTCCCATCTTTATTATACAGCTTATCCATGTGACGCCCTTGATCTCCTGTAATAAAAATAAAATAAAAAAACAAAAATATACCCATACCTGTCTGTCACTGTGACCCACACAGTAATCCATATCTGGGGGATGTATGGTTTACAACCAGGACGGTGCTAAGATGCGACCGCCCCGGCTGTATACCACTGGTGAATGAATGAGATGCTGCCAGCGCATCATCAGTGGCTAGTGGTGTCATCACTGATGCTGCGCACCCTCACAGCCTGACCTGCGCTGAACTCTGGAGTGTGGGAAAATGAACTGGCATTTTTAAAAACTGCTTTTGTAATTTGTGTCACTAGAAAATGCCCTACTTTCATCCCTATACAACTAATCATTATATATATTTTGTTTCTTTTTCTTAGTCTCCTGTGATTTGAGGAAGTCGACCCTGCAGTCACTGCTCAGCAGTTTCTCTCACCCCCGCTAAAAGATGACGCCATCATGAGGTGGCATTGCGGTCACTTAACTTATCTTCTTTCACCTCCATCCCCTGATGATCATGATGATAGAATCAGAAAGAAGTGACCGCAATGTTGGAGCTTCTATCGTCGCCGCCACACTTCTTTTGTCACCACCGCCCCACAGCCTCTCTGTCCACAGAGTTTTGGTACCTTCCACCTCTTTTTCGGAAATGAGACATCAATGGGGCAATGATAGAAGCAAGGTGAGTGACTGCAGCATCGCCACATGATGATTTTTTTCAGGGCAATAACAGGAGTTGTAGGGCAATGCCACAATTCTTTTGTTACCGCTGTCCCACAGCTTCTGTGCCACCTGCATGAAACAACACATCATCATGGGGCACTATCACGCTGCAGCTATGCAGGTAACTGCAACTTCCACTAGATGGCAATAGAGTGGAAAGATAGGAGCGAGTCTGCAAGAGCAGACCTGAAGTGCTGCAGCAAAGCTACCACCAGGTGGCAACAGAATACTCAAACAAGCCAAGTCAAAACCTAGACCATCATGCAGTACACGTAGTACAAAGGGAAAAAACAAGCACAGAGTCAGAGGAGTGCCAAACGGTCAATAGCAGATAAAAGGCAGAAGTACCAGAGACCAGAGGCAAAGTTAAGTCAGAGTCAAAGCCGAGTCAAAATACCAGGAAATCCAACAGCAATCAGAAAACACTAATAAAGGATGGGCAGGGATGGAGGAACAGACACAGGCAAGGTCAGAAAGCGCAGCAGGACCTATCAGGGTACTACCAGAGTCAGATACACATGCCGTAGGCAAAAAAACATAACTGACCACCTGCATGATGCAGTGGTGCTAAATAGCAAACCTGAACCCAGAATGAGGCAAAGCAAAGTTAATCCTTGACATGATCAGTCTGGGAAAAGAGTAGACAGGACTCAAAACCCGGACTGGATCATGACAGGCGCTAACTGAAGCAGGGTGAGTGCATCAGAAAGCATTTTACTTCCTGAATTAGCCCGTAAAAGGCCTTGGGTTCTTTGCAGAGGTGTGAAAGAGGTGTTTGCAGGGTTACTACAGTAACATGTCATGGACTAGCACTAAGGGATCCAGCTAAAGGGTAAGGAAACAAGCCAGACATCTGAGCCAGGACAAGTGAGCAAACATAAATACTGATGTATATGTGTTCTAAAGGGTACGTTTCCTTGTGAAGAGTGGCATGTCAAGCCTGGCATGTCAGAGTGAGATTTAAAAGTCATGCATGCTCCTCTGGGAAAATAAATATGCACATTTTCTCTTCAGCAAGGAAGATGATTTTAACTCTAGCTTCACATATTGGAAGCAGTGATCCTAAAGTCAATATCGACCCTTCAACGAGTCTTGCAATATGACATATTGCAAGGCTCATTTAATGGTCGATATTAACTTTTAGGATCGCTGTTGCCAATAGGCGGTGCTAGAGTCCCCTTCCTCTCTGAAGAGACAATTTGCAGATGTAAGTATGTAAAATTCATGTTGTGCATATTGATTCAGTCGATCAACACTCAGGATCCAAAGAGAAAATTTGCCATTTTAGGTCAGATTGGTTCATTCTTTATGGTTGTACCCTTTATTTTCATTCCCACCTCTCCTAACCCTGAGTTTAATGGATTTTATGGATATACGGTATGTGTATTTACTACCTTCAGCTACTCAAAAATGTAATGTCTTGTAATTTTAAAACTATATTTTAGTAACTTGGGAAGTTGAGAGTTTTATCAAAAATGTTAAAAAAAACCTGAATAAATATAAAGGAGGAATCTTACTATATTTTTCAGTCCCGGTATAAAATTAACAATAAAATGTTAGTGGCATTTCTGAACTATGTTCCCGAGCCTTGAGAAGTGTTCCAGCAATTTGCTGAGATCCAAGACATTTTTTTTTCTGCGAAGCAATCAATGAGATATGCTCTAGAGCGGGAGAGAAAGCTGCACTCTACGCCAAAAATATTGCAATCAATCACTCAGCTATAGGCAAACAAAAACAATGGTCAATGGAGTTTATTTTCTGCTGATGGTATAAGCTGAATTGGATACAGCATTATTTATCAGGGGGATGCTGGAGAAGATGAAGAGGTTAGCAGAGACAGCATGAAAAGTGTTTACATGCAGCATAAGCTTTTTAAAAGCTTTCAGCAAAGTGTAAGCTGCAATTTTCATGCAAATTTTCATCTGTCCTCTCTTGAAAAGACTTTTCAAGTACAAATAAAGGAATAATATATTTTTTATATAAATTTATAAATTTGTAATATATATATATATATATATATATATATATATATATATATATATATATAAATTCCGAGGAAATACATTTCACTGTCTGTTTAATGTTTTCAGTGCAAAGGATGGATTTACTTGAGACAGTGCAGAAGTGTTTTTTTTTTTTTTTCATAATCTCAGTGTAGAATCGTATAGTGGATATATAGCTTTAGGTTATATCTGCATATGCAGTGATGGGAAGAAATTAAGTATTGAGAAAATGCAGTATATAACTGGACAAATGTATAAGCTCATTCACTAGTACAGCACTCACTACCCCAGAATATAATGTGCTGCTATGTGTCCAGTTTACAACAAGGAGTATAATTCACCCTCGCAATCTTTTCACTCACTAATAGTCATCAGGGAAAAAATATATACTTTCACCCTAAAGAGCAGTAATAAAACATCTTGATCCATCACAG
Organism: Ranitomeya variabilis; assembly: GCF_051348905.1. Taxonomy (NCBI): domain Eukaryota; kingdom Metazoa; phylum Chordata; class Amphibia; order Anura; family Dendrobatidae; genus Ranitomeya; species Ranitomeya variabilis. The sequence goes on along the minus strand of NC_135232.1, from coordinate 1,073,597,834 downwards.
ACGTCAGAACTGACAAAGTGTCCATTCCCCTGGACCAGCAGGGATTATTTGATTTCTTCACTACACCAGCAACGATAAGAATCGCTACCTGCACAAATAATGATCAGAAATGATTAGGTTTCTCAAACAAATCACACTATGATATATTGTGAAATGGTAAAAAACACACATTAGGGAAAATTTCTTATTTTAGAAATCTTAGAACAATTAAAGACTAGATTTGTCACATTTACAGTATCACAATGGCTCATGCTTGGTGAAAGAATTAGAGATTTTTGTCTGACACCTTTTGGGTTGAGTTGGCTTACCGACCTCTCTGAAAATATTTTGCCACAATGTTTCATATCTTAAAAGGAACCTGTCTCTAAGTTTTTTTTCCATATAAGGTAGGACAATCACCATTGGGACCTTTTTCACAGCATTCTGGAATGTTGTAAAAAGTCCCCAATCCTTTCTGCAGATCCTAAAAAAAAAAAGCTTTTATTATACTTGCAGATACGGCAGTCATGTTTGATGGGCGTTTCTGGTCTTGATCCAGTGCCTCCTCTCTTCTTGCGATCACCGCCCTCCTTTCATGCTTTGCGTGGATGATGCATCCTACGTCATTCACACAACGACACCATTGCACTATGCTGCATGTTAAGTACTGTAGTGTGCTTGTGCAGGAGTGCGATGGGACATTGTGTGACTGATGAAGGAAGCGTCATCCACACGATGCCGGGAAGGAGGTGGCAATTGCAAATAGAGAGGAGGTGCCAAATCAAGGCTACAGATACCCAACAGACTGGACCATCCCATTTGTGAGTATAATAAAATAAGTTTTTGGGAATCTGCAGGTTGAATTGGGAACTTTTTCACAGCATTTCAGTATGCTATTAAAAAGACCCCAATTGTCGTGGCACTACGTTGTATGGAAAAAATCTGGTGACCAGTTTCCTTTAAGCTGTACTTTGATAAACCATATCTCTTTCCAACTAAGTCATGCTCCATTTCAAGGTAATCACAAAACGTTTGGGAAACACTGAACTAGACTTTCTTGAATTTGTCATACAACTTACTCATTTGCAAATGTATAGGCAGTTCTGCAGTGGTATTTTTTGCATCAGAAATATTTTTTAAGCCTAAATTTGGTCATATATACAGTACATGTAAGTTAAATCACCCATTTCAGCAAGATTGGATGATTGTCTACTGTGTATGGGAACATCCCATCTCAAAAATTGATGCCAAAGTACGCTGAAGAGGACAACATGAAAATCAATCATTGATTGAGATGAGTGAAATCATTTGCCTTTTCCTGGTCTAGCAGCCATGTCAGGAGGCCTTGGTTGCCAGATAGGAGCTCTGCAATCCTTCTCAAATTTGATTGCATCCAATGCACCTTTTGTGATGGTCACAGCACATCAATGTCTCACTGGTCCTATCAATCAGAAAAAGTTCCAGGAATCCTGGTAGGTAGGAAGTGATTTACAGGACTGCCATCCAATAGTCCTCTAGATCCCACTAGGGTCCAGCAACTTGATTAGCTCCTTTCTATTGACGGATCACTATGGATGAGCAAAAATGCTTAGTGATACTCGGCTATCACTCGAGTATCTGGGTGCTTGGATGTGCCCGGCACTTGACAAGCATTAGCCGATGCGCGAATTTGAAACTCAAATCTCAGCCCCGCATGTTTGGCACCTGTTACCCAGCCAATAAGCATACAAGGGTTTCCTGCAAGTCACTGTAATTTCGTGTCCATTTTGGTAGTGGCATTACTGTGACTGGCTGGCCATATGACATCATCAGGGGTTATAAAAATACAGGCTCACTAATGCCATTGCACAGCTCAGGGACATTGATAGTGAACCATCATACTGACAGCCTTGTAAGGGTTAAATCTGTGCTTTGCTGTTTGTATCACATACATTCTGCATTTAGCCTAGGGAGGGGCAGTTGTAGTAGCAGTGAGAGTAGCAGAATACAGTCTCTAGGCAGGGCTTAGGGTTTGCAGTCCATTGCCAAATATATAGTGTTGAGCATTCCGATACCGCAAGTATCGGGTATCGGGCGATATTTGCGGTATCGGAATTCCGATACCGAGTTCCGATATTTTTGCGATATCAGGAATCGGGATCAGAATGCATATTCATGTGTAAAATAAAGAATAAAAATAAAAAATAGGGATATATTCACCCTCTGACGCGCCCTGGTAGTAATCGCTGCAACCGGCAGCCTCCGTTCCTAAGAATGCAGGGAGTGAAGGATCTGCGATGACGTCACGGTCTTGTGATTGGTCGCGTGAGAGGTCACATGAGCGGTCACACGACCAATCACAAGCCGCGACGTCATCGAAGGTCCTAAACCCCCTCGTTCTTAGGAACGGAGGCAGACGCTTGGACCGGTGAGAGCCGTGGCCGCCGGAGGGGTGAGTATATCAATATTTTTTTATTTTTATTCTTTATTTTATACATGAATATGGATCCCAGGGCCTGAAGGAGAGTTTCCTCTCCTTCAGACCCTGGGAACCATTCCGATATTTTGTGTCCCATTGATATGCATTGGTATCGGGTATCAGTATCGGCGATATCCGATACTTTTTGGATATCGGCCGATCCAATCCGATACCGATACCTTTGCATATCGGAAGGTATCGCTCAACACTAATGACCACATTTTTTTAGGTGAAGTGAAAAGATTATAGAAATAAATATAAAAATATTTGCGCTAAAAATTCCAGTAAAATAAAATGAATAGGGACATAACACCGTATAGAACTTAAAAAAATCCTGCCATAGGTGCAGAAAAAGTATTACCTCCGTCTTTAGTACTGTATATGGGTGCTGTCTCCTGAATCCTAGAAGGTCCTCCAAAGGGCATCGGTTTGATCTCACGTCACAGTTCAAATGAGTGTCCCAAGGAGGGATGAATAATAAGGTGCTGGACAACTAGAAAAACTAAAGTGTGGGGGGCACCGTCCCGGCCGGTGACAGGCGTACCTCCCCAGCAAAGAGAAAAATCTGCCGTGCACAGGCAATACAGGCTCTGTCCTCAGATAGAGCCGGCAAGGCGCAGCCTGGCTGCAGGACCTTGCGTGACGTCACTGACACGTGATGGATCACATGACCGGCTACGGAAAGCACACCACACCACTTTCCCAACGCGTTTCGGAATCGGTAATACTTTTTCTGCACCTATGGCAGGATTTTTTTAAGTTCTATATGGTGTTATGTCCCTATTCATTTTATTTTACTGGAATTTTTAGCGCAAATATTTTTATATTTATTTCTATATTGTTTATTCTACGGATGAACTGAGTGGTTTTCATCCTTATATTTGCTGCAATTGGTTTCAGTTATTTGTGCAGCGCCCTCTGGACTATTGTTTATTTAGAAGTGAAAAGATTGACTATATTTTCATTCATGTAGTATAGCCTGCTCTGCGGTACATATTTGTGTTACATAATTCTCCAAAAAAAGTGTTGAGCAAATTTTCTGGATTTAATTACTCATCCATAGACTATTACTTGCTTTGTGGCATAGTTTGTTGGCATATAACATTCCAAAAAAAACCCTGAAAAACATTTCTTGTTTCAATTAGTCACTAGTGATGAGCGAGTGTACTCGTTGCTCGGGTTTTACCGAGCACGCTCGGGTGACCTCCGAGTGAGTATTTGTTATTGCTCGGAGATATAGTTTTCATCACCTCAGATGCATGATTTACGGCTTCCAGATAAGCTGAATACATGTGGAAGTTCCCTAACAAACAGGCATTCCTCACATGTATTCAGCATATCTGGAAGCCGTAAATCATGCAACGGAGGCGATGAAAACTATATCTCTGAGCAATAACAAATACTCAGAGGTCATCCGAGTGTGCTCGGGAAAACCCGAGCAATAAGTACACTCGCTCATCACTATTAGTCACCCATAAAGTATTACGTGCTTGTAAATACAGTACATTTTGGTGGTATATAACATTCAAAAAAGCGTTGGAAATTTTTTCTAGATTTAATATTACTCATTCATACAGAAATTTGTACTTTGTGGTACTTTTCTGTGATATATAACACTTCAAAAAAGCTTTGAAAAATGTTTCTGAATTCAATTAGTCATCCATAGAATGTAACATGCTTAGTGTTCAACAATGATGGCAGAATCATGAGACAGGAGGAATATTGTAGCCAGATCAAAGTTGACAAAGTCAAAGACAGCAGAGGAGGCCGGAGCCTGTGGTCCGGAATCGGCTGCTTTCCTGAAACCACCATTCCGAGAGATCTGTTTGTCCTTGGAGTTCTCCACCTCCTCTGAGGGAGCAAGCAATGTTGCAGATGACACACAGGGCTGTCACCCATTTCTACATGTCAGGAGCTCCTTCACTACCCAAAAGAGGGTGACTTACAGCCCAGGCACACTCAGGCTCCAGGAAAAAGGTGGAGACAGCACCCCAAGTCTCCGGAGAAGGAGAAGAAGCGGACACCTGAAGAGGATTATTTTATTACCCTCCTTATAATTTTTTCCTGCCTTTGCACCTTCTGCAAAGCCTTTATGAATGTACGAGTTCATCAACAAAACTCTCAAAATATTTATGTTAAATTTTTTTTCTTAATTCAATTAGTCATTCATACAGTTTTATGCCATTCTTGTTACATAATGGCTGTACGTAACACACCCAAAACAGCATTTAAATATTTTTCTGGATTCAATTACTCATCTGTATGGTATTACTTGCTTTGTGGTATTATAAGGTGGTATACAACACTCCAAAAAAGCATTGAAAAATTTGTCTGGGTTCAATAACTCTTGCATAAAGTATTACATGCTTTGCTGCACATTTTGGTGCAATATTTGGTACAATATTTTGAAAAACGCCCACAGTTGTTTCCTGGGGTGTATGGATGGCTGGATGACCCTCCTTATAAAGATTTCCTGGCTTTGCACTTTCTTCAAATCCTTTATGAGTGTAGGAATATAGCAACTACAGATTAAAAATATTTTAATGAGGCCGGTCAGTTGTTGCCTTTCAAGGGTTAATAGATTACCCTCCTTATAATATTTTCCTACTTTTGCACTTCATTTTTTAGGGATTCATCCTTATCGCGGTTATTGTTACATTACAGTGGTATATAAAACTAAAAAAACTTCAAAATTCTTTTTCATAGACTCAATTAGTCATCCATGCAGTTTAACATGATTCTTGTTACATTACGGTGGAATATAAAACTCGAAAAAGCTTCCAAACATTTTCATGGATTCAATTATTCATCTATACAGTTTACCAATTGCTACATTACAGTGGTATACAAAACTACAAAAAAATCCCAACATTTTTAATGGATTCAGTTACTCATAAATACAGTTTAACGTGCTTTGTGTAAGATTATGTTGGGTTCAAATTTTTAAAAAACACTTAGCCTGGTACAGTTCACAAAATTTAATTGGTCACAAAATGTACTATTACCATTTATACTGTGGAACCTGCTTTGGGTGAAATTTCATTGATTTGAAATAAAAACCAAAATTGGCCCACTATAGGTATTCAAATGTGCTATCTCATGGCACACATCAGCTGGAAGCTCTGCAGCACTATCTCAGTGAAGTGGCAACATGCTCTGCTGAAGCTAATTTGTTTAGGAGACAAACCACACGCCGTGGCAGAGTTACTTAATGCAATAACAAACCAGACAAATCTGTGGCTTTTGCTGCTGATCCTCCAACCAGGCATGGCTGTGTGTGATAATAGGCGTAACCTGGTGGCAGCTATGAAGCTTGGCAAGCTCATACATGTACCATGCTTGGCCCACATATTCTACTTGGTAGCTCAACGATTTATGAAAACCTACTCAGATTTGCCAAAGCTTCTCATCAAGGTACGCCACTTCAGCAGCCATTTCTGCAAGTCAGCTACAACTGCCGCTGCTCTGGCAGTGATGTAGCAGCGCATGCAAGTGCCAGCTCACCGACTGGTGTGCAAACTCACCACACACTGGAACTCCACACTGCACATGCTGGCAATGCTTTGTGAGCAGCAGATGCCAAAGATTGTGAGCGGCATTGATGCCATCATAAGCGCAACGATCCCGATTCTGTGCCTACTTAAACAGTTGCTGCAGACAATTAAACATGTAGCTTTGCATGTGCACCAGGTGGAGATGGAGGAAGACATGAGACAGGGAGTTACTACCCAGCTCATCGTCATCTCATCTGTTCAGAGAGGAATGGGTAACCATGAGTAAATGAAGGCTGAGAAGGAACAGAAACTGGCTAATAGCATAACAGAGGCTGGTACGCCTTGGAGGTGTTATGCTGCCCTGCTATTAGTGTCTTGTCTGAGTGGGATTTTAGTGCCACTGGGGGGTCAAAACAGAAACTGCTAAAAGGCTCACTCAGATAAAAATGAACAAAGCTTGGACTATCCCAAATTTTTAAACACGACCAGATGACAGCAGCACATAAAGAGTTTTAAATCTTTGAATGAGGTCCACCATTTGTTGCCTTCAAGGGTCTTTGGATAATTGAATGACCATACTTATTATTTTTTCCTGCCTTTGCACAAGTGCAAAGTTTTTATGAGTGTAGGTGTTCATCAACTAAACTTTCTGAATTTTTTATTGAGGTCTATGGAAAAGCCTGTTTATATTTTGTTCCTGGCTTTGCACTGTGTGCAGAGCCTTTATGAGAGTAGGAGTACCACAACTACACTTCATTCAGAATATTTGAATGAGGTACTACAGGTGGTGTCTTCAAGGTTGTATGGATGACCCTGCTTGAAATTTTTGGCAGACTTTGCACTGTGCAGAACTTTTATGAGTGAAGGAGTGCCGTAACTATACTTTTTTCACAATATTTGAATGAGGTAGTACAATTGGTGACTTGAAGGGTGTATGGCTGTCCCTGCTTGTATTTTTTGGCAGGCTTTGTGCATGAGTCCCTCCTTTATGTCTAATGCATGGTGTATCCTTCTTACATCAAATTTTTGACATTTCTTGCTTTCTTCATAAATTACACTGAAATTTCCATTTTTTTAAAAAAGAAAACATTTTTGGTTTACTTAATTTATTATATATTTTTTAAAATCCATTTTAAATTTTGCCTTGTATACAAGTCATGCAGGAAAGAATGTAGTGAACTAAAAGTGTGACACCATTGTTCTCAGCAGTGATCTGGGAGACAGAGATGCTTTCAGTGGTCTTCCCTATGCTGTTCTCCTTTCATTCAGTACGCTTTCCATCCATTTTAACATTTTCACTGCCCCCCAGACCTCCTTGTGGGGTCTGCCAGAAAAGTGCTCAGATTTCCCATTGACTCCCATTATACTTGTTATTAAAAACATTAGGAATTGTTCGGTTCGAATAACAAGCATCCGAGCATTTAAGCATTCTCTCATCTCTGCAGATTACATTGTTTTTCTGAGTATGAAGGCTACACATTAGAAAGGTACCGTATATCCCAGCGTTCAGAGGGGCTTTTAGTACTGCAGGAAACACATATTGTATAGATTTAGAAAAGTTCCAGTAATAACAGAAACATAAAGAAAAACAATAAAGTGTTCTGACTCCTCCACACACTCCGGTACAAATTTTTGTATCCCAGCCCAACTAACCACACTCTGTCTGTCTCCAATATAAAATAACACCCTTCGTCAAATGCTGTCATCTCGCCCTTTACAGTAAGCTAGCGATTGACATGCATTTACATAAGAGGTGGTAAAAAAAAAATAGAAAAAAATATCAATTTGCTCTGAGCCTCCACTGACCTTTAATAAGTCCACAACTGGAGTAGGCAGGAACACCTTAAAAGCACCAGATGGCATAAACACACGGTAGCAAATTTATGCGTAAGCGCTTTTGCTTTTAGTCAAATTTTCGGTTTTAGGTCAAGGGATTTCTGGCTATCTAGTACTTGTAGTGAATTATCAATCTCCCTCTAAGCAAATCTTACAAGACACAAAATGATTGAACAACTTGCTTTTTCTCTTTTTGCAAAGTTCAGCCAGTTTCCTTGGAGACATGAGGCATGCATTGCTTACAGGTGTATTCTTAAAGGTGAGGTCTGGCCACTGATGTCGGTGCACACACCGTTACATGCACATATAGAAATTGTTACATTTTATTATTTATATCGTTACATTCCCGGATCTTGAATGACATGTTAACACTTTCTCATCAGGAACATCTGTAATGTCATTTTGCAGATACTTTCTGTATCCCTTGGTTGACAACTGTGTCTCTGCTGCTTCCCTGGTCTGTGTTTGGTTGCAGCAGTGACATTACATCAACAGCTCTGCAGACAATCACTGAGTTCAGAAGGTCATGCAGTTTGCATTAATAAAGGCACTGAAGTCAGTATTTCGTTACAGCGCTGTAGATTTGATGTCACCACTGCAGCCAAAGAAAAAAGACTGGGGAAAGCAGAGGAGACTCAGCGCTAGACCTGTACTGGGTAAATAAAGAATAGTTTAATATTTTTGAACATCTGGAACTATGTAGAAAACTACATAGTCAAGCTACATACAGCTAAGCATCGAGACGCTGCAGTTATTTCAACAGCAGTTAGTCATGGCAGGATTCAAGACTCCACACTATGTATCTGTCTCTTTTGGGTATGTCTGCTGAGTAAGCACTTCTTACTACTTTGACCTAGAATTTCTTTTAACCCTTCTAACCCCTTCACCATGTTCACATATGCCCTTACAGTGTTTGCTCCATTAATCCTCACTCTCCTTTTCTATCCTCAAACCCCAGCACCCGCTAACCAAATAATCATCTCCCCTTCCCTCTTACCTACCCACCTAACCTCCTCTGCTGACCTGCTCCTCAACCTCAGATCTCTAATAAAACATGAAACAAGCCGGCCACTCTCTTTCTCCCATCTGCTCTCCCTCTCTCTGTTTCTCCACACTGCTGGCGACATATCTCCCAATCCTGGATCCCCACAGCTCATACCTCCCATTACTACCCCCTCCTACCGCTACCTATCTAATATTAACTACCACAATCTTTCCAACTTAAGACCCGTGGACCTGATGCCCACCCTCCTGCTCCCTCTCTCTGGAGCACTCTGGAAATCATCTGCAATAAGATTCATGTGATTCAAGACCTCTATTTCTCTTGCAACCTTGCCTTCCTCGGCCTCACAGAAACATGGCTGACACCCTCCGACACCACCTCCCCTGCTGCACTGTATTATGGTGGCCTCCAGTTCACCCACACGCCTCGCCCTGGCAACAGACATGGTGGAGGTGTGAGTCTTCTCCTTTCCACTAACTGCACCTTCAACCCAATTTCATCTCTACCCTCCCTTATCCTCCCCTCTTTTGAAATCCACTCTGTCCTCATCTACTCTCCCTCCAACCTCCAAGTGACCGTCATATACCGACCTACAGGCCCGGCCACTGCCTTCATTGACCAATTCTCGACCTGGCTTCTTCACTTTCTTTCCACTGACATTCCCAGTATCATCATGGGTGACTTCAACATCCCCACTGATACACTTCAGTCAACAGCCTCCAAATTTCTCTCCCTTACTTCATCTTTTGGACTTACTCAGTGGTCCTCCCCATTCACCCACAAAGACAGACATACACTAGACCTGGTCTTCACCCGTCTCTGCTCTCTATATAACTTCACCACCTCCCCTTTCCCTCTATCTGACCAACATCTGCTCACTTTCTCATCCCTGTCCTCCTCCTCCTCACCTGTCACCCATGTCCAGCAACATGCACACCCTAGCAGAAACCTCGCACAACTAGACACCCACACACTTTCTGAGTATATCCTACCACTGGCATCCATATCCTCGCTCTATGACACACAGTGCCACTGCTTTCTACAATGTCATTCTCACATCAGCTATTTACAGGGTTGCCCTTCCCGTCCATGGCAGAGTGCGACATATCAGTAGACAATCCTGGTACAATAACCTCCCTAAAAAGCTCCGGCAAATTTCCAGGGTTGCAGAGCGGCATTGAAAGAAAATAAACTCACAAGATGATTTCACTACATTGAAACAGACAATGCTCGCTTTCAAATCTGCCCTCACCTCTGCTAAACAGGCCTACTACACAACCCTTGTATCCTCCAACCCCAAACAGTTATTCAAAACTTTTAACTCTATCCTCCACCCATCACTGCCCCCTCAAACCTCCCTCATCTCTGCTGAGGACTTTGCCACACACTGCAAAAATAAAATCGACCAAACAAGGCAAGTCTTTATTGTTCAACCTCCACAACCCCTTTGTATACCTGACTAATGCCCAAACCCCATAACCTCCCTGTCTAACACCACTGAAGGGGAGCTTAATTGTCTTTTCTCCAAATGACACCTCACCACTTGTGCACTAGACCCCATCCCACCTTCTCCCCAACCTCACCACCACATTTATCCCATCCCTAACCCATCCGTTTCTACCTATCACTAACTTCTGGTACTTTCCCTTCTGCTTTCAAGCATGCCACAGTCACACCTATCCTTAAAAAGCCAACCCTAGACCCAACCGCTATTTCCAGCTATCGCCCAATATTGCTCCTCCCTTTCGCCTCCAAACTCCTGGAGCAGCACGTCCACGCTGAACTTTCCTCCCACCTCTCATCTAACTTGCTGTTTGATAATCTACCATCTGGTTTCCGCCCCCAACATTCCACTGAAACTGCCCTGACCAAAATTACTAACGACCTACTTACAGCCAAAGCTAACGGACAATACTTTATACTCCTCCTTCTAGACCTGTCCGCTGCCTTCAACATAGTTGACCACTGCCTCCTACTACAGATCCTCTCCTCCTTTGGCATCAAAGACCTCGCCCTATCCTGGATCTACCTTTCCAACTGCACATTCAGTGTTTCCCACTCCCACACTTCCTCCTCATCCCACCCTCTCTCTGTTGGAGTCCCCCAAGGCTCTGTTCTTGGTCCCTTACTATTCTCAATCTATACACTTGGCCTGGGACAACTCATAAAGTCCCATGGATTCCAGTGCCACCTGTATGCTGACGACACTCAGATCTACCTCTCTGGCCCAGACAGCACCTCTATACTGTCCAGAATCCCGGAGTGTCTATCAGCCATATCATCCTTCTTCTCTTCTTGCTTCCTCAAACTCAACGTGGACAAATCTGAACTCATCATCTTTTCTCCATCTTACAGATCTTCCTTACCTGATCTATCTATCACCATTAATGACATCATGCTTTTCCCTTGTACCTGAAGTCCGCTGCCTTAGAGTAACCCTTCACTTTGCCCTGTCCTTCAAACCGCACATCCAAGCTCTTTCCACCTCCTGTTGCCTCCATCTCAAATATATCTCCAGAATCCATCCTTTTCCTCAGCCCTCAATCTACTAAAATGCTTGTGCATGCCCTCATCATCTCCCGCCTCAACTACTGCAGCATCCTTTCTGTGGCCTCCCTGCTAACACTCTCCCACCTCTCCAGTCCATTCTTAACTCTGCTGCCTGACTAACTAATCTCTCTCCTTGCTCCTCCACCACTTCTCCCCCTCTGCAAATCTTTTCACTGGCTCCCCTTCCCTCAGTGTATCCAGTTCAAATTACTAATAATGACCTATCAAGCCATCCACAACCTGTCTCCTCCATATATCTCTGACCTAATCTCCCGATATCTTCCCTCACGCAAGACCTCCTTCTCTCCTCCACACTTATTCGCTCCTCACCTAATCGCCTCTAAAACTTCTACTGAATATCCTCCATCCTCTGGAATTCAGTGCCCCAACATGTCCAACTATCAAACACATTCAGATCCTTCAGACAGAACCTGAAAACCCACCTCTTCAGGAAAGTCTACAGCCTGCAATGACCCCGCTGCCTCCTCATCCCCACCGGAGTTACCCCCTCACCAACACTGGACCTGCCGCAATTCCCCAATCCATGGTCTACTTCCCCACCATCCTGTAGAATGTAAGCCTGCAAGGGCAGGGTCCTCGCCCCTCTGTATCAGTCTGTCATTGTTAGTTTGTTTACTGTAAGTGATATCTGTAATTTGTATGCAACCCCTCCTCATGTACAGCACCATGGAATCAATCAGGCTATATAAATAAATAATAATAATAATAACTTGTATCCTGCACTGCTGTTAACTATTCGTTTAAGAATACAATTAACTATAGGTATTGGTAATATGGTTATATTTTCTACGAAGAATTTGGAGAGAAAAATTTAGCTCCCCCTTGAAGGAAACCCTCAGTGAGTTTGATTAACGAAGCACAGGATACTGCCAACAATATATGTATATATTTTTAACAATATCTTTTAATTTGGTTTTAAGAAAATACCAACAGTGTATACAATACACAGTGTATACAATACATGCAATTGAACCCACAGAAAATAAAATATTTTAATGATTAAAGATTAGACTTTTTCATGAAAAAAGAACTTGGATTACTTCGAAACACGTAGATAATAAAACCCTCATTACCAATACTTATAGTTAACTGAATTTGATTGGATCGATACCAGCAATACAAGACACCCGTTTTCCATTACTCGCTTGCTATTACATTGGATCATCCAACCTAAAGTGATGAAGCAGCTGGAATCCTCAACATCTATGCCAGCTTTGTGTCTCACACAACCACAACAGATTAGTATAATTGCTTAAATGGCATTGTTGTCTGGATAAAACCCTATTGCACAATCTTGTCACCATGCTACCTCCATACACTATATGTAAATAACCTTTCTAGAAAGGGACAAACAACTCAATGATTTGATCTCCTTTGTTCTATCTTTTATCTCTGTCTATAAGTGCCCAGCCTCCTAGGCAATTACCAAACCTTATTAACCCTTTTACGACCTATGACTTAGGGTACTGTCACACAGTACCATTTTGATCGCTACGACGGTACGATTCGTGACGTTCTAGCGATATCGTTACGATATCGCAGTGTCTGACACGCAGCAGCGATCAGGGATCCTGCTGAGAATCGTACGTCGTAGCAGATCGTGTGGAACTTTCTTTCGTCGCTTGATCACCCGCTGACATCGCTGGATCGTTGTGTGTGACAGCGATCCAGCGATGTGTTCGCTTGTAACCAGGGTAAACATCGGGTAACTAAGCGCAGGGCCGCGCTTAGTAACCCGATATTTACCGTGGTTACCAGCGTAAACGTAAAAAAAACAAACAGTACATACTTACATTCCGGTGTCTGTCCTCCAGCGTCTCAGCTTCTCTCCACTGTGTGAGCGTCTGCCAGCCGGAAAGCGAGCACCACGGTGACGTCTGACGTCACCGCTGTGCTTGCCGGCTATGGCGCTTACACAGTGGAGAGAAGCAGAACGCCGGGGACAGACACCGGAATGTAAGTATGTACTGTTTGTTTTTTTACGTTTACGCTGGTAACCAGGGTAAACATCGGGTTACTAAGCGCGGCCCTGCGCTTAGTTACCCGATGTTTACCCTGGTTACCGGGGACTTCGGCATCGCTCCAGCGCCGTGATTGCAACGTGTGACCGCAGTCTACGACGCTGGAGCGATATTCATACGATCGCTGCGACGTCACGGATCGTGCCGTCGTAGCGATCAAAATGGTACTGTGTGACAGTACCCTTACAGGTACATCATAGGTTGTGTATTCCCCTTTGATGCAGGCTCCAGTGCTGAGCCCACATATTTTCTAGCACATGACAGCTGTTTTGATTAGCTGTCATGTGCCCCTAAGGGCCGTGGGTGGAATCGTAATTAGAAATGGCAGACACCTGAATGTTCGGGTCCTGCGGGTTCGGCTGCACAGTTACAAAAAGTTCGGGTTCGGGTACCAAAACAGTCCTTGGACCCGAACTCTGATCCCATTCACTTGAATGGGGGAGCAAACATTCAGTGTTTGCCACGCTTTCATGTGCATGACAGCACAGCCAATATAGCTTCCGATCGACGGTGAAATAATCCCCGCCAATGTGAGAGCCGTGGTTCCCACACTTTTAAAAGACAGCATAAGCGCTCAACTGTGATCGGAGGTATAAAGTTTACTTCCGATCAATGATGTCAGTGGATGGGACTAAAGCTCCCATCATCCGACATCTGCTGCCGCTAATAACAGAGAGAGCAGGAGCTGCAACTCTCCTCAGCTGTCAGCTTCAACAAGGTTGGTTTTCAAGAATAGAGGTGTCCCCAAGCCATATTTTTTTATTATTTAAATAAATAATTTAAATAAACAGCGTGGTGTCCCCCCATTTTTGACTACCAGCCTGGCTAAAGCAGACAGCTGGGGGCTGGTATTCTCAGGATGGTAAGGGGCCATGGATATTGGCCTCCCTAGCCTAAAAATAGCAGCCCACAGCTGCCCAGAAAAGGCCAATTCTGGCACTTTACCCGGCTCTTCCCACTTGCCCTGTAGCGGTGGCAAGTGGGATTAAAATTTGTGGAGTTGATGTTACCCTTGTGTTGTCACGTGACATGAAGCCCACGACTTAGTAATGCAGAGGCGTCTATAATAAACCTATCCATTACTAATCCTATAATTGTATAATAAATAAAGACACAGCCAGAATAAAGTCCTTTATTAGAAATAAAACAAAACACACTTTTTCTTTTTTATCCTATATAATAATCGCCAGTTGGGACTTCCGGCTGCTGTCCCCGAATCCCATAAGGCACCGTGGCAGTGTCACTCAGGCCTGGGTCCAACACCCTATACTGCAGTCCCCTCTCACCTCACAGCCTTCTCCTCTGCAGCCAGCTACGGGGCCCGCGACACCTCTCTGTCAGCCTCCTAGCAAAGCCAACTTGGTCCAGGGGGGACAAGCGTCACCTCTGCCGCTCCGCCAGCGGAACCAAGCACCTCTGATGTCACACGTCCCGGAACATAACGGTCCCTCCTCTAGCTGCAGTTGTGTCCATGACTCCTCTGCTTGCAGGCAGGAGACAAAGCCAAAATACTAGCAGGGCAAAATATGGCAGACGAGAGCCCAGCAAGATCCCGAGAGAGGATGCTGTGGTGACGAGACTGTCTCAGTGCTGTGCTGCCAGAGAACCTGCAGGCTGTGTGTGACTGACTGCTCCAACCTGCCCCGCTATTCATGTGTCAGCGAGCGAGCAGGTAAACATAGGTTGCCTTTAAACGCCAGTTGGCGATTCCGGCCGCTGTCCCCGAATCCCATAAGGCACCGCGGCAGTGTCAGTTGCGCCTGTGCAAGTGACATACTCATCTCCGCTATTTCCACGCAGGTGCAGTAACAGTCACGTCGTTACTACGCATGCGCGGAAATAGCTGTGACGTGTAGGTCACTTACGGAGGCGCTTTTTGCGGCCTGTGCAAAAATACAAAAATGCAGAGGGATGATGAAGAACAGAAATGTTGGAAAGCACAAACAGTGTTAGACATGTCCGCTGCTCCTGTCAGCACCACTAAGCATACACAGATGTTAATTTCACCGCGCTCCCGATGCGATAGCATCGGGCCTTTTTTATAGTTTATAGTTTAAAAATAACAAACACAGTTATACTCATCTAACTGAAGACCTTGCCTTCTGTAAGAAAGCAAAAATAAATAAAACAACAATATCCCTCAACTGTCCGTTGTTCTGTCCAATGCCATAATCCATGTCTGGGGGAAAAACAGTTTTCAACCTGGATGGTGCCATGATGCGACCGTCCAGGCTGTGAACAACTGGTGAATGAGCTGCTGTGAGCGCAGCCTCAGTGACCGGTGGTTACATCATCGAGGCTACCTCCGGTCACTGAGGCTGCGTTCCCTGATGGGCTGTACTGCCGTGACCTCGGTGAGATCCCCGCTAGCTTCGTGAGAAAAACTCATCATCATAGAGCAAATGATCAGAAGATCTTAGCTTCAAGTCTCCTAAAGAGTCTACTAAAGCAAGTAAAAAGTAGAAAAAAAAATGTTGATAGAAAAATGTTAAAAATTATAAAACTTCAAATAACCCCCCTTTTACCCCATTCAAAACAAAACAATAAAAAATATACATATTTTGTATTGTGGCAATTAGAAATGCCCAATTTATCAAAATATCAAAATAATTAATTTGATCAGTAAATGGTGTATAGAGAAAAAAGTTCAAAACGCCAGAATTACGTTATTTGCTTTTGCACAACATTGCAATAACAGGCGATCAAAACATCATATTTATCCCAAAATGGTATCAATCAAAACATCAGCATGGCTCTCAAGAAATAAGTCATCACCCAGTCCTAAATCCTTACAAATGGAGACGCTACGGACGTGGAAAATCTCTCAATTTTCTTTTGCATATTTTTTTTTTTTTTACAAATGTTGCATTTTTTTCTACAAAATCTTTTTACAGCAAAAAAAAGCTTGAAAAATGCTCTGTGATCTGAAATGTTGCCACGTGGACTAATTAAAAGTCCACTTTTTTCTTTTACATTTTTGGAGTGCTGCCTCCTTGTTGTTTCTATTAGTGATGAGCGAGTGTACTCGCTCGGGTTTTCCCAAGCACGCTCGGGTGACCTCCGAGTATTTGTTAGTGTTCGGAGATTTAGTTTTCATCACGGCAGCTGAATGATTTACAGCTATCAGCCAGGCTGAGTACATGTTGGGGTTGCCTGGTTGCTAGGTAATCCCCACATGTAATCAAGCTGGCTAATAGCTGTAAATCATGCTACTGAGGCGATGAAAACGTAATCTCCGAGCAGTCATAAATACTCGGAGACCACCCGAGCGTGCTCGGGAAATCCCGAGCAACGAGTACACTCGCTCATCACTAGTTTCTATCTATCTGCCTGTCTTGCTATCTAACTATTCTATTTTCCTTTCTCTATATTCACATTATTGATCTGCAATCCTTGATGAACCACATGCAACTGGCGTCAGTTGATGGTACGAATATAAAAATCAATATTTTATCAGGCATTTTAAATTCTAATTTCATATGTAATTGCTGTTGATTATATATAAGTAATTCCATTTAAAAAAGAAGAGTAAAACTTAATGAAAAGGCACGACGGACTCTGGAAACTCAGAATGTTTCAATAGAAACCTGAAACAATTCTCCCAGTTGAGGAGCGCAGAAGAACCTGTGTATAAATGGTTATTTTGTGATTTATACTGGCCTCTATTATTTTTGATACATCTTATCAGGCCGTGTTCTCCCACTCATTCCTCACTGATAAAAGTGACACTTCTGTAATAGAAGTGTTCCTTATAGGCAATCCTCCTACTGAAGGCCTGCATTATATAGACCACAGATTTACGTTAGTACAGCATTTCAATAGCTTACTCACGGGTTTATATTAAGATCTTTTCAATTTATTACCCAAGAAAAATGACAGTATTTATTTGCATGGTCCCAATAAGCTGACCACTAAAAACCCCTGAAAATAAAAATCTCACCTAATAGTTTCAAAAATAGCATTAAAAATGAGAAACTCTTTAAAGGCATTCTGTTTTCTTTGGAGAGTTAGGCCAATCAGGGCGAGTATTCAGCTATGCCGCCACCTGCAACTTCTTATTATCCAAGGTATTGCATGTTTATGATTCTAAGAAAAATAGTATTATCTTGATTGTTAGCTTAGACATTTTATGTAACAATCACAGCTGGCAGTGTTCATTAGCAATGCAACAAGGGAAAACACCGCCTCATCAGAAGCGGATGGATTGGGCATATAATAACATATATTTACTGCCTTCACCATCAGGTGAGTCACACTGTCACTGCAGATTAATGCACAGCTGGATACATGCCCTGTAGTTGGATAACTGATACAGAATAACAGCTCTCAGCACCGTCATACCAAAAAACAGGTAACATCTATATCATTTTGTTCCTTCCTATATCTGACTGGGGATGCTCTCCGGGACAAGGAAATCTTTCCATCAATTTCCTGAATGTAACGATAATGTAGGTACCAATTTTTTCTATCAATACAATAAAATCAGGTTACAGTTTGGAGCCATTACTGGGAGGTAGGAGGCCCTGATGATTTTATGTCTAGACATAGCTGCCATGAAAATACCTGTTGAGTGTTCATGAGTCCTTATAGGTAGGTGCATATGTGTCATCATCCATCCCGCTCTACTCCTGATACAAAAGTAAGAAGCATTCTCTTTGAGGAATTACTAAAATGGCTGTTCTCAATAATTTCCTAGCCTCTCATATGGCTGTTGGATGGGTGTTCCTACTTATAGGAAACCTGTTGCCATGAAACTCAGTCCAATCTGCAGACATCATGACATAGAGCAGGACGAACTGAGCAGATTTATTTACAGTTTTATGAGAAAAGATTCAGTATAACCTGTGTTCTCATCATTTAATCCTCTGCTCTTTCTGGGATTTTGGTCCTTTGAAAAGGCAGCTGTAGGGATGGAACAGTGCTCAGATAATATGGAGGAGCTGATTAAGCACATGATCCTAAGCCAGCAGCAGCTCCAACATCAGCACCAAGAGTAGCAGCATGTAAAGCAGGAGACAAATAATCTCCTGATGCAGCAGATATAACAGCAGCAATGGCAGATGGAACTCCTGGTAGGGGATGTCCACAGCAGAGAATTCCAAGTGACGACTCACAAGTCAGGAAGACGATAGGAGGGGCCATGGAGAGGATTACCCCTGAAGATAATGTGGAAGCATCATTTCTCACAGATTTTGAGTGGATGGCTGATCGGGAAGCCTTCTACCAGATTAGTGGGTGAAGATGCTGGCACCATATTTGAAAGATGAAACCCAAAAGGCATATTATGACTTAGCAGTAGTGTTGAGCATTCCGATACCGCAAGTATCGGGTATCGGCCGATATTCGCGGTATTGGAATTCCGATACCGAGTTCCGATACTTTCAGTTCCCATAATTCAAAGAGCCAGAATTCAGCCAATGAGGAATCATTAGAAGTGTGGGCAAATCCTGTTCTGCATGTTAGGCATGTAACTACTGGCATGGCTGTGATTGGCTGCTGAAATGATGTCATGATGCACAATAAAAGTCGCCGCCGCCATTTTGGGTTCACTCTGCTTTGAATTCAGTTAGGGACAGGACGCTGTGTGCTGACTGAGAGCCAGTTTAGAGATAGCGATTTGCTTCATTGTGCTTTACCCAGGCTAATTTAGCAACCGCTGTGTGAGATCCTTGCTTTTGCCTTGCAGCGCTGTTCACGGCTGTCTACAAGGTGTCTGTGTGAGTGCAGCTCACTCTGTATTCTGTTCTGCAGCCACAGCTGGTTGTAGTCAGCTCAGGGTGTGTCACTGCCTCATACCGTTCCATTGTCCGTTTCTCAATTAGTGCAGCCTGCTGCACATTGTTTCAGATTTATCCTATTAGTGGCTTTCCATCCGTATCCTGCTAGATTGTGGAAAAACACTATATAGGATTACATAGAGGAGCTTTTCTTGGCCTTGCAGCACCGTTCACAGCTGTCTGCATGGTCTCTGTATGCCTTTAATGTGTCCTCCACCTCCCCCAATACATCCTACATTATTCTTAGTTGTCTTCCTTCATGTAGAATCAACCTACAAGGAAATAAAGGGTTTATTTTAATTCCAATATTTTTGTCCCATTGACTTGCATTGGTATCAGGTATCAGTATCGGCGATATCCGATATTTTTTGAATATCAGCCGATCCAATCCGATTCCGATACTTCTGGATATCGGAAGGTATCGCTCAACACTACTTAGCAGTGCAGAATGCCAAGGAATATGGCAAGATAAAAAACAAAATCTTGGGCAAATGATGATGATAAACCCCCTCCCTCGCAGATGTTTGACTTGCTACATCCAGTCCAGAAGTGGTTGCAGGCAGGGTTTTCCACTCCTGCTCTGATGATCATGTGGTAATGGAAAGATTCATCCATTCCCTTCCCAGGTCAGTGGAGCTTTCTGTTGCCAGGGAAACCCTTGGAACATGGACAACCTGGTTGGACTAGTTGAGAGGTACCAAGTTGTCGAAAAATCCCTAGGGAAGCAAGACCTCATTACTTCCATGTACTGAAATACCCAAAAGGGGTGCGCTCACCACAGAGAGGGTCTAAAGCCACAAACGGGGGGCATCCAAATTTCGCTGAGGGTCCACCAAAGGTTGATGTTAAGGACGTGGTCTGTTGGCAATTTCACAATCTTGGAATGTAGCCGCCCTGTGTCATATTTCCTCTGAACCGATGGACTGCAATCTAGGGAGACGTTGTTCCTATCATGCCTATTTGGCCTGTAGTGTGTGCCCTCAACCCGGCAAAGGATCGCAGGTTGTGCCGTATCAATTACTGGGGTAATGGTACTTGGACTGTTGGACTCTGGACTCTAAATTTGTGGGCATTCACTCTATACAAGGAGACACCAAGTACTACCCTGTGGCCAGAGTAACCATGGGATCAGACTGTGGTTCCAAGTTCCATGAAGTCAGGGTAGTCAAGGACTTAAGTTCCTTAAGCCTCCACTGGCTTCTCTGCGTTTGATCCCCTGTATGGTCAACATATGCAAGGGCTCCTATATATTGCCAAGAAAAACCTGGGACGTTGAGGTCACGCCCAACTGGAAATTCATAGAGCATGTCGCCCAGATGCAGAAGAGAATGGGGAAAGTAATGCCTCTTGTGAAGGTGCATCTCCTCCAAGCACAAGAGGCAAAGACCAGGGTTTAGGGATCGGGTACTGGTGCCTATCCCCACATTCGACAGTAAGGTCCTTGTCAAGTGGGAAAGCCTATACAAGATGATGGAAAAAATGAGCGAGGTTAAGTGCAAGGTTTACTAGCCAGGGCAAAGGAAGCCTCACCCCTGAACCTGAACCTGCTCAAGCCATGACGAGATTGGGAATCGATGGAAGCTCCTTGCCTTGAAGGGCATCCTGAAGCCAAAGTGTAAGAAGTCACAATTTCAGAGACTTTATCGAAGGCCCAGAAGCAACAGTGTCGAGAACTGCTGCAGCAGAACCATGACCTTTTCTCTGATTTGTCGGGGAGTATGCAGGTGGTGGAGCATGATGTTCTGACACAGCTGCATGTCAGGGTGAACCTTAAGCCATTTAGGACACCCAAATCACACCATGAGGTAATCTCAAATGAGGTGAAGGGAATGCTAGACTTTGGTGTAATAGCGGAATCAAAAAACAGATGGTCGAGTCCCATTGTCTGTGTGCCGAAGCACGACGATGAGTGGCAGTTTTGTAGTAAATTTCCACAGACGTGTTCAAATTTGATGCATATCTGATGCCTTACATCGATGTACTCATTGAGAGACTTGGACCCATGAGGTACATTACCACCCTCGACCTGACAAAGGTCTACTGGCAGATCCCCATGTCCAAGAGTGCCAAGGAGAAGACAGTCTTTTCGACACTTGATGGGTGTTTTCAATATACCAGAATACCTTTCGGGCTGCAGGGTCACTAAGCCACCTTCCAGAGGTCCATGGATCATATTCTAGCTTCATATAAGTATGCTGCAGCCTACATTGTGTCATGCCCTCACATGGCGCTATGCACCTCACTCACCCTGTCCGTGGCTCCAGACAATCGGTGGCTCTGTTCTCTGCTAGGAACCTGCATTCCCTTGGCAGGTCTCCTGGAAATGCTCTTAGGAGGCACAACCCACTTCTTGCATATACTTAAAGCAGCAGGGCACCTGTTCTCTATTAGGGCTGTCTGTGCTGTGATGGTCTGTGCATGCTTAAGGTCCTCACTTCCTTTGGGAGGTGCCTTGGCAACTTTGTGTTTTGTTCTTAGTTGTTGTTCTCAGGTCCCAGATCAGTGCTTGCTTATTCTGTCTTTCCTGAACTAATATCCAGTGTTTTTTCCCTAGTGTTGTTGTCCCAAATACCTACCATCTACCTTCGTATACTGATGGTATCTTTGGGTCCTGCTAGTTCTCATTCTCCGGTTCCCTGGACCTCTCGCTCCTCCTCTCCCAGTGCCACTGTCCCATTTGGGTCTGACCCTCTGGTCTCTGGAGCTGTTGCATGTGAGCTTCCTTGGCTGCACAGGGTCTATCCCTGTATAGGGGTTCACTCACCGGAGCTCCCTCCAGGGTAATCTGTGTTTCAGCCCAGGGGGTCCTCCCTTGTGGGTTCACCTGCTTTATAACCTGAATAAAGCTTTGCTGATTTATCTGACTTCCTTGTCCGTCAGGTTTCTAGGGTTCAGCTTCCACAGAGTCCTCTGTGGTCTAGTGGGTTCACTAACCTTGTTCCGCCTGCCTTGGTGTGACACCTCGATGACATTGTGGTCTTCAGCCCAGACTAGGGCAGTGATCTACCAAAGGTACAGGTGACTCTGGATGCTCTGAGAAAGGCAGGGTTTACCATAAATTTTAAAAAATGTGCCATGAGGAAGGAAGAGGCTAATTACTTAGTCTACATCGTCGGGAGAGGCAAATTCAAGCCACAAGTATAAGGTAGAGGTAATCCAGATGTGGCTGCAACCGCTTTACAAGAAACAATTGATTGTGATTGTTGGATATAACCGGCAGTTTATCCCAAATTTTGCCATGACTGCCGCAACACTGACAGATCTCCTTATAGGCACCTAATCGACGATGGCGAAATGGACTGCTAAAACAGAGATGGCATTTCAAGAGCTGAAGCTGGCCCTATGTAAACAGATGGTCTTGGTCACATCGGACTTCAGTAAAGAATTTGTGGTCCAGACTTATACTTTAGAAGTTGAGATAAATGGAGAAGAACATCCCATCCTGTGTATGAGCTGGAAGCTCTCTTTGTGCAAGAAAAATGCTGAGGGAGAACGATAGAAGAAGGAGCGGATATCTTTCCTCCTTCATTATTGCTTTCAACTATATTGGCATCCACTCCAAGGCTGTACCAAACATAAAACACCAATTGCACGGTGCCTAGTACGGAGTCAAGCAGTTCCTCCAGTGTACAAGGCGATCCCCTGATGACTCTGCTAAGCATGACACAGTAATAGACCCCAAAGCTCCAGCAGAAGACAACGCTTTTGGAGTTTTGATTCATTAATACATTGATAACATGTTCTATGCATCGGATAATATCTAAGAAGTGCAATTTAGGATCAGTTCTTACAGTATCTGCATCATTAATGCCATTATTCTATGATGTGATAAGAGCACAAAGGCTAAACTGACTGAGGAATACCGGATATGATGCACAAGTCAGAAGGCAGTGATTTCTTCAGAGCCTGGAAGAAATCATTAACAACATTATAAATTAATTTATCAAGATGTGACGGGGCCCAGAGTGCTTAGGGGCCCGCCCATGCCCAGTCCAGCGAAGAAGCAGCCGGCTCCTGCTTGTGAATGTTAGACAAGAGCGAGCTGCTTTCAGTTTCACGAAATTGCCCTTTGACAACATGGCGATTACCCACTCATCATGGGTGCGCGCATTCTAGCCTCACCCGGGGTCCTATTGGCAGTGGCACTCCCTTCTGCGGACAGTGCAGGGGGAGTTTCCGGATGCGAAGTGATGTGCGGTGGGGGGCATGTATGCGCCCATGCCAGGGGTGGGCTGGGCTAGGGGGACAAATGCCCATGGACCAGTTCACAAGCAGCTGTTCAGGGCTGCTGGGGCACCGCACTGTAGCCTTTGAATATGTTCAGCTGCTTAACCGGCCACATGACAGAGATGCAGACATTCCCCTGCATGCTGTGTGGACTGCATTTCTGAAGTGACGTGACGCAGCATGGCTGGGGCCGCTTCATTCTCCCGGAGAGGAGCCTACTGCTCGGAGACCTCAGCGGAAAAGTATGAGGTCAGGAATCAGAAGGTCTGCAGTGAGTGAGGCAGCAGGACGCTGCTCATCTCCTCACACAGAATTGTATATTGTCCGGTTGGTAGGCTTGTGCTCAGTGTGACTTATTGCAGTCTGAACTTTGATGCGGATTATGGTTGTCCTGTCAGTGCAGAAAGTTCAGTCTTGTTCAATAAATCACACTGAGTCCCAGCAGAGATACCCACAGACATCAATATACAGGATCAGGATCCTGACTGATCACATTTCTACCTACAGCATATGGCTCCATATATAATATGTGAGGTCCTGTGGGCAAGTCTAGGTGTGATTAGTCCAGTGTATATCTCCAGTAATTTGGAGTGGGGATGGGGGATTTATTGTGTGTGTGTGGAGATTTGGAGGGAGATGGTGGACTTAATGTGTGGGGGAGATTTGGAGAAGGATGGGGGTGTTTAATGTGTGGGTGGAGATTTGGAATGCGGATGGGAGATTTAATGTGTTTGGGGAGATTTGGAGTGGGGATGGGAGATTTAATGCGTGGGGGGAGATTGGACACAAAATGAGGAGCAAAGTGGGGGATGCAGGAAATGTATGAGGAATCAGTACAAGGGAATAGTGGGCATGTACGTGGAAACAGTAGAGGAGAATGGGGGGCATGTATGAGGAAACAGTACAGGAGAATGGGGGGAATTTACGAGGAAGCAGTACTGGGGAATGGTGGCATGTGCGAGGAAACAGTATGGGGGCATGTATCATGAAACAGTATGGGTGATTGGGTGCAGACACAGTATGGTGAGTGGGGATGGGTGCAGACAATATGGGGAGCGAATAGGGGAATTTTGTCAGCAATTACAGGGCAGTATTAGGTCAGGCTATACAACATTGCAACAAAGAGCAAAGCTATAGTGTGCAAAATGAATAGGCAAAATGTGAATTTGGGTGGAAAATATTTTGGCTTGGGGCCCCTTTTGAAAGTTCACACCAGGGCCCATAACTTTGTCGTTTTGCCACTTGGTTTAACCATTTTATTACCTGTATCCCCATGGTAATAGATCAAAAGCATCCAGGGGGTGACAGATTCCCTTTAACCTGTTCTGTAGAGAGATAGCATTTCTGTGTCTGGAAACTGAAGGACAATTCTTGAATTTGTAAATGTCAGGAGACCATTACCGGCCTGACTGATGTGTGCTAACTTTCCAGTATGTTGCTGGAGGGATAATGCTATGGGATTGTTTTTCATGGGTCAGTCTCGTCCCCATAGTTCTAGTGAACGGAAATCTTAATGCTTCATTATACAACCTTTCTAGGAACAGTTTGGAGAAGGCTCTTTTCTGTTCCCACAGACACTGCCAAAATATTGTAGAAAGTCTTACCAATAGAGTGGGAGCTGTTATAGCTGCATAGGAAGGAGCAACCACATAATAATGCCTATGGATTAATAATGGGATGCCATAGATGCTCCTGTAGATGTACTATGCAGGTGTCCCAATACTTTTGTCCATATATTGTATCTAGGAGTAATCAGTCTAATGTATATCTGCAGATTCTGCTGCAGCTTTCCATCTTTGCAGAACAGGAATATGTCATGCTGTCGTTATACAAAGTAGCAGACTAGAACCAATGTGATGTTGTTGTTTAGCTCTCGCTAGGAGAATCAGCGATGTTCATGTCAGAAAACACCCGCCGAGAAATAAAAAGCTTTTCAAATACACTAATAAGGAACATGCAGTAAAGCTTCTATACATGCTTTATATAAATAGTGTCATTCTTCCAGGCCACATGGTAGTGAACTCACTGGCTATGAGAGTGCCGTTTCAGACTAATAGGCTAATTAAATAGCTGGAAAAAGTAGCACAGGCTTAGACTTTAAAAAACTCTTTTCAAGAATATGGCTACATAGTGCACACATATCAATATAATAAGTGCTTTTATAATAGCTGGAGTAAACATAGCACTAACACAGGTGGAAGAAAAAGAAAGAACTTGCTAGCCACCATTTCCAACACTGTTGCAGCATTAGACAAAGAGCTAACGTCATTTTGCGTTGCCGTGTCAATCACCCCATGATGTCCTGCACCTTATGGATTATCATACCCTGTACAGTGGTGTTAGTACCTGGTCCATCACAGATCAAAGGTTCTAATATCTCTCCCTCTCTTCTCTCTCTTCTCCTCTCTCCCCTCTCTTCTCTTTCTTCCCTCTCTTCTCCTCTCTCAACTCTCTTTTCCTCTTTCCTCTCTTTCTCTTCTCTCTATTCTCTCTCTTCTTCTCTTTCCTCTCTCCTCTCTCTTCTCTCTCCACTCTCTTCTTCTCTCTCCCCTCTCTTCTCTTCTCTTCTCTCCACTCTCTTCTCCTCTTTCCTCTTTCTCTTCTCTCTCCTCCTCTCTTCTTCTGTCTCTTCACACTCTTCTTCACACGTTTATTTTCGAAGCAATTACAAGCTTTACACTAATGAAATTCGAGCAAAGCATTCACTGCAAATCAAAATTTTTAGGTAAAATTTGGTGAAGTCCACGAATACAAATTTAAAAATAATCACCAATACCTAGTTTAGATGTATTAACCCCTCTCTGCCATCCGACATACTATTCCATCCATGTGACCTGGGACTTAATTCCCATGGACGGAAAAGTACGTCCAAGGCGATCAGCCATGCTCACGGTGGGAGTGCGGCTGATCGCGGCCGGATGTTAGCTGATTCTCACAGCTGACACCCAGCACTAAGTGCCAGGAGCGGTCACGCACCGCTCCTGCTACTTTAACCCCCCTAACACTGTGATTGCATTGTCCTGAGGGTCTCCATAGAGACCCCTGGCATCAAGATGGCCACGGGGTCCTTCCGGGTCCTGCAGGGAGGTGGCTTCTCTGCTGAGAGCAGGCACCGGCAAGCCTCCTTCACTGCCTGTCAGATCGCTGATCTGATACAGTGCAGTGCAAAGTGTCATATCAGCGATCTGATTTTATATAGTGATGTCCCACCCTAAGACAATGTAAAAAAGTAAAAAAAAAATATATTAGCATGTGTAAAAATATTTTTTTTTAAATTCCTAAATAAAGAAAAAAATTTTTTTCAATAAATACATTTCTTTCTGTAAATTAAAAAAATAAATAAAATAAAAGTACACATATTTAGTATCGCCACGTCTGTAACGACCCGACCTATAAAACTGTCCCACTAGTTAAACCCTTTAGTGAACCTAAAAAAAAAACAAGGCAAAAAAACAATGCTTTTTCAACATACCGCCGAACAAAAAGTGGAATAACACGCGATCAAAAAGACAGATATAAATAAGCATGGTACCGCTGAAAACATCATCTTGTCCTGCAAAAAACGAGCCACCACATAGCATCATTAAGCAAAAAATAAAAAAGTTATAGCTCTCAGAATAAAGCGATGCAAAAATAATTATTTTTTATATAAAATAGTTTTTATTGTATGAAAGCGCCAAAACATAAAAAAATGATATAAATGAGGTATCACTGTAATCGTACTGACCAGAAGAAGAAAACTGCTTTATCAATTTTACCACATGTAGAATGCTATAAACCCCTCCAAAAAAAATTCTTGAATTGCTGGTTCTTGTTCATTCTGCCTCACAAAACTTGGAATAAAAAGCGATCAAAAAATGTCATGTGCTCTAAAATAGTACCTATAAAAAGTCAACTCTTCTCACAAAAAACAAGACCTCACATGACTTTGTGGGCCAAAATATGGAAAAATTATAGCTCTCAAAATGTGGTGATGCAAAAACTTTTTTTTGCAATAAAAAGCATCTTATAGTGTGTGACAGCAGCCAAATATAAAAACCTGCAAAAAAACCCGCTATAAATAGTAAATCAAAACCCCTTTATCACCCCTTAAATTAGGGAAAAATAATAAAAATGTATTTATTTCAATTTTCCCATTAGGGTTAGGGCTAAAGTTAGGGTTAAGGTTGGGCCTTTAGTTAGGGTTAGGGTTGGGGCTAAAGTTAGGGTTGGGGCTAAAGTTAGGGCTAGGGTTGGGGCTAGAGTTGGGGTTAGGGTAATGTTTACGGGTGGGATTAGGGTTAGGGCTGGGATTAGGGTTGGGATTAGGGGTAGGGGTGTGTCAGGATTAGGGGTGTGATTAGGGTTATGGTTAGGGTTGGGATTAGGGTTAGGGGTGTGTTGGGGTTAGGAGTGTGTTGGGGTTAGGACTGTGGTTAGGGTTGAGATTAGGGTTAGGGGTGTGTTCGGGTTAGGGGTGTGGTTAGGGTTATGGTTAGGGTTGCGGTTAGGGTTAAGGATGTGTTGCGGTTAGGGTAGGAGTTAGAATTGGGGGGTTTCTACTGTTTAGGCACATCAGGGGCTCTCCAAATGCGATATGGCATCCGATCTCAATTGCATCCAATTCTGCGTTGAGAAAGGCAAAGCGGTGCTCCTTCCCTTCCGAGCTCTGCTGTGTGCCCAAACAGTGGTTTACCGCCACATATGGGGTATGAGCGTACTCAGGACAACAACTTTTTCAGTCCAATTTCTCCTGTTACCCTTGTGAAAATAAAAATTTGGGGGCGAAAAAATAATTTTTGTGGAAAAAAAGGGTTTTTTTATTTTCACGGCTGTTATAAACTTTAGTGAAACACTTGAGGGAGCAAAGTTCTCACAACACAACTAGATAAGTTCCGTGGGGGGTTTAGTTTCCAATATGGGGTCACTTGTTGAGGATTTCTACTGTTTAAGTACATCAGGGGCTCTGCAAACGCAACGTGACGCCCGCAGACCATTCCATCAAAGTCTGCATCCTAAAATGGCGCTCCTTTCCTTCCGAGCTCTGCCATGAGCCCAAACGGTGGTTCCCCCCACATATGGGGTATAAGAGTACTCAGGACAAATTGCACAACATATTTTGGGGTCCATTTCTCCTGTTACCATTGGGAAAATACAAAATTGGGGGTTAAAAAACTATTTTTGTGAAAAAAAATGATTTTTTATTTTCACAGCTCTGCATTATAAACTTTAGTGAAATACTTGGGAGTTCAAAGTGCTCACAACACATCTAGATAAGTTCCTTGAGGGGTCTAGTTTTCAAAAAAGGGGCACTTGTCGGGGGTTTCCACCGTTTAGGCACATCAAGGGCTCTCCAAACATGGCATCCGATTTCAATTCCAGCTAATTTTGCATTGAAAAGTCAAACGGTGCTCCTTCCCTTCCAAGCTCTGCCATGCGCCCAAACAGTGGTTTACCCCCACATATCGGGTATCATCGTATTCAGAAGAAATTGCAAAACAAATTTTGGGGTCCAATTTCTCCTTTTACCCTTGGTAAAATAAAACAAATTGGATCTGAATTAATTTTCTTTGTGAAAAAAAGTTAAAAGTCCATTATTTTTAAACATTCAAAAAATTCCTGTGAAGCACCTGAAGAGTTAATAAACTTCTTGCATGTGGTTTTGAACACCTTGAGGGGTGCAGTTTTTAGAATGTTGTCACTTTTGGGTATTTTCTATCATATAGACCCCTCAAAGTGACTTCAAATGTGATGTGGTCCCTTAAAAAAAATGTTGCTGTAAAAATGAGAAGTTGCTGATCAACTTGTAACCCTTATAATTCCCTAACAAAAAAATGTTGGTTCCAAAATTGTGCTGCTGTAAAGTAGACATGTGGAAAATGTTACTTATTAAGTATTTTGTGTGACACATCTCTGTGATTTAAGGGCATGAAAATTCAAAGTTGGAAAATTGCGAAATTTTAAACATTTTCGCCAAATTTCAATTTTTTTTCACAAATAAACGCAGGTCATATCAAAGAAATGTTACCACTATCATGAAGTATAATATGTCACGAGAAAAATGTGTCAGAATCATCAGGATCCGTTGAAGCGTTCCAGAGTTATAACCTCATAAAGGGACAGTGGTCAGAATTTTAAAAAATTGGCCTGGTCATTAACATGCAAACCACCCTTTTGGTAAAGGGGTTAAAGTGGTTTTTCCAGGAACAAAAATTCATTTTAATCAATACATCTTGGAGTAATAATAATAATTTCCACAATTGGATGTATTTAAATAAAATGTTCCTGTGCTGAGATAATTTTAGAAATGTGCTCTGCTGTGTACTGTGTAGTGGCTGTGTCTGACCGTACAGGAACATGGTCTGATCATACCACAGCTCCTGTGCAGGGGTGTAGAAAGAGAAAGAGTATACTGACATTACAGCAGGGGATCACCACTGATTATTTCTTTGAGGTAAAGCATTTATCTGTTTGTTTGTTTGTTTGATTTTTACCTCAAAGAAAGAATCAGCTGTGATCCTGTGCTCTTCTGTCTGTATAGTCTTTTTCTTCCGGCTCTGCCCAGGAGCTGTGGTATGATCAGACCATGTTCCTGTACGGTCAGACTCTGCCATTACACAGTACACAGCAGGGGCACATTTATAAGATTATCTCAGCACAGGAACATTTTATTTAAACACATCCAATTGTGGAAATTATTATTATTCCAAGATCTATTGATTAAAATTAACTTTCGTTCATGGGAAAATCCCTTTAAGTGCTTACACTTTTATATATCGCTACATCGTACAGTTTGTCTTGAGTGTTGCTTGACTTTTTCTAAGATAGATAGATTACTGTAAAGTGGGCCTGTCAGCTCTGCACAGGATAGAGGGGCACTCATACAAAGCTGAGCTAGTCCCAGATCGGTAAAACAAAAAGACTATTGTCCATAGCAACCACTGATACCTGCAGTCGGGTTTACACTGTCCTGTGCAAACTCCTTTCAGGAAGACTCTGGTTTTTCTCTCCCCAGATCCAGCACAACCTGCTCTGCTCAGCTTCCCCAGCCTGACAGGTTGAACAGGTGAACACATGTCCTGGCTTTCAGTCAAAGCTAACGTCTATGCATCTAATCAGGACTTGCAATGCTAGGATTTAACCCAGTCCAACCTGGCTTTCCTAATATATATATATATATATATATATATATATATATATATATATATATATACTGTATATACTGTATATATATACTGTATATATCCTTGTAGAGGAAGCGTGTGGAAGGAAGTCCTGTTTCCCCTTCAAACAGAGAGTGATTGACAACTGTATGTGATTGTACACAGGGGTCTGTCAGTGGGGGTGCAGGACTCACAGGCAATATCTACTACACTTGAAATAGTCGAAACAGACTTATATAATGAATACAAGGAGGATGCTTGTTACCAGAAGCAGCACCAGACTTAACTGTTGGTTATAACTGGTGTCAGAGTTCAGTTTTAATAAAATAAATGTGGCTGACCTCCAACACCATACCACCATAGGCACTAGTTTTAAAATAAAGAAACCATGCTTTTTTTAATACCTTAAAGGAAATTTTTGCTAAACAATGGACATGTTTTATTTATTACAGAAACAACTGATTATATTTGGTTATGATTCCTTTACATTATAAAGAGCAAGTTATTATGTACACTGTTACTGACTACACTTATATACTAAATGCCTTTTTGGCATCAGATTTTACATTTCTTACTGCACAGATTAAACTATAGATCTCTAAAACCCGCTGAGGCTGATGTACTCACTTTGACAATCCATCTCAGAATATAAGCATCTGTTCACCTAGCCTGATTGACACCTCCTCAGCATCACTCTTGCTACTGAGATCTCCCACTACTCAGTACAAGCTGCAGCTGTCAATCAGGATGGGTGGGTGGAAGCTGAGTACACTCATGAGCTATTTCATTCTTTACCTGGACTCAAAAATTGTTCATCTTAATCTCAAGAGTATACTGCCACAGTAAATACACCAGCCTCACCAAGTGTAAGAAATGTATTTAATTGTCACGGGGTTACTGCAGCATTGTGGAGTCAGCAGACCGCAGCGTCTCACTGCTCCTACTCCGGCGCTGAGAAGAAGCACTTCTCACTCATTTTAAATGTGTTTATCCTGGCAGAAGAGGGGTTAATCGGTTATGTTGGAAATCCCTATATTCACAGCTGAGATCGGTTAGCCACTCACTTCCTGTTTATAATTGGGCTCTGTTACAAATTGTTGCCAGAGCTAGCGTTTGCTGCATGGTTAACGTTGGGAAAGGAGTCTATATGAAAAGGAGAGTTTCAGGAGTTATCTGTGACTGTTGTTTGGTTCGTATGTTTGGTAATTCAATATCCTTCTCTATTTTAGTATACTCCCCTAACTCCACGCCCCGGTGTATTCCTCTGTTATATGTGAGTGATTATTTTGTATGCCTGGAGTTTTCTGTTAAGCCTTGTTTGTGTTGTTTGGGTTGGTGTACTACCGTGTACAGTAGAACCCCTCTTCCCTACGTGGGGGAAGAGCACAGACAAAGGGCTAACTCAGGAGATAAGGCAAGAGTGGAGGCCCCGGCATCTTCGCCATCTGAAGTATGCCAGGGATCAGGGGAGCTAGGGTATCCCCTAGTGTTTAGAACAGGGAAGGAGCCCCTGGTCCTGGGTCACCCGACAGTTGTGCCATGATATTAATAATGTATGCTGTTTGTATTGTAAAATCTTGTAATAAATCAGATTTAACAATACTAACGCACCACAACTATAACCTACAGCATCACTAACACCAGGGACTTATCTATTAGGGACGGAACAAGGAATCACTAGGTCAACAACATCACATAATTGCTGTTTACTTTTTACTCAGAGTATGTCAGATAGCCAATGTGCATATGATATTCGCCTGTCTATAGACGTTGATGGGATGATTTATGGACATTACATATTACACGGTGAGTAGATTTTTTTTATACATAGTTGCACCCTATTTGTGATGATGCCATTTGGAATAACGTGAATAAATGTAGCAGTTAAATACAACTTTGATACCAGTATAAGGTATTTCCTCATTTATTGTTCTACCTTTAGCATTTCACCGAGTACCAAAAGAGTAGACGTTGAATAAAGTATATTCAGTCCCATGAAAGGTGCACACTAGTTATGCAGTACCAAAGAACAGACTTCAGTGTGGTCAGATAAGCCAGGAACAATCACATATTTGGTTCAATAAAGAATCCAAAGAGTGGTCAAGGAACCTGGGTCATAAGGGCAAGGTCACAGCGACCATCCACCCGGGAATATTTCCAATATATAGTCTTTCTATCTGGTGCGCTTAACTTTCATCCCACTGATGCCTTTGCCTAGTTTGGTTTCCCTTACATCTGTTTCCAAGATGACTACTGCCGTGGCATGGTTAGAGCAGTGGTAGGCCTAAATAAGATCTTCCAAAACAAAAAACGTGGCACAAAAACAACCAAAAGGACATGCTTTTTTATTTCTTCTCTATGAGCTTTTATGGCAACTATCAGGAATGACCGTGGTGCTTTGCTCAAATGTGCAGAAAACAGTCTTCTAAAAAGGAAAAGGAAAGAGCGTCACTCACCATTCCTTGAAAATTGAAAGTCCTTTATTCAAATATCAAAGGGACATTTATGCAGGATGCAGAGAAAGCTTGTGGACTACAGCCGTTTCGCACTCGTCTGGCGCGTCTACGGGTTCAGATCTTGATATTTGAATAATGGACTTTCTATTTTTAAGGAATGGTGAGGGCTTTCTTTCCTTTTCCTTTTTATAAGACTTAGCAAAGGTCTCCCCTGCCTCCCCTGTGCTGTGGGATAGGCAAGAAGAAAAATGTGATTTCAACTTATCAGTGCTTTCCCTGTGCCACTGTGGCAACCATCTTGGAAATAGGAAGAAAGGATTTCTGATTTAGGCAGAGAAGTGAAATGGAGACCAAGTAGGATGCATGAGACATGGTCAATAAATTTCCTGCTCCACGGTTGAGGATGGCTTTAAGAAAGGCAACAAACACAATGCAGGGTCAAAAGCAAGGACGAAATATAGTACCTATAAATGACACAGAAGTCAATAAATCTTAAGCTTCTGGTATTGACTGGACTGATGACAATGCACATTGTAGTGCACCAACGTTTTTCTCTATCAGCCCCCCAAGACACATTGTAGCATTAGACTGAGAGAGGAAGATTCAGCACTTGAATCTGTAGACCAACTATGAAGAATTAGGCTACTTTCACACATCAGTTTTTTGCCTTCTGGCATAGAGAGAGAGAAAAAGAGAGAGACTCCAGAATGGAAAACGAAGCTAAGGGGCATGCTCAGTGTAAAAATACCAGAATCGGTAGCCGGATCCAGTCATTTCACCTCACGTTTCATCCGTTTATCGCTGTGCGTTTTTTCGCCGGACAGAAAAAACGTTCCTCTGTACGTTTTCTCTGTCCGCCGGAAAAATAATTTTTGACGGATCCGGCAAAAAAACAATGAAACGCGGGGCCATCAGGCGCAATCTGGTGCTAATACAACTCTATGAGTAAATATCGGGAAAAAAAAAGATCCGTTTTTTTCAAAACGGCAAAAACCTGATGTGTGAAAGTATCCTTACTTGGAACATTGTTTGTAGAAAACTATTGTACCTTATTTATAGAGGCATATCCTAGAGCAGTGACAGAACAGGTTAATATGATGGAACAAGAACTGATCGCTTCAATCATAGCAAAACAGGTTATTATCACTGACTGTTGAAGACATGCTTGTCAATTAACAATATTACAATTTGTACGCTTTCTCACATAGTTATTAATAGGTGTGATATCACAGGATCCGGCAATGCACGCAGGTTTACCTGCACTGGGAATCCTTCACTAACAGCTGTTCAGAGCTCCATGAGGCAGGGATGACACTTATGTACTTCGAAATTAATAATGCTCATCACGCGAGCAACCTTACTCTTACTTTAGAAAGAAGAAATATCGGCATGACCATCTGTGACTTTTTCTTTCTACATTTGCTTAACCCATTAATCAAAATAGAACAAAAAAGGACCAAACTCATGCCCAAAGATTATATTCAATAATGATATTTATTGAAGGTGTAGTACAACATAGGGTAAGGGGGGAAACAAGCACCAAAAGTGAGGGCACTATGCCAGGAGATGGAAAAATGTTATTACAATGTACTGAGGTGGCCCATAGAGGTAAATTGATTAGGGAAGTAAATAAATAAGTGTGTACCACAGTGAAAATCAAAATAAAGGAAAAAGAAATATCACAGGTATATCTATGAGTATACAAAAAAGTGAAAATACTAGTATAGTCATGCTAAAGGCTAGGCAGCAAAGTTAATGGGGAGCCATGAAATAAAGTACATCAAAATTGTGTGCTGCTGATGAATTAAGCACCATAAGTAAAGCCTCATTATAGATACCTGATAATTAGGTGGGAGCCGTCTCCTGGATGCGCCCAAACCCCGACGCGCGTTTCGGCGTTTGCCTTCGTCTTTCTACATTTGCTTAACCCATTAATGACTAGCTCACTTTTACTAACTTACCGTATTTTTCCGACTATAAGACGCACTTTTTTTCCTCCAAATTTGGGAGGAAAGTGTGGGTGCGTCTTATAGTACGGATATAGCATGTGGGGAGGGGGGCAACAGCGAGTGGGATCGCAATGATATCCCACTTCAGGATGTCCCCGCTGCCGGAATCAGCTGCTGGGGAAACCACATGGCCCCGCTGATTAAGTGCAGTGAATATTCATTAGCGGCTCCCCGCCTACCGATCAGCTGAGCGGTGAGCGGGGAGCAGCAAATGAATACTGCACTTAAGCAGCGACAAAGTTTCCCCAGCACTGATTCTGGGGAGAATCTGTGTGTCCGGGGGAGGAGGCAGCAGCAGCAGGGGCCAGGAGACCGCTGCATACCTGCCTGTGCTGGACGCTGAGCTGTCTGTGGTGCACAAGGAGGACCTGTGTGATGTCAGAAGTGGGCAGGCTGGAGCATCACATGGCAGCTCAGAGCCCTCCCTCTTCTGA
Source organism: Ranitomeya variabilis (assembly GCF_051348905.1). NCBI lineage: Eukaryota > Metazoa > Chordata > Amphibia > Anura > Dendrobatidae > Ranitomeya > Ranitomeya variabilis. Next base: position 1,073,562,427 of record NC_135232.1, on the reverse strand, counting down.
CATCATCATAGGTCCTTCAGACTCCCACCTAGAATCTGCAGCTTCCTCTTATGTCCTGCGCGTGCGCTGTGGAAAGGCAACAAGAGAGAGGGCTCTGTGTGTGCAGCCATGGGATGCTCCAGCTTTTACCTCACCACAGGCTGGCTCCCACAATTAAGAGGTTAGTCTTTACAAAACACAATAAAGCACTCTGCCACTCCTTTGGTGAACTATAACTCCCAGCATGTCATAGGATCTGCAGGACATGCTGGGAGTTATAGTTCTCCCATGGGATTTTAAAGCAGCACTCCAGTGTTATTTTGCAGTGCTGGAGTGGTGCTTTCACTATAAGCCCTATGCCCCCATTCTTATACTCACCCTCCAGTGTCTTCATATAGTATACAGACACCACACTGGTCCCGCAGCTTCCAACATAATAATGTACTATTATATATAATAACACCACATATAATAGTATGTTATTTATGTTTTTAAATATTTTACCACATTTTTTTTGCTTCAAATATTTTTTTCCCTATTTTCCACCTCTAAAACCTGGGTGCGCCTTATAGTCCGGTGCGTCCTATAGTCCGAAAAATACGGTAATTTTAAAATGTAACAGTACATTCAAGTAACTTTTCAGAATAAGCTGTCATGTATGTGTACATGAGGAATAACACTGCTTCTGGCCAGTATATGACTTGTACTCTGCATTTTTACACGTTTTGTCCTCCGCAATCTCTAGATCTCAATTTGCAATCCACTCTGAGCTGGTGGGAAGAGTCTAGCTGCTATAGTGTCTGTCTTACACAATAAATCACAGCTCATAGAGATGGATTCCTGCTTTTCATACCTATTAGCACATGGAGATAAGCAGCAAAGTGGAGCCTGACACACCGCAGTACTAAGCAATGTAGATATTACTTCAGCTCTAGAGTGAGGTAAAAGTCTTGCTTGAAAGCTTAGCATTATCTTCCCATGTCTCACTTTATTTGTTTTCTCACTGTGCTCCTCAGTCCACCTCCCCCTCCACTCTCCATCAGGTATAATGCACTGAGTCACATAACACCACAAGCATACCTCCCAACCGTCCCGGATCCCGCGGGACTGTCCAGATTTTGACAGTCAGCCCCAGGATCCCGGGAGGGACATTAGTTGTCCCGCACTACGTGCCTTGGGTGGGGACAATGCAGGGGGTGGCACCTGAGTAACTTAGGTTTGTGGCTGTTTTTTTTTTATTTTTATAAAAGCTGGGTCACCTCCCCACCGACCCCGCCCCCTGTGCGGCGCTGCGCTGCCTGCCACGCTGAGGGAGAGAGGCAGAGAGCCAGCAGCGATCAAGATGAGAGGTCAGCGACTCACTACCTCCTGTGTGTGCACGGAGCTCCGGCTTCTGCTCATCCCGGCAGAGAAGGAGAGAAGGGGGAGGTGCCGGGACAATGCAGAGCTGTGAGCAGCCGGAGAAACTGAAGAGCTGCACATGGACATCAGCCGCCCCTGTACCACAGAGGAGAGTGTGTGTGTGTGTGTGTGTGTGATGCTGCATGTGTGTGTGTGATGCTGCATGTGTGTGTGTGTGTGTGATGTGTGTGATGCTGCATGTGTGTGTGTGTGAGATGCTGCATGTGTGTGAGATGCTGCATGTGTGTGTGTCTGATGCTGTGTGTGTGTGTCTTTTGGTGCATGTGTGTGTGTGTGTGTGTGTGTGAGATGCTGCATGTGTGTGTGTGTGTCATGTGTGTATGAGGTATCTGGTGTGTATGTGATGGGTGCGTGTGTGTGATGGGTGCGTGTGTGTGATGGGTGCGTGTGTGTGATGGGTGCGTGTGTGTGATGGGTGCGTGTGTGTGTGTGTGTGATGGCTGCGTGTGTGTGTGATGGCTGCGTGTGTGTGTGATGGCTGCATGTGTGTGTGTGATGGCTGCGTGTGTGATGCATTTGTGTCAAAGCTGCATATGTTTGTGGGCTGCGTTTGTGATGCTGCGTAAGTGTGTGATGCTGCGTGTGTGTGTATGATACTGCATGTGTGTGAGGTGTGTGTGAGCCGTGTGTGTGAGCTGTGTGCGTGTGTGTGAGCGTGTGTGTGAGCTGCTTGCCTGTATGTCATTATACAGTATGGAGAACTGTGGCCATTATACAGCATGGAGCATCATGTGCAGTCATTATACAGTATGGAGCATCATGTGCAGTCATTATACAGTACGGAGCATCATGTGCAGCCAGTATACCGTATGCAGCATCATGTGCGGTCATTATACAGTATGCAGCATCATGTGCGGCCATTATACAGTATGGAGCATCATGTGCAGCCAGTATACAGTATGCAGCATCATGTGCTGTCATTATACAGTATGGAGCATCATGTGCAGCCAGTATACAGTATGGAGCATCATGTGCGGCCAGTATACAGTATGGAGCATCATGTGCGGTCATTATACAGTATGGAGCATCATGTGCGGTCATTATACAGTATGGAGCATCATGTGCGGTCATTAGACAGTATGGAGAATCATGTGGGGCCATTAGACAGTATGGAGCATCATGTGCGGTCATTATACAGTATTGAGCATCATGTGCGGTCATTAGACAGTATGGAGCATCATGTGCGGTCATTATACAGTATGGAGAATCGTGTGGTCATTATACAGTATGGAGAATCATGTGGGGCCATTATACAGTATGCAGCCTCATGTGTGGTCATTATACAGTATGCAGCAACATGTGCAGTCATTATACAGTAAGGAGCATCATGTGCAGCCTGTACAGTATGCAGCATCATGTGCTGTCATTATACAGTATGCAGCATCATGTGCGGTCATTATACAGTATGGAGCATCATGTGCGGCCAGTATACAGTATGGAGCTTCATGTGCGGTCATAATACAGTATGGAGCATCATGTGCGGTCATTATACAGTATGGAGCATCATGTGCGGTCTTTAGACAGTATGGAGCTTCATGTTCGGTCATTATACAGTATTGAGCATCATGTGCGGTCATTAGACAGTATGGAGCATCATGTGTGGTCATTATACAGTGAGCATCATGTACGGTCATTATACAGTATGGAGCATCATGTGCGGCCATTATACAGTATGCATGCGGTCATTATACAGTATGGAGCGTCATGTGTGGCCATTATACAGTATGGGGCATCATGTGTGGTCATTATACAGTATGGAGCATCATGTGCGGTCATTACACAGTATGGAGAATCATGTGTGGTCATTATACAGTATGGAGAATCATGTGGGGCCATTATACAGTATGGAGCATCATATGCGGTCATTATACAGTATGCAGCCTCATGTGCGGTCATTATACAGTATGGAGCGTCATGTGTGGCCATTATATAGTATGGGGCATCATGTGCGGTCATTATACAGTATGGAGCATCATGTGCGGTCATTAGACAGTATGGAGAATCATGTGGGGCCATTAGACAGTATGGAGCATCATGTGCGGTCATTATACAGTATTGAGCATCATGTGCGGTCATTAGACAGTATGGAGCATCATGTGTGGTCATTATACAGTATGGAGAATCGTGTGGTCATTATACAGTATGGAGAATCATGTGGGGCCATTATACAGTATGCAGCCTCATGTGTGGTCATTATACAGTATGCAGCAACATGTGCGGTCATTATACAGTATGGAGCATCATGTGCAGCCAGTATACAGTATGCAGCATCATGTGCTGTCATTATACAGTATGCAGCATCATGTGCGGTCATTATACAGTATATAGCATCATGTGCGGCCAGTATACAGTATGGAGCATCATGTGCGGTCATTATACAGTATGGAGCATCATGTGCGGTCATTATACAGTATGGAGCATCATGTGCGGTCTTTAGACAGTATGGAGCTTCATGTTCGGTCATTATACAGTATTGAGCATCATGTGCGGTCATTAGACAGTATGGAGCATCATGTGTGGTCATTATACAGTGAGCATCATGTGCGGTCATTATACAGTATGGAGCATCATGTGCGGCCATTATACAGTATGCATGCGGTCATTATACAGTATGGAGCGTCATGTGTGGCCATTATACAGTATGGGGCATCATGTGTGGTCATTATACAGTATGGAGCATCATGTGCGGTCATTACACAGTATGGAGAATCATGTGTGGTCATTATACAGTATTGAGAATCATGTGGGGCCATTATACAGTATGGAGCATCATATGCGGTCATTATACAGTATGCAGCCTCATGTGCGGTCATTATACAGTATGGAGCGTCATGTGTGGCCATTATACAGTATAGGGCATCATGTGCGGTCATTATACAGTATGGAGCATCATGTGCGGTCATTATACAGTATGGGGCATCATGTGCGGTCATTATACAGTATAGGGCATCATGTGCGGTCATTATACAGTATGGAGCATCATGTGCGGTCATTAGACAGTATGGAGCATCATGTGTGGTCATTATACAGTATGGAGCATCATGTGCGGTCATTATACAGTATGGGGCATCATGTGCAGTCATTATACAGTATGCAGCATCATGTGCGGTCATTATACAGTATGGAGCATCATGTGCGGCCAGTATACAGTATGGAGCATCATGTGCGGTCATTATACAGTATGCAGCAACATGTGCGGTCATTATACAGTATGGAGCATCATGTGCAGCCAGTATACAGTATGCAGCATCATGTGCTGTCATTATACAGTATGCAGCATCATGTGCGGTCATTATACAGTATGGAGCATCATGTGCGGCCAGTATACAGTATGGAGCATCATGTGCGGTCATTATACAGTATGGAGCATCATGTGCGGTCATTATACAGTATGGAGCATCATGTGCGGTCTTTAGACAGTATGGAGCTTCATGTTCGGTCATTATACAGTATTGAGCATCATGTGCGGTCATTAGACAGTATGGAGCATCATGTGTGGTCATTATACAGTGAGCATCATGTGCGGTCATTATACAGTATGGAGCATCATGTGCGGCCATTATACAGTATGCATGCGGTCATTATACAGTATGGGGCATCATGTGCAGTCATTATACAGTATGCAGCATCATGTGCGGTCATTATACAGTATGGAGCATCATGTGCGGCCAGTATACAGTATGGAGCATCATGTGCGGTCATTATACAGTATGCAGCAACATGTGTGGCCATTATACAGGTATGGGGCATCATGTGTGGTCATTATACAATATGGAGCATCATGTGCGGTCATTACACAGTATGGAGAATCATGTGTGGTCATTATACAGTATTGAGAATCATGTGGGGCCATTATACAGTATGGAGCATCATATGCGGTCATTATACAGTATGCAGCCTCATGTGCGGTCATTATACAGTATGGAGCATCATGTGTGGCCATTATACAGTATGGGGCATCATGTGCGGTCATTATACAGTATGGAGCATCATGTGCGGTCATTATACAGTATGGGGCATCATGTGCGGTCATTATACAGTATGGGGCATCATGTGCGGTCATTATACAGTATGGGGCATCATGTGCGGTCATTATACAGTATGGAGCATCATGTGCGGTCATTAGACAGTATGGAGCATCATGTGTGGTCATTATACAGTATGGAGCATCATGTGCGGTCATTATACAGTATGGGGCATCATGTGCAGTCATTATACAGTATGGAGCATCATGTGTGGTCATTATACAGTATGGGGCATCATGTGCAGTCATTATACAGTATGGAGCATCATGTGCGGTCATTATACAGCATGGAGTGTCATGTGTGGCCATTATACAGTATGGGGCGTCATGTGCGGTCATTATACAGTATGGAGCGTCATGTGTGGCCATTATACAGTATGGGGCATCATGTGCGGTCATTATACAGTATGGAGCATCATGTGCGGTCATTATACAGTATGGAGCATCATGTGCGGTCATTATACAGTATGGAGCATCATGTGTGGTCATTATACAGTATGGAGCACTGTGTGGCCATATTTTTTTGTTTATAATTATTGCATATGAAACAGTGTGATCAGCAGTGCTAAATGGGTGTGGTTGGGACGTGGATATGGGTGTGACTAATTATGAATGGGTGTGGTCAGAGGCGTGGCCTAAAATTTACAAACTTTATCCCTCTTTCCCATCTTCAAAAGTTGGGAGGTATGCCACAAGTGAGGCTTCAGTCTGTCTTGTCTGAGTAAGGCCTCATTCATAAAATAGAGAAACTAGAGAGACAAAAAGCTCAAAACAGGGTCTGATCCAGTAACAAACAGGTATAAAATGTTACAGGATGCGCTCACCTTATAGAGTTGTTATGGCCACAACAACTGTAGAAAATATGCGAAATCTGCTGCAGGACCACCAATAGGATCTGATGCAATTAAATGAGGAATGTGACAACTCAGAATTCGTTCTGCAAAAAGTCCAAAGTACGACCAAAGTAAAAAATGAGGTTTGAATGCGGTTTATTTTGTCAACGCGTTTCAAGGATATCAAACCTCTTCATCTGGACAAAATTATAATCTTGGTTTTGTCCTGATGAAGAAATTTTATAACCTTGAAATGCGTTGACGAAATAAAACTTCATTTATGCCTCAGTTTTGTCTTTGGTCGTACGTTGGATCTGTGGCAGCGCGGATTCTGAATCACCAGATTCCTCATTTAATTGCATAAGACCTCATTGAGGAGTCCGTGTGGTACATACATGTTGTATTCTTTTTTTCACAGATACCACACGTACCCATTATAATGTATGCTGTTGTTCACATGTCTGTGGTTATCATGGGCGTTATGTTTATGCAAAACTCACAGAGACATGTCCATTTCTCTCAAGCAGCATGGTAGAAAAAGGCCAATACAGGTCTATGAGTCAGAGATAAACATGTAGAGCACACAGATAACATCCGTGCACCATCCGTGGGCTCTTCATGTTTAACCCCTTAGTGACAGAGCCAATTTGGTACTTAATGACCAAGCCAATTTTTACAATTCTGACCACTCACTTTATGAGGTTATAGTTCTGGAACTCTTCAATGGATCCTGCTGTTTTTTCATGACATATTGTACTTCATGTCGGTGGTAACATTTCTTCGATATTACTTGCGTTTATTTATGAAAAAAAATTGAAAAATGGTGACAATTTTCAAAATGTAGCAATTTTGAAACTTTGATTTTTTTATGCCCTTAAATCAGAGAGATATTTCACACAAAATAGTTAATAAATAACACTTCCCACATGTCTACTTTACATCAGCACAATTTTGGAAACAATTTTTTTGTTAAGAAGCTATAAGGGTTAAAAGTTGACCACAAATTTATCATTTTTACAACAACATTTACAAAACCATTTTTTTTAGGGACCATCTAACATTTAAAATCACATTGAGGGGTGTACATGACAGAAAATACCCAAAAGTGACATCATCATAAAAACTACACCCCTCAAGGTGCTCAAAACCACATTCAAGAAGTTTATTGACCCTTGACGTGCTTCACAGGAACTGAAGTAATGTGGAAGGAAAAAATTAACATTTAACTTTTTTTTTACAAACATTTTATTTCAAAACCATTTTTTTTTATTTTCACAAGTATAAAAAGAGAAAATGAACCACAAAGTTTGTTGGGCAATATCTCTTCTGAATACGCCAATACCCCATATGTGGGGGTAAACCACTGTTTGGGCGCATGGCAGAGCTCGGAAGGGAAGCAGCGCCATTTGACTTTTTCAATGCAGAATTGGCTGGAATTGAAATCAGACGCCATGTCATGGTTGGAGAGCCCCTGATGTGCCTAAACAGTGAAAAATCCCCACGAATGACACCATTTTGGAAACTGGACCATTAAGGAACTTATCTAGATGTGTGGTGAGCACTTTCATCCCCCAAGTGCTTCACAGAAGTTTATAACGTAGAGCCGTAAAAATAAAAAATCATATTTTTTCCACAAAAAATTTTTTTTTGCCCCCAAATTTTTATTTTCAAAAGGGTAACAGGAGAAATTAGACCAATAAATTTATTGTGTAATTTGTCCTGAGTACGTCGATACCCCATATGTGGGGGTAAACCACTGTTTGGGTGTACGACAGAGCACGGAGGGGAAGCTGCGCCGTTTGACTTTTTCAATGCAGAATTGGCTGGAATTGAGATCGGACACCATGTCGCGTTTGCTGAGCCCCTGATGTGCCAAAACAGTGGAAAACCCCCACAAGTGATACCATTTTGGAACCTATACCCCTTAAGGAACTTTCTAGGTGTGTGGTGAGCACTTTGAACCCCCAGGGGCTTCACAGAAGTTTATAACGCAGAGCCGTGAAAATCAAAAATCTTTTTTTTCCACAAAAATTATTTTTTAGCCCACAATTTCTTATTTTCACAAGGGTAACAGGAGAAATTGTATAATCCTCAAAAAATATTAATCAGACCAAATTAAATATAAATAATATTTTATGTAAACATAATCACAAATATATCACCATAATAATACAAAGATGGAATTTTTATTGATATTGATAATATTAAAAATGTTAAGAAAAAAATTATATTAAAAATATAAAAATTATAAGCGAAGTGTGGGGGTCAATAAATTAATTAAGAACTATGTGTGCACAGGGCAGGGCATACTGAAACTGATTGGCACAAAAATAAAATTAATGGTATACACCTAATATATGTGTATAATATATATGTAAACAAATTATAATATGTGATTTACATAAATAAGCATTTTAGCCCAATTTATTTAATAACCATTAACCCCTTCATGACCTTGGGATTTTCCGTTTTTCCGTGTTCGTTTTTCGCTCCCCTCCTTCCCAGAGCCGTAACTTTTTTATTTTTATGTCAATTTGGCCATGTGAGGGCATTTTTTGTGGGATGAGTTGTACTTTTGAACGACATCATTGGTTTTACCATGTCGTGTACTAGAAAACGGGAAAAAAAATCCAAGTGCGGTGAAATTGCAAAAAAAGTGCAATCCCACACTTGTTTTTTGCTTGGCTTTTTTGCTAGGTTCACTAAATGCTACAACTGGCCTGCCATTATGATTCTTCAGGTCAGTACGAGTTCATAGACACCTAACATGACTAGGTAGTTTTTTATCTAAGTGATGAAAAAAAATTCCAAACTTTGCTAAAAAAAAACAAATTGCGCCATTTTCCGATACTCGTAGCGTCTCCACTTTTCATGATCTGGGGTCGGTTTAGGGCTTATTTTTTGTGTGCTGAGCTGCCGTTTTTAATGATAGCATTTTGGTGCAGATATGTTCTTTTGATCGCCCGTTATTGCATTTTAATGCAATGTCGCGGCGACCAAAAAAACATAATTCTGGCGTTTCGAATTTTTTTCTCGCTACGCCGTTTAGCGATCAGGTTAATGCTTTTTTTTATTGATAGATCGGGCGATTCTGAACGTGCCGATACCAAATATGTGTAGGTTTGATTTTTTTGTTATTATTGATTTATTTTGATTGGGGCGAAAGGGGGGTGATTTAAACTTTTTTATTTTTTTTATGTTTTTCACATTTTTTTTACTTTTGCCATGCTTCAATAGCCTCCACAGGAGGCTAGAAGCAGGCACAACGCGATCGGCTCTGCTACATAGCAGCGATCTAATGTTCGCTGCTATGTAGCAGAAAATCAGGTTTGCTGTGAGTGCCGACCACAGGGTGGCGCTCACAGCTGCCGGGAATCAGTAACCATAGAGGTCTCAAGGACCTCTATGGTTACACTGCTGAAGCATCGCCGACCTCCGATCATGTGACGGGGGTCGGCGATGCGATCATTTCCGGCCGCCCGGCCGGATGCGGTAGTTAAATGCCGCTGTCTGCGTTTGACAGCGGCATTTAACTAGTTAATAGGAGCGGGCAGATCGCGATTCTGCCTGCGCCTATTACGGGCACATGTCAGCTGTTGAAAACAGCTGACATGTCCCGGCTTTGATGCGGGCTCACCGCCGGAGCCCTGCATCAAAGCGGGGCTTCTGACCTCGGACGTACTATCTCGTCCAAGGTCAGAAAGGGGTTAAAGTTTATAACGCAGAGCCGTGAAAATAGAAAATCTTTTTTTTTTCCACAAAAATTATTTTTTAGCCCACGATTTTTTATTTTCACAAGGGTAACAGGATAAATTGGACTGCAAAAGTTGTTGCTCAGTTTGTCCTGAGTACACCAACACCTCATATGTTGGGGAGACTTTTTGGTCACACATCGGGGAAGTAAGAAAGGAAGTAGTGATGTTTTAAAATGCATACTTTAATGGAATGGTCTGCGGGCATCATGTTGCATTTGCAGAGCCACTGATGTACCTAAACAGTAGAAACCCCCCAACAAGTGACCCCATTTTGGAAACTAGACTGCTTAAGGAGCTTATCTAGATGTGTGGTGAGCACTATCAACCTCCAAGTGCTTCACAGAAGTTTATAACATAGAGCCGTGAAAATAAAATATCATTTTTTTCCACAAAAATGATCTTTGCACCCCCAAATTTTTACTTTCACAAAGGTAACAGGAGAAATTGGACTGCAAAGTTATTGTGCAATTTGTCCTGAGTATGCCAATATCCCATATGTGGGGGGGACCACTGTTTGGGCGCATGGTAGCGCTCGGAAGGGAAGGAGTGCCGTTTTGGAATGCAGACTTTGATAGAATCATGTTGTGTTTGCAGAACCCCTGATGTGCCTCAATAGTAGAAACCCCCCACAAGTGATGCCATTTGGAAACTAGACCCCTCAAGGAGCTTATCTAGATGTGTGGTGAGCACTTTGAACACCCAAGCGCTTCACAGAAGTTTAGAATGCAGAGCCATGAAAATAAAAAAAATATTTTTTTTCCACAAAAATTATTTTATTAGCCCCCCATTTTTTATTTTCCCAAGAGTAACAGAAGAAATTGGACCCCAAAAGTTGTTATAGAATTTGTCCTGAGTACGATGATGCCCCATATGTGGGAGAAAACTACTGTTTGGGCACACTTCGGGGCTCGGAAGGGAAGTAGTGATGTTTTGGAATGCAGACTTTGATGGAATGGTCGCGGGGGTTATGTTGCGTTTGCAGAGCCACTAATGTACCTACACAGTAGAAACACCCCACAAGTGACCCAATTTTGGAAACTAGATCCCCCAAGAAGGTTATCTAGATGTGTGGTGAGCACTTTGAATGCCCAAGTGCCTCACAGAAGTTCATTATGTAGAGCCGTAAAAATGTTAAAAAAAAATTTTTTCTACAAAAATGATTTTTTAGCCCCCAATTTTTTACTTTCCCAAGGGTAACAGGAGAAACTGGACCCCAAAAGTTGCGGTCCAATTTGTCCTGAGTACGCTGATGCCCCATATGAGGGGGTATATTACTGTTTGGAAGAGCTCAGAATGGAGGGAGCACAATTTGACTTTTTGAATGCAAAATTGGCTGGAATCAATTGTGGAGCCATGTCGCGTTTGGAGACCCCCTGATGTGCCTAAACAGTGGAAACCCCCAATTCTAACCCCAACCCTAACCCCAACACACCCAAACCCTAATCCCAACCCTATCCATAATCCTAATCACCAACCTAACCACAACACACCCCTAACCCTAATCCCAACCCTAACCATAGCCCTAATCAAAACCCTAACCCCAACTCACCCCTAACTCCTATCCCAAAGCTAACAATAACCCTAATAAAAATCCTAACCTCAATACCGCCCTTACCCTAATGCCAACCCTAACCATAACCCTAATCCCAAACCGTAACCCTAATCCCAACCCTAACTTTAATCCCAACTCTAACCCTAATTTTAGCCCCAACCCTAGCCTTAAAACTAACTTTAGCCCCAACCCTAACCCTAACTTTAGCCCAACTCAATTTAGCCCAACTGTAACCCTAATTGGAAAATGGAAAAAAATAAATGTTCTTTATTTTATTATTTTTCCTAACTAAGGGGTAATAAAGGGGGGTTTATTTACTATTTTTTTATTTTGATCACTGTGATAGAGTCTATCACTATGACCAAAATGAAGCAATAGGAAAAATCTTGTTGCATGTGCCTGCCATTTTTTCCTGGAATATGATGCCAGAGACATGGGGGACTTCAGGGGCCATGAAGGGAAAACAGAGGTACCAGGGAGGGATTGGGGACTCTATTTCTCTCTCCTCTGATGTGTGATCACACCAGAGGAGAGAGAAATTAAATGGCACATCAGACTTTCTTTTTTTTTTTTGCGGCCGCTGTTACACGTTTAGTAACGGCGATTGCAAAACAGGGGTTGGTAAAAACCCACCCCAATCATGTTCTTGGGGTCTCGTCTGCCGGCGGTGGCCGAGACCCCAAGATCTGCCGAGTGCCGGCCGGCAGATCCAGCGCACTACCCATGCGCCCACCATTTTCTTCCTGGAAGAAGATGGCGGCGCCCATGGGGGTATGCATGAGGGCCGAGGAGCACAGGGTGGTTCTGGAGGGGATCAGGGACCCTATTTCTCTATCCTCTGATGTGTGATCATATCAGAGGACAAAGAAATTAAATGGCAAATCACGCTTTTTTTTTGCTGTTGCTGGTAAACGGTTAATTACCGGAAATCGCAACCTGGGGGTCGGTAAATACAAACCCGAATCATGTTCTCTGGGGTCTCGGCTACCCCTGGCAGCCGAGACCCCAGATAAAATCTGACTCTGGGTGGCACTACACACTTTTTCTGCCGTTAATTAACGGCGCTGTGGTTTAAGTACCCTTACCTACCCCCGTTAAAAGGTGTATCGGCAGTCGTTAAGGGGTTAACATTGCAAAGTATGGGAGAAGTTGAGTAAATTATTTATTTCTATATTCATCCATGAAAAACTCTGATGACACCCTGATCATAAAAACGGACAGATATATGAAATACTAATGGGCAAAATTGACATATTGATGCACAACTTTGATGACACCTGCAGCATTTTTCATGTACTTGTTTAAACATGGAGGTGTGAATGAGGTTTAAGAGAGCTGTCTTTTTCTCAGAATAAGTGGAGAGTTCAAGAAGCAAGAGGTTGTAGAAAGAATGTCTTATAAGTGAGAAAGGAGACGGAAAGCTCCAATAAATTCCAAGTTTCTTATATTCACCTGTGCTATTGACCTATGCAAAGTTTGGTGATACTACACTTCCCATTTAAGTTTTACATTAGCCATATGAGGGCTTGTTTGAAGCAGGATACCTTTTAGTTTTGAATAAAAAAAACCCTCACATTAATGACAATTTACATTACCATAAAATGTACCGAAAAAAGGGAAAAAGAATTCAAAGTAGAGTGAAATTTTGAACAAAATCACAGTTCTGCCATTGACTTGGGGTTTCATATATATGGCTTTCAATTTCCAGTGAATTTGAGCTGAAGACATGATTCTCCACATTGGGGCTCACTCCCACTTGCGATTAAATCAGATGAATGCAATTCAATTAAAAATTGGATACCAATTTAACCCTATGCTTGTGTTCTCAATGGCGTTTTTTCCCTGCTCCCATCGGATGGAAAAAAACAGCATTCTGCGATTGCATGCCAAATTCAGATCACACGCACCCATATAAGTCTAAGATAGCTTATCTGTGGACTAGGTCATCTATATTAGCTCAGTGGGTATCTGACAGGCTGCTACCCTGCCCATCAGCAATATGAAGAGGCCTCACTATGGAGAGCGCAGCATCCTCTTCATCATCTACAAGACACAGCTCTGTATCTAAAATAGCAACTTTCCCAGGTCCTGCAACTAAGAGCAATAAATAGGATTGGACGCAGATGTGGCTAGATATTATATAGTCGTGTTGTAAGCAGGTTAAACGGATGTAGTAACGTAGAGGTGCAGAGCAGGGCTCAACAAGAATGTGGTTTTATCTACAGTAATAAACTCCTCGCAGGGAGATAGCAGGGAATTAATAAACAATGAATCAGGGTTAAAGGAACCGGCAGAATTAAAGCAACAGTCCTATATTCAAATAACACTTATCGTGGCTCCCACTGATGCTCATTAAGCCTTGATGGGGGTAGTAGTGCCGGCAACGACCAATGTAGGGTCCTCAGATGTGGTCAAAAGTTAACAATTCATCTTCTGGCAGCAGCGGGTGGTTTCCGGTTTTACCCACAGAGCCCCTAATCCATTTAACTGTGGAGCAAAAGAGTAAAGCTCTCCTCGTGGCATGTGTTTCTCTGAGCAGCTGCCATCACCCGAATGGCTGCTCTGCGCGGCTCAGCGTGCGCTCCTCTATGTGCCAGCTGAAGTGAGGATGCAGCGATCTGTCTCTGTCCCACATGTGTGTCGCTGTGCGTCTGTCAGCATTGGGGAACGCACCTCAGGGTTCTGCATCGGGCCCTCGCTCCTCCGCGTGAGTGCTGCATTCTGCTTAGCTGGGCGCTCGGCGCTCTCACTGGTTCAGTGGCCCATATTGCAAAAGCTCTGCCACAGTTCTACCCCGCGCTGTCTCTCATACTGTGGAACGTGCCTCTGCCCTCGCTGCTGGCGGCAAACTTACTGTTTCTTTGCACGCTTTCTCCTCACTGCCTTGCCTTAGTCACGCCACCTCTTCCCGCATCATGGGACCTGTCCTGTCGCCTATTTTTTCCCCCGGGCAACATAGGATGCAGCCTCAGCAGTTCCGGACCCAGCATGATGCAGGCACCTGCAGCCGGTCTTCCTCCTTACAGTGTTACACAAACCTCAAAGATATTACACAATCACCACATGACAAGTGGCCTGTGCACCATATTTTTCAGACCTCAAGGCGCACTTCCCCCCTCCCCAAATCCCTGTATAGGAGTTGAAGGGTGAATGTTGGGGTTTTCTGGAATCTCTTATACAGAGGTACTTAAGCCATGTGTTTCCAAGCTAGCCTTTATGGGCTGACATCTTTTGATAGACTTTACAAGTACAGCATTATTACAGTATATAATTAAATTAACAGTCTCTTATGACATGAGCAGCAAGATGGCAGCAGAGGAGCTGCCATGGTAACACATTAGCTCCTTGCTATCGGAAACCGTTTCATTAAGATTGATGCTAATATACAAACTAGCTCCAGTTGCATTTTTTAGAGGCAGGTGTGTTAGGGGTCGAGTTCCCGTCTCTGCACAGGGGGAATCTCAGGCCATCTCCGCTGCGGTCTTCCATTCTTCTCCTGCCGCAGTGGAGCCTGCTCAGCGGAGATGTCGGTCCCAGCATCTCGCTCAGTCTGGCTCTGTACAGAGAGTTACTGCTGCTTTTCCTACTTCTGCCATTGAAGTCAGTGATGGGCAGCGGCGAGCAGACGCTTCTGGGACTAAGTCCTGCTTTTCTCATTCTGAGCATGCCCAGAGTAAGATCTCTCAGTGGAGATCGAGGGTCACATGATCAGACACTGCAGCTAAGGTCCTGTAGGTGCTCACGCTCTGTGGCAGCCTCATTGGTCCTTCCAGGAAGGTCCTGTACATGCTGCAACTATTTAAGGCTCGCATGGCCGCACGGCCATGCGCTAGTATTGCTCTTTATTTATGTACTTTGAGCCAGTGTGGTCTTGTATGAGTGTGTTCAGGGACCTGGCTGAAATAAGCCCCTAGAATGCTGGCACCTCCGGCGGGGAGTTTGTATGCTTGGGTATTCAGGGACCTGGCTGAAATAATCCCTTAGAATGCTGACACCTCCGGCGAGGAGTTTCGTGTGCATGCATGACCACTGACTGCTCTCGTTTAGGCAGTTAGCCTGTGCCTCTGTGGAGTCTAACAGGGCGCAGTGCTTTGAGTTCACGGCTGCTCTGTGAAGTAACAGAGTTAGCTAACACCGTCACTTATTTCCGCTATTTGCTAGCAGCAGGTTCTCCTGCACGGTGGACCCCGGGCTGCGAACGCATCTATCATAATAAAATCTATATATTCATTTGGTGCGTTCCGCTAGCCCTAACAAGGTGTTGACTGTGTATTTTTTTTTCTTTTAATTATATTTCCTTTTTGTTTTTTAAAAAGATAGCAGCACTGAACTATGGATTCTGCAGTTGGTTAGCATATCAGTCTTCAAGTGGTTAAAGAATATTGAGTTTTAATGGATCTAGCCATTTGCTTTTAATACGTCATCGAATGTGTCTTTGGTCACCTGACCATTGCAGCTAATCACAGTAGTTAGGAATGGTTTCCAAGACCTGCACAAATCACCAGAATAGTCTATGATGGGTTCAGACGGGTGATAGCATGTGAGTATATCTCAGTTTGTTATTTGTAAAGAAGCATTCCCAGTTTATTTTATTATAACTTCACCACCACCCGATTATTTGTCTTTGTCTGCATTATTTTTATGTGTAATGCACTTGCATCCATGTAGTGTAGCTTCATGTTTTCTTCCCTTTAGACTCCATTTTGATACATAGCTCTTATCCTACATTTTATTCTTCTATGCTCTGCCGTAACTTGCATAAAGCATCAGTGCAGAATTCCATGACAAACTAGTGCCAGTGGCATCTCTGTTTGATGTGGTAATAATAAGATTATTCTTTCTTTATATTATGCTAAATAAGCAAATATATTATGTGAACAGTCATTGATGTTGTACTGTAAACTTTTCAATTAGAACTGTGTGACAGGAGCCGTGCGGTGATCATCACTGGCTGTGATAGTAGTTTCTACTTTCATCCTACAGGAACTGCTGAAAAATGATATGAAGACCATCTCAAATAAAATTAAGGCATATAGTTCATGGCTTTCAACCATTGTATCCAAGGGTACCACCATGAAATCACATCATATACCTAAGGAGAAGTAAACTATGAATTTCCAGATGCAAAGGAACCACTAAATAAGTATTTACTTAGGATTAGTGACGGAATATATCAATGAAAAAAAACAGGACTGCTACTTTATGCTATTGATGTTACTTTTTATTAAGAACACTGAACTGCTCTAACAAAATGTGAACATGGTCCAAAATTTTTAAAGACTTTGTTTTGCACATATCTATATTTGTTTTTTTTTTTAAATCACATATTACTTGTAAAAGTTAAGTGGAATTAATTTGTAAATCAATAAAAATAATTGAATTTCATTTCCAATATGATGAAGTAGACTGTTATTCGGTGTAAATAATGGAACAGGTGACACTGTACTTTAGTCTAAGCATTTAAATAAACACATAAAACAAATGGATTAATATCAGTTCATGCTCCTCTAAAAAAGAACTGAGCGGATTATTTCTGATGGTGTTATAAGTTATCCGAAATCTGCAGGGGTTTGCGTTGGTGGAAAAAATATCAAAGTGGAAAGGGAGCAATGATTAGGATAAAGTGTTAAAAGTCAAAACTAATTTAAAACCTATTTTTGAAAAAGAAATCTCACACAGCTATGATATGATGAACCTGAAGGTACAAAACTGCAGATGGTACAAATGAGTAAGACTTCTTTATAATAAATGAGTTACTTCAAATAACTGTCTGTTGGAAATTGTAGTCAGTGGACCTTTCACCTATCCAGCGAGCTCATGTCTAAAACCTTTTTCATTCATCCCTACCTACTGAACTCTTTTCTACTCAGGATTTATCAAACACTTCTTTTTACGGCAAAAGTCTTCCTATCTTATGATGATTCAACTCCTTTAAGGAACTTCCATTTAAAATATTTACACAACTGATCTAGTGACCCTTGACTTTCCCGACCAGTAATATTTTAGTATAATTCCTAATATAATTGAGTATGTGCTAAGAGTTTATTACTGAGTGAATATGTGAAGGAGAATATTTATTCATGTGAATATACGTACTGTATGGTTACTCTTCCAAAATTAAGAAGGGACTGTGATTACCCCGTTTTCTTTTCTTTTGAGAAACAATTTATGAGTTTACTAAACATTACATTACTGACACTTGTCAATGACACAAACATATAATTGGTTTTTCACTTCAGGTAGACACATTGTGCTATTCCCACCTGATAAAGTGATGGTATAATGGTATATCGATAGGATTGGATATCAGTCTGATCTCTGGAACCTTAAATGATCCTAAGCATGGAGGGGCTACATCTTAAGCACTGTGGCTCCTCAAAATAAAGTTTAGACTACATATTTAGGGAGGCTATATTTTCATGGGTAATACCTAATCAGCTTCACACTTGGGAACTGTCCTTCTGAGGGTGGGAGAAATGCAGGGGCTCGACAAGGAAATATAGGACCTAGCTAAACCCCCCATTTACATCTGCTCTCTGCTCCTGCGCAACAGACTTGCTGATGGTAGAGTGATCTTCTATATTGGCGAGACAAAACCATTTTTTATTCGAGCACTGGTTTATTTTGAACACCAGCACTTTTCATCTTGTATGTGGGTCTTCACAATGCTTTTATTTCTGAGGCTTTTACACAATGATATCAATAAAAGTTATGTTTTAGTAATAAAGTACTCTCCCTGCTGAATTTGCTTATTCATTTTTGCACCAACTAATTGGAGTAATACTGAAGATTTTGTAATGAAAGTTTTATTATCAACTTTACTTTCCTGCTATGAGCTAAAAAATGTTTTATTAAACTCATGTCTCGTCAACATTTTGAAAATTGTTTCAGTGAGATATTATAGCTCAACATATTATTTTTCAAAGGGGCTGTACTCATTTATTCTGAGCAGTGTATATTAGAGATAAACATATTATAATTATAAATGACCCAATAATGATAGGACACCTCGTAAATAACATTCTGCTGTTTTGTTCTGACTTAGCCGCTTACAGCTTAAGTCAATAAGCAATTGGCAGAAACACTTATCTTCAATGCTTTTTTAAAATTATAGAACATTTTACATGTACATGTAGCTCTTCTATGAATGAAAAATAAACCAACGTTATTACCATATTAGTATCAGTCCATTAGTGAGGTGTCAAGGCTATATTTAAGCTATATTAAGCATAAATGTTGCTTTCACGAAAAAACCGTCTCAACATCTGAAAGATGAGCAGGTTCAAACAGTTTCCCTAAAGGACCAGCAGGGGTGCCGACCTGAGCCTTCAATACCTCATCCTCAAGTTCAGAACACATAGCGGAGACAACCACCCCATCTTACACAATAGTGACAGCATCATCAGTACTCCCTTCCCCAGGGAAACTCCAAGACAAAGCAACTGCTTTGACAATCTTAATCCTAGGACAGTCATACACACAATGAGGAGGCAGTCATTGACACCCCTTTTCAGAGAACACTTCCTCAAAATCGAGCAGGAAAGATGGAATGATTTTAGTGGAGACACTAGATACAGTAGCACCTAGGCAATTTTATTTGCAAAAATCACTACACGTAATAATTTCTCAGGCCTGCAAGTCTATGACCAGACTATGTTTAGTCAACAGGGAAGACCCAGCACAATAGGAGTAGGGATTCTTTCCAAGATATAACAAGAAAGGAACTCCCTGTGAAGAGCCCATATGCGCAGGTTCACAACATGCACTACTTGTGCAAAATTTCCCTTACCGAGAGTCGCAGAGTCAATTGCAAGTATGGGGACTGGTTTCTCCACAGTACTACAGGAAAGACCAGGGTACTGTGCGAACTGAGCATCCACCATATTAGTTCCTGTCCCACTATCTTAAAGGATGGATATTTTCTCAGTTTTTATACCAATAACCAGTTCGGCGGGTAAGAAAAGTTATAAATGTGGAGGAGATATACATACACCCAGGTTGTTATCTGTTGTGAATTCTGCTCTTGGGCTCCCTCCGGTGGTTGTTGGTGGTAGTGCAGTTGTCTTGGGGTTGTAATCCGGGCAGGTGTTTCTGCTGATTGCAGCTCTATTAGGTATTTAGGTGTGCAGGATCCATGAGTCCATGCCAGTTGTCCATTGTAATTGGAGGGATTGCATCTCTCTCTGGCTCCTCATGCCCTGCTGCCAATTCAGCCAAGATAAGTGTCTGTTTTTTTGTCTATGTGCACACATGCAGTGTGCTTTGCAATTCAGTGCAATTTATTGTGTTTTTGTCCAGCTGATACTTTGTTTGGATTTTTCAGTCATACTGGATTCCCAGGAGATGCAGATATACTTTCTATGTCTTTAGTTAGATGTGGAATATTTGTATTATCTGCTGTGGATGTTTTTAGGATTTTAATACTGACCGGTGACCGCATAGAATTCTGTCCTATCCTTTTCTATTTAGCTAGAAGTGCCTCTTTTGCTAAATCCTGTTTTTCTGCCTGCGTGTGTCTTTCCTCTTATACTCACAGTCAATATTTGTGGGGGGCTGCCTATCCTTTGCGGTTCTGCTCTGAGGCAAGATAGAATTCCCATTTCCATCTATAGGGGTATTTAGTCCTCTGGCTGTGTTGAGATGTCTAGGACGTGTTAGGTACATCCCACGGCTACTTCTAGTTGCGGTGTTAGTTTAGGGTTTGCGGTCAGTATAGGTACCACCTACTCCTGAGAAAGTCTCTCATGCGGCTCCAAGGTCACCAGATCATAACAGTACAACTGGCCCACAATGAGTTAAATGCATCTCAGAAGAAGGGAAGAAAGAGCTATTTTTTTTTCTGTAGCCTGCTTTGTCTTTTCTTCCCCCTTTTCCTCTGGGTGACTGAGGAGTCTTGTGCTAGCATGGATGTTCAGGGATTAGTTTCTTGTGTAGACCAGCTTGCTGCGAGGGTACAGGGTGTTTCTGATTATATTGCTCAGACTCCTCTTTTAGAGCCTAGGATTCCTACTCCTGATTTGTTTTTTGGGGACAGGTCCAAATTTTTGAGTTTTAAAAACAACTGTAAACTGTTTTTTGCTTTGAAGCCTCATTCCTTGAATAAGATCACGGTCAAGTTTCAATACCCTTTACCTTTGCTTTCCGATTTGTTTGCCAGGATTAAGGGGGCTAGTTGGTTTACTAAAATTGACTTTCGGGGGGCATATAATCTTGTTCGTATTAAGCAGGGTGACGAATGGAAAACTGCATTTAATATGCCCGAAGGCCATTTTGAATACCTTGTGATGCCATTCGGGCTCTCTAATGCTCCATCTGTTTTTCAGTCCTTCATGCATGATATCTTCCGGAATTATCTTGATAAATTCATGATTGTATATTTGGATGACATCTTAATTTTTTACGATGAATGGGAGTCTCATGTGAAGCAGGTCAGGATGGTATTTCAGATCCTTTGTGATAATGCTTTGTTTGTGAAGGGGTCTAAGTGTCTCTTTGGAGTGCAGAAGGTTTCTTTTTTGGGCTTAATTTTTTCTCCCTCATCTATAGAGATGAATCCGGTTAAGGTTCAGGCCATTCATGATTGGATTCAGCCCACATCCGTGAAGAGCCTTCAGAAATTTTTGGGCTTTGCTAATTTTTATCGCCGTTTCATTGCTAACTTCTCCAGTGTGGTTAAACCCCTGACCGATTTGACGAAGAAAGGCGCTGATGTAACGAATTGGTCCTCTGTCGCTGTCTCTGCCTTTCAGGAGCTTAAACGCTGATTTACTTCTGCCCCGGTGTTGCGTTAGCCAGATGTTTCTCTTCCGTTTCAGGTTGAGGTTGACGCTTCTGAGATTGGGGCAGGGGCCGTTTTGTCTCAGAGGAATTCTGATGGTTCCTTGATGAAACCATGTGCCTTCTTTTCCCGTAAGTTTTCGCCTGCTGAACGCAATTATGATGTCGGCAATCGGGAGTTGTTGGCTATGAAGTGGGCGTTTGAGGAATGGCGACATTGGCTTGAGGGAGCCAAGCACCGTATTGTGGTCTTTACCGATCATAAAAATCTGATTTACCTCGAATCTGCCAAACGGCTGAATCCTAGACAGGCTCGATGGTCCCTGTTTTTCTCCAGTTTTGATTTCGTGGTTTCGTATCTTCCGGGTTCTAAGAATATTAAGGCTGATGCCCTCTCTAGGAGTTTTTTGCCTGATTCTCCTGAGGTACTTGAGCCGGTCGGCATTCTGAAGGAAGGGATGGTCCTTTCTGCCATTTCCCCTGATTTGCGACGGGTTCTGCAGGAATTTCAGGCTGACAAACCTGACCGCTGTCCTGTGGGGAAACTGTTTGTTCCTGATAGATGGACTAGTAGAGTGATTTCTGAGGTTCACTGTTCTGTGTTGGCTGGTCATCCTGGTATTTTTGGTACCAGAGATTTGGTTGGTAGGTCCTTTTGGTGGCCTTCTTTGTCACGTGATGTGCGTTCTTTTGTGCAGTCCTGTGGGACTTGTGCGCGGGCCAAGCCTTGTTGTTCCCATGCTAGTGGGTTGCTTTTGCCTTTGCCGGTCCCTGAGAGGCCCTGGACGCATATTGCTATGGATTTTATTTCAGATCTTTCGGTTTCCCAGAGGATGTCGGTTATCTGGGTGGTTTGTGACCGGTTTTCTAAAATGGTTCATTTGGTGCCTTTGCCTAAATTGCCTTCCTCTTCTGATTTGGTTCCTTGTTTTTTCAGCATGTGGTTCGTTTGCATGGTATTCCGGAGAATATTGTGTCCAACAGAGGTTCCCAGTTTGTTTCTAGGTTTTGGCGGGCCTTTTGTGCGAGGCTGGGCATTGATTTGTTTTTTTCTTCTGCATTTCATCCTCAGACAAATGGCCAGACCGAGCGAACTAATAAGACTTTGGAAACTTATTTGAGATGCTTTGTGTCTGCTGATCAGGATGATTGGTTGGCTTTCTTGCCATTGGCCGAGTTTGCCCATAATAATCGGGCTAGTTCGGCTACCTTGGTTTCGCCCTTCTTTTGTAATTTTGGTTTTCATCCTCGTTTTTCTTCGAGGCAAGTTGAACCTTCTGATTGTCCTGATGTGGATTCTGTGATTGACAGGTTGCAGCAGATTTGGGCTCATGTGGTGGACAATTTGGTGTTGTCTCAGGAAGAGGCTCAGCGTTTTGCTAACCGTCGTTGGTGTGTTGGTTCCCGGTTTCGGGTTGGGGATTTTGTCTGGTTGTCTTCCCGTCATGTTCCTATGAAGGTTTCTTCCCCTAAGCTTAAGCCTCGGTTTATTGGTCCTTATAGGATTTCTGAGATTATCAATCCGGTGTCTTTTCGTTTGGCCCTTCTGGCCTCTTTTGCCATCCATAATGTTTTCCATAGATCTTTATTGTGGAAATATGTGGTGCCCGTTGTTCCCTCGTTTGATCCTCCTGCTCCTGTGTTGGTTGATGGGGAGTTGGAGTATGTGGTTGAGAAGATTTTGGATTCTCGCTTTTCGAGGCGGAGGCTTCAGTACCTTGTCAAAAGGAAGGGTTATGGCCAGGAGGATAATTCTTGGGTTTTTGCCTCTGATGTCCATGCTGCTGATTTGGTCCGTGCCTTTCATCTGGCTCCTCCTGATCGGCCTGGGGGCTCTGGTGAGGGTTCGGTGACCCCTCTTCAAGGGGGGGGGGTACTGTTGTGAATTCTGCTCTTGGGCTCCCTCTGGTGGTTGTTGGTGGTAGTGCAGTTGTCTTGGGGTTGTAATCTGGGCAGGTGTTTCTGCTGATTGCAGCTCTATTAGGTATTTAGGTGTGCAGGATCCATGAGTCCATGCCAGTTGTCCATTGTACTTGGAGGGATTGCATCTCTCTCTGGCTCCTCATGCCCTGCTGCCAATTCAGCCAAGATAAGTGTCTGGTTTTTTGTCTCTGTGCACACATGCAGTGTGCTTTGCAATTCAGTGCAATTTATTGCGTTTTTGTCCAGCTTAGACTTTGTTTGGATTTTTCAGTCATGCTGGATTCTCAGGAGATGCAGATATACTTTCTATGTCTTTAGTTTGATGTGGAATATTTGTATTATCTGCTGTGGATGTTTTTAGGATTTTAATACTGACCGCTTAGAATTCTGTCCTATCCTTTTCTATTTAGCTAGAAGTGCCTCTTTTGCTTAATCCTGTTTTTCTGCCTGCGTGTGTCTTTCCTCTTATACTCACAGTCAATATTTGTGGGGGGCTGCCTATCCTTTGGGGTTCTGCTCTGAGGCAAGATAGAATTTCCATTTCCATCTATAGGGGTATTTAGTCCTCCAGCTGTGTCGAGATGTCTATGACGTGTTAGGTACATCCCACGGCTACTTCTAGATCCGGTGTTAGTTTAGGGTTTGCGGTCAGTACAGGTACCACCTACTCCTGAGAAAGTCTCTCATGCGGCTCCAAGGTCACCAGATTATAACAGTTATCCTCCACACAACGTGGAGTAAGGAGTTTTCCGATGGTTTTTTGTGCTTTCAGTAAAGGACCAATCCCAATTAAATGCTCCTTTGCACCACAGAAAAAACAACCCTGTTTTGCAGCGAGCCATGAAACACTCATACCGACGGGGAGCCCCTCCTAACTGCATCGGTTCTTCAGAGTACAAATGGAAAACCTCAGTTTTAGAGAGTACTATTTGGAGCAGAGTCAAAACAGGTCTAAACCTAAGTACGTCTATCAAGGTGTATGGCCAGAGCAATGGCGACCTCCAATTACTCAAGAGTCTCGTAAAGCGGCAGTGTGTCTTTTAGTCTTTCAGATAGGCCCTAACGAAACTGATTTCTAATAGAATGATCATTCCACTAGGTGTTTGTGGCCCATCTACAGAACTCTGAGCAGAATTCCTCTGCCGGACGGTCTCCCATGCTGGAGCTCACATAGCTTAGACTCAGCAAGGAAGACACAGTCCAGATCATCATACACGAGGACTAGAGCCTCAAAAAAACATCAACTGACCAGATAGACAGTGCGTTCATCAGAAGTGAAAATGCCCAGGAATGAGTATCTCCTTGAAGTAGAGAAATAACAATTCGAACTCGTTGCTCCTCACTCTCAGAAAACTGAGCACAAAGCCTAAAATACAGCTTGAAGGCTTCATGGAACACCATAAATTGATCTTGACCCCCAGAAAACCTATCTGAAAAGGCAAACTGAAGTTCCAGTTCCACCTCACTGCCCGCCAGACCAAAAGTCTGCTGCTGAGAGACCCTAGATTGCAGGTCTGCCACTGCAAGCGACAGGCCCTGCAATTGTTTGGCAAGGACTACAATGGGATCCATACTAAGATATAAAATGTTTGCGCCTGTGAAAATGCCATGCTGTGATGGTCATCTGTAAGGAAGAGGAGCCTCAAACCGTCCCTGGAGCTGGAACTCTAACTATCCCTGCCAAAGGGGATCTCTTAAAGGTAGAGCGGCCCGAATCTCTGAACTTACTATGCTCCTGTAAAAGCCCTAATCTGTCACCTACCCCACCTCATGACGCATGCAACAGAAACAAAACGTAAACCAGGCAGACACAAAGACAAAACATGGATAACAGAAAACCTCCATCATACAAAAGCATTAACCAAAAATAAGGGGGAAGAAAAGGATTCAGAGGAATAAACTAAATGAGAAAAGAGACATGGAGATAAACACCCACATACAGCAGCAAAATACAGAACACCACAATTCCAACTCCAAATACTTAGCTTTAGCACACCGCACAGGAAGATGAATCTCCAATAGCAACAATGAACTATTTAGCACAGTGTCTCCTCAGAGCAAGGAAGCAGAGCTTTCACTGGCAGGACAGAGAGGGTCTGGTCAGGTTTTATAGGAAGAGTTAACAACCAGATCAGAACCCAAGTAAAGAGACAAAGAGCACAAGAACAGTGCACACACAGCATGTTTAATCAATAGTGGAGGCTTTATTAACACAACAAATTGCCAAGGAGAATAGACATCTAAAAACAATTTAAAACAACAGTATGAAAACATACAAAAAATGGTGAGCAGGCAAAAAAACATATCTCTATGTACAATGCAATACAAAATGTAATAATGATATTGAATAAAGAGACCACCACCAGAGGGATCACAATGAAAAACGGCAAATTATGAAATCGTGCAAGAATGTCATCAGTGCATTAGATAGATCTGCTCATGCGCAACCTACCATCTTTTTTTTTTTCCTGACTTTCTGTGACCGGGGAACACAGCTGACGCCACGCACAGGTGACGGTGATCTCTGTGTGTGATGCAAGTGCACTTGCAAGGTATAAATACTGAAAAATCTCCGTCCGTAACACTAACAGCTTACTAGAGCAGTGAAACAGAGAGCACACATATTGCTATATATAAAAAAGCAGTCTTTTTATTCAACATATACATAAATGATTAAAATACAAGATTTTATTAAACCAAACTATCTCAGTAGTAAGGGACCGACAAGCTACTAATCAAAAACAGCGTAAGATATTAACCTACATAATAGAAGATAGGCTGAGCACCAGTGGTTTCTACATCCCTCCAATAATCAACAATACCAACAGATGCATATGTATATAGAGGGTGTTACCCTTGGCGCTCCAGCCACTATTTCAATTGATTATATTGCCACCGCATAAATATCCCTATTACCAACTTCTCTCGGCTAAACCATAGAGGTTTGTAAAGTGCCATGGACTAAATCATACAATCAGATGTTACTTTACTTACATTGCTGTAAGAAGAGTGCCCGGTCCCTCTTACCCCGACGCGCGTTTCGTGCCACAACTTCTTCAGGGGGCGTGTCGGGGAAGAGGGAAGTATGGTCTCTTATAGCACCCTGCATCCAATACCTGATCAGCCCTGAGAAGCATGTGATCAGCGGTTACCACGGTGAGTCGGCACGCCGAGACGCTCCCCCTCCGCTATCTGATGACTCATCACCCTCGGTCAAGCGAGATGCCGATGCCGCATACTAGAGCTGTTATTGCTCATGAGCCCATCAGCTGACTCTAAAGACCGAAGGTTTCCGAGTCTGCGGTCGGGTAGATACGAGTCAGCGCGCTCCACCTGATCTCCACTGATGACAAAAAATAACGCTAGACAGCGGAAAAGCGACTATCATAAAATACCCTATATGCACATAATTACTGTAAACCAATGTATCCTACTATTTATAAAACTATACTAAAAAAAGTATACTAAAAAAAGTGATGGCTGAATAGTGAAACAGCTACCTAATTAAAACCCTAGTATGGTAACACTTCGCAATACTAGATACGTGAACTTCAATTAACACTAGGACTACTGGACTCGTGACCCCGCCTAGAACTACTGAAAGGAGTCATTTTGACTCCTTGCTTGTTTTCGTTTATTTTTAGAGTTTCATTTGTGGTTATTTATTAATAATTATATTTTTTGTAATGTATTATTATTGTGAGATCCAACAGTAATGCTTTTGATTGTTTTTTTTCTGCTTTTCTTATTTTTCTACAGAAAATAACAATAATTATAATAGACGTTTTTCAAACATTTTTTTTTATTCAAGTGCACACATATAAACAACAACTGAAGAACAAAAAGCAGAGAAAATGTAGGTGGAGGAGCATAAAAATGAAAATATGGCGCAGAATTCACCTTCTAAACATTTGGTGTTTCGCATTTTAGGCATTGCCTTTGATTTATGGCAGTACATTGCCCACACAAAGACTTACCACAAGTCTTACAATTGCCGACAGATCTATTTTTCTTGCACTTTTCTTTGATCTGGCAAAATTTTGTTTGAACCATCACTTCTGAACATGTAGAAACTTGGGACGTGGAACCCTTTTCCCTATCTGTGACATAAGGACCACTCAACTCTCTCACAAGCGTTTGCAAAAATGCCTTGCGTGACATTTTTTGGTGGGTAATCTCCTTGAATATTATACATGCATTTATACCCGCAAAGTCTAAGGCATTTTCAAATGCATGAACAGGCCATCTCCTCGTGGATGTTCGTGTGGTATATTTTCGTGCCATCTGATCCACTACATCTACTCCATATTTTGTTTGATTGTAAAACTTTACCGTTTCTGGAGTTTTTTTAGCGGAATCAGACGCAACAACATCTGGATGGACGGAACTCAAAATGACAACATTTTTGTTGGGCTTTCCTTGATATACTGTAAGTGTAAAATTGTCTTCATTTCTAAACACTTTAGTGTTGTACAATTCCTCTTTCATGGATTTTATTTCTTTAGGCACTTCTCGCCTTATCTTATTCAGTGTTCCCACGATGGTTGTTCCTTTGCTTTTTAGCTGTTTAGCTAATTTTACTGAAGTAAAATAATTATCAGTTGTAACATTGCGACCATTTTTCAAAAACGGGTCCAATAACTTCATTACCACATGGTCAGCTAAACGGTCCTCAGCACGGCGTGTGTCATCTTTGCCTAGATAAGGGAAGCCATTTGCCAGATATTTGCTCTCCTTATCAACAGCTAGCCAATATTTGTGGCCATATTTATCTGGTTTGGAAGGCATGTACTGCGTGAATGGACACCTAGTTTTGCTTGGGAAAAGTTGCTCATCCACCGTTATGTATGGGCCAGGTTTGTAACACGCAATACAATTTGCA
Source organism: Ranitomeya variabilis (assembly GCF_051348905.1). NCBI lineage: Eukaryota > Metazoa > Chordata > Amphibia > Anura > Dendrobatidae > Ranitomeya > Ranitomeya variabilis. The sequence continues at coordinate 1,073,534,280 of NC_135232.1, read as the reverse complement.
ATAAACCTGTCCCACACAGTAGAAAATAGAGCAAACTTGTCCGTTTGCAGTCTCTCCGATCAAGTAGATTTCTCATCAAATCTGAGAAACCTCATAATTTCAACAAAGCGGTCCCTAGACATTGTCGCTTTGCAAAACGGTATTCCCCAGTCATTACACCAAATACTGCTAATCGAGTGACGGTTCGTGCCAGATATTCCACGAGCATAGAATATCGCAATGAATGCATCTAGCTCCTCATCAGATAGAGTAAACTGTAAATTATTGTTCCTGCATGCTTCTGCAAGCGTACAGTTCTTTATATGTGTCAATATATATGAATCAAAAAATAAACGCCATGCACTCAAAGGACTATCGATAATGATATTTCTTCTGGCGTATCCTGTAGGGCCAGGTGCTTCTCGAAGAATATTTTGGCTGTCACGCCTACCAGGCAAGTGTTGTCCAATTTCAACAGGTTTCCATTGAATACCATCCGCTGAAACTAGTATTCCTTCAGATTCGCCTTCTCTGGTGTTTGTTGTTGCATTACCTTCGCCGCCATCGTTATCTGTTGTTCTTTCATTTCTGGGATGTTTTGCTGATTTTTTCTGTCCACGACCAGGAGGATGGTCACGAGGCAACATAACTGCATGAGCCCGATCCCCAGTTGATGTGCTTGGAATATCTGGAAAAAAGTTGATGAATATTTAGAATTTTTGTTTTGTAAGGGTCCGTGCACACTGGCTGGATTAGCGGCGGAATATCCGACCGGATATTCTCACCACAATCCGGCCCGTACCTGCCCGCTCAGGTACAGAGCGGAGTTTCATACCTGAAGCTCCGCTCCGAACCCCGGGCTGGAGCCGCTGTCTGGGACGGAGCCGTGCTCGCGCGTAAGCAAGCGCTGCTCTGTCCCTGACAGCGGCTCCAGCCCGGGGTTCGGAGCGGAGCTTCAGGCATGAGCGGGCAGGTACGGCCTGTATTGCGGCAAGAATATCCAGATGGCTATTCAGCCAGAATTCTGCTAGTGTGCACAGGCCCTAACTCAGTGTGTGGAAGAACAAATAAATACACATAACTACTTACCTTCTGGATTTGTTCCTTCTGAGTCTTCAGATTCACTTGATATGTTCTGAGGAATGAAATCTTCATCACTGTCAGAATCAAATACATGTTCCTGCAATTCGGATTCCGATTCATCCTCCGGTATGGATTGCAAAGTAGCCAGAATATCCTGAGGCTTTATCAAACGTCTTCTCTCCATATTCCTCACAAATTCCATAATTCTATATAGTTCCCTGCTGAAAAATAGAAATGAAATGAAAACTAAAAGAAATAATAACTGTTCTGCCACCTTCAAAAGGAGGTGGGCTGAATCAGTTGACAGACAGCTAAACTATTTCATAACAATTCATACCTGTATGAGTCTTCAGAGCTCGTATGTCTGCGTCTGTTCTCTTTGTCTCTTCAGCTGAACTGAAAGTAAAGTTACTATCCAGAATACTGTCTCCTGCTAGGACCTTAGAAAAACACCACCCTTCATTAGCATAAGATAAGAGCCTAGAGTAAACAAGCTATTTTGTTCAGCATTACACAGTCAGGGTATGTGCACACGTTGCGGATTTCTTGCAGAAATTTCCTGAAGAAAACCGGAAATTTTCTGCAAGAAATCCGCATTTTTTTTTTTGCGTTTTTTTTCCGGTTTTTTTGCGTTTTTTTAGCATTCTGCAAGCGTAATTAGCTTGCAGAATGCTAAAGTTTTCCAAGCGATCTGTAGCATCGCTTGGAAAACTGACTGACAAGTTGGTCACACTTGTCAAACATAGCGTTTGACAAGTGTGACCAACTTGTTACTATAGATGCAGCTTATGCAGCATCTATAGTAAAAGATAGAATGTTTAAAAATAATAAAAAAAATGCTTATACTCACCCGCAGACATCAGATCTCCTCACCGGCGTCCGTTCCTATAGCTGATGTGTGCGCGCAGGGCCTTCCATGACGTCACGGTCACGTGAGCGGTCTCGGCCAATCACAGGACAGTGACGTCATTCGGCAAGGTCCTTCACCGCACACCAGCTACAGGAACCGAAGCCAGCGTGCAGCACAGAGGCGGGAACACTTCGGGGGCCATCAGAGGGTGAGTATAGGACTATTTTTTATTTTAATTCTTATTTTTTTACCAATTATATGGTGCCCAGTGCGTGGAGGAGAGTCTCCTCTCCTCCACCCTGGGTACCAACCGCACATAATCTGCTTACTTCCCGCATCGTGGGCACAGCCCCGTGCGGGAAGTAAGCAGATCAATGGACCCCTAGGTGTGCGGAATCCCCTGCAATTCCGCATTTTAATGAACATGTTGCTTTTTTTTCCGCGATGCGATTTTTTCGCGGAAAAAAAGGCTACATTTGCACAAAAAATGCGGAATACACTGATAATAATGGGAGGCATATGTTAGCGTTTTTTTCGCATTTTTATCACGTTTTTATAGCGAAAAAACGCGAAAAAAACGCGAAAAATACTGAACGTGTGCACATGGCCTCATACAAGCAGGTAAAACACAAGGAAAATGTGAAAAGTTGACATGTAAATTGAACTACATCTATATGAACATCAGGGTAAATAAGACAGAGTGAAAAAATTATGCACAAAACTTTATAGCAACATTTAGTGACAAAAGGACCTCAAAATATAGTAGGGAGTCAAAATGACTCCCTTCAGTAGTTCTTGGTAAATTTTGAAAAAAACGCGCAAATTTTTTACCAAAATTATTTATTCTCACAAAATCTTTTTTCACATCATATTTGAGGAAAAGTCACCGAGTTTCAAGCCGGAATTCTGAAAAATGTAGTCACAGAAGAGAAATAAAAAACGAAAGGAGTCAAAATGACTCCATCAGTAGTTCTAGTGTTAATATAAATTCTACAATTACATATATAAAGTGATGCAGTGTACAAGTGTGAAGGTAAGACAAATATAATAAGACTAGTTAATAGTAATAAAAATGCCTATCTTCTATTATGTAGGTTAATATCTTACGCTGTTTTTGATTAGTAGCTTGTCGGTCCCTTACTACTGAGATAGTTTGGTTTAATAAAATCTTGTATTTTAATCATTTATGTATATGTTGATTAAAAAGACTGTTTTTATATATAGCAATATGTGTGCTCTCTGTTTCACAGCTCTAGTAAGCTGTTAGTGATACGGACGGAAATTTATATTAGCGATAGCATACACTGATTTTGGATCATTCTAATTTGATTTTAAAGGTATAAATACTGACCTGATCCTGACCATGACTACTTCCCTTGACGAAGCTGCTGCGGGCAGCGATACGCGTTGGGCTGAGCGGGCATTACCACACTCCATTGGGTAAATATGGCTTATGCATGTTTTTGATCATTATCATGTGATACTGATGTGAATGGGAGTGCTTTCCTATCCATGTGATACTCACATCTTACTGCTGGGCAGATTTCTGCCTTATTAGTTCTCTCATTCTTGCACCTGATTACATAATTTGCCATTTTTCATTGTGATCCCTCTGATGGTATCATTATTAAATTATGTATTGTATTGTAGATTGAGATTATTTTTTTGCCTGCTCACCATTTTTTTTATGTTTTCATACTGTTGTTTTAAATTGTTTTTAGATGTCTATTCTCCTTGGCAATTTGTTGTCTTAATAAAGCCTCCATTATTAATTAAACATGTTGTGTGTGCACTGTTCTTGTGCTCCTTTTCTCTTTGCTTGTGTTCACATTGTCTTAGCACATTGTTTGCACCAAGCTATATGAATTGTTTGATATTTTGTGGTGCCCACCATTTTCCATATAACCAGATCAGAACAAGCTGAAATGGAGGTTCATGTTTCTGACCAGAATAGAAAGGGTCATTAACCTCTTAAGCACCAAAGGAAAACAAATTCATTTAATATGGGATCCAAATACACAGGCTAAATGGAAGATCTACAATTCACAATATGCAGTGATCTTCTACCCCCAGATCTCTCACATTGGCATGACACTGGCTTAGAGTCCAGCTTTTTAGTCCTTTAGCAAAGTCACTCAATCCAGGAGATCTTCAGACCTCCATACACACAGCCTGCATGAGGCAAACAACTCTCAACTTACAAAGTGAACCAAATCCAGGGGTAGAGATATGGTGAGCAGCCGTCTTTCCCACACCACGCTACAGGGAACTTCTACACAGCCCTCTGGCAAAGAGCCGCACGATCTAAAAGCATTTAAGGAATTCCCAAGTACTTACCCCTGGTTGACTACCATAATAGCAATGCTTGAAAAAAGACTCAGGATGGGGTCGAAACGTTGCTTGCTTTCTGCTATCTTCAGAACCATCAATTGTTAAATTTCTAGTGTGGTGATCACTGTAAATACATTTTTGCACATTTTGCATTCACCTATGAGTGAGGTCGTATTTCCTACTGTCTTTCCCAGCAGATCGCAATCAATTGATTAACTGCTTTTAGTCCTATATGTACTAAAGCATTACTGTAACTTAACCCCTTCACCCCGAAGCCTGCATTTAACTTCCTGACCAGGCTATTTTTTTTCAATTCTGACCACTGTCATTTTATGAGGTCATAACGCTAAAACGTTCAATGAACCCTGGTGATTCTGGGACTGTTTTCTTGAGACATATTATACTTTATAACAGTGGTAAAATTTCTTCGATATGACTTGTGTTTATTTGTGAAAAAAATGGAAATTTGGAGAAAATGTTAAAAATTTTGCAATTTTCAAAATTTTTGTTTTTATGCCCTTAAATTAGAGAGTCATATCACACAAAATAGTTAATAAATAAAATATGCCACATGTCTGCTTTACATTAGCACAATTTTGGAAACATACTTTTTTTGTTAGGAAGTTATAAGGGTTAAAAGTTGACTAGCGATTTCTCATTTTTACAACAAAATCTGCAAAATCATTTTTAAAGGGACCACCTCACACTTGAAGTGACTTTGAGGGGCCTATATGACAGAAAATGGCCAAAATTGACACCTTTATAAAAACTGCACCCTTCAAGGTACTCAAAACCACATTCAAGAAGTTTATTAACTCTTGAGGTGCTTCACAGGAGTTTTTGGAATGTTTAAAAAAAATCGAACATTTAACTTTTTTTCACAAAAATTTTATTCAGATCCGATTTGTTTTATTTTACCAAGGGTAACAGGAGAAATTGGACCAAAAAAGTTGTTGAACAATTTGTCCTTAGTATGTCGATACCCCATATGTGGGGGTAAACCACTGTTTGGGCACATAGCAGAGCTTGGGAGGGAAGGAGCGTCATTTGACTTTTCAATGCAAAATTGGCTGGAATTGAGATCAGACACCATGTTGCGTTTGGAGAGCCCCTGATGTGCCTAAACAGTGGAAACCCCCCACAAGTGACACCATTTTGGAAAGTAGACTCCAAAAGGAACATATTTAGATGTGTGGTGAGCACTTTAAATCCTCAATTGCTTCACTAAAGTTTATAACGTAGAGCCGTGAAAATCAAAAAATCATTTCTTTCCACAAAATGATCTTTTAGCCTGCAATTTTTTATTTTTCCAAGGGTAACAGAAAAAATTGGACCTGAAAAGTTGTTGAGCAATTTGTCCTGAGCATGCGGATACCCCATATGTGTGGGGAGCCACCATATGGGCGCATGGCAGAGCTTGGAAGGGAAAGAGCGTGGTTTTGGAATGCAGAATTTAATGGAATGGTCTGCGGGTGTCATGTTGCATTTGCAGAGCCCCTAATGTACCTAAACAGTAGAAACCCCCCAAAAGTGACCCCATATTGGAAAATAGACCCCCAAGCAACTTATCTAGATGTGTTGTGAGAACTTTGGACCTAAAGTGTTTCACTAAAGTTTATAATGCTGAGCCATGAAAATAAAAAATCATTTTTTTTCCACAAAAATGATTTTTAGCCCCCAAATTTTTATTTTCACAAGGGTAACAGGAGAAATTAGACTGCAAAAGTTGTTGTCCCATTAGTCCTGAGTACGCTGATACCCCATATGTGGGGGTAAACCACTGTTTGGGTGCAAGGCAGAGCTCAGCAGAGCTCGGAAGGGAAGGAGCACCGTTTTACTTTTTCAACGCAGAATTGGCTGGAATTGAGATCGAACGCCATGTCGTGTTTGGAGAGCCCCTGATGTGCCTAAACAGTGGAAACCCCCCAATTCTAACTCCAACCCTAACCCCAGCACACCCCTAACCCTAATCCCAACCTTAACCATAACCCTAACCCTAATCCCAACCCTAGCCATAACCCTAACCACACCCCTAACCCTGACACACCCTTAACCCTAATCCCAACCCTAATCCCAACCCTAACCCCAACGGTAAACATAATCCAAACTCTAACTCCAACTCTGGCCCCAACAATAACCCTAACTGAAAAATGGAAATAAATACATTTTTTTAATTTTATTATTTTTTCCCAACTAAGGGAGTGGTAAAGGGGTTTTTTATTTACTATTTATAGTGGGTTTTTATAGCGGGTTTTATGTTTGGCAGCTGTCACACACTAAAAGACGCTTTTTATTGCAAAAAATAGTTTTTGCATCGCCAAATTTTGAGAGCTATAATTTATTCATATTTTGGCCCACAGAGTCATGTGAGGTCTTGTTGTTTGCGGGACGAGTTGACGTTTTTCTTTGTACCATTTTCAAATACATGACATTTTCTGATCGCTTTTTATTCCAAATTTTGGGAGGCAGAAAATTGATAAGGCAGTTGTATTCTTCGGATCAGTACGATTACAGCGATACCTCATTTATATCATTTTTCATGTTTTGGCGCTTTTACACAATAAAAACTATTTTATATAAAAAATTATTGTTTTTGCATCACTTTATTCTCAGAGCTATAACTTTTTTATTTTTCTGCTGATGGTGCTGTATGGTGGGTTTTTTTGCAGGACAAGATGACGTTTTCAGCTGTACCATGTTTATTTATATCCGTCTTTTTGATCGCATTTTATTGCACTTTTTATTCAGCAGTATGATGATAAAGCATTGTTTTTTGCCTCATTTTTTATTTATTTTTTATGGTGTTCACTGAAGGGGTTAACTAGTGGGATAGTTTTATAGAGCGGGTCGTTACGGACATGGCGATACCAAACATGTGTACTTTTATTGTTTTTTTTTATTTACATAAATAAATGGATTTATTGCAAAAATATTTATTTGTTTATTTTTTTCTTTACTTGGGGATTTTTTTTATACATTCTATTTTTTTTTTTTACTTTATAACATTGTCCCAGGTTGGGACATTACTGTATAAAGTCACATAGCACTGTGAAGGACCTGGAAAGACCCCAGTGGCCATTTTGGATCCGGGGTCTCCAACGGGATCGCATTGCGTTGTTCCGGTGGGAGAGCGCAGGGAGCCCCCTCCCTGCGCGATTGTTCTCTGTGCCGCTGTCACTACTGAGGGGTTAAATGCCAACGATTGGCGCTAGCACTGATCGTGGGCATTGCTGTTAGATGTCAGCTGTCACATACAGCTGACCCCCGCACGCGATTGCCGCGGCGCTCACCGTGAGACCGCGCGATCGTGCCACCATACTAGTACTGCAGTTTGCGGGAACAAAGCAGTACTAGTACGGCGCATGTCAGGAAGGGGTTAATCTCCCAACCTCTAGGTGTCCGACAGTCACCAACACCCACTCACATGAAGCATAAAGGGAAATAGTGACAGTGTGCGCATCGCAAACTATCATGATTCAGCATAGAGTGACTGCAGACTTTTCATTTCAAGGGTAAAATAAAAAAAATATATAGATTTAGAATTTCAATTTAATTGTAATATTTGTTCAAGTAAATTTGTCATAGCTTTTTATGGGAATTCCTTCACTGTTTAGAGTATGTGTACACAACGTCCAAATTCCTCATGAAATCTACTTGGGAAGCACCCCATAAAATGAACAAATTGCAAAGCAATGTCAAAACAGCATTACAGAGCACATGTTCGGACTTAAGTTCTGACTAAAGTAACTTCTTTTAAAGCCTTCATGGTTTGGAAACCATAATTTGACATGAGAGACGTGACATGCTTATTTTTTGGGTGACGTCCCGCTATTCACTCTCCATACTTCATAGTTTAGAGTGAAGCACATCAGGGGCGGATTTCCCTTTAGTGGTTTTACATGTAAAAATTCAGCAGGTACACGGATGTCTAAAAGACATCATGTGCACATAGCTTTAGAAGGCTTTGGACATGTATGGATTTTTGTGGCTTAAAAAAGCACTTTCGAAAGCCTCATTAAAAAATACACAATGGATACAGAAAGTATTTAGACCCCTTTAAACTGTTCACTCTTTGTTTCATTGCAGCCATTTGGTAAATTCTAAAAAGTTCATTTTTTTCACATTAATGTACACTCTGTACCCCATCTTGACTGAAAAAAACCCAGAAATGTACTGTAGAAATTTTTGCAAATTTAATTAAGAAAAACTGAAATATCACATGGTCATAAGTATTCAGACCCTCTGATCAGACACTCATATTTAAGTCACATGCTGTCCATTTCCTTGTGATCCTCCTTGAGATGGTTCTACTCCTTTATTGGAGTTCAGCTGTATTTAATTAAACTTATAGGACTTAATTTGGAAAGGCGCACACCTGTCTATATAAGACATCACAGCTCACAGTGCATGTCAGACCAAATGAGAATCATGAGGTCAAAGGAACTGGTCAATGAGCTCAGAGACAGAATTGTAGCAAGGCACAGATCTGGCCAAGGTTACAACATAATTTCTGCAGTACTCAAGGTTCCTCCATAATCCTTAAAGGGAATTTGTCACCTCATTTTTCGCATATAAGCTGCGGCCACCTCCTTTAGGGGCTTATCTACAGCATTTTGTAATGCTGTAGAAAAGCCCCCGATGTAAACCTGAAAGGTAAGAAAAACAAGTTAGATTATACTCACCCAGGGGCGGTCCGGTGCGGTCCGGGTCCGATGGGTGTCGCAGGTCCGGGTCCGGTGCCTCCCATCTTCATGTGATGACATCCTCTTCCTTGCTTCCTCTGTGGCTCATGCGCTGGTGTGTCGAGGGCAGATCAAAGTACTGCAGTGCGCAGGCGCCAGGAAAGCTGAGAGAGGCCCAGCGCCTGTGCACTGCAGTACTTTACTCTGCCCTCAACAGGGAAAATCAGTACGCCTGTGCAGGAGCCACTACACAAAGCAAGGAGGATGATGACATCATAAGAATATGGAAGGTGCCAGACCCGGTCCTGCGACACCCATCAGACCCAGACTGCACAGGACCGCCCCTGGGTGAGAATAATCTAACTTGTTTTTCTTATCTTTCATGTTACATTGGGGGCTTATCTACAGCATTACAAAATGCTGTAGATAAGCCCCTAATGGCGGTGGCAGCAACTTATACGCAAAAAATGAGGTGACAGATTCCCTTAAATCGAAGATTGGGACCAACAGAAGTCTTCCTAGACCTTGCCATCCAGTCAAACTGAGCAATCGTGGGAGAGGAGCATTAATGAGAGAGGTAAAGAAGAACCCCAAGATCACTGTGGCTGAGTTTCGGAGATGCAGCAGGGAGATGGGAGAAAGTTCCACAAACTCAACTATCTCTGCATCCCTGTTTTTCAGCTGCAGGAACAGGACGACTGGTTGCCATTGAAGGAAACATGAATGCGGCCAAGCATAGAGATATCCTGGATTAAAACCTCGTCCAGAGTGCTCTGGACCTCAGACTTGTCCGAAGGTTCACTTTCCAACAAGACAATGACCCTAAGCATACAGCTAAAATAACAAAGTAGTGGCTTCAGAACAACCATGTGACCATTCTTGACTGGCCCAGCCAGAGCCCTGACCTAAACCCAATTCAGCATCTCTGGAGAAACCTGAAAATGGCTGTCCATCAACGTTCACCATCCAACCTGACGGAACTGGAGAGGATCTGCAAGGAAGAATGACAGAGGATCCCCAAATCCAGGTGTGAAAAACCTGTTGCATCATTCCCAAGAAGACTCTGTAGCTGTACTAAGTCAAAAGGTGCTTCTACTCAATACTGTGCAAAGGGTCTGAATACTTATGACCATGTGATATTTCAGGGTTTTTTTTAATAAATTTGCAAAAATTTCTACATTTCTGTTTTTTTTTTAGTCAAGATGGGGTGCAGAGGGTACGATAATATGAAAAAAAATTAACCTTTTTTGAATTTACCAAATGGCTGCAATGAAACAAAGAGTGAAAAATTTAAAGGGGTCTGAATACTTTCCGTACACACAGTATGACTGAGGCTTTTTAGTTATTACATCTACTTGTGCTATGACACAGTCACTTTCATTGCAGTTTGGAGCTGGCTCCACGCACTTGCATGGATATAGGACGACAACTAGTGTACAATGTGTATTGATGCCAGCGATACATAAATGATAGTGTTTCCTGTTTCAGAAGGGTTTTTTTGCCTCATGATTACATCTGCTCTTTCTAGACATTCTCTCTTGAGAATCATATTTTCAGATGTTTTACAACAGTTATTCATTTAGAGATTTTCTTCCAGGAAATGATTAGTACCAAATTATATAATTGTGAAATTTTGCTATGGTAAATCTTTACTTTTAATTATCTTCTACAAATTCATTACATCTATGGATGACTTTCTAACCAATACACTAAAAAATTATACTGAATTCTTCATTTTATGGACTCGGGGTGATGGGAAAAAATGTGATATTTTGTATATGGTTCCATTCATGCTGACTTTTCAAGAGGCGGACTTTGAAGGTGTCCAGCATTATCTTTTTCAGCTATATATGCTGCAGTACTTCTTCTGTTAATGGGACCAGACTGAAAGCCTTCACTGCCCAATGGCACTATTGAGCTTTGGGCATCCTTGAGACCCCAATTCCCGATTCTCTACTTTTCCCTTTTATACCACTTTTAGAAAGTACTAACCACTGAATTCTGTAAACATCCCTGCTGTTTTGGAGATGCTCTGTCCCTGACATTTTCCCATTAAATTTTGACCCTTGTCAAAGTTACTTAGACAATTATGCTTTCTATTTATTCTGCTTTTAACACATAACCTTGAAAAAGAGATTGATCACTTGCTGCCTAATATATCCCATCCCTTGCTATTAGCCATTGTCACAAGATAAGTGAAAATCTGGTCTTCAAGGTGCAATGGTGCTTTGTCCACCAAATAAAGAAGTCTCTGAACAAGTGTAGGTGTGATCAGTGGCGTAACTTGAAACTCATGGGCCCCGATGTGAAAGCTCAAACGGGGCCCCAAAATATTTTAAATCTTTAATAGCAATAGTCTTTTTCTATAGGCCAAAGGGACTTTTAAGGCCCCCTAGGCTCCAGGGCCTGTGTGCGATTGCAACCCTTGCACATGTTGTAGTTACACCCCTGGGTGTGATTCCTTTATACGAAGAGTCTTAAAACATGTGAACCGTTTTTTGTCTCCGGGCTGGAGTCTTCGTCAGGTAGTCGGGAGCCGAAATCCGGTTCTTGTGTTTTAAGAATCAAAAAAAGAATTGCACCTAAATTTAGTAAGAGACTTCTAAACTTTGTGGACAGTGCACCGTTGCAACCTCGGAAACCTCCTCTTCACTTATTGTGACATGCTCGGAAAACCAAACGGGAATTATGTGGTGCCACAATGCTGCACAGAGGTGAGTATATACTACACTGTCACTGCTACTTCCATATCCATCCTCACCTAGTGCCACCATAACTTCCTAACAGTATTGTAACAAGTTGATATAGAGAAGGGGAGAAGCAGTCCTAAGAAATGGTGCCGTCAGGAAAAATGTAAAATCAACTTCAGGAAGAACCTTCGGCACAAACTTGATATCTTGCAAAAAGTAGTGCGTTAATTACAATCACATATGGGAGGAAAAACAGAACCCAACGTTTCAGCTTATATTGGCCTTTATCAATGTTATCTGTATTGTGAAGGTAGACAAGGGTGCGCTCTGTATGATAAGGTAGGTAGGAGCCAGGGAGAAGACACACACCACCACCTAATAGGCTTCTCCCTGGCTCCTACCTACCTTATCATACAGAGCGCACCCTTGTCTACCTTCACAATACAGATAGCATTGATAAAGGCCACTATTAGCCGAAACGTTGGGTTCTGTTTTTCTTCCCATATTTGATTGTAATAAACGCACTACTTTTTGCAAGATATCAAGTTTGTGCCAAAGGTTCTTCCTGCAGTTGTATTGTAACAAGGTGATCAAAGTTGTTGCCTTCACCCCACAATGGCTGATCAATGTATGTTATAAAGAGATTATTACTACCCAAATATAAAAATTAAAGTGATTGTCCACTTTACTTTAACAAACATGTTGGGTACATAATTTTGCAGTGCTTATTAATATGTCAGTATTACAGGTTCTCTTTCCTCCGAGACCACACAGCTTTGGAAGCTGACAGAGGAGCAGGTGACCAGACCTGTCCATCAGCCTCCTCAAATTGAAAAACATTGAAAATGAGTAGGCTGTTTTTTCATTGACAGAAGAACTTGACATGTAGAGGAATAATATTGCTAGATACAGCTCACCCCTTCATGATGTACATGAGTTAATCTGGCCTGCAAGTGCCAGTCCACAGACAAAGCTGGTGAGGCTCCAGATGTACTTGATAAAATCCAATGAAAGTTTGAAGCCCAGTACATACAACAATCTTTAGTGTGAATTCGTTTAATGACCACCAATACTTTTTTTTAATGACCTGAGATATAAGAGACTAGTATCCCCATACAGGTAACAATCCAGCAGCTGTCGGCTGTCCACTATAGCTGACAACTTGCTACATCAGCCATGATCAGTGTTGGCATCGACCATGGTCGTTTAACCCCTTAGATGCTGCTGTCAATAGTGATTACACTACCTAAATGGCTAACAGAGTGTGGGGGTTCCCTCTTTAACCCCATCATCACCTTCAGATTATGATTGTGTTGTCCTGATGTTTGCCATGGCAATTCACGGCCAAATAGTGGTCTTAAAGTCTGCTGGCTACAGTGACCTGTTCAGAAGTTAGCGACATTTTGATGGTAAAAATACACTTTTCATTCCTGTTATGCCACTTTGCATTAATTCCTGAAAAGCACCTGAAGGGGTAATAAACTATCTGAAAGCAATTTTGAATACACTGAGGGATGCAGTTTTTACAATGGAAACAACTTTGGAGGTTTACCAATATATAGGATCTTAAAGTCACTTTGAAACTGAATAGGTCCCTAAAAAAAATATGCTTTGCAAATTTCCTTGAAAAAATAAAAAATTGCTGCTACATTTTTAAACCATCTAAAATTATAAAAAAATAAAGCAACATTTTATAAATAGAGCTTATGTAAAGTAGGCATTATGAAAATGTTATTTATTAACATTTTTGTGTGGTACAACTTGTCTGGATTAAAGGGATGATCATTCAAAGATTGAAAATTGCTAATTTTTAAAAATTTGTGTCAAGTTTCTGATATATTTATAAAATAAAGCAAAATATATCAACCTAAATTTACCATTAAGTATAATATGTCATGAAAAAAAACTATTTAAATATCAATGGGATATGTTGAAGCATTCCAGAGTTATTGCTACATAAAGTGGCAATGGTCAGATTTGAAAAAATTGACTCGGTCACTAAGGGGTTATAATACAGAAAATACTGAAAAGTTTTTACTGATGCGTTTCAGGTCAATTCAATTCTTAATCATAACACTTGGACTCAGGAGCTGTGTCATTCTTTACCTGGACTATTAATGTGTTCATCTTAATGTCAAGATTTTACTGCCATTATTACATGAATTTTCAATGTAAATACACCTGCCTCATCAAGTGCCAGACACAGATTTAATGACATCAAGTGCCAGCCACAGATTTAATGATGTATGCAGTTTGTATTATAAAATTTAATGACAGATCTGATTTAATACCAGAACAATAACCTACAAGGGAATATTCACAACATCACTAACACCAGGGACTGAACTATCAGGGACTGTACAAGGAATTACTAGGTCAACAACATGCCCCCTGACAAAGGACATCCGAAACGCGCATCGGGGTGATGCGCCAGTCCTGCATGCATATTTGTGCCACTCACATGAGGTAATTATTTACATCTTGGCACCTACCATTTGGTATTCATAATAAGGCAGTATCTCTGTTTTACCCCACATAAGTGATCCCATTGGGTTCTGCCCAGCGTAACTCTGTGCCGGTATATTGTAATATGTATTGTTGAATAAATAAGACAGACGCACAATATGGGGTGGGTGATTCTAATGAACTTATATCCATGTTTGATTGTCTATTTTGATAATTTGCCTGGTTGCTTCTTGGACTGGGGTGTCTATTTTAACAGTCGCGCGTGTTTTTAATGGCTGCATTTCATGTTTTCTGTCCCTGTCATTCACTTGTCGATGATTTGATATTCTGATAAAGGACTATTTTTTATTATAGACTTGTTGGGTCGCACTTTTGTTTGTGGCTTCCACATCCTCCTCCTTAGGTCAACAACATTGCATGGTTACGATGCTTCTTTTTTTTTATATACTGCTTGCAGAATTATTAGGCAAATGAGTATTTTGACCATATCATCATTTTTCAGATTTTTTAGATTTTCCTACTCCATTCTGTATAAACTTGAATGCTTATTGGGTGAAGCAGATCAGGTGACGTGCATTTGTTTAATGAGGCAGGGTGAGGCTTAAGGATACAACACCCATTATTAGGCAATTAGTTTTCATTCAAGGAAAATGGGCTAAAAGAGAGATAAACTGACTATTAAAAATCAAAAACTGTTACAAGTCTCACAGAGAGTTACAGCACTCGTAAAATGGCTAAGATAATGGGGAGAGATAACAGAAGCATCAAAAGTTATACATTCACTGTTCTTAACCCCTTTCTGACATTGGATGTACTATCCCGTCAAGGTGGGGAGGGCCTGTATGACCACCGACGGGATAGTATGTCCAGAGTGATCAGCGGCGCTCACGGGGGGGGAGCGCGGCCGATCGCGGCCGGGTGTCAGCTGCCTATCGTAGCTGACATCCGGCACTATGTGCCAGGAGCGGTCACGGACCGCCCCCGGCACATTAACCCCTGGCACACCGCGATCAAACATGATCGCGGTGTGCCGGCGGTATAGGGAAGCATCGCCCAGGGAGGGGGCTCCCTGCGGGCTTCCCTGAGACCCCCGGAGCAACGCGATGTGATCGCGTTGCTGCGAGGGTCTCTTACCTCCTCCTCCTCCTTGCAGGCCCGGATCCAAGATGGCCGCCGCATCCGGGTCCTGCAGGGAGGTGGCTTCACTGCGCCTGCTCAGAGCAGGTGCCGGGAAGCATAGAAAAAGTGCACGTCAGATCGGTGATCTGACACTGTGCACAGCACAGTGTCAGATCACCAATCTTACACTATAACATGATGCCCCCCCCTGGGGCAATGTTATAGTGTAGAAAAAAAAATATACCGCCAAACAAAAAGTGGAATAACACGCGATCAAAAAGACGAATATAAATAACCATGGTACCACTGAAAACGGCATCTTGTGCCGCAAAAAACGATCTACCACACAGCATCATCAGCAAAAAAATAAAAAAGTTATAGTCCTTAAAATAAAGCGATGCCAAAATAATTATTTTTTCTATAAAATAGTTTTTATCGTATAAAAGCACCAAAACATAAAAAAATGATACAAATGAGGTATCGCTGTAATCGTACTGACCCAAAGAATAAAACTGCTTTATCCATTTTACCAAACGCGGAACGGTATAAACGCCTCCCCAAAAGAAATTCATGAATAGCTGGTTTTTGGTCATTCTGCCTCACAAAAATCAGAATAAAAAGCGATCAAAAAATGTCACATGCCTGAAAATGTTACCAATAAAAATGTCAACTCGTCCCGCAAAAAACAAGACCTCACATGACTCTGTGGACTCAAATATGGAAAAATTCTAGCTCTCAAAATGTGGTAATGCAAAAAATATTTTTTGCAATAAAAAACGTCTTTCAGTGTGTGACGGCTGCCAATCATAAAAATCCGCTAAAAAAAACCCACTATAAAAGTAAATCAAACCCCCCTTCATCACCCCCTTAGTTAGGGAAAAATAAAAAAAATTAAAAAAAAGTATTTATTTCCATTTTCCCATTAGGGTTAGGGTTAGGGTTAGGGCTAGGGTTAGGGTTAGGGCTAGGGTTAGGGTTAGGGCTAGGGTTAGGGTTAGGGCTAGGGTTAGGGCTAGGGTTAGGGTTAGGGCTAGGGTTAGGGTTAGGGTTGGGGCTAGGGTTAAGGCTACAGTTAGGGTTGGGGCTAAAGTTAGGGTTAGGGTTGGGGCTAAAGTTAGGGTTAGGGTTTGGATTACATTTACGGTTGGGAATAGGGTTGGGATTAGGGTTAGGGGTGTGTCTGGGATAGAGGTGTGGTTAGGGTTACCTTTGGGATTAGGGTTAGGGATGTGTTTGTATTAGGGTTTCAGTTATAATTGGGGGGTCTCCACTGTTTAGGCACATCAGGGGCTCTCCAAACGCGACATGGCGTCCGATCTCAATTCCAGCCAATTCTACGTTGAAAAAGTAAAACAGTGCTCCCTCCTTTCCGAGCTCTCTCGTGTGCCCAAACAGGGGTTTTCCCCAACATATGGGGTATCAGCGTACTCAGGACAAATTGGACAACAACTTTAGGGGTCCAATTTCTCCTGTTACCCTTGGGAAAATACAAAACTGGGGGCTAAAAAATAATTTTTGTGGGAAAAAAAGGATTTTTTATTTTCACGGCTCTGCGTTATAAACTGTATTGAAACACTTGGGGGTTCAAAGTTCTCACAATACATCTAGATAAGTTCCTTGGGGGGTCTAGTTTCCAATATGGGGTCACTTGTCGGGGGTTTCTACTGTTTAGGTACATTAGGGGCTCTGCAAACACAATGTGACGCCTGCAGACCAATCCATCTAAAGGTACCTTCACACGAAGCGACGCTGCAGCGATAGCGACAACGATGCCGATCGCTGCAGAGTTGCTGTTTGGTCGCTGGAGAGCTGTCACACAGACTGCTCTCCAGCGACCAACGATGCCGAGGTCCCCAGGTAACCAGGGTAAACATCGGGTTGCTAAGCGCAGGGCCGCGCTTAGTAACCCGATGTTTACCCTGGTTACCAGCGTAAAATGTAAAAAAACCAAACAGTACATACTTACATGCATCCCCCGGCATCCGCTTCCTGCACTGTGTGAGCGCCGGCAGTAGCAGGGCACAGCAGTGACGTCACCGCTGTGCTGTGCTTTCACTTTCACTTTGCGGCGCTCAGTCAATGTGGGAAGCGGACGCCTGGGGACGCATGTAAGTATGTACTGTTTGTTTTTTTTACATTTTACGCTGGTAACCAGGGTAAACATCGGGTTACTAAGCGCGGCCCTGCGCTTAGTAACCCAATGTTTACCCTGGTTACCAGTGTAAAATATCACTGGTATCGTTGCTTTTGCTGTCAAACACAATGTTACACGGCGATCGCACGACCAAATAAAGTTCTGGCCCTCTAGCTCCGACCAGCGATATCACAGCAGGATCCAGGTCGCTGCTGCGTTTCAAACACAACGATATCGCTATCGAGGACGCTGCAACGTCACGGATCATTGTCGTTCTCGTTGTAAAGTCGTTTCGTGTGAAGGTACCTTAAGTCTGCATTCCAAATGATGCTCCTTCCCTTCTGAGCTCTGCCATGCACTCAAATGGTGGTTCCCCCCCACATATCGGGTATCTGCATACTCAGGACAAATTGGACAACAACATTTAGGGTCCAATTTCTCCTGTTACCCTTGGAAAAATTCAAAACTGGGGGCTAAAAAATAATTTTTGTGGGAAAACAAAATATTTTTTATTTGCACGGCTCTGCGTTATAAACTGTAGTGAAACACTTGGGGGATCAAAGCTCTCACAGCACATCTAGATGAGATCCTTAGGGAGTTTACTTTCCAAAATAGTGTAATTTGTGGGGGGTTTCTACTGTTTAGGTACATTAGGGGCTCTGCAAACGCAGTGTGACTCCTGCAGACCATTCCATCTAAGTATGCATTTCAAATATCGCTCCTTCCCTTCCGAGCCCTCCCATGCGCCCAAACGGTGGTTCCCCCCCCACATATGGGGTGTCAGCATACTCAGGACAAATTGTACAACAACTTTTGGGGTCCAATTTCTCCAGTTACCCTCGGGAAAATACAAAACTGGGGGCTAAAAAATAATTTTTGTGGGAAAAAATTTTTGTTTTATTTTTACGGCTCTGCATTATAAACTTCTGTGAAGCCCTTGGTGGGTCAAAGTGCTCACCACACATCTAGATAAGTTCCTTAGGGGGTCTACTTTCCAAAATGGTGTCACTTGTGGGGGGTTTCTACTGTTTAGCTACATTAGGGGCTCTGCAAACGCAACGTGACTCCTGCAGACCATTCCATCTAAGTCTGCATTCCAAATGGTGCTCCTTCCCTTCCGAGCCCTCCCATGCGCCCAAACGGTGGTTCCCCCCCACATATGGGGTATCAGCGTACTCAGGACAAATTGTACATAAACTTTTAGGGTCCAATTTCTTCTCTTACCCTTGGGAAAATAAAAAATTGAGGGCGAAAAGATAATTTTTGTGAAAAAATATGATTTTTTATTTTTACGGTTCTGCATTATAAACCTCTGTGAAGCACTTGGTCGGTCAAAGTGCTCAACTCACCTCTAGATAAGTTCCTTCGGGGGTGTACTTTCCAAAATGGTGTCACTTGTGGGGGGTTTCAATGTTTAGGCACATCAGTGGCTTTCCAAACGCAACATGGCGTCCCATCTGAATTCCAGTCAATTTTGCATTGAAAAGTCAAATGGCGCTCCTTCGCTTCTGAGCTCTGTCATGCGCCCAAACAGTGGTTTACCCCCACATATGGGGTATCTGCTTACTCAGGACAAATTGTACAACAACTTTTGGGGTCTATTTTCTCCTGTTACCCTTGGTAAAATAAAACAAATTGGAGCTGAAGTAAATTTTTTGCGAAAAAAAGTTAAATGTTCAGTTTTATTTAAACATTCCAAAAATTCCTGTGAAACACCTGAAGGGTTAATAAACTTCTTGAATGTGGTTTTGAGCACCTTGAAGGGTGCAGTTTTTAGAATGGTGTCATACTTGGGTATTTTCTATCATATAGACCCCTCAAAATGACTTCAAATGAGATGTGGTCCCTAAAAAAAAATGGTGTTGTAAAAATGAGAAATTGCTGGTCAAATTTTAACCCTTATAACTCCCTAACAAAAAAAAATGTTGGTTCCAAAATTGTGCTGATGTAAAGTAGACATGTGGGAAATGTTACTTATTAAGTATTTTGTGTGACATATCTCTGTGATTTAATTGCATAAAAATACAAAGTTGGAAAATTGCGAAATTTTCAAAATTTTCACCAAATTTCCATTTTTTTCACAAATAAACGCAGGTAATATCAAAGAAATTTTACCACTATCATGAAGTAAAATATGTCATGAGAAAACAGTGTCAGAATCACTGGGATCCGTTGAAGCATTCCAGAGTTATAACCTCATAAAGGGACAGTGGTCAGAATTGTAAAAATTGGCCCGGTCATTAACGTGCAAACCACCCTTGGGGGTGAAGGGGTTAATGTAGCCTGATGGATATAAGGATTTTGGGGGTTTTCATTATTTGACATTAAATTATCTGCCATGTGACATCTATTAAAACAACTGGTAGTTTGTTGGTATTTGATGAAAACTAACATATAAACACGTGAGCATAATCTAGTTGATATTATTATCATTATAGACCATTGGTTTTTAGTCATATAAAGCAGCCGCCGGACGAGACCTGGAGGGTGGGAGGTAGGCGGACATGACACTGGCAGGGAGCAAGTGACGATATGGGGGAAATTGGAAAAAGCAGGGGGGGAGAGAATCGAGGGAAGGGGGAAGGAAATGATATAGGGGAAGTGACATAGACAGTGGGGGGTCGGGGGGAACAAAATGGATGCGGGAGTGGCTATAGCCCTCTTTGTTACCAAGGACTTCCAGATAGCAAGACAGGGAAGAAGGTTAGATGTCTGAGGTGAAAGTCACGGGGAGTCGACCTTTGCAGGGTCATGTGGAAGTATTGGCTCTTTTGAAGCCTCTGACAATCTCAACTACAACTTAATTACCATCCTTTTAAATATCTAGAATATACTATTAAGTACAGGAAATTCACCCTATACAGACTCCATCCAATACAAATTATTGGAAACCCTTATTGGATTATATTTTGGTCCCTTTTTTCTACAGTACCAAAAGCTTTGTCAGATTTATCATTATCAATAAAAAATGGGAGATAGAAAAATATATCTGTAGTTCATAGAACTCTCTGAATGCACTTCATTAATTCCAAGTAAGTAGTGTTGCTTACATGCACAATTTATAAGCCTTTATACAAAATGTGACTTCAGCTATATTTAGCTAGAACAGATTTTATCAACCCTTTAAATAAAATTTGTACATTTTTTTAAGTCAATTCTTGTTAAAATATTCAGTTGTTCCATCTCCATGTAGAAGCATTAGTCATATGTTTCTTCTTATCTGATCTGCATTGTATAAAGTAAATAACATGCGCTATTATTACCAAGTGCAGTCAAGTCACTTGGGATTTAAATATATATTTCTCCAAAATGTTCCCTATCCCATATGGTTATTTGGGACTCATAATTGCATTGTCACTCAATGGTGTTATATACCTGTTACGCACCAGTCTCGGACCAACATCTCAGTGAGATCATCTCCCTAAGCCATACAAGGCCCAGTAGATAGATCTCTGTGTCTGGGTGTTAGAACACTACTGTGTCCAGCTGCCACTTGTCAATATCCAGCTTCGGCCAGAGGCACACTTGCGAGTACAATGTGAGAAACTCACGAGTCTCTCGCATCAATACCTGGCACTGCCGCCCGCACTCGGGAACGGAGCATGTTGCTGCATGTATTTCTATGCATTTAAACGCTCCGGTCTCGAGTGCCGGCGACAGTGCCGGTTATTGATGCAAGAGACTCGTGAGTTTCTCGCATTGCACTCGCAAGTGTGACACCGGCCTTCTTCTGTTGCTACTATCTCCCCAGTCCAGCCCTGACTTCTGTAATTCTGTAACTAGCACCTATTGCTCAATAATAAAACTGGTTAACACACATTAGAACTATGAGCTGAAATTTAGAGACTAATCATCACACTATATTTTTCTCGTACCTTGGCAAACTCCTGTGATTTCTATGAATCTTCAGACTTGCAGGTTAATCCTCTGATAGCTTTGTGTGGGTTAACCAATTGTTTGCTACAAACATTACAAAATTCTATTAGAGACTATTCACACTAAGCATGTCAGCCACCTATCTATGTGCTGCTTTAGACCTGCTATTAACCACTTCATCTGCCATCATAGTTCTGCGGTTTCAAGCCTGTCCTGCCTTTCCCGTTTATCTGCTGCCCAGCATAGTTGTCCTGGTCCTTCTGCTCCATGTACTGTCCAGCCTGATGTTCCAATGCCCCGGGTCCATGTGTACACCCTGACTTGTGGCTGTGTACATCCAGATTACTAAGTGAGTCTTAAAATATCCATTTTACTGTTCCTGCCTTTATTTTTGAAAGTATGTCTTTTCAAAAGAACTATATGTGTTTGGTTTAAAAAATATTTTTTGTATATTCTACCTCATGTTAGAATTTTAGTTAATAGGCTAAGACCTTCTATACTCATTTTCAAGTAGAGAGCAATTAAAAAACCATCTCTGGATGACTTGTTCTGCCCAGCATTGCACAGACATTTCTCTGTCTCAGTCTCTTTCTATGTGTAAAGGTGAAGAAGATTGTGTAACACCTCTCTGAAGATCCCTGTTTTAAATGTATTAAAAGAAGGAATGTGCTTTCCTCCTGGAGTCTGCAGTTCTTGCTAGTCGGTGTGACAGGGTTAAAGGGAACTTGTCATTAGGTTTGGCCTATACGAGTTAAGGCCACCCCCTTTCAGGACTTATATACAGCATTCTGTAATGCAGTATGTAAGGCCCCAATTCGACCTGTAAGAGAAGAAAAATAACTTTTATTATACTCACCTGGGGGGCGGTCCAATCCGATGGGTGTCGCAGGTCCAGGTCAGGCACCTCCCATCGTTTTACAATCCCCGTCCTCCTGCTTGATTCATGTGGATGATGCATCCCTGCATCATCCACACAGGCTCCACAGAACGGCGCTCCTGCACAGGCATACTTCTCTGACCTGTTGAGGACAGAGCAAAGTACTGCAGTGCACAGGTGCCGGGAAAGGTCAGAGAGGCCCAGCACCTGCGCACTGCAGGACTTTGCTCTGCCCTCAACAGATCAGGGAAGTACACCTGCACAGGAGCACTGTGCCTAGGAGCCTGTGTGGATGATGCAGGGATGCGTCATCCACATGAAGCAAGCAGGAGGACGGGGATTGTAAGAAGATGGGAGGCGCCGGACCAGGACCTGTGACACCCGTCGAATTGGACCGCCCCCCAGGTGAGTATACTAAAAGTTATTTTTCTTCTCTTACAGGTGGGATTAGAGGCTTATATACAGCATTATAGAATGCTGCATATCGCCCTGGAAAGGGGTGGCCATAACTCAATGTGAGTTTAAAGGGGTCTGGTGCTGCACCAGCTGTGGCAAAACTGAACCTGAAGGTGTCCACAGCAGCAATACAACTAAAACCATGTGCCATGCTACATCTGTCTCTCTCTCACCCTCTCTCTCCCAAACCCCATCGAAAAAATTTGACCCATATCTGAAAATGATTTCCATTTTTTGTGCTGGTAAAAAAATAAAAAAAAATGAAAAATATATAAAAATGTGAACATAGACACGTATTTTCAATTTTTCTTTCCATTTCAGCCATTATTAGCAAAAAGAGGAATAGAAAAATGACATGAAAATTAATTTCCAATGTGCAGTGAAAAAAAGAGGCAAAAATTCTTGAATATCAAAATGAGAAAAAGATCCTAAAACTGTGCCAGGTCAGGATGGCAGAAAAACTACCCAGTTATGAACCGGTTAAAGATCTTAAAAATAGTTAGAGTCCTAGGAGACCTCAGAATGTTATATGCATATTTTCAGGACAATTCGAGTACTTGCGATTCACACTGAATCAATTTGGCCCAAAATTGGCGAAGCTGGCGAACTTCACTTCCAAAAAATGTGCTCATCTCTATTTGGCACACATTTGCACGTGACAGATTTGTTCACAGTTTCTTGTGAGCAGCGTTCAATGAGGAAATGCTTCCATTACAATGAGATTAAAACTAGCATGCCTGTATGTTTTATTTATTTCCAGTTTTGAAAAATGTGCTACAAAATATTGAATATTGCTTTTCAATTAATAAATAATAAATCCCTTCCGTCATTTCGAAGTTATAAATTTTATGCTGCCGTATTTCATGGTAATAACTAACTCAACCTAGTCGATCACACATACATATATCCTATCTGCTGAAAAGAAGGACATTTTAATGGTCTATTTTTACCTGGGTTGCATGTTTTATAATGCATAGAAAAATCTTCTAAATATATCATTTGCATTGGATATTTTACCTTACATGGAGTATTTATCTCTACATTTTTTTCCTTCTCGTTTTGAATAATCAGTCACCTATAATGCAGACAGGATATTCACCAAATATTCCGCTAATTGATAGATAAGTGAAAAACATGGATTTCTTCTCAATCTCTGAGCCAAGGTCAGAACTAGTGGGATACAAGCTGACAAACCAGTATTAACCCTTAATAGCTTCTGATCAATCATTTCTTGACAAACACCCTGATTACTCATATGTAAATAAGCTTGTGGCAGCTTTATCTCCCTATCCACTGCAAAACACTGACTCTCAAGAGATTTTCACTCCCCTAAACAGCTAACATAGGAAAACAGGGGACAGGGATGATGTAGTATCATTGGATTCACTAACAGACAGCTACTTTATCCTTTTGGACTCATTGCGTTGACTGTTCATTAATTTTACATTGTTGTTGCTGCTGTTGTACACCAGATATCAGAGTAAAGGGAGAGAAAAGTAGCTGCATTGCCGTCTATTTTTGATATGTGTATGTATACATGTATATATATACATATATTTATATATATATATATATATATATATATATATATATATATACTGCACAAAGAAAAACGTGTGGAGTGATGTAAATCACAGGATCAATAAACATGATAATGATATGCAAATGTTGAAGAATTTTAAACAAAAATTTTCAAAACATGTTGAACTATTGAGCATTGAGCATGAGTGCCATGGACAGAAATGCCTGCACTTACATGCCTTGGTGATTGTGGATGTCATGTTGTCTAATGTCACACTCGATCCCTCTCCTTGGTTGCTTGTCTCTTATATAGCCTGAAGGTAACTTTTGGGCCATTGTCCGGTTGAAACACAAATTATGGCCCCACTAAGTGCAAACCAGATGGGATGGCATGTCTTTGCAGAATACAGTGGTAACCATGCTGGGGTAAGAGTGCCTTGAAGGTGGAATAAATCAAGCACGGTGTCACAAGCACAGTATGCCCATATCATCACACCTCTCTCTCCATGTTTCAAGGTGGGAACCATACATGTAAGAGCCATCTGCTTACCTTTTCTGCTTCTAACAAAGACACGGTGGTTGTTACCAAAAATGTAACATTTTGGCTCATCTGACCTCAATACAGATTTCCACTGATCTCATGTCCTGTCCTTCTGTTACTTGACCCAAACAAGTCAACAAATCTCATCTTCTTGTTATCACTGCTGGCATTTTGCATTTGCTGAAGCTAGTAACTCTGAAAAATGTATATTCTCAGCAGAGGTAATTATTGGCCCTACTTTCCTCATGAAAGCACATTTTTCACCCTGACGCATAACATGTCTCATCTGCTGCATTATGTTTCCTTAGTTCACAGTTCTCAACATTGCCTATTTCTGAGTAATTCTTAAAAAATAGCTGAAGAATCACATTTTTCAACCTCAGTCTCCTTTGAAATGTTTGCCAGGGAGAGACCTTGGCGCAGTGTAACTACCTTGTATCTTGTTGCAGTGTTCACTGTAGCCATGTTGTATGCTGTGAAATGAAACAGTCTTTCACAATGTTAACTTTGTAACAGAGTTTAGCTGTTCCTCACCCAGTTCTATGCCTTTTACATGGCGGTTTCTGTTTCAGTTAAATACTGTTTCAATCTACCTCCTGTTGGCTACTCCTACACCTTACCTCAAAGAAGGGAGTTGACTTTACACTATCATGTAATTAAAATGGGAAACTTCTGTGTGAACTCCTGCGTGAACTTGGTCCAACATCCAAAGCCCAAAGTGTATTGTGGTTAGCGACACTCGCCAATGTCCATAAAAAGTTCTGCTTTATTTCAATTCTTCCTTAAAACCATTTCTGTGACATATAAAGTTAGGCGGGGAGTTCCTGCCGCTGCACAGGGGGAATCTCAAGCCATGTCTTCTGTGGTCTCCCATTTTTCCTCAGCAGCAGAGGATCCTGCTCAGCAGAGACGTCGTCCCAGCATCTTTCTCAGGCTAATGCTGTAGCAGCATATAGCAAACCAGCATTAGTCAGCAGAGAGCAGACGCTCCTGTGACTAAGTCCTGCTTTTCTCCATCTGAGCATGCCCGTGAGACGACCGCTCATTGGTGGTCGGAGGTCACATTCTCATATCCTCAAGCAGCTCAGATTGGGCCATCCCCAAGGTCCCAGAAGGCTGCGGCTATAAAAGTTTTGCACAGCCGCACGGGCTGCGAACGCACCTTATTATCATCTTTATATTTATTTGGTGCTTTCTGCCAGCCCTAACATATGGTTTTCACCCATTGAAGCACACTAAAGAGCGAAACGGCTGTTGTCTACTCTGCTGCACCTGCCGCCCTATCCCTTTTCCCCTTCATCTGCCACAGAAATGGTTTTATGGAAGATTTGAAATAAAGAAAAAAAAAATCTTTATGGACATTGGGGAGTGCCGCTAACTTTGTTCTTCACTGGATTCACTTGGATTTGTTAATTAATAAAAATAAATTTTAAATACTTTTATTTTTGTAAACATTCTTACTTTTTTAATGCTTTTTTAAATATTTTGCATGAATACGTATATACTCCTCAATAGAGACACTGCAACACCAATAATAACAATAATGAAGATACAGAAAAGATATACACTCACTGGCCACTTTATTAGGTACACCTGTCCAACTTCTTGTTAACACTTAATTTCTAATCAGCCAATCACATGGCGGCAACTCAGTGCATTTAGGCATGTAGACATGGTCAAGACAATCTCCTGCAGTTCAAACCGAGCATCAGTATGGGGAAGAAAGGTGATTTGAGTGCCTTTGAACGTGGCATGGTTGTTGGTGCCAGAAGGGCTGGTCTGAGTATTTCAGAAACTGCTGATCTACTGGGATTTTCACGCACAACCATCTCTAGGGTTTACAGAGAATGGTCCGAAAAAGAAAAAAAATCCAGTGAGCAGCAGTTCTGTGGGCGGAAATGCCTTGTTGATGCCAGAGGTCAGAGGAGAATGGGCAGACTGGTTCGAGCTGATAGAAAGGCAACAGTGACTCAAATCGCCACCCGTTACAACCAAGGTAGGCCTAAGAGCATCTCTGAACGCACAGTGCGTCGAACTTTGAGGCAGATGGGCTACAGCAGCAGAAGACCACACCGGGTACCACTCCTTTCAGCTAAGAACAGGAAACTGAGGCTACAATTTGTACAAGCTCATCGAAATTGGACAGTAGAAGATTGGAAAAACGTTGCTTGGTCTGATGAGTCTCGATTTCTGCTGCGACATTCGGATGGTAGGGTCAGAATTTGGCGTAAACAACATGAAAGCATGGATCCATCCTGCCTTGTATGGAGCATCTTTGGGATGTGCAGCCGACAAATCTGCGGCAACTGTGTGATGCCATCATGTCAATATGGACCAAAATCTCTGAGGAATGCTTCCAGCACCTTGTTGAATCTATGCCACGAAGAATTGAGGCAGTTCTGAAGGCAAAAGGGGTCCAACCCGTTACTAGCATGGTGTACCTAATAAAGTGGCCGGTGAGTGTATATCTTGGTACCGTCTTAGTAAATGAAGATGGTGATAGACATATTATGAAAAAATGTAAACCAAATTTTGAAAACATCTCCATTTATTCAGCATTGAGCATGAGCACCAAAGACTGAAATACATGCACTTACACACGTATCATGCTATCAATGAGAATTGTCCTGGCTAATTGAATGCACTAAAGGTACGCAAATCATTAAGATCTGCTTCTGGGAGCTTCCTTTGCATCTGCTGACCAATGATGTTCTTGATGTGCTCAATGGGAGATAGATCCAGTGGCGCTGCAGGCAATAATAGCATGCTTGCTTCATGCATGCTGAGCACAGTAACCCAAGCATACATGAGTCCTGGAATTATGTTGAAAAATGGTGCCTGAAATACTTAGGAGAAATGGCCGTTCCACTGGTTGCACAACCAAATTAGTGTAATGCTGGTCTGTTATTGTACCAGGAATGAAAACAAGAGGGGTCTGGCTACTGTACAGTATACCATCCGACACTATAATCTTGGGAGTAGGACATGTGTGGCTTTCTCTTGTGAAGGTATTACAGCAGGGAGACTGTTCCAAACATCTCGAAGAACTAAGCACAGATCTCCTGTGGATGTAGGATTGAGAAGATCCTTCTAGCTCCTCGTGTAATCACATACAGACTCATTTGTGTTGACACCAGATTTCTATATGGGCAATATAATCACTTCTAAAATTCCTTTTACTTATTTATGCTAAAGATAGTTATGAAAAACATAGTTTTTAATTAGGTTAGCTATTTGGTTGGAGTAGCTGTTCTCCTGGAAAATAAATTTTGAGTTAATCAGATGCCTCCCTGACATCGACATATTTCTCAGCATAGTGGACACCATAAAATGGGCAATGTTGAAAACTGTAGATGCAGTGGTTGGCCAGGAAAACTTTTTTTTAGATTCCTTTCCCAAAGATGAGCCGAGATCTCAATCTGCGCATGTGCTACCACCGGCGCCGTTTTACTGAAGACCTCTGGGAGATGAATCTGCGCAAGTGCCGCCCGCAAAAGGGGCAATGCTGGCACGAACTAAAACAAAAGGAGGGAGATGCAGACATCAGTGGCAAACAGAGAGGCCAAGGCAGAGCTGACAACTCCACCAACAATCCTTCCCCATGCACTGAAAAGTTAATCCATCCAAGCTTCATAAGTGGAATAAACAACAATCGGGAAGCGGATTACTTCACTACCTGTATCTATTGAATCTGTATAAGAGTGCCATTATAGCCATGCCTTTACTTTAACATACAGTACATAATTGTGAAATAGGTTTTCTTTAAACTCACTGACCGTAACTAGCTGTCGACCTTGAAGCGCAATTTGCAGCGTAAGTTCAAATCTAAAGCGTAGACCACAATCTATGCCATAGGAAATTATAAAGCAGAGACAGCTTTATTTAATAATACACTGATGTCGGACTCCCTCCCTTTGAGGTGGGCTCTGGTGGTGAACCCACATCTTTTCCAGCCCATGTCAGCTGTTTCGAACAACTGACATGTGTTGCTAACAGCCACAGGAGGAATCGCGATCCACCCGTAGCTATTAACCTGTTAAATACTGCTGTCAAACTCCGACAGCAGCATTTAACATGCGCGTTCTGAAAGAGCATCGGAAATCTGCCCATTGGTGACCCCATCACGTGATCATGGGTCACCGATGGGTTAGCATGAGACTCTCCTGCAGGCCTCTATGGTTGTCCCTGCTGGATTGCTATGAGCTTCGCCCAGTGATTAGCACACGCAAAAAATAAGCTCACACCCAACCAGAGATCACGAAAAATGGAGATTCTAAGGGTATCGGAGAATGGCACAATTTTTATTTAACCTCTTAACCCCCCAGGGTGGTTTGCACTTTAACGACCGGGCCAATTTTTACAATTCTGACCTCTGTCCTTTTCTGAGGTTATAACTCTGGAACGCTTTAATGGATCCTGATGATTCTGACAATGTTTTCTCGACATATATTGTACTTCATGATAGTGGTAAAATTTCTTTGATATTACTTGTGTTTATTTGTGGAAAAAAAGTGGAAATTTGGTGAAAATTTTGAACATTTCGCAATTTTCCCAATTTTCCAACTTTGAATTTTTATGCCCTTAAATCACAGAGATATGTCACACAAAATACTTAATAAGCAATATTTCCCACATGTCTACTTTACATCAGCACAATTTTGGAACCAACATTTTTTGTTAGGGAGTTATAAAGGTTAAAAGTTGACCAGCAATTTCTCATTTTTACAACACCATTTTTTATTAGGGAGCACATCACATTTGAAGTCACATTGAGGGGTCTAGATAATAGAAAATAACCAAGCGTGACACCATTCTAAAAACTGCACCCTTCAAGGTGCTCAAAACCACATTCAAAAAGTTTATTAAACCTTCAGGTGTTTCACAGGAATTTTTGGAATGTTTAAAAAAAAAATTACATTTAACTTTTTTTCATAAAAAATGTACTTCAGCTCCAATTTGTTTATTTTACCAAGGGTAACAGGAGAAATTGGACCACAAAAGTTGTTGTACAATTTGTCCTGAGTACGGCAATACCCCATATGTGGGGGTAAACCACTGTTTGGGCACATGGCAGAGCTCGGAAGGGAAGGAGCATCGTTTGACTTTTCAAAGCAAAATTGACTGGAATTGAGATTGAAACATTGAAAGCTCCCACAAGTGACACCATATTGGAAAGTTGACCCCCTAAGGAACTTATCTAGATGTGTGGTGAGCACTTTCACCCACTAAGTGCTTCACAGAAGTTTATAATGCAGAGCCGTAAAATAAAAAATCATATTTTTTTCACAAAAAAAGATCTTTTTGCCCCCAATTTTTTATTTTTCCAAAGGTAGCAGAAGAAATTGGACCCAAAAAGTTGTTGTGTAATTTGTCCTGAGTACGCTGATACCCCATATGTGGAGGTAAACCACTGTTTGGGCGCATGGCAGAGCTCGGAAGGGAAGAAGCGCCGTTTGACTTTTCAATGCAAAATTGACTGGAATTGAGATGGGACGCCATGTTGCGTTTGGAGAGCCCCTGATGTGCCTAAACATTGAAACCCCCCACAAAGGACACCATTTTGGAAAGTAGACCCCCTATGGAACTTATCTAGATGTGTTGTGAGAACTGGTAACCCCCAAGTGTTTCACTACAGTTTATAATGCAGAGCAGTGAAAATAATAAATCTTTTTTTCCATAAAAATTATTTTTTAGCCCCCAGTTTTGTATTTTCCCAAGGGTAACAGGAGAAATTGGACCCCAAAAGTTGTTGTCCAATTTGTCCTGAGTTCGCTGATACCCCATATGTGGGGTGAACCACTGTTTGGATGCATGGCAGAGGTCAGAAGGGAAGGAGCGCCGTTTGGAATGCAGACTTAGATGGATTGGTCTGCAGGTGTCACATTGCATTTGCAGAACCCCTGATGTACTTAACAGTAGAAACCGCCCATAAGTGACCCCATATTGGCAACTAGACTCCCCAAGGAACTTATCTATATGTGTTGTGAGAACTGTGAACCCCCAAGTGTTTCACTACAGTTTATAACGCAGAGCCGTGAAAATATAAAATCTTTTTTTTCCACAAAAATTATTTTTAGCCCCCAGTTTTCTATTTCCCCAAGGGTAACAGGAGAAATTGGATCCCAAAAGTTGTTGTCCAATTTGTCCTGAGTACGCTGATACCCCATATGTGGGGGGACCACCGTTTGGGCGCATGGCAGAGCTCGGAAGGGAAGGAGAGGCATTTGGAATGCAGACTTAGATGGATTGGTCTGCAGGAGTCGTGTTGCATTTGCAGAGCCCCTGATGTACCTAAACAGTAGAAACTCCCCCACAGTTGATCCCTTATTGGAAACTAGACTCCCCAAGGAACTTACCTAGATGTGTTGTGAGAACTTTGAACCCCCAAGTGTTTCAATACAGTTTATAACACAGAGCCGTGAAAATAAAAAATCCTTTTTTTTTCCCACAAAAATTATTTTGTAGCCCCCGGTTTTGTATTTTCCCAAGGGTAACAGGAAAAATTGGACCCCGACAATTGTTGTGCATTTTGTCCTGAGTACGCTGATACCCCACATGTGGGGTAAACAACTGTTTGGGCACATGGCAGAGCTTGGAAGTGAAGGAGCGCCGTTTGACTTTTCAAAGCAGAATTGGCTGGAATTGAGATCGGACGCCATGTCACGTTTGGAGAGCCCCTCATGTGCCTAAACAGTGGAAACCCCCCAATTATAACTTAAACTTTAACCCAAACACACCCATAACCTTAATCCCAACCCTAACCACACCCCTAACCTGAACATGCCCCTAGCCCTGATCCCAACCACATCCCAACCCTAACCACACCCCTAACTCCAACACACCCATAACCCTAATCCCAACCATAACCATAACCACACCCCTAACCCTAATCCCAACCCTAATTCCAACCGTAAATGTAATCCAAACCCTAACTTCAGCCCCAACCCTAACCCTTACTTTAGCCCAACCCTAACCCTATCTGTAGCCCCAATCCTAACTTTAGCCCTAACCCTAACTTTAGCCCCAACCCTGTTAGGGGTCGAGTTCCTGCCTCTGCACAGGGGGAATCTCAAGCCATCTCCGCTGCGGTCTCCCATTCTTCTCCTGCCGCAGTGGAGCCTGCTCAGCGGAGGCGTCGGTCCCAGCATCATGCTCAGTCTGACACTGTGCGAAGGGTTACTGCTGTCCTTCCAGGTTCTGCCATTGTGGCCAGTACTGGTCAGCAGCGAGCAGATGTCTTTGGGACTAAGTCCTACTTTTCCTCTTCTGAGCATGCCCAGGGTAAGATCTCTCATTGGAGAGATCAAGGGTCACATGCTCAGGTACTGCAGCAAATCCTATTGGTCTTCTAGGAAGGTCCTGAAGGTGTTCAACGTCTGTGGCAGTCTCTCATTGGTCCTTCTAGGAAGGTCCTGTACTTGCTGCAGCTATAAGAGGTGCGCATGACCGCACGGCCATGCGCTAGTGTCAATTTATGTACGAGCTCAGCGCCAGTGTGGTCATGTTTGTGTGTGTACTCAGGGACCCGGCTGAAATAAGCCCCTAGAATGCTGGCACCTCCGGCGAGGAGTTTGGTGTGTGTGTATTCAGGGACCCGGCTTTATAGTGTTTTTTTAGTGGATTTTTATGATTGGCAGCCATCACACACTAACAGACGCTTTTTATTGCAAAAATTAGGTTTTGCGTCTCCACATTTTGAGTGCTATAATTTTTCCATATTTTGGTCCACAGAGTCATATGAGATCTTGTTTTTTGCTGGACGAGTTGACGTTTTTATTGGTACCATTTTTGGGCACATGACATTTTTTGATCGCTTTTGATTTTGATTTTTGTGAGGCAGAATGACCAAAAACCAGCTATTCATGAATTTTTTTTTTTGGGGGGGGGGGCGTTTATACCATTCCACGTTTGGTAAAATTGATAAAGCAGTTTTATTCTTTGGGTCAGTATGATTACAGTGATACCTCATTTATATTTTTTATGTTTTGGCGCTTTTATACGATAAAAACTATTTTATATAAAAATAATTATATTTGCATCGCTTTATTCTGAGGACTATAACCTTTTAATTTTTTCGCTGATGATGCTGTATTGTGGCTCGTTTTTTGCGGGACAAGATGACATTTTCAGCGGTACCATGGTTATTTATATCTGTCTTTTTGATTGTGTGTTATTCCACTTTTTGCTTGGCGGTATGATAATAAAGCGTCGTTTTTTGCCTCGTGGTTTTTTTTTAACGGTATTTACTGAAGGGGTTAACTAGTGGGACAGTTTTATAGGTCAGGTCGTTACGGACGTGGCGATACTAAATATGTGTACTTTTATTGTTTTTTTTCTTTAAAGAAATGTATTTATTGGAACAATATATATATATATTTTTTTATTTATTTAGGAATTATTATTTTTTTACACATGTAAATTTTTTTTTAACTTTGTTTTACATTGCCCCAGGGGGGACATCACTGTATAGTGACAGATCGCTGATCTGACACTTTGCAGTGCACTGTGTCAGATCAGCGATCTGACAAGCCCTGTAGAGAGGCTTCCCGGCGCCTGTTCTGAGCAGGCGCTTGAAAGCCACCTCCCTGCAGGACCCGGAAGGCCCCCCGTGGCCATTTTGGATCTGGGGCCTGCAGGGAGGAGGAGGTAGGAGACCCTCGGAGCAACGCCACTACCACCAGGAATCTACTCCACCACCAGAGATTTCAGGCACTTTTACTCCTCCCAAGCCAACAACAGTTTGACTACAAGCTTCGTTGAGAAGTTATTCACCACAAATTTGATGGCCCTTATTAAGTCATGGGGTCTATCCATATCCCAGAGCATAATATATGCATTATTAAAAAAAAATCCTTATACTCACACCACCACTCACCTCTGTGATTCTCACAGTCACCCATCCAGTTGTGTTTGCATCTTTTGATCCCTGCTGCTCAGGCTAAAATCTCCAGGCCTTTCAGACTGAGCAGGGATGTCTTGCTTTGATGAGACCAGGGTGGCTCTGAAGTAGACGGTTGCATTTAAATTTCTGGAATATTTGGAATTTTCATTAGTCTTTAACTCTTTCATCCCCAGGCAATTTTCTATTTTTTGTTTTCTCCTCTCCTTCTTCCAAAAGCCATAACTTTTTTTACTTTTCCATCAATATAGCCAGATGTGGGCTTATTTTTTGCAGGAGAAGTTGATGTTTTGAATGACACCATTGATTTTACCATATAGTGTATTGGAAAATGAGAAAAAAATTCCACTTGCAGTGAAATTGCAAAAAAAAAGTGCAATTACACAATTGTTTTCTGGGTTTATATTTACTATGATCACTAAATACTAAAACTGACCTGTCAGTATGATTGTCCAGGTCATTATGAGCACACAGATACCAAACATGTATAGGTTCATCTTCATTCAAGTGTTGAAAAAATCCACAATTTGTACGAAAAAAAATTAGCTTAAATGAACATTTTCAGTTGCCACACCTCGGACTCCCTCTCCCTCAGCTGGAAATTACATTTAAAGGCTTCTCCAGATTGGTGTCCATGGGTTGGGACCTGGTCCTTTTGTCTGTGAGTCAACCACCAGGGCCATGGGCAGGGTCCAGTACTTAGAGGGGGATGTCAAGGTGGCTGCGACCCGGTCCATGGCCCTGGGCGCCCAAGTAAAAGGGAAAGATCTTTTAAGGGAGTTGTAATAAAGTTTGTGTTTGTGATGCCACCTGTGGTATTCGGTCTGTGGGGACCGACGCTGCTTACAGGGGTCCTCTAGGGTGATGTTATGGCAGCTAAGATGGTTTAACTTCGAACAGGTGAAGTAGGTCCCCAGGGCTCCCAGTGTGTAGATGGAAGATGATGGTGACTAGTGCAGTAAGGAACGGAGGATACAGGTTTGCAGTCTCTTTACCTGGTTTACTGGAGACTTCAGGAATCCACAGTCCAGGGCACCAGATCGCAGGTACAGGCAGGGTCCGGCCGGCTTAAAAGCAAGTTCAGAGTCCCCTTTACCAGGTGGAGAGGAAAACCTTCCTCAAATGCACTTTTGCTTTTTATTAAGTTACAGCACAGTTTTTGCTCATTTTGGTTCTTGTAGGCTTTGTATATTGTAGGTTAATCAATTCACAATCACACTGACTGTGCAGGTTCTGCACCTCCTTATCACTTGAATCTGTGTTTTATTATTCACCGACTGAGAATATCACTCCCAATATATTTGTTCTTCAATGTTGCAATAGTACGTCAAACTCAGATTTTGGCCTTTATTATTATTATTATTATTTATTGTTATAGCGCCATTTATTCCATGGCGCTTTACATGTGAGGAGGGGTATACATAATAAAAACAAGTACAGGTCCTTCTCAAAAAATTAGCATATAGTGTTAAATTTCATTATTTACCATAATGTAATGATTACAATTAAACTTTCATATATTATAGATTCATTAGCCACCAACTGAAATTTGTCAGGTCTTTTATTGTTTTAATACTGATGATTTTGGCCTACAAATCCTGATAACCCAAAAAACCTGTCTCAATAAATTAGCATATCAAGAAAAGGTTCTCTAAACGACCTATTACCCTAATCTTCTGAATCAACTAATTAACTCTAAACACATGCAAAAGATACCTGAGGCTTTTAAAAACTCCCTACCTGGTTCATTACTCAAAACCCCCATCATGGGTAAGACTAGCGACCTGACAGATGTCAAGAAGGCCATCATTGACACCCTCAAGCAAGAGGGTAAGACCCAGAAAGAAATTTCTCAACAAATAGGCTGTTCCCAGAGTGCTGTATCAAGGCACCTCAATGGTAAGTCTGTTGGAAGGCAAAAATGTGGCAGAAAACGCTGTACAACGAGAAGAGGTGACCGGACCCTGAGGAAGATTGTGGAGAAGGACCGATTCCAGACCTTGGGGAACCTGAGGAAGCAGTGGACTGAGTCTGGTGTGGAAACATCCAGAGCCACCGTGCACAGGCGTGTGCAGGAAATGGGCTACAGGTGCCGCATTCCCCAGGTAAAGCCACTTTTGAACCATAAACAGCGGCAGAAGCGCCTGACCTGGGCTACAGAGAAGCAGCACTGGACTGTTGCTAAGTGGTCCCAAGTACTTTTTTCTGATGAAAGCAAATTTTGCATGTCATTCGGAAATCAAGGTGCCAGAGTCTGGAGGACGACTCGGGAGAAGGAAATGCCAAAATGCCTGAAGTCCAGTGTCAAGTACGCACAGTCAGTGATGGTGTGGGGTGCCATGTCAGCTGCTGGTGTTGGTCCACTGTGTTTCATCAAGGGCAGGGTCAATGCAGCTAGCTATCAGGAGATTTTGGAGCACTTCATGCTTCCATCGGCTGAAATGCTTTATGGAGATGAAGATTTCATTTTTCAGCACGACCTGGCACCTGCTCACAGTGCCAAAACCACTGGTAAATGGTTTACTGACCATGGTATTACTGTGCTCAATTGGCCTGCCAACTCTCCTGACCTGAACCCCATAGAGAATCTGTGGGATATTGTGAAGAGAAAGTTGAGAGACGCAAGACCCAACACTCTGGATGAGCTTAAGGCCGCTATTGAAGCATCCTGGGCCTCCATAACATCTCAGCAGTGTCACAGGCTGATTGCCTCCATGCCACGCCGCATTGAAGCAGTCATTTCTGCCAAAGGATTCCCGACCAACTATTGAGTGCATAACTGAACATTATTATTTGATGGTTTTTTGTTTGTTATTAAAAAACACTTTTATTTGATTGGACGGGTGAAATATGCTAATTTATTGAGACAGGTTTTTTGGGTTATCAGGAGTTGTAGGCCAAAATCATCAGTATTAAAACAATAAAAGACCTGACAAATTTCAGTTGGTGGCTAATGAATCTATAATATATGAAAGTTTAATTGTAATCATTACATTATGGTAAATAATGAAATTGAACACTATATGCTAATTTTTTGAGAAGGACCTGTACAATAATCTTAAACAATACAAGTCATAACTGGTACAGGAGGAGAGAGGACCCTGCCCACGAAGGCTCACAATCTACAAGGGATGGGTGAGAATACAGTAGGCGAGGATAGAGTTGGTCATGCAGCGGTTTGGTCGATCAGTGGTTACTGCAGGTTGTAGGCTTGTCGGAAGAGGTGGGTCTTCAGGCTCTTTTTGAAGGTTTCGATGGTAGGTGAGAGTCTGATGTGTTGTGGTAGAGGGTTCCAGAGTAGGGGTGATACGCGAGAGAAATCTTGTATACGATATTGGGAAGAGTAGGTAAGAGGGGAGTAGAGAAGGAGATCTTGTGAGGATCGGAGGTTGCGTGTAGGTAAGTACCGGGAGACGAGGTCACAGATGTATGGAGGAGACAGGTTGTGGATGGCTTTGTACATCATGGTTAGGGTTTTGTACTGGAGTCTCTGGGCAATGGGGAGCCAGTGAAGGGATTGACAGAGGAGAGAGGCCGGGGAATAGTGGGGGGACAGGTGGATTAGTCGGGCAGCAGAGTTTAGAATAGATTAGATTGGAGGGGTGCAAGAGTGTTAGAGGGGAGGCCACAGAGCAGAAGGTTGCAGTAGTCAAGGCGAGAGATGATGAGGGCATGGACTAGGGTTTTTGCAGATTCTTGGTTGAGGAATGTACGGATTCGTGAAATATTTTTGAGTTGAAGTCGGCAGGAAGTTATATGCAGTGATTAGCTATGCAAACTGACCTCCTATTTCTGGGCTGACAAACCCCAAATGGCCTTGAGTTACCTGCCCTCATTTAATATAGTGGTTATGATAGTCCTCCTTGATTAGCTGTGCTAGATCATGTGACGTTATAACTGCAAAGTATTATGGTTAGGAAATGCCTGAAATCATGTGATCAGGGGCGGATTATAAGTGGGTCAATCTGGGCGGTAGCCCAGGGCCCAGTGGTGTGGGGGGGCCCTGGGCTACTACCGCACAGATTGCCCGCCAGCCGCCGCCATCAGGGCATTACTGCATGGCCCCCTGACTCACTGGCGTATGTATCATTTATGGGCCCGGACCCGGTGGGCAGAGAGAGGGGGCCCGCATCGGGCCCGTCTCATCTGCTCACCGGGCCCCTACCGGCGCTGCGGCGGTTTCCTTTTGACGTGAGGGCGCGGGCCAATTGGAGGCTGGCAGCTGAAGTCGGCCGGCGCAGCGCACACGTCGCCGGCGTCTGACATCATTGTCAGACGCTGGCGAGTGCGCGCTGCTGGAGGGAGCTCACCGCCTGGAGCGCTGGGCAGGTGAGGAGAACTCGTTTTTGGGGGGGGGTTTTTGTATTTTGCTAACCTAAGTAACGGCAATAATGCTGGACAGTCAGTCAGTGACACACTGGGGCAGATGATTGCTGGACACACTGGGGCAATGCCGGAGACACTGACTGGGGCAGATTGCTGGACACACTGGGGCAGATTGCTGGACACACGGGGGGCAATGCTGGAGACACTGGGGCAATGCTGGAGACACTGGGGCAGATTGCTGGACACACTGGGGCAATGCTGGAGGACACACTGGGGCAGATTATTGCTGGACACACTGGGGCAATGCTGGAGACACTGGGGCAATGCTGGAGACACGGGCAGATTGCTGGACACACTGGTGGTAATATGCTGGACACACTGGTGGTAATATGCTGGACACACTGGGGTTAATATGCTGGACACACTGGGGCAGATTGCTGGACACACTGGGGCAGATTGCTGGACACACTGGGGGCAATGCTGGAGGACACACTGGGGCAGATGATTTCTGGACAC
The DNA here is from genome assembly GCF_051348905.1 of Ranitomeya variabilis. Lineage (NCBI taxonomy): Eukaryota > Metazoa > Chordata > Amphibia > Anura > Dendrobatidae > Ranitomeya > Ranitomeya variabilis. Next base: position 1,073,495,934 of record NC_135232.1, on the reverse strand, counting down.
ACTGGGGGCAATGCTGGAGGACACACTGGGGCAGATGATTGCTGGACACACTGGGCCAATGCTGGAGACACTGGGGCAGATTGCTGGACACACTGTTGGCAATATGCTAGACACACTGGGGCAGATTGCTGGACACACTGTCTGGGGGCAATGCTGGACACACTGGGGCAATATGCTGGACATACTGGGGCAGATTGCTGGACACACTGGGGGCGATATGCTGGACACACTGGGGGCAGGACTGGAAGCATGGGCAGAATGTAGATAAGGGGCATGATTGGAGACATGGGGCAGAAAGAAAGACATGGGGCAGGATTGGATCATGGGGCAGGATGGATACGATGGAGACAGATGGGGCAGGATGGGGAGATCATATGGGGTAGAAATTGAATGGATACTCATGAGGGCAGGATGGGAGAACATATGGCTGGAGCCAGGAATGAGATACACAGGGCCAGAATGGGGAATATTATTTCCATAGGGGCTAATTAAGGGATATTATTACTGCAGTGATGTATTTATTTTATTTTTTGAGTATACTGTTCTAAATGGGGGGGCGGTCCTGTTACTGTGCAGAGTGACACTATGTCGCCTTTTTTTCTTCATGTGGTGTAATGTAGAAGTTGGGAAAAATTAAGTAACGTGTTCTGCAAGCGGAGCTTGAGATAACTGTGTTATTTCCTGCAGAAACGAGTCCTGGCTGGAAGAAATTATGGCGGTCTGTGCTGGATGAAAGATGAAGGCCTTCACCTAGAGATGCCACTGGGGAGTCAGTGTTATCTATACACTGACACTATACACTGTATACTATATACAGAGGTCCTGTGTATAATGTCACCAGTGATCACTGTATTACCTCTACACAGACACTGCATACAAAGTACAGATCTCCTGTGAATACTGGCACTTATGGTGATAATATATATATATTTTTTTTATTACTGATCAGTATTGTAGTATTCAGTCACTATGTGATGGTAATATGTGGTCTGGAAATGGTGTTGCGGTATTTGTCCCTTGTATGTGCTATTTGGTCACCAAGTGGTGGTAATATGTGGTCTTGTCATGGTGTAGCGGTATTTGTTCCTTGTATGTGATATTATTCGATCACTGTGGTTGTAATATGTGGTCTGGTCATGGTGCGGTGGTATTTGTTCCTTGTATGTGATATTGGTCATTTTAAAAATTGAAAAATAAATCAAAATATACCTAAATTGTATTGCATATTTTAACAAATATTTAATAGGTTACAGTAGAGTAGGGCAAGGCCAAAAGTGTCTACCGTGTTATGGTGGCGGCTTACAAAATCTTTGCAACATGACACGCATGACCCCGTCGCATGACCGGGGGACCCACAGTGTCTGAACAGCCTGGAGCCATGGCTACCCTTAATCCACCCCTGCATGTGATCCTGCTCTCTTGCTGAAGCCATAGTCGGCAATAGGGAAAATGGTTCAGCCCTTTTTTTGTAAACGATCCTTGCAAATCAAATTGCAAATTGTTTAAATTATTTGGCATATGCAAATTTCATGAAATGCGACTTGAAGTTGACTTGCAGCAGATTGATCCGATTATCTCTATTTTGTACCAATAGAGCAGGATATGGAATGTGGTTGAAAATACTCTTTGGTAAGATATACACTGCAATATGGCACAGTAACATCATAAACAACATTACAGAAATTAAGAGTATTATTATTATAATTATGATTTATTTAAATGGTTGAAAAGACGACACAGACAAAAAGGTAACATTAGTAGGAAACATTGAATGTTGGGCACATGTACTTTTGCTCTTCTGAATACTAAGTGTTGGGTTTGCTGGCATATCATAAGGAACGTATAAATGAAAGAGCATGTGAACCAATTAGCAATATTATCTCATTCTACAGACATTGCTTCTTTTCATTACCAAATTATTTTCTAAATTAGAGAGAAAACTGCGCTGCTTTCCCACATTTTAACCGAGTTACCAAGAAAGGGAAATTAGCTAATTTTAGAGGCCAACACTTTCAAGTGACATTCATCAGGAAAACAACAGCAAATTAACACAACTTTGCTTTTTAATTGATTTCTAAAAAGATATACAGTGTCACTTAGATAGACGCAGACAGCAAAGAAATGTTTTTCTCCAATTACAAAGATCTTCATTTCTGCACATTTTGCTAAATTGTATTTAGATCCTGTTTTTTAAGAGGTCTAAGAAAATGTAAATGAAATGAGTTAATTTAAAGGAAAGGAAAAAAATAAAAAAATAACAATTATATACATAGATTTATATGATATACCAATACTAGATAGCAAGTATCTGTGAAATGTTAAGGAAATGATACATGGTTTTCTAATTATTTAAAAATATAAATCTGAAAATTGTGATGTGCATTTGTATTCAGTCACTTGTAGTCTCATACCCCGAATTAAGATCTTGAGTGACCAATTGTCTCCGGAAGTTACATATTGTTATTCAGTTCACATCTGTATAATTTTTTCTCAATATAGCTACAGCTGTTCCGTGAAGTTCTCTGATGTTTGTAAACATTAGAAATCAAACATCATCATGAAAACCAGAGAAACACATCAGGCAGGTCATGGTTAACGTTGTGAAGAAGAGCAAAGGAAGGTTAGGTTATAACAAAATAGCCAAAGCACTGGACATATCACAGAGCACTGTTCAATCGATCATCCAAAAATGGAAGGAGTATGGCACAACTGCAAACCTACCAAAACATAGAGGTCAATGTAAAATGACATCCTAGGCAATGAGAGCATAATTAGAGAAGCAGACAAGAGGCCCATGGTCACTCTCGAATTGCTGCAAAGGTCCACAGGTGAGGTAGGAGAACCTATTCACAGGACAATTATGAGGACTTACTCACACTGGCATGTAAATCAAATTTGTGCAATCTGATAAAAAAAACAGTTGGAGTACACTCAGACCAATGTTCAATGAGGTAGTGCAGATATGCATATTTTTTCTCAGCTGTAATTGGCATGAGAAAAAAATCTGCTGTCATTTTCCCCCGAAATCAGTACAGTTCCAGAAAAAAAACTGCACGCCATGCGGACCATCAGTATGGCATCTGATTTTTACATATACATTACAATTCTGTAACAAAAAAAACTGTAGATGGTTCTGTGAAGAATATTGGAGACATACCGTAATTCCATGTCAATCATCTGTATATTATTGGGCATGGAATTATAAAAAATCCTTCACAGGTTCTGTAAAAGATTAATAGCTGTGGAGTAAAAAAAAAGGATTGCAGATGAACAGCCCATGAGGGACAAGTGCAAAAAATGCCGTACCACTCTCCTGTATGACAATTGAACCAAGGTCCCATTCTCATCCAGTAAAGTTTGATTAATCAAATCCGTATGTTTTACCATTTGTCATGAGAGTGCAATGCGAGTGTGCGATTAATTTCTCTACATCTGTATGCGATCCACATGACAAGCATATGCAATCCGCATGAAATGCATTTTTAACATCATCTTTTAGTTACTATGATGCTCTGTGCAACTTAAAGCTAGTGGTCCAAAATAACAAAGCAATTTTATAAAAAGAATAGCTGTACTACCCGGCTTTGCCCGGGTTAATAAATGCTGTTAGCAAAATAGAATGTGTTAACAAAAATGTATTCTGCACACAAAAACCACAAAACAGATAGAAATGTAATTATTAAAAGGCAAAAACTAAGCTAATAGAAGCATTTCACAACATATATTTCAACACCAGAGATAGACCACACAGATTTAACTAAATTGGCCAAGTAATGTGAAGTAATCTTCTACTACTTATTCGAGAGCCTTTTGATAAACGACATTCTTAGTTTTCCCTTCAGGTGCAAAGATGAACAGATTTTTGGCTGTTCCAACTCTTGAACAGGCCACATAAAGTTGACCATGAGAAAAGCATGGAGATTGTAAATCTATTCCTTCACATTTTTCATTGGCCTGTAATGCAGCTTTTCTTTTCGCATCAGCTGACATTTGTGCCATGGAATTCCTTTTCTTATGAGGCATTTTTGTGGTAAAAATAGTCTGTAACTGGCAGTTTCTATATCCTCTCACATAGAGGTAATGTGACTGACATCAGCCTTTCCACCAACACACCCTAACTGACATGCTATTACCTCACACAAGCTTTGTTATACTGAGAATGTCATTTGTTGCCTATATTAACCAATCAGAGCTCAAATTTATTAACTGTAGCAAAATAGAAGCTGAGCTGTGATTGGTTGCTATTGGCAGCCTGATAAATCCCCAGTCAACAGGAAGTCTTTCCCCTGGCACTATATATTAGCTCACACATATACATAATAGACAGGTCATAAGACTGACAGCTGCCGTATTTCCTATATGGTACATTTGTTGCTCTTGTAGTTTGTCTGCTTATTAATCAGATTTTTATTTTTGAAGGATAATACCAGACTTGTGTGCGTTTTAGTTTAGTTTCATGTGTCACGTTGTGTGTGTTGAGTTGCGTGTGGCGACATGCATGTAGTGGCTTTTGTGAGATGAGTTTTGTGTGGTGACATGCATGTAGCAACTTTTTGTGTGTCGAGTTGCATGTGACAGGTTAGTGTAGCAAGTTGTGTGCAGCAAGTTTTGCGCATGGCGAGTTTTGCGAGTGGTGAGTTTTATGTGTGGTGTGTTTTGAGTATGTGCAAGTTTTGTTTGAGGCAACTTTTGCATGTGTTGCTACTTTTGTGCATGTGGCAATTTTTCCATGTGTGCAAGTTTTGCATGTGGCAAGTTTTCCATAAGGTGAGTTTTGCACCTGTGGTGAGTTTTGCGTGAGCCTAGTTTTGCATGTGGTGAGTTTTGCATGTGGCAAATTTTGCGCATGGCGAGTTTTGAGTGGCGACTTTTGTGTTTTGACTTTTATGTGGCGAGGTTGGTGTACGTGTGGTGAAATGTATGCTGAGGGTGGTATATGTGTTCAAGCACGTGGTAGTGTGTGGCGCATTTTGTGTGTGTGTTCATATCCCCGTGTGTGGTGAGTATCCCATGACGGGGCCCCACCTTAGCAACTGTACGGTATACACTCTTTGGCGCCATCACTCTCATTCTTTAAGTCCCCCTTGTTCACATCTGGCAGCTGTCAATTTGCCTCCAACACTTTTCCTCTCACTTTTTCCCCATTATGTAGATAGGGGCAAAATTGTTTAGTGAATTGGAACACGCGGGGTTAAAATTTTGCCTCACAACATAGCCTATGACGCTCTCAGGGTCCAGACGTGTGACTGTGCAAAATTTTGTGGTTGTAGCTGCGACGGGCAGATGCCAATCCCGGGCATGCACATATACATACATACATACACACACACACACACATCCAGCTTTATATATTAGATATAGATAGATAGATAGATGATAGAAAGATATTAGATGTATAATAGATAATAGAGATAGCCTGAAAAATGTCAGCAGTAGAGATGGGCGAACTCGAAGAGAAAAATTTGATGTCCTAGTGTTTGGGGATGGGCCCCAAATATGAACTTCTAAAGGAAGTCCATGTTACTGTTCGGGTTCCGCACCTGAACATCAGGTGCTTTCCACGCTGTCATCTGCATGACAGAGCAAGAAACAATGGTGGCTCTGATTGACAGTAAGATCATTATCGCCAGTCAAAGAGGTATGTGGTTCCCACGCTGTCAGATGACAGCATGAGCCAGCAGCTTTTATGCAGCGTAAAAAGGTTACCTACGGTCACACGTGTCGGCTAATGAGAAAGTACTGCTGCTTTTGATAACAATGAGAGCAGTTGCCACTGATGGGAGTATTGCACCTGTGAGCTTTAAAAAATTTAAAAAAAATGATGTGAGGTCTCTTCTATTTTTGATAACCAGCCCAGGCACACCTGACAGCTGATGGCTGCAACCCTCAGCTATCAGCTTTGTCATGGCTGGTTATCAAGAATATAGGGGTCCCCATGCTGTTTTTTTACAGTTATTTAAATTGTCATTGTGAATCAGATATTGCAGGGATGGACTGGGGTAAGGGGAGTATACCTTTGCTTTTTATTTTTAAATAAATGTTTAAAACAGGGTGTTCATTTTTATTTCAAATAAAGGATTTTATTCATGCTGTGTATTTATTTACAAACTTACTATGGGATTAGTAATAGGGGTGTCTTATAGACACCATTCCATTACTAACCCCTGTGCTTTATGTCACCTGACAATACAAAGGTGACATCAACCCCACAAGTATTACCCTACTTACCGCTGCCACAGGCAAGTGGGAAGAGAAATGTTAAGTGCCAGATTTAGCTAATCTTCTCGATGCTGAGGCGGCTGAGGACCACTGGCGTAGCTAGAGCTTTTGCCGCCCGGGGCTGATTCTGAGTTTGGCACCCCCCCCCCATTGCCGTCACTCAACGCCGGGCACCGCCCCCTCAGCACTGTTTACCCATGAAATCCGGCGCCTGCGCTGTGTATCGCTGTTTGGTGCAGGCGCAGAGAGCTCTGGCCGTCTGACGTCACAGCCAGGCTTGCAGACTGCGCCTGTGCGGCCACCCACCTTGGTAATCCCAGCCCCACAGTGTGTTATGCATTATGCAGAGTGCGGGGCTGAAATTCACAAGCAGGGCGGCCGCACAGGCGCAGTGTCCAGCATTGCCCCAGTGTGTCCAGCATTGCCTTAGTGTGTCCAGCAATCTGCCCCAGTGTCCAGCATTGCCCCCAGTGTCCAGAATTGCCCCCAGTGTCCAGCATTGCCCCCAGTGTGTCCAGCAATCTGCTCCAGTGTCCAGCATTACCCCCAGTGTGTCCAGCAATCTGCCCCAGTGTCCAGCATTGCCCCCAGTGTGTCCAGCAATCTGCCCCAGTGTCCAGCATTGCCCCCAGTGTGTCCAGCAATCTGCCCCAGTGTCCAGCATTGCCCCCAGTGTGTCCAGCAATCTGCCCCAGTGTCCAGCATTGCCCCCAGTGTGTCCAGCATTGCCCCCAGTGCGTCCAGCAATCTGCCCCCAGTGCGTCCAGCAATCTGCCCCCAGTGTGTCCAGCAATCTGCCCCAGTGTCCAGCATTGCCCCCAGTGTCCAGCATTGCCCCCAATGTCCAGCATTGCCCCCAGTGCGTCCAGCAATCTGCCCCCAGTGCGTCCAGCAATCTACCCCCAGTATGTCTCCAGCAATCTGCCCCCAGTCTGTCTCCAGCATATTGCCCCCAGTCTGTCTCCAGCATATTGCCCCCAGTCTGTCTCCAGCATATTGCCCCCAGTCTGTCTCCAGCATATTGCCCCCAGTCTGTCTCCAGCATATTGCCCCCAGTCTGTCTCCAGCATATTGCCCCCTGTCTGTCTCCAGCATATTGCCCCCAGTCTGTCTCCAGCATATTGCCCCCAGTCTGTCTCCAGCATATTGCCCCCAGTCTGTCTCCAGCATATTGCTCCCAGTCTGTCTCCAGCATATTACCCCCAGTGTGTCTCCAGCATATTGCCCCCAGTCTGTCTCCAGCATATTGCCCCCAGTCTGTCTCCAGCATATTGCCCCCAGTCTGTCTCCAGCATATTGCCCCCAGTCTGTCTCCAGCATATTGCCCCCAGTCTGTCTCCAGCATATTGCCCCCAGTCTGTCTCCAGCATATTGCCCGCAGTCTGTCTCCAGCATATTGCCCCCAGTCTGTCTCCAGCATATTACCCCCAGTCTGTCTGAGTCAGACATAAAGAAAAAAAAAAAAAGTAAAATCCTCACCTCTCCCGTTCCCAGCGCAGGTCCCGTGCACTCAGCGTCTCTCCGGCTCTGCAACGCTCAGGACAGAGAGGCTGAGCGGGCAGTGATGACGTCATCGCACCCTCTGCCCTGAGATGTCGCAGAGTCAGAGGGCGCTGAAGACGCTGCAGCTGCCGCAGGAACCAGGAGAGGTGAGTATTAAAGGGGGGCCCAATGCCAGCGCTGGCACCGGGAGGGGGGGCCTGGTCGTGGCGGCGGTCGGCGCCGCCCGAAGATTTAAAGGGCCCGCGTCTCTTTTTTTTTTTTTCTTCCTCCTCCTCTCTGGGTCGGAGCCGCCCCCGGCATTGTGCCGCCCGGGGCGGCCCACCCCCCCCGCACCCCCCTTCCTACGCCACTGCTGAGGACTGATGTTCTTAGCTTGGTAGGAGGACCAATTTCTCTGGCCTGTTCCCCGGATATTAATATAAGTCCACAGCTGTCTGTTTAGCATTTGCTGGTTTGAAATTATGGGGGGACCATAAAGCTAATCAAACAGCTGTGATCTGATATTAAAAGCCTGGAAACCTTTAGGGATATTGCCCTACTTTCCAGAATATTAACATCAACCCTCAGCTGTCGGCTTTCCCTCTGCTGCTTATGAAAATTATGGGGACCCCCAAGCATTTTTTATAATTGCTTTTCATTTTTTTTAAACCCCTCTATTCTTGATAACCAGTTATGATAAAGCTGACAGTTGAGACTTGCAGCCTGCAGCTGTCAGTTTTGCCTGTGCTGGTTTTCAAAACTAAAAGAGACCCCATCTGTGGCACCTGCTCTCACTGTTTTCAGTGACAGCAAAAGCAGGCTAATAGGAGTAGCACTCTCTCATCAGCCAATGCCTGTGACCAGAGGTAACCTTTTTACCGTCAGTCACAGCTGCTGGCTCATGCTGTCATCTGAAAGATTGGGAACTGTAGCTCTCTGACTGGGGATAATGACAGCATGGCAAACAACGGATGTTTGGGGCTCCCATTCACCTGAATGAGGACTGGGTATGGGTATATATACCAAACATTTTTAGATTAGACCCGCCGGACCCGAACATCTACGGGTTCGCCTAGCACTACTCATCTTTATGAAGTATTCATATCTTCCTTTGGTGGTCTTCTACATAGACATCCAATTGATTTTTTGAGGATGATGCAATGCTTTGTTTCCACTGTGGTAGCCCTGTTTTATTGCTAATAGAAAATTAATGCCTGGTTTCCACACTTAGTGCATCTGACTACATGGGGACATTTTAATACTTCTTTGTATAGCAAGAATACTATTTTTTATCATGCAGGATGTACGAAATGAACTACATTCTAGACAAGAGCGTAATTTCCTTTGCTGTAGATTCAATGCAGAACAAAAGTAAAACCAATGATTCATGGAGGAAGGTTTCGAAAAAAATGTGTCCTTTGTGAGTACTGTCACATCCCATAATAAACCTTGTCAGGGACTGCAGGAACATGAAGTATGTCAATATGACATTTTATTCTACCACTGATACATTTTGTATATCTCAATGGAGAAGAAATTCCATTAAAGGGAAAGTATTGCACTATAATCATGTGATTCAGTTATCTGTTATCATAAAACAATACAGCTGAAGCCTTGAATCACCAAGGTTCGATAAGTAGTGAACGTTAATGAGCAGAGAGCTCCATGACCCACTGGAGGGGTTCACAGAGCGAGTAATGCAAAAATAAAAAATGACCATTGTTAACGGGAAGTGACTTCACATAGATAGCAAGAAGCATTATATTGTGTCATTCTTAATAGGAGTAGAAAATGGACATTAACAATGTCCAATTATATGATACAGCGCAAGAGAAATGCACAAGGTCATGACCTGTAATTATTGTATTTGTCACAAAACTAGCAATTAAAATGCATAAGGATGACAATTCTTACATTGGCCTTGCTCTTGATATTCTGCTACATGCATTATTCAATGTTCACCTACACCTCTGAGATGTCAGCCATCCAGCGCTTACCAAATGGGATTAGAAAAGCTGTTTGGAGCTTTTCTCTTGCTGTACTCAACAGGAAAATCTGACAAATCCATATAAATGCATACATATATTTTATTTATTCATGTTGCTTATACTCAGCCCACATATTCCACAGAGATTCTCAACACTGACATCAATCTCTGTTTCCAATGAGGCTTACATTGTGATATTCCTATCTTAAAGGTGCGCAATGATGCACTATTGAGGTTGATAGAAGAAGCCATTTAACCTAGTAGTTTTTGGAGTGTAGAAGGAAACCGGAAACCAGGAGGAAATCTACACACTCCATGCTGAAACTTGGGTCCCAGTTCTGTAAGGCAGCAATTATAACCGGTGTGCATACAAGAGAGGAGTATGGCTCCATAGAGAATGAATGCTGAATTATGGTTCATTATGTATCTGCATAACTTAAAGGGGTTGTCCACTACTCGCATAATCCCTTCTCAATTCGTATGTTTCCCCATTTTAAAATAACCACACTAAAACTCACCTCTGGTGCCAGAGCTGTTCTAGCAGTGTCGGCACTGTCTCTACCTGTGATCATGTACCCGTGTGATATCATGTGAATCCTGCGGCCAATCTCCATCACTCTCCTCACCTTCGGATGCATAAAAGACACCTGGAGGAATAGAGAGAGGGCAGTAGCACTCACCTGCTTCAGGTGTAAGTGATTTGTCCAAAAGCAGGGAGCATGAAGCAGCCACTGATTGGCCGCAGGGTTCATGTGTCATTACACTGTAATGTGATCGCAGAGCACAGTGTGACCAGAAGTCTGCATAGCGGTGACGTCACTCAGAAAGGGAGAAGAACGGTGCTGGACACTCAGTCCGACACGCTAGGAGATTTATACTATACTAGATGGTGGCCCGATTCTAACGCATCGGGTATTCTAGAATATGTATGTATGTATGTATATAGCAGCCACATAGTATATAGCACAGGTCACGTACCAAACAGTATATAACACAGGCTACGCAGTATATAACATTGCCCACATAGTATATAACACTGCCCACGTAGTATATAGCAGCCACATAGTATATAACACTGCCCACGTAGTGGGGTGGGCTTGGAGTGCGTGGTCTCCCTGCGCTATCAGCACATCAGGTATTTCACTGGATTATATTTGTGATTATATGCTATCTGGCTTCATAGCCCTGTGGACTTTGTTGACTATTCTGATATGTCAGTGTTACTAAGTAAGATCAGCATGAGGTTCACAGTATACTATACCTGTTTGCTGGTGTGATGGAGTTCCTGCACTCTGCGTGCTCCATGTATTCTGTCTACAGATTTTAACCCACTACTAGTTTTCTATTCTTGTTTTGTATATCTTGTATTTAATAAAGATTTTGGTATGATTTTTTGATTGTGTTGCACCAATTTGTTTTGTGGTTTTTGCTTTTGCTGTATCTGGTGTGTCCTGTATTACTCCATGTACAGGTGCTAGCTTCCTCTTATATATTCTACTTCTATCATGAAGAGAGGACATACATGGTCTAGCCTGTTTTGTTTTCCTTTGTTTTACTCCACGTAGTATATAGCACATCCCATGCAGTATATACTACAGCCCACACAGTATATAGCACAGCCCATGCAGTATATAACACAGCCCACGCAGTTTATAACACAGGCCACGCAGTATATAACACTGCCCACGTAATATATAGCACAGCCCACACAGTATCTAACTCTGGCCATGTAGTATATAGCAGCCACGCAGTATATAACACAGCCCACGTAGTATATAGCAGTGTGGGCACCATATCCCTGTTAAAAAAAAATAATTAAAATAAAAAATAGTTATATACTCACCCTCTGGTGTCCAGCGAAGCTGTGTCGATGCACGCATGGCTGCCGCCAGCTTCCGTTCCCAGAGATGCATTGTGAAATTACCCACATGACTTAGCGGTCTCGCGAGACCGCTAAGTCTTCTGGGTAATTTTGCAATGCATCTCTGGGAACGGAAGCTGGCGGCAGCCGCGTGAGCATAGGCGGACGACGGAAGGTGAGAATAGCAAGGGGTTTTTTTATTATTATTTGCATAGGCAGCATCAATAGTAAAAAGTTGGTCACATAGGGTTAATAGCAGCATTAACAGAGTGTGTTACCCGCGGCATAACGTGGTCTGCTAATGCTGTCATTAACCCTGTGTGAGCGCTGACTGGAGGGGAGTATGGAGCGGGTGCCGGGCACTGACTGAACGGAAGTAGGGAGGGACTAATTCTCAGCCAGGCTGTGGCCGTCGTTGATTGGTCGCGGCAGCCAGGACAGGCAGCTGGCTAAACCAATCAGCGACGCAAGATTTCCGTGATGGAAGTTGCAGACAGACAGAAAGAAAGACAGACAGACAGACGGGAGTACCCCTTAGACAATTATATATAGAGATAGCTGGAAGAAATTGAATTTTTTTAATCGCACTCGAATAACGTTCTATTTTTTTTACCTGAATTTCCACTGGAGAAGTTTTTTCTATTGGATCTATACAGCACTGAGTCTAGTAGGAAGGCTTCGCTCACGCCGAGGATCTCAGTCATATAACATGGGTGAACGAGTTGCCCCTATTTTTGTCATGCAAGAGGTGCCAGACAATTTTGGTGCCATTTGTGAGCTCATTGAAGCTCTTTCACAGCATATGCTCAATGTGCACCATTGTTCCCATGTAGCTTGTGCTGAAAACTGAGAATCTTCCTCAAAATCCCTTTCATATGGATGTCATTTCCTAACTGATTATCAGATTGGTTCAAGCAATTCAATTTTGCATTAGGCATTAAATCTTTACAGTCAATTCCTTAACACTGGCATTGTGCACGTCAGTCTTAATGAAGGGCTTGCTTTAGAACGCTGCACAGAAATCATTAGGAGATGCACACCACTTAATGAGTTTGGAGCATCTTCTCAGTGGCATGCATCTGGGTGCGACCCGCCACAAAATCTGAAGTAGCATTTCTGGCATAATAAACACCAACACTTTTGCCGAATTTGAAGGGTAGGCATAGCAAGTCCTCATCGGACTCTTCCCCAGCTCCACACATTTTGCTGAAGATGCTTCAAACTGGTGCAAAGCTGCCAAAAATCATAATATTTTGCAACTCTGCATTGAAAATACATTTTGTGACTTTTCAAATTGTTTTATGCCAGTTTTCTGGTCTAAAAGGTTTGATGAACCAACCTCTTAAGCCACGTGCATACGTTGAGTATTTGTTTTTTACCTCAATATTTGTAAGGCAAAACCAGGAGTAGGGAAAAATGCAGAAATGGTGATGCCTTTCTATTATAATTTTCCTCTGACTGTTCCACTCCTGGTTTTGGATTACTAATACTGAGGAAAAAAAACCTCACCAAATGCTCAATGTGTGCAAAGGGCCATAAAGTCTAAAAATTCCTGTATAAGACAAAAAGGGCCGAGATCTAGAAACTGAGACAACGTGAAGGCATCAGGATCGCTATTTTGGGTCATAAAAATGAAATGGAAGCTACCTTCCAAGACCAGGTTCATAGAAATTGGAGTGTTACATATGTGAAAATATCACAAACAGGTTGTGCCTACTTCTGGTCTGAAAACACATGAGTATAGTGGCTCAGATCAATGAGACCTGTTTGTGACTCCTGCCTAACTGAGCCTGCAAGGAAAGAGAGAGCTGGAGAGAGACGGTGGCTATGAAACAGAGATCAGACACAGACTATTTCCTAATGACTAACTATGGGTAACCTCAGTCAATGAGAGAAACGCACGGACACAAAGATAAACCCTGGGTTTATACATCCTTTAATTACCTTTAGCAATAGGCCACACTAGCAGAACTATTGGAACACAGCAGCTCCATGAAAACTAGGGGCCCTGGCCAGGTACTATGGATCCACCTCCAATTCAAAGGAATAGGGGTGGTTTTGCAGTACCTGGCTGGAGACCCTAATGAAATGATGCAGTTTCTGTGTTCCGGCAACATCCAAGAAGTTCTGCCTGGTGCCAGTAACAGCTGATAAGAGGGGATGCTAAGTGTTGCACCCCCACTAATAAGCTGTTGATGACCTAAGCATTGGCCATCAATAAAAAAGTAGTGGCCAACTTTTATAGCCTATACTTAATCTTAGGGAATTTCTATGTTTGATAAGGAGCCATGTGAAGGAAGTGATCAGTAAGTTTCTAAACTAAGATCGGTCCCCAAATGTTTAAAAATAAGTTTCTGTTGTAAAACTAATTATTTTTGTTCAAGTAAATATCTTTTTCATTTGTTAATCACATGTAAAATATGAATGTTAGCTGATCCAGCTTATATGTCTTGTCATTTCAATTTACAATGGTGCTGTGTGTGTCTGGGGAACAGTTTATATTGTGAAACTCGAATCTAAAGTATGTAGAAGACTTAAAATAAAGCACCACCGTGGAGGCACTTTTCAACCATATTTTTTCTCTATTATAAAATACACCTCTCCCTTATGTGCAATGACTGGGGGCCATTACTTTGTAACAGCCCATATGACAGCAAGTTGTTCATCCGCTCTAAGACATTAGTGAAATGTTTTGGTCACCTCAGGGAGCAGAGAAATGCACAAAACAAGCATATATAATATAATATCCCTATTTAGACCCGTTCTGTTAGTCAGAGCAAAAAGCAGCTCTGTCAATTTCACTAGAAGTAACAGACGCTTGTTGAGTAGCCTTAGTTGCCAGCAATGCCACATTTGCCAGGACTGTCCTGAATTGTGGAAAGCAATTCTGTTAATTTTGGACATGTTAAGGAGTGAAAATGAGCAGGGTTCAACCAATCAATAGTGGGCATTCCAACCCTGTACCCTGATTAAAAAAAGAGTTCCAGCCCTGTATCGGGAAATCCTGGGAGTGACAATAAAAACAATACATGGCACTCCCACCGACCAGTGGCTATTTGATCTAGCATTTGCCAGATGTAAGCAGAAAATAGTAGTCTCATTCTTCCAATGGCTGCATCTTACTTTTTTTTTTATAGATTGCAAGCTCTTGTGAACCATGCCCTCACTCTTATTGGTAATTGTTGAATTAAGTGTTATTAGTGTCTTGTGTTGTGTGATCACATTCCATCTTATTTGTAAGGTGTTGCAGAATATGATGGTGCTGTATAAATAACATTCTTATTATAATAATTTATAATTCAAGTGAATATGAGACAAGGTACAGTACATGGAGTGAGCACTAATCATTATATCCAGTGTCAGAATGTGCAGGTAGATGCCCAAATAATGAGGAGAATCACAATGCACAACTTGTCTGTTTTAGTAAATAATCATTTCTGATTAGTGTCCTTTTTATAGAAGAGTGGATCAGATATCGAAATTCGCCTCTTTGTGCTTTTTTCTGGGACTTTCGATTGGTGTATACGTTATTCTCTGCTAATTTCATATCCCTTATTATGCTCCAGGACATCTCCAGACCACAGAGTATAATAAAGATGATATTTAAATATATCGTTATACTAACCTTCTGCTCATCTCTTTGGCCCTTCCGTTAATCATCGCCACTCGTTCATTGCTTGCTGCATTTTCTGATCCCCATGCTGCTCACATTGGATTCTTTGGTCTTCTCTCACTCTGCCAGACTTCCAGGTGTCATGGTACCCTAGATGGTTCTCTGCAGGCGTTGGAGGTCAATGGAGCCTTGACGTGACAATGTGTGTCTTAACTTTCCACAAGCAAGCGAAGAACCTTCCAGTGTGCTATGACACCCGGAAGTCTGTCAGAGTGCAACAAAACCAAAGATTTTGTTGCAAGCGGTGGCAAATGACCAAAATTGGATTTTTGTAAAATTCAAGTAGAATTCAGTTTCACTTGAATTTATTTGCTCAACTCTAAATAAAATAAAACTACTACTAATGCACTTAATTAACAGATCACTTGGTTTAACTGGATATTGTCAGGGCAAGTTATAACATTTTGATTGAGATTTAATTATTACCATTCACTTTCAGAAATCATTTGATAGAAACTTAAAAAATCATGCACATGGAAGAGTATGGCAGAAGAAGAAACACCACCTGAAGATGTCATGATGACTGTAATGTGTTATATTACTGCATTTTCTATATGAGATGTTTCCTTCAATTGTTTAATGTGTATTAATGCCCCTCTATGTGCTTGTAACTGGAAAGTGTAAGTAACAGTGTAGATGCAGTGGACAGAAGAGTGAACAGTTAGCCCTGCAGATGAGAAGAGTTTTTTGGAGTAAGGAGATAGTTAGTTCCTTGTTACAGGACTCAACAGTTATTGAGTAGTTCTGAGATAAGGCTATGGGTGGCATTACCAGGGTTTATGTGTTAAAGAAAGGGTTACATACCTATCCCAGATCCGTGTTCTGTTCGCTTTGTCTCAATCCCCTGCTCTCTGTTGTGCTCCACGTTGGGCTTTGCAAGTCGCCAAGCCTAGATAAATGACATCATCTCCCTAGGTCTTCTAACAAAAAAAAAATGTTGTTTCCAAAATTGTGCTGATGTAAAGTAGATATGTGGGAAATGTTACTTATTAAGTATTTTGTGTGACATATTTCTGTGATTTAAGGGCATAAAAATTCAAAGTTGGAAAATTGTGAAATTTTCATAATTTTCGCCAAATTTATGTTTTTTTCACAAATAAATGCAGGTAATATCAAAGAAATTGTATCACTATCATGAAGGACAATATGTCTCGAGAAAACAATGTCAGAATCACCGGGATCCGTTGAAGCATTCCAGAGTTATAACCTCATAAAGGGACAGTGGTCAGAATTGTAAAAATTGGCCCGGTCATTAACGTGCAAACTAACCTCGGGGCTTAAGGTGTTAATGGGTAAAAAAACCCTGCAAAATCTCTGCAAAGAATTCATATGCTGCAGATTTTTAAAAATGCTCAGTAACTAGTGGTGACGTCACTGAATCTGTGCTCGCAGCTAGGGTTGAGCGACTTTCATTTTTTTAAGATCGAGTCGGGTTTTGTGAAACCCGACTTTGTCCAGAGTCGAGTCGAGTGCAGTCGGCCGATTATCGCTAAAAGTCGGGGATCGACCGAAACACGAAACTCAATGCAAGTCAATGGTGAAGCATAGTCGGCAGTGAGTGGAGGCCAGGAAAACACCTACAGTGCCCATTTTAATGCCAAAAACATCCATTCTTGTTTCTGAAGCTTGTCAACCTTAATTAACTTTATAATAATAGTTGGGCATAGGAAATTGGGGGTCATTTGGCAAAAGTTGTGGGGGGAGTAGGGCTGGCTCAAGTTTTTCGTGGGCCCAGGAAATGCGGACTACGTCACGGCGGTGTTGCAGGGAGAGCTAAGTATTTCAACGTTGCAAGTGCTGTGATCCTGAGCAAGCAGGGGGGGCCCACTCGTTCGCATTGGCACTGGCACAGGGCCCCTCAAAGTACGGCGGTGTGTTTGCATGGCGGGGGCGCCTCCCACCAGCAGCGACACTTTTGCGTACTCTGAGGGGCCCTGTGCCAGTGACGTCGCCAACGAGTATGCCCCCCCACCTGATGAAGGAACCTGCACTTTCATCTGCACCTTCCTCTTTGTCCCTGTGTAAGGTGGTATAACATGCGGGAAGGGGAACCTTACTTTCAGCAGGGTCAGATTCTGGCTGTGTAGAGTACAAGGGGAATGTAGTGGTCTAGGTCAATGTACCAGCAGACTCATCTAGCAGTGGCTGGGCAATGGGCAGGATGAGGAGGAAACAGATATAGGGCCAAAGAATAAAGTAGGCTAAATGCAGTTCAAAATTGGTAACAGGACTAAACAGGCGGCATTGCTTTGTTCAGTGGAGTAGCAAACCCAAGAGCAGCAGACACTGTTTCAAGGGCCTAACCACACTAGTAGGCCAAATGCAGTTTAATATCTGATAGTATAGGGCGAAAGCCAGAATGTGGAAGCTCAGCTTTGTTCAGTTGAGGACAACACCAGGCAGGGGCAGACACCTTTAGTAGGCCGGAACAGCCAATTTTATTTTTAAAAATCGTAATTTGGAACAGAAGGTTGAAGCACAGCTTTATTCAGTTGAGGACAACACCAGGCAGGGGCAGACACCTTTAGTAGGCCGGAACAGCCAATTTCATTTTTAACAATCGTAATTTGGAACAGAAGGTTGAAGCACAGCTTTATTCAGTTGAGGACAACACCAGGCAGGGGCAGACACCTTTAGTAGGCCGGAACAGCCAATTTTATTTTTAAAAATCGTAATTTGGAACAGAAGGTTGAAGCACAGCTTTATTCAGTTGAGGACAACACCAGGCAGGGGCAGACACCTTTAGTAGGCCGGAACAGCCAATTTTGAAAAAAAACAGCAGTTAATAAGAGGCCAACGGTAGAAGCTCAGCTTTATTCAGTTGAGGACAACACCAGGCAGGGGCAGACACCTTTAGTAGGCCGGAACGGCCAATTTTTTTAAAAAACAGCAGTTAATAAGAGGCAGAAGGTAGAAGCTCAGCTTTATGCAGTTGCAGCTTCAACACCAGGCAGGGGCAGACACCTTTAGTAGGCCGGAACAGCCAATTTTATTTTTAAAAATCGTAATTTGGAACAGAAGGTTGAAGCACAGCTTTATTCAGTTGAGGACAACACCAGGCAGGGGCAGACACCTTTAGTAGGCCGGAACAGCCAATTTTTTTTAAAAACAGCAGTTAATAAGAGGCCAAAGGTAGAAGCTCAGCTTTATTCAGTTGAGGACAACACCAGGCAGGGGCAGACACCTTTAGTAGGCCGGAACAGCCAATTTTTTTAAAAAACAGCAGTTAATAAGAGGCAGAAGGTAGAAGCTCAGCATTATGCAGTTGCAGCTTCTTGGCAATAATATAAAGAAGACGCGACAGGACAACACTCGGTGGATGCCATATCTGTGTTTTCAATGGAAAAAAACCTTTCAGTTAACTACTTGTAGGAGAAAGTTTTTGTAGCTGGTGGCCATTTTTTTTAAAAAAAAGCAGTTAATAAGAGGCAGAAGGTAGAAGCTCAGCTTTATTCAGTTGCAGCTTCTTGGCAATAATATAAAGAAGACGCGACAGGACAACACTCGGTGGATGCCATATCTGTGTTTTCAATGGAAAAAAACCTTTCAGTTAACTACTTGCAGGAGAAAGTTTTTGTAGCTGGTGGCCATTTTTTTTTAAAAAAAGCAGTTAATAAGAGGCAGAAGGTAGAAGCTCAGCTTTATTCAGTTGCAGCTTCTTGGCAATAATATAAAGAAGACGCGACAGGACAACACTCGGTGGATGCCATATCTGTGTTTTCAATGGAAAAAAACCTTTCAGTTAACTACTTGCAGGAGAAAGTTTTTGTAGCTGGTGGCCAATTTTTGTACTGTATCAGTTTTTTGTTGTATGTGTTTTTGTTTTTAATGTTAAAATGTCTGCATTTGATATCTCTCCAGTATTTTCTTTTTTATAAGCAAAATACTGCAGTTTTACATCGGTTACATGGATACACGGGCAGGCAGCTTGGTGGTCATTGGAGGAGTATTTAAAGTAGGGACCGCAGACAGGCTATCAAAGGCCTAAAATAACAAACAATAGGCTCATGGCAGTTTTACATCGGTTACATGGATACACGGGCAGGCAGCTTCGTGGTCAGTGGAGGAGTATTTAAAGTAGGGACCGCAGACAGGCTATCAAAGGCCTAAAATAACAAACAATAAGCTCATGGCTGTTTTACATCGGTTACATGGATACACGGGCAGGCAGCTTGGTGGTCAGTGGAGGAGTATTTAAAGTAGGGACCGCAGACAGGCTATCAAAGGCCTAAAATAACAAACAATAGGCTCATGGCAGTTTTACATCGGTTACATGGATACACGGGCAGGCAGCTTGGTGGTCAGTGGAGGAGTATTTAAAGTAGGGACCGCAGACAGGCTATCAAAGGCCTAAAATAACAAACAATAGGCTCATGGCAGTTTTACATCGGTTACATGGATACACGGGCAGGCAGCTTGGTGGTCAGTGGAGGAGTATTTAAAGTAGGGACCGCAGACAGGCTATCAAAGGCCTAAAATAACAAACAATAGGCTCATGGCTGTTTTACATCGGTTACATGGATACACGGGCAGGCAGCTTGGTGGTCATTGGAGGAGTATTTAAAGTAGGGACCACAGACAGGCTATCAAAGGCCTAAAATAACAAACAATAGGCTCATGGCAGTTTTACATCGGTTACATGGATACACGGGCAGGCAGCTTGGTGGTCAGTGGAGGAGTATTTAAAGTAGGGACCGCAGACAGGCTATCAAAGGCCTAAAATAACAAACAATAGGCTCATGGCTGTTTTACATCGGTTACATGGATACACGGGCAGGCAGCTTGGTGGTCAGTGGAGGAGTATTTAAAGTAGGGACCGCAGACAGGCTATCAAAGGCCTAAAATAACAAACAATAGGCTCATGGCTGTTTTACATCGGTTACATGGATACATGGGCAGGCAGCTTGGTGGTCAGTGGAGGAGTATTTAAAGGGAACCTGTCACCACGTTTTTGGAAGATGGGATAAAAATAGCGTTAAATAGGGGCAGAGGTGGGCGTTACATTAGTGTGTGTGTTATGCGTTTATTACCCACCTAAGTTGCCGAAATAACTTTGCAAAGTCTCCGTTTTCGCCTGTCAATCAGGCTGGTCAGGTCACATGGGCGTGGTGTCTTCACCCAGATTTGGCGTAGTTTTCCGTTGGTGGCGTAGTGGTGTGCGCATGCCCAAAGTCCGGAATCCTCTTCCAGGGGATTTAAAATAGCGCGGTGTTCGTTATTGCATTGGTGATCGGTGGGCGCGGCCATCTTCCTTTGGCCGCGCGTGCGCAGAAGCGGCGCTCTGCTGGCCGCGGCTTCAGGAAAATGGCCGCGGGATGCCGCGCGTGCGCAGATGGATATCGCGGCGGCCATTTTCCTGAAGCCGCGGCCAGCAGAGCGCCGCTTCTGCGCACGCGCGGCCAAAGGAAGATGGCCGCGCCCACCGATCACCAATGCAATAACGAACACCGCGCTATTTTAAATCCCCTGGAAGAGGATTCCGGACTTTGGGCATGCGCACACCACTACGCCACCAACGGAAAACTACGCCAAATCTGGGGGAAGACAACGCCCATGCGACCTGACCAGCCTGATTGACAGGCGAAAACGGAGACTTTGCAAAGTTATTTCGGCAACTTAGGTGGGTAATAAACGCATAACACACACACTAATGTAACGCCCACCTCTGCCCCTATTTAACGCTATTTTTATCCCATCTTCCAAAAACGTGGTGACAGGTTCCCTTTAAAGTAGGGACCGCAGACAGGCTATCAAAGGCCTAAAATAACAAACAATAGGCTCATGGCAGTTTTACATCGGTTACATGGATACACGGGCAGGCAACTTGGTGGTCAGTGGAGGAGTATTTAAAGTAGGGACCGCAGACAGGCTATCAAAGGCCTAAAATAACAAACAATAGGCTCATGGCAGTTTTACATCGGTTACATGGATACACAGGCAGCATTGTGGTCAGTGGAGGAGTATTGCAAGGAGTGTCTGTCCCAGTACTCCCAAAATATAAATAGATGTTAATGTCTCGCAAAACAACCAAAAAAAAAAAAAAGGTGGCATACTTAGGTACAGGGGTGGGCTCATCTGCTGAGTTTCTGACATAGTAATTTGGCAGTAACTATTTAATGGTGCCAATATAGGACACAGACACAGACTACTTTAAGTTGCATCATAGATGTCTACAAATTTGTATTGTCAGTGCCAGACATTGAATGATGTCAGCGAATAGACTAAAGATTGGTGGAGCTGTGCGACATAATTTTGCACGTGGTAGAGCACATTTTGAGCTGGGGGAGGGGTGAACTCTCTTGAGGCCGGCGGGACCGCCCCAGGGCCCCTCATGTTACAACGGTGTGTCTGACGTTGGGTGCGCACCACCACCGCCAGAGACACTACATTGTACTATGAGGGACCCAGTAGCAATGCCGTCAACCAAAAGCGAGCACACCCACCTCTTCAGACAAACAGCAGTCTCACGGGTGCTTGCGCCAAGTCGCGATACCACGGCCCCGTGTGGGGAGTTTGGCCATTTAGGGAGGTGTAAACATGTCGTATGCTGTACAATCAGCTGCAGCAAATTAGACATTAGAAAAGTAATTCACAGGCAAGAGCTTTTCATAGGAAAGCTAAGTGTCGGCCGGGCAAGGTGGGGCAAAAGATTTCGAAATCCAGTTGTGGTTCATTTTAATGAATGTTAGATCGTCAACATTTTAGGTAGCCAGACGAGTCCTTTTTTCGGTTAATATTGAACCTGCAGCACTGAATACTCTTTCTGATAGGACACTTGCTGCCGGGCAAGCAAGCTCCTGCAATGCATATTCTGCCAATTCTGGCCAGGTGTCTAATTTGGAGGCCCAGTAATCAAATGGGAATGACGGTTGAGGGAGAACATCGATAAGGGATGAAAAATAGTTAGTAACCATACTGGACAAATGTTGTCTCCTGTCACTTTCAATTGATGCAGCAGTACCTGTCCTGTCTGCGGTCATAGCAAAATCACTCCACAACCTGGTCAGAAAACCCCTCTGTCCAACGCCACTTCTGATGTGTGCACCCCTAACACTCCTAGTCTGCTGCCCCCTGGAGCTCGTGTGAGAACGATCACGTGCGCTGTGTGCTGGGAATGCCTGAAGCAAACGGTCAACAAGAGTTGATTGTTTGGTTGCTAATATTAGTTCCAAGTTCTCATGTGGCATAATATTTTGCAATTTGCCTTTATAGCGTGGATCAAGGAGGCAGGCCAACCAGTAATCGTCATCGTTCATCATTTTCGTAATGCGTGTGTCCCTTTTTAGGATACGTAAGGCATAATCCGCCATGTGGGCCAAAGTTCCAGTTGTCAAATCTCCGGTTGTGATTGGTTGAGGGGCAGTTTCAGGCAAATCTACGTCACTTGTGTCCCTCAAAAAACCAGAACCCGGCCTTGCCACGCAACCAATTTCCAGTGCCCCCGGGAAAGCTTCCGCATTACAAATATACTCATCCCCATCATCCTCCTCGTCCTCCACCTCCTCTTCGCCCGCTAACTCTTCCTGTACACTGCCCTGACCAGACAATGGCTGACTGTCATCAAGGCTTTCTTCTTCCTCTGGTGCAGACGCCTGCTCCTTTATGTGCGTCAAACTTTGCATCAGGAGACGCATTAGGGGGATGCTCATGCTTATTACGGCGTTGTCTGCACTAACCAGCCGTGTGCATTCCTCAAAACACTGAAGGACTTGACACAGGTCTTGTAGCTTCGACCACTGCACACCTGACAACTCCATGTCTGCCATCCAACTGCCTGACCGTGTATGTGTATCCTCCCACAAAAACATAACAGCACGCCTCTGTTCGCACAGTCTCTGAAGCATGTGCAGTGTGGAGTTCCACCTTGTGGCAACGTCGATGATTAGGCGATGCTGGGGAAGGTTCAAAGACCGCTGATAGGTCTGCATACGGCTGGCGTGTACAGGCGAACGTCGGATATGTGAGCAAAGTCCACGCACTTTGAGGAGCAGGTCGGAGAACCCAGGATAAGTTTTCAATAAGCACTGCACCACCAGGTTTAAGGTGTGAGCCAGGCAAGGAATGTGTTTCAGTTGGGAAAGGGAGATGGCAGCCATGAAATTCCTTCCGTTATCACTCACTACCTTGCCTGCCTCAAGATCTACTGTGCCCAGCCACGACTGCATTTCTTGTTGCAAGAACTCGGACAGAACTTCCGCGGTGTGTCTTTTGTCGCCCAAACACTTCATAGCCAATACAGCCTGCTGACGCTTGCCAGTAGCTGGCCCATAATGGGACAACTGGTGTGCAACAGTGTCATCTGCCGATGGAGTGGTTGGCCGACTGCGGTCTGTGGAAGAGCTGTAGCTTCTGCAGGAGGACGAGGAGGAGGAGGAGGAGGGGGTGCGAACGCCTACAGCCAACTGTTTCCTAGACCGTGGGCTAGGCACAACTGTCCCGAAATTGATGTCCCCTGTGGACCCTGCATCCACCACATTCACCCAGTGTGCCGTGATGGACACATAACGTCCCTGGCCATGCCTACTGGTCCATGCATCTGTAGTCAGGTGCACCTTTGTACTGACAGATTGCCTGAGTGCATGGACGATGCGCTGTTTAACGTGCTGGTGCAGGGCTGGGATGGCTTTTCTTGAAAAAAAGTGTCGACTGGGTAGCTCGTATCGTGGTTGAGCGTACTCCATCAGGGCTTTGAAAGCTTCGCTTTCAACTAACCGGTAGGGCATCATCTCTAACGAGATTAGTCTAGCTATGTGGGCGTTAAAACCCTGTGTACGCGGATGCGAGGATAAGTACTTCCTTTTTCTAACCAGAGTCTCATGTAGTGTGAGCTGAACTGGAGAGATGGAGATCGTGGAACTTGCGGGTGTGCCGGTGGACCTGGCAGACTGAGAGACGGTTGGAGACAGTATTGTTTCCGCCGGTGCCCTAGATGCAATATTTCCTCCTACAAAACTGGTGATTCCCTGACCCTGACTGCTTTTGGCTGTCAAAGAAACCTGCACAGATACTGCCGGTGGTGCGGAAAATGGTGGCCTTACAGTGACGGAAGGGATGTTGCGTTGCTGACTAGCTTCATTGGCCGAGGGTGCTACAACCTTAAGGGACGTTTAGCAGTTAGTCCAGGCTTGAAAATGCATGGTGGTTAAGTGTCTATGCATGCAACTAGTATTGAGACTTTTCAGATTCTGACCTCTGCTTAAGCTAGTTGAACATTTTTGACAGATGACTTTGCGCTGATCAATTGGATGTTGTTTAAAAAAATGCCAGACTGCACTCTTCCTAGCATCGGATCCCTTTTCAGGGATTGCAGACTGAGCTTTAACCGGATGGCCACGCTGTCCTCCAACAGGTTTTGGCTTTGACACGCGTTTTGGGCCAGATACGGGCCCGGCAGATGGAACCTGTTGCGATGTTGATGCCTGCTGCGGCCCCTCCTCCACCTCCGCTTCTGAACTACTGCCGCCTGCACCCTGTTCCCCCAATGGCTGCCAATCGGGGTCAACAACTGGGTCATCTATTACCTCCTCTTCGAGCTCGTGTGCAACTTCGTCTGTGTCACTGTGTCGGTCGGTGGTATAACTTTCGTGGCGGGGCAACATAGTCTCATCAGGGTCTGATTGCGGATCAGTACCCTGAGAGGGCAATGTTGTGGTCTCAGTCAAAGGAGCAGCATAGTACTCTGGCTGTGGCTGTGCATCAGTGCACTCCATGTCAGAATCTACTTGTAATGGGCATGGCCTGTTAAGTGTTTCACTTTCTAAGCCAGGGACGGTATGTGTAAAGAGCTCCATGGAGTAACCCGTTGTGTCGCCTGCTGCATCCTTCTCTCTTGTTGTTGTTTTTGCTGAGGAGGACAAGGAAGCGACTTGTCCCTGACCGTGAACATCCACAAGCGACGCGCTGTTTTTACATTTACCAGTTTCAGAAGAGGAGGCAAAAGAGCTAGAGGCTGAGTCTGCAATGTAAGCCAAAACTTGCTGTTGCTGCTCCGGCTTTAAAAGAGGTTTTCCTACTCCCAGAAAAGAAAGCTTTCGAGGCCTTGTGTAGCCAGATGACGAAACAGCCTCCACAGCTCCAGACTTAGGTGGAATATTTTTATCCCCACGACCACCTGATGCTCCACTACCACTACCATCATTACCAGCTGACAATGAACGCCCACGGCCACGACGACCTCTTGCACCAGACTTCCTCATTGTTTGAAAAACTTAACCAAATTAACTTTATTTGTTGCTGTCAAACAACTTACACGTTGAGCTATAACTTCAGTATGATTTCAATATCCCTTAACAGGTTGGTGAGACCACAAGGAAAATCAGGCACAATGTTACACACTCTGTTTTCTGTGGCACCAAATCACAGAGATGACACACACGCAGGACTGTCACTCAAGCACAAATGTCAATATTAATCTCCCACCTATTTTTTTTTTTTTTTTTCTCAGGGAGACTTTAGAAACCAAATAAGATAAAATGTTTTTTTCAGGGAGACATTAGAAACCAAATAATAAAATAAAAAAAAAGGCTTTCTATGGCCCACTGAGTGAGAGATGGCACACACAGGAGTGGCACACAAGCCCTGACTGAGGCCAATATTTTTCTCCCACTGATTGATGTAGTGTTTTTTTTAAAGGTAGATTTTAGAACCCAAATCAAGCAAAAAAATAAATAGGCTTTCTATGGCCCACTGAATGAGAGATGGCACACACAGGAGTGGCACACAAGCCCTGACTGAGGCCAATATTTTTCTCCCACTGATTGATGTAGTGATTTTTTTAAAGGTAGATTTTAGAACCAAAATCAAGCAAAAAATAAATAGGCTTTCTATGGCCCACAATTTGAGAGAGAGAGGTGGCACACCCAGGAGTCAAGACTGGCACACAAGCTGAAAGGGCAATATTAATCTCCCACTGTTTTTTTTTTTATTTTTTTTTTTTCAGGGAGACTTTAGAAACCAAATAATAAAATAAAATAAAAAAAAGGCTTTCTATGGCCCACTGAATGAGAGATGGCACACACAGGAGTGGCACACAAGCCCTGACTGAGGCCAATATTTTTCTCCCACTGATTGATGTAGTGATTTTTTTAAAGGTAGATTTTCGAACCCAAATCAAGGAAAAAAATAAATAGGCTTTCTATGGCCCACAATTTGAGAGAGAGAGGTGGCACACCCAGGAGTCAAGACTGGCACACAAGCTGAAAGGGCAATATTAATCTCCCACTGTTTTTTTTTTTTAAAAAATTTTTTTCAGGGAGACTTTAGAAACCAAATAATAAAATAAAATAAAAAAAGGCTTTCTATGGCCCACTGAATGAGAGATGGCACACACAGGAGTGGCACACAAGCCCTGACTGAGGCCAATATTTTTCTCCCACTGAGTAATGTAGTGATTTTTTTAAAGGTAGATTTTAGAACCAAAATCAAGCAAAAGATAAATAGGCTTTCTATGGCCCACAATTTGAGAGAGAGAGGTGGCACACCCAGGAGTCAAGACTGGCACACAAGCTGAAAGGGCAATATTAATCTCCCACTGTTTTTTTTTTTTATTTTTTATTTTTTTCAGGGAGACTTTAGAAACCAAATAATAAAATAAAATAAAAAAAAGGCTTTCTATAGCCCACTGAATGAGAGATGGCACACACAGGAGTGGCACACAAGCCCTGACTGAGACCAATATTTTTCTCCCACTGATTGATGTAGTGATTTTTTAAAGGTAGATTTTAGAACCAAAATCTAGCAAAAAATAAATAGGCTTTCTATGGCCCACAATTTGAGAGAGAGAGGTGGCACACCCAGGAGTCAAGACTGGCACACAAGCTGAAAGGGCAATATTAATCTCCCACTGTTTTTTTTTTAATTTTTTTTTTTTTCAGGGAGACTTTAGAAACCAAATAATAAAATAAAATAAAAAAAAGGCTTTCTATGGCCCACTGAATGAGAGATGGCACACACAGGAGTGGCACACAAGCCCTGACTGAGGCCAATATTTTTCTCCCACTGATTGATGTAGTGATTTTTTTAAAGGTAGATTTTAGAACCAAAATCAAGCAAAAAATAAATAGGCTTTCTATGGCCCAGAATTTGAGAGAGAGAGGTGGCACACCCAGGAGTCAAGACTGGCACACAAGCTGAAAGGGCAATATTAATCTCCCACTGTTTTTTTTTTTATTTTTATTTTTTTTCAGGGAGACTTTAGAAACCAAATAATAAAATGAAATAAAAAAAAGGCTTTCTATGGCCCACTGAATGAGAGATGGCACACACAGGAGTGGCACACAAGCCCTGACTGAGGCCAATATTTTTCTCCCACTGATTGATGTAGTGATTTTTTTAAAGGTAGATTTTCGAACCCAAATCAAGGAAAAAAATAAATAGGCTTTCTATGGCCCACAATTTGAGAGAGAGAGGTGGCACACCCAGGAGTCAAGACTGGCACACAAGCTGAAAGGGCAATATTAATCTCCCACTGTTTTTATTTTTATTTTTTTTTTTCAGGGAGACTTTAGAAACCAAATAATAAAATAAAATAAAAAAAAGGCTTTCTATGGCCCACTGAATGAGAGATGGCACACACAGGAGTGACACACAAGCCCTGACTGAGGCCAATATTTTTCTCCCACTGATTGATGTAGTGATTTTTTAAAGGTAGATTTTAGAACCAAAATCAAGCAAAAAATAAATAGGCTTTCTATGGCCCACAATTTGAGAGAGAGAGGTGGCACACCCAGGAGTAAAGACTGGCACACAAGCTGAAAGGGCAATATTAATCTCCCACTGTTTTTTTTTTTTTTTTTTTTTTTTCAGGGAGACTTTAGAAACCAAATAATAAAATAAAATAAAAAAAAAGGCTTTCTATGGCCCACTGAATGAGAGATGGCACACACAGGAGTGGCACACAAGCCCTGACTGAGGCCAATATTTTTCTCCCACTGATTGATGTAGTGATTTTTTTAAAGGTAGATTTTCGAACCCAAATCAAGGAAAAAAATAAATAGGCTTTCTATGGCCCACAATTTGAGAGAGAGAGGTGGCACACCCAGGAGTCAAGACTGGCACACAAGCTGAAAGGGCAATATTAATCTCCCACTGGTTTTTTGTTTTTTTTTTTTGTTTTTTTCAGGGAGACTTTAGAAACCAAATAATAAAATAAAATAAAAAAAAGGCTTTCTATGGCCCACTGAATGAGAGATGGCACACACAGGAGTGGCACACAAGCCCTGACTGAGGCCAATATTTTTCTCCCACTGATTGATGTAGTGATATTTTTAAAGGTAGATTTTAGAACCAAAATCAAGCAAAAAATAAATAGGCTTTCTATGGCCCACAATTTGAGAGAGAGAGGTGGCACACCCAGGAGTAAAGACTGGCACACAAGCTGAAAGGGCAATATTAATCTCCCACTGTTTTTTTTTTTATTTTTTATTTTTTTCAGGGAGACTTTAGAAACCAAATAATAAAATAAAATAAAAAAAAGGCTTTCTATGGCCCACTGAATGAGAGATGGCACACACAGGAGTGGCACACAAGCCCTGACTGAGGCCAATATTTTTCTCCCACTGATTGATGTAGTGATTTTTTTAAAGGTAGATTTTAGAACCAAAATCAAGCAAAAAATAAATAGGCTTTCTATGGCCCACAATTTGAGAGAGAGAGGTGGCACACCCAGGAGTCAAGACTGGCACACAAGCTGAAAGGGCAATATTAATCTCCCACTGTTTTTTTTTTTATTTTTTATTTTTTCAGGGAGACTTTAGAAACCAAATAATAAAATAAAATAAAAAAAAGGCTTTCTATGGCCCACTAAATGAGAGATGGCACACACAGGAGTGGCACACAAGCCCTGACTGAGGCCAATATTTTTCTCCCACTGAGTGATGTAGTGATTTTTTTAAAGGTAGATTTTAGAACCAAAATCAAGCAAAAAATAAATAGGCTTTCTATGGCCCACAATTTGAGAGAGAGAGGTGGCACACCCAGGAGTCAAGACTGGCACACAAGCTGAAAGGGCAATATTAATCTCCCACTGTTTTTTTTTTAAATTTTTTTTTTCAGGGAGACTTTAGAAACCAAATAATAAAATAAAATAAAAAAAAGGCTTTCTATGGCCCACTGAATGAGAGATGGCACACACAGGAGTGACACACAAGCCCTGACTGAGGCCAATATTTTTCTCCCACTGATTGATGTAGTGATTTTTTTAAAGGTAGATTTTAGAACCAAAATCAAGCAAAAAATAAATAGGCTTTCTATGGCCCACAATTTGAGAGAGAGAGGTGGCACACCCAGGAGTCAAGACTGGCACACAAGCTGAAAGGGCAATATTAATCTCCCACTGTTTTTTTTTTAATTTTTTTTTTTTTTCAGGGAGACTTTAGAAACCAAATAATAAAATAAAATAAAAAAAAGGCTTTCTATGGCCCACTAAATGAGAGATGGCACACACAGGAGTGGCACACAAGCCCTGACTGAGGCCAATATTTTTCTCCCACTGAGTGATGTAGTGATTTTTTTAAAGGTAGATTTTAGAACCAAAATCAAGCAAAAAATAAATAGGCTTTCTATGGCCCACAATTTGAGAGAGAGAGGTGGCACACCCAGGAGTCAAGACTGGCACACAAGCTGAAAGGGCAATATTAATCTCCCACTGTTTTTTTTTTTAATTTTTTTTTTCAGGGAGACTTTAGAAACCAAATAATAAAATAAAATAAAAAAAAGGCTTTCTATGGCCCACTGAATGAGAGATGGCACACACAGGAGTGGCACACAAGCCCTGACTGAGGCCAATATTTTTCTCCCACTGATTGATGTAGTGATTTTTTTAAAGGTAGATTTTAGAACCAAAATCAAGCAAAAAATAAATAGGCTTTCTATGGCCCACAATTTGAGAGAGAGAGGTGGCACACCCAGGAGTCAAGACTGGCACACAAGCTGAAAGGGCAATATTAATCTCCCACTGTTTTTTTTTTATTTTTTTTTTTCAGGGAGACTTTAGAAACCAAATAATAAAATAAAATTTAAAAAAAGGCTTTCTGTGGCCCACTGAATGAGAGATGGCACACACAGGAGTGGCACACAAGCCCTGACTGAGGCCAATATTTTTCTCCCACTGATTGATGTAGTGATTTTTTTAAAGGTAAATTTTCGAACCCAAATCAAGGAAAAAAATAAATAGGCTTTCTATGGCCCACAATTTGAGAGAGAGAGGTGGCACACCCAGGAGTCAAGACTGGCACACAAGCTGAAAGGGCAATATTAATCTCCCACTGTTTTTTTTTAATTTTTTTTTTTTCAGGGAGACTTTAGAAACCAAATAATAAAATAAAATAAAAAAAAGGCTTTCTATGGCCCACTGAATGAGAGATGGCACACACAGGAGTGGCACACAAGCCCTGACTGAGGCCAATATTTTTCTCCCACTGATTGATGTAGTGTTTTTTTGTTAAGGTAGATTTTAAAACCCAAATCAAGGAAAAAAATAAATAGGCTTTCTATGGCCCACTGAGTGAGAGATGGCACACACAGGGATGGCACTCTAGCAGAAATGCCAATCTTAATCTCCCACAAAAAAAACAAAAAAAAAACAGGGACTGTCCTACAATTACTATCTCCCTGCAGTAATCTCAGCCAGGTATGGCAGGCAGCAATAGGAGTGGACTGATGCACAAATTAAATAAAAAGTGTGGACAAACAAAAAAGATAGCTGAGAGATAGTGCAGAAAGGAAGGAACAAGAGGATATGTGCTTTGAAAAAAGCAGTTGGTTTCCACAGTGGCGTACACACAGCAATACAGCTATCACGGAGCCTTCTAGGGCAGCCCAATGAGCTACAGCGCTGAGAGAAAAAAAAAAAATTTAGCTTCCACTGTCCCTGCACACCGAAGGTGGTGTTGGACAGTGGAAATCGCTACAGCACAAGCGGTTTGGTGGTTTATGGACCCTGCCTAACGCTCTCCCTGCTTGTGACGAAGCGGCAGCAACCTCTCCCTAAGCTCAGATCAGCAGCAGTGAGATGGCGGTCGGCGGGAACGCCCCTTTATAGCCCCTGTGACGCCGCAGACAGCAAGCCAATCACTGCAATGCCCTTCTCTAAGATGGTGGGGACCAGGACCTATGTCATCACGCTGCCCACACTCTGCGTTCACCTTCATTGGCTGAGAAATGGCGCTTTTCGCGTCATTGAAACGCGACTTTGGCGTGAAAGTCGCGTACCGCATGGCCGACAAGCACAGGGGTCGGATCGGGTTTCATGAGACGCCGACTTAGCCAAAAGTCGGCGACTTTTGAAAATGAATGACCCGTTTCGCTCAACCCTACTCGCAGCGTCTCATTCATTCCCCAGTAGTTTACAGCCAGGACCGCACCGCTCCCGGTTGTAAATTGTACATTCCCCACATATGGATTACGACTGACTGTATGCCGGACAGGTATGGGTATGTTGTTGGCTTTGTATTTTTAATTTTTTTTACAGGAGATCGAGGGCTTCGCTTGCATTGGCAGACTAATAAAGATGGCAAAACTGTGTTTATTGTTTTATTTCATTAAAAGACTTTATTCTTACTGTGTGGTGTTTTTTAACTCTTTAACAACTATAGGATTAGTAATGGAGAGGTGTCTTATTGACACCTCTCCATTACTAAGCTGGCTTAATGTCACCTTACAATAGGAAGGTGACATTAATCCCTCATTACCCCACTTGTCACTGCTACAGGGCAAGTGGTAAGAACCGGGCAAAGCTCCAGAATTGGCGCATCTAATAGATGCGCCATTTCTGGGCAGCTGCGGGCTGCTGTTTTTAGACTGTGGGGGCCCATATCCATGGCCCCTTACCAGCCTGAGAATAGCAGCTTGCACCTGCGAGTTTTGCCGGGTTGGTTTAAAAACATAGGGGGACCCCACGTCAGGTTTTTCTTTCATTCATTCTCCCCTGCTCGCGCTGCTCACTGGCTGAGCAGGGGAGAAGGGATGAAAGCCAGCTTCAGCGCCACATGCAGGGGAACAGTGCTTACAGTAGCGCTTCTTCCCCGGTGGCTGTCCGTGCACACGGAGGACAGTGTGCACTGTTCTCCGTGTGCATGTGTGTGGCATATTTTGCGGCCCATGTGTCAGGGTACAAATGGACTTGTCTCCGTGTTTTTCACATGGACACAAGGTCCATGAAAACACAGTGACATGTGCATAGACCCATTCATTTGAATGGGTCTAAGTGTGTCAGTGTCTCCAGTACGTGAGAAAACTGTCACTACCGTAGACACTGAAGTGTGAAACAGGCCTAACAAAAGTTAGTTTTATACACCTAAAAGTGCTTAGAAAACAAAGGGAAAATGTTGCAAAAACTGCTTTTTCACTTTCTCATTTGATTTTATGCTGCAAAAATGCTGAAAGAATTGACATGCATCATATATTGTGTGTGCGTAAGATTTCTAAAATATCACAGCTCTTGCTGGTACTCTATATAGCAACTTTTAATCTGCATAAAAAAGGCAGCAAAAAAATGCTGCATAAACACTGCATGTGAACTGGGCCTTTATTCTGGCACATATCGACTATGTGAACATAAGCACTATCTATGAGATATAGCGATGGTATATGTTTGCAAAGCTGAGTATAAACACAATGTAGACAATGTATATACTGTACCTCTTCACTTCTGTCAGCCTATAGATTAAAAAAAAAACCATCATACTTGATAGCTTAGGTCAGAATGATATCTTGATACTTTTAATGATCATAACCTGCACCAGGGAACCAGGGCGGCTTAGATATGATGTGTTATTGACAGTACTGCTTTACCTTTTTGATGTCTAGTAGAAGAGCCCTGAGGACAGTATATATTGTAGATTCCTCAAGTTACAATATTAATTGGTTCCAAGACGACCATTGGAAAACTAATAATTGGTTCCAGAGCCCCAAAAATGTCATCCCCAATTAAAGAAATTAAATACTAAAGAAAAATAGAAGACCAAAAAAGTAAGAAGATCAAAACCGAAATAGTAGGCCAGCACACCTGCTGGAATAAGAGCAATGTTAGGTGCACAAAGTGTCTATTATTTCACCTCCCTATGTGAGAGGAGGTCTTAAAATACATGGAAGTAGAGCAGAACTTAGACTTGACTGTTTCACTTCTGCTTAGGGAAAGCTTTATAGATAAGATGTACAGGTCAAATGGAAGGCTACATTATGGGATTATCTGTGGTAATTTGGTGGGGGGCGGGATTATGTGTGGTAATGTGGTGGTGGGGGGTGGGATTATCTCTGGTAATGTGGTGGGGGGATTGATTACCTGTGGTAATGTGGTGGGGGCAGGATTATGTGTGGTGATGTGGGGGGTGGGATTATGTGTGGTAATATAGTGGGGGGGTGGGATTATGTGTGGTAATGTGGTGGGGCGTGGGATTATCTGTGGTAATGTGGTGGGGAGGCGGGATTATGTGTGGTAATGTGGTGGGGGGTGGGATTATGTGTGGTAATGTTGTGGGGGGCGGGATTATGTGTGGTGATGTGGTGGGGGGCGAGATTATGTGTGGTAATCGGGTGGGAGGGCGGTCTTATGTGTGGTGATGTGTCGGGGGGCGGGAATATGTGTGGTGATGTGTCGGGGGGCGGGATTATGTGTGGTGATGTAGTGGGGGCGGGATTATGTGTGGTAATGTGGTGGGGGCGGGATTATCTGTGGTAATGTGGTGGGGGCGGGATTATGTGGTGACGTGGTGGGGGTGGGATTATGTGTGGTAATGTGGTGGGGGGGATTATGTGTGGTAATGTGGTGGGGGGTGGGATTATGTGTGGTGATGTGGTGGGGGCGGGATTATGTGTGGTGATGTAGTGGGGGCGGGATTATCTGTGGTAATGTGGTGGGGAGGCAGGATTATGTCTGGTAATGTGGTGGGGGCGGGATTATGTGTGGTAATGGGGTGGAGGCGGAGCTACTGTCCAGGGGGCGGGATTAGCGAGTAATCACGATGCCGCTTATATATATAGATTGTGTACTTAGTTGACACTACTAGACTAAAATAAGTAGATAACTGACAAGGTTAAGAGATGAGAGATCCAACAGATCCCACTATTACCACTATTATATGTCAGGAAACGACACTTGACGCATGCAATTGACTGACGAGTGATGAACGATACCATGGCTGTTTTCACTACTAGACCAGTTATTGGGGAGCTCACAGTGAACATATAGTATATACACATTCGATTCCAATGCATTGAACGGTCACCACTAGGGTTGAGCGAAACGGGTCGATCATTTTCAAAAGTCGCCGACTTTTGGCTAAGTCGGCGTCTCATGAAACCCGATCCGACCCCTGTGCTTGTCGGCCATGCGGTACGCGACTTTCGCGCCAAAGTCGCGTTTCAATGACGCGAAAAGCACCATTTCTCAGCCAATGAAGGTGAACGCAGAGTGTGGGCAGCGTGATGACATAGATCCTGGTCCCCACCATCTTAGAGAAGGGCATTGCAGTGATTGGCTTGCTGTCTGCGGCGTCACAGGGGCTATAAAGGGGCGTTCCTGCCGACCGCCATCTTACTGCTGCTGATCTGAGCTTAGGGACAGGTTGCTGCCGCTTCGTCAGAAGCAGGGAGAGCGTTAGGCAGGGTCCACTAACCACCAAACCGCTTGTGCTGCAGCGATTTCCACTGTCCAACACCACCTTCGGTGTGCAGGGACTGTGGAAGCTATTTTTTTTTTTTTTCCCCTCAGCGCTGTAGCTCATTGGGCTGCCCTAGAAGGCTCCGTGATAGCTGTATTGCTGTGTGTATGCCACTGTGGAAACCAACTGCTTTTTTCAAAGCACATATCCTCTTGTTCCTTCCTTTCTGCACAGCTATCTTTTTTGTTTGTCCACACTTTTTATTTAATTTGTGCATCAGTCCACTCCTATTGCTGCCTGCCATACCTGGCTTAGATTACTGCAGGGAGATAGTAATTGTAGGACAGTCCCTGTTTTTTTTTTGTTTTTTTTGTGGGAGATTAAGATTGGCATTTCTGCTACAGTGCCATCCCTGTGTGTGCCATCTCTCACTGAGTGGGCCATAGAAAGCCTATTTATTTTTTCCGTGATTTGTGTTCTAAATTCTACCTCAACACAAAAACACTACATCAATCAGTGGGAGAAAAATATTGGCCTCAGTCAGGGCTTGTGTGCCACTGCTGTGTGTGCTATCTCTCATTCAGTGGGCTATAGAAAGCCTATTTTTTTTTTTTTTTTTTTTTTTTAATATTATTTGGTTTCTAAAGTCTCCCTGAAAAAAAAAAAAAACCTAAAAAAACAGTGGGAGAGTAATATTGCCCTTTCAGCTTGTGTGCCAGTCTTGACTCCTGGGTGTGCCACCTCTCTCTCTCATTCAGTGGGCCATAGAAAGGCTATTTTTTTTTTGTTTTTTTTAATATTATTTGGTTTCTAAAGTCTCCCTGAAAAAAAAAAAAAAAAACATAAAAAAACAGTGGGAGAGTAATATTGCCCTTTCAGCTTGTGTGCCAGTCTTGACTCCTGGGTGTGCCACCTCTCTCCCTCTCATTCAGTGGGCCATAGAAAGCCTATTTATTTATTTTTTTAATATTATTGGGTTTCTAAAGTCTCCCTTAAAAAACAAAAAATACATAAAAAAACAGTGGGAGAGTAATATTGCCCTTTCAGCTTGTGTGCCAGGCTTGACTCCTGGGTGTGCCACCTCTCTCTCTCATTCAGTGGGCCATAGAAAGGCTATTTTTTTTTTGGTTTTTTTAATATTATTTGGTTTCTAAAGTCTCCCTGAAAAAAAAAAAAAACATAAAAAAACAGTGGGAGAGTAATATTGCCCTTTCAGCTTGTGTGCCAGTCTTGACTCCTGGGTGTGCCACCTCTCTCCCTTTCATTCAGTGGGCCATAGAAAGCCTATTTATTTTTTTTTTAAAATATTATTGGGTTTCTAAAGTCTCCCTTAAAAAACAAAAAATACATAAAAAAACAGTGGGAGAGTAATATTGCCCTTTCAGCTTGTGTGCCAGTCTTGACTCCTGGGTGTGCCACCTCTCTCTCATTCAGTGGGCCATAGAAAGCATTTTTTTTTTCCCTTGATTTGTGTTCTAAAATCTACCTCAACACAAAAACACTACATCAATCAGTGGGAGAAAAATATTGGCCTCAGTCAGGGCTTGTGTGCCACTGCTTTGTGTGCTATCTCTCATTCAGTGGGCTATAGAAAGCCTATTTATTTATTTATTTTTTCTCTTATTATTTGGTTTCTAAAGTCTCCCTGAAAAAAAAAAAAAACATAAAAAAACAGTGGGAGAGTAATATTGCCCTTTCAGCTTGTGTGCCAGTCTTGACTCCTGGGTGTGCCACCTCTCTCCCTCTCATTCAGTGGGCCATAGAAAGCCTATTTATTTTTTTTTTTAAATATTATTGGGTTTCTAAAGTCTCCCTTAAAAAACCAAAAATACATAAAAAAACAGTGGGAGAGTAATATTGCCCTTTCAGCTTGTGTGCCAGTCTTGACTCCTGGGTGTGCCACCTCTCTCTCATTCAGTGGGCCATAGAAAGCATTTTTTTTTTCCTTGATTTGTGTTCTAAAATCTACCTCAACACAAAAACACTACATCAATCAGTGGGAGAAAAATATTGGCCTCAGTCAGGGCTTGTGTGCCACTGCTGTGTGTGCTATCTCTCATTCAGTGGGCTATAGAAAGCCTATTTATTTATTTATTTTTTTTCTTATTATTTGGTTTCTAAAGTCTCCCTGAAAAAAAAAATAAATAAATAAAAAAACAGTGGGAGAGTAATATTGCCCTTTCAGCTTGTGTGCCAGTCTTGACTCCTGGGTGTGCCACCTCTCTCTCTCATTCAGTGGGCTATAGAAAGCCTATTTTTTTTTTTTTTTTTTAATATTATTTGGTTTCTAAAGTCTCCCTGAAATAAAAAAAAAACTTAAAAAAACAGTGGGAGAGTAATATTGCCCTTTCAGCTTGTGCGCCAGTCTTGACTCCTGGGTGTGCCACCTCTCTCTCTCTAATTGTGGGCCATAGAAAGCCTTTTTTTTTTTTTTTTTTTTTTTAATATTATTTGGTTTCTAAAGTCTCCCTGAGAAAAATAAATAAATAAATTAGGTGGGAGATTAATATTGACATTAGTGCTTGAGTGACAGTCCTGCGTGTGTGTCATCTCTGTGATTTTGTGCCACAGAAAACAGAGTGTGTAACATTGTGCCTGATTTTCCTTGTGGTCTCACCAACCTGTTAAGGGATATTGAAATCATACTGAAGTTATAGCTCACCGTGTAAGTTGTTTGACAGCAACAATTAAAGTTACTTTGGTTAAGATTTTAAAACAATGAGGAAGTCTGGTGCAAGAGGTCGTCGTGGGCGTTCATTGTCAGCTGGTAATGATGGTAGTGGTAGTGGAGCATCAGGTGGTCGTGGGGATAAAAATATTCCACCTAAGTCTGGAGCTGTGGAGCCAGTTTCGTCGTCAGGCTACACAAGGCCTCGAACGCTCTCTTTTCTGGGAGTAGGAAAACCGCTTTTAAAGGCGGAGCAGCAACAGCAAGTTTTGGCTTACATTGCAGACTCAGCCTCTAGCTCTTTTGCCTCCTCTTCCGAAACTGGTAAATGTAAAAGCAGCGCGTCGCTTGTGGATGTTCACGGTCAGGGACAAGTCGCTTCCTTGTCCTCCTCAGCAAAAACTACAACAAGAGAGAAGGATGCAGCAGGCGACACAACGGGTCACTCCATGGAGCTCTTTACACATACCGTCCCTGGCTTAGAAAGTGAAACATTTAACAGGCCATGCCCATTACAAGTATATTCTGACATGGAGTGCACTGATGCACAGCCACAGCCAGAGTACTATGCTGCTCCTTTGACTCAGACCACCACATTGCCCTCTCAGGGTACAGATCCACAATCAGACCCTGATGAGACTATGTTGCCCCGCCACGAACGCTATACCACCGACCGACACAGTGACACAGACGAAGTTGCACACGAGCTCGAAGAGGAGGTAATAGATGACCCAGTTATTGACCCCGATTGGCAGCCATTGGGGGAACAGGGTGCAGGCGGCAGTAGTTCAGAAGCGGAGGTGGAGGAGGGGCCGCAGCAGGCATCAACATCGCAACAGGTTCCATCTGCCGGGCCCGTATCTGGCCCAAAACGCGTGTCAAAGCCAAAACCTGTTGGAGCACAGCGTTGCCATCCGGTTAAAGCTCAGTCTGCAATCCCTGAAAAGGGATCCGAGTCTAGGAAGAGTGCAGTCTGGCATTTTTTTAAACAACATCCAACTGATCAGCGCAAAGTCATCTGTCAAAAATGTTCAACTAGCTTAAGCAGAGGTCAGAATCTGAAAAGTCTAAATACTAGTTGCATGCATAGACACTTAACCACCATGCATTTTCAAGCCTGGACTAACTACCAAACGTCCCTCAAGGTTGTAGCACCCTCGGCCAATGAAGCTAGTCAGCAACGCAACATCCCTTCCGTCACTGTAAGGCCACCATTTTCCGCACCACCGGCAGTATCTGTGCAGGTTTCTTTGCCAGCCAAAAGCAGTCAGGGTCAGGGAATCACCAGTTTTGTAGGAGGAAATATTGCATCTAGGGCACCAGCGGAAACAATACCGTCTCCAACCGTCTCTCAGTCTGCCATGTACACCGGCACACCCGAAAGTTCCACGATCTCCAGCTCTCCAGTCCAGCTCACCCTACATGAGACTCTGGTTAGAAAAAGGAAGTACTTATCCTCGCATCCGCGTACACAGTGTTTTAACGCCCACATAGCTAGACTAATCTCGTTAGAGATGATGCCCTACCGGTTAGTTGAAAGCGAAGCTTTCAAAGCCCTGATGGAGTACGCTGAACCACGATACGAGCTACCCAGTCGACACTTTTTTTCCAGAAAAGCCATCCCAGCCCTGCACCAGCATGTTAAACAGTGCATCGTCCATGCACTCAGGCAATCTGTGAGTACAAAGGTGCACCTGACTACAGATGCATGGACCAGTAGGCATGGCCAGGGACGTTATGTGTCCATCACGGCACACTGGGTGAATGTGGTGGATGCAGGGTCCACAGGCGACATCAATTTAGGGACAGTTGTGCCTAGCCCACGGTCTAGGAAACAGTTGGCTGTAGGAGTTCGCACCCCCTCCTCCTCCTCCTCCTTGTCCTCCTGCAGAAGCTACAGCTCTTCCACAGAACGCAGTCTGCCAACCACTCCATCGGCAGATGACACTGTTGCACACCAGTTGTCCCATTATGGGCCAGCTACTGCCAAGCGTCAGCAGGCTGTATTGGCTATGAAGTGCTTGGGCGACAACAGACACACCGCGGAAGTTCTGTCCGAGTTCTTGCAACAAGAAACGCAGTCGTGGCTGGGCACAGTAGATCTTGAGGCAGGCAAGGTAGTGAGTGATAACGGAAGGAATTTCATGGCTGCCATCTCCCTTTCCCAACTGAAACACATTCCTTGCCTGGCTCACACCTTAAACCTGGTGGTGCAGTGCTTATTGAAAACTTATCCTGGGTTCTCCGACCTGCTCCTCAAAGTGCGTGCACTTTGCTCACATATCCGACGTTCGCCTGTACACGCCAGCCGTATGCAGACCTATCAGCGGTCTTTGAACCTTCCCCAGCATCGCCTAA
This sequence comes from Ranitomeya variabilis, assembly GCF_051348905.1. Classification (NCBI taxonomy): domain Eukaryota; kingdom Metazoa; phylum Chordata; class Amphibia; order Anura; family Dendrobatidae; genus Ranitomeya; species Ranitomeya variabilis. The sequence continues at coordinate 1,073,456,088 of NC_135232.1, read as the reverse complement.
TCATAGACGTTGCAACAAGGTGGAACTCAACACTGCACATGCTTCAGAGACTGTGCGAACAGAGGCGTGCTGTTATTTATTTGTGGGAGGATACACGGGCAGGCAGTAGGATGGCAGACATGGAGTTGTCAGGTGTGCAGTGGTCTAAGATACAAGACATGTGTCAAGTCCTTCAGTGTTTTGAGGAATGCACACGGCTGGTTAGTGCAGACAACGCCGTAATAAGCATGAGCATCCCCCTAATGCGTCTGCTGATGCAAAGTTTGACGCACATAAAGGAGCAGGCGTCTGCACCAGAGGAAGAGGAAAGCCTTGATGACAGTCAGCCATTGTCTGGTCAGGGCAGTGTACAGGACGAGGTAGCGGGCGAAGAGGAGGTGGAGGACGAGGAGGATGATGGGGATGAGTATATTTTTAATGCCGAACCTTTCCCGGGGGCACAGGAAATTGGTTGCGTGTCACGGCCGGGTTCTGGTTTTTTGAGGGACACAAGTGACGTAGATTTGCCTGCAACTGCCCCTCAACCAATCACAACCGGAGATTTGACAACTGGAACTTTGGCCCACATGGCGGATTATGCCTTACGTATCCTAAAAAGGGACACACGCATTACGAAAATGATGAACGATGACGATTACTGGTTGGCCTGCCTCCTTGATCCACGCTATAAAGGCAAATTGCAAAATATTATGCCACATGAGAACTTGGAACTAATATTAGCAACCAAACAATCAACTCTTGTTGACCGTTTGCTTCAGGCATTCCCAGCACACAGCGCACGTGATCGTTCTCACACGAGCTCCAGGGGGCAGCAGACTAGGAGTGTTAGGGGTGCACACATCAGAAGTGGCGTTGGACAGAGGGGTTTTCTGACCAGGTTGTGGAGTGATTTTGCTATGACCGCAGACAGGACAGGTACTGCTGCATCAATTGAAAGTGACAGGAGACAACATTTGTCCAGTATGGTTACTAACTATTTTTCATCCCTTATCGATGTTCTCCCTCAACCGTCATTCCCATTTGATTACTGGGCCTCCAAATTAGACACCTGGCCAGAATTGGCAGAATATGCATTGCAGGAGCTTGCTTGCCCGGCAGCAAGTGTCCTATCAGAAAGAGTATTCAGTGCTGCAGGTTCAATATTAACCGAAAAAAGGACTCGTCTGGCTACCCAAAATGTTGACGATCTAACATTCATTAAAATGAACCACAACTGGATTTCGAAATCTTTTGCCCCACCTTGCCCGGCCGACACCTAGCTTTCCTATGAAAGGCTCTTGCCTGTGAATTACTTTTCTAATGTCTAATTTGCTGCAGCTGATTGTACAGCATACGACATGTTTACACCTCCCTAAATGGCCAAACTCCCCACACGGGGCCGTGGTATCGCGACTTGGCGCAAGCACCCGTGAGACTGCTGTTTGTCTGAAGAGGTGGGTGTGCTCGCTTTTGGTTGACGGCATTGCTACTGGGTCCCTCATAGTACAATGTAGTGTCTCTGGCGGTGGTGGTGCGCACCCAACGTCAGACACACCGTTGTAACATGAGGGGCCCTGGGGCGGTCCCGCCGGCCTCTAGAGAGTTCTCCCCTACCCCAGCTCAAAATGTGCTCTACCACATGCAAAATTATGTCGCACAGCTCCACCAATCTTTAGTCTATTCGCTGACATCATTCAATGTCTGGCACTGACAATACAAATTTGTAGACATCTATGATGCAACTTAAAGTAGTCTGTGTCTGTGTCCTATATTGGCACCATTAAATAGTTACTGCCAAATTACTATGTCAGAAACTCAGCAGATGAGCCCACCCCTGTACCTAAGTATGCCACCTTTTTTTTTGTTTTGGTTGTTTTGCGAGACATTAACATCTATTTATATTTTGGGAGTACTGGGACAGACACTCCTTGCACTACTCCTCCACTCACCACCAAGCTGCCCGTGTATCCATGTAACCGCTGTAAAACTGCCATGAGCCTATTGTTTGTTATTTTAGGCCTTTGAAGCCTGTCTGCGGTCCCTCCTTCCACTAGTCCTCCACTGGCCAGAGCACTGCTGCCCGTGTACCCCTGGAACCAATTATAAAGTGCCTACAGCCAGCCCATTTTTTTATGTTAGGCCTTTGAAGCCTGTCTGCGGTCCCTCCTTCCACTAGTCCTCCACTGACCAGACCACTGCTGCCCGTGTACCCCTGGAACCAATTATAAAGTGCCTACAGCCAGCCCATTTTTTTATGTTAGGCCTTTGAAGCCTGTCTGCGGTCCCTCCTTCCACTAGTCCTCCACTGGCCAGAGCACTGCTGCCCGTGTACCCCTGGAACCAATTATAAAGTGCCTACAGCCAGCCCATTTTTTTATGTTAGGCCTTTGAAGCCTGTCTGCGGTCCCTCCTTCCACTAGTCCTCCACTGACCAGACCACTGCTGCCCATGTACCCCTGGAACCAATTATAAAGTGCCTACAGCCAGCCCATTTTTTTATGTTAGGCCTTTGAAGCCTGTCTGCGGTCCCTCCTTCCACTAGTCCTCCACTGGCCAGACCACTGCTGCCCATGTACCCCTGGAACCAATTATAAAGTGCCTACAACCAGCCCATTTTTTTATGTTAGGCCTTTGAAGCCTGTCTGCGGTCCCTCCTTCCACTAGTCCTCCACTGACCAGACCACTGCTGCCCGTGTACCCCTGGAACCAATTATAAAGTGCCTACAGCCAGCCCATTTTTTTATGTTAGGCCTTTGAAGCCTGTCTGCGGTCCCTCCTTCCACTAGTCCTCCACTGGCCAGACCACTGCTGCCCGTGTACCCCTGGAACCAATTATAAAGTGCCTACAGCCAGCCCATTTTTTTATGTTAGGCCTTTGAAGCCTGTCTGCGGTCCCTCCTTCCACTAGTCCTCCACTGACCAGACCACTGCTGCCCGTGTACCCCTGGAACCAATTATAAAGTGCCTACAGCCAGCCCATTTTTTTATGTTAGGCCTTTGAAGCCTGTCTGCGGTCCCTCCTTCCACTAGTCCTCCACTGGCCAGACCACTGCTGCCCGTGTACCCCTGGAACCAATTATAAAGTGCCTACAGCCAGCCCATTTTTTTATGTTAGGCCTTTGAAGCCTGTCTGCGGTCCCTACTTTAAATACTCCTCCACTGACCACCAAGCTGCCTGCCCGTGTATCCATGTAACCGCTGTAAAACTGCCATGAGCCTATTGTTTGTTATGTTAGGCCTTTGATAGCCTGTCTGCGGTCCCTACTTTAAATACTCCTCCACTCACCACCAAGCTGCCTGCCCGTCTATCCATGTAACCGCTGTAAAACTGCAATGAGCCTATTGTTTGTTATTTTAGGCCTTTGATAGCCTGTCTGCGGCCCCTACTTGCAATACTCCTCCACTGACCACAATGCTGCCTGGAGTGCCTGCCTGTGTATCCATGTAACCGATGTAAAACTGCCATGACTGCCTACTGTTTGTTATTTTAGGCCTTTGATAGCCTGTCTGCGGCCCCTACTTGCAATACTCCTCCACTGACCACAATGCTGCCTGGAGTGCCTGCCTGTGTATCCATGTAACCGATGTAAAACTGCCATGACTGCCTACTGTTAAAGGGTTGATTGTGACTTGTAGGATCGCTACTTCCAATAGGTGGCGCTGTAGAGTTTAAGTCCTCTTTTTCTCAGAAGAGGCAATTTGCATATTTAAATTCCCAGAGGAGCATTGTACGGCAAATAAGCCTCCTTACCTTGACAAGCCAGAGATGGTATGTCACTCTCCATAAGGAGAAACGATACCCCTTAGACCCCATGTCCAGAGCCTCTCACCTAGCCAAATCAGTTCTCATGCTTCGCACTGACGAGGGCCAACAGCCCGAAACACCGTGTCTGCGAATTGAGATACTGATTTGGCTTTTATCCTAAGTCATATTGCACGACTCGTTAAAGGGTTGATTGTGACTTGTAGGATCGCTACTTCCAATAGGTGGCGCTGTAGAGTTTAAGTCCTCTTTTTCTCAGAAGAGGCAATTTGCATATTTAAATTCCCAGAGGAGCATTGTACGGCAAATAAGCCTCCTTACCTTGACAAGCCAGAGATGGTATGTCACTCTCCATAAGGAGAAACGATACCCCTTAGACCCCATGTCCAGAGCCCCTCACCTAGCCAAATCAGTTCTCATGCTTCGCACTGACGAGGGCCAACAGCCCGAAACACCGTGTCTGCGAATTGAGATACTGATTTGGCTTTTATCCTAAGTCATATTGCACGACTCGTTAAAGGGTTGATTGTGACTTGTAGGATCGCTACTTCCAATAGGTGGCGCTGTAGAGTTTAAGTCCTCTTTTTCTCAGAAGAGGCAATTTGCATATTTAAATTCCCAGAGGAGCATTGTACGGCAAATAAGCCTCCTTACCTTGACAAGCCAGAGATGGTATGTCACTCTCCATAAGGAGAAACGATACCCCTTAGACCCCATGTCCAGAGCCTCTCACCTAGCCAAATCAGTTCTCATGCTTCGCACTGACGAGGGCCAACAGCCCGAAACACCGTGTCTGCGAATTGAGATACTGATTTGGCTTTTATCCTAAGTCATATTGCACGACTCGTTAAAGGGTTGATTGTGACTTGTAGGATCGCTACTTCCAATAGGTGGCGCTGTAGAGTTTAAGTCCTCTTTTTCTCAGAAGAGGCAATTTGCATATTTAAATTCCCAGAGGAGCATTGTACGGCAAATAAGCCTCCTTACCTTGACAAGCCAGAGATGGTATGTCACTCTCCATAAGGAGAAACTAGACCCCATGTCCAGAGCCTCTCACCTAGCCAAATCAGTTCTCATGCTTCGCACTGACGAGGGCCAACAGCCCGAAACACCGTGTCTGCGAATTGAGATACTGATTTGGCTTTTATCCTAAGTCATATTGCACGACTCGTTAAAGGGTTGATTGTGACTTGTAGGATCGCTACTTCCAATAGGTGGCGCTGTAGAGTTTAAGTCCTCTTTTTCTCAGAAGAGGCAATTTGCATATTTAAATTCCCAGAGGAGCATTGTACGGCAAATAAGCCTCCTTACCTTGACAAGCCAGAGATGGTATGTCACTCTCCATAAGGAGAAACGATACCCCTTAGACCCCATGTCCAGAGCCTCTCACCTAGCCAAATCAGTTCTCATGCTTCGCACTGACGAGGGCCAACAGCCCGAAACACCGTGTCTGCGAATTGAGATACTGATTTGGCTTTTATCCTAAGTCATATTGCACGACTCGTTAAAGGGTTGATTGTGACTTGTAGGATCGCTACTTCCAATAGGTGGCGCTGTAGAGTTTAAGTCCTCTTTTTCTCAGAAGAGGCAATTTGCATATTTAAATTCCCAGAGGAGCATTGTACGGCAAATAAGCCTCCTTACCTTGACAAGCCAGAGATGGTATGTCACTCTCCATAAGGAGAAACGATACCCCTTAGACCCCATGTCCAGAGCCTCTCACCTAGCCAAATCAGTTCTCATGCTTCGCACTGACGAGGGCCAACAGCCCGAAACACCGTGTCTGCGAATTGAGATACTGATTTGGCTTTTATCCTAAGTCATATTGCACGACTCGTTAAAGGGTTGATTGTGACTTGTAGGATCGCTACTTCCAATAGGTGGCGCTGTAGAGTTTAAGTCCTCTTTTTCTCAGAAGAGGCAATTTGCATATTTAAATTCCCAGAGGAGCATTGTACGGCAAATAAGCCTCCTTACCTTGACAAGCCAGAGATGGTATGTCACTCTCCATAAGGAGAAACGATACCCCTTAGACCCCATGTCCAGAGCCTCTCACCTAGCCAAATCAGTTCTCATGCTTCGCACTGACGAGGGCCAACAGCCCGAAACACCGTGTCTGCGAATTGAGATACTGATTTGGCTTTTATCCTAAGTCATATTGCACGACTCGTTAAAGGGTTGATTGTGACTTGTAGGATCGCTACTTCCAATAGGTGGCGCTGTAGAGTTTAAGTCCTCTTTTTCTCAGAAGAGGCAATTTGCATATTTAAATTCCCAGAGGAGCATTGTACGGCAAATAAGCCTCCTTACCTTGACAAGCCAGAGATGGTATGTCACTCTCCATAAGGAGAAACGATACCCCTTAGACCCCATGTCCAGAGCCTCTCACCTAGCCAAATCAGTTCTCATGCTTCGCACTGACGAGGGCCAACAGCCCGAAACACCGTGTCTGCGAATTGAGATACTGATTTGGCTTTTATCCTAAGTCATATTGCACGACTCGTTAAAGGGTTGATTGTGACTTGTAGGATCGCTACTTCCAATAGGTGGCGCTGTAGAGTTTAAGTCCTCTTTTTCTCAGAAGAGGCAATTTGCATATTTAAATTCCCAGAGGAGCATTGTACGGCAAATAAGCCTCCTTACCTTGACAAGCCAGAGATGGTATGTCACTCTCCATAAGGAGAAACGATACCCCTTAGACCCCATGTCCAGAGCCTCTCACCTAGCCAAATCAGTTCTCATGCTTCGCACTGACGAGGGCCAACAGCCCGAAACACCGTGTCTGCGAATTGAGATACTGATTTGGCTTTTATCCTAAGTCATATTGCACGACTCGTTAAAGGGTTGATTGTGACTTGTAGGATCGCTACTTCCAATAGGTGGCGCTGTAGAGTTTAAGTCCTCTTTTTCTCAGAAGAGGCAATTTGCATATTTAAATTCCCAGAGGAGCATTGTACGGCAAATAAGCCTCCTTACCTTGACAAGCCAGAGATGGTATGTCACTCTCCATAAGGAGAAACGATACCCCTTAGACCCCATGTCCAGAGCCTCTCACCTAGCCAAATCAGTTCTCATGCTTCGCACTGACGAGGGCCAACAGCCCGAAACACAGTGTCTGCGAATTGAGATACTGATTTGGCTTTTATCCTAAGTCATATTGCACGACTCGTTAAAGGGTTGATTGTGACTTGTAGGATCGCTACTTCCAATAGGTGGCGCTGTAGAGTTTAAGTCCTCTTTTTCTCAGAAGAGGCAATTTGCATATTTAAATTCCCAGAGGAGCATTGTACGGCAAATAAGCCTCCTTACCTTGACAAGCCAGAGATGGTATGTCACTCTCCATAAGGAGAAACGATACCCCTTAGACCCCATGTCCAGAGCCTCTCACCTAGCCAAATCAGTTCTCATGCTTCGCACTGACGAGGGCCAACAGCCCGAAACACCGTGTCTGCGAATTGAGATACTGATTTGGCTTTTATCCTAAGTCATATTGCACGACTCGTTAAAGGGTTGATTGTGACTTGTAGGATCGCTACTTCCAATAGGTGGCGCTGTAGAGTTTAAGTCCTCTTTTTCTCAGAAGAGGCAATTTGCATATTTAAATTCCCAGAGGAGCATTGTACGGCAAATAAGCCTCCTTACCTTGACAAGCCAGAGATGGTATGTCACTCTCCATAAGGAGAAACGATACCCCTTAGACCCCATGTCCAGAGCCTCTCACCTAGCCAAATCAGTTCTCATGCTTCGCACTGACGAGGGCCAACAGCCCGAAACACCGTGTCTGCGAATTGAGATACTGATTTGGCTTTTATCCTAAGTCATATTGCACGACTCGTTAAAGGGTTGATTGTGACTTGTAGGATCGCTACTTCCAATAGGTGGCGCTGTAGAGTTTAAGTCCTCTTTTTCTCAGAAGAGGCAATTTGCATATTTAAATTCCCAGAGGAGCATTGTACGGCAAATAAGCCTCCTTACCTTGACAAGCCAGAGATGGTATGTCACTCTCCATAAGGAGAAACGATACCCCTTAGACCCCATGTCCAGAGCCTCTCACCTAGCCAAATCAGTTCTCATGCTTCGCACTGACGAGGGCCAACAGCCCGAAACACCGTGTCTGCGAATTGAGATACTGATTTGGCTTTTATCCTAAGTCATATTGCACGACTCGTTAAAGGGTTGATTGTGACTTGTAGGATCGCTACTTCCAATAGGTGGCGCTGTAGAGTTTAAGTCCTCTTTTTCTCAGAAGAGGCAATTTGCATATTTAAATTCCCAGAGGAGCATTGTACGGCAAATAAGCCTCCTTACCTTGACAAGCCAGAGATGGTATGTCACTCTCCATAAGGAGAAACGATACCCCTTAGACCCCATGTCCAGAGCCTCTCACCTAGCCAAATCAGTTCTCATGCTTCGCACTGACGAGGGCCAACAGCCCGAAACACCGTGTCTGCGAATTGAGATACTGATTTGGCTTTTATCCTAAGTCATATTGCACGACTCGTTAAAGGGTTGATTGTGACTTGTAGAATCGCTACTTCCAATAGGTGGCGCTGTAGAGTTTAAGTCCTCTTTTTCTCAGAAGAGGCAATTTGCATATTTAAATTCCCAGAGGAGCATTGTACGGCAAATAAGCCTCCTTACCTTGACAAGCCAGAGATGGTATGTCACTCTCCATAAGGAGAAACGATACCCCTTAGACCCCATGTCCAGAGCCTCTCACCTAGCCAAATCAGTTCTCATGCTTCGCACTGACGAGGGCCAACAGCCCGAAACACCGTGTCTGCGAATTGAGATACTGATTTGGCTTTTATCCTAAGTCATATTGCACGACTCGTTAAAGGGTTGATTGTGACTTGTAGGATCGCTACTTCCAATAGGTGGCGCTGTAGAGTTTAAGTCCTCTTTTTCTCAGAAGAGGCAATTTGCATATTTAAATTCCCAGAGGAGCATTGTACGGCAAATAAGCCTCCTTACCTTGACAAGCCAGAGATGGTATGTCACTCTCCATAAGGAGAAACGATACCCCTTAGACCCCATGTCCAGAGCCTCTCACCTAGCCAAATCAGTTCTCATGCTTCGCACTGACGAGGGCCAACAGCCCGAAACACTGTGTCTGCGAATTGAGATACTGATTTGGCTTTTATCCTAAGTCATATTGCACGACTCGTTAAAGGGTTGATTGTGACTTGTAGGATCGCTACTTCCAATAGGTGGCGCTGTAGAGTTTAAGTCCTCTTTTTCTCAGAAGAGGCAATTTGCATATTTAAATTCCCAGAGGAGCATTGTACGGCAAATAAGCCTCCTTACCTTGACAAGCCAGAGATGGTATGTCACTCTCCATAAGGAGAAACGATACCCCTTAGACCCCATGTCCAGAGCCTCTCACCTAGCCAAATCAGTTCTCATGCTTCGCACTGACGAGGGCCAACAGCCCGAAACACCGTGTCTGCGAATTGAGATACTGATTTGGCTTTTATCCTAAGTCATATTGCACGACTCGTTAAAGGGTTGATTGTGACTTGTAGGATCGCTACTTCCAATAGGTGGCGCTGTAGAGTTTAAGTCCTCTTTTTCTCAGAAGAGGCAATTTGCATATTTAAATTCCCAGAGGAGCATTGTACGGCAAATAAGCCTCCTTACCTTGACAAGCCAGAGATGGTATGTCACTCTCCATAAGGAGAAACGATACCCCTTAGACCCCATGTCCAGAGCCTCTCACCTAGCCAAATCAGTTCTCATGCTTCGCACTGACGAGGGCCAACAGCCCGAAACACCGTGTCTGCGAATTGAGATACTGATTTGGCTTTTATCCTAAGTCATATTGCACGACTCGTTAAAGGGTTGATTGTGACTTGTAGGATCGCTACTTCCAATAGGTGGCGCTGTAGAGTTTAAGTCCTCTTTTTCTCAGAAGAGGCAATTTGCATATTTAAATTCCCAGAGGAGCATTGTACGGCAAATAAGCCTCCTTACCTTGACAAGCCAGAGATGGTATGTCACTCTCCATAAGGAGAAACGATACCCCTTAGACCCCATGTCCAGAGCCTCTCACCTAGCCAAATCAGTTCTCATGCTTCGCACTGACGAGGGCCAACAGCCCGAAACACCGTGTCTGCGAATTGAGATACTGATTTGGCTTTTATCCTAAGTCATATTGCACGACTCGTTAAAGGGTTGATTGTGACTTGTAGGATCGCTACTTCCAATAGGTGGCGCTGTAGAGTTTAAGTCCTCTTTTTCTCAGAAGAGGCAATTTGCATATTTAAATTCCCAGAGGAGCATTGTACGGCAAATAAGCCTCCTTACCTTGACAAGCCAGAGATGGTATGTCACTCTCCATAAGGAGAAACGATACCCCTTAGACCCCATGTCCAGAGCCTCTCACCTAGCCAAATCAGTTCTCATGCTTCGCACTGACGAGGGCCAACAGCCCGAAACACCGTGTCTGCGAATTGAGATACTGATTTGGCTTTTATCCTAAGTCATATTGCACGACTCGTTAAAGGGTTGATTGTGACTTGTAGGATCGCTACTTCCAATAGGTGGCGCTGTAGAGTTTAAGTCCTCTTTTTCTCAGAAGAGGCAATTTGCATATTTAAATTCCCAGAGGAGCATTGTACGGCAAATAAGCCTCCTTACCTTGACAAGCCAGAGATGGTATGTCACTCTCCATAAGGAGAAACGATACCCCTTAGACCCCATGTCCAGAGCCTCTCACCTAGCCAAATCAGTTCTCATGCATGCTTCGCACTGACGAGGGCCAACAGCCCGAAACACCGTGTCTGCGAATTGAGATACTGATTTGGCTTTTATCCTAAGTCATATTGCACGACTCGTTAAAGGGTTGATTGTGACTTGTAGGATCGCTACTTCCAATAGGTGGCGCTGTAGAGTTTAAGTCCTCTTTTTCTCAGAAGAGGCAATTTGCATATTTAAATTCCCAGAGGAGCATTGTACGGCAAATAAGCCTCCTTACCTTGACAAGCCAGAGATGGTATGTCACTCTCCATAAGGAGAAACGATACCCCTTAGACCCCATGTCCAGAGCCTCTCACCTAGCCAAATCAGTTCTCATGCTTCGCACTGACGAGGGCCAACATCCCGAAACACCGTGTCTGCGAATTGAGATACTGATTTGGCTTTTATCCTAAGTCATATTGCACGACTCGTTAAAGGGTTGATTGTGACTTGTAGGATCGCTACTTCCAATAGGTGGCGCTGTAGAGTTTAAGTCCTCTTTTTCTCAGAAGAGGCAATTTGCATATTTAAATTGCCAGAGGAGCATTGTACGGCAAATAAGCCTCCTTACCTTGACAAGCCAGAGATGGTATGTCACTCTCCATAAGGAGAAACGATACCCCTTAGACCCCATGTCCAGAGCCTCTCACCTAGCCAAATCAGTTCTCATGCTTCGCACTGACGAGGGCCAACAGCCCGAAACACCGTGTCTGCGAATTGAGATACTGATTTGGCTTTTATCCTAAGTCATATTGCACGACTCGTTAAAGGGTTGATTGTGACTTGTAGGATCGCTACTTCCAATAGGTGGCGCTGTAGAGTTTAAGTCCTCTTTTTCTCAGAAGAGGCAATTTGCATATTTAAATTCCCAGAGGAGCATTGTACGGCAAATAAGCCTCCTTACCTTGACAAGCCAGAGATGGTATGTCACTCTCCATAAGGAGAAACGATACCCCTTAGACCCCATGTCCAGAGCCTCTCACCTAGCCAAATCAGTTCTCATGCTTCGCACTGACGAGGGCCAACAGCCCGAAACACCGTGTCTGCGAATTGAGATACTGATTTGGCTTTTATCCTAAGTCATATTGCACGACTCGTTAAAGGGTTGATTGTGACTTGTAGGATCGCTACTTCCAATAGGTGGCGCTGTAGAGTTTAAGTCCTCTTTTTCTCAGAAGAGGCAATTTGCATATTTAAATTCCCAGAGGAGCATTGTACGGCAAATAAGCCTCCTTACCTTGACAAGCCAGAGATGGTATGTCACTCTCCATAAGGAGAAACGATACCCCTTAGACCCCATGTCCAGAGCCTCTCACCTAGCCAAATCAGTTCTCATGCTTCGCACTGACGAGGGCCAACAGCCCGAAACACCGTGTCTGCGAATTGAGATACTGATTTGGCTTTTATCCTAAGTCATATTGCACGACTCGTTAAAGGGTTGATTGTGACTTGTAGGATCGCTACTTCCAATAGGTGGCGCTGTAGAGTTTAAGTCCTCTTTTTCTCAGAAGAGGCAATTTGCATGCCTACTGTTTGTTATTTTAGGCCTTTGATAGCCTGTCTGCGGCCCCTACTTGCAATACTCCTCCACTGACCACAATGCTGCCTGGAGTGCCTGCCTGTGTATCCATGTAACCGATGTAAAACTGCCATGACTGCCTACTGTTTGTTATTTTAGGCCTTTGATAGCCTGTCTGCGGCCCCTACTTGCAATACTCCTCCACTGACCACAATGCTGCCTGGAGTGCCTGCCTGTGTATCCATGTAACCGATGTAAAACTGCCATGACTGCCTACTGTTTGTTATTTTAGGCCTTTGATAGCCTGTCTGCGGCCCCTACTTGCAATACTCCTCCACTGACCACAATGCTGCCTGGAGTGCCTGCCTGTGTATCCATGTAACCGATGTAAAACTGCCATGACTGCCTACTGTTTGTTATTTTAGGCCTTTGATAGCCTGTCTGCAGCCCCTACTTGCAATACTCCTCCACTGACCACACCAATGCTGCCCGTGTACCCCTGGAACCTATTTAAAAGTTCATAGAGCCTAGTTATATATTTTATTTACTATTAATAAGGCCATGATGGACTACGCTGTACCACGCTACAAGCTAACCAGTCGACACTTCTTTTGCGAGAAAAGCCATCCCAACCCTCCACCAGCATGTAGAAGACCACATTGTCCATGCACTCTGGCAATCTGTGAGTACAAAGGTGCACCTGACAACAGACGCATGGACCTGTAGGCATGGCCACGGAAGATTACGTGTCCATTACGGCGCAATGGGTTAATGTGGTGGATGCATGGTCCACAGGGGACAGCCTACTAAGTCTGTCTGCAGTCCCTAATTCAAATTGTCCTCCACTGTCTAAATCGGAGCTTCCACCTTCTGGCTTTCGGCCTATAGTATCAGAAATTAAACTGCATTTGGCCTTCAACTTTGGTTAGGGCCTACTAACGGCTTCTGCCCCTCCCTGGTGTTGCCCTCAACTAAATAAAGCTGAGCTTCAACCTTCTGCTCCAAATTACCATTTTAAAAAATGCAATAGGCTTTTCCGGCCTACTAAAGGTGTCTGTCTGTGTGCCCCTGCCTGGTGTTGTCCTCAACTAAATAAAGCTGAGCTTCAACCTTCTGCTCCAAATTACCATTTTAAAAAATGCAATAGGCTTTTCCGGCCTACTAAAGGTGTCTGTCTGTGTGCCCCTGCCTGGTGTTGCCCTCAACTAAATAAAGCTGAGCTTCAACCTTCTGCTCCAAATTACCATTTTAAAAAATGCAATAGGCTTTTCCGGTCTACTAAAGGTGTCTGTCTGTGTGCCCCTGCCTGGTGTTGTCCTCAACTAAATAAAGCTGAGCTTCAACCTTCTGCTCCAAATTACCATTTTAAAAAATGCAATAGGCTTTTCCAGCCTACTAAAGGTGTCTGTCTGTGTGCCCCTGCCTGGTGTTGTCCTCAACTAAATAAAGCTGAGCTTCAACCTTCTGCTCCAAATTACCATTTTAAAAAATGCAATAGGCTTTTCCGGCCTACTAAAGGTGTCTGTCTGTGTGCCCCTGCCTGGTGTTGTCCTCAACTAAATAAAGCTGAGCTTCAACCTTCCGGCTCTCATTAAGTGGTTTTAAAAAAAAAAAATGGTGGTTAGGGCCTACTAACGGCTTCTGCCCCTCCCTGGTGTTGCCCTCAACTAAATAAAGCTGAGCTTCAACCTTCTGCTCCAAATTACCATTTTAAAAAATGCAATAGGCTTTTCCGGCCTACTAAAGGTGTCTGTCTGTCTGTGTGCCCCTGCCTGGTGTTGTCCTCAACTAAATAAAGCTGAGCTTCAACCTTCTGCTCCAAATTACCATTTTAAAAAATGCAATAGGCTTTTCCGGCCTACTAAAGGTGTCTGTCTGTGTGCCCCTGCCTGGTGTTGTCCTCAACTAAATAAAGCTGAGCTTCAACCTTCCGGCTCTCATTAAGTGGTTTTAAAAAAAAAAAATGGTGGTTAGGGCCTACTAACGGCTTCTGCCCCTCCCTGGTGTTGCCCTCAACTAAATAAAGCTGAGCTGAAACCTTCTGCTCCAAATTACCATTTTAAAAAATGCAATAGGCTTTTCCGGCCTACTAAAGGTGTCTGTCTGTGTGCCCCTGCCTGGTGTTGTCCTCAACTAAATAAAGCTGAGCTTCAACCTTCTGCTCCAAATTACCATTTTAAAAAATGCAATAGGCTTTTCCGGCCTACTAAAGGTGTCTGTCTGTGTGCCCCTGCCTGGTGTTGTCCTCAACTAAATAAAGCTGAGCTTCAACCTTCCGGCTCTCATTAAGTGGTTTAAAAAAAAAAAAATGGTGGTTAGGGCCTACTAACGGCTTCTGCCCCTCCCTGGTGTTGCCCTCAACTAAATAAAGCTGAGCTTCAACCTTCTGCTCCAAATTACCATTTTAAAAAATGCAATAGGCTTTTCCGGCCTACTAAAGGTGTCTGTCTGTGTGCCCCTGCCTGGTGTTGTCCTCAACTAAATAAAGCTGAGCTTCAACCTTCCGGCTCTCATTAAGTGGTTTAAAAAAAAAAAAATGGTGGTTAGGGCCTACTAACGGCTTCTGCCCCTCCCTGGTGTTGCCCTCAACTAAATAAAGCTGAGCTTCAACCTTCTGCTCCAAATTACCATTTTAAAAAATGCAATAGGCTTTTCCGGCCTACTAAAGGTGTCTGTCTGTCTGTGTGCCCCTGCCTGGTGTTGTCCTCAACTAAATAAAGCTGAGCTTCAACCTTCTGCTCCAAATTACCATTTTAAAAAATGCAATAGGTTTTCCGGCCTACTAAAGGTGTCTGTCTGTGTGCCCCTGCCTGGTGTTGTCCTCAACTAAATAAAGCTGAGCTTCAACCTTCCGGCTCTCATTAAGTGGTTTTTAAAAAAAAAAATAGTGGTTAGGGCCTACTAACGGCTTCTGCCCCTCCCTGGTGTTGCCCTCAACTAAATAAAGCTGAGCTTCAACCTTCTGCTCCAAATTACCATTTTAAAAAATGCAATAGGCTTTTCCGGCCTACTAAAGGTGTCTGTCTGTGTGCCCCTGCCTGGTGTTGTCCTCAACTAAATAAAGCTGAGCTTCAACCTTCTGCTCCAAATTACCATTTTAAAAAATGCAATAGGCTTTTCCGGCCTACTAAAGGTGTCTGTCTGTGTGCCCCTGCCTGGTGTTGTCCTCAACTAAATAAAGCTGAGCTTCAACCTTCTGCTCCAAATTACCATTTTAAAAAATGCAATAGGCTTTTCCGGCCTACTAAAGGTGTCTGTCTGTGTGCCCCTGCCTGGTGTTGTCCTCAACTAAATAAAGCTGAGCTTCAACCTTCTGCTCCAAATTACCATTTTAAAAAATGCAATAGGCTTTTCCGGCCTACTAAAGGTGTCTGTCTGTGTGCCCCTGCCTGGTGTTGTCCTCAACTAAATAAAGCTGAGCTTCAACCTTCCGGCTCTCATTAAGTGGTTTTAAAAAAAAAAATGGTGGTTAGGGCCTACTAACGGCTTCTGCCCCTCCCTGGTGTTGCCCTCAACTAAATAAAGCTGAGCTTCAACCTTCTGCTCCAAATTACCATTTTAAAAAATGCAATAGGCTTTTCCGGCCTACTAAAGGTGTCTGTCTGTGTGCCCCTGCCTGGTGTTGTCCTCAACTAAATAAAGCTGAGCTTCAACCTTCTGCTCCAAATTACCATTTTAAAAAATGCAATAGGCTTTTCCGGCCTACTAAAGGTGTCTGCCCCTCCCTGGTGTTGTCCTCAACTGAACAAAGCTGAGCTTCCACATTCTGGCTTTCGCCCTATACTATCAGATATTAAACTGCATTTGGCCTACTAGTGTGGTTAGGCCCTTGAAACAGTGTCTGCTGCTCTTGGGTTTGCTACTCCACTGAACAAAGCAATGCCGCCTGTTTAGTCCTGTTACCAATTTTGAACTGCATTTAGCCTACTTTATTCTTTGGCCCTATATCTGTTTCCTCCTCATCCTGCCCATTGCCCAGCCACTGCTAAATGAGTCTGCTGGTACATTGACCTAGACCACTACATTCCCCTTGTACTCTACACAGCCAGAATCTGACCCTGCTGAAAGTAAGGTTCCCCTTCCCGCATGTTATACCACCTTACACAGGGACAAAGAGGAAGGTGCAGATGAAAGTGCAGGTTCCTTCATCAGGTGGGGGGGCATACTCGTTGGCGACGTCACTGGCACAGGGCCCCTCAGAGTACGCAAAAGTGTCGCTGCTGGTGGGAGGCGCCCCCGCCATGCAAACACACCGCCGTACTTTGAGGGGCCCTGTGCCAGTGGCAATGCGAACGAGTGGGCCCCCCCCTGCTTGCTCAGGATCACAGCACTTGCAACGTTTAAATACTTACCTTTCCCTGCAACACCGCCGTGACGTAGTCCGCATTTCCTGGGCCCACGAAAAACTTGAGCCAGCCCTACTCCCCCCACAACTTTCCCCCAATTCCCTATGCCCAACTATTATTATACAGTTAATTAAGATTGGCAAGCTTCAGAAACAAGAATGGATGTTTTTGGCATTAAAATGGGCACTGTAGGTGTTTTCCTGGCCTCCACTCACTGCCGACTATGCTTCCCCATTGACTTGCATTGGGTTTCGTGTTTTGGTCGATCCCCGACTTTTAGCGATAATCGGCCGACTGCACTCGACTCGACTCTGGACAAAATCGGGTTTCCCAAAACCCTACTCGATCTTAAAAAAATGAAAGTCGCTCAACCCTAGTCACCACCAAAATCCACAATAATAAGCAAAAACGTAGCTGCCACATATCGTATACAGGCTGATTGGACACCTGTTACAAGTAACATATGGCTTCAGGCACGTATTTTATAGAGCAAGAGGAAAGACGCTATTACATTTGATATATTTAATCCAAAAAATAGACAGTGTTCGGCAATTACTTTTTTTAACACAAGGCACGTCCACAAACCTCCCCTCCAGTGACCTATAACAGTGTTGCTCATGAGATGTAACTACTCTCAGTCCTTAGAATATTATTATTAATTTTTAGAGTAAATTCGCCCCTTGAGGTCCCAAGCGGGAGATAATAATTCCTTGCTTCCCATCATGATTAGAGCTATCAATAGACTGGAAACATGGCAAAAATATTGTCATCCATTTGCCTGATATTAATTTGGAAGTGCTGCTGCGACCGCCCAGCGATGCAAGACAATGCATTACATTCACCATTTCATCACTGTGCCAAAAAAAAAAAGTGACATCACTCTCCCAGTGAGGAAAGCAATGCCACTGTGACTACCAGGACCCTGGGGCATCAAAAATGACATCAAACAAACTTCAAGAAGCACTCAGAAATGGATGGAAACAAAGTCATGGAAAGTTCTGAAATGAGTCTGAGTCTAAATCCTCTTGAACACATGTGAATATATCTTAAAACTCCTGTTTGGAGAAGGCACCATTCAAATATGAGAGCCCTAGAGCAGTTTGCAAAAGAAGCGTGGTCCACAATTTTAGTTGAGAGGCTTTATAGAAGCTTGTAAATCAGAGGCGTAGCTAGGGGTTCAGCTCAGGGGGGGCGAAACATGTGAGTGGGCCCCTAACAGGCGGACATATCATTAGTGCAAACTATGCGGCAGCACATGGGCCCAAGAGTTAAGGGGGGCCATTTCTACCTCTAAATAAGGTGCAATTTTGTATTTTTAGAAGTTCTTGGGCTGCAAAGGGCCCATATATTGTTCTTGCACATGGGCCCTTTTCTGTCTGTGTCCACCTGTGGCCCTTAACCAGGTAACCATGACTGTAACTACGGTGGGTATAGGGGAACCTCAGGAGATGACCGCACTGTTATTGAAAATAAATCTCTATACAATAACCAGCACTGATATTACCACCATATGGTAATACCATATAGTGGTAGATACCAGTCCTGCATGACATAGAGAGATCACAGTACAGTTATAGATGGTGACTTACAGAGGACGTTCTTTCCGGTGGAGCCATTCACTTTTCCCATCTTTTCCACCTGGCCCAGACTGACAAACTGTGTATACTATTATTTCAACATTTTTCAGTCACCGCTCTGTGTATAGAGAGTGGCGGCTGTAACTGATGCCCCGGGACAGACTGACAGCCGCTACAGCACTATCTGCCACCCAGTGGCTTCGTAAGTGCCTACTTAATATTTAGGAGTCCCCCTATGTACAGTAATAATGGCCCCAGCATCGCTGATGAGAGCAGGAGGTCGTGTGACGATTTTCTTCTATTGACAGAAGTCAAACTTGTCTAGTCAACATGTGCAAACAGCAAAGTGGTCGCATGACCTCCTGATCACACCAGTGGTCTTGGGGTCTCATGACGGCAGGTGCACCCCATCAGGATTTGGCAGTCTGTAGAGTGACTGCAGACAATTATCCCAAGCCTTTAATAACTTAAAGGGAACCTGTCACCCCCCCCCCCCGGGCCTATTAACCCCTTTCTGACATCTGACGTACTATCCCGTCAAGGTGGGGTGGGCCCGTATGCCTACCGACGGGATAGTACGTCATACGCGATCGGCCGCGCTCACGGGGGGAGCGCGGCCGATCGCGGCCGGGTGTCAGCTGCATATCGCAGCTGACATCCGGCACTATGTGCCAGGAGCGGTCACGGACCGCCCCCGGCACATTAACCCCCGGCACACCGCGATCAAACATGATCGCGGTGTACCGGCGGTATAGGGAAGCATCGCGCAGGGAGGGGGCTCCCTGTGGGCTTCCCTGAGACCCCCGGAGCAACGCGATGTGATCGGGTTGCTCCGAGGGTCTCCTACCTCCCTCCTCGCTGCAGGTCCCGGATCCAAGATGGCCACGGCATCCGGGTCCTGCAGGGAGGGAGGTGGCTTACCGAGTGCCTGCTCAGAGCAGGCGCTGGTAAGCCTGCAGCCCTGCACAGCAGATCGCAGATCTGACAGAGTGCTGTGCACACTGTCAGATCAACGATCTGTGATGTCCCCCCCGGGACAAAGTAAAAAAAGTAAATAAAAAATTCTCCACGTGTGTAAAAAAAAAAAAAAAAAAAATCCAAAATAAAAAAAATATATATATATTTATTATTTCCATAAATACATTTCTTTAGCTAAATTAAAAAAAAACAATAAAAGTACACATATTTAGTATCGCCGCGTCCGTAACGACCCAACCTATAAAACTGCCCCACTAGTTAACCCCTTCAGTAAACACCGTAAGAAAAAAAAAAAAACGAGGCAAAAAACAACGCTTTATTATCATACCGCCAAACAAAAAGTGGAATAACACGCGATCAAAAAGACTGATATAAATAACCATGGTAACGCTGAAAACGTCATCTTGTCCCGCAAAAAACGAGCCACCATACAGCATCATCAGCAAAAAAATAAAAAAGTTATAGTCCTGAGAATAAAGCGATACCAAAATAATTATTTTTTCTATAAAATAGTTTTTATCGTATAAAAGCGCCAAAACATAAAAAATTGATATAAATGAGATATCGCTGTAATCGTACTGACCCGATGAATAAAACTGCTTTATCAATTTTACCAAACGCGGAACGGTATAAACGCCTCCCCCAAAAGAAATTCATGAATAGCTGGTTTTTGATCACTCTGCCTCACAAAAATCGGAATAAAAAGCGATCAAAAAATGTCACGTGTCCGAAAATGTTACCAATAAAAACGTCAACTCGTCCCGCAAAAAACAAGATCTCACACGACTCTGTGGACTCAAATATGGAAAAATTATAGCTCTCAAAATGTGGTAACGCAAAAAATATTTTTTGCAATGAAAAGCGTCTTTCAGTGTGTGACGGCTGCCAATCATAAAAATCCGCTAAAAAACCCGCTATAAATGTAAATCAAACCCCCCTTCATCACCCCCTTAGTTAGGGAAAAATAAAAAAATTAAAAAATGTATTTATTTCCATTTTCCCATTAGGGTTAGGGTTAGGGTTAGGGCTAGAGTTAGGACTAGAGTTAGGGCTAGGGTTAGGGTTAGGGTTAGGGTGAGGGCAAGGGTTAGGGCTAGGGTTAGGGTTAGGGCTAGGGTTGGGGCTAAGGTTAGGGCTAGGGTTAGGGTTAAGGTTGGGGCTAGGGTTAGGGCTAGGGTTAGGGCTAGGGTTGGGGCTAGGGTTAGGGCTAGGGTTAGGGCTAGGATTGGGGCTAGGGTTAGGGCTAGGGTTAGGGTTAGGGCTAGTGTTACGGCTAGTGTTAGGGCTAGTGATAGGGCTAGGGTTATTGCTAGGGTTAGGGCTAGGGTTAGGGCTAGGGTTGGGGCTAGGGTTGGGGCTACAGTTAGGGTTGGGGCTAAAGATAGGGTTAGGGTTTGGATTACATTTACGGTTGGGAATAGGGTTGGGTGTGTCTGGGTTAGAGGAGTGGTTAGGGTTACTGTTGGGATTAGGGTAAGGGGTGTGTTTGGATTAGGGTTTCAGTTATAATTGGGGGTTTCCACTGGTTAGGCACATCAGGGGCTCTCCAAACGGGACATGGCATCCGATCTGAATTCCAGCCAATTCTGCGTTGAAAAAGGAAAACAGTGCTCCTTCCCTTCAGAGCTCTCCCGTGTGCCCACACAGGGGTTTACCCCAACATATGGGGTATCAGCGTACTCAGGACAAATTGGACATCATCTTTTGGGGTCCAATTTCTCCTGCTACCCTTGGGAAAATACAAAACTGGGGGCCCAAAAATAAGTTTTGTGGGAAAAAAAGGATTTTTTTATTTTCACGGCTCTGCGTTGTAAACTGTAGTGAAACACTTGGGGGTTCAAAGTTCTCACAACACATCTAGATAAGTTCCTTGGGGGGTCTAGTTTCCAATATGGGGTCACTTGTGGGGGGTTTGTACTGTTTGGGTACATCAGGGGCTCTGCAAATGCAACGTGACACCTGCAGACCAATCCATTTAAGTCTGCATTCCAAATGGCGCTCCTTCCCTTCCAAGCTCTGTCATGCGCCCAAACAGTGGTTCCCCCCCACATATGGGGTATCAGCGTACTCAGGACAAATTGGACATCATCTTTTGGGGTCCAATTTCTCCTGCTACCATTGGGAAAATACAAAACTGGGGGCCAAAAAATAAGTTTTGTGGGAAAAAAAAGATTTTTTATTTTCACGGCTCTGCGTTGTAAACTGTAGTGAAACACTTGGGGGTTCAAAGTTCTCACAACACATCTAGATAAGTTCCTTGGGGGGTCTAGTTTCCAATATGGGGTCACTTGTGGGGGGTTTGTACTGTTTGGGTACATCAGGGGCTCTGCAAATGCAACGTGACGCCTGCAGACCAATCCATTTAAGTCTGCATTCCAAATGGCGCTCCTTCCCTTCCGAGCTCTGTCATGCGCACAAACAGTGGTTCCCCCCCACATATGGGGTATCAGCGTACTCAGGACAAATTGGACAACAACTTTTGGGGTCCAATTTATCCTGATACCCTTGTGAAAATACAAAACTGGGGGCTAAATATCATTTTTGTGAAATAAAAAGAATTTTTATTTTCACGGCTCTGCGTTATAAACTGTAGTGAAACACTTGGGGGTTCAAAGCTCTGCCCTGCGCCCAAACAATGGTTTACACCCACATATGGGGTATCGTCGTACTCAGGACAAATTGCACAACAACTTTTGTGGTCTAATTTCTTCTCTTACCCTTGGGGAAATAAAAAAATGGGGGTGAAAAGATCATTTTTGTGAAAAAATATGATTTTTTATTTTTACGGCTCTGCATTATAAACTTCTGTGAAGCACTTGTTGGGTCAAAGTGCTCAACACACATCGAGATAAGTTCCTTAGGGGGTCTACTTTCCAAAATGGTGTCACTTGTGGGGGGTTTCAATGTTTAGGCACATCAGGGGCTCTCCAAATGCAACATGGCGTCCCATCTCAATTCCAGTCAATTTTGCATTGAAAAGTCAAATGGCGCTCCTTTCCTTCCGAGCTCTGCCATGCGCCCAAACAGTGGTTTACCCCCACATATGGGGTATCAGCGTACTCAGGACAAATTGTACAACAAATTTTGCGGTCTATTTTCTCCTGTTACCCTTGGTAAAATAAAACAAATTGGAGCTGAAATAAATTTTGTGTGAAAAAAAGTTAAATGTTCATTTTTATTTAAACATTCCAAAAATTCCGGTGAAACACCTGAAGGGTTAATAAACTTCTTGAAAGTGGTTTTGAGTACCTTGAGGGGTGCAGTTTTTAGAATGGTGTCACACTTGGGTATTTTCTATCATATAGACCCCTCAAAATGACTTCAAATGAGATGTGGTCCCTAAAAAAAAATGGTGTTGTAAAAATGAGAAATTGCTGGTCAACTTTTAACCCTTATAATCACAAAAAAAAATTTTGGTTCCAAAATTGTGCTGATGTAAAGTAGACATGTGGGAAATGTTACTTATTAAGTATTTTGCGTGACATATGTCTGTGATTTAAGGGCATAAAAATTCAAAGTTGGAAAATTGCGAAATTTTCAAAATTTTCGTCAAATATTCATTTTTTTCACAAATAAACGCAAGTTATATCGAAGAAATTTTACCACTATCATGAAGTACGATATGTCACGAGAAAACAGTGTCAGAATCGCCAAGATCCGTTGAAGCGTTCCAGAGTTATAACCTCATAAAGGGACAGTGGTCAGAATTGTAAAAATTGGCCCGGTCATTAACGTGCAAACCACCCTTGGGGGTGAAGGGGTTAAGGTAAAAGAGCCACCTTCTTCAGCACTAAGGCTGCATTCTGTGAAGGTGGCTCTTATGGTTTTTATCCCTAATAACGCTGAAATATTCACTTTTATAAATGGCACGCAATTTATAAAAGTGAATATTTCAGCGTTATTAGGGAGCAAAACATAAGAGCCACCTTCACAGAATGCAGCCTTAGTGCTGCTGAAGGTGGCTGGCTCTATTACCTTAATAGGCCCTGGGGGGGTGACAGGTTCCCTTTTAATAATTTAATTATAAGCAATTTATTCTTATAACATAGAATGCAGCCCGTGGTTACTGTATTGTTATACTTGTTAGGGGGCAGACAGACGGACGTATTTCTCATGTGAGGATCACATCGCATCGCAATCCTCGGACTGACCGTCGGCTCTCCTGACCTGAGGCTGACAGTTGCATAGTAATTTATCACGCTGTCACGCTTATGTCAGGAGAGGTGTCAGGGCCAGTCCAAGGATTGAAATGCGATCGTCGCATGAGTTATACAGTGTCTGTCTGCGCCCTTATGTTAATACTTATCCTTGTTATAGTAATACTAACCTTCTTTGCTATGCTTGTTTTACTAATACTTATAAAAGACCCAGCTCGCAATAATAAAAAGCCCCCGACCTCCCCATCTCCAGCCCCCAAGACAGCAACTACTAGGGTATGTTTCCACGGGGAATATTGCTTGGGTTTTTGCTGGGGATTGGATGCTGTGTACATCCGCAGTGTCGAAGCTTCCAGATGTTACAGCATAGTGGAGGGGATTTTATGAAATCCCATCTCCACTATGCGTACATAGACGCAGGTGGCAGACCTGCGTAACCGGACATGTGGCGCGTCTTTCTAGACCACAGCATGTCTATTTATCTTGTGGAGATGCTCCGTCTCCACAAGATAAATAAAACAGTCTATGAATAGGATGCGGTGATTCTACCTGTGTTCAATGAATATATGCGGAATCATTGCACATACAACAGGGTCAGCGCTTTGGGTGGAGCGGGGTATCTGCTGCGTCCAAAGCGCTGCCAGTACACCTCGAGGACACATACCCTCACATATGATGGAGGGAATATCTCAGTCATAACATTAAAGGGCCACTGTCACCCACTCCAGCCATTATAAACAAAAGAGCCACCTTGTGCAGCAGTAATGCTGCATTCTAACAAGGTGGCTCTTTTAGTTTTTGCTTCTGTTATTCCCAAAATAAAGCGTTTTATAATTTTGCCAAATACCTATCTTTATACCTGGAGGCAGGTCTTTGAAGCGCCCAACTGCCGTCAGTCATATCTTCTGCGGCGCTGGTCGGCTGCGGCCACCCTGCTACTGAATCCCCGTCCCGCAGTGTGTTATGCATTATGCACAGTGCGGGGCTGGGATTCCTAGGCACGGCACAGACGCAGTCCGGAACCCGGCATCTGAGCTATGACGGCCAATGCCCAATGCGCCTGCCCTAGGCAGAAGAGCACAGCGCAGGCGCCGGATTTCAGAGGAAAACATCGCTGAGGGGGCGGCGACCAGCGCCGCAGAAGAGATGACTGACGGCAGTTGGGCGCTTCAAAGACCTGCCTCCAGGTATAAAGACAGGTATTTGGGCAAAATTATAAAACGCTTTATTTTGGGAATAACAGCAACAAAAACTAAAAGAGCCACCTTGTTAGAATGCAGCATTATTGCTGCACAAGGTGGCTCTTTTAGTCTATAACGGCTGGAGGGGGTGACAGTGGCCCTTTTAACAGTATAATAATAATCAGCCCCCCAGTGCCCCCTCACCCACGTCAGCCCTCACAATACCCTCAAACTCTCCCATTCACCCCCAGTACCCTGTCCCCCTACCACAATACCACCATCCTCTCTAATTCACCCCCACAGTGCCCTGTCCCCCTGCACACCCACAATAACCCCCATCGTTTCACATTTACCCCACAGTGCCCTGTCCTCTCCCACATCAGCCCCCACAATACAACAATCCTCTCACATTCAACCCCACAGTGACCATGATATGCCTAAATCGAATTACTCTCATAAATTCCATCCCCACTTACTGATGAAGTTTTCAGGCAGACAGTGAGGAGAACCAGGAAGTGTCCAGATAGATGCAAGGAGGGCACTAGGATCCAGCGTGCCGCAGCCAAACCCAGCGTGCACACACTGCACAGCCAGAAAGTAACTGCAGCTGCTGCTGACAGCCAGGAAGAGATTCCTCAGGTGAGACCACATTGCACCAAGGGAGGCTCTGCAGCCGGCATTGTGCTGCTCTCTCCCTGACACCTCAGACTCGGCAGTGGATCTCCCGGCAGGAGAGGCATATATTCTCTTATCCAAGAGAATTGGGTCGATTATGCAAATTACACTCTGATCAAAGTGTGTGATCATAGTGTGAACATAGTGTGGTCCGATTATCTAAGATGAGGAAGTCTCCATCTTCCCCATTCTGTCAGTCTATGGAAATCAGATGTTTTCCACCAACTTATTGACTTACATAGCTGAGTGCAATCCAAGTATCAGATCAAACATGGGCATGCTGTGATATTTTTTCCCTGGACAGACCCACAGAATAACATTTATCACAGTGCAATGTGATATTTTGTTGGATCATGCCCGGACCAGTAATAAAGTCATCCGCATAAGCCCTTCCTCAGATAGGAACCCCCTTTCAAGACACTAATATAGCCTATAGAGCATATGGGCAAGGTCTGTCTGTCTCTATCGGTAAACCTCTTCAAATGCAAAAATGCTGAATTTACTTGGAGACACTGATTACTAATACAAATGTTAATATATTTTAGGGAGAAATACTATTTTAAACAGATACAGTACAGACCAAAAGTTTGGAAACACCTCATTTAAAGATTTTTCTGTACTTTCATGACTATGAAAATTGTACATTCACACTGAAGGCATCAAAACTATGAATTAACACATGTGGAATCATATACTTAACAAAAAAGTGTGAAACAACTGAAATTATGTCTTATATTCTAGGTTCTTCAAAGTAGACACCTTTTGCTTTGATAACTGCTTTGCACACTCTTGGCATTCTCTTGATGAGCTTCAAGTGCCCACTTCCCCTCACGCACCACTCCCCTTGGTGATACACTAACTGGGATGCCCCAGCTGGCCAAAGGCCCCTAAAGGGGAAGGGTCCTACGGCCACACCTATAGGGGTTAAATCCAGGTGTCCATGCCAGTAACTTCCTCTTTTCCCCGGCGGACACCTGGAAGCTTTTGTCCCACCCTCCCTCCCTCATAGTGGTTAATGGGGAATGGCCATACTAACTGGCGGGAAAATGTAAATTTGTAAATTATATTGTAATATTAGAAAACGTATATATATGTGTATATATAACTAATAGGGTTGATCGATCACCCTAAAAATCAGATCGGAAAGGATCAGTCCGATCACACTTGAAAATCGGAGATCGGGAATTCCGATTTCCGATCCTCATTGAAGTCAATGGGGATAAAAAAAAATCAGAATTCCTAAAACACCTATTTTACATTGTGGTGTTTTCTAAATGACTAAAAACGCCAAAAAAACATGTAGAATTGGTAATCGGAGGCAGCGGAGCCAGAGAAATCAAATAATAATGGGCACGAGTACTGTTTTTGTACTCACCCCCATACACTGTTTCGTCTTCTTCTGCTTAGATTTATTTTTTTCTTCTTCTGCATTTTATCATTCTGCTTATTCTTATTCTGCTTATTCTTTTTTTCCTGGTCTTATGGTATCTGGTTCTTCTGGTTCTGGTGCTTTGGGTACTGGTGCTTCTGGTTCTTCCATTTCCTAAACCTTTGCTTTATCTTCTTCTTCCTCTGGTTCTTCTTCTTCTTCTGGGTCTTTTTCCTCTTGTACCGGTTCTTCTTACGCTTCTTCTTCCTCTGGTTCCGGTTCTTCTTCTTCCTCTGGTTCTTCTTCCTCTTGTTCCGGTTCTTCTTCTTCTGGTTGTTCTTCTTCCTCTGGTTCCGGTTCTTCTTCTTCCTCTGGTTCTTCTTTCTCTGGTTCCGGTTCTTCTTCTTCTGGTTGTTCTTCTTCCTCTGGTTCCGGTTCTTCTTCTTCCTCTGGTTCTTCTTTCTCTGGTTCCGGTTCTTCTTCTTCCGGTTGTTCTTCGTCTGGTTCTTCTTCTTCTAGTTCTTCTTGTTCTTGTTCTTTTGGTACTTGTATTTATAATTGTAATTTGTGAAGCATGTAGTTCAGGTGCACGGAGGAACAGCAAGAAGTACCAGTGTCCGAAAGCACATTCGTGGACCAGCTGATGTTAATGGAACCCGGATACACAGTAGAAGGAACCTGTGGCAAAGACATTATCGAGAACCAGATGGTGGTGCTGGGACTCTGTTATTAAGCAGAAGGTATAAGTGCCATTGGCACTAGCGAGAACCATCTGGTGCTGCTGGAACCCTGTTACTAAGCCAAAGGTATAAGTGCCATTGGCACTAGCGAGAACCATCTGGTGCTGCTGGAACCATGTAAGGCTAAGTTCACACTAGCGTTGTGCGCCGCTGCGTCGGCGACGCAACGCACAACGCACGCCAAAACGCGGCAAAACGCACGCAAAAACGCTGCGTTTTGCGACGCATGCGTCGTTTTTTGCCGAAAATCGGACGCAAGAAAAATGCAACTTGCTGCGTTTTTTTGGTCCGACGCTTGCGGCAAAAAAGACGCATGTGTGGCACAACGCAACAAAAAAAAACGCATGCGTCCCCCATGTTAAGTATAGGGGGCGCATGACGCATGCGTCGCCGCTGCGTCGCCGACGCAAACCCGACGCACATTAGCTTAACGCTAATGTGAACGTAGCCTTACTAAGCAGAAGGAATAAGTGCCATTGTCACTAGCGAGAACCATCTGGTGCTGCTGGAACCCTGTTACTAAGCAGAAGGTATAAGTGCCATTGTCACTAGCGAGAATCATCTGGTGCTGCTGGAACCCTGTTACTAAGCAGAAGGTATAAGTGCCATTGGCACTAGCGAGAACCAACTGGTGCTGCTGGAACCATGCTACTAAGCCGAAGGTATAAGTGCCATTGGCACTAGCGAGAACCATCTGGTGCTGCTGGAACCCTGTTACTAATTAGAAGGTATAAGTGCCATTGGCACTAGCGAGAACCATCTGGTGCTGCTGGAACCCTGTTACTAAGCCGAAGGTATAATGTTGTGAATTTACCTTTTGGCTCCCTCTAGTGGCTACTAGTGTTTTTACTCTGGGTATGTCTATCATCCCTTGTATGCTCACCTGGGTCGTTAGGTCAGGGGTGTTGCTATATTAGCTCCCTGGACCTTCAGTTCAGTGCCTGGCAACGTTGATATCAGAGCTAATCTGTAGTGCTCTTGTCTACTGATCCTGGTTCCTGCTTGATTAAGCTAAGTCTGCTTTCTTGCTTTTTGCTATTGTTTTTGTTTGCATTTTTGTCCAGCTTGTTCATAATCTGTATCCTATCCTTGCTGGAAGCTCTAGGGAGGCTGGAGTTCTCCCCCCGGGCCGTTAGACGGTTCGGGGGTTCTTGAATCTCCAGTGTGGATTTTTGTAGGGTTTTTGTTGACCATATAAGTTATCTTACTACATTCTGCTATTAGTGAGTGGGCCTCTCTTTGCTAAACCTAGTTCATCTCTGTGTTTGTCATTTCCTCTTACCTCACCGTTATTATTTGTGGGGGCTTGTATCCAACTTTTGGGGTCTATTCTCTGGAGGCAAGAGAGGTCTTTGTTTTCCTCTTCTAGGGGTAGTTAGTCCTCCGGCTGGCGCGAGACATCTAGCGACCAACGTAGGCATGTTCCCCGGCTACTTCTAGTGTTGGCGTTAGGAGTAGATATATGGTCAACCCAGTTACCACTGCCCTATGAGCTGGATTTTTGTACTTCGCAGACTTGCTGATATCTCTGAGACCCTCGCCATTGGGGTCATAACAGTTTGCCAGGCCTGTATTAAATGTTAAATGCATTGCAGAAGCGGGATTATAAGAAAGAAAGTTCTGAGTTTTTTTTTCTCTCTCTCATTTTTTTTTCTTTTCCCCTTTACCTCTGAGTGGCTTGTGATTGCTGCAGTCATGAATGTCCAGACCTTGATTACAAGTGTGGACCAGCTTGCTGCTCGTGTGCAGGGCATACAAGATTATGTTACCAGAAATCCTATGTCAGAACCTAAGATACCGATTCCTGAACTGTTTTCCGGAGACCGATTTAAGTTTAGAAATTTCAGGAATAATTGTAAATTGTTTTTGACCCTGAGACCCTGTTCCTCTGGAGACTCCGCTCAGCAAGTGAAGATTGTTATTTCTTTTTTACGGGGCGACCCTCAGGATTGGGCTTTCTCGCTGGCGCCAGGAGATCCGGCATTGGCTGATATTGATGCGTTTTTTCTGGCGCTCGGTTTGCTTTATGAGGAACCCAATCTTGAGATTCAGGCAGAAAAAGCCTTGCTGGCTATGTCTCAGGGCCAGGACGAGGCTGAAGTGTATTGCCAAAAATTTCGGAAATGGTCCGTGCTGACCCAGTGGAACGAGTGTGCATTGGCTGCAAATTTTAGAAATGGTCTTTCTGAAGCCATTAAGAATGTGATGGTGGGTTTTCCCATTCCCACAGGTCTGAATGATTCTATGGCCCTGGCTATTCAAATCGACCGGTGGTTGCGGGAGCGCAAAACCCCAAATTCCCTCATGGTATTGTCTGAACAGGCACCTGAATTAATGCAATGTGATAGAATCCTGACTAGAAATGAGCGGAAAATTCATAGACGCCAGAATGGCTTGTGTTACTACTGTGGTGATTCTACACATGTTATCTCAGCATGCTCTAAATGTCTTACTAAGGTTGTTAGTCCGGTCGTCATTGGTAATTTGCAACCTAAATTTATTCTATCTGTAACTTTGATTTGCTCACTGTCATCGTATCCTGTCATGGCGTTTGTGGACTCAGGTGCGGCCCTGAGCCTTATGGATCTGTCATTTGCCAAGCGCTGCGGATTTGTTCTTGAGCCATTGGAAAATCCTATCCCTCTTAGGGGTATTGATTCTACGCCATTGGCAAAAAATAAACCGCAGTTTTGGACACAGGTTACCATGTGCATGACTCCCGAACATCGGGAGGTAATACGTTTTCTTGTTCTGCATAAAATGCATGATTTGGTTGTTTTGGGTTTGCCATGGTTACAGACCCATAATCCAGTCTTGGACTGGAAGGCTATGTCAGTGTCAAGTTGGGGCTGCCATGGAATTCATGGAGATTCCCTGCCCTTGTCTATTGCTTCTTCTACGCCTTCGGAAGTTCCGGCGTATTTGTCTGATTATCAGGATGTCTTCAGCGAGTCTAAGTCCAGTGCACTGCCTCCTCATAGGGAATGTGACTGTGCAATAGATTTGATCCCTGGCAGTAAGTTTCCTAAGGGGAGACTGTTTAATTTGTCGGTACCTGAACATACCGCGATGCGTTCATATATCAAGGAGTCTCTTGAGAAGGGGCATATCCGTCCTTCTTCTTCCCCTCTTGGTGCGGGATTCTTTTTTGTGGCCAAAAAGGACGGATCTTTGAGGCCTTGTATTGACTATCGGCTTTTAAATAAGATCACTGTCAAATTTCAGTATCCTTTGCCGTTGTTGTCAGATTTGTTTGCCCGGATTAAAGGTGCCAAGTGGTTCACCAAGATAGACCTTCGTGGTGCGTACAACCTTGTGCGCATTAGGGAGGGCGATGAATGGAAAACCGCATTCAATACGCCCGAAGGTCATTTTGAGTACTTGGTGATGCCATTTGGGCTCTCTAATGCACCTTCAGTTTTTCAGTCCTTCATGCATGACATTTTCCGGAAGTATCTGGATAAATTTTTGATTGTTTATCTGGATGATATTCTGTTTTTTTCTGATGATTGGGACTCGCATGTGGAGCAGGTCAGGATGGTTTTTGAGATTTTGCGTGAAAATTCTTTGTTTGTAAAAAGCTCAAAGTGTCTCTTTGGTGTACAGAAGGTTCCCTTTTTGGGGTTCATTTTTTCCCCTTCTGCTGTGGAGATGGATCCAGTCAAGGTCCGAGCTATTCATGATTGGACTCAACCCTCGTCAGTTAAGAGTCTTCAGAAGTTCTTGGGTTTTGCTATCTTCTACCGTCGTTTTATCGCAAATTTCTCTAGCGTTGTTAAACCGCTGACGGATATGACCAAGAAAGGCTCTGATGTAGCTAACTGGGCTCCTGCTGCCGTGGAGGCTTTCCAGGAGTTGAAACGCCGGTTTACTTCGGCGCCTGTTTTGTGCCAGCCTGATGTCTCACTTCCCTTTCAGGTTGAGGTGGATGCTTCGGAGATTGGGGCAGGGGCCGTTTTGTCGCAGAGAGGCCCTGGTTGCTCTACTATGAGACCTTGTGCCTTTTTCTCTAGGAAGTTTTCGCCGGCAGAGCGAAATTATGATGTGGGCAATCGGGAGTTATTGGCCATGAAGTGGGCATTTGAGGAGTGGCGTCATTGGCTCGAGGGTGCTAAGCATCGGGTGGTGGTCTTGACTGATCACAAAAATTTGATGTATCTCGAGTCTGCTAAACGCCTGAATCCTAGACAGGCCCGCTGGTCATTGTTTTTCTCCCGTTTTGACTTTGTGGTCTCGTATTTACCAGGTTCTAAGAATGTGAAGGCCGATGCTCTGTCTAGGAGCTTTGTGCCTGATGCTCCTGGAGTCGCTGAACCTGAGGTTATTCTTAAGGAAGGAGTTATCTTGTCAGCGATTTCTCCAGATCTGTGACGTGTGTTGCAGAGATTTCAGGCTGATAGGCCTGACTCTTGTCCACCTGACAGATTGTTTGTGCCTGCTAAATGGACCAGCAGAGTCATTTCCGAGGTTCATTCCTCAGTGTTGGCAGGGCACCCGGGAATTTTTGGCACCAGAGATCTGGTGGCCAGGTCCTTTTGGTGGCCTTCCTTGTCAAGGGATGTGCGGTCATTTGTGCAGTCCTGCGGTACTTGTGCTCGAGCTAAGCCTTGCTGTTCTCGTGCCAGCGGGTTGCTCTTGCCCTTGCCTGTCCCGAAGAGACCTTGGACACACATCTCTATGGATTTCATTTCGGATCTCCCGGTGTCTAAAGGCATGTCTGTCATCTGGGTGATATGTGATCGTTTCTCCAAGATGGTCCATCTGGTTCCTTTTCCTAAGCTGCCTTCCTCTGCTGATCTGGTTCCTGTGTTCTTCCAGAACGTGGTTCGTTTGCACGGCATTCCTGAGAATATTGTGTCGGACAGAGGATCCCAGTTTGTTTCCAGGTTCTGGCAATCCTTTTGTGGTAGGATGGGCATTGATTTGTCGTTTTCGTCCGCTTTTCATCCACAGACTAACGGACAAACGGAACGAACTAATCAGACTCTGGAGGCGTATTTGAGGTGTTTTGTCTCTTCTGATCAGGATGATTGGGTGACCTTCTTGCCGTTGGCTGAATTTGCCCTTAATAATCGGGCTAGTTCTGCCACCTTGGTTTCGCCATTTTTCTGCAACTCCGGTTTCCATCCTCGTTTTTCCTCGGGACATGTGGAGCCTTCTGACTGTCCTGGAGTGGATTCTGTGGTGGATAGGTTGCAGCGGATCTGGAATCATGTGGTGGACAACTTGAAGTTGTCACAGGAGAAGGCTCAGCGTTTTGCCAATCGCCGCCGCGGTGTTGGTCCCCGACTTCGTGTTGGGGATTTGGTATGGCTGTCTTCTCGATTTGTTCCTATGAAGGTCTCCTCTCCCAAATTTAAGCCTCAATTCATTGGTCCTTACAAGATATTGGAGATCCTTAATCCTGTATCCTTTCGCCTGGATCTTCCGGTGTCGTTTGCCATTCACAACGTATTTCATAGGTCCTTGTTGCGGCGGTACGTTGTGCCTGTGGTTCCTTCTGCTGAGCCTCCTGCTCCGGTGTTGGTTGAGGGCGAGTTGGAGTACGTGGTGGAGAAGATCTTAGATTCTCGTCTCTCCAGGCGGAGGCTTCAGTACCTGGTCAAGTGGAAGGGCTATGGTCAGGAGGATAATTCCTGGGTGGTCGCCTCTGATGTGCATGCGGCCGATTTAGTTCGTGCCTTTCACGCCGCTCATCCTGATCGCCCTGGTGGTCTTGGTGAGGGTTCGGTGACCCCTCACTAAGGGGGGGGGTACTGTTGTGAATTTACCTTTTGGCTCCCTCTAGTGGCTACTAGTGTTTTTACTCTGGGTATGTCTATCATCCCTTGTATGCTCACCTGGGTCGTTAGGTCAGGGGTGTTGCTATATTAGCTCCCTGGACCTTCAGTTCAGTGCCTGGCAACGTTGATATCAGAGCTAATCTGTAGTGCTCTTGTCTACTGATCCTGGTTCCTGCTTGATTAAGCTAAGTCTGCTTTCTTGCTTTTTGCTATTGTTTTTGTTTGCATTTTTGTCCAGCTTGTTCATAATCTGTATCCTATCCTTGCTGGAAGCTCTAGGGAGGCTGGAGTTCTCCCCCCGGGCCGTTAGACGGTTCGGGGGTTCTTGAATCTCCAGTGTGGATTTTTGTAGGGTTTTTGTTGACCATATAAGTTATCTTACTACATTCTGCTATTAGTGAGTGGGCCTCTCTTTGCTAAACCTAGTTCATCTCTGTGTTTGTCATTTCCTCTTACCTCACCGTTATTATTTGTGGGGGGCTTGTATCCAACTTTTGGGGTCTATTCTCTGGAGGCAAGAGAGGTCTTTGTTTTCCTCTTCTAGGGGTAGTTAGTCCTCCGGCTGGCGCGAGACATCTAGCGACCAACGTAGGCATGTTCCCCGGCTACTTCTAGTGTTGGCGTTAGGAGTAGATATATGGTCAACCCAGTTACCACTGCCCTATGAGCTGGATTTTTGTACTTCGCAGACTTGCTGATATCTCTGAGACCCTCGCCATTGGGGTCATAACAGTATAAGTGCCATTGGCACTAGCGAGAACCATCTGGTGCTGCTGGAACCCTGTTACTAATTAGAAGGTATAAGTGCCATTGGCACTAGCGAGAACCATCTGGTGGTGCTGGAACCATGCTACTAAGCAGAAGGTATAAGTGCCATTGGCACTAGCGAGAACCATCTGGCGGTTCTGGAACTCGTATTGGACTGTAGGGTTAACATGTGTTACTAACCCCCAAAATAAAGGACAGCTTCTGTTACTGGAACCCGGAGCCACAGCAGGAGCCGCCTGGACTATTTGCACTCTGGAGACCCAGCTAACTCTACTGGGGCATGGAGCAGAAGCAGATCAAGTTGTGCATCTCCCCGATTACCAGTCTACATTACCGGAACCCGGAGCAAAGCTAGGAGGCAACTGTCCTGCCTCCACTCTTGACAACCAGCTAACAGAGGAAACAGTGCAGGGCAATAGCGGGTGGTGCTGAGGCCCAGTGGTACAGGATTTATTGTAGGTGGACAGCATAATTTTGAATTGCCAGTAGCACAGCCAGAGTCCAGCTTGCGTTGCTGCTCCTTCTCTGTGGATGGCTTCCTCCCCAACCTGGAGGCACTGAGCTGCCATGTGAAACACTCGAAGTAGTCCTCTCAGGTGGAAATGAGGACATCATCGAATGTACCAGTGTGTCTTGGAACTCTTGCATTTTACAATCCCGGTTCAACGGTGTTATCAGGGTTTGCAGGTTGTCCTGGTAGCGAGGATCCAGGAGGCTGGCCACCCAGTAATCATCAGTGTTGAGAATGCGAGTGATACAGCGGTCGTTTCGAAGGCATTGCAGAATGAAATCACTCAAGTGTTACAGACTGCCGACAGGTCATTGTCCCCTGCTTGAGGCATGCTCTCTGTCTCCTCTGCATCCCCCCATCCTCACTGTAAATGATGACTACGAGTGTGTGGTGTACCGCCCTCCTCTGGCCATACTACTTCCTCTTCCAGTTCTTCCTCCTCCTCTTCATCAAAAAGTGTCCCCTGTCTGGACCTTTGTGAGTTGCCGTGTTGCCTGGCTAACAACCCACCCATAGAGCTGTGGGTAGACTATCCTGATACAGAAGGCATTGTCAGCATTTGTTCCTCCTCTTCCTCGTCCAAAACTGCATCCCTGATCCCTAGTATAGTTTTTTCAAGGAGGCATATGAGGGGGTACAGTGATGCTGACTATGGCATCATCCGCGCTCGACATGAGAGTGGAATCATGAAAGGGCCACAAAACACAGCAGATGTCCTTCATGTAAGCCCCCTCGGCACATGTGAAGTGTGGCCTGCGAGCTGTGCAACTCGTTTGCGCCTGATGCAGCTGGAATTCCATTACTGCCTGCTGCTGATCACACAACCTCTCCAGCATATGCAACGTGAAATTCCACCTAGTGCGGCCGTCACATATGAGGGGGTGTTCAGGCAGGTTAAATCTTCGCTGCAGAGCTGCAATGCGCGCATTGTGTACGCTCGAACGGCGCAAGTGAGCGCACTCGCCACAGACCTTGTGCAGAAGATCTTCAAGATCCGGATAGCTTTTAAGAAAACTCTGCATGACCAAATTTAACACATGTGCCAGGCACGGGATGTGAGTCAGATTGGCTAGACACAGAGCTGCCACCAGGTTTCGCCCATTATCACACACCACTATACCTGGCTGGAGGTTGAGCGGCCCAAACCACTGGTCGCTATGCTGCTTGATGGCATTCCACAGCTGCTCTGCAGTGTGGCTTGTATCGCACAAACTAATTCATTTCAACACGGCCTGTTGACATTTGTCCACGGCAGTGCTCAACTTGGTCATGTCAGTGGACGGTTCACCAATCCTTGTGGATGACGATGGTGCCACCTGCTGTGCAGAGGAATCTGAGGAAGTGGAGTAGGAGGAAGAGGCAATGCGAATGGACGAAAGTCCTGCAATCCTTGTCGTTGGCAGGTCCTGCGCAGTGCCACTATCCACTTCTGTACCCGGCACCACCACATTTACCCAATGGGCAGTGAGGGAAATGTAGTGTCCCTTACCGTGCTTATTGGTCCACGCATCGGTGGTTAGGTGGACCTTGCTGCTGATGGCGTTAAGTAGCGCACATTTAGTTTTTTTCTCCACGTGCTGTTGCAGGGCAGGGACAGCTTTTCAACTAAAAAAGTGGCGGCTAGGAACACAGTATTGTGGGACTGCCAATGCCATGAGGTTGTGAAAGGCGTCCGTGTCCACCAGCCTGAATGATAGCATTTCAAGGGCCAGCAGTTTTGAAATGCTAGCATTGAGGGCCTGTGCTTGGGGGTGGCTTGCTGGGAATTTCCTTTTTCGAGCCCATAACTGTGGGATGGATGGCTGAAGGCTAGACTGGGACTGTGAAGATAACTGGGATTGTGAGGTTGGTGGCGGTGTGACAGTGATGATGGCTGTCTGTACACTACTGCAGGAGAATGTTCCCTCTCTCTCCTGGGAGGAACAAGCTACAACGTTAGCGGAAGAGGTGGCACATGGAGCTGCAGGTTGGGCAAGATTTTTTATGTGACTTGTCCACTCCGCAACGTCCATGTTCCTCAAATGCCTCAACATATTGGTGGTATTGAGGTTGTGGACATTTTTCCCTCACTTCAGAGTTAGATGACACAGATTTCATCTGACTGTTGTAATGTCATCAGCAACTTGGTCAAAAAAAGCCCAGGCACCACATCGCTTTGGAGCACCCCTTGCACTAGTTTTTGCTTGGGTCCTGCTCCTTCCGGGTTCCGAAGTGGAGGCTACAGGCAACCAACTCTCGCCCCTCACTCTACTCCCTTTTTTGGCCCTCTGCTGCTGTACTGTTGTGGGAATCTCTTCCTCTCAGCTGCTACCACCACTTTGCGATCCCTCACACCATGATGGATCAAGGACCTCATCATCTGTTGGACCCTCTTCCAACACCTCAGATGATTGGTCCTCCTGGGTCGTTTGTATACTGCAGGACGCACCAGCTAATGCATCTGAGTTTCATCATCATCTGATGCATACTGTGGTCGGCTGACTGTGTGCACAGGGCTACCTGCCTCTTCTTCTTCTGAGAGAAATAAAAGTTGGGCATCACTGCTTAAAAGTTCTTCTTCCTGTTGTCGAATACTTCCTGACTGGCCCCCTGATCCACAGCCAAAAGATTCTTCAAACAGAAGTAAAGATGGCTCCTGTACTGGTCCCTCTAACTGCCTGGGTAATTTGGCAGGTGGTGGTGAAGAAGCAGAGCAGTGCTTTACACTGACATGAGCGGACTCTGTGCTCTGTATCTGGGAGGATGAGGAACAAATTGAAGTCGATGCCGCAGCTGCCATCCATCCAACAATGGTTTCAATTGGTTCCTCCCCCAGCAATGGGATACCACAACCTCCAACAAAGCTGCACATGAAGGACTGTTCCCGGGAATCTCTAGTGGCTGAGTCACTTGTGCCCGCAGCAGGCAAAGATTCTTCACGTCCTCTCCCTGCAACACCTCCACGACCGTGGCCGCGACCATGTCCCTTACTCCCTGCCCTCCTCATCTCTCTAGACTTAGATAGGCGGAAGGGCAGAAGAGTTCTCCTATTTAGTGTGCCTAAACCTGTAAAGCTGCAGACAGGTGTAAGAAACACTAATTGGATCTATTTACACCAATACAGGCCTAAATAGAAGGCACTTCCATATGTACACAATATATCAGAGAAGAAAAAGTCGGAAGCTTAATTGCAAATAAAAACAGCAATATTTTATTAAGCACACATATGCATAAAGTCTCAAGACAAGTACAATAACAAACAGTGGAGATACCGTAACAGAATATACTGTCCGCATAGAGAAGGAATACACCGTAGAAATGCCTATAAATAGTCAAATAGTACCAAGCAATATGCTTAAACAGGCTCAATAGAGTATCTATTTAGTGATACGGCAAACAAAGCCCATCATATACTGAAATGGCTGCTAATAAAGTACAATCCATCCTAAATAAATATAATATGTCACAGTGGACTAAGTGGATAATAAGCGCCAAAGGTGTACACAAAAGGGGCCATAGAGTAACGCTGTGTATTAGAACAAGTTTTAAGGGCAAAGAAATGCCTAAGCTGTAAACACTTCCTGTAAAAAAGCAGTCATTGCAACGTGCAGTAGTTAAGAAAGTGCATACAGTGCTAAAGTGCAAGATTAATGGACAGGCATAGATGTATTACCTAAATAAGCGGCTCAGTAGAAGGACCCCGACGCGCGTTTCGCGTGATGCTTCGTCCAGGGGGATAGTCACAACTGACCGAGGCCATGAACTGGTTTATATAGTGGAGGTGTGTAATGATAACAGCGGTTTGTAATGGCGCTCGTTTCAACACGCCGGCTCCGACGTCACTGCCAGTCAGCGTCACATGAGGCCTGTCCACTCCCCTGCCCGACGTATCAGAGCAGGGGGTGGAGTCAGCCACAACGAAGACGCGTCTCTACAGCAACAAGATGCCGGAAGTATCCACGAGCGCACACCGCAAGGAGTAAGTGCCATTGGGATCTGAGAGATATGAACCGCCTACATAGAAAGATTATAGATAGCGATAAAATAACCATGTCGGAAAAGTGCAAAAGTAAATAACAAACATGGGACTAACGTAGATACACATATAGGTGAAAGGTAATATAATGTATATTAGCATACAACAATACTAAATCCACGATGTATACAGTGATCAAATATATAAAACAGACATAAGGAATACAACTAAACATGTAAAGTGCAATTGTGCCATTGTTTATACATAGTATAAGTAACAGTGTAAGAATATTACACCAAAAAAGGTATACATATATATGCACATAAAAAACATATAATAAACAAGTGACCCACTATTAATACCAGGGTAATATATTATATAATATGCTAATACAATAAAAACCACAAACACAAAAAATAAACAAAAAACAAATGTAGACGGGGCCATTTTTTGATTGATGTACAGTACAGACCAAAAGTTTGGACACGCCTTCTCATTTAAAGATTTTTCTGTATTTTCATGACTATGAAAATTGTAAATTCACACTGGAGGCATCAAAACTATGAATTAACACATGTGGAATTATATACTTAACAAAAAAGTGTGGAACAACTGAAAATATGTCTTATATTGTAGGTTCTTCAAAGTAGCCATCTTTTGCTTTGATGACTGCTTTGCACACTCTTGACATTCTCTTCATGAGCTTCAAGAGGTAGTCACCGGAAATGGTTTTCACTTCACAGGTGTGCCCTGTCAGGTTTAATAAGTGGGATTTCTTGCCTTATAAATGGGGTTGGGACCATCAGTTGTGTTGAGCAGAAGTCTGGTGGATACACAGCTGATAGTCCTACTGAATAGACTGTTAGAATTTGTATTATAGCAAGAAAAAAGCAGCTAAGTAAAGAAAAACGAGTGGCCATTATTACTTTAAGAAATTAAGGTCAGTCAGTCTGAAAAATTTGGAAAACTTTGAAAGTGTCCACAAGTGCAGTTGCAAAAACCATAAAGCGCTACAAAGAAACTGGCTCACATGAGGACCGCCCCAGGAAAGGAAGACCAAGAGTCACCTCTGCTTCTCAGGACAAGTTTGTCCGAGTCACCAGCCTCAGAAATCGCAGGTTAACAGCAGCTCAGATTAGAGACCAGGTCAATGCCACACAGAGTTCTAGCAGCAGACACATCTCTACAACAACTGTTAAGAGGATACTTTGTGCAGCAGGCCTTCATGGTAAAATAGCTGCTAGGAAACCACTGCTAAGGACAGGCAACAAGCAGAAGAGACTTGTTTGGGCTAAAGAACACAAAGAATGGACATTAGACCAGTGGAAATCTGTGCTTTTGTCTGATAAGTCCAAATTTGAGATCTTTGGTTCCAACCACCGTGTCTTTGTGCGATGCAGAAATGGTGAACTGATGGACTCTACATGCCTGGTTCCCACCGTGAAGCATGGAGAAGGAGGTGTGATTGTGTGGGGGTGCTTTGCTGGTGACACTGTTGGGGATTTATTAAAAATTGAAGGCATACTGAACCAGCATGGCTACCACAGCATCTTGCAGCGGCATGCTATTCCATCCGGTTTGCGTTTAGTTGGACCATCATTTATTTTTCAACAGGACAATGAACGCAAACACACCTCCAGGCTGTGAAAGAGTTATTTGACCAAGAAGGAGAGTGATGGGGTGCTACTCCAGATGACCTGGCCTCCACAGTCACCAGGAGTGTGCTGGACCGCAAAGTGAAGGCAAAAGGGCCAACAAGTGCTAAGCATCTCTGGGAACTCCTTCAAGATTGTTGGAAGACCATTTCTGGGGACTACCTCTTCAAGCTCATCAAGAGAATGCCAAGAGTGTGCAAAGAAGTCATCAAAGCAAAAGGTGGCTACTTTGATGAACCTAGAATATAAGACATATTTTCAGCTGCTTCACACTTTTTTGTTAAGTATATAATTCCACATGTGTTAATTCATAGTTTTGATGCCTTCAGTATGAATTTACAACTTTCATAGTCATGAAAATACAGAAAAAAAAATTAAATGAGAAGGTGTGTCCAAACTTTTGGTCTGTACTGTACGTCCCAAAGCAAAAGAGTGTCCATGAGACAGTATCGCCAGACACTGCAATAATCGTACCAGATATTGTAGAATTATCAGGAGCTAAAAAACTAAAAACTAATAAATGTTAAAAAACAAATAAAGATAATAAAAACACCACTAAATACAATATATTAAAGAAAGGTGGCAAAACTAAGCACCTCATTCAAACCGAATGGTTGAATCGAGTTAACATTAGAGATCCATCGAGTTTCTATTTGTGCCAGGGTTTTTTTCCAATCTCCTCCTCTTTGATCCACAAACACTTTGTCAATTCCAATGACCCTAAGAAGATTCGCATTACAATTATGGTGGGATTTAAAGTGTCTAGGTGCTGGCTTAAGTAGGGACAATTCATCCGTATCCCCTGCATTGACAATGTCCCTATAATGTTCCCTCACTCTTGTTTTGAGTGCTCTAGACGTTAGTCCCACATAAATCTTGGGACATGGACACTGTGCATAGTATATCACACCTGTTGTGTTGCAGGTAATGTGCTGCGTTATGTATGCTTAAAGGGTGGAGGACACCATCCATGCAAAATAGCACATGTAAAATAGGGGGTCAACCCAAGCTTGATTTAACCAGTACAACCAACAAAAGAAGAAAAAGTATCAAGCTATGTAACAGGGACCACCACTAAAATTCAAATGAATGTAATTTTATTTGTCAGCCAAAACACAAACACCACACCAATAAAAACATTTAAAACCTGAACACAAATCAGTCATGGGTTCCAAAAGGGAAACACCACCCCTGGACATAGTTGGTGGAATGGACAAAATATGTAGTTAGATGTACAAAGTCACGCTGTGTGAATTGATGTACTAATGGGTACAGCTAATACAAGAATATCTATATCTCACAAAAAGAATAATATTACAATAGAAAAGCATGGCACAGCTTGCTTGCACAAAATTGGTGAAACAAACATTAATGTTTATGCAATTATACCCTACGGGTTAGTCAATCAGCGCAATATCAGAATAAATAGCCCAAAGTGCGGTGCACAAATTTGACCCAAATAGTGGGTTCCGACAGAAAAAACCACACCACTAAGTTTTATGAGGGTAGTCCTACTGTGAGAAGACCGTAACACAGCTTGCTTAAAAATGGAAGCAAACATACATGCTTGTGCATGTGCACACTGAGAGCAGGACAGACAAAGAGCGCAATGCCAGGTGAATAATGAATGGCGTAAATTACAATAAACAGTAGTGAATATATAGAGCCAGCCCTCTAGGTATCTAATGGTGTACAATTATGCATTTATAGCAGAATTACAAAATCTGGTCACATTAAGGCTATGCATCCAATGTGCCTCATGTGGTGGGCTCAGATAGCCAAATCAGCACCACTAACTCTGTAAGGGTAACCCTATTATGAGAACATGACCATTACCACCTAACACCAGCGGTCCAGGGGGCAGGAGGCCCAACGCGTGTCGCCACCTAGCGTGGCTTCGTCAGGAGCAAGTGCCTGTGTGAACCGCTAACTACTATATATACAGACATAATGTATACCTTATCAATGGAACCCCCATCAGCTGTAGGGAAAGACGCCATGGAGACATTGCTCGTGATGCCGGCGTACCGGAAACCGGATGTGACGACGCTGGAAAGGCCAAACTGAAGTGAGAGTACCTATATGGCCGTGCATGAATTACTGCGCCTGCGCTCACCCATGTTAGTGGGTACATACGCCGCTATTACATAGGAGTACCAATATGTCCGAGACCACGCATGCGCAATGCCCTATAAAAGGTGTGATCACCGGGTAAGTGGACAAAAAGGGGCAGAATAAAATTGTCTTAGAGATCATATATAGGATCATTGCACATACGCCAGGGTGAGTTAGTACATACTCACACCAACGATACATAGAAGTGCCAATGCGGCGATGAAACTGCATGCACCCCATGAGCTGAAAACCCTGCTAGAAAGGACGTCGGATGAATACGCTAAACTGCTTATAATGATGATACCTAGATGCGATCATGCATTAGTAAATCCAGGTTGGACAAACCCCAATAGCCCAGGACGCACACAAGCCCACAAAAGAATGTATCCGCAGATCCTATTTATACAAAAGAGTAAGACTGCTATTGTAATTGCTGCACTTGTGCGGCAGCTACGTACAGTTGAGGCCCCGAATCGGACAATGATAATTGCTATATAAGCATTATCTTGTTGGTCCATGTAACAGAAAGTGCCAATAAGAGACGGCGCAGACAAACGGCTGTGACGTCAAAGCCAAAATTACAGAAAAAATGCTAAAAAAGAGAGGTTTTAAGAAGACATGGCTCCGATCATGTAGAGCCCCCTAAATGCATGATTATGGGTGACGAACGTTATTATAACAAGCTTTTTATATATCAAAAAAGATCTTTATTAGCTATTTGATCCTACAAAAGAAAGATGCTAGTATCAAAAGATGAGGACAGATCTTAATTCTGCCTGTAAAGAAAGGCAAAGATGTATTCCAACTTATATTTCCAACAATTGTGATGTATCAACGAGCTAAGCAGCCCAGCCAAAAAGTAGAAAATGCCGTGAAGTATACATGGTATGGACCAATTTGGAGATATGTACACTACCAAAGCAAATGGCAAAAAGGAAGCCGCTGAAAGTATTAGGGACCATATGGTGGAACCTATACACAATAACCAAAGTATAGCTTTGTGTTGAACCCACCAATACAGTGGGAGAAAATGACTCAAAAGTCAAAAAAACCAAATAAGGCTATGTGATACTCTAAGCAAGCGAGCTGTTGCCAATGTTATTATATATAACAGCACAATAGACGTACAAATTTCATATGTATCCCATGAATACAAAATGGCTAATAAGCTGCATACAAAAGAAGCTGTTGTCTATGTTTCTCTGTATAATACAAGAGGCTATCGACTGACAAATATAAGCCCGAATATGGGGAACAGTGTGATCAAAGTTGTTTATAGAAGCCTGTGAATAAAATTTCTTCATTAAGGCCCATTGGAGCCGTGCTCCTCAGATTGAAAATCCATTTGGTTTCACAGCGTAGGAGACGATGAATGATGTCTCCACCCCTAATGTTGAGATGTATGCCTTCCAGTCCCATAACCCTAAAGTTCGAGGTTTTGCAGCCATGATGATCCAAGAAATGTGCTGCTACAGACGATAGGGTTTTCTTTTTCTCTCGATCCCTGGCAGCCATAGAAATATTTGAAAGGTGTTGTTGCATTCTCCTTTTCAATTGCTGTGTGGTCTGGCCCACATAGATCTTGGGACAATTGCAGAAAATTGCGTATACCAAATTCCGTGACTTGCAATTAAAATATTCTTTGGGACGAATCTGGAAGGGAAGAGTAGAAATAGAGTAACCATCTTGAGAGATCATGAATTGGCAGATATTACAACTGCCACAGGGGTAGGATCCAAAGATCCTAGTACCCTGATTGAGTCTCGTAGTTGGTCTTTGATAATGGCTACGACAAAGATCATCTTTTAAGTTTCTAGCTCTTTTGGCTACCATACATGGCGAGTTGGATACCAGAGGAGGAATCCTCTTGTAACTCAGTAAGATGTCCCAATTCCTTCTCAAA
This sequence comes from Ranitomeya variabilis, assembly GCF_051348905.1. Classification (NCBI taxonomy): domain Eukaryota; kingdom Metazoa; phylum Chordata; class Amphibia; order Anura; family Dendrobatidae; genus Ranitomeya; species Ranitomeya variabilis. The sequence continues at coordinate 1,073,412,376 of NC_135232.1, read as the reverse complement.
AGGTCACGTACATCTGCCCACTGATTATTATATGTGGTTATGAGGGCCAGAGGTCGATTATCATCACGTACCTTTTTGTCAAAAAGTTGTTTACGATTCTGTTGTGAAGCATGGCGAAATGAATCCGAGATTAACCTTTGTGGATACCCCCTTTGTTTAAACCGGTTGGAAAGGTCTCTTGCTTCATGTGTAAACTCCACGTCTGTGCTACAGTTTCTTCTTAGGCGTAAAAATTGACCTTTCGGGATCCCCTTACGCAAATGATATGGATGGAAGCTAGTAAAATGAAGAAGACTGTTAGTGGCGGTAGTTTTCCGATAAAGTCCACATGAAATCTTCGAATCTATCACAGAGAGTTTCAGATCAAGGAAATCTACTGAAATTGCCGAGATCACAGATGTAAGCCTGATGTTCAGATTGTTTATATTGAGATCATTGATGAACTGCTTACAATCATCCAAAGAACCGGTCCATATCATCAGTATGTCATCAATATATCGCTGCCATGTATGTACCTTGGTGCCATATGAGTGATGTAAAAAAACTGTTGTCTCCTCCCACCAACCCAAAAAGAGGTTGGCATAGGAAGGAGCACAACGGGCACCCATGGCAGTACCGGACAGCTGCCTGAAGAATTTTCTGTCGAAGACAAAATAGTTTTTGTCTAATATAAAGTACAGCAGTCTCAAGATGAATTTGTCATGTTCCGTAACACCACCTGTGGATTTTGCCAAAAAATATGTTACTGCATGCATACCTGCGGAATGTGCGATGCTGGTATAAAGAGCTTCTACGTCCATACTGATGAGGAATGTGTCTTCAGGGACCATGCAGTCTTCAATCAGTTGCAAGAGGTGGGTAGAGTCCCTGGTGTAGGATTGCAAAGATGTGACCAATGGCTGTAAAAAATGGTCTACATAAATACATGGACGTTCAAAAATGCTGCCAATTCCTGAAACAATAGGCCTGCCAGGAGGTTCAGTAAAGGACTTATGTATTTTTGGTAATGCATAAAATGTCGGTATGACAGGAGTAGGTGTCTTAAGGAAATCAGCTTCCTTTTTAGTAATTAAATTGTCACAAAGGGCCGAATTGATGATATGGTCGAGTTGATCTTTAAAGAAATTTGTGGGGTCTGAGGGTAAGATGGTATAGCATTGGTCATTACTCAGTTGTCTAGTTATCTCACCAAGATATAGCTGGTGGGGCCACAAGACCACATTGCTTCCTTTATCAGCTTCACGTACCTCAAATTCCTTATTACTCTTCAAATTATGCAGAGCCCTGTTTTCTTCCTTACTCAGATTATTATATTTATGTGGATCCAGTTTTAATTTTTCAATATCACGACAAGCTTTATCAAAGAAAATTTGAACTGCCGGGAACAAGGAGAAAGAAGGAGTTGCCTGTGATGGAAGGCGTCTAGTGAATTTACCCCGGGTGGATGAACCTTCATTTTCCTGCAGTAACTCCAGGAGGTCTCGGAAAACTTGTTTTTCGTTGTCGGGGAAGGTATCAAGAATGGAGGGTTGTTGGTAAAGCAGCCTGAAAGTGAGCTGACGACAAAAAAGATATAAATCTTTAACCAAGATGAATTTGTTCAGACAATTCATAGGTGAGAAAGAAAGGCCCCTGGATAGAACCTTGCTTTCAAATTCGGATAGTCTGTATGAAGATAAATTAATGATTTGTAAATTACCTGATTGGGCAGTTTTACTCACATTATCATTTATCTCCTCCTGTTGGATCTGGTCTCCCTCCTGTATGTTGGTGACCAATTCTTGTATCCCCTGCCTTTCCTTCTGTTTTGTCCTTGTCCTCCTGTGGCCCCTCCGATGGCGTCTTCTGTGTCGCTGGGGTCTGAAGATAAAAAATCGCTGGACGACATTTCTTGGTCATTCTGACTATCCAGTACTCTGTTGGATTCCCCCATGAGAGGTCTTCTATTCCCCCGATGTGACCATCTATAGGCTCTGCCATTGGTGTAATCTGATTTATCACTATAGAATTTATTTCTTTTGCGGGAGATGATCTCCTTCTCAAAAGTCTCAATAAGATTTTTTAATTTGAGTTGGAAAGGACCAACCAGGGTATCTTTATCAAAATCTGAGAGTTTGTTTTCACAGGTTTTTATCTCATTCTTAATTTTGTTAAGAAGGCTTTGGTCATGTTCTATGAGCATGTCTAATAGTATGGTGGAGCATTTGGCTAAACCAGCCTCCCAAGTCTTATGAAATTCAGGGGTGGCTTCCCAAGCCGGAAAAATCTGGACACATAAGCCACGGGGTACAAGATTAGCCCTTTTATATTCCTCCAGACTTCTTATGTTCCACCATGTCTTAGTAAAGGATTTGTGTAATCCCAGAATCTTTGAGGACAGGCTGTGGAACTCCACATCCTTATTGGCCACCCTGGCTATGGTACTAGAGTCATTTTCAAAGAGGCCCAAAGCCCTATTACTCCATGCCGTTTCCCTACTGGAGAGATCCATTGTGGGATATACAAAACTAGATACTGAAACAATAATAGAATGTATACCAGACTGAACAGGTCTAGAACAAATTCTGGACGTGCCACTACTCCAGAAAAAGAGGGGAACTAGCACCTCCCAAAAGACATGATGTATGCTTAAAGGGTGGAGGGTACCATCCATGCAAAATAGCACATGTAAAATAGGGGGTCAACCCAAGCTTGATTTAACCAGTACAACCAACAAAAGAAGAAAAAGTATCAAGCTATGTAACAGGGACCACCACTAAAATTCAAATGAATGTAATTTTATTTGTCAGCCAAAACACAAACACCACACCAATAAAAACATTTAAAACCTGAACACAAATCAGTCATGGGTTCCAAAAGGAAACACCACCCCTGGACATAGTTGGTGGAATGGACAAAATATGTAGTTAGATGTACAAAGTCACGCTGTGTGAATTGATGTACTAATGGGTACAGCTAATACAAGAATATCTATATCTCACAAAAAGAATAATATTACAATAGAAAAGCATGGCACAGCTTGCTTGCACAAAATTGGTGAAACAAACATAAATGTTTATGCAATTATACCCTACGGGTTAGTCAGTCAGCGCAATATCAGAATAAATAGCCTAAAGTGCGGTGCACAAATTTGACCCAAATAGTGGGTTCCGACGGAAAAAAACACACCACTAAGTTTTATGAGGGTAGTCCTACTGTGAGAAGACCGTAACACAGCTTGCTTAAAAATGGAAGCAAACATACATGCTTGTGCATGTGCACACTGAGAGCAGGACAGACAAAGAGCGCAATGCCAGATGAAGAATGAATAGCATAAATTACAAAAAACAGTAGTGAATATATAGAGCCAGCCCTCTAGGTATCTAATGGTGTACAATTATGCATTTATAGCAGAATGATAAAATCTGGTCACATTTAGGCTATGCATCCAATGTGCCTCATGTGGTGGGCTCAGATAGCCAAATCAGCACCACTAACTCTGTAAGGGTAACCCTATTATGAGAACATGACCATTACCACCTAACACCAGCGGTCCAGGGGGCAGGAGGCCCAACGCGTGTCGCCACCTAGCGTGGCTTCGTCAGGAGCAAGTGCCTGTGTGGACCGCTAACTACTATATATACAGACATAATGTATACCTTATCAATGGAACCCCCATCAGCTGTAGGGAAAGATGCCATGGAGACATTGCTCGTGATGCCGGCGTACCGGAAACCGGATGTGACGACGCTGGAAAGGCCAAACTGAAGTGAGAGTACCAATATGGCCGTGCATGAATTACTGCGCCTGCGCTCACCCATGTTAGTGGGTACATACTCCGCTATTACATAGGAGTACCAATATGTCCGAGACCACGCATGCGCAATGCCCTATAAAAGGTGTGATCACCGGGTAAGTGGACAAAAAGGGGCAGAATAAAATTGTCTTAGAGATCATATATAGGATCATTGCACATACGCCAGGGTGAGTTAGTACATACTCACACCAACGATACATAGAAGTGCCAATGCAGCGACGAAACTGCATGCACCCCATGAGCTGAAAACCCTGCTAGAAAGGACGTCGGATGAATACGCTAAACTGCTTATAATGATGATACCTAGATGCGATCATGCATTAGTAAATCCAGGTTGGACAAACCCCAATAGCCCAGGACGCACACAAGCCCACAAAAGAATGTATCCGCAGATCCTATTTATACAAAAGAGTAAGATTGCTATTGTAATTGCTGCACTTGTGCGGCAGCTACGTACAGTTGAGGCCCCGAATCGGACAATGATAATTGCTATATAAGCATTATCTTGTTGGTCCATGTAACAGAAAGTGCCAATAAGAGACGGCACAGACAAACGGCTGTGACGTCAAAGCTAAAATTACAGAAAAAATGCTAAAAAAGAGAGGTTTTAAGAAGACATGGCTCCGATCATGTAGAGCCCCCTAAATGCATGATTATGGGTGATGAACGTTATTATAACAAGCTTTTTATATATCAAAAAAGATCTTTATTAGCTTTTTGATCCTACAAAAGAAAGATGCTAGTATCAAAAGATGAGGACAGATCTTAATTCTGCCTGTAAAGAAAGGCAAAGATGTATTCCAACTTATATTTCCAACAATTGTGATGTATCAACGAGCTAAGCAGCCCAGCCAAAAAGTAGAAAATGCCGTGAAGTATACATGGTATGGACCAATTCGGAGATATGTATACTACCAAAGCAAATGGCAAAAAGGAAGCCGCTGAAAGTATTAGGGACCATATGGTGGAACCTATACACAATAACCAAAGTATAGCTTTGTGTTGAACCCACCAATACAGTGGGAGAAAATGACTCAAAAGTCAAAAAAACCAAATAAGGCTATGTGATACTCTAAGCAAGCGAGCTGTTGCCAATGTTATTATATATAACAGCACAATAGACGTACAAATTTCATATGTATCCCATGAATACAAAATGGCTAATAAGCTGCATACAAAAGAAGCTGTTGTCTATGTTTCTCTGTATAATACAAGAGGCTATCGACTGACAAATATAAGCCCGAATATGGGGAACAGTGTGATCAAAGTTGTTTATAGAAGCCTGTGAATAAAATTTCTTCATTAAAGCCCATTGGAGCCGTGCTCCTCAGATTGAAAATCCATTTGGTTTCACAGCGTAGGAGACGATGAATGATGTCTCCACCCCTAATGTTGAGATGTATGCCTTCCAGTCCCATAACCCTAAAGTTCGAGGTTTTGCAGCCATGATGATCCAAGAAATGTGCTGCTACAGACGATAGGGTTTTCTTTTTCTCTCGATCCCTGGCAGCCGTAGAAATATTTGAAAGGTGTTGTTGCATTCTCCATTTCAATTGCTGTGTGGTCTGGCCCACATAGATCTTGGGACAATTGCAGAAAATTGCGTATACCAAATTCCGTGGCTTGCAATTAAAATATTCTTTGGGACGAATCTGGAAGGAAAGAGTAGAAATAGAGTAACCATCTTGAGAGATCATGAATTGGCAGATATTACAACTGCCACAGGGGTAGGATCCAAAGATCCTAGTACCCTGATTGAGTCTCGTAGTTGGTCTTTGATAATGGCTACGACAAAGATCACCTCTTAAGTTTCTAGCTCTTTTGGCTACCATACATGGCGAGTTGGATACCAGAGGAGGAATCCTCTTGTCACTCAGTAAGATGTCCCAATTCCTTCTCAAAAGGTCCCGTACATCTGCCCACTGATTATTATATGTGGTTATGAGGGCCAGAGGTCGATTAGCATCACGTACCTTTTTGTCAAAAAGTTGTTTACGATTCTGTTGTGAAGCATGGCGAAATGAATCCGAGATTAACCTTTGTGGATACCCCCTTTGTTTAAACCGGTTGGAAAGGTCTCTTGCTTGATGTGTAAACTCCACGTCTGTGTTACAGTTTCTTCTTAGGCGTAAAAATTGACCCTTCGGGATCCCCTTACGCAAATGATATGGATGGAAGCTAGTAAAATGAAGAAGACTGTTAGTGGCGGTAGTTTTCCGATAAAGTCCACATGAAATCTTCGAATCTATCACAGAGAGTTTCAGATCAAGGAAATCTACTGAAATTGCCGAGATCACAGATGTAAGCCTGATGTTCAGATTGTTTATATTGAGATCATTGATGAACTGCTTACAATCATCCAAAGAACCGGTCCATATCATCAGTATGTCATCAATATATCGCTGCCATGTATGTACCTTGGTGCCATATGAGTGATGTAAAAAAAACTGTTGTCTCCTCCCACCAACCCAAAAAGAGGTTGGCATAGGAAGGAGCACAACGGGCACTCATGGCAGTACCGGACAGCTGCCTGAAGAATTTTCTGTCGAAGACAAAATAGTTTTTGTCTAATATAAAGTACAGCAGTCTCAAGATGAATTTGTCATGTTCCGTAACACCACCTGTGGATTTTGCCAAAAAATATGTTACTGCATGCATACCTGCGGAATGTGCGATGCTGGTATAAAGAGCTTCTACGTCCATACTGATGAGGAATGTGTCTTCAGGGACCATGCAGTCTTCAATCAGTTGCAAGAGGTGGGTAGAGTCCCTGGTGTAGGATTGCAAAGATGTGACCAATGGCTGTAAAAAATGGTCTACATAAATACATGGACGTTCAAAAATGCTGCCAATTCCTGAAACAATAGGCCTGCCAGGAGGTTCAGTAAAGGACTTATGTATTTTTGGTAATGCATAAAATGTCGGTATGACAGGAGTAGGTGTCTTAAGGAAATCAGCTTCCTTTTTAGTAATTAAATTGTCACAAAGGGCCGAATTGATGATATGGTCGAGTTGATCTTTAAAGAAATTTGTGGGGTCTGAGGGTAAGATGGTATAGCATTGGTCATTACTCAGTTGTCTAGTTATCTCACCAAGATATAGCTGGTGGGGCCACAAGACCACATTGCCTCCTTTATCAGCTTCACGTACCTCAAATTCCTTATTACTCTTCAAATTATGCAGAGCCCTGTTTTCTTCCTTACTCAGATTATTATATTTATGTGGATCCAGTTTTAATTTTTCAATATCACGACAAGCTTTATCAAAGAAAATTTGAACTGCCGGGAACAAGGAGAAAGAAGGAGTTGCCTGTGATGGAAGGCGTCTAGTGAATTTACCCCGGGTGGATGAACCTTCATTTTCCTGCAGTAACTCCAGAAAACTCTCGGAAAACTTGTTTTTCGTTGTCGGGGAAGGTATCAAGAATGGAGGGTTGTTGGTAAAGCAGCCTGAAAGTGAGCTGACGACAAAAAAGATATAAATCTTTAACCAAGATGAATTTGTTCAGACAATTCATAGGTGAGAAAGAAAGGCCCCTGGATAGAACCTTGCTTTCAAATTCGGATAGTCTGTATGAAGATAAATTAATGATTTGTAAATTACCTGATTGGGCAGTTTTACTCACATTATCATTTATCTCCTCCTGTTGGATCTGGTCTCCCTCCTGTATGTTGGTGACCAATTCTTGTATCCCCTGCCTTTCCTTCTGTTTTGTCCTTGTCCTCCTGCGGCCCCTCCGATAGCGCCTTCTGTGTCGCTGGGGTCTGAAGATAAAAAATCGCTGAACGACATTTCTTGGTCATTCTGACTATCCAGTACTCTGTTGGAATCCCCCATGAGAGGTCTTCTATTCCCCCGATGTGACCATCTATAGGCTCTGCCATTGGTGTAATCTGATTTATCCCTATAGAATTTATTTCTTTTGCGGGAGATGATCTCCTTTTCAAAAGTCTCAATAAGATTTTTTAATTTGAGTTGGAAAGGACCAACCAGGGTATCTTTATCAAAATCTGAGAGTTTGTTTTCACAAGTTTTTATCTCATTCTTAATTTTGTTAAGAAGGCTTTGGTCATGTTCTATGAGCATGTCTAATAGTATGGTGGAGCATTTGGCTAAACCAGCCTCCCAAGTCTTATGAAATTCAGGGGTGGCTTCCCAAGCCGGAAAAATCTGGACACGTAAGCCACGGGGAACAAGATTAGCCATTTTATATTCCTCCAGACTTCTTATGTTCCACCATGTCTTAGTAAAGGATTTGTGTAATCCCAGAATCTTTGAGGACAGGCTGTGGAACTCCACATCCTTATTGGCCACCCCGGCTATGGTACTAGAATCATTTTCAAAGAGGCCCAAAGCCCTATTACTCCATGCCGTTTCCCTACTGGAGAGATCCATTGTGGGATAAACAAAACTAGATACTGAAACAATAATAGAATGTATACCAGACTGAACAGGTCTAGAACAAATTCTGGACGTGCCACTACTCCAGAAAAAGAGGGGAACTAGCACCTCCCAAAAGACATGATGTATGCTTAAAGGGTGGAGGGCACCATCCATGCAAAATAGCACATGTAAAATAGGGGGTCAACCCAAGCTTGATTTAACCAGTACAACCAACAAAAGAAGAAAAAGTATCAAGCTATGTAACAGGGACCACCACTAAAATTCAAATAAATGTAATTTTATTTGTCAGCCAAAACACAAACACCACACCAATAAAAACATTTAAAACCTGAACACAAATCAGTCATGGGTTCCAAAAGGGAAACACCACCCCTGGACATAGTTGGTGGAATGGACAAAATATGTAGTTAGATGTACAAAGTCACGCTGTGTGAATTGATGTACTAATGGGTACAGCTAATACAAGAATATCTATATCTCACAAAAAGAATAATATTACAATAGAAAAGCATGGCACAGCTCGCTTGCACAAAATTGGTGAAACAAACATAAATGTTTATGCAATTATACCCTAGGGGTTAGTCAGTCAGCGCAATATCAGAATAAATAGCCTAAAGTGCGGTGCACAAATTTGACCCAAATAGTGGGTTCCAACAGAAAAAACCACATCACTAAGTTTTATGAGGGTAGTCCTACTGTGAGAAGACCGTAACACAGCTTGCTTAAAAATGGAAGCAAACATACATGCTTGTGCATGTGCACACTGAGAGCAGGACAGACAAAGAGCGCAATGCCAGGTGAATAATGAATAGCATAAATTACAATAAACAGTAGTGAATATATAGAGCCAGCCCTCTAGGTATCTAATGGTGTACAATTATGCATTTATAGCAGAATGACAAAATCTGGTCACATTTAGGCTATGCATCCAATGTGCCTCATGTGGTGGGCTCAGATAGCCAAATCAGCACCACTAACTCTGTAAGGGTAACCCTATTATGAGAACATGACCATTACCACCTAACACCAGCGGTCCAGGGGGCAGGAGGCCCAACGCGTGTCGCCACCTAGCGTGGCTTCGTCAGGAGCAAGTGCCTGTGTGAACCGCTAACTACTATATATACAGACATAATGTATACCTTATCAATGGAACCCCCATCAGCTGTAGGGAAAGACGCCATGGAGACATTGCTCGTGATGCCGGCGTACCGGAAACCGGATGTGACGACGCTGGAAAGGCCAAACTGAAGTGAGAGTACCAATATGGCCGTGCATGAATTACTGCGCCTGCACTCACCCATATTAGTGGGTACATACGCCGCTATTACATAGGTGTACCAATATGTCCGAGACCACGCATGCGCAATGCCCTATAAAAGGTGTGATCACCGGGTAAGTGGACAAAAAGGGGCAGAATAAAATTGTCTTAGAGATCATATATAGGATCATTGCACATACGCCAGGGTGAGTTATTACATACACCAACGATACATAGAAGTGCCAATGCGGCGACGAAACTGCATGCACCCCATGAGCTGAAAACCCTGCTAGAAAGGACGTCGGATGAATACGCTAAACTGCTTATAATGATGATACCTAGATGCGATCATGCATTAGTAAATCCAGGTTGGACAAACCCCAATAGCCCAGGACGCACACAAGCCCACAAAAGAATGTATCCGCAGATCCTATTTATACAAAAGAGTAAGATTGCTATTGTAATTGCTGCACTTGTGCGGCAGCTACGTACAGTTGAGGCCCCGAATCGGACAATGATAATTGCTATATAAGCATTATCTTGTTGGTCCATATAACAGAAAGTGCCAATAAGAGACGGCGCAGACAAATGGCTGTGACGTCAAAGCCAAAATTACAGAAAAAATGCTAAAAAAGAGAGGTTTTAAGAAGACATGGCTCCGATCATGTAGAGCCCCCTAAATGCATGATTATGGGTGATGAACGTTATTATAACAAGCTTTTTATATATCAAAAAAGATCTTTATTAGCTATTTGATCCTACAAAAGAAAGATGCTAGTATCAAAAGATGAGGACAGATCTTAATTCTGCCTTTAAAGAAAGGCAAAGATGTATTCCAACTTATATTTCCAACAATTGTGATGTATCAACGAGCTAAGCAGCCCAGCCAAAAAGTAGAAAATGCCGTGAAGTATACATGGTATGGACCAATTTGGAGATATGTACACTACCAAAGCAAATGGCAAAAAGGAAGCCGCTGAAAGTATTAGGGACCATATGGTGGAACCTATACACAATAACCAAAGTATAGCTTTGCGTTGAACCCACCAATACAGTGGGAGAAAATGACTCAAAAGTCAAAAAAACCAAATAAGGCTATGTGATACTCTAAGCAAGCGAGCTGTTGCCAATGTTATTATATATAACAGCACAATAGACGTACAAATTTCATATGTATCCCATGAATACAAAATGGCTAATAAGCTGCATACAAAAGAAGCTGTTGTCTATGTTTCTCTGTATAATACAAGAGGCTATCGACTGACAAATATAAGCCCGAATATGGGGAACAGTGTGATCAAAGTTGTTTATAGAAGCCTGTGAATAAAATTTCTTCATTAAGGCCCATTGGAGCCGTGCTCCTCAGATTGAAAATCCATTTGGTTTCACAGCGTAGGAGACGATGAATGATGTCTCCACCCCTAATGTTGAGATGTATGCCTTCCAGTCCCATAACCCTAAAGTTCGAGGTTTTGCAGCCATGATGATCCAAGAAATGTGCTGCTACAGACGATAGGGTTTTCTTTTTCTCTCGATCCCTGGCAGCCGTAGAAATATTTGAAAGGTGTTGTTGCATTCTCCTTTTCAATTGCTGTGTGGTCTGGCCCACATAGATCTTGGGACAATTGCAGAAAATTGCGTATACCAAATTCCGTGACTTGCAATTAAAATATTCTTTGGGACGAATCTGGAAGGGAAGAGTAGAAATAGAGTAACCATCTTGAGAGATCATGAATTGGCAGATATTACAACTGCCACAGGAGTAGGATCCAAAGATCCTAGTACCCTGATTGAGTCTCGTAGTTGGTCTTTAATAATGGCTACGACAAAGATCATCTCTTAAGTTTCTAGCTCTTTTGGCTACCATACATGGCGAGTTGGATACCAGAGGAGGAATCCTCTTGTCACTCAGTAAGATGTCCCAATTCCTTCTCAAAAGGTCCCATACATCTGCCCACTGATTATTATATGTGGTTATGAGGGCCAGAGGTCGATTAGCATCACGTACCTTTTTGTCAAAAAGTTGTTTACGATTCTGTTGTGAAGCATGGCGAAATGAATCCGAGATTAACCTTTGTGGATACCCCCTTTGTTTAAACTGGTTGGAAAGGTCTCTTGCTTGATGTGTAAACTCCACGTCTGTGCTACAGTTTCTTCTTAGGCGTAAAAATTACTTAAAGATAATAAAAACACCACTAAATACAATATATTAAAGAAAGTGGGCAAAACTAAGCACCTCATTCAAACCGAATGGTTGAATCGAGTTAACTTTAGAGATCCATCGACTTTCCATTTGTGCCAGGGTTTTTTTCCAATCTCCTCCTCTTTGATCCACAAACACTTTGTCAATTCCAATGACCCAAAGAAGATTCGCATTACAATTATGGTGGGATTTAAAGAGTCTAGGTACTGGCTTAAGTAGGGACAATTCATCCGTATCCCCTGCATTGACAATGTCCCTATAATGTTCCCTCACTCTTGTTTTGAGTGCTCTAGACGTTAGTCCCACATAAATCTTGGGACATGGACACTGTGCATAGTATATCACACCTGTTGTGTTGCAGGTAATGTGCTGCGTTATAGTGAAAGTTTTTTGTTATCACTGGAGGTGAATGTAGAAGCCGAGATGATGTTAGGGCAAGCAATACAGTTTTTGCAGGGGAAACAGCCCCATTTCTGCCCTTTAGATCCAAATGCTTTTCGTATATTGGGACCTGCATAGTAGCCATGTACCAATTGATCTTTTAGGTTACTTGATCTTTGATATGTAACGGACGGATAAACAGATAGGTGTTTCATCAGATCCCTATCAGTCTGTAATAAAGGCCAGTACTTTTTCAACACATCCCTCATCAGGCTCCATTGTCCGGTATAGGTAGATATAAATCTCACCTTCTGTTCCACCTTTGGTTTAACCTTAGTTTTCATTAAAGTTGAATGAGTCATTCTAGCTGCTTTATGGAGCCCTCTTTTTATGCTTCGTCTCGAATAACCTCTGTCCTCAAACCTCGATGAGAGACTCTCCGCCTGTTCAGAGAAAAATTGGTCATTGGAGCAAATTATTTTAATCCTGATGAATTGCCCGGTGGGTATGCCTTGGATTAAAGCTTTAGGGTGGGACGAAGAGGCGTGTAGTAGCGAGTTCACTGCCGTTTCCTTTGTGAAAACATTTGTCTCCAGGAAACCATTAGATCCCTTCATGATCTGTATATCTAGAAAGTCCAAGGAAGACTGATTATACTTACATGTCAGCTTGATGTTTATATTGTTGTCATTGAGGACATCACGAAAGGCCAGAAGGTCCCGTTCTGAGCCCTGCCAAATCATAAGATTATCATCAATGAAACGAACCCAGAACAGGACCTTCTCAATGCACGCAATGGGGTTGACAAAAAATATCTGTCTCTCCCAGTTACCCATGAATAGGTTTGCATATGAGGGGGCAAATGCCGCCCCCATAGCAGTCCCCCTCTGCTGTACATATATTGTTTCCTTAAAGATAAAATAGTTATGCTCTAAAACAAATTTGAGCAACTCAAGAAGGAAACCAATCAAATCCTTGTCAATGTCTGTGCCAAGCAAAAAAGATTCAACTGCCGCTATACCATGTTGATGCTGTATGGCAGTATACAAGGATTCAACATCAAAGGATACCAACCACATATCCTCCTCCATTGGTATGCCATCAATCTTGCTAAGGACATCTCCCGTATCTCTAATATAAGAGGGTAAGTCATGTACCAGAGGTTTCAGATAAAAGTCAAGGTATTTCCCAATTACCTCACATAGGCTTCCATTCCCTGATACGATGGGCATCCTGGTGGTACAGACATATTTTTGTGAATTTTCGGGATGAAATAGATACATGCCAATTTTGGATACAGCGGTATTAAATTTGTTCTGAGTTCCTTAGTTATCGCTCCATCCTGAAATGCTTTCTCCAGCATATCCTGTAATTCACCCTGGAAGGCAAAAGTTGGATTAAAAGTCAATCTTTGGTAACAGCTAGTATCTCTCAGCTGTCTAAACGCCTCTTTTTCATACATTCTAGTTGATTGAATGATAATGTTCCCCCCTTTGTCCGCCGGCTTGATTACTATATCCCTCATGCTTTTCAATTCTTGTAAAGCCCTCCTTTGTTCCACAGATAAATTATCTTTAACTATCTTTGTAGGAATTTCTCCAAATTCTTTAGTGACAAGCTTAACACATAGATCTATATTAGGATATAGATTCAAAGGGGGGAATTTTTTAGGTTTGGGTGGTGTAAACTTACCCATACTAGTCACCTCTTCCCGTTCTCCACTTAATTCTTCCAGTGTCGGGATGGCCTCTAATTCCTGCTCAGTCCATTCCATACCTCCTTCTGATTTCCCATGCAGTTTTTTTAAAACCAACTTACGTGCAAATAAATTGAGATCTTTCACCGCTAAAAAGGGATCAAAGGAGGAGGTTGGTGAAAAAGTGAGGCCTAAACTCAACACCTCTAATTGTGGCGGCGTTAACTGTTTATCAGACAGATTGATTACCTGAAGTTTAGCTTTACCAGGGTTATCAGCCCATTTTTCACGTCTTCTGTAGTTATCATTTCTTCTCTTATTAATATTTTTCCTTAAATTGTAGATGCGATTTGTAGGCATACTATCGTTTTCCCTAGATGACATAGAGGAAACAGAGGACACTCTAGACATACTGTCTTCTCTGTCCATACGATTGCTTTGCCATCTATACACAGTCCCATTTCTGAAGTCTTGAAGGTCTCGCTGGAATTTCTTTGTTTTTATATCGTTTACTTCTTTTTCCAATATTGGAAATTAGGCTTCAATGTCCTTATTCAATGTCTCCATCTCTGATGCTGTCAAATTTTCAGATAATTTTTTACGAGTGTCCTCAATATCAGAGTCCAATTTGTCTAATCCTTTTTTATTATTCCCAATCAGCAATTCCATCAGAGATTTAGAACAGAGATTACAGGCTTCTTCCTACCTTGCCCGAAAGTTCTCCTCATCCATAGGGAAAGATGGCATAATTCTCACCCTTAATCCTCTGGGTATCAAACCCTTAACCAGATATTTCTCTAAAGATGCTTTATTCCACCACGTACGTGTTCTCTTTTTTAAAAGAGTTTTGATAGAGTTTTTTAAATCTACTTTCTGCCCGCTTTCTATAGAACCATTCTGTACCATATCACCACTGAAGACTGTATCCATACAAGAAAGCCAAGTCTGATCCCTGGCTTTGGTATCCATAATAGCCAAACACTGTAAACAAAGTACAGCAATCAATAATTACCCCAATACAGGCCTAAATAGAAGGCACTTCCATATGTACACAATATATCAGAGAAGAAAAAGACGGAAGCTTAATTGCCAATAAAAACAACAATATTTTATTAAGCACACATATGCATAAAATCTCAAGACAAGTACAATAACAAACAGTGGAGATACCGTAACAGAATATACTGTCCGCATAGAGAAGGAATACACCGTAGAAATGCCTATAAATAGTCAAATAGTACCAAGCAATATGCTTAAAAGGCTCAATAGAGTATCTATTTAGTGATACGGCACACAAAGCCATCATATACTGAAATGGCTGCTAATAAATAAAGTACAATCCATCCTAAATGAATATAATATGTCACAGTGGACTAAGTGGATAATAAGCGCCAAAGGTGTACACAAAAGGGGCCATAGAGTAACGCTGTGTATTAGAACAAGTTTTAAGGGCAAAGAAATGCCTAAGCTGTAAACACTTCCTGTAAAAAAGCAGTCATTGCAACGTGCAGTAGTTAAGACATTGCATACAGTGCTAAAGTGCAAGATTAAGGGACAGGCATAGATGTATTACCTAAATAAGCGGCTCAATAGAAGGACCCCGACGCGCGTTTCGCGTGGTGCTTCATCCAGGGGGATAGTCACAACTGACCGAGGCCATGAACCGGTTTATATAGTGGAGGTGTGTAATGATAACAGCGGTTTGTAATGGCGCTCGTTTCAACACGCCGGCTCCAACGTCACTGCCAGTCAGCGTCACATGAGGCTTGTCCACTCCCCTGTTCGACGCGTCAGAGAAGGGGGTGGAGTCAGCCACAACGAAGATGCGTCTCTACAGCAACAAGATGCCAGAAGTATCCACGAGCGCACACCGCAAGGAGTAAGTGCCAGGGAGGGAGTGAACAGGCCTCATGTGACACTGACCGGCAGTGACGTCGGAGCCGGCGTGTTGAAACGAGCGCCATTACAAACCGCTGTTATCATTACACACCTCCACTATATAAACCGGTTCATGGCCTCGGTCAGTTGTGACTATCCCCCTGGATGAAGCACCACGCGAAATGCGCGTCGGGGTCCTTCTACTGAGCCGCTTATTTAGGTAATACATCTATGCCTGTCCCTTAATCTTGACCTTTAGCACTGTATGCACTTTCTTAACTACTGCACGTTGCAATGACTGCTTTTTTACAGGAAGTGTTTACAGCTTAGGCATTTCTTTGCCCTTAAAACTTGTTCTAATACACAGCGTTACTCTATGGCCCCTTTTGTGTACACCTTTGGCGCTTATTATCCACTTAATCCACTGTGACATATTATATTCATTTAGGATGGATTTTACTTTATTTATTAGCAGCCATTTCAGCATATGATGGGCTTTGTGTGCCGTATCACTAAATAGATACTCTATTGAGCCTGTTTAAGCATATTGCTTGGTACTATTTGACTATTTATAGACATTTCTACGGTGTATTCCTTCTCTATGCGGACAGTATATTCTGTTACGGTATCTCCACTGTTTGTTATTGTACTTGTCTTGAGATTTTATGCATGTGTGCTTAATAAAATATTGTTGTTTTTATTGGCAATTAAGCTTCCGGCTTTTTCTTCTCTGATATACTAATTGGATCTAGTTTGGCGTAAACGTTAATAGAAACTGGTGTGGCCTAAACGAATATGAACTGGTGTTGTGTGAACTGTATTTATCAAAATCTGAAAGTATCACAGAGTTTTTGTCGCAGTTGCACCGTGGGGGCGTAATCTACAGTGCAAAAGTGGAATCTACAAATATTTTGCGAATACTAGGTGAGAATGTGCAAGGCAGCACAATCCCACAACAAAAATACGATAGTGTGATTATTAGTGTTGAGCGATACCTTCCAATATGCAAAGGTATCGGTATCGGATTGGATCGACCGATATCCAAAAAATATCGGATATCGCCGATACCGATACCAATGCATATCATTGGGACACAAAATATCGGAATGGTTCCCAGGGTCTGAAGGAGAGGAAACTCTCCTTCAGGCCCTGGGATCCATATTCATGTATAAAATAAAGAATAAAAATAAAAAATATTGATATACTCACCCCTCCGACGGCCCCGGCTCTCACCGGTCCAAGCGTCTGCCTCCGTTCCTAAGAATGCAGAGTGAAAGACCTTCTATGACGTTGCGGCTTGTGATTGGTCGCGTCACCGCTCATGTGACCGCTCACGCGACCAATCACAAGCCGCGACGTCATCGAAGGTCCTTCACTCCCTGCATTCTTAGGAACGGAGGCACCGCTAAGAGCCAGGGTCCGCCGGAGGGGTGAGTATATCAATATTTTTTATTTTTATTATTTATTTTTTACATGAATATGGATCCCAGGGCCTGAAGGAGAGTCTCCTCTCCTCCAGACCCTGGGAACCATACGCACCGCACACTTCCGATTCCGATTTCCGATATCGCAAAAATATCGGAACTCGGTATCGGAATTCCGATACAGCAAATATCGGCCGATACCCGATATTTGCAGTATCGGAATGCTCAACACTAGTGATTATACCTCAACTGCTGCACAGAGGTGTAAACTAATTGGAAGTATTGTGGTGATTCCAATTAGAGTGCAATCACACACAAAATGCAGGTGGTAGTATTAGGAATTTTTTTGTAGCAGTTGCACCGTGGGGGCTTAATCTATGGTGCAAAAGTGGAAGCTACAAATATTCTGCTAATACTAGGTAAGAATATTTCCCAATTCCCCACACCTCTCCCCTCCTCAGTCCTCACTAAGAGGTATAGAATCACCCAACTAAATAACTTTTGTTCCCTCTATCTATCTATCCAATTCTCAACGGCTGCAGTCCAAACAAAATAAAAGATTGGTGGATGGTGTGCTGAAAGAGCAAAAAGACAGGCGCTGCAATCTGCAGAGAATGCAGTAAGCAGACCAGTGTATGCTGCACAGTGACGCTGCTGGCTCCACAGAACTCTGTGCAGGTCATAAGAAGAAAAGCACAGGGTAGTGAAGCATAGTCAGTGAAGGTACTTTAACGCAGGAGGTGTTAAAATAGATAGGACAAAAACACTAATAGAGACACAATTTTTTCTCTCTCTCTCTCTCTCTAATGACAGAGACAAATTCTCCCTAACTGAATTCACAGTAGAGTGAACACAAAATGGCGGCGCCAGCATTTTATAGTGCCTGATCACAGCCAATCACAGTCATGCTAGTAGTTAAAATGTCCACTAGCGTTTTAGGATGTGCCCACACTTCACAGGCTGTTCATTGGGTGGTTCATGTGTCAATCACAAGCATTGTACAAAAAAAAAAAAGCACTTCCGATTTCCGATCACATTCAAAGATCGGAATCGGGATTCGGAATTCCGATCATAGTGAAAATCGGTATAATTCCGATTGTACATGATCGGATCGAGCAATCCTAATAACTAACCATAATTAACTTTATTAAGTCACAGCGGAAGAAGCAGAGGAGGGCAAGGTTCGTAAATGCTCGTTGGGCCAATTCACCTGTCGATCATGGACAGGAGCTCGGCGCGACCCACCCGTTACAAAATGTAATTGCCTTTCTCTGCTTATGTAATTAATAAACTGTGACCGACCTGTGGAAGGGGGGAAGGCACTGGTTACGACGCACTGGTCTCCACAGTCTTAGTTTCTGAACCAGGGTCCTTAATGCTCAATTCTCCTAAAACAACTAAACCGCAAGCGACGACAGGCCCAAGTATAGCTTTAACAAATCATCTTGATTCTGAAAATATTTAGAGACTTTCCTAAAAATCTGTTGAAAGACCATTGGATTCAAAGAAAAATGCCTTTCCAAGTACTTGTCTCTCCATAGTTGATAACTACATCAGCCCCAGCCATAAACTGCAAACATTCAGCCTCATATATTTAAGACTAATCCCGATGTTAGTCATATCTACAACAGCCAGGGCTGCCGGATTCAATATCTGTTATCCCTATTATATATTCCTATCAGCTATGGAAACACCTGTTCTCTGCCCGTATTTCACGATGCATTCTGTAACGGGGACGTACAAAGCAATCGTGAGATGGGTTTTAACCCCTTAACGACCGCCGATACGCCTTTTAACGGCGGCCGCTAAGGGTACTTAAACCACAGCGCCGTTAATTAACGGCGCTGTGGAAAAAGTGAATAGCGCCCCCCAGAGTCGGATTTTCTCTGGGGTCTCGGTTGCCGAGGGTAGCCGAGACCCCAGAGAACATGATTCGGGGGGTTTTTACCGACCCCCGAGTTGCGATCGCCGGTAATTAACCGTTTACCGGCGGTCGCAACAAAAAAAAAAAAAACGCGATTTGCCGTTTAATTTCTCTGTCCTCCGATGTGATCGCACATCGGAGGACAGAGAAATGTGGTCCCCGATGGCCCCCAATAGCCCCCCAATACTTACCTACCTCCCCCGGTGCTCCTCGTGTCTCCCCATGGGCGCCGCCATCTTTTTTCCGGGAAAAAATGGCGGGCGCACGCGCAGTACGCCCGCCGCCCGGCACCCGGATGTTCTTTGGGGTCTCGGCTGCCGGGGGTAGCCGAGACCCCAAAGAACATGATCGGGGTCGATTTGCACCGACCCCTGCTTTGCGATCGCCGGTAATTAACAGTTTACCGGCGACCGCAAAAAAAAAAAAAATAAAAAAAGCGATCAGTTATTTCTCTGTCCTCTGATGTGATCGCACATCAGAGGACAGAGAAATAGGGGGATTCGGGGACCCTATCATACTCACCCGGGGTCCCTGGGTCCTCTTCTGTCTTCTCCTGCCGGCCGGCTTTTTCATCATGGCGGGCGCATGCGCAGTGCGCCCGCCATCTGCTGCCATCTGCCGGCCGGCAGGAGAAGACAAGTTGGGGCTAAAATTAGGGTTAGGGTTAGGGTTAGGGTTAGAGTTAGAGTTAGGGTTAGGGTTAGAGTTAGGGTTAGGGTTGGGGCTAAATTTAGGGTTAGGGTTAGGGCTAGGGTTAGGCTACTTTCACACTAGCGTTTTTTGGCTTCCGTCGCAATGCGTCGTTGGAGAAAAAACGCATCCTGCAAAAGTGCTTGCAGGATGCGTTTTTTCTCCATTGGCTTGCATTAGCGACGCATTGCGACGGATTGCCACATGTCGCATCCGTCGTGCGACGGATGCGTCGTGCTTCGGCGGACCGTCGACACAAAAAAAACTACATGTAACTTTTTTGTGCAACGTGTCCCACATATTTCAGTGCCACGTGCCACGTATTTAAGTGACACGTGCCACGTATCAAAGTGCCACGTGCCACATATTTCAGTGCCACGTATCAAAGTGCCACGTGCCACGTATCAAAGTGCCACGTGCCACGTATCAAAGTGCCACGTGCCACATATTTCAGTGCCACGTATCAAAGTGCCACGTGCCACATATTTCAGTGCCACGTATCAAAGTGCCACGTGCCACGTATCAAAGTGCCACGTGCCACGTATCAAAGTGCCACGTGCCACGTATCAAAGTGCCACGTGCCACATATTTCAGTGCCACGTGCCACGTATCAAAGTGCCACGTGCCACGTATCAAAGTGCCACGTGCCACATCTTTCAGTGCCACGTGCCACGTATTTAAGAGACACGTGCCACGTATCAAAGTGCCACGTGCCACATATTTCAGTGCCACGTGCCACGTATTTAAGTGCCACGTGCCACGTATCAAAGTGCCACGTGCCACATATTTCAGTGCCACGTATCAAAGTGCCACGTGCCACGTATCAAAGTGCCACGTGCCACATATCAAAGTGCCACGTGCCACATATTTCAGTGCCACGTGCCACGTATCAAAGTGCCACGTGCCACGTATCAAAGTGCCACGTGCCACATCTTTCAGTTTCACGTGCCACGTATTTAAGAGACACGTGCCACGTATCAAAGTGCCACGTATCACGTATTTCAGTGCCACGTATTTAAGTGACACGTATCACGTATAAGTGCCACGTGTCACGTATTTAATTGCCACATATTTAAGTGCCACGTATCAAGATTTTCCATGGAGAACAGACACATCCAGAGATATGTCTGCTCTCCACGGCTGCAGCAACACACTGACAGGAGCCATAGTTCCTGTCGGTGTGTCACTGCGCATGCGCGAGCGAGTTTACCGGCGGTCATTGACCCCGGCACTCTCGCTTAACGGCAGTGCTGCGTGGGAAAGTTCAACGCAGCTGTACTGCTGTTAACCGAGACGCCGGAGTCATTGAACTCCGGAACAGTACGCGATACACTGCTAGGAGCTTCGCTCCTGGCAGTGTATCGCCGGAGAGCAGCCGATCGGCGTGGGACACTCGTTTTATGGATTCTGCGGACAGGGAGTATGAATTTGGTTTATTATTTTTGGATTTTTTCCTGGAGGATCGAAGGCTTCGCCTACAAGTGTGCTGTTGGTGAGTATATACTCTGTGTTATATGTTGTATGTACTGTGTGTCATGTATGTGTATTGTGTGTAGGTGTTTTGTGTAACTTTACAATTGTGCTAAGTCGCCGGACACAGGGACAACTCTCCCATCCTAATACCGGATGGGAGTAGTAGTCCCATACGGCGACTTAGCACAATGGTGGCACTAGCGTCGCATGGGGACACACACACGCACACACACGCACACACACGCACACACACGCACACACACACACACAGAAGGACTCCATGCTGCTTCACTGGGGGGCGGGGGCTTCCCTCTTCCTGTCCGACGTCACGTCCGGTCCTGGGTGTCAACCCCTCCGTACAAAGACGCCGACACCCAGGACAAAGGCGCTGTGTGTGGAAGGTAATATGGGGCCCTAGGGGGATACGCAGACACGCCGCTGCGTAAAGAATTGACATGTCAATTCTTTTTACGCCGGCGTGTTTGCAGACAAAAGCGCCGCGTTTTTTTGCGGTGTGTCTGAACGGCAAAGTGAATTTCTCATTCACTTTGCCGGCAGACGAAAATGACATTGCACATTTTTGAAAAGCGCCCGCAAAATAGCGCTCAAAAATGCGCTATGTCTGAAAGTAGCCTAAGGCTTCTTTCACACTTGCGTCGGTTGGGATTAGGGTTAGGGGTGTGTTGGATTTAGGGTTTTGATTAGGGTTATGGTTAGGGTTGAGATTAGGGCTGTTTTGGGGTTAGGGTTGTGATTATCGTTAGGGTTGTGATTAGGATTATGGATCGGGTTGAGATTAGGGTTAGGGCTGTGTTGGGGTTAGGGTTGGAGTTAGAATTGGGGGGTTTCCACTGTTTAGGTACATCAGGGGGTCTCCAAACACGACAGCCAATTTTGCGCTAAAAAAGTCAAATGGTACTCCCTCCCTTCTGAGCTCTGCCGTGCGCCCAAACAGTGGTTTACCCCCACATATGGGGGATCAGCGTACTCGGGATAAATTGGACAACAACTTTTGGGGTCCAATTTCTCCTGTTACCCTTGTGAAAATAAAAACTTGGGGGCTAAAAATCTTTTTTGTTGGAAAAAAATATATTTTTTTATTTTCACTACTCTGCATTATAAATTTCTGTGAAGCACTTGAGCTTTCAAAGTTCTCACCACATATCTAGATAAGTTCCTTAGGGGGTCTAGTTTCCAAAATTTGGTCACTTGTGGGGGTTTCTACTGTTTAGGTACATTAGGGGTCTGCAAACGCAACATAACGCCCGCAGACAATTCTATCAAAGTCTGCATTGCAAAATGGCGCTCCTTCCCTTCCGAGCTCTGCCGTGCGCCCAAACAGTGGTTTACCCCCACATATGGGGTACCAGCATACTCAGGACAAATTGGACAACAACTTTTGGGGTCCAATTTCTCTTGTTACCCTTGTGAAAATAAAAATTTGGGGGCTAAAAAAATCTTTTTTGTGGGAAAAAAAATATTTTTTATTTTCACTACTCTGCATTATAAACTTCTGTGAAGCACTTGGGCATTCAAAGTTCTCACCACATATCTAGATAAGTTCCTTGGGGGGTCTATTTTCCAAAATGGGGTCACTTGTTGGGGGTTTCTACTGTTTAGGTACATTAGGGGTCTGCAAAGGCAACATAACGCCCGCAGACAATTCTATCAAAGTCTGCATTCCAAAATGGCACTCCTTCCCTTCCGAGCTCTGCCATGCGCCCAAACAGTGGTTTACCCCCACATATGGGGTACCAGCATACTCAGGACAAATTGGACAACAACTTTTGGGGTCCAATTTCTCTTGTTACCCTTGTGAAAATAAAAACTTGGGGGCTAAAAAATCTTTATTGTTAAAAAATATATATTTTTTATTTTCACGACTCTGCATTATAAACTTCTGTGATGCACTTGGGCATTCAAAGTTCTCACTACACATCTAGATAAGTTCCATGGGGGGTCTAGTTTCCAAAATGGGGTCACTTTTGGGGGGTTTCTGCTGTTTAGGCACATCAGGGGCTCTCCAAACGCGACATGGCGTCCGATCTCAATTCCAGTCAATTTTGCATTGAAAAGTCAAATGGCGCTCCTTTGCTTCCGAGCTCAGCCATGCGCCCAAACAGTGGTTTACCCCCACATATGGGGTGTCGGCGTACTCAAGACAAATTGTACAACAGCTTCTGGGGTCCATTTTCTCCTGTTACCCTTGGTAAAATAAAAATTTGGAGGCAAAAAGATCATTTTTGTAGAAAAAATGCGATTTTTTTATTTTCACGGCTCTACGTTATAAACTTCTGTGAAGCACCTGGGGGTTTAAAGTGCTCACCACACATCTAGATAAGTTCCTTAAGGGGTCTAGTTTCCAAAATGGTGTCATATGTGGGGGGTCTCTACTGTTTAGGCACATCAGCGGCTCTCCAAACGTGACATGGCGTCCGATCTCAATTCCAGCCAATTCTACATTGAAAAAGTAAAACGACACTCCTTCTCTTCCAAGCTCTGCGGTGCGCCCAAACAGTGGTTTACCCCCATATATGGGGTATCGACGTACTCAGGAGAAATTGCAAAACAACTTTTGTGGTCTAATTTCTCCTGTTACCCTTGTGAAAATAAAAATTTGGGGGCAAAAAGATCATTTTTGTAGAAAAAATGAGATTTTTTATTTTCACGGCTCTACGTTATAAACTTCTGTGAAGCACTTGGGGGTTCAAAGTGCTCACCACACATCTAGATAAGTTCCTTGGGGGGTCTAGTTTCCAAAATGGTATCACTTGTGGGGGGTTTCCACTGTTTAGGCACATCAGGGACTCTCCAAACGCGACATGGCATCCGATCTCAATTCCAGCCAATTCTGCATTGAAAAAGTCAAACGGTGCTCCTTCACTTCCAAGCTCTGCGGTGCGCCCAAACAGTGGTTTACCCCCATATATGGGGTATCGACGTACTCAGGAGAAATTGCACAACAACTTTTGTGGTCTAATTTCTCCCGTTACCCTTGTGAAAATAAAAATTTGGGGGCAAAAAGATCATTTTTGTAGAAAAAATGAGATTTTTTATTTTCACGGCTCTACGTTATAAACTTCTGTGAAGCACTTGGGGGTTCAAAGTGCTCACCACACATCTAGATAAGTTCCTTGGGGGGTCTAGTTTCCAAAATGGTATCACTTGTGGGGGGTTTCCACTGTTTAGGCACATCAGGGACTCTCCAAACGCGACATGGCATCCGATCTCAATTCCAGCCAATTCTGCATTGAAAAAGTCAAACGGTGCTCCTTCACTTCCAAGCTCTGCGGTGCGCCCAAACAGTGGTTTACCTCCACATATGGGGTATCGACGTACTCAGGAGAAATTGCACAACAACTTTTGTGGTCTAATTTCTCCTGTTACCCTTGTGAAAATAAGAATTTGTGGGCGAAAAAATCATTTTTGTGAAAACAAATGCGATTTTTTATTTTCACGGCTCTACGTTATAAACTTCTGTGAAGCACTTGGGGGTTCAAAGTGCTCACCACACATCTAGATAAGTTCCTTGGGGGGTCTAGTTTCCAAAATGGTGTCACTTGTGGGGGGTTTCCACTGTTTAGGCACATTAGGGGCTCTCCAAACGCGACATGGCGTCCGATCTCAATTCCAGCCAATTCTGCATTGAAACAGTCAAACGGTGCTCCTTCACTTCCAAGCTCTGCGGTGCGCCCAAACAGTGGTTTACCTCCACATATGGGGTATCGGCGTACTCAGGAAAAATTGCACAACAAAATTTGTGGTTAAATTTCTGTTTTTACACTTGTGAAAATTAAAAAAAATGGTTCTGAAGTAAAATGTTTGCAAAAAAAAGTAAAATGTTAATTTTTTTCTTCCACATTGTTTTAGTTCCTGTGAAGTACGTAAAGGGTTAATAAACTTCTTGAATGTGGTTTTGAGCAGCTTGAGGGGTGCAGTTTTTAGAATGGTGTCACACTTGGTTATTTTCTATCATATAGACCCCTCAAAATCACTTCAAAGGTGATGTGGTCCCTAAAAAAAACATGGTGTTGTAAAAATGAGAAATTGCTGGTCAACTTTTAACCCTTATAACTCCCTAACAAAAAAAAAAATTGTTTCCAAAATTGTGCTGATGTAAAGTAGACATGTGAGAAATGTTATTTATTAACTATTTTTTGTGACATATCTCTCTGATTTAAGGGCATAAAAATACAAAGTTTGAAAATTGCAAAATTTTAAAAATTTTCGCCATATTTCCATTTTTTTCATAAATAATCGCAAGTAATATCGAAGAAATGTTACCACTAACTTGAAGTACAACATGTCACGAAAAAACAATCTCAGAATCAGCGGGATCCGATAAAGCGTTCCAGAGTTATAACCTCATAAAGTGACACTGGTCAGAATTGTAAAAATTGGCTCGGTCATTAAGTACCAAATTGGCTCTGTCACTAAGGGGTTAAAGGAAGACTTGATACAAAATGCAGAGAGACACACGGGTCATACAATCTTCACAATGATAACTTGGCTTTGTCCTTTTGCTCATCATTATATCTCACATCTCTATGGATTTCAAGGATGACACACTTTTTATGACACTGAGAATATGCTGCATAAGAGATCGTGCACTGTACATTTTTCTTTTTTTTTTGCTTAGACCTATTTGCAGTAAAAAGGATCATTTACCTGCTACTATGTGATGACTTTTAAAGGGAATGTTCTTACTGACCTTCCAGCTTCTATTTTACATAATCTACAGCAAATAAAATGAAATCTGATTGTCTTGGATGTTATATATTTCAGATTTCTCATTTTCAATGTTGGAAGTCTCTATAGAAATCCAGTTAATATTTTACAATTAAAGTAGAACTTGACCGAGGCCCTGAAGCTGCCTAGACACATTATATTAACAATGGTTGAATGAATAATGATCAAATGATCAATGATCTTATTAGTATGGGGGTCTCCAGACTCCCCTCACTCTCCCTTTGGTTTTCAACATGTCTGACTCTTTATTTCTACAAGAGATAATATTAAGATGGAGTTAGGAAAAATAGTCAAGGCTATCATTATAGCCAGCTTTACACTGAATGATCTTATACATAAAGGGGACTATTTATACAGACTGTTGAGTTCTATACCAGTCATGATCAAAGGTGCTCTGGAGTAAGATTCACCAAGTTAATTAAAGGGAACCTGTCACCTGAATTTGGCGGGACAGGTTTGTGGTCATATGGGCGGGGTTTTCGGGTGTTTGATTCACCCTTTCCTTCCCCGCTGGCTGCATGCTGGCCGCAATATTGGATTGAAGTTCATGCTGTGTCTTCCGTAGTACACGCGCAGTATACTTTGCCCAACTGCGGGCAATGCCGAAAAGCATTAGTGCGCATGCACCGGTGCACTATGTCCCGGAACACAGCGAAATACTTCCGGGACATAGTGCGCCAGCGCATGCGCACTAATGCTTTTCGGCTTTGCCTGCAGTTGGGCAAAGCATACTGCACGTGCGCAAGGCAAGATTGCCTTGCGCAGGCGTGTACTACGGAAGACACAGCATGAACTTCAATCCAATATTGCGGCCAGCATGCAGCCAGCGGGTAAGGAAAGGGTGAATCAAACACCCGAAAACCCCGCCCAAACCTGTCCCGCCAAATTCAGGTGACAGGTTCCCTTTAAAGGGTCGATATTGATTAGCTGCCATGAGCCATCAGCAAGGAAGTCCAGTCATGAACAGATTACATTTCTGTCTTAATTTATGTCACTTTTTTGTATAAATTATGATTATTTCAGGGATGTAGCTAAAGAAGGGGGCAGGCGTGGCATTTGAAGCAGTCTGAGGTGCCTCCCAGGTGGCATTTTCCACCTCCTCGCAAGTAGAATTCAGCCATTCTCCACACTGGCTGCAAAGATGCAGGAGTTTTATATGGCACTTATAAGGGTTCAGTATGGGGTTTGTATAATGTAAGTGAACATTATAATGTGTAAAGAGACAGTATAGGGGGTGGAGTGTCAGGGAAAATATTTGTGGGGAAAACTGTGATTGGGCACAGTATACAGACTGGGTAGTGTGGGGCAGTGCAGTATAGAGAGTGGGCACAAAAAGGTAATAGTGAGCAGAGGAGGGGTTGTGAGGAGTAGGCATAATATAGAGGCTGGGCTGTATACCGGGAACACTTAAAAGGAACCGGTCATGTCCCAAATTGCTACAAACTTGCAGATATAGGGTTAATCTCCAGGTAAATAGCATTCTAGAGCTGCCAGGACACCGCACTGAAATTAACTTTATTCCTCCGGGCAGCCTCCAGCTTTCAGTCCTGGTAATCTTCAGTTACGGCTCAATACACAAAAGTACAAGACAGATATAAGCACTTACTGACACTGATACCAGCACTGACTGACAGCCGCCTCTGTACTGATGCACTGCAGAGCCAGCTGTCAAAGTGCAAAGCCACGCTAACAGTTTCAGCTCTCTGTGTACTGAACGATGACTGAAGACGCACTGGTACACCTCCATAACTGAAAGCTGGAGGCTGCTTGGAGGAATAAAGGTAATTTCCTCCCGGGAGCAGTGTGGCAGCCAGGCAGCTTTATAACACTTTTAACCTGCAGATTAAACCTATGTATGGATTTTTATAGCATTTGGGGACATGACATTTAGCTTTTAAGATAGGGACAGTTTGGTGGTTACATCTATTAACCCCTTTCTGACCTCGGACAGGATAGTACATCCGAGGTCAGAACCCTCGCTTTGATGCGGGTTCCGGCGGTGAGCCTGCTTCAAAGCCGGGACATGTCAGCTGCTTTGAACAGCTGACATGTGCCTGCAATAGCGGCGGGTAAAATTGTGATTCACCCGCCGCTATTAACTAGTTAAATGCTGCTGTCAAATGCTGACAACGGCATTTATCAGGCGCTTCCGGCCGGGCGGCCGGAAATCAGCGCATCACTGACCCCCGTCACATGATCGGGGGTCAGCTATGCTTCTGAATAGTAACCATAGAGGTCCTTCAGATCTCTATGGTTACTGATCCCCGGTAGCTGTGAGCGCCACCCTGTGGTCGGCGCTCATAGCACACCTGCATTTCTGCTGCATAGCAGCGATCTGATGAATCGAGTTGTGCCAGCTTCTAGCCTCCTTTGGAGGCTATTGAAGCATGGCAAAAGTAAAAAAAAAATAAAAAATATATATATATAAAAGTTTAAATCACCCCCCTTTCGCCCCATTCAAAATAAATCAATAAAAAAAAATCGAACCTACACATATTTCACATATTTGGTATCGCTGCATTCAGAATCGCCCGATCTATCAATAAAAAAAAGCATTAACCTGATCGCTAAACAGCATAGCGAGAAAAAAATTTGAAACGCCAGAATTAAGTTTTTTTGGTCACCGTGACATTGCATTAAAATGCAATAACGGGCAATTAAAAGAACATATCTGAACCGAAATGGTATCATTAAAAATGCCAGTTCAGCACGCAAAAAATAAGTCCTCAACTGACCCAAGATCATGAAAAATGGAGACGCTACGGGTATCAGAAAATGGCGCAATTTTTTTTTTTTTTTTTTTAGCAAAGTTTGGAATTTGTTTTCAGCACTTAGATAAAAAAACAACCTAGTCATGTTTGGTGTCTATGAACTTGTAATGACCTGGAGAATCATTTTGGCAAGTCAGTTTTAGCATTTAGTGAACCTAGCAAAAAAGCCAAACAAAAAACAAGTGTGGGACTGCACTTTTTTTGCAATTTCACCGCACTTGGAATTTTTTTCCTGTTTCCTAGTACATGACATGCTAAAACCAATGATGTCATTCAAAAGTACAACTTGTTTTGCAAAAAATAAGCCCTCACATGGCCATATTGACGGAAAAATAAAAAAGTTATGGCTCTGGGAAGGAGGGGAGCGAAAAACGAACACAGAAAAATGGAAAATCCAAAGGTCATGAAGGGGTTAAAGGTGGATAGTGTGGCAGTTAATAACTATAAACACCACTGTTCTCCCTTATTATCTATAAGCATGGAACTGTGGAAGCAATATTTAATAGGAGAGGACAGTGTACCATAAGGCATGTACCATAAGAAGGAGAGTGTGGGGGTCTGATTGTGTGCAGAGGGAGCAGAGTGAGGGGTAATTGTTTATTCAGAGACACACCTGAGGGAAGATATTTTTACCTAGAAGCAATATAATGACACTGTTATTTTTAGTGTTGTAATGTGCTACAGAAGACCGAAGAAGATGGAAGTCTGCTGAAACGACAGGCTGTGGATGTGAAAAGTTATCATGGTGTCAGCACAAGATGGAGAAAAAAAGAAAGAGCACTCCAGTTAGAGAAGATGTCACCTATAAGATACCTGGATACAAATGCTATTTTGTGACACTGACTATGTCTCATCAGTACTGTGGTTCCTGCATGGTTTTCAGTCTGATTATGGCTGTTAACAACAACTCCCAGTATCTCCTTACCATTGGTAAGCCATTGCTAGGAGTTGTAGTTTCATGTACTACAATTGCATAGGGGGCTGACCTGAATTTATGTATTCATGTACTGCTGGTGATTCTGGTGATATATTTATATACTGATTGTGGTGCTGGTGATGTATTTATGAATAGGTGATGGTTATGGTAATGCATTCATGTACTGATAGTGGTTCTGGTGGTGTATTCCTGTACTGATAACAGGTCTAATTATGTATTTATATACTAATGGTGGTTCTTGTGATGCAGTCATATATTGATCGTGGTT
This sequence comes from Ranitomeya variabilis, assembly GCF_051348905.1. Taxonomy (NCBI): domain Eukaryota; kingdom Metazoa; phylum Chordata; class Amphibia; order Anura; family Dendrobatidae; genus Ranitomeya; species Ranitomeya variabilis. The sequence continues at coordinate 1,073,382,524 of NC_135232.1, read as the reverse complement.
CTTAAGATGTATTACATTACTGATGTTGGTTCTGGGACTGTAAGCATGTACTGATGGTGGATGTGATACTGTATTTCTGTACTGTTTGTGTTTCTGGTGATGTATTCCTGTACTTATGGTGGTTCTGGTGATGTATTTCTGTGCTTATATTGGTTCTGGCGATGCATTCATGTACTGTTATTGGTTCTGATCCTGTACATATGTAACAATCCATAACTTGTCAGATAACATGATACATGGCCATGTTAATATAATTCAATTACTATATATTGTGCTAGTGTATTGTAGATGTAGTATTTCACTGATCACTTAGAGATTTGGGAAGATCAGCTAATTGGCATCTGACTGTAAGAATGCAAATTGCAAATGAGCAGTCACATGACGATTACTCAAACCGCTTATGCTGTGTATAGGAGGGGGCTCCAAATTGAATATTTTGCCCTTGGACACAGGAAAACCTAGATTAGCCTCTTATGAATATGACAAGCTGTGCTTGACCATACCCCTCTGCTAAGCTTCATCTGTTTTTGAGAAAGTTGTCAGAACTGACTTAAAAATGTCAAAAGTTACAACATTTTTGCGCAACTACAAGTTGTACAAAGTTTTACTACATTTCAAATAGGTGTAATCTAGATTTCTGGTGAAATGTTATGAATCAACTCAAAAGTTCCTAGTCCAAGAGTGGTCATGAACACCATGGTGCTCTTGTGTCAGAACTGTATGTTGGCCTCTTTTTCAATGCTACCGCAGTTTGTCTACAGGTGCTTAGGTCTAGGTTCTTTCCCTCTAGGAAGCATGCTGAAGGTAAATTTTAATGTGATAAAATGGATATAGGAAATGTATATAAATATTGCGCATTTATTTGTAAATAAATATACTCACAGCCTGCAGAGGGAGCTGGATGTTTTGAGCAGAGCAAATCAATATATTGGTTCATATTAAAAAAGTGAAAAAATAGTTACAATAAAATCATTCTTTCAATGATTTAAGTGTGTCCTATCTGATGAGCATTGTCTGAGATGTCAGACAATCTACAGGAACCCAAAGGCTCTTCAGTAAGTTTGGTATTATTCCGCATGTAGTTCCTGTTTATGAAGTTTTGATGTATCGAGATCTCCAGTGGATGTAATTTATTAGTGATTATTAGCTATGCCAATCATTTCCAAACCTTAAAAAGATGGCCATAAGTCTAAGATAGGTCATTAATATCAGATTGATGGGAGTCTGACACTCGGCACCACTACTGCTCAGTTGATGCCTGAATCTGCGGTCATCAGAAGTTCACAGTATACAAAGCTGGAACACCACAGCTCCATACACTGTAGTGGCCACTCTTAGGTACTACAACTCAGTCTCTATTAAAGTGAACATGATTTGAGCTGCAGTACCCAAAATGGCCACTACACACCCATGATTATTATTACTAATTGCTGATATAGCGCCATTACCTTCACAGCGCTTAGCTTAGCAGACATCACCATGATCACTGTTTCTATTGGGCTCACTATCTAAATTCCATATCAGTATGCCTTTGGAGGGTAGGAGGAAGCTGGAGAACGCAAAGAAAACTCACACAAACATGGGGAGAACATATAAACTCCTTGCAGATATTGTCCTGGGGGGATTGAAACCCAGGATCCCAGCCTTGCAAAGCAACAGTGATAACGACTGAGCCTCCATGCTGCCTGAAGCTGTGATGTTCTGCCTCTGGATGCTGAACTTTGGGCAACCATAGATCAATATATTTGCAGGTGTTGAAACCCTATCAATATAACATTGATGACCTTTTGCAAGAATAAGATTGACAGTATATTAGTTTTGGACAATCCCTTTAAATTGCTTTCTAATAGTCAATCAGATAGTTTTAATATTGGTGGGTCACTTTGCCGACAGAGTTCCTGAGCAGTCGCATTGGCTGTAGATGTGGTCTGTCTGCTCGGGTCCTGGTTATCAGAGACCGATAGATTCAATTCCACTAAGATTAATGTTCTCCCGTGTCTGAGTGTAGATGATATACAGATATACAGCAGATATTCTCCTCCAATTTCAAAAACATTTGTTCAATCCATTTTCCATCTGGTGAAGCAGATTCCCCTGGGTCAGAGACAGTATTCTCTCAGCACTGACACACCGATCCCTCGCTAACCATCGGAGCATGCATGGTCAAAACAGCGCATCATTCCTGCCCTGTGTTCTCAGTGTTTGCTAGGTGACAATTGCTACTGCAATTCCGGGTTTCATTGTGAAAGTTGGCATTACATTTTATAGCATAAACAATAATTATATTAATTGGCTTAGTTGTAAAAGTTTAATTGTATAATCATTGTGAGCTATTTACCATTCATCATTTATTATGAGAACAGAATATTGGGGCAGGTTTGCTAATCATCTTTATGCTAACATATTGGCTGCAATTTATCAAAGCATTTCTAACAGAAAACTGGCGTGAAGTGCTTTAAAAAAGTCACAAAATTTTTGCATTAAAAAATTTGTGTTTTCCGGCAATTTCAAGCCAGTTTTGGCCAGCTCTGCCAATATGGGCTAAGCTGAGGCACCAGGGGGCCGGGATAAGGAGTAGTGACACCCACTCATCTAATTTATGACAAGCTTTTTTAAGATGCGCATGATTGATTAATAATCGAGCCACCGGTCTTAATGAATCAAGATCATAAACTGCATAAATGTAGACACATGTTAAATCTGTAACCACACCGACTTTCAAGGAAAACAACGCTTCTTTCTTTTTCTGCATGGCGCCTGAATTCTGGCACATTTATCTTTGTAAATGTCACCTATTATGTACTAGCTGGAATGAGCTTTGTACAGATGTTCGTGGCCTGGGTATACCAGTTTACTCCCACACTCCAAAAACATATCGCTAGGTTAGATGGATTGCTATAAAATTGGCCGTAAAGTTGGCCCTAATGTGCATAATTTTTGGGAACAATGACTGATGTCAATAGTGGGCATCTCTGTACAGTGCCATGGAATACAGTGTGTTTCCACATCAAATAAATAAAGATGGTGAATGTTTATTTCAAGGGTAAACAAACCGGGAAGTACCCCACCTAAGAACATCGGAGTGCAGCGGTCAGCCAATTATTCTGATAACTAGTATCAATACACAATGCCACTAATAATATACATTATATGGGCACCTCCACATCACACCTACACAAGCTTTCATGACATATCATTCTAGATCCATCGGTAGCTAAATGTTCTTCCTGCCATTTGAAGCTATCGCAGTTTCCACTCTTTGGGAAATATTTTAACAAGATTTTGGAGATGTATGTGGTAATTTTTTTGTCCAGTCATCTGGAAGAGCATTTGTGAGATCAGACATTGATGTTTGAGAGGCCAGTCTCACAATCTCCATTTTATTTAATCCCAAAGGTGTTCTATCGGGTTGAGCTCAGGGCTTTTCTACACACGTTCTGCTACACAAAACTCCTCTAACCTTGCCTTTAAGGGGTTGTCCAGACTTTTTTTTATATTGTATGTGTGTATCTAAGCTACAGAATGATGACAGTTTGTAACATACTCCATGTCAACCTTCTGCATCCTTGCCTAGATACCACACTTAGACATGTGACCAGCTTCTACCTTGATCATCTGGTCACACCCAGTCTAGTGTTTTCCAGTCCAGAGACTAGACATAACATCACAACAGACATTGCGCCCAGTCTCTGGCAGATCCTCCTCTTGGCTTCTCTGCTTCTTTTTTTGCAAATGCTGAAAGCAATTCCAGCACTAGTGCAGAGACTCTTCAGTCTCCTGATGTCTGCACACTCTAGGTTAGTGCAAGGCAGCAGCACAGCTGATTGGATCAAACTGTCCAATCAGGAGTTAGCTGTGACAAAGCTTTTGGCAGAAGGGAAGGTCTAATAAGCGCTGGATCAAACTGTCCAATCAGCAGTTAGCTGTGACAAAGCTTTTGGCAGAAGGGAAGGTCTAATAAGCGCTGGATCAAACTGTCCAATCAGTAGTTAGCTATGACAAAGCTATTGGCAGAAGGGAAGGTCTAATAAGCGCTGGATCAAACTGTCCAATCAGGAGTTAGCTGTGACAAAGCTATTGGCAGAAGGGAAGGTCTAATAAGCGCTGGATCAAACTGTCTAATCAGCAGTTAGCTGTGACAAAGCTATTGGCAGAAGGGAAGGTCTAATAAGCACTGGATCAAACTGTCCAATCAGCAGTTAGCTGTGACAAAGCAATTGGCAGAAGGGAGGGTCTAATAAGCGCTGGATCAAACTGTCCAATCAGGAGTTAGCTGTGACAAAGCTTTTGGCAGAAGGGAAGGTCTAATAAGCGCTGGATCAAACTGTCTAATCAGCAGTTAGCTGTGACAAAGCTATTGGCAGAAGGGAAGGTCTAATAAGCACTGGATCAAACTGTCCAATCAGCAGTTAGCTGTGACAAAGCTTTTGGCAGAAGGGAAGGTCTAATAAGCGCTGGATCAAACTGTCCAATCAGGAGTTAGCTGTGACAAAGCTATTGGCAGAAGGGACAGTCTAATAAGCGCTGGATCAAACTGTCCAATCAGGAGTTAGCTGTTACAAAGCTATTGGCAGAAGGGAAGGTCTAATAAGTGCTGGATCAAACTGACCAATCAGGAGTTAGCTGTGACAAAGCTATTGGCAGAAGGGAAGGTCTAATAAGCACTGGATCAAACTGTCCAATCAGCAGTTAGCTGTGACAAAGTTATTGGCAGAAAGGAAGGTCTAATAAGCGCCTCCCTCCTCTGACTGATGGAAGCACTCATTTGAACAGGGAAACAAGAGAGCAGAGAGTGCGACTGTCACAGGTCTCTGCTCCCTGGTCTTTTATACAAAGCTCTATCAGACATCCTACCTTGGCTCTGTCCCACACTGCCCAGGCTCTTCATACAGCCCCCATTATATCCTCCCAGGCTCCAGTGCCTGACCCCAGGGGCCCGCCACGCACCTATCAGTGATCTCTAGGGTCTGCACTGCTGAGCCAAGGGAGATAAAACAGCAATGGAGAAGAGGGATAGGAAGAAGGCAAGAGGCTGAGATAAGGAGATCTAGAGAGTGATCCAGGATTATAGGTGAGGGGACAGAGAGCGGAGGAAGCTGAGAGGGCAGTAATGTCACCACTGACATTACTAAAAAAAATCTACATGTCTATATACAACAGAAACGTGGCTGAGTTGTCATATTCAGCTCTGCTATACCTGGACAGGCCTCTTTACTACATCTGACATTTTAAATGTCACAAGTTGAAATCCACTACATCTGAATAGCTCAGCAGTAGAAACATCTCTACACCACTCTGCCACTTACGGAAGAATTTGTATCCCTCAATCCCTCTTATCCGTGTAATGGTGTGTATGTGTTGTATTTACCCTTTCTGGAAGCGGACAATTTTTGTTTTTGTGTTTTGTTTTTTTACCTCCTCCTTCCCCCCAAGGTCCATAGCCCTTTTTTCATTTCTGTCCATATAGATGTATGAGCGCCTGTCTTTTGTGGAACGACTTGTACTTTTGAGATTACAATATGTACCTTTCTGTGCTGCAGAAATATCTGCCATTTACAGTATTGAATCCTAAACTACGTAGATGAAGTATCTCTAAATAATCACCTAAAATGTCCTCTTATTGCCCAATCCAGAACTGCTGTTTTCTGTCGCTATTATAATTATTATTATCCCATAATGAAAAAAACAATTAACTAATGAAAAAGCAATTATTTTCATTCTGGTGAAATCGGAAATTAATCTGTTCTTAGCATGTAAACTTTGAATGAATCATACCCATTATCTATCTAATTAAGTCTTGCGGAACAGGGATTTTTTTTTTATTTTGCAAACCTACAGATGTAGCAGAGTTGTCGATGAGTCAGTTGTCAGAGCAATGAGTTTACTGTTTGGCACAATTCAATATGATGTGGGGTAATTTTTTCCATGTAAATAAACTGAGCTGTCACAATGCACAAGAGAAGCAGATAAATGAGATCTTCGGCTCTGCTACATCAATGTGCTTTGGTTATTGACCAATTAAACCACCACCGCTGTGGACCTCGATTACCCGCTAAGAATACAGCATATGCGGTTTCCTTATTTACACTCCAGAGCTTTATCGCCTATCAACAATACGGTTATTGCAATGAATAATTTAGTGAATTCAGTTGAGTTTAGTCTTTAAATGATTAAAGTTGGTGTTAGCCTGTACAAAGTGCTGGGAAGTATACAGCTCCGAATGTAATGAAAAACAAGTGCGGGCACTGGGAATTGATGGATTCTAACTTAAAGAAGCTCTTCACACCTGGCTGCTAAAATGTGTAGGTTCTGTCCTAAGTAGACGACCGGTCAATGAAATAACCTCCCGTAGGGTGTGATTGCAGCTGGCTGTCCCTAGGTGGAGCTGTTGAGTTAGTTTCTCCTTCTCGCTCTTGCAGGTTTCCGCAGATCTCTGCTCTCTCTGAATCATCCTTAGTATTGAGCGCTGAGCCTCTTGTTTAAATGAGTGTTAATGTAGTATCCATTTTCTGAGAAGGAGACTACACAGGAGAGTCATTTACCTCTCTATATTTATTAGGAGGCCATGCACTGAATTGCTTCATATATTCCTGCTAAAAAATGAAGGCAAGAACACCCGAGCATATACATGTTCACATAAGAAAGAGAAAAAGGATTCCTTCATAAAAAGGAAAATCACCTGTAAATTGTCACTGAGGTCGTAAATGTGAGATCGGCAATATGAGATCTGCTCGTTCATTCCTCTTTGTCATTTCGCTGTTCTCTTCTATTACAGCAGCAGAATGGTGGACCTGACCAAATGCTGGATGAGCATAATACTGACTTAGAATGGTTCTCTAAATGTGTCCATCTTTTTCTTTTTCTGGTAAACATGAAAGAATCTTTAAAAATGGCCCCAATGCATATGTAACACCATCAATATTCATTTGTATAATTTATAAAGCGCCATTAATTTCCACAGCCTTTTACGGACCTTCCCAGATGAGTTGTAAAACATCACTTGATGAGTTGTAGGATATCACCAGACGAGTTGTAGGATATCACCAGACAAGTTATAAGACATCTCCAGACTAGTTGTATTACATCACTAGACAAGTTGTAGGACATCACAAGACGAGTTGTAAGACATTACCAGATGAGTTGTAAGTCATCACTAGACAAGTTGTAGGACACCACCAGACGAGTTGTAGGACACCACCAGACGAGTTGTAGGACATCACCAGACGAGTTATAGGACATTACCAGACGAGTTGCAGGACATCACCAGACGAGTTGTAGGACATCACCAGATGAGTTGTAAGATATCACCAGACGAGTTGTATGACATCACCAGACGAATTGTATGACATCACCAGACCAGTTGTATTACATCATCAGACAAGTTGTAGGACACCACCAGACGAGTTGTAAGACATCACTAGACAAGTTGTAGGATAATCACCAGACGAGTTGTAGGACATCGCCAGACGAGCTGTAAGATATCACCAGACGTGTTGTAGGATATCACCAGATGAGTTGTAGGACATCACCAGACGAGTTGTAGAACATCACCAGACGAGTTGTAGGACATCACCAGATGAGTTGTAAGACATCACCAGATGAGTTGTAGAACATCACCAGACGAGTTGTAGGACATCACCAGATGAGTTGTAAGACATCACCAGACGAATTGTATGACATCACCAGACGAGCTGTATTACATCACCAGACAAGTTGTAGGACACCACCAGACGAGTTGTATGACATCACCAGACGAGCTGTATTACATCACCAGACAAGTTGTAGGACACCACCAGACGAGTTGTATGACATCACCAGACGAGCTGTATTACATCACCAGACAAGTTGTAGGACACCACCAGACAAGTTGTAGTACATCACCAGATGAGTTGTAAGACATCACCAGACGAATTGTATGACATCACCAGACGAGTTGTATTACATCACCAGACGAGCTGTATTACATCGCCAGACAAGTTGTAGGACACCACCAGACGAGTTGTAAGACATCACCAGATGAGTTGTAGGACATCACCAGATGAGTTATAGGATAATCACCAGACGAGTTGTAGGACATCACCAGGCGAGTTGTAAGGTATCACCAGACGTGTTGTAGAATTAGGGAAAGCTAGGTGTCAAATAATGAAGGCTAATTTCACATTAACATATCAACAGAAAACTGTATATCAAGACAGATCTGTTGTGTTTCCATTAAGGATCTCTTAAAATTACTGGAAAAATTAGAATTGCATGTGTAACCCCTTATTAATAATTTGGTGGCTCTCCAGGGCGATTCCACTCTTATTACAGGGCTTAAAGGAAACCTGTCACCATGATGATGCCGTCCAATCTGCTGACACTATGTTGTAGGACAGAAGGACCGGAGAAGTTTGATATATAGTTTAAAAAATTCAGTATAACCTGTGTTTTCATCATTTACACCTCTGCTGTTTCTGCTGTTTTCGGTCTTAGCAGTGACTGACAGCTGCATTTGCAGGCACTCTTATACCGAGAAAAACTGTCAGTCACTGATAGGACCGCCCACTGGACCGAACATCCCAGAAAGATGAGTGGATTAAATGCATAAGGTCGGAATCGCATTAGCATATCACATCACATGCAAGAGCACTGGATGCAATATGTTCATGACAGTCGGCTCCTCCTCTGCTGCAAGTGTGAGCCAAGTGTGAGTGCTCTGTGCTCCGCTCCTCTCACATGAGAGCACCACAGCACAGCACTGCCAAATGTGCCAAACTAATATAAACAAAAGTTTGTTAATACTGACCAGTTAGGGATGCCACTGCCCCGCACACACCACTACTGTGATAGTGTAATATATAATCATTTGGGTGTTGGATTTTTCTGTTCACTATTTTTGTGATTTATACTGGTTTGTTTTGTATGCAACTTGTTCTTATTGCACTATTGCACTTTATTATAAATTGAATATTTGATTGTTGCACATAAATATAAGGGGGAGAGTGTGTGTATATATGGGTATACACACATATTATCCACACATTTATTTGATTCATTTTTTATATTATTAAAATATTATTTGCTGCATTATATTTATTTAATTCTTATACTGATCAGTTTGGATTTGCCTTGTCCTGCACATACGGGATTTATATTATATCAATCCCTAGAACACCTCGATTGGAGGAGTTACATAATATTAATATCTTTAATTGTATGTTTTATATTCTTAATAAATAAATATCTGTTGGATATTGTTTTTAAATATTTTTAATATTAAATATTTCCATATATTTTGGTGATGTTTTTCTGTGATTGCAATTAACTTCTTTAAAGAGAACCTGACAATATGAAAATGTCCGAGCAGATACGTAGATATATAGTTTTGTGATAAAAGTGTCAGTATAATCTGTCTTTTAATCCTCTGCCCTTTCTGGGGTTTTGGGTCCAGTGGGCGGTCCTATCAGTGATTGACAGCTTGCTTTGTATAACTGTGCATAGAGCTAGCTGTCAGTCACTGATAGCACCGCCCTCTAGACCCAAAAACCCAGAAAGAGCAGAGGGTTATATAATACACAGGATATACTGAATTTTTTTTTCCCAAATCTATATAACAATCTTCGCTGCTCCCACCGCTCTATAACATGATGCCTGCAGAATGGACTGTTCATGGTGACAGGTTCCCTTTAAGATGGCCTGTCACATTTGAGATGGGATACAAAGCCTGACCTGATGCCTCTCATGATGAAATGGATTGGAAAAGTTGCAGTTTACCTTCACATTCCTGTTTTGGAGATCAGCGGTGTCTGATACTTGCTTATCCTCGGTCTAGAAGCAGCCAATATGAGCATACATGTGTATGGGGCAGAGGGAAAACTGCCTGACTGATCGTGTATTCGGATTTAACCCTTGATTTATGTGACTATATATGTGCATAGACATCTTCTGCATGGAGCTGAATTCCTGTGAAGGGTCTATGACAAACATTTTGCTTTCAGTCCCATTAACTGTAGGAATCAGCGAGCCCCTATAAGCCCCAGAAGCCATTGTTAGGGTGGGACGTCTTGCTTTTGTACATGTAGAGATGGAGGTAGAGAAGAAGATCTGCGTCTCTAACACATCTGCAACACAAACTGCCCGAACAAAGTGGAGGTCAATGAGTGCAAATCCAGCGCTGCCAATACATGAATATTTCATCCCCAGCTGGATAGACGCACTGGTTCTTACTCAGAAACGGCTTTTTTACTGGGAATTCATGAACTCAAATCCTTTGCTTAGGGGATTCTGTACCATAAACTTGAATGCACATACAAAACAAGGTTTTGTTTTTTTTTCTTTTCCCTCCCTGTTGTGAGCATGTCATACATAAAGAACGCAGATCTCATACATACACGAGCAGCTCCATCACTTCATAAGACAGAAAATTAAAAAGAATCAATAATATGATATATTTCATGTGACATGCAGACTATTTCCTGAATAAAATGAATGTTTCTCCAGCAACGTGAATCTAAAAACTGATGTTGGAAAGGCTCGTTCTGAATAATGAATGACTTTCATAGGGAAATTCCGGCTAATAAGAAATGGCTGCTGTAAGCTAGATCAGCATGTATTCTTCTGCTGGAGACCTGCATATTTTATACCATTAAATGGACTTCCAATATTAATCTTGGTTGAGTGGCTACCATTACATTGTGCTATAGAAGGACAGATGTGAAAGGTGGCATTAAAGGGTGTATGACTATGTATTAGAATATGATGGGAGTTCAAAAGCTTGGACCAGGGCCAGCACCCAGTAAACCAGGGCAAGTACAAGCACCCAGTAAACCAGTGCAAGTACCAGCACACGGTAAACCAGGGCAAGTGCCTGCACCCGGTAAACCAGGGCAAGTACCAGCACCCTTTAACAAGGGCAAATGTTTGCACCCTGTAAACAAGGGCAAGTACCAGCACCCGGTAAACCAGGGCAAGTGCCAGCACCCTGTAAACCAGGGCAAGTACCAGCACCCAGTAACCAGGACAAGTACTAGAACCCAGTAAGCAGGACAAGCACCAGTACCCAGTAAATCAGGGCAAGTACAAGCACCCAGTACACCAGGACAAGTACCAGCACCCAGTAAACCAGGGCAAGAACCAGTTCCTGATAAATCAGGGCAAGTACAAGCACCCAGTAAACCAGGACAAGTACAAGCACCCAGTAAACCAGGAAAAGTGCCAGCGCCCAGTAAACCAAGACAGGTGCCAGCACTGTGTAAACTAGGACAAGTTCCCATACCTGGTAAAACAGGAAAAGTGCGAGCACTCAGTAAACTAGGACATGCACTCATACCTGGTAAACCAGGGCAAGTGCCAGCACCCAGTAAACCAGGGCACATGCCAGCAGCTGGTAAACCAGGGCAAGTACCAGTACCTGGTGAATCAGTGCAAGTACCAGCACCCAGTAAACCAGAGCAAGTGTCAGTACCTGAAAAATAAGGGCAAATTTCAGCACCAAGTAAACCAGAGCAAGTACCAATACATGTACCAGCACCCTGTAAACCAGGGCAATTACCAGCACCCGGTAAACCAGTGCAAGTACCAGAACCCAGTGAACCAAGGCAATTACCAGCACCCGGCAAACCAGGGCAAGTACCAGCACACAGTAAACCAGGGCAAATACCAGGACTTGGTGAAACAGTGCAAGTACCAGCACCCAGTAAACCAGGACAAATACCAGCACCCAGTAAATCAGGGCAAGTATAAGCACCCAGTAAACCAGGACAAGCACCAGCACCCAGTAAACCAGGACAAGTACCAGCACCCAGTAAACCAGGGCAAGTTCCAGCACCCAGTAAACCAGGGCAAGTACCAGCACCCAGTAAACCAGGACAAGTACCAGTACCTGGTAAACCAGTGCAAGTACCAGCACCTGGTAAACCAGGGCAAGTACCAGCACCTGGTAAACCAGAGCAAGTGCCAGCACCTTGTAAACCAGGGCAACTGCCAGCACCCTGTAAACCAGGGCAAGTACAAGCACCCAGTAAACCAGGGCAAGTGCCAGTACTTGGTAAACCAGGGCAAGTGCCAGCACCCAGTAAATCAGGGCAAGTACAGGCACCCAGTAAACCAGGACAAGTACAAGCACCCACTAAACCAGGATAAGTGACAGCGCCCAGTAAACCATGGCAGGTGCCAGCCCTGAGTAAACTAGGACAAGTACCCATACCTAATGTGATGCAGTGACCCCTGTTGTGGGACTTTGCTACTGGTGCCCTGGGTATTGGACGGTCCCAGCCGGGGATGGACATCCTGAATAGTACCCAGACAGGCCACCTGAGTGATCCTGAGTAACTTGGGTGTTGGCAGGTCCTGGGAGTAGGACTGGATCCCTGAACAGCACGAGGTGAGGGCAGGGATCTGCAGAGCCAGTTACAGCTACTGTGTGGGGAAGCTACAGTTCTTCGGTGGGTCTGGAACTGACCAGTGTGTGCCGGCCAGGCAAGTTGGTGATCCCCGTAGGCAGCTTCTCCAGGGAACAGGACCCGTGTGGTGCTGCCAGTGAAAACCTGCAACGCTGACAAGCAGGTAATACCAGACTGTGTGTGTTTGGCTCCAGAGCGAGCCTGAATATTGGACTCGACCAAGAGTGTAAGGTCACAGTTCTCATGGAACAGAGCCACGCTGTGAACATTGTTACATTGTTTTGCCAAGCTATGAAGGCTGTTAATTTGCGTTTTGTGCTACTAGGGTTTATTACGTAATAAACCCAGTTGAACTTTTGTAGAGAAATGTCTTGCTGCGTGTTATATTGCTGCCAGGCGAGTATTCCCCAACCTGTAAGTAAGTGCAATCTTACACTGGTAAACCAGGGCAAGTGCTAGCACCCAGTAAACCAGGGCAAGTGCGAGCAGCTGGTAAACCAGGGCAAGTACCAGTACCTGGTGAAACAGTGCAAGTACCAGCACCCAGTAAACCAGAGCAAGTGTCAGTACCTGAAAAATAAGGAAAAGTCAGCACTCAGTAAACCAGAGCAAATACCAGTACATATACCAGCACCCTATAAGCCAGGACAAGTACCAGTACCTGGTAAACTAGTGCAAGTACCAGCAACTGGTAAAGCAGGGCAAGTGCCGGCACACAGTAAACTAGAGCAAGTGCAAGCAGCCTGTAAACAAGAGCATCTGCCAGGACCCTGTAAACCAGTGCAAGTGCAAGCACCCAGTAAACTAGGGCAAGTGCCAGAACCTGGTAAACCAGGGCCAGTGCCAGGACTGAGTAAACTAGGACAAGTACCCATACCTGGTAAAACTGGGCAAGTGCCAGCACCCTGTAAACCAGGACAAGTACCCATACCTGGTAAACCAGGGCAAGTGCCAGCACCCAGTAAACTAGAACAAGTACTCATAGCTGGTAAACCAGGGCAAGTACCAGCACCCAATAAACCAGGGCAAATGCCAGTAGCTGGTAAACCAGGGCAAGTACCAGTACCGGGTGAAACAGTGCAAGCATCAGCACCCAGTAAACCAGAGCAGGTGTCAGTACCCAAAAAAACAGAGCAAGTGTCAGCACCCAGTAAACCAGTGCAAATACCAGTACAAGTACCAGCACCCGATAAACAAGGGCAATTACCAGCACCCGGTAAACCAAGGCAATTACCAGCACCCAGTAAACCAGGGCAAGTACTAGCACCCGTTTAACCAGGGCAGGTATCAGCACACGGTAAACCGGGCAAGTGCCATTACCTGGTGAAACAGACCTGGTGAAACAGTGCAAGTACCAGCACTCAGTAAACCAGAGCAAGTACCAGTACAAGTACCAGCACCCGGTAAACCAGGGCAATTACCAGCAACGGGTAAGGCAAGGCAATTATCACCATCCAGTAAACCAGGGCAAGAACCAGCACCCGGTAAACCAAGGCAATTACCAGCACCAGGTAAACCAGGGCAGGTATCATCACACAGTAAACCAGGGCAAGTACCAGTACCTGGTGAAACAGTGCAAGCACCAGCACCCAGTAAAGCAGAGAAACCTGTTGTGAACTCTGTTTTGGGGCTCCCTCTAGTGGTCACAAGCGGTACTGTGTAGTGTTGTCTTTCTGCGGGTTGGCAGTATCAGCTGGTTCGTTATCCTTGGTTGGTTTCCTATTTAACTCACCTGGATGCTCAGTTCCTTGCCTGCTCTCAATGTATTCAGTGCTCTTCAGATTCCTTGTGACTACCTTGCTCCCAGTCTCTCCAAGACAAGCTAAGTTTTTGTTTGATCATTTTTTGATTATCAGCATTTAATATGTTTTTAGTCCAGCTCGCTAAAATGTGATTTCCTCGCTTGCTGGTTGCTCTAGGGGACTGAGTTTCTCCCCCCACACCGTTAGTTGGTGTGGGGGTTCTTGAAATCTCAGTGTGGATATTTTGTAAGGGTTTTTTACTGACCGCACAGACCCCTTTACTATTTTCTGCTATCTAGTATTAGTGGGCCTCATTTGCTAAATCTGTTTTCACCGGTAAACCAGGGCAAGTACTAGCACCCATTAAACCAGGTCAGGTATCAGCACACGGTAAACCGGGCAAGTATCATTACCTAGTGAAACAGTGCAAGTACCAGCACCCAGTAAAACAGAGCAAGTGTCAGTACCCGGAAAATCAGGGCAAGTGTCAGCACGCAGTAAGCCAAGACAAGAGTCAGCACTCAGTAAACCAGAGCAAGTGCCAGTACAAGTACCAGCACCCGGTAAACCAGGGCAATTACCAGCATCCGGTAAAGCAAGGCAATTACCCCCACCCGGTAAATCAGGGCAAGAACCAGCACCCGGTAAACCAAGGCAATTACCAGCACCAGGTAAACCAGGGCAGGTATCAGCACACGGTAAACCAGGGCAAGTACCAGTACCTGGTGAAACAGTGCAAGCACCAGCACCCAGTAAAGCAGAGCAAGTGTCAGTACCCAAAAAAAGAGAGCGAGTGTCAGCACCCAGTAAACCAGAGAAAATACCAGTACAATTACCAGCACCCATTAAACCAGGGCAATTACCAGCACCTGGTAAACCAAGGCAATTACCAGCACCTAGTAAACCAGGGCAAGTACAAGCATGCGGTAATCCAGGGCAGATATCAGCACACGGTAACCCGGGCAAGTACCATTACCTGGTTATACAGTCAGCACTTGAACTCAACTGCTGCATGCAGAGCTGTTTAATTTCTTAGCCACTGTTGACAATCATGACATCAGTACATAAAGAGAATCTGTCACCAGGATTTTGCTACCTTACCTGAGAGCAGCATGATGTAGGGGCAGAGACTTTGATTCCAGTGATGTATCACTTATTGGACTACTTGATGTAGTTTTGATAAAATCACAGCTTTATCTGCTGTGGATCTACCAGTTATCTGAATGCTGAGCTAATTGACAGCTTTCTGTGTATACTGTGCCTGAGCAGAAAGCTTCCAATCAGTAATGTGGGAAGGGTTATAAAGAGCTCATTAATATGGAGGACTAGGTTTACTAGTCCTCTAGTGACAATCTCCTGATGATATAACAGTGATTTTATCAAAACAACAGGAATCAGCCCAGTAAATGACACATTGCGGGGTTTAGAGGCTTTGCTTTTACATTATTCCACTCTCAAATCAAATCACAAAACCCTGGTGACAGGTTATTTATAGGAGTTTGGAAATATGGAAAGGTGTCCTTTCTGACCCCATCACCTGCCCAAAACATGACTGTGGTGTGCCATTGGCATTGTCATAGCAGCCGTAGGCCTGCTGGATGTTATCATGTCTGCCTTGTTTATGAAGCCAAATCTTTTGACTGAACTTCACATGAGATAAGTCTACTATGCACTTCATTATTAGAGTATTCTAGAGTATTCTAAGCAATCTAGTGCACTGAAACATGTAAGAAAAAAAAATATAGGTTACAAAAGAATTTCTGCAGTACTCAAGGTTTCTAAGATCCATAATCATTAAATGGAAGAAGTTTGGGACCACCAGAAGTCTTCAATTGTGGGAGAAGATCCTTGGTGAAAGAGGTAAAGAAGGACCCCAAGATCACTGTGGCTGAGCTCCAGAGATGCAATAGGGAGATGGGAGAAAGTTCCACAAAGTCAACTATCACTGCAGGCCTCTGCCTGTCTGGCCTTTGTGTCAGAGTGGCCCGACGGAAGCCTCTCCTCAGTGCAAATCATATGAAAGCCCGCATAGATTTAGCTAAAAAACACATGAAGGACTCCCAGACTATGAGAAATAAGATTCTGTGGTCAGATGAGATGAAGATAGACCTTTTAAGTAATGATTGTAAGCGGTATGTGTGGAGAAAACCAGGCACTGCTCATCACCTGCCCATTACAATCCCAACAGTGAAACATGGTGGTGGTAGCATCATGCTATGGGGGTGTTTTTCAGCTGCAGGGACATGATGACTGGTTGCCATTGAAGGAAACATGAGTGCGGCCAAGTACAGAGATATCCTGGATTGAAACCTCTTCCAGATTACTCTGGACCTCAGACTTGACCGAAGGTTCACCTTCCAACAAGACAATGACCCTAAGCACACAACTAAAATAATTAAGGAATGGCTTCAGAACAACTCTGTGACCATTCTTGATTGGCCCAGCCAGAGCCCTGACCTAAACCCAATTGAGCATCTCTGGAGAGACCTGAAATGACTGTCCACCAACATTCACCATCCAACCTGACAGAAATGGAGAGGATCTGCAAGGAAAAATGGCAGAGGATCCCCAAATCCAGGTGTGAAAAACTTTTTGCATCATTCCCAAGAAGACTCATGGCTGTACTAGCTAAAAAGGTGCTTCTACTCAATACTGAGCAAAGGGTCTGAATACTTATGACCATGTGATATTTCAGTCTTACTTTTATTTTACTTGCAAAAATTTCTACATTTCTGTTTTTTTCAGTCAAGATGGGGTGCAGAGTGTACATTAATGAGAGAAAAATGAAATATTTTGAATTTACCAAATCGCTGCAATGAAACAAAGAGTAAAAAATTTAAAGGGGTCTGAATACTTTCCGTACACACTGTATATATGAATATACATATTACCTCCCTATACCCAGAAAATAATTAAAATATAAAATAACTTGCATATCTAATATTGCTGGATGCCTAACCATCCGACTATGACTAGTGATGGGCGAGTACTAAAATGCTCGGGTGCTCGAATCAAGCAAATTGTAATGCTCGGGTGCTCAACTTGAGTAACGAGCATATTTGAAACCAAAGTGAAACTTGAGCGTTTTTGTGGCAAACAGTACCAGAAGGTCTGGGGAGGGGGCAGAAGAAAAATCGCTAAAATGGATGCAAAACCCTGCTGAAATGGAATGGGAACAGCATGGAAAAGACCACTGGATGCATCTTTGACTCCCAAGTTGCTGATGGGATCAATGTTTTCAGAGTATTACGCCACTTTTCAAGTCTGACAATAAACATACAATACTGAATATAAAATGGATTTTCCAGGAGAAAATGTTAGGAAACATTCTTTCCTGTATAATGACTTCTATATAAGGCAAATAAAAAAATAGAAGAAAAAAATGCCATCTCTCACCGTATTTCCCTGTTGTTTTTAGCAATAAATAAATGAATAATTGTAAATTATGACATGGGGTCTTTCTTATTTTTTTTAATAACCCTCTAAGGCAAAGCAGACAGCTGCAGGCTGATATTATCAGGCTGGTAAGGTCCATGGTTATTGGACCCATCCAAAAAATGCCAGCCTGTAGTTGCCCTAGAACTATCACATTACATTATATGTGCCAATTTTGGCACCCTGCATCAGCTCTTCCTGATTGCCACTGCACCAGGGCAATCAAGGTAATGGGATTGGGGTTGATGACAGCTGTGATTTATCAAAAATTACAACTGGCATGAACTCCCTGGGATTAATAACTCAGGGTTTCTTAACCCAGTAAGAAAAAGCAAAAAAAAAAAGACGCACAAAAATCCTTTATTCAAAAAACACTCCCCTATAAATGCCCTCATTCTCCCATTTATTAAAAATAAACAAATCCTTTGCAGTTCTGAAGTAGTCCAATGATCCCACGATGTCCCAAATAATCCAAAACATATTGAGCAACATAACGACGCTCCATAGGTTTTCACAGCCGCCACTGCCGGGACACTGCTCCATGAGAGCGGCCAGCTATGAACCTCAGTGACATCAGTGAGGTTACATCTGTTCATAACCACCAGGCTATCATAGAGCACTGTGACTGACAGTCCGGCATTCCGCATGACCTGGCGGAATTGCTGTAATATGTCAGACTGCTGGACTATCCAGCCGCCGTGTCACATAGAGCGCAGTCCAACATACTACAGCAATTCTACCAGGTCACCGGGACTGTGCTCAAGTCACCCAGTCTCCCTTTAAGGGAGACTTTAAAATTCCCAGCTGCTGAAACACCGGGAGGTTGTGAACTCTGGTAACCTTAGCTTCTAGGTGTCCCAGCAACTGGAAACTACAGCAACCTTAAAGTCTCCCTTAGGCCTGTCCCACACGTCCAGATAATTCCGGTACCGGAAAAATTGGTACCGGAGTTGTCCATGTGTCCGTGAGTGCACGTGGCACATCAGTGTGGCACACGTGCGGCAGCCGTGTGCCGCCCGTGTGCCGACTGGGTACCACACGGACCGTGCAGGAGAGACAGCGCTACAGTAAGCGCTGTCCCCCTGTGTGGTGCTGAAGCCGCCATTCATCCGTTCTCTCCAGCAGCGTTCACTGGGGAGAAGGGATGAAAAATCTTTTTTTTTTTGTTTATTTGGGTTTAAAATAAACTTTCGGGCATCCTCCCCCCTCCCACCCCCTGTGCGCCCGGCCGTCGGCATTAAAATACTCACCCACCTCCCTCGACGCTTGCTCTCCGCCCCGCAGCTTCTCCTGTATGAGCGGTCACGTGGTGCCGCTTATTACAGTGATGAATATGCAGCTCCACCTCCCATAGGGGTGGAGCCGCATATTCATGACTGTAATGGGCGGCACCACGTGACCGCTCATACAAGAGAAGCTGCGGGGCGGAGACCAAGCGTCGAGGGAGGTGGGTGAGTATTTTAATGCCGGCGGCCGGGTGCACAGGGGGTGGGAGGGGGGAGGATGCCCGAAAGTTTATTTTAAATCCAAAAAAACAACAAAAAAAAGATTTTTCATCCCTTCTCCCCAGCGAACGCTGCAGGAGAGAACGGATGAATGGCGGCTTCAGCACCATGCTGGGGGGACAGCGCTTACTGTAGCGTTGTCTCCTGCACGGCACACAGACTGCACACGGACAACATCCATGTGCGGTACATGTTTTACAAGGACCCATTGACTTTAATGGGTCCGTGTGATCCGTGCGCTCCCACGAACACTGACATGTCTCCGTGTTTTTCAAACGGACACACGGTCTGCAAAAACATGCTGACATGTGCAGAGACACATTAATTTGAATGTGTCTACGTGTGTCAGTGTCTCCGGTACGTGAGGAAACTGTCACCTCATACCGGAGCCACTGACGTGTGAAACCGGCCTTAAGGTTTCCAGGATTCACAGCTGCTGGGAGACTCAGTGGCTGTGAACTCTGTAAGGTTACTAGAGCTCACAGCTACCGGGTCTTGAGGCAGCTGTGAGGCCAGGAGAACTAAAGGGAGCCTTTAAGGTTACTGGAGTTCCCAGCTTCTGGGACACTTGGAGACTGTGACCTCTGGTAACTTTAGTTCACAGCCTCCAGGTCTCCCAGCAGATGGGAACACCAGCATTCTTAAAGTCTCCAGGCTGTGTGCACACAATGCATTTTTACCATGTTTTTTTATTGTGCTTTTTACCTGCGTTTTTGTGCAGCAATGAAAGCTGTTTAAACTAGTTGAAAAAGAAAGGAAAAAAAAAGGCTTAAAGAGATAGATTAGATAGATCCAGAGATGTCAGTAAGGTTACCACTAGTCACAGACAATGTTTCACATGCTGTCACTCAGCGCCTGTGACCAGCGATAACCTTTCTGATGTCACCTCATCACAGCGGCCAGCTTTTGTGCTATTAATATCTGCCCTCAGTCACTGGCTTTCCCACTCTGGCGGAGAAAATTGTGCGGGAGGTCACGCCAGTTTTTTCCGTGATTTAACCCTTTATTTTAACAGCTAGAGCTCCCAAATTTTGCACAAACAAACTACTAACATTATTAGTGAAGAAAATATAAAAATACAATGGATATAAAATGGTTTACTGTATGTAAACCATGTCTCATATCCTGTCATGATTGGTAAGGAGATAGCAAAAGCCGGCAATTGAATTACCGACTTTTATGCTATCTAGCTCTGTATATATATATATATATATATATATATATATATATATATATATATATATATATATATATATACAGTGGGGCAAAAAAGCATTTAGTCAGTCAGCAATAGTGCACGTTCCACCACTTAAAAAGATGAGAGGTGTCTGTAATTTACATCATAGGTAGACCTCAACTATGGGAGAAAAACTGAGAAAAAAAAATCCAGAAAATCACATTGTCTGTTTTTTTATCATTTTATTTGCATATTATGGTGGAAAATAAGTATTTGGTCAGAAACAAAATTTCATCTCAATACTTTGTAATATATCCTTTGTTGGCAATGACAGAGGTCAAACGTTTTCTGTAAGTCTTCACAAGGTTGCCACACACTGTTGTTGGTATGTTGGCCCATTCCTCCATGCAGATCTCCTCTAGAGCAGTGATGTTTTTGGCTTTTTGCTTGGCAACACGGACTTTCAACTCCCTCCAAAGGTTTTCTATAGGGTTGAGATCTGGAGACTGGCTAGGCCACTCCAGGACCTTGAAATGCTTCTTACGAAGCCACTCCTTCGTTGCCCTGGCGGTGTGCTTTGGATCATTGTCATGTTGAAAGACCCAGCCACGTTTCATCTTTAATGCCCTTGCTGATGGAAGGAGGTTTGCACTCAAAATCTCACGATACATAGCCCCATTCATTCTTTCATGTACCCGGATCAGTCGTCCTGGCCCCTTTGCAGAGAAACAGCCCCAAAGCATGATGTTTCCACCACCATGCTTTACAGTAGGTATGGTGTTGGATGGATGCAACTCAGTATTCTTTTTCCTCCAAACACGACAAGTTGTGTTTCTACCAAACAGTTCCAGTTTGGTTTCATCAGACCATAGGACATTCTCCCAAAACTCCTCTGGATCATCCAAATGCTCTCTAGCAAACTTCAGACGGGCCCGGACATGTACTGGCTTAAGCAGTGGGACACGTCTGGCACTGCAGGATCTGAGTCCATGGTGGCGTAGTGTGTTACTTATGGTAGGCCTTGTTACATTGGTCCCAGCTCTCTGCAGTTCATTCACTAGGTCCCCCCGCGTGGTTCTGGGATTTTTGCTCACCGTTCTTGAGATCATTCTGACCCCACGGGGTGGGATTTTGCGTGGAGCCCCAGATCGAGGGAGATTATCAGTGGTCTTGAATGTCTTCCATTTTCTAATTATTGCTCCCACTGTTGATTTCTTCACTCCAAGCTGGTTGGCTATTGCAGATTCAGTCTTCCCAGCCTGGTGCAGGGCTACAATTTTGTTTCTGGTGTCCTTTGACAGCTCTTTGGTCTTCACCATAGTGGAGTTTGGAGTCAGACTGTTTGAGGGTGTGCACAGGTGTCTTTTTATACTGATAACAAGTTTAAACAGGTGCCATTACTACAGGTAATGAGTGGAGGAAAGAGGAGACTCTTAAAGAAGAAGTTACAGGTCTGTGAGAGCCAGAAATCTTGATTGTTTGTTTCTGACCAAATACTTATTTTCCACCATAATATGCAAATAAAATGATAAAAAAACAGACAATGTGATTTTCTGGATTTTTTTTTCTCAGTTTGTCTCCCATAGTTGAGGTCTACCTATGATGTAAATTACAGACGCCTCTCATCTTTTTAAGTGGTGGAACTTGCACTATTGATGACTGACTAAATACTTTTTTGCCCCACTGTATATATATATAGACTGTATATATGTTTTCAGGAATATTTGAGTCCATGGATCCATTCTATGTCCATTTTGTAAGCCGGCAAGAAAATCTCACTGTACGGATGCCACATGGATAATTTTTGGAGAAAAAATCGCATCCTCGCATTGATTATGGATCACTGTTCAGGAACTTTTCTGCGTATCTCGGCTGTAAAAAACGGACCGTATTTTGATATGTTAGGTCTGACCCCGGCCTAACAGTCACAAAGCATGTGGAACAGGGACTCGAGCATTGTACTTGAGCACCCCTGATGCTTGGCCGAGTGCCTGAGCACCTATGCAGCATCAATAGTAAAAAGATATAATGTTAAAAATAATTAAAAAAAATAAAAAATTGTGCTATTCTCATCTTCCGCCGTCCACCGATGCGCGCGATGCTGCCGCCAGCTTCCATTCCCAGTGATGCATTGTGAAATTACCCAGATGACTTCTGGGTAATTTCGCAATGCATCACTATCACTGGGAACGGAAGGTGGCTGCAGCATCGCGCGCATCAGCACAGCTTTGCTGGATGCCGGAGGTTGAGTATATAACTATTTTTATTTTGTTTTATTTTTTTAACAGGGATATGGTGCCCACATTGCTATATACGTGGGCTGTGTTATATACTGCATGGGCTGTGTTAAATACTACGTGGCCTGTGTTATATACTGCGTGGGCTATGCTATATATTACATGGACTGTGCGATATATTACGTGGGCTGTGTTATATACTATGTGGCTGCTATATAATACGTGGCTGCTATGTACTATGTGGCTGTGCTATATACTATGTGGCTGTCTGTGTTATGTGGGCTGTGCTGTATACTACGTGGTCTGTATTATATACTGCGTGGGCTGTGCTATATATTACATGGGCTGTGCTATATATTACGTGGGCTGTGTTATATACTATCTGGCTGCTATATACTACGTGGCTGCTGTATATTATGTGGCTGTGCTATATACTACGTGGCTGTCTGTGTTACGTGGGCTGTGCTATATACTACGTGGGCTGTGTTATATACTGCGTGGGCAGTGTTATATACTGTGTGGGCTGTGTTATATATGTCGGCTGTGATATGTACTGTGTGGCCTGTGTTATATACTACGTGGGCTGTGTTATATACTGCGTGGCCTTTGTTATATACTGTGTGGGCTGTGCTATATATTATGTGAACTGTGCTATATATTACGTGGGCTGTGTTATATAAAACGTGGCTGCTATATACTATGTGGCTGTGCTATATACTATGTGGCTGCTATATCCTACGTGGCTGCTATATACTATGTGGCTGTGCTATATACTGCATGGCTGTCTGTTTTACATGGGCTGTGCTATATACTACGTGGGCTGTGTTATATACTGCGTGGGCAGTGTTATATACTGCGTGGGCTGTGTTATATACTACGTGGGCTGTGTTATATACTGCATGGGCTGTGTTATATTCTACGTGGGCTGTGTTATATACTGCATGGGCCGTGTTATGTACTGCGTGGGCTGTGTTATATACTACATGGCCTTTGTTATATACTGTGTGGGCTGTGCTATATATTACGTGAGCTGTGCTATATATTATGTGGGCTGTGTTATATACAATGTGGCTGCTATATACTATGTGGCTGTGCTATATACTACGTGGCTGTGCTATATACTACGTGGCTGCTATATACTACATGGCTGTGCTATATACTACGTGGCTGTCTGTGTTATGTGGGCTGTGCTATATACTACATGGGCTGTAATATACTGTGTGGGCAGTGTTATATACTACATGGGCTGTATTATATACTGTGTGGGCAGTGTTATATACTGCATGGGCTGTGTTATATACTGCGTGGGCTGTGCTATATATTATGTGGACTGTGCTATATATTACGTGGGCTGTGTTATATACTATGTGGCTGCTATATACTATGTGGTTGTGCTATATACTACGTGGCTGTGCTATATACTACGTGGCTGTGCTATATACTACGTGGCTGTGTTATATACTACGTGGCTGTGCTAAGCGTGACGTACATACATACATATTCTAGAATACCCAATGCATTAGAATCGGGCCACCATCTAGTCCTTTATATAACTATATGCAGCAAAAAGTAAAACAGTTATAGCTCTTGGAAGATGAGTAGGAAAATTTGAAAGTGAAGAGGACCCCATGGTCAATATGATCCACAATATCAGGTCCAGCCCTTAAGAGATCTTCTCTAAGTGGTCGGAAATGCTGCTAACAAGCATACGGAAGCAGTGAGTGCCTGGTGTTGTGAATTCCGTTCTTGGGCTCCTTCCTGTGGTTATGAATGGTACTTTTGTGAGTTCTGCCCTTGGGCTCCCTCTGGTGGTTTCGAATGGAACTGCTGCTCCTTGAGTTAGCCGCAGCAGCTGCTTTCACTAATCGGCTCCCCTGGCCTTGCTATTTAACTTGGCTCTGGTCTGTAGTCCATGCCAGCTGTCAATGTTCTCTGGGTTGGATTCAGATCTCTCCTTGGATTTCTCTGATGGCCTGTCCATTTCAGCATAAGATAAGTTCTTGCTAGTTCTTTGGTTGTCCATTTGCTTTGGACTTTACTGCTCAGTTTAAGTTATGTTTCTTTTTGTCCAGCTTGTCATTATGAAATATTCAGGCTAGCTGGAAGCTCTGGGGAAGCAGATTTGCCCCTCCACACCGTAAGTCGGTGTGGATATCATTTTTGTAAACTCTGCGTGGATTTTTAGTTTTTAATACTGACCGCACAGTATCCTTTTCTATTTCTGTCTATCTAGATTAGAATTGGCCTCCTTTGCTAAAATCTGTTTTCATTTCTGTGTATGTCATTTCCCTCTCTACTCACAGTTAATATTTGTGGGGGGCTATCTTTCCTTTTGGGAATCTCTCTGAGGCAAGATAATTTTCTGTTTCCATCTTTAGGGGTAGTTAGTTCTTAGGCTGTGACGAGGTGTCTAGGGAGAGTCAGGAACACTCCACGGCTATTTCTAGTGTTGGTATTAGGATTAGGAACTGCGGTCAGTAAAGCTACCACCTCCTCAGAGCTTGTCCCATGATTCATTTTACCCACCAGGTCATATCAGTGCTTCTCCGTAACCACCAGGTCATAACAGTACAGCTGGCCCACAATGTGTTGAATGCATCTCAAAAGAGGGAAAAGAAAATTCTGAGCTATTTTTTTTCCTTTGCAGCTTGTTTTGTCTTTTTTTACCCCTTAATCTTTGGGTGGTTCAGGATTCTGGTGCTGATATGTAGGTTCAGGGTCTGTCCTCGCGTGTCGATCAGCTCGCTGCAAGGGTACAGAGTATTCAAGATTATGTTGTTTAGACTCCAGTTTCTGAGCCTAGAATTCCTATTCCTGATTTGTTTTCTGGGGATAGATCTAAATTTTTGAACTTTAAAAATAATTGCAGATTGGTTTTTGCTCTGAAACCCCGTTCCTCTGGTGACCCCATTCAGCAGGTGAAGATTGTCATTTCTCTGCTGCGTGGAGACCCGCAGGATTGGGCATTCTCCCTTGAGTCAGGGAATCCTGCATTGCTCAATGTAGACGCATTTTTTCAAGCACTCGGACTGCTGTATGACGAACCTAATTCTGTGGATCAGGCAGAAAAAATCTTGCTGGCTCTGTGTCAGGGTCAGGAAGCAGCAGGAGTATACTGCCAGAAATTTAGAAAGTGGTCTGTGCTCACAAAATGGAATGAGGATGCCCTAGCAGCTATTTTCAGAAAGGGTCTTTCTGAAGCCCTTAAAGATGTTATGGTGGGGTTCCCCACACCTGCTGGTTTGAACGAATCAATGTCTCTGGCCATTCAGATTGATCGGCGCCTGCGCGAGCGTAAGGTGGTGCACCATATGGCGGTGTCCTCTGGGCTGAGTCCTGAGCCTATGCAATGTGATAGGATTTTGACTAGAGCAGAACGGCAGGAATTCAGACATCAGAATGGGCTGTGTTCTTACTGTGGTGACTCTACTCATGCTATTTTTGATTGCCTGAAGCGTACTAAGAGGGTCGCTAGGTCTGTGTTATGGACCTGGTGGTTAGGAGAACCTGGACTGACCTGATAGTCAAACTGCAAAATAGGACGAGCTCTGGGAAGTGGGAGCTCTGCGGACCGCAACCCTAATCCTATTATCACACACACTAGAATTAGCCGTGGATCGTGCCTGACTCTGCCTAGACGACTCTTCACAGCCTGAGAGGTAACTACCCCTAAAGAGAAACAAAGCCTCACTTGCCTCAGAGAAATTCCCCAAAGGAAAAGGCAGCCCCCACATATATTAACTGTGAGTTAAGAGGAAGGTACAAACACAGAGATGAAAAACAGGTTTCAGCAAAGGAGGCCAGTCTTACTAAATAGACAGAATATAGATAAAGGGAACTTTTCGGTCAGCACAAAAATCTACAAAAGCCACACAGAGAGAGCAAAATGACCCCCGCACCGACTCACGATGCGGTGGTGCCCCTCTGCCACCCAGAGCTTCCAGCTAGCAAAACAAAATCATGATAACCAGCTGGACAGAAACTTAACAGGTACTAAGGAATATATTCAGTACACAAATGAACAACAAATGAGCTTAGCAGGGACTTAGCTTCTGTTGAAGTAAACAGGACATCAGAAAGATCCAGGAGAGATCTGAACCAGTACTGATACATTGACAGCTGGCATCAAGTAATGATCTGAGCGGAGTTAAATAGAGGAACCAGCCCAGTCCTAAACGATGCAGCTGAGGAAGCCACTTCCAGACCAGCAGCTCCACTTTCAGCCACCAGAGGGAGTCCATGGACAGAACTCACAGAAGTACCATTTCTGACCACAGGAGGGAGTCCGAGAACGGAGTTCACAACAGTCTGTTACCATTAGTACTGTAGAGCCTAAATTTCTCTTGTCTGTTACCCTGATTTGCTCATTGTCGTCCTTTTCTGTAATGGCATTTGTGGATTCTGGCGCTGCCCTGAACTTAATGGACTTAGAATTTGCCAAACGCTGTGGTTTTTCCTTGGAGCCTTTGCAGAGCCCTATTCCCTTGAGGGGGATAGATGCTACGCCATTGGCCAAGAATAAACCTCAGTACTGGACACAGTTGACCAGGTACATCGCTCCAGCACATCAGGAAAATATTCGCTTTTTGGTGTTGCATAATTTGCATGATGTTGTTGTGCTGGGTTTTCCATGGTTACAGCTACATAATCCGGTGCTGGATTGGAAATCTATGTCTGTGACTAGTTGGGGTTGCCAAGGGATGCATTGTGATATTCCTTTGATGTCAATTTCCTCTTCCCCCTCTTCTGAAGTTCCTGAGTTTTTGTTGGATTTCCAGGATATATTTGATGAGCCCAAGTCCAGTTCCCTACCTCCTCATAGGGACTGTGATTGTGCTATTAACTTGATTCCTGACTTCAATCTGTCTGTGCCAGAGCATGCTGCTATGCGGAGTTATGTAAAGGAGTCCTTAGAGAAGGGGCATATTCGCCCGTCTTCGTCACCGTTGGGAGCGGGGTTCTTTTTTGTTGCCAAGAAGGATGGCTCCTTGAGGCCCTGTATAGATTATCACCTTCTCAATAGGATCACGGTCAAATTCAAGTACCCTTTACCTTTGCTTTCTGATTTGTTTGCTCGGATTAAGGGGGCTAGCTGGTTTACCAAGATAGACCTTCGAGGGGCGTATAATCTTGTTCGTATTAAACAGGGTGATGAATGGAAAACAGCATTTAATACGCCCGAAGGCCATTTTGAATATCTTGTGATGCCTTTCGGGCTCTCTAATGCTCCATCTGTGTTTCAGTCCTTTATGCATGATATTTTCGGGGATTATCTGGATAAATTCATGATTGTATATTTGGATGATATTTTGTTTTTTTCCGATGATTGGGAGTCTCATGTGAAGCAGGTCAGGATGGTATTTCAGATCCTTCGTGCTAATGCATTGTTTGTGAAGGGGTCTAAGTGTCTTTTTGGAGTTCAGAAGGTTTCTTTTTTGGGTTTCATTTTTTCTCCCTCGGCTATTGAAATGGACCCTGTTAAGGTCCAGGCCATTCATGATTGGACTCAACCCACATCTGTGAAGAGCCTTCAGAAATTTTTGGGCTTTGCTAATTTTTATCGATGCTTCATTGCTAATTTTTCTAGTGTGGTTAAACCTCTGACCGATTTAACGAAGAAAGGTGCTGATGTGGTGAATTGGTCCTCTGCGGCTGTGGAGGCCTTTCAGGAGCTTAAACGTCGTTTTACTTCTGCCCCTGTGCTGCATCAGATAGATGTTTCTCTCCCTTTTCAGGTTGAGGTTGACGCTTCTGAGATTGGGGCAGGGGCCGTTTTGTCTCAGAGAAGTTCTGATGGCTCTTTGATGAAACTGTGTGCTTTCTTCTTCATAAAGTTTTCGCCTGCTGAGCGTAATTATGATGTCGGCAATCGGGAATTGTTGGCTATGAAGTGGGCATTTGAGGAGTGGCGACATTGGCTTGAGGGAGCTAAGCATCGCGTTGTGGTCTTGACCGACCATAAGAATCTGATTTACCTCGAGTCTGCCAAGCGGTTGAATCCTAGACAAGCTCGATGGTCTCTGTTTTTCTCCTGTTTGGATTTTGTGGTCTCGTATCTTCTGAGATCTAAGAATGTGAAGGCTGATGCCCTTTCTAGGAGTTTTTTGCCTGATTCTCCGGGAGTCCTTGAGACGGCTGGTATTCTAAAGGAGTGGGTGATTCTTTCTGCCATCTCCCCTGATTTGCGGCGGGTGCTTCAGGAGTTTCAGGCTGATAAACCTGACCGCTGTCCAGTGGGGAAACTGTTTGTTCCTGATAGATGGACTAATAAGGTAATTTCTGAGATTCATTGTTCTGTATTGGCTGGTCATCCTGCGATTTTTGGTACCAGAGATTTG
The DNA here is from genome assembly GCF_051348905.1 of Ranitomeya variabilis. Lineage (NCBI taxonomy): Eukaryota > Metazoa > Chordata > Amphibia > Anura > Dendrobatidae > Ranitomeya > Ranitomeya variabilis. The sequence goes on along the minus strand of NC_135232.1, from coordinate 1,073,353,710 downwards.
GTTGCCAGGTCCTTTTGGTGGTCTTCCTTGTCGCGGGATGTGCATTCTTCCGTGCAGTCCTGTGGGACCTGTGCCCGGGCCAAGCCCTGCTGATACCGTGCTAGTGGGTTGCTTTTGCCTTTGCCGGTCCCTGGGAGGCCCTGGACGCATATTTCCATGGATTTTATTTCTGATCTTCCTGTTTCTCAGAAGATGTCTGTCATCTGGGTGGTTTGTGACCGGTTTTCTAAGATGGTCCATTTGGTACCTATGCCTAAGTTGCCTTCCTCCTCTGATTTGGTTCCATTATTCTTTCAGCATGTGGTTTGTTTGCATGGCATTCCGGAGAATATTGTGTCTGACAGAGGTTCCCAGTTTGTTTCTAGGTTTTGGCGGTCCTTTTGTGCTAGAATGGGCATTGATTTGTCTTTTTCGTCAGCATTTCATCCTCAGACAAATGGTTAAACGGAGCGAACCAATCAGACCTTGGAAATCTATTTGAGATGCTTTGTGTCTGCTGATCAGGATGATTGGGTGACCTTCTTGCCGTTGGCCGAGTTTGCCCTTAATAATCGGGCTAGTTCGGCTACCTTGGTTTCGCCTTTCTTTTGTAACTTCGGTTTTCATCCTCGTTTTTCTTTGGGGCAGGTTGAGCCTTTGGACTGTCCTGGTGTGGATTCTGTGGTGGACAGGTTGCAGCGGATTTGGACTCATGTGGTGGACAATTTAACGTTGTCTCAGGAAAAGGCTCAACGTTTTGCTAACCGTCGTCGGTGCGTTGGTCCCCGGCTTCGTGTTGGGGATTTGGTCTGGTTGTCTTCTCGTCATGTTCCTATGAAGGTTTCTTCCCCTAAGTTCAAGCCTCGCTTTATTGGTCCTTATAAGATTTCTGAAATTATCAATCCGGTGTCTTTTCGTTTGGCCCTTCCAGCTTCTTTTTCCATTCATAATGTGTTCCATAGATCTTTGTTGCGGAGATATGTGGTGCCCATGGTCCCCTCCGTTGACCTTCCTGCTCCGGTGTTGGTTGAGGGGGAGTTGGAATATGTGGTGGAGAAGATTTTGGATTCTCGTCTTTCGAGGCGGAAGCTTCAGTATCTGGTCAAGTGGAAGGGTTATGGCCAGGAGGATAATTCTTGGGTTTTTGCCTCCGATGTCCATGCTGCCGATTTGGTTTGTGCTTTTCATTTGGCTCGTCCTGATCGACCTGGGGGCTCTGGTGAGGGTTTGGTGACCCCTCCTCAAGGGGGGGGGTACTGTTGTGAATTCCGTTCTTGGGCTCCCTCCTGTGGTTATGAATGGTACTTTTGTGAGTTCTGCCCTTGGGCTCCCTCTGGTGGTTTCGAGTGGAACTGCTGCTCCTTGAGTTAGCCGCAGCAGCTGCTTTCACTAATCGGCTCCCCTGGCCTTGCTATTTAACTTGGCTCTGGTCTGTAGTCCATGCCAGCTGTCAATGTTCTCTGGGTTGGATTCAGATCTCTCCTTGGATTTCTCTGATGGCCTGTCCATTTCAGCATAAGATAAGTTCTTGCTAGTTCTTTGGTTGTCCATTTGCTTTGGACTTTACTGCTCAGTTTATGTTATGTTTCTTTTTGTCCAGCTTGTCATTATGAAATATTCAGGCTAGCTGGAAGCTCTGGGGAAGCAGATTTGCCCCTCCACAGTGTGGAGATCATTTTTGTAAACTCTGCGTGGATTTTTAGTTTTTAATACTGACCGCACAGTATCCTTTTCTATTTCTGTCTATCTAGATTAGAATTGGCCTCCTTTGCTAAAATCTGTTTTCATTTCTGTGTATGTCATTTCCCTCTCTACTCACAGTTAATATTTGTGGGGGGCTATCTTTCCTTTTGGGAATTTCTCTGAGGCAAGATAGTTTTCTGTTTCCATCTTTAGGGGTAGTTAGTTCTTAGGCTGTGACGAGGTGTCTAGGGAGAGTCAGGAACACTCCACGGCTATTTCTAGTATTGATATTAGGATTAGGAACTGCGGTCAGTAAAGCTACCACCTCCTCAGAGCTTGTCCCATGATTCATTTTACCTACCAGGTCATATCAGTGCTTCTCCGTAACCACCAGGTCATAACAGCCTGGTGCGCAATCCACTTACTGCCTACTGCAGTATCTATGATGAAAAGCTGTGGAGATGACATTGTCACTGGTTGCTGTGCTCTGCAAAGGCAGCATCTGAGATGACAAAGTGCTTACTATAACAATTGTACTAATCCCTTTGTCATCTAAACTGTTGCACTCTGCATAGGCAGAACAAGAGATGCTGTATGACAGGCTGTGCAGCTGTAAATGAGTAAAGACTAAGATTGAAGGGTGTAGGCCATATTGAATGGGACAGCAGGTACTATTCTCAGGGCGCACTGGAGTAGATAGTGGCACTATTCTTGAATAGGGGAATATACCCCTATCCTTAGGATAGGTCATCAATGTCTGATCAGTGGGGTGTGTGACATGCAGTAGTACTACATATCTGTCCCCTATTCACATCAATAGGGGGCAGATGTGCAGTTCCCTGCCACAGCCACCATCAGTAGATGAAGCAGCTCAGTAACTGAGCACTTCCGGCAGCCACCAGCATTGGGAGCAGCTGATCGGCTTGGGTGCCGATCAGACATTGGTGACCTATCCTAAGGATATAGCGCATCAATGTTAAAGTAGTGTTCAACCTATTTCAAGCATGTTCAGACAGTTTTTTTGAGGCATCTAAAAACAACCAGTTGTCAGGGTGGGCCATGTATATGGTGTGGCATAGCGACTGGTCATGTGATTATTGGGCGGTATATATCGCAGAGGAGGGTGGCCCTGTGATGGAAGCCTTGGCATGTTTTGCTCAGCAGATCTAGTGCTGAGGGATTTGTTTTACATTCGGAAGGCTTCCAGGTGATTGGAGAGATGGGTGGGGCCAGTCACCTGCAAACCCACCAAAAGGGATGTGTCTGAATACCCAAGATGAAACCTGTATATGATTGTGTGTTTGAGGACCTGCGGTGATGTCATGATCACCTGACTAGCCAGGTGATAGGTACCTGGGTGTGGTTACACCTATGTAATGGAGGTGTGTTTGGCACATGGGAGCGAGTGCTGGCTAGTCTGAGTCAGAGCAAGGAGGCCTGTGAGATACCTCTGGAGTGGACGGTCTGATAACCATAAGTGATACTGACCGGGGTCAGAGAGAGACGTCTGTAGGATACCTCTGAGGATAAGAGGAATACGGGAACCTGTGTGGCCGACACCAACAGGTAACGGAAAGGGATCCATGTTATGCTGACCGGGGTCAGCGAGGGACTGTGGTTTAGGCTGTTGCATACTACCAAGTTCCTGAGGTTGCGGTTTATGCTGATGTGGAAATAAACCTAAGGCTGGGTTCACATTGCATTAAAGCAGCCCATTCAACACATGCGTAAAACAGGCTGCGCTAATGCAAGTGCCAAACGAAATGTGATCATGCTAGCGCAGATAGAGCTAGCAGATGCTCTATCTGCGCTAGCGGTGATGGACCCGGAAATGCTGCAGTCCGCATCCCAGGGTCCGTCACTCAATGATGGCATATCGCTAGCGCACACCCATTGTGGGCGTGCGCTAGCAATGCATCCAACATAGGGCTTAATGGCGGCTTTAACGGACTGCGTTACACCGCGTTATGCTGCGGTGTAAAGTAGTCCATCTAACGGACTGCCAAAACATAATGTGAACCCAGCCTAAGAGACTGTTTTTGTAAGAAAATCGTGCCTGTAAGCGTTTATCCCTTTGCCAAGCAAGTGTAGCAAGACACGCAGTAAGTGTTATCTTGCAATGGATTCACCTAAATAAAATGGGAATGGTTGGTGATATCAACTTCCTGCTTGTGGCACATTAGTATTTGGGAGAGGGAAAACTTTTTAAGATGGGTGGTGACCATGGGGGCCATTTTGAAGATGGCCATTTTGGATCCAACTTTAATTTTTCTAATGGGAAGAGGGTCATGTCACACATCAAACTTATTGAGAATTTCACAAGAAAACAATGGTGTGCTTGGTTGTAACGTAACTTTACTCTTTCATTAGTTATTTTCACGTTTCTCTTTGTTTACAGCCATTGACATGTCGCAGAGGTTAATAGAGCTGCCCCCAAACGCAGGGCAGCGGGGTACTCGGTACCGGGACCCTCGGTCTCGGTTATAGGGGTGTCACGGTAGCCCGACCCGGTCCGTGGCCCTGCTAAGGGGCGCCCAAATAAAGGTGTGGGTGAGAGTTTGTCAAGTGTTCGTGACGCCACCTGTGGTATTCGGTCAGGGTGACGTTGCTAGGGGTCCGCTGGGGTGATGTTATGGCAGCTAGATGTTGTAACTTCCCACAGGTGAAGAATGTCCCCAGGGCTTCCCTTGATGAGTAGATGGTAATGGTGTAGGTCACAGTAAATGACAAGGACACAGGGTTGCAGTCTTTTTACCTCTTTACTGAAGGCTTCAGCATCCGCAATCCAGAGCACTGATAACAGGGCTGGCTGAGACCGGCCGGTCCGAAGGCACATCCAGAGTTCCCTTTGCAGGTGGAAATAAGTAGCCTTCCTACTAGCGCCTGTGTGTTGTAGTACCTCCCTGCTGAGCACCACGGGATAGTCCTCACAACTGTCGTGTATGTTTCTGTTCTTTCTCTCCGTCCCCCAGATGGTTTGGATAGGACGCACCCGTATGACGGGATAGGCCTGGAGTTATTTTATAGGGACCCTAGAGACGCCCCTCTCCCACATTTGCCTCCGTTGTCTTCATTAGGTGTAAAGGTGAGACAGTCAACCTAGAGTTAACTGCCCTGCCGTAGTTCAAAGTAATGCGTAGAGCCTATTACTTCCTCGGTGTTCCGGCCGCCGGCTACGCGCCTCAGAAGGATGTTGCCGATCTTAGGGCACGACTCCTCCTGGTTCTATCCCCTTTGTGCTGTGATCTCGTTTCTCACTTCTCCACAATATACTTTGCTTCGTGTCCTTTCTTAGGATGCCACCGCAATGAGGTGCAGGCATGGCTCCGTAACGATCTGTCTCGTGCTAGGCCACTGCCAGGATCCCACCCCTGACAGGAACCTCCCTGAGTCTTCCCAAGCAACTCTCTCTCACTAGATGTTACCTGGGCAAAACCCAGTCAGCTTCTCTCTAACTTCCTATCCAACTCCCAGTTTTACCAGAGTGTGAGGAGTGGCCTAATACATAGAACCTTTTGCTCCTCCTGGTGGCCGTAGTGTGAAGTGTAGTGTGTGACTGTGATACCTGGTCAGGTGAACTCCTTTAGTGCCATCAGACGTACCATCACTCCCCCTTGTGGCAGAGCAACAATACTGCAACGACCAGGACTCTGGGGCACTGCACTAACACGTGAGGAGCAGATAGAAATTGTGTTGATGTCTGGTGAACGCAGTACCCGGGTCATTGTAGCAGATTTCAATGCAAGACACCCTACGCAAGAAAACTGTCACCATTCCCATTTTATTTAGGTGTATCCATATAAATGGCCCACCCTGTATACAGTGATACTGCTTCAGGAAACGTTCATTTTTTGGCAGAATTTTCCTATTTTCCTGAAGTATTTTTTTTTAAAGGGAACCTGTCACCCCCAAAATGGATGGTGAGGTAAGCTCACTGGTAAGCTCACCGGCATCAGGGGCTTATCTACAGCATTCTGGAATGCTGTAGATAAGCCCCCGATGTTACCTGAAAGAGGAGAAAAAGAGGTTAGATTATACTCACCCCAGTGGCGTAGGAAGGGGGGTGCGGGGGGGGGCGGGCCGCCCCGGGCGGCACAATGCCGGGGGCAGCTCCGACCCAGAGAGGAGGAGGAGGAAGAAAAAAAAAAATTTGAGATGCGGGCCCTTTAAATCTTTGGGCGGCGCCGCCGCCGCCATGACCAGGGCCGCCATACCAGCGCTGGCATTGGGCCCCCCGTTCTAATACTCACCTCTCCTGGTTCCTGCGGCAGCTGCAGCGTCTTCGGCGCCCTCTGACTCTGCAACGTCTCAGGGCAGAGGGTGCGATGACGTCATCACTGCGCGCTCAGCCTCTCTGTCCTGAGCGTTGCAGAGCCGGAGAGACGCTGAGTGCACCGGACCTGCGGTGGGAACGGGAGAGGTGAGGATTTAACTTTTTTTTTTTTTTCTTTATGTCTGACTCAGACAGACTGGGGGCAATATGCTGGAGACAGACTGGGGGCAATATGCTGGAGACAGACTGGGGGCAATATGCTGGAGACAGACTGGGGGCAATATGCTGGAGACAGACTGGGGGCAATATGCTGGAGACAGACTGGGGGCAGATTGCTGGAGACAGACTGGGGACAAATTGCTGGAGACAGACTGGGGGCAGATTGCTGGAGACAGACTGGGGGCAGATTGCTGGAGACAGACTGGGGCAGATTGCTGGAGACACACTGGGGGCAGATTGCTGGAGACACTGGGGGCAATGCTGGACACTGGGGCAGATTGCTGGACACACTGGGGGCAATGCTGGACACTGGGGCAGATTGCTGGACACACTGGGGGCAATGCTGGACACTGGGGCAGATTGCTGGACACACTGGGGGCAATGCTGGACACTGGGGCAGATTGCTGGACACACTGGGGGCAATGCTGGACACACTGGGGACAATGCTGGACACTGGGGCAGATTGCTGGACACACTGGGGGCAATGCTGGACACTGGGGCAGATTGCTGGACACACTGGGGGCAATGCTGGACACACTGGGGGCAATGCTTGACACACTGGCGGCAATGCTGGACACACTGGGGCAATGCTGGAGGCTGCCGTCACACATGCGAGTTTTACGGACGTAAGAGCGAGCGCAGAAACTACGTGCGTAAAACTCGCATAACATACGGGACAATGATTCTCAATGGGTCTAGTCCTATCAGCCGTATATTACGGATCCGTAATATACGGCGTTCTACGGCCGTACAAAATCGCAGCATGCTGCGTTTGTCAGCGTATTGCGCAAAAAAATCGCCAATGAAAGTCTATGGGAAAAACACGGATTCCACACGGACCAGCAGTGTGACTTGCGAGAAATACGCAGCGGTGTTAGTGAAAAGTCGGTAATTCAATTGCCGGCTTTTCATTTCTCCTGCCTAAACCCGACAGGATATGAGACATGGTTTACATACAGTAAACCATCTCATATCCCCTTTTTTTTTGCATATTCCACATGAGATGCCCATCGGAGCGGCACCGCCCCTGGGTAAGTATAATCTAATGTCTTTTTCTCCTCTTTCAGGTAACATCGGCAGCTTATCTACAGCATTACAGAATGCTGTAGATAAGCCCCTGATGACGGTGAGCTTACCTCACCATCGATTTTTGGGGGTGACAGGTTCCCTTTAAACACTTTCTTGGATTTTTTTGATTTTATGTCATATTGGAAGCAAATTCCAGGTGGAATCGGCCTCAAATACAGGGATAAACTCTGTTTTTTGTTCCACCAAAATGTGACAAGGAAAAAAAATGTACATGGGAACAGAAAAGTGGATTAACAATGAATGAATAAGAAGAGTCTTCTGAGAATTTTTGTAACTTTTCAGGCGGATTTTTGGAGCATCATAACTTAGCTAACTCTATAATTTTCCGAATGCAGTGATTATTGTACGTGTTATGCTGGGTCCTATGATGTGGAAATCTCAGCCTTGTTACCTCTAGACCTATACTCAGGGCTAGGGTTGAGCGAAACGGATCGTTCATTTTCATAAGTCGCCGATAGTGTTGAGCATTCCGATACCGCAAGTATCGGGTATTGGCCGATACTTGCGGGTATCGGAATTCCGATACCGAGATCCGATACTTTTGTGGTAACGGGTATCGGTATCGAAACAACATTAATGTGTAAAACAAAGAATTAAAATAAAAAATATTGCTATACTCACCTCTCCGACGCAGCCTGGACCTTAGGGCTCATTTCCACATGCGAGGCACACGTCCGTATCTCGCATGTGGAAACCAAGCTGTGGAGCCGGCACTCAGGAGCGGAGCGTGCGGACGCATAGGAACACATGGAGCCGCACGCTCCGCTCCTGAGTGCCGGCGCCAGAGCTTGATTTCCACATGCGAGATACGGACGTGTGACTCGCATGTGGAAATGAGCCCTTACCGAGGGAACCGGGAGCCTTCTTTGCTTAAAATGTGCACTTTTACTTCCTTCCGTGACGTCACGGCTTGTGATTGGTCGCGTGCCGCCCATGTGGCCGCGACGCGACCAATCACAGCAAGCCGTGACGTAATTTTCAGGTCCTCAATGCCTAATTCTAGGCATTCAGGATTTTAAAATTACGTTCCGGCTTGTGATTGGTCGCATCGCGGTCACATGGGCGACGCGACCAATCACAAGCCGTGACGTCACGGGAGGCAGGAAACGCACGCATTTTTAAAATTACGTCACGGCTTGTGATTGATTGCGTGCCGCCCATGTGACCGCGACGCGACCAATCACAGCAAGCCGTGACGTAATTTCAGGTCCTGATGCCTATTTCTGCATTCAGGACCTGAAATTACATCACGGCTTGCTGTGATTGGTCGCGTCGCGGCCACATGGGCGGCACGCGACCAATCAGAAGCCGTGACGTCACGGAAGGAAGTAAACGCACGCATTTTAAGCAAAGAACGCTGCCGGTTCCCTCGGTGAGGTCCAGGCTGCGTCGGAGAGGTGAGTATAGCAATATTTTTTATTTTAATTCTTTATTTTACACATTGATATGGATCCCAGGGCCTGAAGGAGAGTTTCCTCTCCTTCAGACCCTGGGAACCATCAGAGATACCGTCCGATACTTGAGTCCCATTGACTTGTATTGGTATCGGGTATCGGTATCGGATTAGATCCGATACTTTGCCGGTATCGGCCGATACTTTCCGATACCGATACTTTCAAGTATCGGACGGTATCGCTCAACACTAGTCGCCGACTTTTGGTAAAGTCGGCGTCTCATGAAACCCGACCCGATCCCTGTGTGGGGTCGGCCATGCGGTACGCGATCTTGGCGCCAAAGTCGCGTTTCGTATGACGCGTTTAGCGCCATTTTTTCAGCCAATGAAGGAGCGTGGGCAGAGTGATGACATAGGGGTTAGGGCGTGCACGCCTATCATCATTTTATCGCTTGTGCGCAGTAGCGATTTGGAATGTGTAAAACGAAATTTTGTGTGCTGGGACGGAGGGGAGAGAGAGAGAGAGAGAGAGAGAAATAAATAAATAAATAAATAAAAAAATTAAAAAAAACCCCCATTGACATGCATAGGGTTTCGTGTTCCGGCCGATCCTCGACTTTGCGCAGTAATCGGCCGATTTCGCCCGACTCGACTTTTCCAACAGTCGGGTTTCGCGTAACATGACTCGACCCTAAAAAAGTCAAGGTCGCTCAACCCTACTCAGGGCAGCAGGTAGGGGGCAGGGTTTATTTATAATTGCTTCATTCATAGGCTTGCTCGATTCAGAAACTTTATTCCCAGACGTGTGAACAGCAGAACAATTTTATGGACAAGATCCATGTGAAAAGGTGGGAGCTCTCATGTTCTGCCTCTATAAAAAATCCCTTTAAAAGCTTTTTTATGTGAAACAATTATTATGTAAGGTGTAGTGGCCCTTTAAAACAATAAGATCACCTCCACCTACATCAGATGCTGCTATTACATCTGGCCAGAAACATTCTAATCTCTGAAGCATTACACTGGTCTACAAAAAAAAATAAATTCTGGCATGGACTTTAACCCCTTCACCCCCAAGGGTAGTTTGCACGTTAATGACCGGGCCAATTTTTACAATTGTGACCACTGTCCCTTTATGAGGTTATAACTCTGGAACGCTTCAACGGATCCTGGTGATTCTGACACTGTTTTCTCGTGACATATGGTACTTCATGATAGTGGTAAAATTTCTTCGATATAACTTGCGTTTATTTGTGAAAAAAACAAATATTTGGCGAAAATTTTGAAAATTTCGCAATTTTCCAAATTTGAATTTTTATGCCCTTAAATCACAGACATATGTCACGCAAAATACTTAATAAGTAACTTTTCCCACATGTCTACTTTACATCAGCACAATTTTGGAACCAACATTTTTTTTTGTTAGGGAGTTATAAGGGTTAAAAGCTGACCAGCAATTTCTCATTTTTACAACACCATTTTTTTTTTAGGGACCACATCTCATTTGAAGTCATTTTGAGGGGTCTATATGATAGAAAATACCCAAGTGTGACACCATTCTAAAAACTGCACCCCTCAAGGTGCTCAAAACCACATTCAAGAAGTTTATTAACCCTTCAGGTGTTTCACAGGAATTTTTGGAATGTTTAAATAAAAATGAACATTTAATTTTTTTTCACACAAAATTTATTTCAGCTCCAATTTGTTTTATTTTACCAAGGGTAACAGGAGAAAATGGACCCCAAAATTTGTTGTACAATTTGTCCTGAGTACGCTGATACCCCATATGTGGGGGTAAACCACTGTTTGGGCGCATGGCAGAGCTCAGAAGGGAAGGAGCGCCATTTGACTTTTCAATGCAAAATTGACTGGAATTGAGATGGGACGCCGTGTTGCATTTGGAGAGCCCCTGATGTGCCTAAACATTGAAACCAGGGCCGGCGTCAGCACCCGGCGCACCTGGGCAAGTGCCGAGGCCCTGGCGAGAAGGGGGGCCCACTCACGCTGTCTGGGATACAGCGCACACACACTGGTGTAAGGGGCCTGCGGTCAGAATTTTCACAAACTAGAGCGGTCACCGGTGTGTGCTGGGAGCAGGATTCAGCATTGTGACAGACAGCTGGAGCCTGGGAGAGGCAGCCAGTGCTGAGCAACAGGAGGGCGGGACTTTCCAGCATCCAATCCTGGCTGAGCGCGGGCTTAGTGCAGTTAACTTCCACAGTATTCTCCCGTCACACAGTCGGGAGTGAGTCACGGAGCGAGTCACGGAGCAGCGCAGCCCCCAGCTCCCCTCCCCCGGTGAGTGTTGTCTGACAGTCTGAGCCTGTGTGGTTTCAGTTTATGGACTGTGTCCTGGCAGGCTCTAGTCGGGTCACTGCAGCCGAGCCGACCATCCTCAGTGAGTCGGCTACTGTGCTCATTGACAGCGTCAATCAGCACAGCAGCTGCTATGTCCTGAGTCTGACCCAACTGTATCATGAAAATAGCAGAGCTGAGTGCCCCTTCCCCTTTCACCTCCTGCAGAGAAGCATAAGACTACTGAGCCCAACCTGCCCCCTGACAGGACACAGCAGCCCCCTCTCAAGATTCCCTGCATTTACATCTGAAAACTTCAGTCTTCAGAATGGAGCTGTAGTGTCCTGTCAGGAGGCAGATGGGGCAAAGAAGTCTTAGGCTACTTTCACACTAGCGTTAACTGCATTACGTCGCAAATGCGTCGTTTTGCCGAAAAAACGCATCCTGCAAAAGTGCTTGCAGGATGCGTTTTTTCAGCATTGACTAACATTAGCGACGCATTTGCGACGCAATGACACACGTCGCAACCGTCCTGCGACGGTTGCGCCGTGCTGTTGCGGACCGTCGGGAGCAAAAAACGTTACATGTAACGTTTTTTGCTCCCGACGGTCCGCTTTTTCAGACCGCGCATGCGCGGCCGGAACTCCGCCCCCACCTCCCCGCACTTCCCCGCACCTCACAATGGGGCAGCGGATGCGCAGGAAAAATGCATCCGCTGCCCCCGTTGTGCTGCGGGGACAACGCTAGCGTCGGGGACCTCGGCCCGACGCTAGTGTGAAAGAAGCCTTATCCTTCTCTGTTCTCTGGAGGGGGCTCATCTGGAGGTGTTATGTAACGTGACCACACTATATATATATATATATATATATATATATATATATATATATATATATATATATATATATACAAACACAGTATGTGGTAAACGTATGCCACAAATTCCACAGTGCTACAGAAAAGTAAGGCTATGTTCACACATGGCGGGTTTTTGCTGCGGATCCGCAGCGGTTTTGACGCTGCGGATCCGCAGCAGTTTTCCATGCGGTGTACAGTACAATGTAAACCTATGGAAAACAAAAACCGCTGTGCCCACGATGCGGAAAAAGCCGCGCGGATTCGCTGCGGAAAAAAAGGAGCATGTCACTTCTTTGTGCGGATTCCGCAGCGGTTTTCAACATGCACCAATAGGAAAGTGCAGTTGAAAACCCGCAGAGGAATCCGCAGAAGAAAACGCAGGAAAATCCGCAGTGAAAACCGCAACGTGTTCACAAGCCCTAATTGAGGCTGGACTCCAGCCTGAAAGGCTAATGAGAGAAGATCTGCAGGGGGAATAAAGGGTCTTCGTCCTCGCTCACACGAGCATATAACACGTCTGAGTGCTATGTGATGTTTATTGGATAACACTCGGCATGTTATACTATAGGGCAGAGCACATCTGTGATTTTTTTTCTACAGACCAAATTCGTCTGTGGAAAAATCTGCAGCACGCTGCGAGAGGCTCTGGAATTTGGATTACACGGACCCATTGAAATCTATGGATGCGTGTGAAACTTCAGGCTGCACTCAGCTGTCATCTGAGTGCAGTCCGACATCCACGGCCTCAGACAGTGGAGAAGATGGAGAAATTAAGGGTCCTTGTCTTCTCAATATGCTCCGATTATCTCATGCAAGAGAATCAGATGACACTCGGATGACAGTTTGAGCCGAGTGTCAGTGGCATAATTGAGCCAATTCTCTCACATGAGAGAATCATCACTCGTTGGCCCCGTCTTACACTTTTTTCAGCTGGACGATTCTTTTATATATCTTAATTATTCCTAATATTCCCGAAAACTTTATGATATAAGTATCCTCCTTCCCAAACCCACTGACCTAAGCAGGGCCGCCATCAGGGCATTACTGCCCTTACTGGATGGGGCCCGATGAGCAGATGGGGCCTGCACTGGGACCGCTCTCCTCTGCTCAGCGGGCCCCAGCTAAAGGCTTCTGCCAGCTCAGCAACTGATTGTGTGTCCTCAGACGTACAGGCAGTTAAAATTTATTCCTGTGTGGGAGATTGCTACCCCATGGCAACAGTTAACATCCGCCAGCCAATCACAGGCCGGCAGCTGACGTCAGTGGGCACTTAGCCGGCATATGACATCACTGTCATACGCCGGAGCGAAGGTCCGAGCCTCAGATGCATCGAGTGGAGGACACTGTTGGATCTCAGCCAGGTAAAGAGAAACTTTATTTTTTTGTAAAGCCGCGGTATGGGGCATATACGACTATCGGGGTGCATTATACCGCTATGGGGCTGAATTATACTACTATATATAGTAGTATATATACTTGCGAGAACATCGCATTTTTCACCCTGCACAGCCGCCCGTTCTTTGGACAGGAGTGTGCAGTTGCATAGAAAAACGGACGTTTCGGGTGAGGCAATGCAAGGCTCGCGCATCGCTCTCGCATAATTGTCATATAAGGGGTTGACTTATATAAAGCCCCTCTGCTGTATGGTATTGTAGAATTTACAATAGCCATCACTCTTGTAAGGAGTGAAATCTGGCATTGTACTATACCTATATTTCGCTGCTGTATCTGGGCATAATGAATCGTGGTATGTGTTAAAGGGGGGGCCCAGTGAGACTCTTTCACCCAGGGCCCTCAAAAACCTGGAGCCGGCCCTGATTGAAACCCCCCACAAGTGACACCATTTTGGAAAGTAGACCCCTAAGGAACTTATCTAGATGTGTGGTGAGCACTTTGACCCAACAAGTGCTTCACAGAAGTTTATAATGCAGAGCCGTAAAAATAAAAAATCATATTTTTTCACAAAAATGATCTTTTCGCCCCCAATTTATTATTTTCCCAAGGGTAAGAGAAGAAATTGGACCCCAAAAATTGTTGTGCAATTTGTCCTGAGTACGCTGATACCCCATATGTGGGGGGGAACAACTGTTTGGGCGCATGACAGAGCTCGGAAGGGAAGGAGCGTCATTTGGAATGCAGACTTAAATGGATTGGTCTGCAGGCGTCACGTTGCATTTGCAGAGCCCCTGATGTACCCAAACAGTACAAACCCCCCACAAGTGACCCCATATTGGAAACTAGACCTCCCAAGGAACTTATCTAGATGTGTTGTGAGAACTTTGAATCCCCAAGTGTTTCACTACAGTTTACAACTCAGAGCCGTGAAAATAAAAAATCATTTTTTCCCCACAAAACTTATTTTTTAGCCCCCAGTTTTGTATTTTCCCAAGGGTAACAGGAGAAATTGGACCCCAAAAGTTGTTGTCCAATTTGTCCTGAGTACGCTGATACCCCTTATGTTGGGGTAAACCCCTTTTTGGGCACACGGGAGAGATCTGAAGGGAAGGAGCACTGTTTTACTTTTTCAACGCAGAATTGGCTGGAATTGAGATTGGATGCCATGTCCCGTTTGGAGAGCCCCTGATGTGCCTAAACAGTGGAAACCCCTCAATTATAACTGATACCCTAATCCAAACACACCCCTTACCCTAATCCCAACAGTAACCCTAACCACACCTCTAACCCAGACACACCCAACCCTATCCCCAACCGTAAATGTAATCCTAACCCTAACTTTAGCCCCAACCCTAACTGTAACCTTAACCCTAGCCCCAACCCTAGTCCTAACCCTAGCCCTAACCCTAACCCTAGCAATAACCCTAGCCCTAACCCTAGCCCTTACCCTAGCCCTAACCCTAGCCCTAACCCTAGCCCCAACCCTAGCCCCAACCCTAGCCCTAACCCTAGCCCTAACCCGAACCCTAGCAATAACCCTAGCAATAACCCTAGCAATAACCCTAGCCCTAACCCTGGCCCTAACCCTAGCCCTAACCCTAGCCCTAGCCCTAACCCTAGCCCTAACCCTAATGGGAAAATGGAAATAAATACATTTTTTTTAGTTTTTTATTTTTCCCTAACTAAGGGGGTGATAAAGGGGGGTTTGATTTACTTTTATAGCGGGTTATTTAGCGGATTTTTATGATTTGCAGCCGTCACACACTGAAAGACGCTTTTTATTGCAAAAAATATTTTTTGCATTACCACATTTTGAGAGCTATAATTTTTCCATATTTGAGTCCACAGAGTCATGTGAGGTCTTGTTTTTTACGGGACGAGTTGTCGTTTTTATTGGTAACATTTTCGGGCACGTGACATTTTTTGATCGCTTTTTATTCCGATTTTTGTGAGACAGAATGATCAAAAACCAGCTATTCATGAATTTCTTTTGGGGGAGGCGTTTATACCGTTCCGCGTTTGGTAAAATTGATAAAGCAGTTTTATTCTTCGGATCAGTACGATTACAGCGATATCTCATTTATATCTTTTTTTATGTTTTGGCGCTTTTATACGATAAAACTATTTTATAGAAAAAATAATTATTTTGGTATCGCTTTATTCTCAGGACTATAACTTTTTTATTTTTTTGCTGATGATGCTGTATGGCAGCTCGTTTTTTGCAGGACAAGATGATGTTTTCAGCGGTACCATGGTTATTTATATCTGTCTTTTTGATCGCGTGTTGTTCCACTTTTTGTTCCGCGGTATGGTAATAAAGCGTTGTTTTTTTGCCACGTTTTTTTTTTTCTTACGGTGTTTACTGAAGGGGTTAACTAGTGGGGCAGTTTTATAGGTTGGGTCGTTACAGATGCGGCGATACTAAACGTGTACTTTTATTGTTTTTTTTTTAAATTTAGATAAAGAATTGTATGTATGGGAATAATATACGGTATATATATTTTTTTTCTTTATTTAGGATTTTTTTTTCTTTTTTTTTACACATGTGGAAAATTTTTTTTTTTACTTTGTCCCAGGGGGGACGTTACAGATCAGTGATCTGACAGTGTGCACAGCACTCTGTCAGATCACCGATCTGACTTAGAGACCTGCAGGCTTACCAGCGCCTGCTCTGAGCAGGCACTCGGTAAGCCACCTCTCTCCCTGCAGGACCCGGATGCCGCAGCCATCTTGGATCCGGGACCTGCAGCGAGGAAGGAGGTAGGAGACCCTCGGAGCAACGCAATCACATCGTGTTGCTCCGGGGGTCTCAGGGAAGCCCACAGGGAGCCCCCTCCCTGCGCGATGCTTCCCTATACCGCCAGCACACCGCAATCATGTTTGATCGTGGTGTGCCGGGGGTTAATGTGCCGGGGGCAGTCCGTGACCGCTCCTGGCACATAGTACCGGATGTCAGCTGTGATATGCAGCTGACACCCGGCCGCGATCAGCCGCGCTCTCCCCGTGAGCGCGGCCGATCGCGTATGACGTACTATCCCGTCGGTGGTCATACGGGCCCACCCCACCTCGACGGGATAGTACGTCATATGTCAGAAAGGGGTTAAGAACAGTTTCAGACTAATTTGAGGGTGCTGAATTCAAATCTGATCTTATAATTTCTCTGTCACATCACGTTTTTGCGCTACAGGTATATAGCCCATTTTCATGAATTCCATGATAAATATAAGTAGTGTATGAAAAGTGCCGGTTTATACGGTTCACTAAGGTAAATTTAGTTTTCATTTAATCTCCCAATAAATGTGAGAATATCTTTGTTTTGTTTGAACATGCATAATTCCCATTTGTTATGATAACACCCTTGTTTTGTGTGCTACTGGGACAGTAGAGCTACAGCAGAGCATTGGGTGAAAACTGAATGGCCTCAGCGACAGAGTTTGGCATCTGGCGATAACAATGTCATCCATGATACTCTAGTGGATAGGAAGGACATTGTCTTTCCTCCCTTACACATAAACCTTGGATTGATGAAGCAGTTCGTCAAAGCTCTCAATCACAGTGGAGAATGCTTTAACTACATATGTTCAACTTTTCCTGGTCTTAGTGAAGAGAAGAAAAAGGCTGGAATATTTGATAGACCTCAAATAAGAACACTTATGAGAGACCCAAATGTTATCACATCAATGAATGAGACAGAAGAAAGCTTGGAATGCATTTTGTAATGTGGTGCAGAATTTTCTAGGGAATAAGAAAGCAGACAACTATGAAGAGATTGTGGAAGAGCTACTAATGAGTCTGCGAAATCTTGAATGTAGAATGAGTATCAAGATTCACTATTTGCACAGCTATTTGGACTTTTTTCCAGAGAACCTTGGGGATGTGAGCGAGGAACAAGGGGAGCGTTTTCATCAGGACTTTAAAACAATGGAAGAACGGTATCAAGGCCGGTGGGACTCACATATGATGGCTGACTATTGCTGGAGCTCGATGAGAGACAAACCAGAAGCTGTACATCACAGATCAGCCAAGAAAAGAAAGTTCAAATAACTGCCATTTGTCATTCATCTGTGTGCCATATATATGTGTTTTTATATTTTGTAGTTTAATTCTGTAAGTATATTTGATTTGCTGTACATAAACTTTGTAATCTTTGTTATTCCTTGATTAAAAATATACAAAATGTAGTACCGAAAATCATGTGTTTTTATCATAAAACATTAGGAGTAATTTTCATCAAAAATTGAAAATATCTCAAAATCCTGATGTGATAGACAAAAACGGAGTTCATATTCGTAATCAGCAACCAAAATTGACTTAAAATATGTTTTAAAACCTTTTGCCAGAAAAATTGCGTTGACCAGTGTATCATTGATCGGGTGAAATGTGTTCATTTTCCTAATTGGTGAGCTGATTTAAAGCCGCTGTACACCGTGCTGTATGGAGAAGTTGTTGTTTTGCTGCACAAGGATTTTCTGAGTTGACTATACAGCTCAACAAGCAGAATTTGCAGATTTGTCACGTATGACATAATCCAATAAATTAATTTTTGAGTAGGTGATTTTTCACTGTTATACTTCTCATGCCTATGCATTTTTACCACTCAAGTTAGAGTACTATTACATTTGCATTGCATAAATGTGGCACCTAATCCTCCAGACACTGGAATCAGTGAGGAGTATCGGGGTTTTATAGGATGAGATTATCAATTGAACCCCATGGAATCACGTTAAAGGGGCAGAGAGAAACCCTGTTTAGATGCAGTGAAAAACTAAAACCCTATCCGAATAAGCGTCAGGTTATTACCGTATATTATGGAAGGAAATCTCCCCGAGCCCATTATACTATACGTGCTGCGTATTGATTAGGCAGACAGAAAAGCGCTCTGGAATATGATGGCGATAATTATTTAACTCACTTATATAGCACCATTTTACAGACATCATCACTGTCCCCATTGGGGCTCACAATCTAAGTTCCCTATCTGTATGACTTTGGAGTGTGGAAGGAAATTGTAGAACCCGGAGGAAACCCACCAAACACAGAAAACATGCAAACTCCTTACAGATGTCGTCCTTGATAGAGATGGGCTTACTAAGCCTGGATGTTTGGGTCCGGCGGGTTCGACTGAACAGTTACAAAAAGTTTGGGTTCACGTACTAGAACAGTACCCGGACCCAGACCCCATTCACTCGATTGGGAGAGCTGAACATCCAGAACCTACCAACAAACACCGCTTCTAATCGGCAGTAAAATCATTACCATAGGTCAGACAGCCACGGTTCCCATGCTTTCAAATGACAGCATGAGCCTGCAGCTGTGATCGGAGGTATAAAGTTTACCTCTGGTCACTGGTGTCAGCTTATGGGACTACTGCTTTCATCAGCCTATGCCTGTTTCCGCTAATAAGAGTGAGAGCAGGAGAGGCTGATGAGAGTATTTATCAGCTAGCACCTGCTCTGCAGATAAATAATAAAAAAAAACTGTGTAGGTTCCCTTGTAGTTTTGATATGCAGCCAGGCAAAACTCACAGCTGGGGGCTGCAACCCTCAGCTGTCAGCTTCAGCAAGGCTGGTTATCAAGAATAGAGGGGTCCCCACGCCATATTGTTTAATTTTTTAAAATAAATTATTAAAAATGGCATGAGGTCCACCCATTTTTAGCAACCAGCCAAGCTAAAGCAGACAGCTGGGGGCTGGTACTCTCAAGTAGTGTTGAGCATTCCGATACCGCAAGTATCGGGTATCGGCCGATACTTGCGGGTATCGGAATTCCGATACCGAGATCCGATACTTTTGTGGTATCGGGTATCGGTATCGAAACAACATGGCCCCTGCATTACAGGTGGAGGGTTTGGACAGTGAGGCTCAGTGTTCCATAATATTCCGCCCTCCAAATGAGCGGGATACATTGGAGAAAGTGGTGCAGGTTTTGGAGGAGATGCACTGGGACCCCACTAATGTTGGAGAGTTGTGCATGCGTTTTGTCACGTTCAGCGAGAGGGAGAGACAGTGACACAATATATATTAATGTTTTGCAAGAGGTGCATGCTCATATTACCAAAAGGGAAGATGTGAGAGTGGGGCCTTATGACAGAATTTTGAGGGATTAATTTGTGTCAGGTCTTAGGGATGCACCTATGAAACAGGCATTGTAAGAACGCTTGCACGCTAGGACACATATGACCTTCTTAGAGGTGAGGGTGGAGGCACACATAAGAGAACAGGAGCAGGGGGTGACAGTCCTAGTGGTGATTGTCCATAGCAATGGAGCACCTACCCCGCCTGCTGCGGAGCCGGAGTGGGCTTGAGAGATCCAGAAAGAGATACAAGAGATGCGGAGAGAATGGTCCAGTCTCAGGGGAGACCCTGTATTGGCTCAAGAACCACAGAGCGAGAAGTCCCCTTGCATGGCATGGGCATGACAGCGCGGCAAACACTGCCTCTGATTGGTGGCTAAATAATTATGGCTGGTCAGAGCCGAGGTTCCCATTCTGTCAAATGACAGCGTGAGTGCACAGCTGTGATCGGAGGTAAAAAGTTTACCTCCGGTCACTGGCATCTGCTGATGGGACTACTACTCCCTTCAGTCGACGCCTGCTGCCGTTAATAACATCTAGAGCAGATGCGGTTGATGGGAATATTCATCAACAGGTGTCTGTGCTCTAAATAAATTAATAATTAAAAATGGAAATAGCTTGGGGCTGGTATTCTCAGGCTGGTAAGGGGCCATGTAGTTGTAGTAGTAGTAGTAGTAGTAGTCTCATCAGCTGATGCCAGTGACCATAGGTAAAACTTTTTACCACCGATCACAAGCTCGGGCTCACGCTGTCAATTGACAGTGTGGGAACCGTGGCTCTGACTGGCGGTAATGATTTACAGTAATGCCGG
The DNA here is from genome assembly GCF_051348905.1 of Ranitomeya variabilis. Classification (NCBI taxonomy): domain Eukaryota; kingdom Metazoa; phylum Chordata; class Amphibia; order Anura; family Dendrobatidae; genus Ranitomeya; species Ranitomeya variabilis. Next base: position 1,073,333,648 of record NC_135232.1, on the reverse strand, counting down.
TCACAGTCACGGCTGCGGGGACACGCTGACATTTGACAGCGTCTCCCCGCAGCGCTCTGACCGACGGTGATGATCTTACCGCAATCAGAATCGCAGGTAAGATCACAGCCTTAGTAGAAACTTGATCACTTACCAAATTTTGCAGAAAATGCTCGGAAATATGAACACGAATCTAAAATGTGCAATGTGCAATGTTTGTGCCGACTTTGAGATATGCGAACAAGTTCACTCATATCTAATCGTGAGCACACAGGTCAAGTCGTTTTCACATATGAATTAATAGGTCCTTTTTCTGAACGTTTTATTAGCGCTTAGTGAATATACTCTGTGACAAAGTCACTGGCAAAGTACTGGAGACTTAGATATGTTTGACTGACTCTTAGCTTCAGTGATTTGAAACTGTTGAGGGAGGATCTAAAGTGATCCTTCACGGTTGACTCAGTGATTTCCAAATTAATCTACAGGGCATTGCCGACAACGGAAAATGACCAGACGGAGACGTATGTCTCTGTTTGGGAGGATCGAGCAGATCTCTGAGCCCCCGTTTATTGTGTATCACTTTTTATAATCATAGAAATTATACTTCAACCAATCAACATAAGAACACACTTACAGCACTTAACCTATAAGAATGCAGGAAAAACTTAACCTATGAGGATATAGAAAAACCGGAAACTACATTATATGGTTGTGTCTTCTTGGCATAGAAAAAGCATACCCACAGGTGCCTCAGAGTCCTGTATAGCAATACACCCCCGAGTCCATTATCTGGTTCAAGTTAGAACACTTTGGCCTTGTAGCAGAACATAAACAATAGCCTAGTTGAATAACAGACTTGTGAACAACAAGATAAAGTTACTTCATGACTGCTATAACCTCTTACCTAATAAAATAACAGAATTTATCTTTAAGCAACAAGAAAATGGAGTCAAAAGCACAAAATGGAGAATTTTTCTTAATTTGTTCCTTCACAAAACCTAGAAGTTTGCACCAACATGTTATGTACTGAGAGGTTAATCAGCCATGTTATAGGTTGGATTTTTGTGGACAGCTGAAAAGTGAGTGGGAGGTTGTCCACCATATCTCTACCCCAGAGAGGGGTCTAGAGGGTAAACACCCAACCCTTGGACTCATTCGGTGTTGGCTATGCCAGAAGATGCAAACTCTAGAGCTGTTTTTCCTAATAAGGAAAGCCGAACGGATTATGCTGTATGTTCTCTTTTGTTTTTCCTCAAGCCAGAATGGCCGTGTTAAGTTTTGCTATCTCTGCATTGGTTTATACAGCATCCTTAATAAACCACAAAGAGATTTAAAGAGACAGCGTTCCTATGTGTAGAGCCGATCTAACACAACCCTTAGGCCGGCGTCACACTAGCGTATTGCATCCGATGCGAGAGCATCGGATGTGATATGCTAATGACACTCGGCTCCTGCTCGCAGCAGAGCAGGAGCCGAGTGTCATGCGTCTGTGCTCCGATTCTCTCGCACAGGGAGGATCGGAGCACAGCTGCGGAGGAGGCGGAGAAATGAATTTCTCCATCTCATCCATTGCTGGGGTCCGCTTATAGCGCACGTCACTCGGATGATATCCGAGTTATTTGCGTTGTCTCACTCGCACCCATAGGCTTATATGGGTGCGAGTGAGCCCAGAGTTTTCCTCGGTCCGAGACAATCGCAGCATGCTGCGATTGTCTCGGACCGAAGAAAACGGCCGACAAAAAGTCGGCTGCTGGGAGCTGCCCCATAGCCTAACATTGGTCCGAGTGCAATGCGATTTTTTATCGCATTGCACTCGGCCGTTTAAAACGCCAGTGTGACGCCGGCCTTACAGATACCATCTGTAGTTGCTTTCTTGTGTTTGATGGCAACTTCAGAATACCCCATGTCTGGCAGATAATATCATTTTTATTGATTTACTATGTTTACTTAGTGGCTCATTGGTTAGTACTAGAGTTGAGCGACTTTCATTTTTTTAAGATCGAGTCGGGTTTTGTGAAACCCGATTTTGTCCAGAGTCGAGTCGAGTGCAGTCGGCCGATTATCGCTAAAAGTCGGGGATCGACCGAAACACGAAACCCAATGCAAGTCAATGGGGAAGCATAGTCGGCAGTGAGTGGAGGCCAGGAAAACACCTACAGTGCCCATTTTAATGCCAAAAACATCCATTCTTGTTTCTGAAGCTTGTCAATCTTAATTAACTTTATAATAATAGTTGGGCATAGGGAATTGGGGGTCATTTGGCAAAAGTTGTGGGGGGAGTAGGGCCGGCTCAAGTTTTTCGTGGGCCCAGGAAATGCGGACTACGTCACGGCGGTGTTGCAGGGAAAGGTAAGTATTTCAACGTTGCAAGTGCAGTGATCCTGAGCAAGCAGGGGGGGCCCACTCATTCGCATTGGCACTGGCACAGGGCCCCTCAAAGTACAGCGATGTGTGTTTGCATGGCGGGGGCGCCTCCCACCAGCAGCGACACTTTTGCGTACTCTGAGGGGCCCTGTGCCAGTGATGTCGCCAACGAGTATGCCCCCCCACCTGATGAAGGAACCTGCACTTTCATCTGCACCTTCCTCTCTGTCCCTGTGTAAGGTGGTATAACATGCGGGAAGGGGAACCTTACTTTCAGCAGGGTCAGATTCTGGCTGTGTAGAGTATAAGGGGAATGTAGTGGTCTAGGTCAATGTACCAGCAGACTCATCTAGCAGTGGCTGGGCAATGGGCAGGATGAGGAGGAAACAGATATAGGGCCAAAGAATAAAGTAGGCTAAATGCAGTTTAATATCTGATAGTATAGGGCGAAAGCCAGAATGTGGAAGCTCAGCTTTGTTCAGTTGAGGACAACACCAGGCAGGGGCAGACAGACACCTTTAGTAGGCCGGAACAGCCAATTGCATTTTTAAAAATGGTAATTTGGAACTGAAGGTTGAAGCTCAGCTTTATTCAGTTGAGGACAACACCAGGCAGGGGCAGACAGACACCTTTAGTAGGCCGGAACAGCCAATTGCATTTTTAAAAATGGTAATTTGGAACTGAAGGTTGAAGCTCAGCTTTATTCAGTTGAGGACAACACCAGGCAGGGGCAGACATTCACCTTTAGTAGGCCGGAACAGCCAATTGCATTTTTAAAAATGGTAATTTGGAACAGAAGGTTGAAGCTCAGCTTTATTCAGTTGAGGACAACACCAGGCAGGGGCAGACAGACACCTTTAGTAGGCCGGAACAGCCAATTTTTTAAAAAAACAGCAGTTAGTAAGAGGCAGAAGGTAGAAGCTCAGCTTTATTCAGTTGAGGACAACACCAGGCAGGGGCAGACAGACACCTTTAGTAGGCCGGAACAGCCAATTGCATTTTTAAAAATGGTAATTTGGAACAGAAGGTTGAAGCTCAGCTTTATTCAGTTGAGGACAACACCAGGCAGGGGCAGACAGACACCTTTAGTAGGCCGGAACAGCCAATGGCATTTTTAAAAATGGTAATTTGGAACAGAAGGTTGAAGCTCAGCTTTATTCAGTTGAGGACAACACCAGGCAGGGGCAGACAGACACCTTTAGTAGGCCGGAACAGCCAATTGCATTTTTAAAAATGGTAATTTGGAACTGAAGGTTGAAGCTCAGCTTTATTCAGTTGAGGACAACACCAGGCAGGGGCAGACATTCACCTTTAGTAGGCCGGAACAGCCAATTGCATTTTTAAAAATGGTAATTTGGAACAGAAGGTTGAAGCTCAGCTTTATTCAGTTGAGGACAACACCAGGCAGGGGCAGACAGACACCTTTAGTAGGCCGGAACAGCCAATTTTTTAAAAAAACAGCAGTTAGTAAGAGGCAGAAGGTAGAAGCTCAGCTTTATTCAGTTGAGGACAACACCAGGCAGGGGCAGACATTCACCTTTAGTAGGCCGGAACAGCCAATTGCATTTTTAAAAATGGTAATTTGGAACAGAAGGTAGAAGCTCAGCTTTATTCAGTTGAGGACAACACCAGGCAGGGGCAGACAGACACCTTTAGTAGGCCGGAACAGCCAATTGCTTTTTTAAAAATGGTAATTTGGAACAGAAGGTTGAAGCTCAGCTTTATTCAGTTGAGGACAACACCAGGCAGGGGCAGACAGACACCTTTAGTAGGCCGGAACAGTCAATGGCATTTTTAAAAATGGTAATTTGGAACTGAAGGTTGAAGCTCAGCTTTATTCAGTTGAGGACAACACCAGGCAGGGGCAGACAGACACCTTTAGTAGGCCGGAACAGCCAATGGCATTTTTAGAAATGGTAATTTGGAACAGAAGGTAGAAGCTCAGCTTTATTCAGTTGAGGACAACACCAGGCAGGGGCAGACATTCACCTTTAGTAGGCCGGAACAGCCAATTGCATTTTTAAAAATGGTAATTTGGAACAGAAGGTAGAAGCTCAGCTTTATTCAGTTGAGGACAACACCAGGCAGGGGCAGACAGACACCTTTAGTAGGCCGGAACAGCCAATTGCATTTTTAAAAATGGTAATTTGGAACAGAAGGTAGAAGCTCAGCTTTATTCAGTTGAGGACAACACCAGGCAGGGGCAGACAGACACCTTTAGTAGGCCGGAACAGCCAATTGCATTTTTAAAAATGGTAATTTGGAACAGAAGGTAGAAGCTCAGCTTTATTCAGTTGAGGACAACACCAGGCAGGGGCAGACAGACACCTTTAGTAGGCCGGAACAGCCAATTTTTTAAAAAAACAGCAGTTAGTAAGAGGCAGAAGGTAGAAGCTCAGCTTTATTCCGTTGAGGACAACACCAGGCAGGGGCAGACAGACACCTTTAGTAGGCCGGAACAGCCAATGGCATTTTTAAAAATGGTAATTTGGAACTGAAGGTAGAAGCTCAGCTTTATTCAGTTGAGGACAACACCAGGCAGGGGCAGACAGACACCTTTAGTAGGCCGGAACAGCCAATGGCATTTTTAAAAATGGTAATTTGGAACTGAAGGTTGAAGCTCAGCTTTATTCAGTTGAGGACAACACCAGGCAGGGGCAGACAGACACCTTTAGTAGGCCGGAACAGCCAATTGCATTTTTAAAAATGGTAATTTGGAACAGAAGGTAGAAGCTCAGCTTTATTCAGTTGAGGACAACACCAGGCAGGGGCAGACAGACACCTTTAGTAGGCCGGAACAGCCAATTTTTTTAAAAAACAGCAGTTAGTAAGAGGCAGAAGGTAGAAGCTCAGCTTTATTCAGTTGAGGACAACACCAGGCAGGGGCAGACATTCACCTTTAGTAGGCCGGAACAGCCAATTGCATTTTTAAAAATGGTAATTTGGAACAGAAGGTAGAAGCTCAGCTTTATTCAGTTGAGGACAACACCAGGCAGGGGCAGACAGACACCTTTAGTAGGCCGGAACAGCCAATTGCTTTTTTAAAAATGGTAATTTGGAACAGAAGGTTGAAGCTCAGCTTTATTCAGTTGAGGACAACACCAGGCAGGGGCAGACAGACACCTTTAGTAGGCCGGAACAGCCAATTGCATTTTTAAAAATGGTAATTTGGAACTGAAGGTTGAAGCTCAGCTTTATTCAGTTGAGGACAACACCAGGCAGGGGCAGACAGACACCTTTAGTAGGCCGGAACAGCCAATTGCATTTTTAAAAATGGTAATTTGGAACAGAAGGTAGAAGCTCAGCTTTATTCAGTTGAGGACAACACCAGGCAGGGGCAGACAGACACCTTTAGTAGGCCGGAACAGCCAATTGCTTTTTTAAAAATGGTAATTTGGAACTGAAGGTTGAAGCTCAGCTTTATTCAGTTGCAGCTTCTTGGCAATAATATAAAGAAGACGAGACAGGACAACACTCGTTGGATGCCATATCTGTGTTTTCACTGGAAAAAAAACTGTCAGTTAACTACTTGTAGGAGAAAGTTTTTGTAGCTGGAGGCCACTTTTTGTATTGTACCAGTTTTCTGTTGTATGTTTGGAACTGAAGGTTGAAGCTCAGCTTTATTCAGTTGAGGACAACACCAGGCAGGGGCAGACACCTTTAGAAGGACGGAACAGCCAATTTTTTTAAAAACAGCAGTTAATCAGAGCCAGAAGGTAGAAGCTCAGCTTTATTCAGTTGAGGACAACTTGAATTAGGGACTGCAGACAGACTTTGCAGGCTGTCCCCTGTGTGGACCATGCATCCAATACATTAACCCATTTAGCCACAAAGGACACGTAACCTTCCGTGGCCATGCCTACAGGTCCATGTGTCTGTTGTCAGGTATACCTTTGGACTGACAAATTGACAGAATGCAAGGACAATGCGGTCTTTAACATGCAGGTGGAGGGGTGGGATGGCTTTTCTCGCAAAAGAATTGTCAACTGGGTAGCTCATAGCGTGGTATATCGTAGTTCATCCTGGCTTTATTAATATTAAATTAAATAAAAAAATAGGCTCTAGGCACTTTATTATTGGTTCCAGGGGTACACGGGCAGCAGTGGTCAGGTGAGTGGAGGCCTAGTGGAAGGAGGGACCTTAGACAGGCTTCGAAGGCCTAACATAATAAAATGGGCTGGCGGTAGGCACTTTATTATTGGTTCCAGGGGTACACGGGCAGCAGTGGTCTGGTCAGTGGAGGCCTAGTGGAAGGAGGGACCGCAGACAGGCTTCAAAGGCCTAACATAATAAAATGGGCTGGCTGTAGGCACTTTATTATTGGTTCCAGGGGTACACGGGCAGCAGTGGTCAGGTGAGTGGAGGCCTAGTGGAAGGAGGGACCGCAGACAGGCTTCGAAGGCCTAACACAATAAAATGGGCTGGCTGTAGGCACTTTAAAATTGGTTCCAGGGGTACACGGGCAGCAGTGGTCTGGTCAGTGGAGGCCTAGTGGAAGGAGGGACCGCAGACAGGCTTCGAAGGCCTAACACAATAAAATGGGCTGGCTGTAGGCACTTTAAAATTGGTTCCAGGGGTACACGGGCAGCAGTGGTCTGGTCAGTGGAGGCCTAGTGGAAGGAGGGACCGCAGACAGGCTTCGAAGGCCTAAAATAACAAACAATAGGCTCATGGCAGTTTTACAGCGGTTACATGGATACACGGGCAGCTTGGTGGTGAGTGGAGGAGTATTTAAAGTAGGGACCGCAGACAGGCTATCAAAGGCCTAAAATAACAAACAATAGGCTCATGGCAGTTTTACAGCGGTTACATGGATACACGGGCAGCTTGGTGGTGAGTGGAGGAGTATTTAAAGTAGGGACCGCAGACAGGCTATCAAAGGCCTAAAATAACAAACAATAGGCTCATGGCAGTTTTACAGCGGTTACATGGATACACGGGCAGCTTGGTGGTGAGTGGAGGAGTATTTAAAGTAGGGACCGCAGACAGGCTATCAAAGGCCTAAAATAACAAACAATAGGCTCATGGCAGCTTTACAGCGGTTACATGGATACACAGGCAGCTTGGTGGTGAGTGGAGGAGTATTTAAAGTAGGGACCGCAGACAGGCTATCAAAGGCCTAAAATAACAAACAATAGGCTCATGGCAGCTTTACAGCGGTTACATGGATACACGGGCAGGCAGCTTGGTGGTCAGTGGAGGAGTATTTAAAGTAGGGACCGCAGACAGGCTATCAAAGGCCTAAAATAACAAACAATAGGCTCATGGCAGCTTTACAGCGGTTACATGGATACACGGGCAGGCAGCTTGGTGGTCAGTGGAGGAGTATTTAAAGTAGGGACCGCAGACAGGCTATCAAAGGCCTAAAATAACAAACAATAGGCTCATGGCAGCTTTACAGCGGTTACATGGATACACAGGCAGCTTGGTGGTCAGTGGAGGAGTATTTAAAGTAGGGACCGCAGACAGGCTATCAAAGGCCTAAAATAACAAACAATAGGCTCATGGCAGTTTTACAGCGGTTACATGGATACACGGGCAGGCAGCTTGGTGGTCAGTGGAGGAGTATTTAAAGTAGGGACCGCAGACAGGCTATCAAAGGCCTAAAATAACAAACAATAGGCTCATGGCAGTTTTACAGCGGTTACATGGATACACGGGCAGGCAGCTTGGTGGTCAGTGGAGGAGTATTTAAAGTAGGGACCGCAGACAGGCTATCAAAGGCCTAAAATAACAAACAATAGGCTCATGGCAGCTTTACAGCGGTTACATGGATACACGGGCAGGCAGCTTGGTGGTCAGTGGAGGAGTATTTAAAGTAGGGACCGCAGACAGGCTATCAAAGGCCTAAAATAACAAACAATAGGCTTATGGCAGTTTTACAGCGGTTACATGGATACACGGGCAGGCAGCTTGGTGGTCAGTGGAGGAGTATTTAAAGTAGGGACCGCAGACAGGCTATCAAAGGCCTAAAATAACAAACAATAGGCTCATGGCAGCTTTACAGCGGTTACATGGATACACGGGCAGGCAGCTTGGTGGTCAGTGGAGGAGTATTTAAAGTAGGGACCGCAGACAGGCTATCAAAGGCCTAAAATAACAAACAATAGGCTTATGGCAGTTTTACAGCGGTTACATGGATACACGGGCAGGCAGCTTGGTGGTCAGTGGAGGAGTATTTAAAGTAGGGACCGCAGACAGGCTATCAAAGGCCTAAAATAACAAACAATAGGCTCATGGCAGTTTTACAGCGGTTACATGGATACACGGGCAGCTTGGTGGTGAGTGGAGGAGTATTTAAAGTAGGGACCGCAGACAGGCTATCAAAGGCCTAAAATAACAAACAATAGGCTCATGGCAGCTTTACAGCGGTTACATGGATACACAGGCAGCTTGGTGGTGAGTGGAGGAGTATTTAAAGTAGGGACCGCAGACAGGCTATCAAAGGCCTAAAATAACAAACAATAGGCTCATGGCAGCTTTACAGCGGTTACATGGATACACAGGCAGCTTGGTGGTCAGTGGAGGAGTATTTAAAGTAGGGACCGCAGACAGGCTATCAAAGGCCTAAAATAACAAACAATAGGCTCATGGCAGCTTTACAGCGGTTACATGGATACACGGGCAGGCAGCTGGTGATGAGTGGAGGAGTATTTAAAGTAGGGACCGCAGACAGGCTATCAAAGGCCTAAAATAACAAACAATAGGCTCATGGCAGCTTTACAGCGGTTACATGGATACACAGGCAGCTTGGTGGTGAGTGAAGGAGTAGTGCAAGGAGTGTCTGTCCCAGTACTCCCAAAATATAAATAAGATGTTAATGTCTCGCAAAACAACCAAAACAAAAAAAAAAGGTGGCATACTTAGGTACAGGGGTGGGCTCATCTGCTGAGTTTCTGACATAGTAATTTGGCAGTAACTATTTAATGGTGCCAATATAGGACACAGACACAGACTACTTTAAGTTGCATCATAGATGTCTACAAATTTGTATTGTCAGTGCCAGACATTGAATGATGTCAGCGAATAGACTAAAGATTGGTGGAGCTGTGCGACATAATTTTGCACGTGGTAGAGCACATTTTGAGCTGGGGTAGGGGGGAACTCTCTTGAGGCCGGCGGGACCGCCCCAGGGCCCCTCATGTTACAACGGTGTGTCTGACGTTGGGTGCGCACCACCACCGCCAGAGACACTACATTGTACTATGAGGGACCCAGTAGCAATGCCGTCAACCAAAAGCGAGCACACCCACCTCTTCAGACAAACAGCAGTCTCACGGGTGCTTGCGCCAAGTCGCGATACCACGGCCCCGTGTGGGGAGTTTTGCCATTTAGGGAGGTGTAAACATGTCGTATGCTGTACAATCAGCTGCAGCAAATTAGACATTAGAAAAGTAATTCACAGGCAAGAGCTTTTCATAGGAAAGCTAGGTGTCGGCCGGGCAAGGTGGGGCAAAAGATTTCGAAATCCAGTTGTGGTTCATTTTAATGAATGTTAGATCGTCAACATTTTGGGTAGCCAGACGAGTCCTTTTTTCGGTTAATATTGAACCTTCAGCACTGAATACTCTTTCTGATAGGACACTTGCTGCCGGGCAAGCAAGCTCCTGCAATGCATATTCTGCCAATTCTGGCCAGGTGTCTAATTTGGAGGCCCAGTAATCAAATGGGAATGACGGTTGAGGGAGAACATCGATAAGGGATGAAAAATAGTTAGTAACCATACTGGACAAATGTTGTCTCCTGTCACTTTCAATTGATGCAGCAGTACCTGTCCTGTCTGCGGTCATAGCAAAATCACTCCACAACCTGGTCAGAAAACCCCTCTGTCCAACGCCACTTCTGATGTGTGCACCCCTAACACTCCTAGTCTGCTGCCCCCTGGAGCTCGTGTGAGAACGATCACGTGCGCTGTGTGCTGGGAATGCCTGAAGCAAACGGTCAACAAGAGTTGATTGTTTGGTTGCTAATATTAGTTCCAAGTTCTCATGTGGCATAATATTTTGCAATTTGCCTTTATAGCGTGGATCAAGGAGGCAGGCCAACCAGTAATCGTCATCGTTCATCATTTTCGTAATGCGTGTGTCCCTTTTTAGGATACGTAAGGCATAATCCGCCATGTGGGCCAAAGTTCCAGTTGTCAAATCTCCGGTTGTGATTGGTTGAGGGGCAGTTGCAGGCAAATCTACGTCACTTGTGTCCCTCAAAAAACCAGAACCCGGCCGTGACACGCAACCAATTTCCTGTGCCCCCGGGAAAGGTTCGGCATTAAAAATATACTCATCCCCATCATCCTCCTCGTCCTCCACCTCCTCTTCGCCCGCTACCTCGTCCTGTACACTGCCCTGACCAGACAATGGCTGACTGTCATCAAGGCTTTCCTCTTCCTCTGGTGCAGACGCCTGCTCCTTTATGTGCGTCAAACTTTGCATCAGCAGACGCATTAGGGGGATGCTCATGCTTATTACGGCGTTGTCTGCACTAACCAGCCGTGTGCATTCCTCAAAACACTGAAGGACTTGACACATGTCTTGTATCTTAGACCACTGCACACCTGACAACTCCATGTCTGCCATCCTACTGCCTGCCCGTGTATCCTCCCACAAATAAATAACAGCACGCCTCTGTTCGCACAGTCTCTGAAGCATGTGCAGTGTTGAGTTCCACCTTGTTGCAACGTCTATGATTAGGCGATGCTGGGGAAGGTTCAAAGACCGCTGATAGGTCTGCATACGGCTGGCGTGTACAGGCGAACGTCGGATATGTGAGCAAAGTGCACGCACTTTGAGGAGCAGGTCAGAGAACCCAGGATAAGTTTTCAATAAGCACTGCACCACCAGGTTTAAGGTGTGAGCCAGGCAAGGAATGTGTTTCAGTTGGGAAAGGGAGATGGCAGCCATGAAATTCCTTCCGTTATCACTCACTACCTTGCCTGCCTCAAGATCTACTGTGCCCAGCCACGACTGCGTTTCTTGTTGCAAGAACTCGGATAGAACTTCCGCGGTGTGTCTGTTGTCGCCCAAACACTTCATAGCCAATACAGCCTGCTGACGCTTGGCAGTAGCTGGCCCATAATGGGACAACTGGTGTGCAACAGTGTCATCTGCCGATGGAGTGGTTGGCAGACTGCGTTCTGTGGAAGAGCTGTAGCTTCTGCAGGAGGACGAGGAGGAGGAGGAGGAGGGGGTGCGAACGCCTACAGCCAACTGTTTCCTAGACCGTGGGCTAGGCACAACTGTCCCTAAATTGATGTCGCCTGTGGACCCTGCATCCACCACATTCACCCAGTGTGCCGTGATGGACACATAACGTCCCTGGCCATGCCTACTGGTCCATGCATCTGTAGTCAGGTGCACCTTTGTACTCACAGATTGCCTGAGTGCATGGACGATGCGCTGTTTAACATGCTGGTGCAGGGCTGGGATGGCTTTTCTGGAAAAAAAGTGTCGACTGGGTAGCTCGTATCGTGGTTCAGCGTACTCCATCAGGGCTTTGAAAGCTTCGCTTTCAACTAACCGGTAGGGCATCATCTCTAACGAGATTAGTCTAGCTATGTGGGCGTTAAAACCCTGTGTACGCGGATGCGAGGATAAGTACTTCCTTTTTCTAACCAGAGTCTCATGTAGGGTGAGCTGGACTGGAGAGCTGGAGATCGTGGAACTTTCGGGTGTGCCGGTGTACATGGCAGACTGAGAGACGGTTGGAGACGGTATTGTTTCCGCCGGTGCCCTAGATGCAATATTTCCTCCTACAAAACTGGTGGTTCCCTGACCCTGACTGCTTTTGGCTGGCAAAGAAACCTGCACAGATACTGCCGGTGGTGCGGAAAATGGTGGCCTTACAGTGACGGAAGGGATGTTGCGTTGCTGACTAGCTTCATTGGCCGAGGGTGCTACAACCTTAAGGGACGTTTGGTAGTTAGTCCAGGCTTGAAAATGCATGGTGGTTAAGTGTCTATGCATGCAACTAGTATTTAGACTTTTCAGATTCTGACCTCTGCTTAAGCTAGTTGAACATTTTTGACAGATGACTTTGCGCTGATCAGTTGGATGTTGTTTAAAAAAATGCCAGACTGCACTCTTCCTAGACTCGGATCCCTTTTCAGGGATTGCAGACTGAGCTTTAACCGGATGGCCACGCTGTCCTCCAACAGGTTTTGGCTTTGACACGCGTTTTGGGCCAGATACGGGCCCGGCAGATGGAACCTGTTGCGATGTTGATGCCTGCTGCGGCCCCTCCTCCACCTCCGCTTCTGAACTACTGCCGCCTGCACCCTGTTCCCCCAATGGCTGCCAATCGGGGTCAATAACTGGGTCATCTATTACCTCCTCTTCGAGCTCGTGTGCAACTTCGTCTGTGTCACTGTGTCGGTCGGTGGTATAGCGTTCGTGGCGGGGCAACATAGTCTCATCAGGGTCTGATTGTGGATCTGTACCCTGAGAGGGCAATGTGGTGGTCTGAGTCAAAGGAGCAGCATAGTACTCTGGCTGTGGCTGTGCATCAGTGCACTCCATGTCAGAATATACTTGTAATGGGCATGGCCTGTTAAATGTTTCACTTTCTAAGCCAGGGACGGTATGTGTAAAGAGCTCCATGGAGTGACCCGTTGTGTCGCCTGCTGCATCCTTCTCTCTTGTTGTAGTTTTTGCTGAGGAGGACAAGGAAGCGACTTGTCCCTGACCGTGAACATCCACAAGCGACGCGCTGCTTTTACATTTACCAGTTTCGGAAGAGGAGGCAAAAGAGCTAGAGGCTGAGTCTGCAATGTAAGCCAAAACTTGCTGTTGCTGCTCCGCCTTTAAAAGCGGTTTTCCTACTCCCAGAAAAGAGAGCGTTCGAGGCCTTGTGTAGCCTGACGACGAAACTGGCTCCACAGCTCCAGACTTAGGTGGAATATTTTTATCCCCACGACCACCTGATGCTCCACTACCACTACCATCATTACCAGCTGACAATGAACGCCCACGACGACCTCTTGCACCAGACTTCCTCATTGTTTTAAAATCTTAACCAAAGTAACTTTATTTGTTGCTGTCAAACAACTTACACGGTGAGCTATAACTTCAGTATGATTTCAATATCCCTTAACAGGTTGGTGAGACCACAAGGAAAATCAGGCACAATGTTACACACTCTGTTTTCTGTGGCACAAAATCACAGAGATGACACACACGCAGGACTGTCACTCAAGCACTAATGTCAATATTAATCTCCCACCTAATTTATTTATTTATTTTTTTCAGGGAGACTTTAGAAACCAAATAATATTAAAAAAACCAAAAAAATAAATAGGCTTTCTATGGCCCACTGAATGAGAGAGAGGTGGCACACCCAGGAGTCAAGACTGGCACACAAGCTGAAAGGGCAATATTACTCTCCCACTGTTTTTTTATGTATTTTTTGTTTTTTAAGGGAGACTTTAGAATCCCAATAATATTTAAAAAAAAAATAAATAGACTTTCTATGGCCCACTGAATGAGAGAGGTGGCACACCCAGGAGTCAAGACTGGCACACAAGCTGAAAGGGCAATATTACTCTCCCACTGTTTTTTTATGTATTTTTTGTTTTTTAAGGGAGACTTTAGAAACCCAATAATATTTAAAAAAATAAATAAATAGGCTTTCTATGGCCCACTGAATGAGAGAGGTGGCACACCCAGGAGTCAAGACTGGCACACAAGCTGAAAGGGCAATATTACTCTCCCACTGTTTTGTTTTTTTTTTTTTTTTTTTCAGGGAGACTTTAGAAACCAAATAATAAGAAAAAAAATAAATAAATAAATAGGCTTTCTATAGCCCACTGAATGAGAGATAGCACACACAGCAGTGGCACACAAGCCCTGACTGAGGCCAATATTTTTCTACCACTGATTGATGTAGTGTTTTTGTGTTGAGGTAGATTTTAGAACACAAATCAAGGAAAAAAAAAATGCTTTCTATGGCCCACTGAATGAGAGAGGTGGCACACCCAGGAGTCAAGACTGGCACACAAGCTGAAAGGGCAATATTACTCTCCCACTGTTTTTTTTATGTATTTTTTGTTTTTTAAGGGAGACTTTAGAAACCCAATAATATTTAAAAAAAAAAATAAATAGGCTTTCTATGGCCCACTGAATGAGAGAGGTGGCACACCCAGGAGTCAAGACTGGCACACAAGCTGAAAGGGCAATATTACTCTCCCACTGTTTTTTTAAGTTTTTTTTTTTTTTATTTTCAGGGAGACTTTAGAAACCAAATAATATTAAAAAAACCAAAAAAATAAATAGGCTTTCTATGGCCCACTGAATGAGAGAGAGGTGGCACACCCAGGAGTCAAGACTGGCACACAAGCTGAAAGGGCAATATTACTCTCCCACTGTTTTTTTTTTTTTTTGTTTTTTTTTCAGGGAGACTTTAGAAACCAAATAATAAGAAAAAAAATAAATAAATAAATAGGCTTTCTATAGCCCACTGAATGAGAGATAGCACACACAGCAGTGGCACACAAGCCCTGACTGAGGCCAATATTTTTCTACCACTGATTGATGTAGTGTTTTTGTGTTGAGGTAGAATTTAGAACACAAATCACGGAAAAAATAAATAGGCTTTCTATGGCCCACTCAGTGAGAGATGGCACACACAGGGATGGCACTGTAGCAGAAATGCCAATCTTAATCTCCCACAAAAAAAAAAAAAAAAACAGGGACTGTCCTACAATTACTATCTCCCTGCAGTAATCTAAGCCAGGTATGGCAGGCAGCAATAGGAGTGGACTGATGTACAAATTAAATAAAAAGTGTGGACAAACAAAAAAGATAGCTGTGCAGAAAGGAACAAGAGGATATGTGCTTTGAAAAAAGCAGTTGGTTTCCACAGTGGCATACACACAGCAATACAGCTATCACGGAGCCTTCTAGGGCAGCCCAATGAGCTACAGCGCTGAGGAAAAAAAAAAAAAAATAGCTTCCACTGTTCCTGCACACCGAAGGTGGTGTTGGACAGTGGAAATCGCTACAGCACAAGCGGTTTGGTGGTTAGTGGACCCTGCCTAACGCTCTCCCTGCTTCTGACGAAGCGGCAGCAACCTCTCCCTAAGCTCAGATCAGCAGCAGTAAGATGGCGGTCGGCGGGAACGCCCCTTTATAGCCCCTGTGACGCCGCAGACAGCGAGCCAATCACTGCAATGCCCTTCTCTAAGATGGTGGGGACCAGGATCTATGTCATCACGCTGCCCACACTCTGCGTTCACCTTCATTGGCTGAGAAATGGCGCTTTTCGCGTCATTGAAACGCGACTTTGGCGCGAAAGTCGCGTACCGCATGGCCGACAAGCACAGGGGTCGGGTCGGGTTTCATGAGACGCCGACTTAGCCAAAAGTCGGCGACTTTTGAAAATGATCGACCCGTTTCGCTCAACCCTAGTTAGTACTGTTCCAGCGCTGGGTTCCTGGGTTCAAATTTAACCAAGGACTAAAGATGGGCGAACCCAAACAGTAAAGTTTGGCATCTGTACCGAACACAGACTTCATATCAAGATCGGCAGCGATCGAAACGCGTTGCATGGGCTCTGTACCCCCACATTTGTACTACAGCAAGGATCTATTATGTCACTGGATTTTAACCATTAATAAAGAATCTCTTTTATTGGAGCTGGAGCACCTTCTGTTTCTACTTTGTAATTATCCCTCGTCTGGATCCGAGACGAAGCTCCGTGCGCCTGCAAGGATCGGTGAGCTGGCCATGGCTTTTTAGCCATCATCTTATTTTGTTTTTGTACACAGACTTCATAGCGTGCATGACAGCACTGCTTCTGATCGGTGGTAAAATCATCAGCGCTGGTCAGGCAGCCACTTTTCCCACCCTGTCAATTGGCAGCATGAGCCTGCAGCTATGATCGGAGGTATAAAGTTTACCGCTAATAACAGTTAGAGCAGCCATCACATGCATTGTACATAAATAAAAGTAAAAAAAAAATAACCTGGGATAAAAAATAGTATTCTTGCTATACAAAGAAGTATTAAAATGTCCCCATGTAGTCAGATGCACTAAGTGTGGAAACCAGGCATTAATTTTCTGTTAGCAATAAAACAGGGCTACCACAGTGGAAACAAAGCATTGCATCATCCTCAAAAAATCAATTGGATGTCTATGTAGAAGACCACCAAAGGAAGATATGAATACTTCATAAAGATGAGTGGTGCTAGGCGAACCCGTAGATGTTCGGGTCCGGCGGGTCTAATCTAAAAATGTTTGGTATATATACCCATACCCAGTCCTCATTCAGGTGAATGGGAGCCCCATACATCCGTTGTTTGCCATGCTGTCATTATCCCCAGTCAGAGAGCTACAGTTCCCAATCTTTCAGATGACAGCATGAGCCAGCAGCTGTGACTGACGGTAAAAAGGTTACCTCTGGTCACAGGCATTGGCTGATGAGAGAGTGCTACTCCTATTAGCCTGCTTTTGCTGTCACTGAAAACAGTGAGAGCAGGTGCCACAGATGGGGTCTCTTTTTTTGTTTTGATAACCAGCCAGGCAAAACTCACAGCTGGGGGCTGAAACCCTCAGCTGTTAGCTTCAGCAAGGCTGGTTATCAAGAATAGAGGGGTCCCCATGCCATTTTTTTAATGTTTCAAATAAATTATTACAAATAGCGGCGTGGGGTCCCCACCAGTTTTTATGACCGGCCAAGCTAAAGCAGACAGCTGGGCGCTGGTATTCTCAGGCTTGTAAGGGGCCATGGATGTTGTCCCCCAGCCTAAAAATAGCATTAGAAGCACCAATTCTGGCACTTTGCCCGGCTTTTCCCACTTTCCCTGTAGCGGTGGAAAGTGGAGTTCACATTTATGGGGTTGATGTCACCTTTGGACTGTCAGGTGACATCAAGCTACTGATTAGTAATGGAGAGGCATATCTAAGACATCTGTCTATTACTAGTCCTATAGTTATATTGTACATTAAGTCTTTTATTTTAAATAAAACAAAGCACACTTTTTCATTTTTATTTAAAAACAACAAACACATTTATACTCACCTAATGCCTAATTCCACAAAATCCCTTGCCTCCTGTAATAAAGCAAAAATAAAAAAAACAATATCCGTCACCTGTCTGTTGTTCTGTCCCATGTCATAATCCATGCCTGGGGTATAAATAATTTTCAATCCGGAAGGTGCCAAGATGCGACCGTCCAGGCTGAGAACCACTGGTAAATGAGCTGCTGCCAGCATCAGTGTCTAGCGGTGAAGTCATGAAGGTTACGGACGGTCACTGAGGCTGCGTTCTCAGCCAGGCTGAACTGCGGTAACCTTAGTGAAATTAACGCTAGCACAGTGAGAAAAGACGTTATACTTGCTGTGTCTTTATTTACCGAATAGGTGTCTTATAGACACTTCTCTACTACTAAGCCGTGGGCTTGATGTCACTTGGCAATACAAAGGTGACATTAACCCCACAAATATGAACCGTTAAAGGGCAAGTGGGAAGAGCTGTGCAAAGCACCAGAATTTGCACATCTAATAGATGCGCCTTATCTAGGTGTTTGCAGGCTCCTATTTTTAGGCTGGGGGAGCAGTATCCATGGCCCCTTAACAGCTTGAGAGTAGTGTTGAGCGATACCGTCCGATACTTGAAAGTATCGGTATCGGAAAGTATCGGCCGATACCAGCAAAGTATCGGATCTAATCCGATACCGATACCCGATACCAATACAAGTCAATGGGACTCAAGTATCGGACGGTATCCCTGATGGTTCCCAGGGTCTGAAGGAGAGGAAACTCTCCTTCAGGCCCTGGGATCCATATTAATGTGTAAAATAAAGAATTAAAATAAAAAATATTGCTATACTCACCTCTCCGACGCAGCTTCTCTGCACTGTGTAAGCACCAGAGCCGGAAAGCAGAGCGGTGACGTCACCGGTGTGCTCGCTTTCCGGCCGGCAGGCGCTCAGTGCAGAGAAGCTGAGACGCAGGGGGACAGACACCGGAATGTAAGTATGTACTGTTTGTTTTTTTTACGTTTACGCTGGTAACCAGGGTAAACATCGGGTTACTAAGCGTGGCCCTGCGCTTAGTTACCCAATGTTTACCCTGGTTACAAGCGAACGCATCGCTGGATCGCTGTCACACACAACGATCCAGCGATGACAGCGGGAGATCCAGCGACGAAAGAAAGTTTCAAACGATCTGCTACGACGTACGATTCTCAGCAGGGTCCCTGATCGCTGCTGCGTGTCAGACACTGCGAGATCGTAACTATATTGCTAGAACGTCACGAATCGTGCCGTCGTAGCGATGAAAATGCCACTGTGTGACGGTACCCTAAGACAGGAAGGATCTCCTCGCAGGGAGATAGCAGACAAAGCAAAGGTAATGCAACAGTTAAATGTTATAACAAGTATTTAAGTAGACAGTCATTTGTTAATAGTTTCACTTATGGTGGCTTCAAAGCTTGCCACTTGCTGGAGGTCACAAGGATGGTAGAATGCCGATTTGGCATCTTCAGGCGTTTCCACCCTATACACAATCCTGCTTCTGATGGCAGAGGGTGGTCTTCGATTTTGCCGGCTGAGCCCCTAGTCTATATAACTGCTGAACAAAAGGATCAAGCTTTCTGCAAAGTTCTGCTCAGCAAGTGTCTCTCTGGGCAGCCGCTGGCACCTGGATGGCTGCTCTACATAGCTTAGCTCGGCACGGCTCTTTCTGTCAGCCGTCACCTGGACGTCCACGCTGCAATACTCTGCCTGACACGCGTTACCCTGCATGCCCACCGATATCAGTAAGGCTCTCACACAGCCACCCTGTCTCTGCACACTGCGGCCTATTGTACCCCTCACCGTGGCTGCGATCCAAACCGGCTCAGCGCTCTGGTGGGTAGCCCTGCTCTGTTCTTGCGCCACACCTTTTGTCCTACAGACTCTGGCTAAGCCCCCTTCACCTAGGTTATCGGCTGCAATTGCATTTCCTCCAGCAACAGGAGGTGCGGCCTTAGCAGTTTCAGACCCGATACTTCAGCAGCCTGGTCCTCCCTTCTACATGTACACCCCAACAGTCTGAATGAAAAAGTGGAGATTGTGCCCTGATCTGTTAACAATGTGTAAGAAAATCCTCTGAAACATGAATCATCGGTTATTGTCGCTCCTACAACATTGTGCAGATCATACTGTATTACATTAATCTATTTAACAAGGTTCTTTAGAGCTTGATTCATCTTTTGTTGTCACTTGTTGACTTGGACTGGTGCAGATGGGAACCGGTCAATTCCCTGGTGGGCCCTTGTACACGAAAACGAGTAAGCCACATACCCCACCAACTTGAGTAGCTGTCGACCCGATATGTTTGATTCTCTATATCAAGACAAGGGAAGCTTCTCATTACAAACTAATGAGTTTATCAGTGGTGTAACTAAAGTCTAACGGGCCCCTGTGCAATATTTGGACCTTGGGGCTCCCCAACCTGAGATATATATATATATATATATAATCTCGAAAAACTAAAGGGAACACTTACACATCAGAATATAACTCCTAGTAAATCAAACTTCTGTCAAATCAAACTGTCCACTTAGGAAGCAACACTGTTTGACAAGCAATTTCACATGCTGTTGTGCGCATGGAAAAGACAACAGATGGAAATTATTGGCAATTATCAAGACACATTCAATAAAGGAGGGGTTCTACAGGTGGGGACCACAGGTCACATCTCAGTACCAATGCTTTCTGGCTGATGTTTTGATCACTTTTGAATGTTGGTTGTGCTTTCACACTCGTGGTAGCATGAGACGGACTCTACAACCCACACAAGTGGCTCAGGTAGTGCAGCTCATCCAGGATGGCACATCAATGCGAGCTGTGGCAAGGATTGCTGTGTGTGTCAGGGTAGTGTCCAGAGGCTGGAGGCGGTGCCAGGAGACAGGCCAGTACACTAGGAGACATGGAAGGGGCCGTAGGAGGGCAACAACCCAGCAGCAGGACTGCTACCTCAGCTTTTGTGCAAGAAGGAAGAGGAGGAGCAATGCCAGAGCCCTGCAAAATGACCTCCAGTAGGTCACAAATGTGCATGTGTCTGCACAAACGGTAAGAAACCAACTCCATGAGGATGGTCTGAGTGCTCGACGTCCACAGATGGGGGTTGTGCTCTCAGCCCAACACCGTGCAGGAAGCTTGGCATTTGCCACAGAACACCAGGATTGGCAAGTTCGTCAGATGAAAGCAGATTCACACTGAGCACATGTGACAGATGTGGCAGAGTCTAGAGATGCCGGGGAGAGTGATCTGCTGCCTGCAACATCCTTCAGCATGACCGGTGTTGTGAATTTACCTTTTGGCTCCCTCTAGTGGCTACTAGTGATTTGACTCTGGGTATGTCATTCATCCCTTGTATGCTCACCTGGGTCGTTAGGTCAGGGGTGTTGCTATATAAGCTCCCTGGACCTTCAGTTCAATGCCTGGCAACGTTGATATCAGAGCTAATCTGTAGTGCTCTTGTCTACTGATCCTGGTTCCTGCTTGATTAAGCTAAGTCTGCTTTCTTGCTTTTTGCTATTTGTTTTTGTTTGCATTTTTGTCCAGCTTGCATATTATCTGTTTTCTGACCTTGCTGGAAGCTCTAGGGTGGCTGGTGTTCTCCCCCCGGGCCGTTAGACTGTTCGGGGGTTCTTGAATCTCCAGCGTGGATTTTGATAGGGTTTTTGTTGACCATATAAGTTATCTTACTACATTCTGCTATTAGTAAAGTGGGCCTCTCTTTGCTAAAATCTAGTTCATCTCTGTGTTTGTCATTTCCTCTTACCTCACCGTTATTATTTGTGGGGGGCTATTATCCTACTTTTGGGGTCTATTCTCTGGAGGCAAGAGAGGTCTTTGTTTTCCTCTTCTAGGGGTAGTTAGTCCTCCGGCTGGCGCGAGACATCTAGCGACCAACGTAGGCATGTTCCCCGGCTACTGCTAGTGTTGGCGTTAGGAGTAGATATATGGTCAACCCAGTTACCACTGCCCTATGAGCTGGATTTTTGTACGTCGCAGACTTACTTGTTTCTCTGAGACCCTCGCCATTGGGGTCATAACAGTTTGCCAGGCCCGTATTAAATGTTAAATGCATTGCAGAAGCGGGATTATAAGAAAGAAAGTTCTGAGTTTTTTTTTCTCTCTCTCATTTTTTTTTCTTTTCCCCTTTACCTCTGAGTGGCTTGTGTTTGCTGCAGACATGAATGTCCAGACCTTGATTACAAGTGTGGACCAGCTTGCTGCTCGTGTGCAGGGCATACAAGATTATGTTATCAGAAGTCCTATGTCAGAACCTAAGATACCGATTCCTGAACCGTTTTCCGGAGACCGATTTAAATTTAGAAATTTCAGGAATAATTGTAAATTGTTTTTTGTCCCTGAAACCCTGTTCATCTGGAGACTCCGCTCAGCAAGTAAAAATTGTTATTTCTTTTTTACGGGGCGACCCTCAGGATTGGGCCTTCTCGCTGGTGCCAGGAGATCCGGCATTGGCTGACATTGATGCGTTTTTTCTGGCGCTCGGTTTGCTTTATGAGGAACCTAATCTTGAGATTCAGGCAGAAAAGGCCTTGCTGGCTATGTCTCAGGGCCAGGACGAGGCTGAAGTGTATTGCCAAAAATTTCTGAAATGGTCCGTGCTGACCCAGTGGAACGAGTGTGCATTGGCTGCTAATTTTAGAAATGGCCTTTCTGAAGCCATTAAGAATGTGATGGTGGGTTTTCCCATTCCCACAGGTCTGAATGATTCTATGGCCCTGGCTATTCAAATCGACCGGCGGTTGCGGGAGCGCAAAACCGCTAATTCCCTCATGGTGTTGTCTGAACAGACACCTGATTTAATGCAATGTGATAGAATCCTGACTAGAAATGAGCGGAAAATTCATAGACGCCAGAATGGCTTGTGTTACTACTGTGGTGATTCTACACATGTTATCTCAGCATGCTCTAAACGTCTTACTAAGGTTGTTAGTCCGGTCGCCATTGGTAATTTGCAACCTAAATTTATTCTATCTGTAACTTTGATTTGC
Organism: Ranitomeya variabilis; assembly: GCF_051348905.1. Lineage (NCBI taxonomy): Eukaryota > Metazoa > Chordata > Amphibia > Anura > Dendrobatidae > Ranitomeya > Ranitomeya variabilis. The sequence goes on along the minus strand of NC_135232.1, from coordinate 1,073,311,298 downwards.
TCACTGTCATCGTATCCTGTCATGGCGTTTGTGGACTCGGGTGCTGCCCTGAGCCTTATGGATCTGTCATTTGCCAAGCGCTGCGGATTTGTTCTTGAACCATTGGAGAATCCTATCCCTCTTAGGGGTATTGATTCTACGCCATTGGCAAAAAATAAACCGCAGTTTTGGACACAGGTTACCATGTGCATGACTCCCGAACATCGGGAGGTAATACGTTTTCTTGTTCTGCATAAAATGCATGATTTGGTTGTTTTGGGGTTGCCATGGTTACAGACCCATAATCCAGTCTTGGACTGGAAGGCTATGTCAGTGTCAAGTTGGGGCTGCCATGGAATTCATGGAGATTCCCTGCCCTTGTCTATTGCTTCTTCTACGCCTTCGGAAGTTCCGGCGTATTTGTCTGATTATCAGGATGTCTTCAGCGAGTCTAAGTCCAGTGCACTGCCTCCTCATAGGGAATGTGACTGTGCAATAGATTTGATTCCTGGCAGTAAGTTTCCTAAGGGGAGACTGTTTAATCTGTCGGTACCTGAACATACTGCGATGCGTTCATATATCAAGGAGTCTCTTGAGAAGGGGCATATCCGTCCTTCTTCTTCCCCTCTTGGTGTGGGATTCTTTTTTGTGGCCAAAAAGGACGGATCTTTGAGGCCTTGTATTGACTATCGGCTTTTAAATAAGATCACTGTCAAATTTCAGTATCCTTTGCCGCTGTTGTCAGATTTGTTTGCCCGGATTAAAGGTGCCAAGTGGTTCACCAAGATAGACCTTCGTGGTGCGTACAACCTTGTGCGCATTAGGCAGGGCGATGAATGGAAAACCGCATTCAATACGCCCGAAGGTCATTTTGAGTACTTGGTGATGCCATTCGGTCTCTCTAATGCACCTTCAGTTTTTCAGTCCTTCATGCATGACATTTTCCGGAAGTATCTGGATAAATTTTTGATTGTTTATCTGGATGATATTCTGGTTTTTTCTGATGATTGGGACTCGCATGTGGAGCAGGTCAGGATGGTTTTTGAGATTCTGCGTGAAAATTCTTTGTTTGTAAAAGGCTCAAAGTGTCTCTTTGGTGTACAGAAGGTTCCCTTTTTGGGGTTCATTTTTTCCCCTTCTGCTGTGGAGATGGATCCAGTCAAGGTCCGAGCTATTCATGATTGGACTCAACCCTCGTCAGTTAAGAGTCTTCAGAAGTTCTTGGGTTTTGCTAACTTCTACCGTCGTTTTATCGCAAATTTCTCTAGTGTTGTTAAACCGCTGACGGATATGACCAAGAAAGGCTCTGATGTAGCTAACTGGGCTCCTGCTGCCGTGGAGGCTTTCCAGGAGTTAAAACGCCGGTTTACTTTGGCGCCTGTTTTGTGCCAGCCTGACATCTCACTTCCTTTTCAGGTTGAGGTGGATGCTTCGGAGATTGGGGCAGGGGCCGTTTTGTCACAGAGAGGCCCTGGTTGTTCTACTATGAGACCTTGTGCCTTTTTCTCTAGGAAGTTTTCGCCGGCAGAGCGAAATTATGATGTGGGCAATCGGGAGTTGTTGGCCATGAAGTGGGCATTTGAGGAGTGGCGTCATTGGCTCGAGGGTGCTAAGCATCGTGTGGTGGTCTTGACTGATCACAAAAATCTGATGTATCTCGAGTCTGCTAAACGCCTGAATCCTAGACAGGCCCGCTGGTCATTGTTTTTCTCCCGTTTTGACTTTGTGGTCTCGTATTTGCCAGGGTCTAAGAATGTGAAGGCCGACGCTCTGTCTAGGAGCTTTGTGCCTGATGCTCCTGGAGTCGCTGAACCTGTGGGTATTCTTAAGGAAGGAGTTATCGTGTCTGCTATTTCTCCAGATCTGCGACGTGTGTTGCAGAGATTTCAGGCTGGTAGGCCTGACTCTTGTCCACCTGACAGATTGTTTGTGCCTGCTAGATGGACCAGCAGAGTCATTTCCGAGGTTCATTCCTCGGTGTTGGCAGGGCACCCGGGAATTTTTGGCACCAGAGATCTGGTGGCCAGGTCCTATTGGTGGCCTTCCTTGTCAAGGGATGTGCGGTTATTTGTACAGTCCTGTGGTACTTGTGCTCGAGCTAAGCCTTGCTGCTCTCATGCCAGCGGGTTGCTCTTGCCCTTGCCTGTCCCGAAGAGACCTTGGACACACATCTCTATGGATTTCATTTCTGATCTTCCGGTGTCTCAGGGCATGTCTGTCATCTGGGTGATATGTGATCGTTTCTCCAAGATGGTCCATTTGGTTCCTTTGCCTAAGCTGCCCTCTTCTTCTGATCTGGTTCCTGTGTTCTTCCAGAACGTGGTTCGTTTGCACGGCATTCCTGAGAATATTGTGTCGGACAGAGGATCCCAGTTTGTTTCCAGGTTCTGGCGATCCTTTTGTGGTAGGATGGGCATTGAGTTGTCGTTTTCATCCGCTTTCCATCCCCAGACTAACGGACAAACGGAGCGAACTAATCAGACTCTGGAGGCTTATTTGAGGTGTTTTGTCTCTTCTGATCAGGATGATTGGGTGACCTTCTTGCCGTTGGCTGAATTTGCCCTTAACAATCGGGCTAGTTCCGCCACCTTGGTTTCGCCATTTTTCTGCAACTCTGGTTTCCATCCTCGTTTTTCCTCGGGACATGTGGAGCCTTCTGACTGTCCTGGGGTGGATTCCGTGGTGGATAGGTTGCAGCGGATCTGGGGGCATGTGGTGGACAACTTGAAATTGTCACAGGAGAAGGCTCAGCGTTTTGCCAACCGCCGCCACGGTGTGGGTCCCCGACTTCGCGTTGGGGATTTGGTATGGCTGTCTTCTCGATTTGTTCCTATGAAGGTCTCCTCTCCCAAATTTAAGCCTCGCTTCATTGGTCCTTACAAGATATTGGAAATCATTAATCCTGTATCCTTTCGCTTGGATCTTCCGGTGTCGTTTGCCATCCACAACGTATTTCATAGGTCCTTGTTGCGGCGGTACGTTGTGCCTGTGGTTCCTTCTGCTGAGCCTCCTGCTCCGGTGTTGGTTGAGGGCGAGTTGGAGTACGTGGTGGAGAAGATCTTAGATTCTCGTCTCTCCAGGCGGAGGCTTCAGTACCTGGTCAAGTGGAAGGGATATGGTCAGGAGGATAATTCCTGGGTGGTCGCCTCTGATGTGCATGCGGCCGATTTAGTTCGTGCCTTTCACGCCGCTCATCCTGATCGCCCTGGTGGTCTTGGTGAGGGTTCGGTGACCCCTCACTAAGGGGGGGGTACTGTTGTGAATTTACCTTTTGGCTCCCTCTAGTGGCTACTAGTGATTTGACTCTGGGTATGTCATTCATCCCTTGTATGCTCACCTGGGTCGTTAGGTCAGGGGTGTTGCTATATAAGCTCCCTGGACCTTCAGTTCAATGCCTGGCAATGTTGATATCAGAGCTAATCTGTAGTGCTCTTGTCTACTGATCCTGGTTCCTGCTTGATTAAGCTAAGTCTGCTTTCTTGCTTTTTGCTATTTGTTTTTGTTTGCATTTTTGTCCAGCTTGCATATTATGTTTCCTGACCTTGCTGGAAGCTCTAGGGTGGCTGGTGTTCTCCCCCCGGGCCGTTAGACGGTTCGGGGGTTCTTGAATCTCCAGCGTGGATTTTGATAGGGTTTTTGTTGACCATATAAGTTATCTTACTACATTCTGCTATTAGTAAAGTGGGCCTCTCTTTGCTAAAATCTAGTTCATCTCTGTGTTTGTCATTTCCTCTTACCTCACCGTTATTATTTGTGGGGGGCTACTATCCTACTTTTGGGGTCTATTCTCTGGAGGCAAGAGAGGTCTTTGTTTTCCTCTTCTAGGGGTAGTTAGTCCTCCGGCTGGCGCGAGACATCTAGCGACCAACGTAGGCATGTTCCCCGGCTACTGCTAGTGTTGGCGTTAGGAGTAGATATATGGTCAACCCAGTTACCACTGCCCTATGAGCTGGATTTTTGTACGTCGCAGACTTACTTGTTTCTCTGAGACCCTCGCCATTGGGGTCATAACAGACCGGTTTGGCAGTGGGTCAGTAATGGAGTTTGTTGGCATTTCTTTGGAGGGCCGCACAGCCCTCCATTTGCTTGCCAGAGGTAGCCTGACTGCCATTAGGTACCGAGATGAGATCATCAGACCCATTGTGAGACAATATGCTGGTGCGGTTGGCCCTGGGTTCCTCCTAATGCAGGACAATGCCAGATCTCATGTGGCTGGAGTGTGCCAGAAGTTCCTGCAAAATGAAGGCATTGAAGCTATGGACTGGCCCGCCTATTCCGCAGACATGAATCAGATTGAACATATCTGGGACATCATGTCTCGCACCATCCAACGTCACGATGCACCACAGACCGGTGTGCTCGCTTTCCGGCCGGCAGGCGCTCACAGTGCAGAGAAGCTGAGACGCAGGGGGACAGACACCGGAATGTAAGTATGTACTGTTTGTTTTTTTTACGTTTACGCTGGTAACCAGGGTAAACATCGGGTTACTAAGCGCGGCCCTGCGCTTAGTTACCCGATGTTTACCCTGGTTACAAGCGAACGCATCGCTGGATCGCTGTCACACACAACGATCCAGCGATGACAGCGGGAGATCCAGCGACGAAAGAAAGTTTCAAACGATCTGCTACGACGTACGATTCTCAGCAGGGTCCCTGATCGCTGCTGCGTGTCAGACACTGCGAGATCGTAACTATATCGCTAGAACGTCACGAATCGTGCCGTCGTAGCGATGAAAATGCCACTGTGTGATGGTACCCTAAGACAGGAAGGATCTCCTCGCAGGGAGTTTGCAGACAAAGCAAAGGTAATGCAACAGTTAAATGTTATAACAAGTATTTAAGTAGACAGTCATTTGTTAATAGTTTCACTTATGGTGGCTTCAAAGCTTGACACTTGCTGGAGGTCCCAAGGATGGTAGAATGCCGATTTGGCATCTTCAGGCGTTTCCACCCTATACACAATCCTGCTTCTGATGGCAGAGGGTGGTCTTCGATTTTGCCGGCTGAGCCCCTAGTCTATATAACTGCTGAACAAAAGGATCAAGCTTTCTGCAAAGTTCTGTTCAGCAAGTGTCTCTCTGGGCAGCCGCTGGCACCTGGATGGCTGCTCTACATAGCTTAGCTCGGCACGGCTCTTTCTGTCAGCCGTCACCTGGACGTCCACGCTGCAATACTCTGCCTGACACGCGTTACCCTGCATGCCCACCGATATCAGTAAGGCTCTCACACAGCCACCCTGTCTCTGCACACTGCGGCCTATCGTACCCCTCACCGTGGCTGCGATCCAAACCGGCTCAGCGCTCTGGTGGGTAGCCCTGCTCTGTTCTTGCGCCACACCTTTTGTCCTACAGACTCTGGCTAAGCCCCCTTCACCTAGGTTATCGGCTGCAATTGCATTTCCTCCAGCAACAGGAGGTGCGGCCTTAGCAGTTTCAGACCCGATACTTCAGCAGCCTGGTCCTCCCTTCTACATGTACACCCCAACAGTCTGAATGAAAAAGTGGAGATTGTGCCCTGATCTGTTAACAATGTGTAAGAAAATCCTCTGAAACATGAATCATCGGTTATTGTCGCTCCTACAACATTGTGCAGATCATACTGTATTACATTAATCTATTTAACAAGGTTCTTTAGAGCTTGATTCATCTTTTGTTGTCACTTGTTGACTTGGACTGGTGCAGATGGGAACCGGTCAATTCCCTGGTGGGCCCTTGTACACGAAAACGAGTAAGCCACATACCCCACCAACTTGAGTAGCTGTCGACCCGATATGTTTGATTCTCTATATCAAGACAAGGGAAGCTTCTCATTACAAACTAATGAGTTTATCAGTGGTGTAACTAAAGTCTAACGGGCCCCTGTGCAATATTTGGACCTTGGGGCTCCCCAACCTGAGATATATATATATATATATAATCTCGAAAAACTAAAGGGAACACTTACACATCAGAATATAACTCCTAGTAAATCAAACTTCTGTAAAATCAAACTGTCCACTTAGGAAGCAACACTGTTTGACAAGCAATTTCACATGCTGTTGTGCGCATGGAAAAGACAACAGATGGAAATTATTGGCAATTATCAAGACACATTCAATAAAGGAGGGGTTCTACAGGTGGGGACCACAGGTCACATCTCAGTACCAATGCTTTCCGGCTGATGTTTTGGTCACTTTTGAATGTTTGTTGTGCTTTCACACTCGTGGTAGCATGAGACGGACTCTACAACCCACACAAGTGGCTCAGGTAGTGCAGCTCATCCAGGATGGCACATCAATGCGAGCTGTGGCAAGGATTGCTGTGTGTGTCAGGGTAGTGTCCAGAGGCTGGAGGCGGTGCCAGGAGACAGGCCAGTACACTAGGAGACATGGAAGGGGCCGTAGGAGGGCAACAACCCAGCAGCAGGACTGCTACCTCAGCTTTTGTGCAAGAAGGAAGAGGAGGAGCAATGCCAGAGCCCTGCAAAATGACCTCCAGTAGGTCACAAATGTGCATGTGTCTGCACAAACGGTAAGAAACCAACTCCATGAGGATGGTCTGAGTGCTCGACGTCCACAGATGGGGGTTGTGCTCTCAGCCCAACACCGTGCAGGAAGCTTGGCATTTGCCACAGAACACCAGGATTGGCAAGTTCGTCAGATGAAAGCAGATTCACACTGAGCACATGTGACAGATGTGGCAGAGTCTAGAGATGCCGGGGAGAGTGATCTGCTGCCTGCAACATCCTTTAGCATGACCGGTTTGGCAGTGGGTCAGTAATGGAGTTTGTTGGCATTTCTTTGGAGGGCCGCACAGCCCTCCATGTGCTTGCCAGAGGTAGCCTGACTGCCATTAGGTACCGAGATGAGATCATCAGACCCATTGTGAGACAATATGCTGGTGCGGTTGGCCCTGGGTTCCTCCTAATGCAGGACAATGCCAGATCTCATGTGGCTGGAGTGTGCCAGAAGTTCCTGCAAAATGAAGGCATTGAAGCTATGGACTGGCCCGCCTATTCCGCAGACATGAATCAGATTGAACATATCTGGGACATCATGTCTCGCACCATCCAACGTCACGTTGCACCACAGACTGTCCAGAGTTGGCGGAAGCTTTAGTCCAGGTCTGGGAGGAGATTCCTCAGGAGACCATCCTCCACCTCATCAGGAGCATGCCCAGGTGTTGTTGGGAGGTCATATAGGCACATGGAGTCAACACACACAACTGAACATCATTTCCTTGTCTTGAGGCATTTCCACTGAAGATGGATCAGCCTGTAATTTGATTTTCCGCTTTGATTTTGAGTATCATTCCAAATCCAGACCTCCATGGGGTATTCATTTTGATTTAGATTGATCATTTTTACAATTTATTGCTCTCAACACACTCCACTATGTAATGAATAAAGATTTGCAACTGAAATATTTCATTCAGTGATATCTAGGATGTAGTATTTTAGTGTTCCCTTTATTTTTTGAGAGATATATCTCCTCCATCTTGTTATACATTTCTTTCATCCTGGTACATATGCATGACCCCCATTCTGGTATTTGTGTCCCTTATCCTGGTATATATGTCCCTTATCATATGCCCCATGCTGCTATATATTCCCCATCCTGGAATATGTCCCCTGTTCTGTTCTTTAATATACTGAAAAAAAATCAACCATTATACTCAGCAGAAGTATAATGCACTCCCTGTAGTCCTTCATATAGCATAATGCATAGCCTTCCATAAAGTACGAAGCACCAACCATAGTCCTCCATATACTGTAGTATAATGCACCCCATAGTCTTCTATACAATATAATGTTCCCCTATAGTTTTCCATATAGTATAATGCGCCCACCAAAGACCTCCATATAGTATAATGCATAGCTCACAGTACTCCATATAGTATAATGCACAGCCCATAACCCTCCATGTAGTATAATGTACAGCCCATAGGCATCCATGTAGTATAATGTATAGCCCATAGTCCTCCATGTAGTATAATGCACAGCAATAGTCATCCATGTAGTATAATGCACAACCCATATTCCTCCCTATAGTATAATGCACCCCTACATAGTACTACATATACCACAGTATAATGCACCCCCATAATCTTCCTTACAGTATAATGCTCCCCCCATAGTCTTTCATATAGTATGATGCACCTCCATAGTCTTCCGTATAGTATAATGCACAGCCAATAATTATCCATATAGTATAATGCACAGTCCATAGCCCTCTATATAGTATAATGCACAGTCCATTGTCATCCATATAGTATAATGAACAGCAATAGTCATCAATGTAGTATAATGCACCCCCATAGTCCTCCATATACCGTAGTATAATGCACCCTCATAGTCCTACATAAAGAATAAAGTGCCCCCCATAGTCCTCCATATAGTATAATGCACCCCCATAGTCCTCCATATAGTATAATGTGCCCCCCATAGTCTTTGATATAGTATGATGAGTTCTCCATATAGTATATTGCACAGCCCATAGTCATCAATGTTGTTTAATGCACAGCCCACAGTCATCAATGCAGTAGTATGGCCACCGTGTACTGATTTAAAAAAATTAATACTCATCTCCCATCCATTCCATGTCACAAAGCGTCCTCTCCTGAAGTCAACAGCTGCAAGGGATGGGAGAACATAACATTACCGCCATTCACTCCTAGTCAATTGCATGCTGATGTCAGCTGCTGGCATGGACCAGATGGATCAGTGCACCACAATACACTTCAGTTGAATGTGAGTCCAAGAACGCACATCCAGCTGAAGTATTTGTTAGCGTCTGCGAGGCTCTCACCTGCTGGTCCCGCTTGCAGCCAAGACCACTGCAACCACGGCAGTTCCGTCCCTGAAGTATATCATTATATAGAAGAAGGGTACATTTGTGAATTAGGGTGATGTAAATGTACAAGTAGCTGAAAAGAGGGCCCCCAAATTCAATGTTACTAGTTACTAGTGGATCATCCCAGTCCGTCACTGGTCATTTGTGTATCATTATATTTCTTTATTAATGTTTTTATTACAATTGGTTTTTATTCACATTTATGTTATCATGTCACTGTATTATATGTAGAGTTGTACATATTACCAATACCCTGTGCACTTTGCTATTGTGCTATTATTTATTACAGTTTTATTATGTTTTTGTGTACATTAACTATAACCTTTAACCCCGGAATGTCCTCATGAATCTCATTCCCTTCTTCTATTTATGCCTATGGGGGCCTGTGCATACATAGGCTGAGGAAGACACCATTCTATCATACTATCACATTGCCTTTTTTGCCATGCTATTTATTGTTCTATTATTGACATACTTCCAGTGTTTCTGACCCTTTAGCTATACCTCTTGTTAATCGGCAGCGCTACTATTACATTTTATTTTCCAACATTCTTTATAGAAGGGCTGATCCCTATACATATTGTATAAGTACTTTTATCATTCATGCAATACCCTTTTATATGATTGCACAAATATACATTATATTATTTACCCAATATCCTGCCTTGCTCTCTATGTCACGATTTTATTGCTGTGCTCACTTCCCTGATCTGTTTTAATCAATAAAGTTTGTTCGATATTTGTCTATATTCCAGAGGTCTAATATTTTCTCCCTTTTGATTTAAGACAGACACACACACAATAGAAGGCTTAGGCCGTGGTCAAACTTGCGAGTGCAATGCGAGAAACTCGCACCTCAATACCAGGCACTGCTGCCGGCATTCGGGACCGGAATGTGTGGCTGCATGTATTTCTGATCGCTCCGGCGGCAGTGCCAGGTGTTGAGACGTGAGTTTATCGCATTACACTCATACTGTAAGTGTGACCCCGGCCTTACCAGCAGTCTATCTCCTCTTCAGTTCTTCTGAGTCCTGCAGAGTACAGAACCTGTGGTGACATCACATCACATGATCGTGATGTCACCAAAGGTCCTGAAGCAATCTCCACATTGAAAGCTATACTGATGATGCTATTATCAATGTATCTCCTACCATAGATGCTGGGGCACCTAAGGGAGTGAGGCCCATTTGTCCTACTCTTCTCCTCCAATGCCAGACCTGCCTATCTAAAAGGTAGGGAATAACTTACTAATTGCTGGGGTCTAACTGCTGTGACCCTATTGATTCTATGAATGGTGCACATGCTCAACATTTGCTCCCTTTATGGTCTATGGTACTGCAGGAGAGAATAGCATTCAACACAATGAATGGAGTTGAGGTCCACTCAAGATGAGGCTCTAAAATGCAACGTTTATGGGGTCATAGTACACCTCTGTATGCCATACACTGCATGAGAACGATGTAAAGGCACATGAATACAAGGAATTCTGCTAGTAAATGGATTCATTGTCTGCTCTCTTCTACACTGCTTGCTAAATGAATTAATTGTGTGTCTTGTATTATAAGTGCACCATGGGATTTATGCTTGAGACTTATGGGTCTCCACAGATGAAAGGATTACAAATATATATAGATCTATGTGGCAAATCTATAATGCTATGGTGAATGCGAATGTGCATTAATAAAAAACAAATTAACAGTGAAAAAACATTTTGTTAATAGCGACTCAGATGTAGTGCGTGTACCTGCATTAGTTGAATGGCTGCTTGTTCCTCCATAGAACCGGCAAGTAAAATGTGGAGTGAGAAAATCCGACCTACAGAGATGGCAGCCAGTAGCTAATTATCGATTCTGCCAAGTATGTTAGAAATTCAGTGTAGGATTTATTGTCATCTGCGCTCATTGGTGGTCAGCGGAGATCCACATGCTCAAAGATGTTGTATAAATCATCCAAGACGGTTTAGAGAATCAATACATGACCAGCCATGGTGTAAGTATCTGCTGGTCTTTTAGATTTCACAACAGGGGTAAAGCAATCATATATACACAAGAGGGATCAGGTCGGTCTAGATCAGTAGGGAGCCAATTGCTTCTCTTTCTTGGTTAATGTGATAGTAATGATCCAGACCACCATAGCTGCCAGCTCCGTGTCACTCAGAGAGCCTAATCCCATGAGAGTGACAATGCGGGCTCGGGTCTTTGATTACAGACTGCCAATCATTGCTCTTTCAGTGAAACAGCTTCAAAAGGTGAATGCAATTGACTATTTAGCTACTGAGAAAAAATCTACAGCAGCTGAGCATACGCTAATATACACTGCTTAAAGAAATAACACTTAAACAACAGAATATAATTCCAAGTAAATCAAACTTCTCTGACATCAAACTGTCTACATAGGAAGCAACACTGATTGACAATCAATTTCACATGCTGTTGTGCAAATGGAATAGACAACAGATGGAAATTACTGGCAAATATCAAGACACACTCAATAAAGGAGTGGTTCTGCAGGTGGGGACCACAGACCACATCTCAGTACCAATGCTTTCTGGCTGATGTTTTGGTCATATTTGAATGTTGGTTGTGATTTCACACTTGTGGTTGCGTCAGACGGACTCTACAACCCACACAAGTGGCTCAGGTAGTGCAGCTCATCCAGGATGGCACATCAATGCGAGCTGTGGCTAGAAGGTTTGCTGTGTCTGTCAGCGTAGTGTCCAGAGGCTGGAGGTGCTACCAGGAGACAGGCCAGTACACCAGGAGACGTGGAGGGGGCCATATAAGGGCAACAACCCAGCAGCAGGACCCCTACCTCAGCCTTTGTGCAAGGAGGAATAGGAGGAGCACTGCCTGAGCCCTACAAAATGACCTCCAGCAGGCCACAAATGTGCATGTGTCTGCACAAACAGTTAGAGTCCGACTCCTTGAGGATTGAGTGCCTGATGTCCACAGATGGGGGTTGTGCTCTAAGCCCAACACCATGCAGGACGCTTGACATTTGCCACAGAACACCAGGATTGGCAAATTCGCCACTGGCGCCCTGTGCTCTTCACAGATGAAAGCAAGTTCACACTGAGCACATATGACAGACGTGACAGAGACTGGAGACACCGTGGAGAGCGATCTGCTGCCTGCAACATCCTTCAGCATGACCAGTTTGGCAGTGGGTCAGTAATGGTGTGGGGTGTCATTTCTTTGGAGGGCCCTCCATGTGCTCGCCAGTGGTAGCCTGACTGCCATTAGGTACCGAGATGAGATCCTCAGACCCCTTGTGAGACAATATGCTGGTGTGGGTGGCCCTGGGTTCCTCCTAATGCAGGACAATGCCAGACCTCATGTGGCTGGAGTGTGTCAGCAGTTCCTGCAAGATGAAGGCATTGAAGCTATGGACTGGCCGCCCGGTCCCCAGGTGCGGAAGAGATGGAGAAAATAATTCCTCCATCTTTTCCATTGCTGGCATCGGTAATCTGACTGCACTCGGATGACGTCCAAGTGCAGTCCGATGTTTCACACACTCATAAACTTGTATGGGTGCTTGAGATCCAATTTTCAGATGCATTGTTTTCTTATGCTGAATCGGCATGACAAAATATACGCTGATCTGCACTGCTCCATAGTATAAAACTGGGCTGAGTGCAACCCGATAAAACACTGGATAGCACTAGGGCCGGTTATACGCTCATGTGATTGAGCCAGAAACTGCATTTTTGGAGAGGGAGATGGGAAGCAGCAGGGGCAGACATTAACTTATCTAATAGCACTGATCACATCTCTTCCATGACAACAAGAAGAGCCCACTCACAAACTGTAGCAATAAAATATTTAGTGGAGGAAAAGGAAGTATGTCGGCACATCCATCCAGGATATAAGTAAAATCTTTCTTTATTGAAAAAATAGATTAAAACATGGTAACATGAAACCTGATGTGTTTCTGGTGTATACAACACTCTTATTCATAGGAGAACTGAGATGTTGTGGGTGCTGGGTGTTGTATACACCAGAAATGCGTCAGGCTTCCTGAGGTTTCATTTTACCATGTTTTAATCTATTTTTCAATAAAGAAAGATTTTACTTTATTTCCTAGATGGATGTGCCGACATATTTCCTTTTCTTTCACTATTTGTCTGTGATCACCAGCGGGTGCGACACCCTCAGGACAAACTCCAGCTATACCATTGATCCAGTGATTCACAACGTGGTAAGCTTTATTGATGAGCAAGTGTACTTGTTGCTCGGGTTTTCTTGAGCACGCTCGGGTGATCTCCGAGTATTTGTTAGTGTTCGGAGATTTAGTTTTCATCGCTGCAGCTGAATGATTTACAGCTACTAGCCAGGCTGAGTACATGTGGGGGTTGCCTGGTTGCTAGGGAATCCCTACATGTACTCAGGCTGGCTAGTTGCTGTAAATCATTCAGCTGCTGCAATGAAAACTAAATCTCCGAGCAGTTACAAATACTCGGAGACCAAACCAAAGCAACGAGTACACTCGCTCATCACTAGTAAGCTTCCAAACCTCCCTCCCTCCTGTCCACGACTATTACAATTTGTCTGTGCATAATATGGTATAGTATAGTATGTAAAAATGCCAGGGACATCATGTACGGCATCTAACCACCCAAAAGCCATGACTGAATATAGTTATGGTGGTATGAACGAGAATAACTGCAGTCCAATGTTGTACAGCCTTTACAATGACTTCTAGTGTTTATCAGTGAAATTACGATATCACAGTGAGTGAAACAGAACTATTACTGTGTAAACAGGCTCTACACAAAATATGGCATTCAGGGATCAAATTATTATTATTTTTATTTTTTTATATAGCACCATTAATTCCATGGTGCTGTACATTAGACGGGGTTACATCAAAATACAAATATCACTTACAGTAAACAAAACTAACAATGACAGACTGATACAGAGGGGCGAGGACCCTGACCTTGCAGGCTCACATTCTACAGGATTGTGGGGAAGGAGACAGTAGGTCGGGGGTTGCGGTAGCTCTGATGGTGTTGAGGTGGTAATGTGCTCATTACAGGTTGTAAGCTTCTTTGAAGAGGTGGGTTTTCAGGTTCCATTTGAAGGATCCAAATGTGATGGAGTTCTAGGGAGGACCAGAGAGTACGTGAGGGAAGATATTGAGAGATTAGTTTGGAAATATACGAAGGAGAAAGGTTATGGATGGCTTTGTAGGTCAGTGTTAGTAGTTTACATCTCCTAGCCACAGGTGTTTTAATCGCAACAGGTCCATTACCCCTCCACAGAGAGAGAGAATGTTAGTCTAAGAAGAAGTTTTCACAGGTTCCCATTCAGATGGAGACGTTTATTCTCAGCGAGGAAAGGAAATCGTAGGACCTGGTATACGAGAGATGCCCTAAAGTGGCTACCAGGTACACATAAAATTGGCCTTTTTTATGCGCTAAATGCTCTCATTTTTCATATTTCTAGTGCAGTAATGCAGTTCAGTTTTCATGTTTCATGTTTGCATGTTTTAGCGCTGCAGTGTGCTGCCTTATTTACTTGAGTGTTAGTGGTTTAAACTGGATACGCTGGGAAATCGGGAGCCAGTGAAGGGATTTACAAAGAAGGGAAGCAGGAGTATAGCGAGGAGAGATTAAATAGTCGGGCAGCAGTGTTGAGGACGGACTGGAGGGGTGCAAGAGTTTTAGAAGGTAGGCCACAGAGGAGGGCGTTGCAGTATCAAATTGTCACATCTCCACTAGGACCTGTTCCTGCAAAGTTTTGTTTTCGCCAGGTCCCGACATTCACTCTGCAAATGGCACTGACAATAAAAAAATCCTTATACTCACCTGACCACTCACCTTTCCAGTTGCTCTGCTCCTGCTCGCCACCCGTCCAATCCTCATCCCATCTTCGTATCTCTGTCAGCTGTGCTGAAATCCCCAGGTGCCACTATGTCTCGGTATAGGTGCAGATCCATCTCAAACTTATCACACCCGGAAGCCCTGGCCTAGCGTGAGAAGTCCGGGGATTTCAGGACGGCTGATGGTGATCTGTAGAACTTACCCTTAAGCTTTTTTCCTACAAAAACTCACACCATTTCATTGTTCCAGTAAAGTGAATGAGATTTCTGAAATGTCATGTTGCTTATTCTTTCCTTGCAAACTTGAATTAGTTTCAACTCTGCCTCATGTCAATTCTTTCAAAGTGTGCAACGTTTCTTACTAAAAACTAATGAATCTGAAAAACTCACAAAAACATTTTTTATGCCAATGCCAAGTGACATTTGTGATGTCCAGATACTTAATGTGTGGACATACCCTTGATGTTTTAATGCCTCTTCATTTTATGGGTAGCCATGAATTTTTTTGTGCTGGGAAACCCCTTCAGTCATAGACAACATAAAAATTCCAGTAATATAACCTTGATTGTTTCCTATAAGGTAAAGTTGTAGCTGACAGTGATATTTTCTCCGTGGGGAACGAATGAGGTCACACGTGCACTTTTACCATTATTCGAGCATATCTACATATCGCCTGAGGCCGACACCGAGTTATTGTGATGGACAAACATGATCTTCAGCTCTGCTACATCGGCACAAAGGACATGCCATCTGATAAGTGGAACAAAAGTTGGGGATTTCTCAGAGATTTCTGTTTGTGATGTATGACCCTGTTTTTTGACTTAGCAGCGTAAATCTGCAGATGAGTGCAAAACAAATGCAAGACGATGATAATAATTATTAGCATATGATGTGGTGATTAGACCATTCCCCTGCCTCCTCTCTGCAGCAGTAATGCTCAGCAGTTTAGCTGTCCCTCCCTCCCTATACCTTCCAGCTCAGAAGGAGATAGGAAGCCCCGGTGGGGCGAAGGAGGGGGGGGCATGTATTGAGTAGCACGTTTGCGAGTCACTACATGACTACCAAGTCATCCATTCCCATCGTCAGCATGCACAGCACGTCCGGACCATTCCCACGCCTGGAGAGAGGGGTTACCTTTACTGAGCGAGAAGATCAACCCATCCAGTGTGAAGGACGGATTCAACTTCCATGAGACACAGAAAAAACACACAAACTGGGTTTCACCGCTGCGAGCTGATTCTCGACTTTAACTGCCTCCGTGCTGAGGCTTGTTACCCAGGGCACACGAATGATACATCCCCGCTCGTCCTTCTGTTTACTGCTCCCATCCACTGCGCCTCAATAAAATAAGAAAGGAGCCTCTCCGAAAACCAGGCGATTAACCCCTTAATTGCTTAAAAAGCCCTGAGGCCCATCTCTGCAGAGCTAACCTCTTATCTGTAAGCCTCCTTCACACCTCTGAATAAAATACGTATGTGAAAATTCAGTGTTTGCCATTAGTGGATCATCCGTGCGATGATGGACCATCAGTGTGTCCATCTTTACCATCAGTGTTTCTCATGTTTATGTCATGAGTGTCCAATTTTACCATCAGTGTGTCATCAGTGTTTTCAATCCGTGCGTCCATTTTTATCATCTGTGGGTCATCCGTGCGTCCACTTTTATCATCAGTGGGTCATCCGTGCATCCATTTTTACCAACAGTGTGTCATCAGTTTTTTTCATCCTTGTGTCCCTTTTTATCATCTGTGGGTCATCAGTGTTTTTCATGCGTGTCATTCTTGTCATGAGTATGTCCAATTTTACAATCAGTGTGTCATCAGTGTTTTCCATCCATGTATCATCCATGTGTCCGTTTTTATCATCCATGTATCATCCGTGTGTCCGATTTTATCATCCATGGGTCATCTGTATGTCCGTTTTTATCATCTGTAGGTCATTAGTGTGTCCGTGTTTTTTTTTTTTTCATCTGTGGGTCATCCGTGTCTCTGTTTTTTTCATCCGTGGGTCATCCGTTCACTGTTGGTCATTCATGTGTCCGTTTTTACCATCAGCATGTTATCAGTGTTTGTCCAGTATGGATAAAGCAAGAAATGAGAAAGCTTTTCTGATACTTTGCAATGTTAGACACATACAGCATGCTGACTGTACATTGATGCCATCCGTGTGCTGTACGTGTTTTTCATGGACCCATGGACATCTCTGCTGCCGGAAAAAATGACCATGCCTCCATTTGTTTTGCACGGACACACGGTCAATGAAAAAACATGGACATATGCATAGCACCATAGGTTATAATGGATGTGTGTGGGATCTGTGAATACAAAATGGATAACGCACTGGAAACATGGACGTATGAGGGAGGACTAAGACAGTGACACGGTATGATAGGATATTCTGTAAGATAATCGCCAATTAGCCCTTGACTTCTGATTATGAACACTGCTGCTGGGCTCCAAGGACCGGTAACTCTGCTTTCTCAGACTACTGAGTGACAAATCTGCTTCATTTTTGCATTGATGCATCCAGTATTCCAGTGCTACTTTTTTATTGGGCAGAAATGCCGTTTGGGGTCTGCAAAAGCTGAGTGATGGGTCTTGAAAGTTACACAATGCTAGAAAAATAGAATATTAAAAAGGGTTTACTTCACCACTACCAAGTACGTAGTGTGTATTGCGGTCATAGAGGAGACTCCCTGCAGGAGCCGCAATTATGAGACAACCCCTTTATCAAGTAAGAAAATAATATGACTGATTTCTTATTCCATTTTAGAGAATACATTTATCTCTTCCTATTATTCTCATTTGCTTTAGACGCCATACACTTTAGATTGACACAGGCTGAACTTGAAAGTTCAGTGGGACCGGACAGCCTTCCAGTGTGTATGAGGCCATCCCAAATATCCTCATAGAGGGAGAAGGAGGGTCAGGCGTGCTGGATTTCAACATGTCTTCATTCTTATTCTTATGAAAGTTGAGTATTCATGGCAAGAGGAATAGATCGGCTGACAGCTATCTATGATGTATGGTAGTGTACTCATGTAATAAGATATATTGCATCCTAAGCACTGCAGACACGCACAGAAAGAAGCCTCTGTGCAAGAACAGTATATGGACTCCTGTGCAAGAACAGTATATTGGCCCCTGTGCAAGAACAGTATATGGACCCCTGTGCAAGAACAGTATATGGTCCCCTGTGCAAGAACAGTATATGGGCCCTGTGCAAGAACAGTATATGGTCCCCTGTGCAAGAACAATATATGGGCCCTGTGCAAGAACAGTATATGGTCCCCTGTACAAGAACAGTATATGGGCCCCTGTGCAAGAACAGTATATGGGCCCCTGTGCAAGAACAGTATATGGTCCCCTGTACAAGAACAGTATATGGACCCCTGTGTAAGAACAGTATATGGACCCTGTGCAAGAACAGTATATGGACCCCTGTGCAAGAACAGCATATGGTCCCCTGTGCAAGAACAGTATATGGACCCCTGTGTAAGAACAGTATATGGGCCCCTGTGCAAGAACAGTATATGGGCCCCTGTGCAAGAACAGTATATGGACCCCTGTGCAAGAACAGTATATGGTCCCCTGTGCAAGAACAGTATATGGACCCCTGTGTAAGAACAGTATATGGACCCCATGCAAGAACAGTATATGGGCCCCTGTGCAAGAACAGTATATTGACCCCTGTGCAAGAACAGTATATGGGACCCTGTGCAAGAACAGTATATGGGCCCCTGTGCAAGAACAGTATATGGGCCCCTGTGCAAGAACAGTATATGGTCCCCTGTGCAAGAACAGTATATGGACCCCTGTGTAAGAACCGTATATGAACCCCGTGCAAGAACAGTATATGGGCCCCTGTGCAAGAACAGTATATGGGCCCCTGTGCAACAACAGTATATGGGCCTCTGTGCAAGAACAGTATATGGGCCCCTGTGCAAGAACAGTATATGGGCCCCTGTGCAAGAACAGTATATGGTCCACTGTGCAAGAACAGTATATGGGCCCCTGTGCAAGAACAGTATATGGGCCCCTGTGTAAGAACAGTATATGGACCAATGTATCACAACAGTATATGGGCCTCTGTGCAAGAACAGTATATGGGCCCCTGTGCAAGAACAGTATATGGACCCCATGCAAGAACAGTATATGGGCCCCTGTGCAAGAACAGTATATGGGCCCCTGTGCAGGAACAGTATATAGACCCCTGTGCAAGAACAGTATATGGGCACCTGTGCAAGAACAGCCCAATAGCTCATCATAATGCACAATTCCTGCTGCTCTGGAGGTGGCTGTGGCCCCCTTACCTCCTGGTCCCCAGTTGGCCGCACAGGTTGCAGCAGTGATATGCCCACCTCTGATCCCAAGGTCACATCCATAGGAATACATGGAGCTGACCAATCTGTGCCGACACTATTTGACTCGCTGTCAGGTCAATCAAAAGTATTGGTTGGCTGCACTCCAATAGAAATCGATGACAATCAATGGTTAATGTCACGTGACCTTACCGGTCGCACATATGACCTTGCCGGTCACACATAATTTATGATTCAGTTCAATTGGAGCATGAAACAAAATGCTCAAAATTTGCTTTCAGGCATTGACATTGCACCGACTGATCGTTATAAGCATCAATTAATAAAGTGCCATTATTGCCCCTGATCGCCCCATAAGCATGATATCCTCGAGTGTAAAGTTCTATAGACAAGGGGAGGGGGGCAATGAACTGGAAAAATCCAACATGGTGGATTCCTTTTAACCCTGAGGGAGCATATGCCTCAAACAGAAGACAAGAGGCCACCTGTGCCGGAGCAGTGCATGGGCCCCGTAATCTCCCACAGATAGTTTGCTGATCACAGAGCCCCTCCTCCATGGCTCTCTAGATAATTGCTAATCAGCGTGCCAATTCATTAGTGCGGTCCCTGGCATCCCATCTAATAGACCACAGGAAGGACTGGGATTTTCCTTTGAGGGTGCTGGCAGGTCCATCTTGCATGGTCCTCCTGTGCAGCTGCGCATGTCGAATATAGTATGTGGCTCCGCAGTAGATTATTGGCAGATCCAGACTAATAATGATGGGATCCACTGATCTTAACCTAATGTGTGTAGGAGGCTCTGCGCTCCGTGCGGCACATACTGGCAGCAGATGGTGGCAGCTTTTATTTAATGCTC
Source organism: Ranitomeya variabilis (assembly GCF_051348905.1). Taxonomy (NCBI): domain Eukaryota; kingdom Metazoa; phylum Chordata; class Amphibia; order Anura; family Dendrobatidae; genus Ranitomeya; species Ranitomeya variabilis. The sequence continues at coordinate 1,073,291,490 of NC_135232.1, read as the reverse complement.
CCTTCTGTCTACAGATGACCCGAGTGATCTGTGCGCCGCTATAGGACTGGGATATGTTTCTAATATGCATTATTGATTGCTCCTGTTCTCGGCTCGGGTTCTAGTTATTAACTAGATGGCAGAGGAAAAAGTATCGGGTATAATCCAGTGTTACCTCTGTGACCAGTAACGCCAAGCAATGTCTTTCCCAGGCTATGGACGTTTCTCTGCTCCAGGCAGATAAGGTGTAAGATGTCCCAGCGAGCACAATACAATGCATCAATGCTAGCGGTTGTGTCACATGTAGAGCTGATCAGAAGACATAATTGTAGATACAGCTAAGTAACATGTTGTTTAACCTCCACTTGCCTGACAAAAAAAAGGAGCTGCCTGCCGCCATACAGCTGGCATGGTTTAAAGGGGCTGTCCGATGTAAATCGATAAGTCTGCAGTCACTGTGTGTGACTGCAGACTAATGAATTCCCCCAGCGCACGCACTGTGTGCTGCGAAGGTTAGCTGGTTTCTGATGTGGAACCGGAGGGTATGTATGAGTTATACACTCTTCTGGCCAATTGGTGCAGACGTGCTCTCCATACACTTGCATGGAGGGAGGCTACGCCCACTGGCCAGGAGTGTGTATAACTCATACATACCCTCCGGTCCCAGCTCAGAATCAGGCAAATATCCGCGCTTGGGGGTTTCAGAAGTCTGCAGTCACACAGAGTGACTGTAGACTTATCGATTTGCCCCAGACAACCCCCCTAAAAGGCTTATGCAACCTAGGCTTAAGGCTTAAAAACCTAGAGATTTTTAAGAGATTCTACAGAAGAAATGGCGGCATGCTTCACTAAAAGATGGTATTCTCCTCATGCAACAGTGGTTCTTGTGGATAACAATACCATGTTCTGGCAAAGTACAACATATGAAATACTGGCAAATACAGTGGCTATGGCGCTGTATTATTATTTATTATTATAGCATCAGTTATTCCATGGCGCTTTACATGTGAGGAGGGGTATACATAATAAAAAACAAGTACAGTACTCTACAAGGGATGGGGGAGAATACAATAGGTGATGGTAGAGTTGGTCGTGTAGCAATTTGGTGGTTACCGCAGGTTGTAGGCTTGTCAGAAGAGATAGGTCTTCAGGTTCCTTTTGAAGGTTTCCATGGTAGGCGAGAGTCTGATATGTATTTTTAGAGAGCTCCAGAGTAGGGGGGATGCGTGGGAGAAATCTTATATAAGATTGTAGGAAGAGGACATAAGAGGGGAGTAGAGGATATCTTGTGAGGATCGGAGGATGCGTGCAGGTAGGTACCAGGAGACGAGGTCACAGATGTATGGAGGAGACAGGTTGTGGATGCCTTTGTATGCCATGGTTAGGGTTTTGAACTGAAGTCTCCGGGTAATGTCGAGCCAGTGAAGGGATTGACAGAGAAGAGAGGCCAGGGAATAGAGGGGTTATAAGTGAAATAGTTGGGCAGCAGAGTTTAGAATAGATTTAAGGGGTGCGAGTGTTAGAAGGGAGGCCACAAAGTAGGAGGTTGCGGTAGTCAAGGCAGGAAATGATGAGGGCATGGACTAGGGTTTTTGCAGATTTTTGGTTGAGGATTGTATGGATCCGAGATATATTTTTCAGTTGAAGTCGGCAGGAATTGGAGAGGGTTTGGCTATGTGGTTTGAAGGAGAGATCAGAGTCATCGAGCTTGTGGGACTGGGGAGAGTGAGCAGCCATTTTTTTAATGGATATGTCTGTTGGGGGAGTTGAGTGAAATGGAAGAAAAATGATTAATTCTGTTTTGTCCATATTCAGTTTTAGAAATCTAGTGGAGAAGGATGAAATTGTGGACAGACTTTATGGGATTTTGGTTAGTAGGGAGGTGATATCTGGTCCAGAGAAGTAGATCTGTGTGTCATCAGCATAGAGGTGATATTGCAAGCCGTGAGATTCTATGAGCTGTCCCAGGCTGAAGGTGTAAATGGAGAAGAGCAGGAGTCCTAGGAGTAAACATTACACGACTCCGACAGATAGGGGACGAGGTGAGGAGGTGGTGTGCGAGTGAGAGATGCTGAATGTCCAGTCTGTTAGGTTTGACAATATCCAAGATAGTTCCAAGTCTGTGATGCCAAGAGATGAGAGGGTCTGTAGTAAAAGGGAGTCTTCCACTGTGTCAAAGGTAGAGGACAGGTCCAGGAGGAGGACAGAGTAGTGTCGGTTGGCTTTGGCAGTTAGTAGGTCATTGGTGACTTTAGTTAGTGCAGTTTCAGTGGAGTGATGTAGTCGGAAGCTAGATTGTAATTGGTCGAAGAGGGAGCAAGAAGAGAGGTGGGAGGATAGTTCGAAATGGACGTGTTATTCCAGTAGTTTTGAGGCATAGGGGAGAAGTGATATGGGGTGATAGCAAGATATAGAGGATGAGTCAAGAGAAGGCTTTTTGATGATGGGTGTGATTGTGGCATGTTTGAAGCATGACGGAAAACACCAGTTGTTAGTGATGGGTTGAATAGATAGGATAGGGTTGGAATGAAGTCTGTCATAAGGTTTGGGATGAAGTGTGATTGGATTGGATCAAGCGCACAGGTGGTGAGATGTGATCTTTAGAGTAGGGCAGAAGGTTGATCTTCTGCAATGGTGGAGAAAATGGTATTTGAAGAGGAGGGCTGAGTAGTGAGGAAGAGGGGTTGTGGGGGTTGTAGGTCAAAGCTTTCTTGATGTTATCAATCTTCTGCTTGAAGAATGAGGCAAAGTCTTCAGCTGAGACGAGTGGAGAGGGAGGAGGTGCTGGGGGACGGAGGAGAGAATTGAAAGAGTTGAATAGTTGTTCAGGATTGTGAGACAGGGAGGATATGAGAGACGAGAATGTTTTGCTGTGGTGAGTGTGGCCTTGAAACTAGTGAGGGACTGTTTGAATGCGATGAGGTCCTCGTTGGAGTGGGATGTTTTCCATTTCCACTCAGCAACCCTGGTAGCCTGTCTCAGTTCTTTGGTCAGGCTGATGTTACTGCTGTTTTTTGATTTTGCGAGCTTTGGTATGTGTAAGAGAGGCAGCAGATTCCAAAGCTACAGCTATTGTAGTGTTATATAAAGCAGCAATGGCATCCACATTGTGTAGGGAACTTGTAAGAGGAAGAAGGGATTCAGAGAGTGAGTGTGGATTGAGGTGTTTAAGATTTCTGTGAGGGTGTGCAAGTTTGTAGAGTGGAGATTGTGAACCTGGAGAGGAGAGGTAAGAGAATGTAAGTAGGTTGTAGTCAGAAAGAGGAAGAGGTGAGTTACAGAGGTTAGATAAGGAGCAGAGGTGGGTGAAGATGAGGTCCAGTGTGTGGCAATCTTTGTGAGTGGCTGCAGAAGACCATTGAGAGAAGCCAAATGAGGAAGTGAGAGTTTAGTGAAAGCTGAGAGGGAAGTGTCAATGGGGATGTTGAAGTCACCCATGATGATAGTAGGGATGTCAACGGAGAGGAAATGAAGCAGCCAGGTGATTAAGTGGTCGAAAAAGGTGGTGGCTGGCCCTGGGGGGGGCGGTAAATGACAGTTGGATGTTGGTGGGGAGAAGATGCGCACAGAGTGTACCTCAAAGGAAGGGAGGGTAACAGAAGGTGGCAGTGGGATGTTTGAAAGAACAGTTATCTGACAGGAGAAAACAAACTCCTCCACCATACTTGATGATGATGAGCGGGGGGTGTGGGAAAGGTGGAATCCACCATACGAAAGTGCAGATGGAGAGGCTGTATCAGAGGGGGTGAGCCAGGTTTCGATGATAGCGAGGAAGGAAAGTTTGTTAGTAATAAAACGATCATGGATGTAGGAAAGTTATATGCAGACAAAACATGAGTTCCATTGAGCTCCTGTTAGAGGGACTGGGAAAGCACGGGCTGGGTGAATGGGTATAAGGTTAGAAAGGTTACGGAAATTTGTGATAGAGCATGGATGGGAGGTGGAAGTGACTGTGGGAATGTGGTGAGGAGGACCAGGATTTGAAGAAAAATCACCGGCAGTGAGGAGCAGAGTGTTAGTAGGTGGGAGCAGGAGAGGGCATGAGGTGGCTGTCTGTGCTTGGAGACAGAGGATTGTATGTTGAGGAACAGATCTGAGGAGAAGGTGAGATGGATAGGGAAGATGGAGGGAGAGATGACCAGTTCCTTACTAGGTATGGGGATTAGGGGAGTTTGTAGAAAGTGAAGGATTATAGGGGTGAGAGTGAAAACAAACAGAAACATTGTTTACAGTGACTATGTATCCAGGTACCTTCAGTTCCCTTCATATTACATTCTGGTTTAATTCATAGCTCCACACTTCTATGATGCACTTATGTGATGCACTGGGCAGACTGACATCTTGCAAAGGTATATTTTACAATTTATTTGCTAGAAAGTGCAATCAGGTGTGAAGCAGAGGGAAGTGGTCTGTGCTCATGTTGGTCAGATAATTAAGAGCCAGATGCAGTATGGATTCATAGGCGAGCCATGTGCAAAGCTGTAAGGTCCAGCTAATGGCCAGGCTGTGTATATGTTATCAAAGGAGTGACCCATTGTTTAATTCAAGCTTTCATGTTATACTTGTTTTTTCTAGGGAACAGTTTTAGATAATTTAGTGACAAAATGTATAATTGGTGGAGAAAGGTTGAACTTGATGGACCCAGATCTTTTTTCAACTTATGTAACTATGTAACATGACTATAGGTACATTCTGTTCAAACTATGGAAGTATGAAGCAGACACTGACTGCACTATTACCACCCTGTTTGTTTTCTGAAAAGTTGTGTTGTTTCAGAAGAAAAACTACTTTAAAAACACAGCCATAGATTTTCCATCTTGGCTGACAAGTCTAATGCAAGTACCCCGTGGGTTCTCCCTATCCCTCCCCACCAAACTGACAGATCTTTCACTATACACACATGGGGAAGGTGCACAGTGGGTTCTCCCTCTCCCTCCCCCATACTGACAGATCTCTCCCTATACACACATACACACAAGGGGAATTTGCCTGGTGGGTTCTCCCTATACCCCCCTCACCACCCCATACTGAGAGATCTTTCACTATACACACAAGGGGAAGGTGCCTGATGGGTTCTCCCTATCCCTCCCCCCACACTGACAGATCTCTCCCTATACACACAATGGGGAAGGTGCCTGGTGGGTTCTCCCTATCCCCCCCATACTGACAGATCTCTCCCTATACACACAATGGGGAAGGTGCCCGGTGGGTTCTCCCTATCCCCCCATACTGACAGATCTCTCCCTATACACACAATGGGGAAGGTGCCCGGTAGGTTCTCCCTATCCCCCCATACTGACAGATCTCTCCCTATACACACAATGGGGAAGGTGCCCGGTGGGTTCTCCCTCCCCCCATACTGACAGACCTCTCCCTATACACACAATGGCGAAGGTGCCTGGTGGGTTCTCCCTATCCCTCCCCCCCATACTGACAGATCTCTCCCTATACACACAATGGGGAATGTCATGATCTCCATGGCCAGAGAACTAGCATAAGCCTCTATAGGAACAAGCTCTTGGAAGATGTAACTATACTGACCATGAACTAAACCTACCGCATCATCTAGAAGTAGCCAGGTAGCATGTCCTACTTTTTATCCCTATATGCCCAGCGCCGGCCGGAGAACTAAATAATGCTAGCAGAGGGAAATATAAGACCTGACTCACCTCTAGAGAAATGCCCAAAAAAAGGAGACAGAAGCCCCCCACATATATTGGCGGTGATATGAGATGAAACAACAAACGCAGCAGGAAAATAGTTTTAGCAAATTTGAGGTCCGCTTTCTAGATAGCAGAAGACAGAAAGCATACTTTCATGGTCAGTAGAAAACCCTAACAAAACACATCCAGAAATTACTTTAGGACTCTGGCATTAACTCATAATACCAGAGTGGCAATTCCTGATCAACAAGAGCTTTCCAGACACAGTAACGAAACTGCAGCTGTGAACTGGAACCAAAATACAAAAACAAAACATGGACGAATGTCCAACTTATCTAGTAGATGTCTGGGAGCAGGAACAAGCACAGAGAGGCTTCTGATAACATTGTTGACCGGCAAGCATCTAACAGAGAAGCCAGGTTATATAGCGACACCCAGATCTAATCAGAACAGGTGAACAGGGAAGATGATGTCACAAGTTCAATTCCACCAGTAGCCACCGGGGGAGCCCAGAATCCAAATTCACAACAGTACCCCCACCTCAAGGAGGGGGCACCGAACCCTCACCAGAACCACCAGGGCGATCAGGATGGGCCCTATGAAAGGCACGAACCAGATCAGAGGCATGAACATCAGATGCAGTGACCCAAGAATTATCCTCCTGGCCATATCCCTTCCACTTGACCAGATACTGGAGTCTCCGTCTGGAAACACGGGAGTCTAGGATTTTTTCCACAACGTACTCCAACTCACCCTCAACCAACACCGGAGCAGGAGGCTCAACGGAAGGCACAACCGGTGCCTCATACCTGCGCAATAACGACCGATGAAAAACGTTATGAATAGAAAAGGATGCAGGGAGGTCCAAACGGAAGGAAACAGGGTTAAGAATCTCCAATATTTTATACGGACCGATGAACCGAGGCTTAAACTTAGGAGATGAGACCCTCATAGGGACAAAACGAGAAGACAACCACACCAAATCTCCAACACAAAGCCGAGGACCAACACGACGGTGACGGTTGGCAAAAAGCTGAGTCTTCTCCTGGGACAACTTTAAATTGTCCATCACCTGCCCCCAGATATGATGCAATCTCTCCACCACCGCATCCACTCCAGGACAATCCGAGGATTCCATCTGACCGGAGGAAAATCGAGGATGGAACCCCGAATTACAGAAAAACGGGGAAACCAAGGTGGCAGAGCTGGCCCGATTATTGAGGGCGAACTCCGCCAATGGCAAAAAAGCAACCCAATCATCCTGGTCAGCAGACACAAAACACCTCAGATATGTCTCCAGGGTCTGATTAGTCCGCTCGGTCTGGCCATTAGTCTGAGGGTGAAAAGCAGACGAAAAAGACAAATCTATGCCCATCCTAGCACAAAATGCCCGCCAAAATCTAGACACAAATTGGGTTCCTCTGTCAGAAACGATATTCTCAGGAATACCATGCAAACGAACAACATTTTGAAAAAACAGGGGCACCAACTCGGAAGAAGAAGGCAATTTGGGCAGGGGAACCAAATGAACCATCTTAGAAAAACGGTCACACACCACCCAGATGACAGACATCTTCTGAGAAACAGGCAGATCTGAAATAAAATCCATCGAGATGTGTGTCCAAGGCCTCTTAGGAATAGGCAAGGGCAACAATAATCCACTAGCCCGAGAACAACAAGGCTTGGCCCGAGCACAAACGTCACAAGACTGCACAAAGCCTCGCACATCTCGTGACAGGGAAGGCCACCAGAAGGATCTTGCCACCAAATCCCTGGTACCAAAAATTCCAGGATGACCTGCCAACGCAGAAGAATGCACCTCAGAGATGACTTTACTGGTCCAATCATCAGGAACAAACAGCCTATCAGGCGGACAACGATCCGGTCTATCCGCCTGAAACTCCTGCAAGGCCCGCCGCAGGTCTGGAGAAACGGCTGACAAGATAACTCCCTCCTTAAGAATACCTGTGGGGTCAGAGTTGCCAGGTGAATCAGGCTCAAAACTCCCAGAAAGGGCATCCGCCTTAACATTCTTAGAACCTGGTAGGTACGATACCACAAAATTAAACCGAGAAAAAAATAATGACCAGCGCGCCTGTCTAGGATTCAGGCGCCTGGCGGTCTCAAGATAAATCAAATTTTTGTGGTCAGTCAATACCACCACCTGATGTCTGGCCCCCTCGAGCCAATGGCGCCACTCCTCAAACGCCCACTTCATGGCCAAAAGCTCCCGATTCCCAACATCATAATTCCGCTCAGCGGGCGAAAATTTACGGGAAAAGAAGGCACAAGGCCTCATCACGGCGCAGTCAGAACTTTTCTGCGACAACACTGCCCCAGCTCCGATCTCAGAAGCGTCGACCTCAACCTGAAAAGGAAGAGTCACATCAGGCTGACGCAACACAGGGGCAGAAGAAAAACAGCGCTTAAGCTCCTGAAAGGCCTCCACAGCATCAGGGGACCAATTAGCAACATCAGCACCCTGTCTAGTCAAATCGGTCAATGGCTTAACGACATCCGAAAAACCAGAAATAAATCGACGATAAAAGTTGGCAAAGCCCAAAAATTTCTGAAGACTTTTAAGAGAAGAGGGCTGCGTCCAATCACAAATAGCTTGAACCTTGACAGGATCCATCTCAATGGAAGAGGGAGAAAAAATATATCCCAAAAAGGAAATTCTCTGAACCCCAAAAACGCACTTAGAACCCTTGACACACAGAGAATTAGACCGCAAAACCTGAAAAACCCTCTTAACTTGCCGGACATGAGAGTCCCAGTCATCCGAAAAAATCAGAATATCATCCAGATACACTATCATAAATTTATCCAAAAAATCGCGGAAAATATCATGCATAAAGGACTGGAAGACTGAAGGGGCATTAGAAAGACCAAAAGGCATCACCAAATACTCAAAGTGGCCCTCGGGCGTATTAAATGCGGTTTTCCACTCATCCCCCTGCCTGATCCGCACCAAATTATACGCCCCACGGAGATCAATCTTAGAGAACCACTTGGCCCCCTTTATGCGAGCAAACAAATCAGTCAGCAACGGCAATGGGTATTGATATTTAACCGTGATTTTATTCAAAAGCCGATAATCAATACATGGTCTCAAAGAGCCGTCCTTTTTTGACACAAAGAAAAAACCGGCTCCTAAGGGAGATGACGATGGACGAATATGTCCCTTTTCCAAGGACTCCTTTATATATTCTCGCATAGCAGTATGTTCAGGCACAGACAGATTAAATAAACGACCCTTTGGGTATTTACTACCCGGAATTAAATCTATAGCACAATCGCACTCACGGTGCGGAGGTAGTGAACCAAGCTTGGGTTCTTCAAAGACGTCACGATAGTCAGACAGGAACTCAGGGATTTCAGAGGGGATAGATGATGAAATGGACACCAAAGGTACGTCCCCATGAGTCCCCTTACATCCCCAGCTCAACACAGACATAGCTCTCCAGTCAAGGACTGGGTTGTGAGACTGCAGCCATGGCAATCCCAGCACCAAATCCTCATGTAGATTATACAGCACTAGAAAACGAATAGTCTCCTGGTGATCCGGATTAATACACATAGTCACTTGTGTCCAGTATTGTGGTTTATTATTAGCCAATGGGGTGGAGTCAATCCCCTTCAGAGGAATAAGAGTTTCCAAAGGCTCTAAATCATACCCACAACGATTGGCAAAGGACCAATCCATAAGACTCAAAGCGGCGCCAGAGTCGATATAGGCGTCAGTAGTAATAGATGACAAAGAGCAAATCAGGGTCACAGACAAAATAAATTTAGACTGTAAAGTGCCAATGGAAACAGATTTATCAAGCTTTTTAGTACGTTTAGAGCATGCTGATATAACATGAGTAGAATCCCCACAATAGAAACACAACCCATTTTTCCGTCTAAAATTCTGCCGCTCGCTTCTGGACAGAATTCTATCACACTGCATGCTTTCTGGCGTCTTCTCAGTGGACACCGCCAGATGGTGCACTGGTTTGCGCTCCCGCAGATGCCTATCGATCTGAATGGCCATTGTCATGGACTCATTCAGACCCGCAGGCACAGGGAACCCCACCATAACATCCTTAATGGCATCAGAGAGACCCTCTCTGAAAGTAGCCGCCAAGGCACACTCATTCCACTGAGTAAGCACAGACCATTTACGGAATCTTTGGCAGTAAATTTCAGCTTCATCTTGCCCCTGCGATAGGGACATCAAAGTTTTTTCTGCCTGAAGTTCCAAATGAGGTTCCTCATACAGCAAGCCCAAGGCCAAAAAAAACGCATCCACATTGCGCAACGCAGGATCCCCTGGTGCCAATGCAAAAGCCCAGTCTTGAGGGTCGCCGCGGAGCAAGGAAATCACAATCCCAACCTGCTGTGCAGGGTCTCCAGCAGAACGAGATTTCAGGGACAAAAATAGCTTACAATTATTTCTAAAATTCTGAAAGCTAGATCTATTCCCTGAGAAGAATTCCGGCAAAGGAATTCTCGGCTCAGATACCGGAGCATGAATAATAAAATCTTGCAAATTTTGTACTTTCGTGGTGAGATTATTCAAACCTGCAGTTACACTCTGAAGATCCATTATTAACAGGTGAACACAAAGCCATTCAAAGATTATAAGGAGAGAGAAAAAAAAAAAAGACTGCAGCATAGACAGACTGGCAAGTGATCCAATTAAGAGCACAGAAAAAAAAAAAAAAAAAAAAAAAAACTCTCAGCAGACTTCTTATTTCTCTCCTTTCTCAGCCAAGGATTTTAACCCTTTAGTGGGCCGGTCAAACTGTCATGATCTCCATGGCCAGAGAACTAGCATAAGCCTCTATAGGAACAAGCTCTTGGAAGATGTAACTATACTGACCATGAACTAAACCTACCGCATCATCTAGAAGTAGCCAGGTAGCATGTCCTACTTTTTATCCCTATATGCCCAGCGCCGGCCGGAGAACTAAATAATGCTAGCAGAGGGAAATATAAGACCTGACTCACCTCTAGAGAAATGCCCAAAAAAAGGAGACAGAAGCCCCCCACATATATTGGCGGTGATATGAGATGAAACAACAAACGCAGCAGGAAAATAGTTTTAGCAAATTTGAGGTCCGCTTTCTAGATAGCAGAAGACAGAAAGCATACTTTCATGGTCAGTAGAAAACCCTAACAAAACACATCCAGAAATTACTTTAGGACTCTGGCATTAACTCATAATACCAGAGTGGCAATTCCTGATCAACAAGAGCTTTCCAGACACAGTAACGAAACTGCAGCTGTGAACTGGAACCAAAATACAAAAACAAAACATGGACGAATGTCCAACTTATCTAGTAGATGTCTGGGAGCAGGAACAAGCACAGAGAGGCTTCTGATAACATTGTTGACCGGCAAGCATCTAACAGAGAAGCCAGGTTATATAGCGACACCCAGATCTAATCAGAACAGGTGAACAGGGAAGATGATGTCACAAGTTCAATTCCACCAGTAGCCACCGGGGGAGCCCAGAATCCAAATTCACAACAGGGGAAGGTACCCGGTGGGTTCTCCTTATCCCTCCCCATCCATACTGACAGATCTCTCCCTATACACACAAGGGGGAAGGTGCCCGGTGGGTTCTCCCTATCCCTCCCCCCATACTGATAGATCTCTCCCTATACACACATACACACAAGGGGAATTTGCCTGGTGGGTTCTCCCCATACCCCCCTCACCACCCCATACTGAGAGATCTTTCACTATACACACAAGGGGAAGGTGCCTGATGGGTTCTCCCTATCCCTCCCCCCACACTGACAGATCTCTCCCTATACACACAATGGGGAAGGTGCCTGGTGGGTTCTCCCTATCCCTCCCCCCCATACTGACAGATCTCTCCCTATACACACAATGGGGAAGGTACCCGGTGGGTTCTCCTTATCCCTCCCCCTCCATACTGACAGATCTTTCCCTATACACACAATGGGGAAGGTACCCGGTGGGTTCTCCCTATCCCTCCCCCCCATACTGACAGATCTCTCCCTATACACACAAGGGGGAAGGTGCCCGTTGGGTTCTCCCTATCCCCCCATTCTGATAGATCTCTCCCTATACACACAAGTGGAGAGTCCCGTCAGTCAAAAGAAGTAGGGCTCGCTTCAGACTTGTCAGCTGAAAGGAATACTCCATGGCCGGCTTTACAAAGTATGCACCACTGTGCCTAATATTGCACTGACACTTTCCATTCTGTTCTGTTCATGTTCTCATCAGAAGCAGAATTGCAATGACAGGTAATGCCATTAAATAATGTAGATAACACAGGATCCACCATTCACTATAGATGATGTCACAGCTCACCTCCTCCCCAGCACTGCGTAATGATTTCTGCACAGATCACTGAGCATGTCGAGAACACTCTCCCATAGACGTCAGTAAACATGTACAGACTATTGGTTCCTATGATCTGATGTAAAGTACAGTACAGAGCAAAAGTTTGGACACACCTTCTCATTTAAAGATTTTTCTGTATTTTCATGACTATGAAAATTGTACATTCACACTGAAGGCATCAAAACTATGAATTAACACATGTGGGATTATATACTTAACAAAAAAGTGTGAAACAACTGAAATTGTGTCTTATATTCTAGGTTCTTCAAAGTAGCCACCTTTTGCTTTGATGACTGTTTTGCACACTCTTGGCATTCTCTTGATGAGCTTCAAGAGGTAGTCACTGGGAATGGTCTTCCAACAATCTTGAAGGAGTTCCCAGAGATGCTTAGCACTTGTTGGCCCTTTTGCCTTCACTCTGAGGTCCAACTCACCCCAAACCATCTCTATTGGGTTCAGGTCTGGTGACTGTGGAGGCCAGGTCATCTGGCGTATCACCTCATCACTCTCCTTCTTGGTCAAATAGCCCTTACACAGCCTGGAGGTGTGTTTGGGGTCATTGTCCTGTTGAAAAATCAATGATGGTCCAACTAAACGCAAACCAGATGGAATAGCATGCCGCTGCAAGATGCTGCGGAAGCCATGCTGGTTCAGTATGCCTTCAATCTATATATATAATTGTCTAAGGGTTTTTCCGTCTGTCTGTCTTTCTGTCTGTCTGTCTGTCCTGGAAATCCCGCGTCTCTGATTGGTCGAGGCCGCCAGGCCTCGACCAATCAGCGACGGGCACAGCATGGTGACGATGATGTCATAATGGAAATCCCGCGTCCCGCGTCCTGGCGGCCTCGACCAATCAGCGACGGGCACAGTATCGACGTAGATGTCATAATGGTTGCCATGGCGACGATGATGTCCTAAAGGTTGCCTCGACCAATCAGCGACGGGCACAGTCTGCCGCGAATTCTGGAATCATCATTGTCCATATACTACGGGAACATGCATATTCTAGAATACCCGATGCTTTAGAATCGGGCCACGGTCTAGTTTTAAATAAATCCCCAACAATGTCACCAGCAAAGCACCCCCACACCATCACACCTCCTCCTCCATGCTTCACGGTGGGAACCAGGCATGTAGAGTCCATCCGTTCACCTTTTCTGCGTCGCACAAAGACACGGTGGTTGGAACCAAAGATCTCAAATTTGGACTCATCAAACCAAAGCACAGATTTCCACTGATCTAATGTCAATTCCTTGTGTTCTTTAGCCCAAACAAGACTCTTCTGCTTGTTGCCTGTCCTTAGCAGTGGTTTCCTAGCAGCTATTTTACCATGCAGGCACAAAGTCTCCTCTTAACAGTTGTTGTAGACTTGTGTCTGCTGCTAGAACTCTGTGTGGCATTGACCTGGTCTCTAATCTGAGCTGCTGTTAACCTGCGATTTATGAGGCTGGTGACTCGGATAAACTTATCCTCAGAAGCAGAGGTGACTCTTGGTCTTCCTTTCCTGGGGTGGTCCTCATGTGAGCCAGTTTCTTTGTAGCGCTTGATGGTTTTTGCTACTGCACTTGGGGACACTTTCAAAGTTTTCCCAATTTTTCGGACTGACTGACCTTAATTTCTTAAAGTAATGATGGCCACTCATTTTTCTTTACTTAGCTGCTTTTTCTTGCCATAATACAAATTCTAACAGTCTATTCAGTAGGACTATCAGCTGTGTATCCACCAGACTTCTGCACAACACAACTGATGTCCCAACCCCATTTATAAGGCAAGAAATCCCACCTATTAAACCTGACAGGGCACACCTGTGAGGTGAAAACCATTCCCGGTGACTACCTCTTGAAGCTCATCAAGAGAATGTCAAGAGTGTGCAAAGCAGTCATCAAAGCAAAAGGCAGCTACTTTGAAGAACATAGAATATAAGACATATTTTCAGTTGTTTCACACTTTTTTGTTAAGTATATAATTCCACATGTGTTAATTCATAGTTTTGATTCCTTCAGTGTGAATGTACAATTTTTATAGTCATGAAAATACAGAAAAATCTGTAAATGAGAAGGTGTGTCCAAACTTTTGGTCTGTACTGTAGATCTCTGAATGCTGTTAACGTCAGCCCAACCCTTCCCTATGATCCTGTACATATTAGGAAACAGATGAACCTGCTGATTTTGGTGGGAAAGGCAGACCACCTTATGTGTTTGGGGGCCTCCAGATTCTCCCTTGATGAATGATGTTCAGGAAAGGATGAATTGGGTGTGTTGCGATTCAACGCCCTATTCTTTTGTCCCCAGGAAGATAAATCTGTGATAGTCTGGCAGCAGCTTCCATTGTCGGCACATGCACACTCAGCTGAATCAAGAGTTAACATGTTGGGAGTCAGAAGAGATAGCGGTGAGCCATCACTAATCCAGAGGCTTCCCCTTCCCCCTCCATCCGAGATCTGCCGTCACCACCCTACACATTGCATGGATCTCTTACCCTGCTTAAATTGGCAAATTCAGTCAATGCTCATTTAATAAGTATATCCTCCTTAAAGCACTTTTCCAGGATATTTATGATCTATCTTAAGGTAACTCATCGATATCTGATCAGTGCTGATCCTAATCTGCAGGATCCCGGAGCGACCCCTGACCAGCAGATCCGCTCTGCGCGCTGCACACATCTAGTAACAGCGGGGACCCCCAACTATACTGATCACGTATCCCAGGGATCGGTCATCAATATCCTAATAGTGGAAACCCCTTTAAAGGGTTTATCCATTGGGTACATTTCCATTATATTCACAGTATATTTGGCAACTTCTACTTTTGTTTCCGACACGGTGGCATTCTAAAGATCCATGTGCATCTGGCGTCCATTTATGACATCTCCCGTGGCTGTGGCATTAGTGCACAAGTCGGAATTTTGCTACTTCTGTTTATTTCATTCCGATTTTTTTCATACATATTTATCACGTTTTTGACTCTCATGCTTTAAGTAAAGCTGCTTTGTTTTTGATATTTCCTAATATTTAGCTTTGGCCAAACTTTTATCGATTCAGCCATATGCCGATTACATGCAATTTGATACGATTCCGCACAGGAAATTCACTACAAACACGTGCGGGTTTTTTTAACCCTTTTCCGCATTTAATACAAGTCTATGGGAAAAATCCGCACAGAAAACTCAGCTTAAATTGACATCTGGTGGAATCGAAACTCGCACTGCAGGACAGTTTACGATGAGTTAAAAAAAAAAAAAAGCCCAGTGGTCACGAGAGTCCTATAAATCCCATCCACTTTGCTGGAACTGTAAGATGCTGCGTTTTTGACATACCAAAATTCCGCAGCATCAAAACCTCACTGTGGGCGCACAGCCTAAGGGGGTAGACTGGTACCGGCAGGTGGTCTTACGGAAGTCTGTATATCTGCAAGAATGACATCAGAATTGGAGGACACCAGACACGAGGAATATTTGTCTTCCTTTTTTTTCTGCAGCATCATTAGCTCCATGATGAGTGCAGGGCAGAGCGGACCACCAGTGCAGCAGAGCAGAGACCCCCTGTAAATCCGCTCTGCCGTCGCCACATTACAATGCATCCCTCGCCCTATAGAACGCCGAGCTGCAATGATGTCACTCTATTACAGCTGAAGGGTCTTTTCTTCCCCCCAGAAGAAGACATGAGCAATAAATCTGCGCTGTCTGCACGTCTTTTCATGTGTGTGTAGTGGGGGGGTCAGCAGCAATACATTAAAGAGTTAATCCCCTGTGTCAGTCCCCTGGGGGCCGGTCATGGGGACCTTTCTACTTGGGAACCATTGATGTTTTCATGGAAGAGAAGAATAAATAAAAGTAAACCAATAAATGGAAGAACATAGGAGGCGGCAGAGCTGAGCTTGTCACCACCACAGCCTAATCGGTGGTCTTACATAGGACTGCACTATCAGTCTGCAGAAGTGGAGCCATTCCCATAGAGATGGATGGTGAGTTCTGCTCTGCAGCCCCATCCACTGAGAGGATCCATCAATTGATCCGAGGCAGGAAATGAAGCTGGCAGCCTCCTCAGCATCTGCTGGCCAACAACACATTGATCCCCCCAGCGCAGCCCCCTGTGCCCCCCGTGCATCACAGTGTGGAGTGCTGCATTCTCTGCAGGACCCTCATCTCCTGGGTAGGTGTCTACATGGGAGGGGGCTGCTCAGCAGCACATGGAGCCTGCACTGCAGGGTGACGGGCACAAGCTCCGCCACTGCATGGGACACTGACAGGAAAAAAAAAGCATTTTGATCAGTTCAAGTCGCTGGAAAAATATAATGGAGGTTTTGTATTAATCCCACTTAACCTGCCGTAAAAGTGGCGACCCCCTCCTCCTCCTCCTCTGCTCGGTACTGCGGCGGTAGTCAGTGCGCATGTGCGGGGCGCCGGGAGCTGATGCTGCAGATACACCGAGCAGGGAGGAGGAGGATGGAGGGTAATCAGTCAGTCAGCAGCAGCTAGTCAGGGAGCGGGGCCCGGCCGGTGTCCTCACATCATGGCTCCTTACATCATGGCTCCTCACATCATGGCTCCTCACATCATGGCTCCTCACATCATGGCTCCTTACATCATGGCTCCTTATGTGCGGATCGATAGATGAAAGGACTGGAGAAATGGTGAAGCCGTCACAGCTAGTAATGGCACATGCCCTGTGCGTGGCTCCTGGGGGGGAGATGTGCAGCAATGTGGGGCCAGGCACATGTCAGGCAGGAAGTCATTGTCATGGCCTCAGCACTGATACATTGTAACAGAACATGTGTCATCATGGAGACAGACAGGAGAGGTGCTGACAGCTGACACGTGTAGTGTGGAGGCAGGGGGTCCTGCACTGGGGGCGGAAATCACTGAGCAGCAGCCACCTATACAGCCAACTATATACCCACCTATACATCTAGCTATATATACTGTCATTAGCATTATTTTATTCTTACATTGGACTCTATCAATATGTCTATTTTATTTTGGAGTCTATGTATCTGTCATTCTGCCTATTCATTCACTCATTCATTCATTAATTCCCTTTTCTCTCTTCATAGATTGGAGTTTGTCAATCTATGCTTTTAGTCATTCATTTCTTTATTGGAGTCTTTCCATCAATCCCATCTATCATCTATTAGCTATTGATCTATCTATCTATCCCATATCTATGTATGTATCTATTATCAATCTATCCATCCATCCATCTATCTATCTATCTATCTATCTATCTATCTATCTATCTATCCATTGATCTCTCTCCCTTCATTCATCCTTCCCTCCTGGAGTCCATGTCTTCCCCTTTGGAGCCAGTCTATGGCATGGAGAGCGATGTGCTGCAGCCGATCCCTGGGTTTCCCTGTGTGCTGTGAGGCAGCAGTGAGTGTGCAGTGTCTGCTCCTCCATCCATCCTTCCATCCTTCCTTCTTTCCTTCCTTCCTTCCTCCCGTGTGGGGGTGAGCGGATCCGTCTGTGTCTTGCTGTGTCAGGAGAGACCCCCAGCTCTGGGCACTTTGGAGAAACTTGCTGCCCCCTCCTCCTTCTAATGTCGGTGCTGACGGTCTCCCCTCCATGCCGAGCTCTCCAGCAGCACGCGCTGACTGTGCCCCCTGCAGCCCCCCGGGACGGCCCCGCATCCTCATCCCTTTAATGAGGGCCATCATCGCCCTGCAGACGGGCTCGCTCCTCACCTCCGAACTGCGGGGCCAAGTTGAGCTCTGGTTACCTGCATTGGGACAAGGAGGAGAAGAGGAGGAAGGAGCAGGGGGAGGAGAGTGAGGGGAGGGGAGACTCTCTGCAATCTCATTTGTGGCTGCTCTCAGGCTGCAGATACATAGTGTAACACATGCAGAGCGAATGCAGGTAGCCCGGCACCGACTGCGGCTCCGCCACTGACTCCGGCACCGACTGCACCAGCTCCGGCCGGGAACTTTGCTGGATCACGCCGGGATATAGTGCCGGGATATAGTGCGGGGATTGTGCCGTGCCTGAGATCAGCCTTTCCTCCGAGCATCCTGCCTGTGGTGGAATCATACAGCACCGGAGCAGGAGTCAGCAGCTGAGATCGTCCGCCGATCGTCCGAGGATCGCCGTCCCGTGCCCCGGCTGTGGAGGAGCCGGCCGCTATGAGACGGTAACTTTGTGCTGGGATCGTACAAGTCCGGCTCGTCCCATCTCAGCGGCTTCTGGAGACATGAGGACTGTATGGGGCTGGTGCCTGTTCTTGCTCAGGGTCTCCCTCACCCTGGCAGCCTCCAAGCAGACGCTAAAGTACCGGCTGGCAGAGGAAGGGCAGCCAGATATCAAGATCGGGAATGTGGCTTCGGATATCGGCATCGTTACCGGCTCCGGGGAGGTGACCTTCAGCCTGGAATCCGGCTCCGACTACTTCAAGATCGACAACATGACCGGCGAGCTGAGCACTACCGAGCGCCGGATAGATCGGGAGAAGCTGCCGCAGTGCCAGATGATCTTCGACGAGAACGAGTGCTTCATAGACTTCGAGGTGTCGGTGATCGGACCTTCGCAGAGCTGGGTGGAGCTGTTTGAGGGTCGGGTGGTCATCCTGGACATTAACGACAACACTCCGACCTTTCCGTCCCCCGTGCTGACTCTTACCGTGGAGGAGAACCGGCCGGTGGGGACTCTCTACCTGCTGCCCACCGCTACTGATCGGGACTTTGGCCGTAACGGGATCGAGCGCTATGAGCTGATCCAGGACGCCGGGGAGAGTTTGTTCATGTCGGGGAGACGCTCCGGAGGTCGGTTGGAGGCTGGAGATAGCGCCCCCTACCCGGGCAAGAGACGGATGGAGACGGACAGCCGGAGCAGCGTGTTTGAGCTGCAGGTGGCAGATACGTCTGATGGAGAGAAGCAGCCCCAGCTCATCGTCAAGGGGGCTCTGGACCGGGAGCAGAGGGACTCCTACGAGCTGACCCTGCGGGTGAGAGATGGGGGAGAGCAGCCCAGGTCGTCCCAGTCCATCCTCAGGGTGCTCATCACCGATGTCAACGATAACAGTCCCCGTTTTGAGAAAAGCGTATACGAAGCGGATCTGGCAGAGAATAGCGCGCCTGGGACCCCAATCCTGCAGCTGAAGGCGACCGACTACGATGTGGGGGTGAACGGACAGATCGAATACGTGTTCGGGGCCGCGACGGAGTCGGTAAGGAGGTTGCTCAGGCTGGATGAGAACTCGGGGTGGTTGAGTGTCCTGCATAGGATAGACCGAGAGGAGGTGAACCAGCTAAGGTTCACTGTCATGGCCAGGGACAGGGGGCAGCCCCCCAAAAGTGACAAGGCCACTGTGATCCTCAACATCAAGGATGAGAACGACAATGTGCCCCTCATAGACATCAGAAAGATCGGTAGGATCCCAGTGAAGGACGGCATGGCTAGTGTGGCCGAAGACGTCCTGGTGGACACCCCCATAGCTTTAGTCCAGGTGTCTGATAGGGACCAAGGGGAGAATGGAGTAGTCACCTGCACTGTGGTGGGAGATGTCCCCTTCCAGCTCAAGCCTGCCAGCGATAGTGAGGGGGACCAGAACAAGAAGAAGTATTTCTTGCACACTTCAGCTCCCTTGGACTATGAGAACGTGAAGGAGTACAATGTCATTATAGTAGCTGTGGACTCTGGTAGCCCAAGCCTTTCCAGTAATAACTCCCTACTGGTGAAGGTGGTGGACACTAATGACAACCCCCCAGTGTTCAGCCAGACTGTGGTGGAGGTAGCCTTCCCTGAGAACAACGTGCCTGGGGAGAGGGTGGCCACAGTTATCGCCACAGATGCTGACAGTGGGAAAAATGCAGAGATTGCCTACTCTTTGGAGCAATCTATGGCCGGGGTCTTCTCCATTCACCCAGACACAGGAGACATAACAGCCAATATAGTCCTGGACAGGGAGCAGACTGACAGGTATGAGTTT
The DNA here is from genome assembly GCF_051348905.1 of Ranitomeya variabilis. Taxonomy (NCBI): domain Eukaryota; kingdom Metazoa; phylum Chordata; class Amphibia; order Anura; family Dendrobatidae; genus Ranitomeya; species Ranitomeya variabilis. The sequence goes on along the minus strand of NC_135232.1, from coordinate 1,073,271,567 downwards.
AAAGTAGTTGCCAAAGACAAGGGTCTGCCCACCATCATGCAGGGTACTGCCACCGTGGTAGTGCAGGTAGCTGATAGGAACGACAACGACCCCAAGTTTATGCAGGATGTCTTCAATTTCTACGTCAAGGAAAACTTACAACCCAACAGCCCTGTTGGGATGGTGACAGTGATGGATGCTGACAAAGGTCGCAATGCAGAGATGAGTTTATTTATAGAGGAAGATAATGGCATCTTTTCCATCGAGAACAATACCGGCACTATATGTTCTACTGTGTCCTTTGATATGGAGCAGCAAACCTCCTACACCTTCAAAGTTAAAGCAGTGGATGGTGGAGATCCTCCTAGGTCTGCTACTGCCACAGTGTCACTTTTTGTCATGGATGAGAATGACAATGCCCCAATCATCACTAGCCCCATCAACAGTTCTTATGCCGTGGTCTCCCCGTCCAGCATTGCCAGGACAGTGGTCGCTACTGTGGTGGCCACAGATACAGACTCTGGTGTCAACGCAGATCTGAATTACAGCATTGTTGGAGGAAATCCCTTTAAGCTCTTTGAAATCAACCCAGCCAGTGGAGTGGTGTCACTAGTTGGCAAGCTGACCTCCAAACATTATGGCCTGCACAGGTTAGTGGTCCAGGTGAATGACAGTGGGCAACCATCCCAGTCCACCACCGCTCTGGTCCATGTGTTTATTAATGAGACTGTGTCCAACGCCTCAGTTGTTGATTCCCAAATTGCCAGAAGTTTGCACATCCCATTAAGCCAGGATATTGCTGGAGATCCCAGCTATGAAATGAGCAAGCAGAGACTTAGCATAGTGATTGGAGTTGTGGCTGGGATCATGACTGTCATACTGATCATTCTAGTGGTGGTGATGGCACGTTACTGTAGGGCCAAAAGTAAAAATGGATACGAAGCTGGCAAGAAAGACCACGAAGACTTCTTCACCCCCCAACAGCACGACAAGTCTAAGAAACCCAAAAAAGACAAGAAAAATAAAAAATCTAAACAGCCATTATATAGCAGCATAGTGACAGTGGAGGCTTCAAAGCCAAATGGGCAGAGATATGACAGTGTCAATGAGAAGCTGTCAGACAGCCCCAGCATGGGGAGATACAGAACTGTCAATGGAGGCCCTGGCAGTCCTGACCTGGCAAGGCACTACAAATCCAGCTCTCCACTCCCTACTGTGCAGCTTCATCCTCAGTCACCTACTGCTGGGAAAAAGCACCAGGCGGTGCAAGATTTACCCCCGGCCAACACTTTTGTAGGAGCTGGAGACAACATCTCAATTGGATCAGACCATTGTTCTGAGTACAGTTGTCAGACCAATAACAAGTACAGCAAACAGGTAAGCTACGTCAATGGGCAATGTGATGACTGGGGTGGCCTCACTGTGATGTGGAAGGGTTAAAAAGTCAGCAAGTGCAACACAAACAGAGCAATACACATATATGTATAAGTATGTATATAGCTATGTATAAGTATGTATATATGTATGTATGTGTATGTATATGTATGTATATAGCTATGTATAAGTATGTATATAGCTATGAGTATGTATATAGCTATGTATAAGTATGTATATAGCTATGAGTATGTATATAGCTATGTATATGTATGTATATATGTATGTAGGTGTATGTATATGTATGTATATAGCTATGTATAAGTATGTATATATGTATGTATGTGTATGTATGTATATAGCTATGTATGTATGTGTATGTATATATATATATGTATGTATAAGTATGTATATAGCTATGTATATGTATGTATATATGTATGTAAGCTATGTGTATGTATGTATATATCTATGTATATGTATATAGCTATGTATATGTATGTATATATCTATGTATATGTATATAGCTATGTATATGTATGTATATAGCTATGTATGTGTATGTATATATGTATGTATATATCTATGTAAGCTATATATATATGTATGTATATGGAGGCAGCATGGCCAAAATAGTGAAACATAAGGATCTTATATTCACCCACTATAGCTACTTTTCCACTCTCTCTATGGAGCTTTTCTCAAGCAGGTGAATAGGTGAGTAGAGGATCCTTACTTCTCATTATTTTGTATATTCTGCCTCTTTTTTGGATTGTCATATCTTTAATAGGAAGCTTGGGGAGACTTGCACCCATTATAAAATATATACGGTATATATATACATACGTATATATCTATGCACACACTTCTATACATGCATATATACAGTAAGTACAATATAAATGGATGTATCCATATACAAGGACATGTATATGTGTTGTATACAGACATATGCCTGTGTAACTGTATCTGTAAATATTGACATTCCTCTATAGGAGTATATATATAGCTATACACACATGTCCACTGATGCTTGTTGCCTTCCTGACTTTTGTATATGAATCTAGAGATGAGCATTTCTTCCTAGATTCATACTGGTGTCAATCTTTGCCTTCTGGGGTATGTGCAGTGCTTGTGGCTTGGTTCTCCCGGTGTGCAGCGCCTGGAATGTTAATGCAGCATTTGGTTCGCTCGCTCCTCTCCATCGGTCATGTCCCTGGTGCAGCCAATAGGAGGGCACACAGTGGGGACTGGCAAAGACTGGCAATAGCTCCGCGGGCTGATGCCACTAGTGGAAAGCCTTGTGCTCAGCAATGTGACATCAGATCAGCTCTGCAGTCTCAGGTGCTTGTGAAGAGTAGTTGCATCATAAATGGAGGATCTGCTTTAATGATATTGGAAGCGAATCAATTAACCCTTGCGTTGCCACCACCAACATTCCTAAATACTGAACGAAGGCTCTCTAACTCTTCCTTCGGACACGGGGCTTTCATTTTGGCCTATATAAAATTCCTTTATACAATAACTTTTCTTACATTTTTTTTTTTATTTACTATTATTATTACTTTAACCCATTTTCTGTGTGATATGGGGTTATGGACTAGTACAAATTATGGTAATAGTTTACCTTTAGCATAGGGTGTTGATGTGTTATTATGACCCTGTTTAAAAGGATTGTGACGTGAGGCTTCATGCTCTTTTGCCTCGTGACGGGTCCGCTCGAGCTTTCTTCACTGGCCACATGGTTGGTCCGTTACAGTCAATGGTCGATCGTGCGACCACCCGGAATAAATCACTTAGAGGAGATGAAGTGGCTTTTTTTTGTCACCACTATTTGATTCTAGTGGTCGGCAGGGGTCACATTGGTGGGGTCCCCAAGCTGGTGTCATATCCTAGATAGACGCCACCAATCTCTATACTGACACTAGCCTTTTAAATCTTTTAAATGCCCTTAATATTTTTTTAAAAAACTTTATTTTACCCCTTGGGTGCAATCTACGCTTGAAAAGCCTTATAATGAAGCATGTATTGCTCTATTAACCCTCTCTCTCTATATAAGGTTGTCTTATGCCAAGTCCGACTCTTGATGTGCCCCCTACCAGTCATGGCACTATTCCGTGGCATTTCCAGCATCCTCTCTGTAGACTGCACGGGCTAATAATGGCCGTCTGATGTTCTGTTTTCCTTGGCAGTGGGTGTTTTGTATTACATTGTCCTGAAACTCTCCTCTTTCATCCCCAGTACTGGTTCCAGGCTAGACATTTGTTTTTCTATCTGGCAACAGGCAGACAAAGGCGCACTTGGTATGCCGCATTAGTCTGCTGTAGCAACAAGGCACAATAGTGGCCAGAAATGTGTCAGTGACTGAGCCGTGGCGCTGGGATGGTACTGTCTATACATGATAATGATACATCACATGCACCATGCTGGAGCCCGCCCCATACATGTGACCTGTGGATATAATATAGCCCCCTCTGAAGTCTGCCAGCTTGTTACAGGAAACTTTGTTCTTTTTAAAGGGCAGTGTTTATGTTGGTAATTGGCCGCCATAGATCATCATAATGAGCTCAGATCGACTTGTGATCACATTTTTTTTGGACTTGAAAGTTTATTTTCTTTGTGTTAATAATAGCAAAAGAATGACGAGTACATCGGTGTCATTATGTATCATCGCTGCCCAGAAGTAGAGCAGCAGCGTCCCTTTATCCCGACACATTGTATCAATTTCAGCTTCAGGCTATGTGCACACGTTGCAGATTTGACTGTGGGATTTTCTGTGCAGATTCTGCATTTCTTGGCAGAAAACGCAGGTCAGAATCTGCACTCTTTTTCTGGTATGTGCATATGTTGCAAATTTTTGTTCGGATTTCTTCCTTTTTTTACCCCTGCAGATTTCCATTATGGAACAGGTGCAGAAACGCAGCAGATCTGCACAAAGAAGTGACATGCTCCTTTTTTGAATCTGCTGCGTTTTCCATGCGGATTTTTCTGCACCATTAGCACACCATTTTTTTCTTTGCCATTGATTTACATTGTACTGTAAATCACTTGCGGATCTGTAGCGTTTCTGCGTGTGGAAAAAAAGCTGCAGATCCGCAACGTGTGCACATAGCCTAAAGATGCACATTAGTGAATGTAGTGTAAGGACTCAGGATAGCATTACTGTATGTAGTTGGAGAAAAAAATACATTTACCATCTGGACAGGGAGCAAGTAATATTATTGAGAAAGTGTCTATCTATCTATCTATCTATCTATCTATCTATCTATCTATCTATACATCTATCTATAATCTATCTGTCTATCTAGCTATCTATAATCTTTCTATCTATCTATCTATCTATCTATCTATCTATCTATCTATCTATCTATCTATCATCTAGCTATCCAGCTATCTATCTATAATCTATCTATCTATCTAGCTATCTATAATCTATCTATCTATCTATCTATCTATCTATCTATCTATCTATCTATCTATCTATCATCTAGCTATCTATCTATCTATCTATCAATAATCTATCTATCTATCTATCTATAATCTATCTATCTAGCTATCTATAATCTATCTATCTATCTATCTATCTATCTATCTATCTATCTATCTCTCTATTATCTATCTATCTATCTATCTATCTATCTATCTATCTATCTATCATCTTTCTATCTATAATCTATCTATCTATCTATCTATCTATCTATCTATCTATCTATCTATCTATTATCTATCTATCATCTATCTATTTATCTATCTATCTATCTATCTATCTATCTATCTATCTGTTATCTATCTATCTATCTATCTATCTATCTATCTATCTATCTATCTGTTATCTATCTATCTATCTATCTATCTATCTATCTATCTATCTATCTATCTATCTATTATATATTCATCTATCTATCTATAATCTATCCATCCATCCATCCATCCATCCATCCATCCATCCATCCATCCATCCATCCATCCATCTATTATCATGTAATACACAGACGATAGAAAGGTCACTCTCTTACACAGTTGATGTTGTCTGTCGGCCATGGTGTCCGTGCGTCATCTCTTCTCACCATGTTAGATGCGGAGCTATGCTGGTTACATTACTCGGCACACATACACTTACTTTGGGCTTTGACCTGTGTAGTAGCGGTGGAAGCTGATCCCTCCTGCCATTAGTGTAATTAGGCTAAGTAAGTGATACATCTTATTGACCACAATATCAGGGGTCAGGGAAATCGTTTCCATTTACAGTAGCGTGTATTTGAGCCTTTTACACAAATATTTGTAAAAGAATCCACCAGCAGCAATCTGAGCTGAGACGATTCTGTGTCCTCAGCGGCCGCACACAAACACTCCAGAATATTGTGGCTCCAGACATTCGCACATTATTTACTTTGTGATCTGGTGTCCGGGTCCTTTATTAGAAGTCTAGGGCCGTGTTTGCCTTTTAACCCCTGGGGCTGCAGAGTTTGTACTTCATAATGACTCTCTAATATCCCTAATGTGACTCCCCAATATCAGGCAGTTCTGTCATATCATAGTCAGCTCTGCTGCACCGTGACAAATGACAAGTGTCACCAAACTTTTTACAGATCTAGTAAGTCAGGTAATTCTGACACCAGTATCTCCATAGAACTCAATTGCGCTAATCCCCCGCACTCCATCCATCCTTGTCCAATAACATATCACAACCTCTAACCCCTAATTGGAGCAAAGGGAAAACGTTTCTGACTCGGGCGCACGTGTACGGATGATGTGTAACTCTTAAGATTCAATTTGTTGCGTTGTACCTTTCTGTTTTGTGCCCATGACCCTGATTATTATTCAGCTCCACGAACAGAGAGCACTAATGAACAGGATCCCATGGGGAGCATGGACTCGGCATCAGGCCGGCTCTGAGTATTATATATGACTTAGATGGAAAAGGTCTGCGGCCCACAGACAAGTGCTACGCTCTCTAGACAGGGAAATATTGACCCTGTCCTTTTAGTGCACAGCACAAATTTAATGATGAAACAGTAAGTGATCTTAATGTTTCATGCAATTATTAAGCAAATAGGAAAAATACCGAGTCAGGAGCAAATGCTTCTTGTCAGTTCATCTGTTACATTAATGTGCATGGTCTTCGAGGTTGCGTTCTTTAGTAACACGGACGGCTTCTAACTGCATCTTCCAAATGAATGGTACAGGGTGGTCACAGAACACGTGTATGTCAGCGGCCAAAAGATATATCATCGACAAAGCACAATCGATCACGGGATTAAAAGGCTCGTCCACTTTGAAAAATGACCTTTAAATGTGTGAAAAATCCCAATCTGTAAACCATACTCATATCCTCCAGCTAACAAAAGGAGCTGGCTACCAGGCTGATTTTAATTATCATGCCAGCCCCCTTCCCTACCCTTGCACTAACTGGAAGCTAGAAGGGGTCGGGCTGAGTTATTGAAATGAGCCAATATAGTTGGGATCTGGTAACAATGATAATATCAGGAGACTCTTGAAGTTTATGATTTATTAGTATAGTTTGCTATTTTACATACATTTTAAAATCCCTTTTTTTCAAAGTGGACAACCCCTTTAAGGGAGACTTGTCAGCTAATCTTAGGTCAGTGATGCGTTATATCCTCTGGTGTAATCATTCTGAATCATCTTCTTCTTAGAACTCCATTGCATTGTCAAATTCCTCTGTTATTCCTCCTGTCAATGTATGAAGAAATTGGCAATTGACCATCTCCCTCCTTAATAGGGTAATCGCCTGCTCACCGGCATGCTGTCAGTATTGATTATACAATGTCACGCTACATAGGGCATGCTTCAAGGGGTTGTTCACTGCTAAAAGAACTCCTTATCAATGTCATCAATGTACAACCTAAACTAAAAAGAATACTTATCTCCTGGACCAGCGCTGCTCTTCTGTGCTGAGCCTTGTATTCCCTGGTAATCTCGTGAGTGGAAAAGCAGTGATGGTCCAGCGGGTCAATATGCATTTTTCCTTTTTCACCTGACAAATTGAACTCCTTATCAATGTCATCAATGTACAACCTAAAATAAAAAAAAAGAATGTTCACTTAACTCCTGGACCAGCGCTGCTCTTCTGTGCTGAGCCTTGTATTCCCTGGCAGTCTCGTGAGCCGAAAAGCAGTGATGGCCCAGCAGGTCAGTATACATTTTTCTTCATTTCACCCAACAGATTGAATTCCTTATTAATGTCACCAATGTACGACCTAAACTAAAAAAGAATGTCCACTTAACTCCTGGACCAGCGCTGCTCTTCTGTGCTAAGCCTTGTATTACCTGGCAGTCTCGTGAGCCGAAAAGCAGTGATGGTCCAGCGGGTCAGTATGCATTTTTCCTTTATTTCACTTGACAGATTGAATTCCTTATCAATGTCGCCAATGTACGACCTAAAATTTTAAAAAAAAAGCCTATTTATCTCCTGGACCAGCGCTGCTCTTCTGTGCTGAGCCTTGTATTCCCTGGCAGTCTGGTGAGCAGAAAAGCAGTGACGGTCCAGCGGGTCAGTATGCATTTTTCCTTTATTTCACCCGACAGATTGAATTCCTTATCAATGTCGCCAATGTACGACCTAAAATTAAAAAAAAAGCCTATTTATCTCCTGGACCAGCGCTGCTCTTCTGTGCTGAGCCTTGTATTCCCTGGCAGTCTGGTGAGCAGAAAAGCAGTGATGGTCCAGCAGGTCAGTATACATTTTTCCTTTATTTCACCCAACAGATTGGGGACGTTCATATGGGGTTGTCCAATGGTGGAACAAGTTGTCAATTTATTTATACATTTCCAGTAAGGATCACAGAGGATTGACACAATGTGGAGTTGTTCCCGGTCCCACCACGTTGCTCTGTGTTGTTCGCAGTGATAATGAGGATGTCATTCTCTTTGAGGTCACTATGCTATCATAGAAAGGTTATTTGTAAAGTTGGCGATAATTTACTCTACCAAAAACCCTTAACAATTATGTCTTAGAAAACTATAAAGAGCAGAATAAGAGAAAACATCTCAGTAATTGCTATGGCTTTGCCTGTGTAATCTTTGGTGGGAAGTAACGTCTACGTTGGACTTGCCTTACACTTTGTACTATCCGTGTATTATGTATAGCCGTCATTTTCCTCTGCCCTCCACTGTTTCACCAGTTGTCCCAGTATGTGAATATATAGCTCATTATGGCACTCAGAGGCGGTGTGTGAGCTCCAGTTATTCGTCACTCTGCTATCAATATCATGGTTTTCTCATTTGAGACGTTTCCTTGTATTTCTATTACAATGAGTGGGATTTCAGAGCTGAAATAATCCAGATTAGTAATAGTGCAGGTTCTGCTGTGAGCGTCCGTGTCGGCCTGTCTGACAGTGACATCACCGCTGCAGCATGTGTGACCGGGAGACAAAACGACAGCGCTTATTTAGCTTTAACGTTGGGTGGTCTAAGTCTGTATAATGTAACAATCCCGTGAACGTGTCTACAGTAGATGGCAGGATAATGTCACCCACCAGTAAAGCTTCCAGATGTGTCAGCAGGAAATAGATGGCGCACCTTCTCCTGCATTCTATAAAGGAAGACCTCCATGGGGTCCGGTAACCCAAGGGTGTATTATTTTTGTACATTCTTCTTCATTTTTGTTTCTTCTTTTTTTTTTTTCTTCTACTTTTTCTTCTTCTTTTCTATTTTTTTCTTTTTTGTTTCTTCTACTTTTGTCTCTTTTATTTTTGTTTCTTATTTTTGTTTCTTCTTATTATTTAGTTTCTTCTTCTTCTCCTCCTCTTCTATCCCTTCTTCTTCTCCTTCCTCATCTTCTTCTTCTCCTCCTCATTCTTCTCCTTCTTCTTCTCCTCCTCCTCATTCGTAATCTTCTGCTCCTCCTTTTCCACTACTTCTCATTTTCCGCTTCTTCTCCTCCCCCCTTCTTCTTCATCTTCTCCTTCTCCTCCTCCTTCTTGTCTTCTGCCTTCTTCTTCTTCTTCCTCCCATTCTTCTTCTCATTCTTCCCATTATACTCACATCAGTTCCGCCTTTCTGCTCCTAGTAGGCACAAGGGCAAATTTAACAGAAACTCAATGATCAATATGTTAATACATTTTAGGAAACCCTGTGAAATAGGTGATGTCCATGTAGACACTAACCAAGGTTTAATGTTCTCGTTACCTTTATTATTATTATTATTAATATTATTATTATTACTCCTCTGCTCCTATTGAAGGATGGTTGTTGGATGGGTCACCTTTAGGCTCTGTTCACATGTCTGTTTTGTTTACACCAGACAAACTTTAACTGATAAATGGAATTAGACCGCCGTAAATTCCTGTGTCAAACAGAAACAGAGGAGCCCCATTGATTTATATGTTTGTTGTTTATTCTTAGAAAAGAAGAAAACGTTCTGCATGCTGCATGTTAATTTTCATATATTTGTTCCATTTGTCTGTTCCAAACTGAACAGAAAAGCAAAGACGATGTATGACCAGAGCCTAAGAGCCTAAGAGAACTTCATCTGGTGCCCACCTATGCCCAAGTTTCATGGCTTTTACTAAGACGATGTTCCCATCACATTTTACCTAACGTTCAGTGGCTCCATTGGGATTTATGTGCTAACCTCTGGAAAACGGGACTCAGGCTTATGTCCTGATGGGGCCATTGACTCTAATGATGCTAACGGAGTCACCGTGTACTCTGTCTTATATCATATTTGGCCATATATGCCCTCTTGAGCTGGGCATTAAGACATAGTAGACTTGGTGTCCTAGATGTCCGCCTCTAATAGGCAAGTCCGACCATAAATGATGTACAACAGAGCACACTGTGACTTTGTCTGTATCATTATTGTCAATGGCCCCATGAAGGCATAAGCCAGAATCCCATTTTGCCGGGGTTAGCATGTAAATCTGATGGAGCCACTGAACTTTGGGTAAAACGTGAAGTGAACATTGCCCTAGGCCTCATCTAGACGTCTGATTTTCATGTACGAATTTTATCAGTGGTTTTCGCAGATAGAACATGCACCCATTATAACCTGTGGAGTTTATCACATGTCCGTGTTGCTTGGCTGACCGCATGTCCTCCCAAAATACCACGGAGACATGACTATTTTGGATCTGCTTCATGGATCAGGAAATCCCAATACAAGTCGATGGGTCTGAGAAAATCATGGACAGGACACAGATGGAATTAATGTACAATCCCAGTGCTGTCCGGGATTAACAATGAATGGATAATGGATAGGAGAAGATTTGTAATTTATTTTTACTTTTTCAATAGTGAAAATAACTGATAAAATACTGATGGTAAAAACTGACCAAACACCGTTGATATTCGGACCATTTTTTTTTTTGCATACTTGAAAAATCACTGACGTCTACATGAGTCCGGAGGTAATAGTGGGGACTCGTAAAATTGTCGCTTTCCAGCATATGGACAGATGTGGTAGCCTCCAAGCTGTGTCATTGAAATATGCACATCTCAGTCTTGTAAATAAGGTTTTTAAGCCTTGTATGTAAGATATTTTTATTAGGTGTTGGCCATTGTGTGGAATGTACATAAATTAGAAGTGTCATCAATAATGGAAAAAAATATCCAAAAGATTCTTCACGTATTTTATGGTGCATGTTCTTCACTTATCACATATTCGAGACAGAAAACATAAAATATATCCATTATACCTGATCTCGGTAGGAGTCCAGGGGAAGAGAACGCTGCCAGCGCAGGGTCTTTAGAAACCAAATGCGTTAGTACGGTGTCATTGTGAGAAAGATGTGTTGAGATAAGAGCTTAGTGCAGCTAGGCCAATGCTAAGCTCCACAGTTCACGAGATCTCGGTGCAGGCATCGAAGAGCTGATAAAACCCAACACATACGTTACAGCCATCATCACCTGCAGGATCCTCTGCCTCAATAAATGTTATGTTAGTAAATGCTGTGAAGTGCGCGCCGTTCTCAGCTTGTTACGTGTGTTCCACCACACATCGCCTCTGTATCCTTCGCCTCTGTATCTGTCGCCTCTGTATCTGTCGCCTCTGTATCATTCGCCTCTGCATCATTCGCCTCTGTATCTGTCGCCTCTGTATCTGTCGCCTCTGTATCATTCGCCTCTGCATCATTCGCCTCTGTATCTGTCACCTCTGTATCCTTCACATCTGTATCTGTCACCTCTGTATCCGATGCCTCTGTATCCTTCACCTCTGTGTCTGTCACCTCTGTATCTGTCGCCTCTGTATCATTCGCCTCTGTATCCTTCGCCTCTGTATCATTCGCCTCTGTATCCTTCGCCTCTGTATCCTTCGCCTCTGTATCATTCGCCTCTGTATCCTTCGCCTCTGTATCATTCGCCTCTGTATCCTTCGCCTCTGTATCATTCGCCTCTGTATCCTTCGCCTCTGTATTCTTCGCCTCTGTATCTGTCGCCTCTGTATCTGTCGCCTCTGTATCTGTCGCCTCTGTATCCTTCGCCTCTGTATCCTTCGCCTCTGTGTCTTTCACCTCTATATCTTTTGCCTCTGTATCTGTTTGCCTCTGTATTCTTTGCCTCTGTATCCATGGTCTCTATATCCTTCGCCTCTGTATCCTCAGCCTCTGTGTCTTTCACCTCTATATCCTTCGCCTCTGTATCCATCACCTCTGTATCCGTTGCCTCTATATCCTTCTCCTCTGTATCTGTCACCTCTGTGTCTTTCACCTGTATATCCTTTGCCTCTGTATCCATCGCCTCTGTATCCATCGCCTCTGTATCTTTCACCTCTATATCCTTCGCCTCTGTATCCTTCGCCTCTGTATCCGTTGCCTCTGTACCCTTCGCCTCGGTATCTGTCGCCTCTGTATCCTTTGATCTGTATCTGTCGCCTCTGTATTCATCACCTCTGTATCTTTCACCTCTATATCTTTCGCCTTTGTATCCTTCACCTCTGTATCTGTCGCATCTGTATCTGTCACCTCTGTATCTGTCGCATCTGTATCTGTCGCCTCTGTATCTGTCGCCTCTGTATCTGTCGCCTCTGTATCTGTCGCCTCTGTATCTGGCTCTCTGTTTTAGTTAATACATTGTATACATGTATTATATGTCGTAGCTGTTAACCATTGAATTTCCCATGTGCTGGAAGCTTCAGGGAAGATACAGCTTGTAATTGTGGTTTTGGTTTGGAAGCTTATGTGACATTCCGTGCATGACAGGTAGTGTCAGCTTTTTTTAATAATATGCTTCATATCTTGCCTGGAAGGGTATTGGTACATGCAACCAGAATTAAATATTTTAATAACATTGTCATAAGTGGCTGCACAAGGAGCGTATTTAGCTTTATTGGGAATAAATGTGTTTTGTATCTATTTTGTTTTGCTAAAATAACCTATTTTGTAGTACTAAAGTGTGGTGTTGGTGCAAACCTTCTGCAGAAATAGACAGACAGGCAGGTAGATAGACAGACAGATGGATGGAAGGATGGATAGATAGATAGATAGATAGGCAGACAGACACAGACAGACAGATAAACGGATAGATAGATAGATAGATAGATAGATAGATAGATAGATAGAAAGATAGAGTGTCAGACTGGGATGCCAAGAGCCTAGCAGAAACTTTGACTTTAGGATTCCAATGTTCAGTTATATGAAATGATTAATTACCCTCATTCACAAATTCATCTTTACTTCTACAGGGTGGGCCAATTATATGGATACACCTGGGTGGGTCACTTATAAAGTTGGATCCAAAATGGCCGACTTTAAAATGGCCGCCATGGTCACCACCTATCTTGAAAAGTTTTCCCTCTCCCATATACTAATGTGCCACAAACAGGAAGCTGATGTCACCAGCCATTCCCATTTTATTTAGGTGTATCCATATAAATGGCCCACCCTGTATATGATAGTAAACTGGGTAGTTTGTTAAATTAATGCAAAGATGCTGCTTTTGCCTGTAGGGTGATGGAGGGCCCATTCTTCTACAGGGTCCCACCGGGGATTCACCTGCTCCCCAGAGAGCCAGTCTGAGCCTGTACATAGATAAGAAATAGATTGATAGCAATGTATATTAGGTAGATTGGTTGGATGGTTGGATAGATAAATAGATAGATTGATAGATAGATAAAAGATAGATAGATACATTATAAATAGATGATAGATAGATAGATAGAATGTTCCCCTCTCATGATGGGTCAATAAACCATTGAATATTGGACTATGGAGTGCTGTTTTTTTTCTCTTTTGGATAGAGAGATAGATAGATAGATACTGTAGATATAGATACACATATATGTCAAGCCACAAATAACGAGATAAGGAGCAATGCTATAGGTAAAAGCGACCTCCATCGCTGTAGTGTGCAACGCTAATGATTCAGGTACTGGTGGGTGTTAAGAAGCCCAGCAAGAGCGTAATTTCCTGCAATCTTACCAGGCGTCACTTGTCAATCAGGACTAGTGATGAGCAAGCAGTAAATTGCTCAGGTTCTCGGTACTCGAATCGAGCACTTTGGAATGCTCGGGTGCTCAATTCGAGTACTGAGTACAATGAAAGTCAATGAAGCATTCGAGCATTTTTCCTGCAGACTTTTACTCGACGGACGACGAGAGAGAGAGATAGAGTGGCGGCGGTGCAGTTCAGGGCCTCAGTGCTGAGCAGCTCAGTGACCGGAGGACTCGAGCATCATGCAATACTTGGATCTACTTGGTACTCGATCGAGCACCCAATTTCTCAGTCGCCTATCACAAATCAGGACCGCTGCAGTAAACTATTCCTGCTTTTCATCATACTCACCTTAGAGTTCTGTATTTATTCTACTATTTGACTGATACTGATTGGGATCCTATTCGGGACCTACTGTACATTTACCTGGAGTGTCATATTTTCCTTCTATTGATGATCACACTGCGTGTTCAATGACCAATAACAAAGTCAATTGATAATGATAAGTGATGCATTTTCGCAGGAACCGTCTCTTTCCAAATGCTTGAGCTTTGTTGTATAAAACCAGGAAGGAAACAGGTCGTACTTTGGACTTTTTCTCATTGGGGGTAATTAAATGTTCATGCCTGCTTGTGTGTTTTACGTTGTGGTCGTGTGGGGAGATAAAAATGGAGAATTATTAAGTTCACAACTAATGTAGTTATAAAAATAACTGACTTATGATCATGTCCATTGGTAAAGTAAGAAATGTATTGTCTTGCCAAGTGAATGCCAACATTTGGATAGAGTGATTGTGACCTGTCCTGACGAATTTGTCCATGCGCCCCGAAACACTTTGGCGTTCATAGATTGAGTAATAGTATCATACCATCATCTCAACCTTCCTGTTCCTTGGGAAGTAGCTGGCAACTAGGGCTCCCATCATCTCCCATGGATATACATTTGGATGGAGCCATCCATGGTTGACTATGGTTTTGTAGGCTTCACTTCTCATCACTACATTACATGCCCAAAGTTACCAGGATTATCTCTTAAATTTGGGAAAGCCCATCCAAGTGTAATATAATCAGTTAACTTTCTAAATTTTAAGGTAAAAATAATAAAATATTGAGGTCCTTTGGCACTACTTCATATCGCCACAATTCCATCCTTGGACAGAAGACCCTGTTGTTAGTTTGCTCTTTCTCCCACCCGACTTTCCATTTGTAGCAACTTGAATATATAATGTTCTTTAGGTTGGTTTTGTATCATTGCGGAACTGTGGGAAAAAAACATGGCCAACATACAGTGGGTTTATTCTACTCATAGGGAGAGACATTTTAGCAAAACTGAGCTAGCCTCCATCTTCAAAAGCCAATAGGTTCAAGGGTATTTCCCAGGACTTTAAGTAATTGGTAATTAAGTATTTAACAAACTAATTATCTATGATATACCTATATATATATATTATATATAGTATTTACATATGCATTTTTACGTGTCTTTTTATGGTTATTTTTGTAAGTCCCGACTTGCTCTACTTTTTCTCATTGTCTTTTATTTTGGCTTTTCGATGTTCATCCTCTGCTCTCAGCATAATATCTAATCAAGGACATGTTGAGCAGAGATAAAATATTGTCTCGCAATGATAACGTTTTCATATCCTGTGATGTTATCATGTACCTACATTAACTAATTGTCTTTGTGGGAGATATTCTGACTCTGCTATTTTATTGAATCCATTTTTTAAGATCTGTTCTCTCGTTTTTGTCTGTACGTTCTACATTGTTCATCTGAAGGGACAAAAAAATCACATTCCGCACAAATGAAATTTTTTTTTTACAACAAATGTCAATGATGTGTTCAAGTTGACCAAATTGACTAGTTTAGTGTTCCATTTAATATTGTGCGACATGTAACCTTGGTCATAGATACTTTGCCGCTGTCTGAAAATATTTATATTTTCAGTTAAAATGATATAAAGAAGCCACAATGCTGAAAATTCTTTTTATTCTTTTACTTCAATACTTCTACTTAATTGGGTATATACAGCTCTGACAAAAATTAAGAGCCCACCACATCAAAACCCTGTCATGGGCAGCCCAATCTCCAGACCTGAACCCCATTGAAAACCTCTGGAATGTAATCAAGAGGATGATGGATAGTCACAAGCCATCAAACAAAGAAGAACTGCTTACATTTCTGTGCCAGGAGCAGTGTGAAAGACTAGTGGAAAGCATGCCAAGACGCATGAAAGCTGTGAATAAAAATCATGGTTATTCCACAAAATATTGATTTCTGAACTCTTCCTGAGTTAAAACATTAGTATTGTTGTTTCTAAATGATTATGAACTTGTTTTCTTTGCATTATTTGAGGTCTGAAAGCACTGTTTTGTTTTTTATTAAATTGACCATTTCTCCTTTTCAGAAAAAAATACAAAACGTATTGCTTGGTAATTCAGAGACATGTCATCAGAAGTTTATAGAATAAAAGAACAATTTACATTTTACTCGAAAATATACCATGAAGAGAACAATCTGGCAAACTGAACATTTTGCAGTGGTCTCTTAATTTTTGCCAGAGCTGTATATACATATAGCATATTAAATAAGTATTGAACACGTCACCAATTTTCTAAGTGAATTAATTTCTATAGGACCTATTGACATGAAGTTTTCACTAGATCCCGGTAACAACCCTTCCAATCCACAGAGGCAAAAAAATCAAACCATAGATGGCCATAAATTAAGTTATGTTTAGTAATGTGAAATGTTACAGGGAAAAAGTATTGAACACGCTTACTGAAATCTATTTAATAGTTAATGCAAAAGCCTTTGTTGGGGCTCTCAACTTCACGGCACCTCCTGTATGGAGAAACTAGTTGCATACATTGCTCAGGTGTAGTGGGCTACTTCTATGAACTCTGACCTTTGGTTCCTTCCATAAATTTTCCATAGGATTCAGGTCCGGTGAATGGCTGGATTATTCCAGCAGCTTTACTTTCTTTCTCTGAAATCAATTGAGACTTTCCTTGGCTATTTGGGATCATTGTCCTGCTGAAATGTCCACCATAATTTCATCTTCATCATTCTTTTAGATGGCAGTAGATTTTTATCAAGAATGTCTTGGTACATTTGTCCATTCACCCTTCTTTCAAATATATGAAATTTGCCAGTGCCATACGTTGAAAAAAAGCCCCACACCATAATTTTTCCATCTCCAGACTTCACTGATGGCATCCACAGAGTTCAGTTTTGGTCTCATCTGACCAGACTTTATTCTACCAGTATTTCACAGTCATCTAAATGTTGTTGAGCTAACTTTAAAATGACCTGAACATATTTTTTGTTTAGCAAAGGTGTTTTGCGTGGTGGTGGGTGTGCATATAGGCCATGGAAGTTGAGTGCATTGCTAATTGTTATATTTGAACCAATTGTACCTGCTGATATCAGGTCTCTCTGTAGCTCTCCTCAAGTGGTCCTTTGCTCTTGGACAACTCTTCTAATAATTCCTTTCACTTCTCTGTCTGAAATCTTGCTGGGATCACCAGACCCCGGTGGGTTTATGGTGAAATTATGTTCTTTCCACTTCTGGATTATGGCCCCAAAAGTGTTCAGTAGTTTAGAAATTCTTGTGTCAAGGCCATCAGTATATTTTGCAACGATAAGGTTGCAAAGGTCTTTAGACAGCTCATTGGTTTTACCCATCATGAGATGTTTCTTGTGTGACACCTTGGTAATGAGACACTTTTTTATAGGTCATCAGTTGAACCAGCTGATATTATTCTTCACTAAGTTGCAGGATTGCTTCCTAATTACTGATAGATTTCAGCTGGTGTCATGACTTCCCATGGCTTTTTGCACCTCTCTTACTTCATGTGTTCAATACCTTTTCCCTCTCTCATTTCTCATTATTATACTTCATTTATGGACATCTATGGTTTGATTTTTTATGCCTGTTTAGATTGGATGGGTTATTATCAACACCTGGTGAGAATTTCAATTTCAACAGCACCTGTAGATATACATTTACTTAGAAAATCGGTGACGTGTTCAATACTTAAAAATAAATAAAAATATATAAATATATGAATAAAAAATAAAAGAAAAGTTTGTACTGTGGAATATTGGGTGCAAGCCTCTGAATACTGATCTGAGATTCACTATATCACATATAAAAATGTCAGGCCACACAAATTCACTTGATTAACCCATCTTAAATGCAACATTTCGGCTACAGAAAAAAAAAACTGTGGTGAGACTATTTCCTTCCACTTGAGCGGAATTTGTCAGCATGATTTCACCCCTCCTCCACTAAACTATTTTTATGCTCATGCAGATCTTACAAAGTCAAGTTCAGCAATACCTTTACATGGTCAGTCAGTTCTTCAGTAACTGAGAAATCAGTGTTTGAATTTATAAGCTGAGTGGAGAATAGAGCTGGAGTGACAGAGGCTTCAGATCTACAGCCTCATTTGTATATCAAGTCAAATGCTACATTCTCAGGACTTATCTTTGAAAGACCTACGTGTGTATGTAATCAGTTTGTTGGGTGGTCCTGCTGGACAAAATCCTGCATCCACATTAAGCATTTATTTTAATTGGCAATGCTCTGTATCAATCAGATAATTATGAAGCCCATCAAAGATGCCCCCACAAACAATAGGTGAAAGTCGTATGGATGAACCCACCAATTTCGGTGGGATTGGCCATCCATTAGATGTGTATGGAGGCCTCCCAACTCTACTTTGACATATGATGTCTTAAGAGAGAAGAATTGGTTGTTGGATTTTAATGTGTAAATACTTAAATGCCCAAAAGTGACACAAGTGTTCTCAGAGTGATACCTTTATTGGCTAACCAGAAAAAAATCTATTTGCGTACTTTCAGGGCACAGCTGGTTTACGCATCCTGGATGTGTAAGATGACATGTGCTTGCACCTCTCAGAAATGTTCTCATGTCAGGATTTGTATAATGGAATAACATAGCATCAGACCAGGTACCAAGGACATGCCAGTGACAGGGCATCTCCTGCCCATGGGTCTACGGCATCAACAAAGCTCCTTCTTTATAGTAATTCTCAAAGTCAGATTATGTCCCTGCGTAGCTGACAACGACATGACCTTACCTACCTATATGGCAGAGATATGTGCTTCGTCAGCAGAGCCAGGCCTGCATGTACTGAGTCAGCCCGACCTAACAGCTGCCGGCTGGATGATTGTCCATCCAACCGCTGTGATCAGGCTGACTATACATCACTATCCAGATCACTGGAATGGTCGCAGTGACAGCGACTGTAGCCATGAAGACTCGGTGTCCAGACAACAAGACTCATGGCTCATCCCAATAGCTGCTTGGTTTGTTCCACTTTTATTGATAAAGGTTTTGTTATTGATGGAACAAACTGTGTCATTGATGCAATATTCACTCTCTGCGGTTATCATAATGTTTGTGTCAGACGTTATCTGGACATGGTGTCATTGCGTGCTCTGCTGTCAGGGCACATTGTGCAGTGTGAGATCTGCTCATTAACCATCTGGGTACAATCACTGGCACGTCAGCAAAGACCAGATGTAAAGAAATACTCGTTACCAAAGAGAGCAGAAAGTCATCAGATTAAGGCGTCCATATCTACAGAATTAGATAGATACATAGATAGATAGATAGATAGATAGATAGATACATATATAGTGGATAAATAGATGATATATTGATAGATAGATACATAGATAATAGATATATAGATAGATAGACGCATACATAGATAGATAATAGACAGATAGATAATATATAGATAGATAGATAGATGGATAAATAGATAGATAGATAATACATAGATGATAGATAGATAGATAGATAGATAGATAGATAGATAGATAGATAGATAGATAGATAGATAGATAGACAAATACGGTAGATTTGGAAAAAAAGAGAGCAGCACTAGAACAATGAGGGTACAAAGCATCCCTGGCAAATACCAAACCATTCAGATAAATTAGTAACTTGAGTCAGCACACCATATAGTGTAAAAAGTGATTTTTGGCCCCTTGTGGTCAATAGATAAATAATAGATAGATAGATAATGGATAGATAGATAGATAGATAGATAGATAGATAGATAGATAGATAGATAGATAATGGATAGATAGATAATCGATAGATAGATAATGGATAGATAGATAAATGATGGATGGATGGATGATGGATTGATACATACACATGCTCATTAGTGGATGAACAGCTGTAAGTTTGAGACAGAAGATAAAATATGACAAATACTTGTAAGCTGAGTAGAACACGAGATAGTATATGGCATGTGGGATGGCTGTGAAATACTTATCATGGAGTTAACATTCATGAAATTCCTTATAAACCAGCATATTGTCCATATGTTGCCTTCCTATTGTCAACCCTCACATACAGAGATGTACAAGTCAGTGGGAGACGGCGTTTAGTTTCCATGTAGGAACCTACAGGATGTTTTTCGTTATATTCATTGAATTAGAGAAGTCGCCTGATTACCACTGTTGATGACCTGTTATTTGCTCCTGGGGCCATCGGATGTAAACACTTTGAGCTTCCAGACAAACCTCTATTCTATATGTTGCATCCGCTCTTGGGTACTGCAGAGCGGCGGCTCTCAGAAAATCATAGTTGATCGGTCGGGTCCTCCACCCATTCCATAAACATGTCTGGTCTTCTATGTTTTGTGACCGGATGACCCTTTTAAGGCCTCATGCCCCCTACATTATACCATGTGGTGCTCCGCGTGGGACCATATAATGGACATCTGTACTCTTCTGCATAACCTTGGAGGAATATGGAGGAATATTTGGGGACCATAGAAATCCATGAAGATTGTACAGTGCCATGAGATGATTGAGCCCTTACGCTCTAAGTTACACTTCTTTGTCTCATTGAATCTGTAACCATTTTGTTTGTCTTATTTTGTGTCTTTATATTTTCATATACATTACTTTTTTACTTTTCTCTTTTATTTGTGTGCATATCTTTACATTTTCACTTTTTGTTTTTCCAGTCACATTTTTTGTTTTGATTTCACCATGTGGGCCTTATCATCTGGATGAAGTACAAAAATTGGTACGTAACAGAAGTCCCTTAGAAGAAGACATTTAAGGGTTAAGCTTTGTGGTGTACCCTCTTCTTCTCTGCCTCGCCTCTTGCTATTTTGCTTTTTTTCCTGCATGATTTTAACCAGTCTGGGGCACCGGTATAACCGCGCATTATTAGCATTTCCAGCTGCATAATGAAAATACTCTTTTGTTTGAGCTGTGATCCTCAGGTCTCCGGTGGCTTTGCCGTAAGCTCATCTGTAAACATCTCCTCTAATGTTAGTCCTGCAAATGTAACCACAACTGCAAATGAATGTTTGCATCTCGGTCAATATTACTATCCAATTTCTGAATATACAGGGTATTTCTGCCGTCTATACCTAGACCTATGCTTGTAAGTATGTGTAGAACCTAGTGCAATGTATACTCCTTGCTGTATGTATGACTTGTTCTGGTATAATCGTCTCATTAGGGAGCAGATCTAATAATCCATCCATTAGTGTGCCTGGATCGGAACGTGGGGACAGAAAGGTCAAGAGTGGGCAAAATGTCACATCAACTGTTGGTGCTGGAGAGATACCAGAAAATCGAGGGTTTCCCACAGATAATGTAATGCCAATGTAACTCTAGAGCAGACGAGAGAGAAAAAAATATATTATTAAAAAAAACTTTTAAAAAAGTTTTTTAAGGATTTGGCTACCATTGCTGAGTTAGAGTCAAAATCTGGCCCTCCATAGACATTACAGTATAGAGAGAGGATGGGAATACAGCATCGTAGAAATTTAGGTTAAAAAATGATAAAGTCGTTAATAAACAACATGAAGCAAAAAGATGAAAAAAAAGAAAGGGAAAAAAGGATGTGAACCGCCTCTCTTGTGCGTTTCAGACTGCTAAGAGTCCTTAGTCATGGCCTAATGGGTATGGGTGCGCTAGCCGACCGATGGCCGGGAGAGATGTCGGTCGCACATGTCCGAGATTGGATCACAATGTGCTCTCTGAAATAAGCCACCGTCGGCCCAGTGAGCGCTCCTGCGTCAGCTGATAGTTTGGCCAACAGCCATCTAATTTGTATGAAAAGCCTAACTCTGGAAAACCAATGGTGTCATATCATGCATACACTGACAAACATCATTTTTCCTGTAGGGGCGCTATTGTGCAGTAAAGTATGTGCAGTGGAATATCTCATATAATAAGGACCCCCCACCCAATCAGCTGGTCACTATCTATTGGCAACATTGATATTCAAACCTAATTTAATTCTGTACTAAGACTAGCATTATTTTTATTATTTACTTTTTACTTTCAAGTATAATATTGCATTTTTTTTAAATATTTTCTAGTATTAAAGTAAGGCATGTTCACAATGTTTTGTAGATTGCGTCCGCCACATACAACTAGAAGTTACCCCAATATGTACTTTTATCATTTCTATAGTTTACTAAGAGCAGAAAAAATGCCAACAGTGTATGTTCATGGCACCTCTCAGTTGGTTTACGTCTGGTTACTGATTGGCACTGTGGGGTACTGTGGGGCACCGGTGGAGGGGGGCTGTGGGGATTTATAGAACCATTATGGGGAGACGTGGGGCAAAAGGTGCCATGTGTTAGCGATAGTCGAAGAGACAAAAGACTGGCATAATCCACAATTTCATAAAAGGGTGCAACTAATACCCTCTAAAAAAATCAACATGGAAGGTGCTATATAAAAAGCAGCGTACACCGAGGTGCATATATGTCATAGAAAAAAGTCTGTATTTGTACACCTTTTTTATTGTCCAATCAAATAAAAAATGAATATTGAACACGGACATGAAAATTATGTAAAACCGCTTAAACATAGACATATTTTAAGGATGATAACAACCCCCTACACATACGCCCAGTCCCGGACTGGGGTGCCAAGGACGCGCCAGTAACATTGACGCTGGTGGCCCACTGTTCAGCTACATGCAAGTGTTACATTACCCTCATTCACAAATTTGCCTGTTTCTATATAATAATAAAAGGGGCAATTTGTTAAATGAATGTTGAGATGATGCCCATTTTCTGTAAATAGTGAAACAAATGTATTGTGCCAGCTACTTCTCATATAGGTGGAGTGGAGAGCCTATTCCTGCATGGGGGGCCCACCGGAGGATTTTCCTGTTCTCCTGTGGGCCAGTCCGAGCCTGCAAACACCTCAAACATCAACATAGCAAAGGAGTAGGACAAACCCCTCTGAGAAAAAGGAGAATAATGCCCCTAAATTAGAAAACAAGTAAGCTAGCAATGTCACCTTATGTCCTACTTGTTTGATAAGTCTGCATGCCTTATGTGAGTGCCTGCATCTGCAGGGCATGGTTTCCCCACATATGTGCCGGCCATAATCGGTGAACATGTGTGAACACGGTCTAATGCTACTACATTATGCACTTCATTAATTTTGCAAGAATTGTACTCGGCATACATATTTATTGGGACTGAATTATTTTCCCATCTAGTAAGCAGTGTTATAGTATTAGCTGTGGGATGATAAATCGCACATACACTAAGAGCACTACTTTTTAATTAGGCTTTTGAGACATTCCCTGTGAGAGCTCCAGCAAGGCTCCACTGCCTGGCATCGTTACTGTATCATAGCTGAGAAACTGCTGCGCATTATAGATTTCTACAAATCCAATGCATTGATACTAGAGAAAATAATGGTCCTATTTGTTTGGTGGAGACAAAGAATGCAGTTATAGAATTACTGTCACACTGGGGAGATGGATTAGGCTCTTACTTCCTATCTAGCGATCCTCTAGGCTGTCCCTAACTGACCTGCACTTACATTATTATTTCCTCTATTTATAACCAGACCATGTGGCTATACTTAGCTTTGGTTCCCTTTGACAAAAATCGACAAATCCACTATAAATGTAGTTAATTTATTTATTCATTTATTTATTTTATTTTATTACTCATTTCCATAATATGGTATTTTTTCAGCAAATTCCTAAAAAGTAAATATTGTGTGTAGGTGGTTTCCAAACCATTGCTATTCTCCAGTCTATCTTCCTGCCTTTAGCTGCATTGGTATCAGTATGTACTCATGAGGAGTACAGATGATGGCAGTGATGGATCAGCCCCTGTCTCCTCCTAGAAATGATCTGTTATCACAGCAATGTCCTACAGCAACTGATCCCCAGCGTTAGTAAGACCAAAGTGCTAAGTTGACCCATCACTGCCATCATCTGCACTCCAAACGGGTACATTATGATGTGAATACAGACAAAGGTTGGGGAAAGGCAGGATTTGGAAACCACTTTCATGTAATTCCTTTTTTTTTTTTACAGGAATCCCGTAGTAAAGTTATTAACAAGGTTTCATAACTTTCCATGCTGGACAAAATTATACAAAAAATAAAAATAGTACAGACCAAAAGTTTGGACACACCTTCTCATTTAAAGATTTTTCTGTATTTTCATGACTATGAAAATTGTACATTCACACTGAAGGCATCAAAACTATGAATTAACACATGTGGAATTGTATACTTAACAAAAAAGTGAGAAACAACTGAAATTATGTCTTATATTCTAGGTTCTTCAAAGTAGCCACCTTTTGCTTTGATGACTGCTTTGCACACTCTTGGCATTCTCTTGATGAGCTTCAAGAGGTAGTCACCGGGATTGGTTTTCACTTCACAGGTGTGCCCTGTCAGGTTTAATAAGTGGGATTTCTTGCCTTATAAATGGGGTTGGGACCATCAGTTGTGTTGAGCAGAAGTCTGGTGGATACACAGCTGATAGTCCTACTGAATAGACTGTTAAAATTTGCATTATGGCAAGAAAAAAGCAGCTAAGTAAAGAAAACTGAGTGGCCATCATTACTTTAAGAAATGAAGGTCAGTCAGTCCGAAAAATTGGGAAAACTTTCAAAGTGTCCCCAAGTGCAGTTGCAAAAACCATCAAGCGCTACAAAGAAACTGGCTCACATGGGGACCGCTCCAGGAAAGGAAGACCAAGAGACACCTCTGCTTCTGAGGATAAGTTTATCCGAGTCACCAGCCTCAGAAATCGCAGGTTAACAGCAGCTCAGATTAGAGACCAGGTCAATGCGACACAGAGTTCTAGCAGCAGACACATCTCTACAACAACTGTTAAGAGGAGACTTTGTGCAGCAGGCCTTCATGGTAAAATAGCTGCTAGGAAACCACTGCTAAGGACAGGCAACAAGCAGAAGAGACTTGTTTGGGTTAAAGAACACAAGGAATGGACAATAGACCAGTGGAAATCTGTGCTTTGGTCTGCTGAGTCCAAATATGAGATCTTTGGTTCCAACCACCGTGTCTTTGTG
The DNA here is from genome assembly GCF_051348905.1 of Ranitomeya variabilis. NCBI lineage: Eukaryota > Metazoa > Chordata > Amphibia > Anura > Dendrobatidae > Ranitomeya > Ranitomeya variabilis. The sequence goes on along the minus strand of NC_135232.1, from coordinate 1,073,246,453 downwards.
TCACGCAGAAAAGGTGAACGGATGGACTCTACATGCCTGGTTCCCACCGTGAAGCATGGAGGAGGAGGTGTGATGGTGTGGGGGTGCATTGTTGGTGACACTGTTGGGGATTTATTCAAAATTGAAGGCATACTGAACCAGCATGGCTACCACAGCATCTTGCAGCGGCATGCTATTCCATCCCGTTTGCATTTAGTTGGACCATCATTTATTTTTCAACAGGACAATGACCCCAAACACAACAAGCTGTGTAATGACTATTTGACCAACAAGGAGAGTGATGGGGTGCTACGCCAGATGACCTGGCCTCCACAGTCACCAGACCTGAATCCAATCGAGATGGTTTGGGGTGAGCTGGACCTCAGAGTGAAGGCAAAAGGGCCAACAAGTGCTAAGCATCTTTGGGAACTCCTTCAAAATTGTTGGAAGACCATTCCTGGTGACTACCTCTTGAAGCTCATCAAGAGAATGCCAAGAGTGTGCTAAGCAGTCATCAAAGCAAAAGGTGGCTACTTTGAAGAACCTAGAATATAAGATAAAATTTCAGTTGTTTCATCACACTTTTTTGTTAAGTATATAATTCCACATGTGTTAATTCATAGTGTTGATGCCTTCAGTGTGAATGTACAATTTTCATAGTCATGAAAATACAGAAAAAATTTTTAAATGAGAAGGTGTGTCCAAACTTTTGGTCTGTACTGTATATATATATACAGCTCTGGCAAAAATTAAGAGCCCACCACATCAAAACCCTGTCATGGGCAGCCCAATCTCCAGACCTGAACCCCATTGAAAACCTCTGGAATGTAATCAAGAGGATGATGGATAGTCACAAGCCATCAAACAAATAAGAACTGCTTACATTTTTGCGCCAGAAGCAGTGTGAAAGACTGGTGGAAAGCATGCCAAGACGCATGAAAGCTGTGATTAAAAATCATGGTTATTCCACAAAATATTGATTTCTGAACGCTTCTTGAGTTAAAACATTAGTATTGTAGTTTCTAAATGATTATGAACTTGTTTTCTTTGCATTATTTGTGGTCTGAAAGCATTGTTTTTTTTTTTTTATTTTGACCATTTCTCCTTTTCAGAAAAAAAACACAAAATTTATTGCTTGGAACTTCGGAGACATGTTGTCAGAAGTTTATAGACTAAAGGAACAATTTACATTTCACTCAAAAATATACAAATAAAGAGAAAAATCAGACAATCTGAACATTTTGCAGTGATCTCTTAATTTTTGACAGAGCTGTATATGTTCCAGAATAGGAATTACAGCAGCAGGTATGATCTTGCTTTAGTTGTCATTCTGAACATTCTGTATCTTGCTTGTAGGACATGTGCAGCATTTTTGAAAACCTTTACAAACAGGTTTGAGGATGTGTCTGAAAAGGATTTATGTGGTAAATCAACGTTACTGTACGAAGCCTCATACCTACGACAGAGCCTTGTGCACAAAGTCTGTATCGAGGTACATGAAGAACCTATGACTCTGCACCATGGAGCCATAACTTAAAGGGAACCTGTCACCACAAGAATGCAGTCCAGTCTGCAGGCCCCATGTTATAGAGCAGGAGGAGCTGAGTAGATTGAGATATAGTTTTGCGGGAAAGGATTCAGTATAACTTGTGTTTTATGCATTTAATTCTCTGCTCTTAATGGGATTTTTGGTCCAGTGGGCGGTGCTATCAGTGACTGACAGTGATGTCTCTGTGCACACTTATACACCTCCCACTGGACCCATAAGCACAGAAAAAGCACAGGATTAAATTATGGAAACACAGGGTACATTGAATCTTTTCCCACAAGTCTATACATCAATGTTCTCAGCCCCCCGCTCTATAACTTGCTGCCTGAAATTTGGACGGCATTTTTGTGGTGACAGGTTCCCTTTCAAAAAATAGTATATTGCTAGGCAATGCCAATACTTTTTGATCAGTGGGGGCTTTGACCTTTAGGACACACAATGACCTTCTGTAGCAATCACACTATTCTTTATCATTTTGTTGCCTTCTCATTTTCCTCTGGAAAGGGTCACTTCTGTACACTTAGCTGTACAGTATTACTGCACGGGGGTGGCTAGGGGACTTTACCAATGCCTCTTTATACCAAGAATTGGTGAGTAACATGGAGGTCAGTCCCACACCAATCATGAAGTGATGACATATCATCCAGATATGTTATTACCGTATATACTTGTGTATAAGCCGAGGCACCTAATTTTACCTAGAAAAACTGGGAAAACGTATTGACTCGAGTATAAGTCGGGTATGTATTGTCCCCTAATCCCTATTCTGGAATGCATGGCTCATCATCCCTATCCTGGTATGCATGGCTCCTTATCTCCATCCTTGTCTGCATGGCTCCTTATTCCCATCCTTGTATGCATGATTCCTCATCCCTATCCAGGTATGCATGGCTCTTTATCCCCATCCTTATCGGCATGGCTCCTTATCCCCATCCTTGTCTTCATGGCTCCTTATCGCCATCCTTGTCTGCATGGCTCCTTATTCCCATCCTTTTATGCATGGCTCCATATTCCCATCCTTGTCTGCATGGCTCCTTATTTCCATCCTTGTCTGCATGGTTCCTCATCCCCATCCTTGTATGTATCACCCCCATGAGAAAAACATAAAAAACAAACATCCTACTTACCTTCCCAGTGCACCCTCGCAGCATCTCGTTCCGGTGCCAGCAGCTCCTGCTGCCAAGCGATCACGTGTCCCCGCACATTAAGGTAATGAATATTCACCTCTCTCCATGCCTATGGGAGTGGAGACAGGTGAATATTCATTACCTTAATGAGCAGGCACCCATGATAGCTGGCAGCTGCATTGAAGCCAGCGACTGCTGCTGACACTGTGTGCGTGCAAATGCAGTGAATATTCATTTCTTTTTAGCATCAGGCCTAGGCTTTAGCCTCAGCAGCCGGCTTCTGCCTCCTGTTCAGGGGTGGATTAAGGGTAGCCAGGGCCCCGGGCTGTTCAGACACTGTGGGCCCCCCCCGGTCATGTGACGGGGGTCATGTGACGGAGGTCATGTGACGGGGGTCATGTGACGGGGGTCATGTGACGGGGGTCATGTGATACCCGAACCAGATTATTCCGGAAAAATGGCCCTACTCTACTGTAACCTATTAAATATTTGTTGAAATCTGCAATACAATTTAGGTATATTTTGACCAATAATATCACATACAAGGAACAAATACCACCGCACCAGGTCAAGACCACATATTACCACCACTTGGTGACCAAATAGCACATTCAAGGGACAAATACCACACCATTTCCAGACCACATATTACCACCACATAGTGACTGAATACTACAATACTGATTAGTAATTAAAAAAAAAAAAAAAAACAATACTATCACAAGTGCCAGTATTCACAGGAGATCTGTACTTAGTATGCAGTGTCTGTGTACAGGTAATACAGTGATCACTGGTGACATTATACACAGGACCTCTGTATATAGTATACAGTGTATAGTGTCAGTGTATAGGTAACACTGACTCACCAGTGACGTCTCTGGGTGAAGTCCTCCATCTTTCATCCAGCACAGACCGCCATCATTTCTTCCAGCCAGGACTCATTTCTGCAGGAAATAACATAGTTATCTAGAGCTCTGCTCGCAGAACACATTACTTAATTTTTCACAACTTCTACATTACACCACATGGAGAAAAAAAGGCAATATAGTGTCACTCTGCACAGTAACAGGACCGCCCCCCCTCCCATTTAAAACAGTATACTCAATAAATAAAATAAATACATCACTGCAGTAATAATATCCCTTAATTAGCCCCTATGGTAATAATTTTCCCCACCCTGGCCCCGTGTGTCTCATTCCTGGCTCCAGCCATATGTTCTCCCATCCTGCCCTCATGAGTATCCATTCTGCCCCATATGATCTCCCCATCCTGCCCCATCTGTCTCCATCGTATCCATCCTGCCCCATGATCCAATCCTGCCCCGTGTCTCCAATCATGCCGCGTGTCTACATTCTGCCCATGCCTCCAGTCCTGCCCCCAGTGTGTCCGGCAATCTGCCCCAGTGTGTCCAGCATATTACCCCCAGTGTGTCCAGCAATCTGCCCCAGTGTGTCCAGCATTGCCCCCAGTGTGTCCAGCATTGCCCCCAGTGTGTCCAGCAATCTGCCCCAGTGTGTCCAGCATATTACCACCAGTGTGTCCAGCAATCTGCCCCAGTGTGTCCAATTGTCCAGCATTGCCCACAGTGTGTCCAGCATTGCCCCAGTGTCTCCACGCATTGCCCCAGTGTCTCCAGCATTGCCCCAGTGTCTCCAGCATTGCCCCCAGACAGTGTGTTCAACAATATGCCCCAGTATGTCCAGCATATTGCCCCAGAGTATCCAGCATTGCCCCCAGTGTGTCCAGCAATCTGCCCCAGTGTCTGCAGCATTGCCCCAGTGTCTCCAGCAATCTGCCCCAGTGTCTCCAGCAATCTGCCCCAGTGTCTCCAGCAATCTGCCCCAGTGTCTCCAGCATTGCCCCCAGTGTCTCCAGCAATGTGCCCCAGTGTCTCCAGCAATGTGCCCCAGTGTCTCCAGCAATCTGCCCCCAGTGTCTCCAGCAATCTGCCTCCAGTGTCTCCAGCAATCTGCCCCCAGTGTCTCCAGCAATCTGCCCCCAGTGCGTCCAGCAATCTGCCCCAGTGTCTCCAGCATTGCCCCAGTGTCTGCAGCAATGTGCCCCAGTGTCTCCAGCATTGCCCCAGTGTGTCCAGCAATCTGCCCCAGTGTCTCCAGCATTGCCCCAGTGTCTCCAGCATTGCCCCAGTGTCTCCAGCAATCTGCCCCAGTGTCTCCAGCAATCTACCCCAGTGTCTCCAGCAATCTGCCCCAGTGTCTCCAGCATTGCCCCCAGTCTCCAGCAATCTGCCCCAGTGTCTCCAGCATTGCCCCAGAGTCTCCAGCATTGCCCCCAGTGTCCAGCAATCTGCCCCAGTGTCTCCAGCAATCTGCCCCAGTGTCTCCAGGATTGCCCCAGTGTGTCCAGCAATCTGCCCCAGTGTCTCCAGCAATCTGCCCCAGTGTCTCCAGCAATCTGCCCCAGTGTCTCCAGCAATCTGCCCCAGTGTCTCCAGCATTGCCCCCAGTGTCTCCAGCATTGCCCCCAGTGTCTCCAGCATTGCCCCCAGTGTCTCCAGCATTGCCCCCAGTGTCCAGCAATCTGCCGCAGTGTCTCCAGCATTGCCCCCAGTGTCTCCAGCATTGCCCCGTGTCTCCAGCATTGCCCCCAGTGTCTCCAGCATTGCCCCCAGTGTCTCCAGCATTGCCCCAAGTGTCCAGCAATCTGCCCCAAGTGTCCAGCAATCTGCCCCAGTGTCTCCAGCATTGCCCCCAGTGACTCCAGCAATCTGCCCCAGTGTCTCCAGCATTGCCCCCAGTGTCTCCAGCATTGCCCCCAGTGTCTCCAGCATTGCCCCCAGTGTCTCCAGCATTGCCCCCAGTGTCTCCAGCAATCTGCCCCAGTGTCTCCAGCATTACCCCCAGTGTCCAGCAATCTGCCCCAGTGTCTCCAGCATTACCCCCAGTGTCTCCAGCAATCTGCCCCAGTGTCTCCAGCAATCTGCCCCAGTGTCTCCAGCAATCTGCCCCAGTGTCTCCAGCATTGCCCCCAGTCTCCAGCAATCTGCCCCAGTGTCTCCAGCATTGCCCCAGAGTCTCCAGCATTGCCCCCAGTGTCCAGCAATCTGCCCCAGTGTCTCCAGCAATCTGCCCCAGTGTCTCCAGGATTGCCCCAGTGTCTCCAGCAATCTGCCCCAGTGTCTCCAGCAATCTGCCCCAGTGTCTCCAGCAATCTGCCCCAGTGTCTCCAGCAATCTGCCGCAGTTTCTCCAGCATTGCCCCCAGTGTCTCCAGCATTGCCCCGTGTCTCCAGCATTGCCCCCAGTGTCTCCAGCATTGCCCCCAGTGTCTCCAGCATTGCCCCCAGTGTCCAGCAATCTGCCCCAGTGTCTCCAGCATTGCCCCCAGTGTCTCCAGCAATCTGCCCCAGTGTCTCCAGCATTGCCCCCAGTGTCTCCAGCAATCTGCCCCAGTGTCTCCAGCATTACCCCCAGTGTCCAGCAATCTGCCCCAGTGTCTCCAGCATTACCCCCAGTGTCCAGCAATCTGCCCCAGTGTCTCCAGCAATCTGCCCCAGTGTCTCCAGCATTGCCCCCAGTGTCCAGCAATCTGCCCCAGCATCTCCAGCATTGCCCCAGAGTCTCCAGTATTGCCCCCAGTGTCCAGCAATCTGCCCCAGTGTCTCCAGCAATCTGCCCCAGTGTCTCCAGCAATCTGCCCCAGTGTCTCCAGGATTGCCCCAGTGTCCAGCAATCTGCCCCAGTGTCTCCAGCATTGCCCCAGTGTCTCCAGCAATCTGCCCCAGTGTCTCCAGCATTGCCCCCAGTGTCCAGCAATCTGCCCCAGTGTCTTCAGCATTGCCCCAGTGTCTCCAGCATTGCCCCCAGTGTCCAGCATTGCCCCCAGTGTCCAGCAATCTGCCCCAGTGTCTCCAGCATTGCCCCCAGTGTCTCCAGCAATCTGCCCCAGTGTCTACAGCATTGCCCCCAGTGTCTCCAGCAATCTGCCCCAGTGTCTCCAGCATTACCCCCAGTGTCCAGCAATCTGCCCCAGTGTCTCCAGCATTGCCCCCAGTGTCCAGCAATCTGCCCCAGTGTCTCCAGCATTGCCCCCAGTGTCCAGCAATCTGCCCCAGTGTCTCCAGCATTGCCCCAGTGCCTCCAGCATTGCCCCCAGTGCCTCCAGCATTGCCCCCAGTGCCTCCAGCATTGCCCCCAGTGTCTTCAGCATTGCCGTTCGCAAAAAAAAAAAAAAAAAAAAAGAGTTCTCCTCACCTTACCAGCGCTCCAGCGGCGAGCAGCTCCCTCCAGCAGCGCACACTCGCCGGCGACTGACAATGACGTCAGAAGCCGGCGACGTGTGCGCTGCAGCCGACTTCAGCTGCCAGCCTCCAATTGGCTGGCTGGCGGCTGTTGTTAACTATTGAGGTGCGGGCGAGCGCCCACACCTCAATAGGAAAGCGCCGCAGCGCCGGAAGAGGCCCGGTGAGCAGATGAGAAGGGGCCCGATGCCGGCCCCCTCTCTCTGCCCACCGGGTCTGGGGGCACATAAATGCCGGCGGCGGCGGGCATTCGCAGTACTCGGGCGGTCAATCTGTGCGGTAGCCCAGGGCCCCCCCACACCACTGGGCCCTGGGCTACCGCCCATATTGACCCTCTTATAATCCGCCCCTGCTCCTGTTACCCACTGCTCTGCCGCTACCCCTCCCCTGCCGTCTTCTGGGACACTGACTCGTGTATAATCCGAGGGTTCATTTCCAGCACAAAAAAATGTGCTGAAAGACTCGGCTTATACACGAGTATATAAGAAGATAATACCCCTTTATGTACCATATGTGCCAAATTATGATTCCATAAATGGAACCTGTCAGCAGGATTTTGCCATGTAAACTACAGACACTGTCAGGTTTCCGCCATTATACTGATTAAAATGATATCTTGGTTGATGAAATTCGTCTTGTGGTTGTGGTTTAATCTGTATTTGCAGTTTTCAGTTAAAGAGATTCTGGTGCTTCGGTATGGCTTATGGGTGGGCCTGTGGGGGGTCTTCATGTGGTGCTCTGCTTACAAATGCATCTGTATGGGCTCATGATAGGTCACTGATCCCTAAGTGACCTGCCTCCTATTTTACATACTACATAATATTGTTGGCTTAGAGAAAAAATTACATCCAGCAAAATGGTGCCGGCAGCAGCACCTGCGCAGTAGCATCTATGTCTTACCGATGCCTCCGGCGTCATTTTACTGGATGTAATATTTTTTTAATATAAGCCAACAATATTATATGCATTATGTAAAATAGGAGACATGAACCTGAAGGATCAGTGACCTGTCATAAGCCCATACAGATGCATATGTAAGCAGGACACCACATGAAGACCCCCCACAGGCCGCCCCAGAGCACGAGCATCTCATTAACTGAAAACTGCAAATACAGATTAAACAACAGCCACAAGACAGATTTCATCACCAGGTATCATTTTATTCAGTATAATGGCGCCAATGTAACACTGTCTGTAGGTTACAATCCTGCTGACAGGTTCCCTTTAATATGCCACCACAAGAAGTTTGTACTTGTCTTGGCTAAACAAGCATGTCTTGGCTAAAATGGTCTTTTTCATAGGATGCACATAAACCTGTCCAAATGATAAGTTCATTGTAGCACATAGCCCCCAATCGCAGACTAGAACAGAGCTGCCTTTTTGATGTTTATTTTTCTCCTTTTCTCTGTGATCTTATACTATAATTGATAATATCTGTTCAGGTCATGTTGACTTCAACCTCATTTATTTTGGCTTTTGCCCATTTTTGTCTCAAAGTCCTATTCTAAATAGAAGGAAAAGTGAGAATACTTTCCATCTGTTATAATTAGCTGTAAGATTATAGATTGCCGCACTGGCAGAGTGGGAACACCTGGATAGCCAGTCTTTTCTTCTCAATACATCTGTTTTTCATTGTTCTGGTTAGTTTATTTTAAAGGGGTTGTCCAGGAGTTTTCTGGTGGCTTAGCCTCAGGATAGGTATTGAATATCTGATCTGTGGCTTGCTACACCCACTACTCGCGGCTATCAGCTGTTCCCGTGCCGTCAGCCGCTGACAGTGCTCAGTTGTGAAGCTGCACAGAACAGCTCCGTCATAGTGACCGCAGCCGGGTTCTGCACATCTGCCCCCTATTGATTCAAACCCCAAGATAAAAACATAATAAGCAAATACCTTTTTAAAATATATAAACATCAATAGTGCATGAAAATAATATAGGGTTCTTAATTAACATAATGTAGGTTAAAAATGTAAAAGCCATCCCACCACGTCACGGTGACCCTATTCGGGATGGTCCTAAACTCTAGTATTAAAACCTTACCATTTGTCATGTGAAGTACGTATGGATAAGGGCTGAGAAGTACCGAGACCCAAATCAGTTCTGTGCTGAGGACAGCTGATTGGCAGCAACTCCGGGTATGGCACCTCCACCCATCACATATTGATGACCTTTCTAAATTTGAATATCAATGTAAAAATCTCGGACAAACCTTTTAACTGTCACATAGGTCATAATATTCAGAAAAGTGTTTAATTCCCACAGACTGGAATAAGTCAAGCTAATACCTGCATGTCAATAGATCTGAGCAAGTCTTACAACATACAATTAGGGCTTGACTCTCTAGTTGGTCACAATGCACAGACAATGGCTGCACTGGAGCTCAGTTTGTTAGGTTCACACCACATTCTCCCATCCTTTTGAAAGGTAATGTTTCTTTTTAGGCAGATTCACCATTAAAGGGGTATTGTTATGTTGAATATTTTTGGCAACTACAGTATATGTCATAAGTGGATAGTAGATGCTGGTTACATTGCTAGAGAACTGGAGAATGAGGCCATGATGTTCATTGCTGTCAGTAGAGAGGTAGCTAAATGTCCAATTAATTTGTGTTAGGATTCCAACTACTTCTCCGCTGACAGCAGAAGACAATGTGGCGCCATGTTTCAGATTGATGCTGGTTCCATCGGTGTGATCTGCATTTACTATACATTTATGGCATACCCTATGAATAAGCATAGTATATGTTTCAAACCACTTCATAAAAATGAGATGGGAATGCCCCTTTAAAGACTGTGTTCATATCTGTGTTGGAGGTCCCCTCTATAATTTTTAAATGGAAACATAATAGTACACCACACTGTGCTATGTTATTTTTAAAGGTAAAATGATAGAAACCAAGTCAAAAACTTGATAGTGCCCATAATAGTCAGTGGGCTCAGTCGTGTAATGATGCAGAAATACTATTCTGTCTATACTTCTAACAAAACAGAAAAATGAATTTCCTAGCGCAATTCTAAATGTATGTGAAGACGGGATGCAACGGGACACATATAGGATACTTGTTCCCTCTTTTCTGTTCTGTAAGGGAAAAGCAATATATTTCACCAGAGTGAAGAACCAAGTGTGAATTATGAGACCAATGCAGTATTGTGTTATGCCTGGGGACGGGTGTAATGGCGATGGATGTGGACCCACTGTGCCACGGGCCGGGCTTAACCTGGAGGGGAGTAACTAGGTATCTACCAAATCTTCACTAGAACCTCTGGTGGTGAGGATAGGTACCACTCCAGGGCAGTTCCAGGGAATGCAGCACCTCACCAGCGGGTCAGAGGCACAGCAGAGCAACAATGAGTTCAGATGGACTGAGGCAGGGGAAGGCAGCACAGGTTCAGGATACGTAGCCAAGGTAGGAGCGGAGAGGTCAGACAAGGCGGGTAGGCAAGCCGAGTCAGTAAAGGGAAGCAGAATAAACACAGAGAGCACCAACAGAACACTAGCTGAACAAAGAGAATAGGAGCCAACGTTTGGGCAAGGGTTGGTGGGTGGAGTTGCCTTACTTAGAGCCTGCTTGCATGGGATAGGCCGGAAGCAAGATCTGTGCAGTACACAGCAGGGTTAAATTCCTGCACAAAATTGGCCACGCCTCCTAAGGCCAGATGAAATCACCATGCTTTAGAAGCAGTGCAAAAGAGTGCAGCAGGAAGGAAGCAAACCTCAGCAAGGAGAAACCACATGGTGAGTGGAGCGGCTCTGCGGAGCCATGCAGATTACCACCCTGACATTTTGTCTAACACGTATTTTGTAAAAAATCACTAAAATATTGTTTAATAATTCAACCACAGAAAAAAGGGGTGCGGCAAAATGTCTCACAAATAAATTATTATTCATAATTTATTTATTACTTTTGAAAATAAAATTGAATACAACAAAATTCAAAAGTCAGAGTAAAGGTACCTTCACACTAAACGACTTTACAACGATAACGATAGCGATCCGTGACGTTGCAGCGTCCTGGATAGCGATATCGTTGTGTTTGACACGCAGCAGCGATCAGGATCCTGCTGTGATATCGCTGGTCGTTGCTGAAAGTCCAGAACTTTATTTGGTCGTCAGATCGGCGTGTATTGTCGTGTTTGACAGCAAAAGCAACGATGCCGGCGATGTTTTACAATGGTAACCAGGGTAAATATCGGGTTACTAAGCGCAGGGCCGCGCTTAGTAACCCGATATTTACCCTGGTTACCATTGTAAAAGTAAAAAAAAAAACAGTACATACTCACCCTCTGATGTCTGTCACGTCCCCCGGCGTCCGCGCTGCTGCTCAGAGCTTCCTGCACTGAATGTGTCAGTGCCGGCCGGAAAGCAAAGCCCAGCGGTGACGTCACCGCTCTGCTGTTAGGGCCGGCGCTCACACAGTGCAGGGAAGCGGACGCCGGGGGACGCGAATGTAAGTATGTAGTGTTTGTTTTTTTACATTTAACACTGGTAACCAGGGTAAACATCGGGTTACTAAGCGCGGCCCTGCGCTTAGGAACCCGATGTTTACCCTGGTTACCCGGGGACTTCGGCATCGTTGGTCGCTGGAGAGCGGTCTGTGTGACAGCTCTCCAGCGACCAAACAGCGACGGTGCAGCGATCGGCATCGTTGTTGATATCGCTTCAGCGTCGCTTAGTGTGAAGGTACCTTAACTCAATGGAGGGCTAGAAAGCATACCAAGGTTATAGTATGTATTTTCTTTTGTGTATGAATGAATCAGATTTGAAGCCCAGTGGGTTACATATTCATGGGCTGAACATAATTGTTATAAATAACATGATGATAAAGCACAGTTTCACCCAGCTTCGTCAGAGGGTGTTAACTGTACACTGAAGCAATGCTAGGCAATGCAATACATTTACAGAGAGTTGCAGTCAAAGGGTATGTGCACACAAGGTCTTTTATATGCCAGCGTGCCCATCAAGTTCTTCAAGAAAAAGACAAAGAGCTTTTTATTAAGCATCTTTTTTTTACGTCTTTTTTTATTTAATTGTTTTTTTTTTTTTTGATGGCTTGCTCTCAAACTATTTTATTCTACAATTGGTTGTATAAATAGTGAGCGACTTCTAAGCAGAACTACCTGAAGAAGGGTCAGGTCAGGCTCTTTTAACTGCTTTGTGTCTTTGGAAACCTAAAGTGGTTAAAAGAAGCTCAAAAGACTGAACATATATGACAGCCAAGCGTCTTGACGTATTCTTTTGATTTTTTCTTTAGTGCTTTTTCAGGTGGGTTCTTAAGTGGGACTACCTAAAAAAGGCATCGCGTGCACGTACCTATGGAAAACCATTCGGCAATTTGTTCAAATCAATGTTACTGCGACACCCGTCCAAGCTGGTTCTGAAAGTGAATATGGTCAGTGTAAAGTGTGTGACTAGAGACTTTCTCCCATTTACTTCTGCATTCTTCTAAACTTTCTGTCTATAAACAATTTTAAAATCATGTAGTGACTTATCTGTAATGCGAGTGCCTGTAGGAGACGGCATATCTTAGTACTCAGTTCTCGCATTCTTAGACATTCCTGGTGTAGAAGAATCTCACTATGTGAAGCTGTTAACCCTCATTTCCTTTTCTGCTTGTAACATAAGATACTTAAAAAATAAATTTGGATAATGAGGAATAATTAATTTTTTTTAAGATGACACTTTCTCCCAAAAGTTCTTAATAGGCACTTTTGGATTCAACAATTTGCATTAGAAAATAGAAACATTTCTGAGACGTCAAACCACTTGCAACCCAGGAGGTAGAACCAGAAATACATTAACGTCAAATTTTTAAACACTAGAGAAATAAATTATTTGTTGGGATTTTTTTTTAAATGTAAAAATTAATAAAATGAATAAAATTAAATGTCATCAGGTAAATATATTTTGTTATATTTTTGGATAATTTTGAAAACCCTTTTGCCCTTTAAATTTTATTCTTCTTTTTATAATATTTTCCGTAGAGATCCAAAGCTGTTGGATTCAGCTTGTATGTTATTCTATCCAGCAAAGTCAATTGACATCAGATTCCCCCACCGTGCCAATACTCATGTAGGGATAATAGAGGCAATTTATACCATTTGATGAGCAATTTGGTGCCCCTGTCAACGTTTTACTAGTAAGATGATTCTCAGATCATCGGAGCAAACACCAGTGCTGTTTTGTTGTTCCTTTTTTTTATTATTAGAACCGAATGATGAGTTATTTTTATAAGCAATCTTCGGTGATTTCTCTTAAATTTTTGACTTTCTAGAATTACTACGATTTTTTTTTTTTAAAGAAGACATCACCAGAAGAAGTATTCTACTGATCCTCTAACACATATACAGCTTCATAATTCTGTGCTGTAATTGCTTGCACAGTTGCCTGTCCGCTCACTCGGCGGTACGCATCTGCTAATAACATGGCAGACTGGGAAGATTGAAGATACTTTTGAAGACTTGGGATGACGTTACTGACTAATAGTCTCCGTAAAGCCACCGCATAGACCATCTCTTGCCAATGTTATCAAATGCAACAATAGATTGGAGTCGCTATTAACTATTTTTCATGCGTGCCTCGCTAATTTTCAGAGGGATGATTTCCTTTTTTCATTGTGTGTTCTCTCTGTCGAAGACTTTTCGAATCCCTCCCCTGCTATTCCACCAAGTCACATACTGATGAAAGCAAATTCCGAGCTTACCCTCCTTAGGATCCACCATAGCCATAGCTGCTTATCTTCCGTCTTTTCCCCTTAGAGGATAAGATCACTTACAATTCAGTATGAAGATCAAAACCTTAAACAAAAGCTGTTCTATTTCGGGAGAGTTTATGGATCCTTCTTACTTGTGGTTTTCGTCCAGTGCATTTCCGCAGTGTTAACTTCCTTGAGGAATTGTAATTTACTTATTAACCGGTCTTTACGGATTCATTAAAATGAACATTAATAGAAATGAAGTGAAATCCATTTTATACATAGCTATGTACAATCTAAGCTTGGAAATTAATTGTCTATATGAAATATCCTTACCGAAAGGCTAAAAGTACATGCCATGCTCATTATTTTTTGACATAATATCCTTTAATATTTTAAAACTAAAGAGAAAAAAAATTGGAATTCAGTATCTAGAGTAAAAGTTTAACTATCATTACTGAAGCACTAGAAGAATTAGAATTAATCGTAGTGTGCTACTTATGTTCTATACTGTACACACGCAACCAATGGTTCAGTGCGGACATTTTGGTACCTAAATGAGTTCTTGTTAGGATGTAACAATTACATTTGTGGTGGCACTGCTAGCACCTGGGCACAGCCACGTAGCCCTGAGTCGTTCCCTTGATGCCATTGATCAGCACATTAAATTATATCCATGTTCCCCACACTGTCAGTGCACCTTGGGACCAGAGGTACCTCCGCAGTCTACCAACACTCATTAGATGCGTAGCATTATTCTAAATTTTTTATTTTAGCCTGCAACTTTCCCCCTGTATATTGTACTTGACTTAAAGGAACATTAAATGTCAAACATCCCTCAAGCCTTAAAAGGGTTGTCCAGTCCAAACCGATAAGTCTGCAGTCACTCTGTGTGACTGTAGACTTATGAGTCTCCCCAGTGCACTTTGGGGATTCTCTGGTTTCTAACCTGGGATCGGAGGGTATGTATGAGTGATATATACTCCTGACCAGTGGACACAGCCTCGCTACATAAACTTGTATTGAGCCAAGGCCGAGTGCCGACTAGTGACGGCTGTCTCATGGGCATGGCCGACAAGAGGGCTCGGCCTTACTCCTTACAAGTATATGGAGAGCGAGGCTGCACCCACTGGCTGGGCTCTGGCTAGGAGTATGTATAACTCATACATATCCTCCAGTCCCGCGTCCCCGTAGCACATAGTTTGTGTGCTGGGGAATTCATAAGTCTGAATGTCTGTTTTCACGGATGAGCCAGTTGCCTCTTCAGAGGGGTAGAGGACTTGAACTCTAGTGTCACCTGAGCATTGCATGGCATATAAGCCTCCTTACACTGACATGCCAGGCATGTCAGTCTCCACAATGGGTCGGACTGGGGTGCCTAGGGCCCTCCAGTAACAAACTCCAGAATCTCACTTTTCAGCTTCTTGCACATGTGACATTATCGTAAATCACAAACTTCTATTACATGGAACTGGGTAGATTGATAAATGAATAAGATGCTGTCTTTGTCTGTACATCATGATTCATGTGTATAGTGCCAAGTGCTGCTCATATGAGAGGGTGGTGGCCCTCTCTTGCATATAGGCCCACTGCAGGATTCTCCGGTTCTTCTGTGGGCCAGTCCAAGCCTGCCCTTAGATCCAAGACTTAAGCCTCTCATACAGCTAAATCAAATCTCACACTTTGCACTGACGAGGGGCAACACTCCGAAACACTGTATCTGCAAACTGAGATTCTGGTTTTGCTTTTACACCAATTATTGACAGATCCTATCTATATTGTAAGCCCTCACTGACCATAGACTAATGTGGAAAGACTACATAGAGGTGATCATACACATCAGATTAATGTTGCCCGAATCTCTTAATGTGAATGACTGTCCCCTTTCTTTCTATCAATAGCAAAAGTTGTATGAAACAAAGATCAGGCAGTTGGATTCCATTATGCCCAATCCTTCTTTTGAGAGAGAAGTCACCACCAGAGGTGTATGGAGGCACTTACTCTCTTCTTCACATTCAGAACACATGCAAGCTCGGCCAAGCCAAAAATGTCTGCGTGTGGCCTGATATCTGCCAAAAGCTATTAAATGTGTAAGGCCAGCTTTAAGGGAGCTTGTAATCAGTGTTATGTTTCCCCATCTTAGAGGAACACAGCAAGTGGGAAGAGACTGATTCTATCACTGAGTGACTTACTGGACTTGCTTCTGTTGGTAAATCACTATTTTATCTGCTGCAGCTCTGCTAGTGCTCTCAGGGATTAGCTCCAGTTACGTAGTCTGTGATATTCATGAGCTCAAGCTAGCCTCGAGCCCTACAACTCATCTGCATTTTTCTGCCTATGCACAGTGTATGCAGAAAGCTGTCAATCTTTTGGGCAAGGCTAGACAGAGCTGATCAGTGAGAGTACTAGCAAAACTGAAGCAGATAAACAGAGATTACAGAAAAACTAAAGTAATAAGCCTAGTAAGTGGCATACCTCTGGAATTAATATGTCTATCTTTATTTTCTGCTGTCTTTAGATATTGACACATAAGAAAAATGTCTGACAGTTTTGATTAAGGGGAAAAAAAAACTCCCCCACTGCTTTCCTAAACTTTGTCCTTCTAACTAAACATTCAAAAAAAGAGAAGTTTTGACGATAATAGACATCTGCCAGATTTCTGTTTTATTTTTATGAACTGTTAAAAATCCTTTTTGATTTTAAAACATTATTATTTATTTATTTTCATTCAATTGAAGATTTATCATCCTTTTAGCAGAACCTGAAATAAATTGCGTACTATATATATATATATATATATATATATATATATATATATATATATATATATATATATATTGCACGATACATCCAAACTGATCCATAAGTTTAAGCTACTCAGAGAGATAGGGCATAAGCAGTCAGTAAATAAAAATCCCCCTACTGCCCCCAACCTCTGACCTACAGCCTTGACCTATAGCAAGTCTAATGCTTATGTATTTTAGCTAAATTTATACATTTATATTTTAAATTTCCCCTGCGGTATAAAAGAGAAACATAAAATGGAATTTAAAATGGCAGCTGATGCTTAAATCCCTTTATTTGCGCACTGGAAATGTAAACGTTATCAGCGGTAAAGATGATGCATGCCATCCTTAGAGTATAAGGTCACATATATTTTACCGCCATCATATAAATTTTGTACTAACATTTGGAAATCGTAAGCCCTGTTTGCTTTCTGCTAAGCTCCACATTACATTATTTATTAGGGTGTGGAAAGCAGCAGCCAGATGTCATAAAAGTACAGCATGGACATACCGCAGCGTCAAAATAAACACTTTTCCATCAATAAAAAACACAGGCATAATAAAGCCCCACTCAAAACATTAAAAAGATGAAAGTTTGCACAGCAGTGAATTATTGATAAGCCGTGTTAAACTGTTTCATAGATGGACAGTTCATTATTTATATGCTTTTGTGGTTGGTTTATGATATGTGCTTTGTCTTGTAGCGATCATAAATATGAAAGTGATCAACTTGCATTATTTAGGTCTAGATGGTTCACTGCTCATTAGCGTAAATTGATATATCATAGTGTTATAATCACTACAAGGCATATCTATATTTTATAAAGGTGTTTATTCATTTTTACATAAATCAGGAAAGACAAAACATGTACCTGAAATAAGCATTCTCAGACACCCCAATAGGCTTGAAAATGTATAAATAAGCCCCCCAAATAACCAAAAATGAAAAATAAAGCCACACTGGCATAAAAGCTTTGAAAAGTCACATAGTTTTTGAGTAATGTTAGGCTGTACAAAAATGTTGCAACTTTTGGTGTTTTTGCACAATTTTTGCCCAAGAGGTGGAGCTGGAGTAGGACATTGAGCATGACTCACTCATGATGAGTGTTGGTGTTCTTTATGCTATCAATCATACTCCAGTCCGTGACTAGAGTAAGATTTGTTGTGCACCCAGAGCAACGTGCCACTTCGCACTGTGCTTAATTCATTCTAAGGAATGCACTTCTTAATTATTCAGGTACTTCGCACTTGACCCCATCCTGCTCATCAACACTGACGTGAAAAACACTGGTAGGATTGGGGAATCACTTTCTTTGCTAAGAGCTGAAGCTTCTTCAGGGTCAAGTAAAGTACATGCACTATAGAGTAAAATTAAGATGGACTGGTTATAGTGCATAATATTATATGTAGTACAAGTAAGGAGCACTACAATACATGTAAAACAGGAAAAGAGCAGTACCATAGATATAGTACAAGGAGAGAACCGTATGATACATGTACTATGGGAAGTGATCAGTGCAGTACCTGAAGTATAGGTAGAAAGAAGTATAGTACATGTAGTACAGGTAAAGAGCAGCATATGTAGGACAAGGGGAGAGTAGTACATGTAGGACTGGGGGAGAGCAGTACATGTAGTACAGGTAGAGAGCAGTGCATGTAGTACAGTTGGAGAGCAGTACATGTAGTACAGGTAGAGAGCAGTACATGTAGTACAGGTGGACAGTAGCACATGCAGTACAGGTAGAGATTAGTACATATAGTACAGGTGGAGACAAGTACATGTAGTGCAGCTGGAGAGCAGTACATGTAGTACAGGTGGAGAGCAGTACATGTAGTACAGGTGGAGAGCAGTACGTGTAGTACAGGTGGAGAGTAGTACAGATGGAGAGCAGTACGTGTAATACAGGTGGAGAGCAGTACATGCTGTACAGGTGGAGAGCAGTGCGTGTAGTACAGGTGGAGAGCAGTACGTGTAGTACAGGTGGAGAGCAGTACGTGTAGTACAGGTGGAGAGCAGTACGTGTAGTAAAGGTAAAGAGCAGTACGTGTAGTACAGGTGGAGAGCAGTACGTGTGGTACAGGTGGAGAGCAGTACGTTTAGTACAGGTGGAGAGCAGTACGTGTAGTACAGGTGGAGAGCAGTACGTGTAGTACAGGTGGAGAGCAGTACATACTGTACAGGTGGAGAGCAGTACGTGTAGTACAGGTGAAGAGCAGTACGTGTAATACAGGTGGAGAGCAGTACATACTGTACAGGTGGAGAGCAGTACGTGTAGTACAGGTGAAGAGCAGTACGTGTAATACAGGTGGAGAGCAGTAAATGTAGTTCAGGTGGAGAGCAGTAAGTGTGGTACAGGTGGAGAGCAGTACGTGTAGTACAGGTGGAGAGCAGTACGTGTAGTACAGGTGGAGAGCAGTACGTGTAGAACAGGTGGAGAGCAGTACGTGTAGTACAGGTGGAGAGCAGTACGTGTAGTACAGGTGGAGAGCAGTACGTGTAGTACAGGTGGAGAGCAGTACTTGTAGTACAGGTGGAGAGCAGTACGTGTAATACAGGTGGAGAGCAGTACATGCTGTACAGGTGGAAAGCAGTACAAGTAGTTCAGGTGGAGAGCAGTAAATGTAATACAGGTGGAGAGCAGTACGTGTAGTACAGGTGGAGAGCAGTATGTGTAGTACAGGTGGAGAGCAGTACATGCTGTACAGGTGGAGAGCAGTACATGTAGTTCAGGTGGAGAGCAGTACGTGTAGTACAGGTGGAGAGCAGTACGTGTAGTACAGGTGGAGAGCAGTACGTGTAGTACAGGTGGAGAGCAGTACGTGTAGTACAGGTGGAGAGCAGTACGTGTAATACAGGTGGAGAGCAGTACATACTGTACAGGTGGAGAGCAGTACGTGTAGTACAGGTGAAGAGCAGTACGTGTAATACAGGTAGAGAGCAGTACATGTAGTTCAGGTGGAGAGCAGTACGTGTGGTACAGGTGGAGAGCAGTACGTGTAGTACAGGTGGAGAGCAGTACGTGTAGTACAGGTGGAGAGCAGTACGTGTAGTACAGGTGGAGAGCAGTACGTGTAGAACAGGTGGAGAGCAGTACGTGTAGTACAGGTGGAGAGCAGTACGTGTAGTACAGGTGGAGAGCAGTACGTGTAATACAGGTGGAGAGCAGTATGTGTAGTACAGGTGGAGAGCAGTACATGTAGTACAGGTGGAGAGCAGTACGTGTAGTACAGGTGGAGAGCAGTACGTGTAGTACAGGTGGAGAGCAGTACATACTGTACAGGTGGAGAGCAGTACGTGTAGTAAAGGTGAAGAGCAGTACGTGTAATACAGGTGGAGAGCAGTACATACTGTACAGGTGGAGAGCAGTAAAAGTAGTTCAGGTGGAGAGCAGTAAATGTAATACAGGTGGAGAGCAGTACGTGTAGTACAGGTGGAGAGCAGTACGTGTAGTACAGGTGGAGAGCAGTACATGCTGTACAGGTGGAGAGCAGTACATGTAGTTCAGGTGGAGAGCAGTACGTGTGGTACAGGTGGAGAGCAGTACTTGTAGTACAGGTGGAGAGCAGTACGTGTAGTACAGGTGGAGAGCAGTACGTGTAGTACAGGTGGAGAGCAGTACGTGTAGTACAGGTGGAGAGCAGTACGTGTAGTACAGGTGGAGAGCAGTACGTGTAGTACAGGTGGAGAGCAGTACCTGTAGAACAGGTGGAGAGCAGTACGTGTAGTACAGGTGGAGAGCAGTACATGTAGTACAGGTGGAGAGCAGTACTTGTAGTACAGGTGGAGAGCAGTACGTGTAATGCAGGTGGAGAGCAGTACATGCTGTACAGGTGGAGAGCAGTACATGTAGTTCAGGTGGAGAGCAGTAAATGTAATACAGGTGGAGAGCAGTACGTGTAGTACAGGTGGAGAGCAGTACGTGTAGTACAGGTGGAGAGCAGTACGTGTAGTACAGGTGGAGAGCAGTACGTGTAGTACAGGTGGAGAGCAGTACGTGTAGTACAGGTGGAGAGCAGTACGTGTAGTACAGGTGGCGAGCAGTACGTGTAGTACAGGTGGAGAGCAGTACGTGTAGTACAGGTGGTGAGCAGTACGTGTAGTACAGGTGGAGAGCAGTACGTGTAGAACAGGTGGAGAGCAGTACCTGTAGTACAGGTGGAGAGCAGTACGTGTAATGCAGGTGGAGAGCAGTACATGCTGTACAGGTGGAGAGCAGTACATGTAGTTCAGGTGGAGAGCAGTAAATGTAATACAGTTGGAGAGCAGTACGTGTAGTACAGGTGGAGAGCAGTACGTGTAGTACAGGTGGAGAGCAGTACGTGTAGTACAGGTGGAGAGCAGTACGTGTAGTACAGGTGGAGAGCAGTATGTGTAGTACAGGTGGAGAGCAGTACGTGTAGTACAGGTGGTGAGCAGTACGTGTAGTACAGGTGGTGAGCAGTATATGTAGTACAGGTGGAGAGCAGTATGTGTTGTACAGGTGGAGAGCAGTATGTGTAGTACAGGTGGAGAGCAGTACATGTACATGTGGAGAGCAGTACGTGTAGTACAGGTGGAGAGCAGTACGTGTAGTACAGGTGGAGAGCAGTACGTGTAGTACAGGTGGAGAGCAGTACGTGTAGTACAGGTGGAGAGCAGTACGTGTAGTACAGGTGGAGAGCAGTATGTGTAGTACAGGTGGAGAGCAGTACATGTACAGGTGGAGAGCAGTACGTGTAGTACAGGTGGAGAGCAGTACGTGTAGTACAGGTGGAGAGCAGTACGTGTAGTACAGGTGGAGAGCAGTACGTGTAGTACAGGTGGAGAGCAGTACGTGTAGTACAGGTGGTGAGCAGTACGTGTAGTACAGGTGGAGAGCAGTATGTGTTGTACAGGTGGAGAGCAGTACGTGTAGTACAGGTGGAGAGCAGTACATGTAGTACAGGTGGAGAGCAGTACGTGTAGTACAGGTGGAGAGCAGTACATGTACATGTGGAGAGCAGTACGTGTAGTACAGGTGGAGAGCAGTACGTGTAGTACAGGTGGAGAGCAGTACGTGTAGTACAGGTGGAGAGCAGTACGTGTAGTACAGGTGGAGAGCAGTACGTGTAGTACAGGTGGAGAGCAGTACGTGTAGTACAGGTGGAGAGCAGTACGTGTAGTACAGGTGGAGAGCAGTATGTGTTGTACAGGTGGAGAGCAGTACGTGTAGTACAGGTGGAGAGCAGTACGTGTAGTACAGGTGGAGAGCAGTACGTGTAGTACAGGTGGAGAGCAGTACATGTACATGTGGAGAGCAGTACGTGTAGTACAGGTGGAGAGCAGTACGTGTAGTACAGGTGGTGAGCAGTACGTGTAGTACAGGTGGTGAGCAGTACGTGTAGTACAGGTGGTGAGCAGTATATGTAGTACAGGTGGAGAGCAGTATGTGTTGTACAGGTGGAGAGCAGTACGTGTAGTACAGGTGGAGAGCAGTACATGTAGTACAGGTGGAGAGCAGTACGTGTAGTACAGGTGGAGAGCAGTACATGTTATACAGGTGGAGAGCAGTATGTGTAGTACAGGTGGAGAGCAGTACATGTAGTACAGGTGGAGAGCAGTACGTGTAGTACAGGTGGAGAGCAGTACATGTAGTACCGGTGGAGAGCAGTACATGTTATACAGGTGGAGAGCAGTACGTGTAGTACAGGTGGAGAGCAGTACGTGCAGTACAGGTGGAGAGCAGTACGTGTAGTACAGGTGGAGAGCAGTACATGTAGTACCGGTGGAGAGCAGTACATGTTATACAGTTGGAGAGCAGTACATGTAGTACAGGTGGAAAGTAGTACGATAAATGTAGACCTCTCATATGTGCATACATGCAGCCAATCATATGCATGTCAAATAAACACATTCAGTGCCATTATCAGCTGAATGTAATTAATAATCATTATGACCCAGGAAAAGAGAAACAAATCATCACCTGAGGCCATATTGTGACTTCCAGTGCTGCAGTATGTGCCATATTCTCTCATTCACTCGTGTGCACACGTTTTCATTCTGCTGGCTGTACAATCTAACATGGGCACATAGTGAATTCTCCAGGCTCCATGACTCCCGCTGATCTAGAAAGTAATGTGAATGTCCAGTGTAAGTTTTGATGGAAGAAAAGATGATGAAAGTCAGACCAAATGCTGCACTAATATGTTACATGTGCGATGATTTTCAGCACTGATTGTCACGTCCTGTCCATCAGTCACTGTCACTCTCGACCACTTTTGTTGCCACGTTTGCTATCTGTTATATAGTATATCAGAATGACAAAGCTGCTCATGCACGGGGTATACAATGTCTTTAGTGCCAAGGACGAGATATAATCACAGCTGTATGCAGCTCCCGTATAAAGCTATGATGCAGCTGTATATGTAGTGCTTTCAAGAGGTTGTCCACTGCCCGGAAACCCCTTTCTAAATGAAATAGTCCCCAAAACACTCACATCTTGTACCAGCGCCACTCCAGTGATGTCGGCACTAGGTCTCTCGGGGCTCATGTGATATTGTTAGGCCACGTGATTCCTGCAGCCAATCAGCAGACGCCATTGGGCTGCTGTGCTCCTACTACTTCCGCTAGGCCGAGGTCAGTCCAAAGGCGTGAAGCAGAAGTGATAGCGCAGCAGGCAATAGTAGCCACTGATTAACTGCGGGGCCATGTGGCACAACAATGTAACGCGAGCCCTGGGAAACACAGCGCCAATATCGCTGGATTTGTGCTGGTACAGAAGGTGATAATGTGGAGTTTTTATTTTTAATGGGGACTATTTCATTTTAAAAGGGATTGTCCAGATAGTGGACAAGACGACCCCTTTATGATTCATGCACATTATATAGACCAGTGCACGATGGCTGTTTGTGGGCTCATGGAGTACCAGTGACTATAATGATAAGGGTGCTGCATTCGGCCACGTCCACATGTGGCAAACAATGTGGTTTCGTCAAGAATTCAGGTATTTCATTTTTTCCGTAAACTGTACCGTGGCCGCAATGTGTGAAGACTCCCTTACCGAGCTAGTCTTTCTTATGCTACAAGTTCCTTAGTATGATATTTCATGAAACATCATCCAGATTATTGCCCACATGTGCCCTCCTATGAAATGTATGATCAGTCGATTAGTCCTCTGACAACTCACTGAAAAATATAGACTATCTGCATAATACAAAGACCTCACATTTCCTCAAACAAGATGCCAAAAATCTGTAAGATTATAAGTCTCTGTTCACATCTGCTCATAATAAAAGTCATAGTGGTGCATCGGATGGGTCTCACAGCAGATCCTGACTGCACCGTTCATAAGAAGAAAGAGAATACAAGACCAGGCCCCTGGTGCATGGGTGCTGAATGCAGGTGGGAACATAGCCTTTGTCATAGCTGGAAGGGCTCGGTCACTCCACTATATTTCAGTCCGAGTGTGATCCGACAAAACATCAGATCACACTCAGACCTATGTTATTCTATGAGGCTGCATGCATGTCCGATTTATTGTCAGACTGAGTTGGTCTGAGGAAAAAATCGCAATATGTTGGAGTTTGATCTGAGCTTCCATTCGCAAATGGCCATGCAAGTCAACGGGTGTATGGAAACCATCAGACTACATTCGGATGACATCTGAGTGCATTCCAATTTCGCTGCCTCATAGAATGGAGGAGATTGAGACGGTTTTTTTCTGATCTTCTCATCCAAGAGAATTGGAGCACACTATGACCACACTCTGATCAGCGTGTATAATCGGTCCGATTCGCTCAAATGAGAGAATCTACGTCCATCTGCTTACAAATAATTAAAATTTTTATAGCCCCAAATACTTTTTAATAAAAATTCAGCTTAGTCAACTTTTATAGTATTTTTTTTCCATTTGTTTGTTCAAAATATACCTAGATTACCAGTCAAAAGGTTAGTAATCCTTCTATCCAAATTTAGAAGTCATCATCCCTTAAGGTATAAATTTTCTCTCGTAGGGCATGTCAATTATGCTAACTAATTCTGGGTGTTATTTTTAATTATATACTACTAATGAACTATAAGTGTCTATATACACCAACCTAACAACTATATATCACAGTTGAACAAAAAAGATTTGCAGGACCCAGACCGGTAGTCCATGGCAGCTGGACTGGGGCAGTCCAAACGTTGAATGTCAGCATCCCGGGTGCTTCTTGACATTATTAGTCCCTCCATGATGACAAAATGTTGTGACACGATGCTTGACATGACATTGACTAGACCTCACCCAATATGATAATCTCCTGGGGGCCTATTAATCACAAGAGGTGCTCAAGATGCCATCATCTGCTGAGTAGGTTTGAACAATCACAATCGCTATCGCACAGGGACCTAAGAGACCTGTTCATACTCCTTGGCACCAGTCCTGGTACAGATGCCATGGGGTAATAACATAGGTTCTGGATCTGGGTCCTGGAGATCTTTTTGCTCAACTCATAGATATATAGTCTTAGCATTTGAAAAATTGTGGAAAACAAAAGTATGGAATTTCCCGTATAGACTTTTGAAAACTGTCTTTTTCTTTTTACTTTTTTCTACTTGTATTATACATATATATATATATATATATATATATATGTATATATATATATATATATATATATATATATATATATATATACACACACACTAGTGAGTGAACGCGCTGCGATAAGGTGTTATCCGAACATGCTCGGGTGGAAACTGAGTGACTCCGGTGTGCTCAAATAATATGTCCCCATGTCTGTAAGTCTCGCGGATATTCAGCAGCCACAACATTCAGGGATTGCCTAACAAACAGACAATTCCTGTATGTGTTGAGGCTGTTGAACAGCCGCAGGGACTGGAATGTATTGTTCGAGCTCGCCAAAGTCACTTGGTTAGCATTTGAGCATGCCTGGAAAACACGTTATCCTAGCACATTCGCCCATCACTGATATATACATATATATATACTGTATCTAGTAGACTAATAATGGTTAAATCTGTTTTCTCGACATCATTTCTTCTTGTGCCGACAGTCGCAGTGCAGTCCTTTATTATTGTTAACCTAAATTGTTCTATCTGCTGCCAGTAATTATAATTTATCTGCAGCTTGGTGCCCCGTGTAACCTGATGACAGGCAAATACATGGATAGGCATCTTTTCATTTGCTCTAAGCAATACATTTTACCTTTAATGATGCTGGAAATTCCAATACTATCTTACCAGAGCATAGTTTTTTGTTTTTTTTTCAGGTGTTTATAATTTTCATATCATTTTGCAAGTCCTCATTCATTGGGGATAATTAAACTTGAAACTGAAAGACCTCTATTTATCCACAGGTCACTGCGCACTCCTCCTGCGAACCTCAGCTACGATCTTGAAAAATATCTGTCTTAAAGAGCTAGAAAAAATGTGATTGTGGGACAATTTTGCATAGAGTCACTCTAACGAGCGTTTGTAGAGAGTGACTATGCTGCCCAAAAATTATGAAAGAAGCTTCAAGTGACGCGCATCGGAAACACTGGAGAGCCTTGAAAACCATTTATATATACACTTAAAGACATTTAAACTCCTTTAAAAGTATTACGTTTATACTTGCCTTATTACAAAAAAATGAATTTCACAAAAGCAAGACTGTGGAATACCTAAGGAATCCATCGTTTGGTTAAGGTTTGCATTCAAAAAGGTACGCTGTATGTATAAATGGTTCTATTGACCGTTCACTCTTTTTTTATTTTTTTTCTTCCCTGAATGCTTATAACCTCTTGTGATATCTGAAATGTACAATGTTACAAATAATTTGTTAATTGTTATGTACTTTCCATGCAACCGTTGGCTAAACTAGGAAACGACGACGACGACGACTTAAGAAGGAACATTTTTATTTTCTTATAAAATAAACCAATAAAATATATTTATTATATAAAGATGAATATTTATTATAGATATATAAGAAAAAAAAAAAAAATCAGAGCTTTAATTTAAAGCTTGAAACTAATGGTGTTGCCGAATAAAATGCATGTCTACACTCCGAACACAGGATTTTATTATTTTTTTTTTTATTTTTTTTTTTACATAATAGCAACTTTTTTGCTTGACTGAAATTAAATAAGTGAATGCACTACCAATAAATATGTCACGTATAATTAGATAGGTCGTATCAGATATACCACAGGCAGCCGGTTTGAGCTTTCTTCATTTTACTATTTGCTGAGGAGACAGGTAGAAGATGGTTAGCATGAATACATTCAAAAAGTTAGTTCTTGGATATGTATCTATAAAACTTTATTTTCCTGGCAGGATAAAAAGAAAATGGAATTGTATAAGTTGTAAAAAGATTTCATTGGGTTTAGGGAAAAAATAAAAAGTGTTTTTTTTTTTTGGAAACAGCGCCACTCTTTAATGTTTCCTTTTCTTTAGGATATCTATATAAGAGACAGAAAAATTGAACATTTATAACTTTGTGGAAACCTCAAGGGGTTGTAGTGTGACCTCAAGTTATCACCTATCCTTAGGTGCTAACTTAGGCTACTTTCACACATCAGGTTTTCAGTGTCAGGCTAAATCCGGCTAATTTTCAAATAACCGGATCAGGCGAATGTTGCCGCCGGATCAGGTTTTTTTCCCATAGACTTGCATTAGTGCCGGATTGCACTGGATGACATTGCGTTTCGTCCGGTTTTCACCGGATCCAGAAAATCTGCCGCTTCCGGTTTCTTGAAAAAATGTCCATTGCAATGTCTTTTGTCTCCGGCGAAAAAGCCTGAAGCGCCGGATCCGGCGCTTCCGGCTGTTTGCTACAATGAAAGCCTATGGGAGCCAGAAGGTGCCGGATCCGGAAAAAGGTGAATCCGGCGGCCTGATCCAGTTTTTTAAACTGAGCATGCTCCAATACTCTAGATAGGCTAGCCCGATCCATCAAAAAAACGGATCCATCGCATCAGTTTTTCAAAATCTGCGCCGCATCCAGTTTTTTCAACATTCGCCGGATTTAGCCTGACGCTGAAAACCTGATGTGTGAAAGTAGCCTTAGTGATCCTGGGGATGTCATTTTTGGTACACCCACTGATCCCAAGAGTGAGGCTCTGGAGTACCCTTTTTGAATAGAGTTTCCTCTTCATTAATTGTCTATGGGACTTCAGAGATAACTGATTACTTTGCTAACCAATCACTAAAGCTAGCCGTAAACATTTTATGCCTGTTGTCCGAACGATGCTTTGGCCAATCAATTGGCCAACAGTCATCGAAGCCAGCTCTCCCATACACAGGAGAACTTGTTCGGCTGAGTGCTCCTATGTTCTTTATGAAAAAGCCATTGGCTGTTATGTCGGTTGGTGTCTTATCTTCAGCAGAACAAGCAATCGTCAATCAAAAATGGACATGAATGATCAACATTTCTCACGACCATAAGTTGGCTAGTGCCCACATACACAGTAGACCATTGGTCGAACCCTTTCATATTGGCAGGTTTGGTAGACATTAGTCCAATGTGTTTGGGGGCCTACAGGCAATTAATGGATTAGTTGTGGATATGTGGGACCATAAAGGAACTCCAAAACCTCATTCATGAGACTAGTTTGGTGCTCTGTGGAGGAACTGTAGTGATTGGCAAGTTATCATCCATCTTGTGATAGATGATAACTTGCATTTATGGCACATCCCTTAAAAGAAGTCTCAATTTGATTTTAATAATGTATCAATATACTACAAAACAGATTTTGTTTCTCCTCTAAAGATTTTCTCTGTGTCCCTTATGTTTAATGACCATCCAGACACATTTGTAAGTAGTATTTTTTTGCTTGCTCCCAAGGTCTGCTTTTCATGAAATGCAAGGATAGGGGTGCCTCCTTCTGAAGTTTCTGTAGACCTGCCCTGCAGTCTATAGAAGGCGTCAGAACAAATTCTGCCTTTGTTTTGCAGTAAACAATCTCATTAGCATATCACATGGTTCCAGTTTGTGAATACATTCTCCTTTTTACAATTCATAATAGAAGCCTGGGTATTATGTGCCTCCCAAAACGTACTGCCACAAACATGAAAACTAGTGCAAACAAAAAGAAACTAGTCTGACTTCTTTGAGCCATGCATACTAAATAGCTGTTTGCAAAACCTAGGTTTAGTCAACAGTTACCCTATTTATGTTCTTTTGTGTCAAAAGAGAAAGGGGGCAAGCTATTGCTCCACACCTTTGTTAGTGACTAAAGTCTCTATTTAGATGGGCAAATTTTGGCCATCAACAAGCACCAATTGACTACATACAAGTCGATCATTTGCTAGCTTGTTTCTAAGAGTCATCAAAAACTTATGGGAACAGAACAATAGTTTGGGTTCATGTACAGAATAATCTTTTCAGCAGCACATTCCCTGTTTAATATGATGAAGTAAATGATAATTTTTTATGCCATCCAAAAAAATCTGATCACTCAAGTGTCAAGAGTTTTGCTTGATCATCGTGTGATGATGGGTCAACCATCAGATCTTCTAAACGGGTCATTCTTGATAGTATGTCCTGGAGGTCCTGTGAAAGTGATGACAGAATATTTCCATAATTTGCTGGTCCCATCAAAAACTGCAGGTTTTGCTGACTTACATCCAATGTTTATTGGAACTCTTAGATCATCATCTGACCTTGGCAAAATTGGCATGTCCATGCAGATCTAATCCAATATTTATGGCCATTTCTAGTAGAATAACAGCTAGCACATGGTTGTTTGCTGTGGTCAGCACCTTTACTTTTTGTTTGCATTTGTTTGGTGTCTTTTTAATTGAGACGTTAATACTCTCAAAAAATAATGTTAGTCTTAGCCCAAAAGCTTAGAAATGCACTAAAATGTATCAATGGTATATAAATTGTATTATTAATGTTCAAATTATGCAATCAGTGGGATCATGAATGACAGAATAGTCATAAAATATTTTGGAATGTATATTTTCTTAGTTTTATACTATTGCTGTATTAAATAGCGAAATGTGCAAAGTCAAAATTTGTAAAACTCACAAAAAAATAGAGCTAAAATTTTCCAAAACCATAATTAACTTTTCAGAAAAGATTTAGAAATGGATAGTGGTATATTGTCCTCAGATTTTCATGTCTTTCTTCTAAAAAAAATGTGTTAGTGTGGTTAAAAGTCTCTTTTATGCTACTTAGCATGGTTGACTAGTCAACTTAACTACAGATCATAAAGAGCCCAGGTAGAATATTTGCCATCTAGAGTCTCGATGTCTAGTGCTCCCATTTGGGAAACTATTGTTTCAGAACAGGAAAACTACCTCAAAAGGTTTAGCCATTTATTTTCCATCAAATTGGAAGCAGCCCAAAAATATTCAATATGGAAATATGACTTTGATCTGGAGACTGTATGAGACATGAGAATGTAAACTTTTATTGGACAATTTGGTTAGCTTTTGTTGTAGCTATCGGCAAAAATTAGTTATACTTTTTCTGTGTGTAGGTTTCCAATTACTGCCAATAGATGTTCACATTTGGATCTAGATTAGTAATTGCTGTATAAAGATTTATACAAATTTCCCCCTAGGGTGAAAATATGGCCAAAATTTTTACCGGTACTTGAGTGGAGAAATAAGGGAACAGTTTTCATCACAATAATTGGCACCATTAATAATAAGTATGTGGCTGGATTAAGATAAAATAAGGACAGTGGAACACATTTTTCAATTTTAAGTGCACGTTTCTTTTTGGAGAAATTTGACTCGTTTTGGTACCAATTAATTAATCTTTAGACCTATTTATTATGTTCTTAAAACATTACTTAAAAAGGTGGCTTTGTAGTTTGGTGCTGGAGAGGGACATAGCTGAAAATATACCACAATTTTAGTCCAAAAAACATCTAAAGGCAAGAGAAGAGAGAAATGGCAGAAAATTAGGCAATTTAAAAAAAAAATGCACCAAATTTAAGATCCAGCTTGAACTACTAGGATGAATGTAGTGCACTTTTAGATGGTCTAGTCTTAAGGCTGAGTCACACATAACGATATCGTTAATGATATTGTTGCAACATCACGCTTTTGGTGATGTAGCAACGATCCCGCTAACGATCTCGTTATGTGTGACAGCGACCAACGATCAGGCCCCTGCTGGGAGATCGTTGGGGAATGATCAGGACCATTTTTTGGTCGCTGATCACCCGCTGTCATCGCTGGATCGGCATGTGTGACGCCGATCCAGCGATGTGTTCACTTGTAACCAGGGTAAATATCGGGTTACTAAGCGCAGGGCCGCGCTTAGTAACCTGATATTTACCCTGGTTACCATTGTAAAAGTAAAAAAAAAACAGTACATACTCACATTCTGATGTCTGTCACGTCCCCCGGCATCCACAGGGTTAAAACTGCTTTCGGCAGGAGCGCTGCTAATGCACGCGCTGCTGCCGAGAGCTTCCCTGCACTGACTGTGTCAGCGCCGGCCGTAAAGCAGAGCACAGCGGTGACGTCACCGCTGTTACTTCCGGCGCTGACACATTTTTTACTTTTACTATGGTAACCAGGGTAAATATCGGGTTACTAAGCGCGGCCCTGCACTTAGTAACCCGATGTTTACCCTTGTTACCCGGGTGCTGCAGGGGGACTTCGGCATCGTTGAAGACAGTTTCAACGATGCCGAAGTCGTTCCCCTGATCGTTGGTCGCTGGAGAGAGCTGTCTGTGTGACAGATCCCCAGCGACCACACAACGACTTACCAACGATCACGGCCAGGTCGTATCGCTGGTCGTGATCGTTGGTAAGTCGTTTAGTGTAACAGTACCTTTAGAGCGGTTGTCCGGTGAGAGCTGTTACCACACTGACTTCTAAATTCTTGGAGCGCACTCACCGCATGCTTTTAGGGTTGCTGGTGAGAGTGGCAGGTCGCATGCCAACTAGACGTGCTCAGTCTTGCTCCATTCACTTCTATTGAGGGAGACGTAGCATGTCTAGTTGGAATGTGGCCAGAAGCATTCAGTCGCATACTTGCAGTTACATCACCTCAACAAAGGTGAATCCTAATGGCGTGTGGTGCTCAGGCTCTAAGGATTCAGAAGTCTGCAATCAAGTGACTTCTATCACAAGACCGGACACCCCCTATAAGTATATTTTGGCTATGTGTTAGACCAGATTAGTAAATCTGCCCCAATATCCTCCCATGCAGTCCATGCATGCAGATTAGCTCCTTAACAACCATAAGAAGCACTCAGGGCCTCATTTTGGCTAACACACACTGTCGTAGTTTAAAAGAAAATGCTACTTTCATCATTTCAAATTTTAAAGCGATTATTCCTTGTAAGGCAAACATGAAAGATCAAAATTGTGATAAATGTCGCTCTTAACTGAGCTATTACTCATATAAGTGCAATCCTCTGGGGAGTCGATTCCGCTCTGAAGTGCAACTGAAATATCAACACCAATATAGGTACAAACTAAGAGGGAACTAATTATTGTTTTTACAGTAATACTTTATGGCGTGCTGCAACAGACTGTAACCCGCAGCTCTCATAGGAGGTGATTCATTAAGCTTTGTTACCTGGTAATGTTTCCTTTTGGGCCATAACAAAAGATAAGGGAAGGGAATTCATTCTTTATTTCATGTAAAGGATTTAAAATAAAATCCCCAAAGGATTGGGTCGCTTCATTACAAAGGGATTTTTTTTATATAAATATATATATATATTTTTTTTTTTGTTAAGAATTTTTTTTTTTTAACTAGGCCAAAAAGGGAAAAAGCAAACTGTAAGTGATTGCAAAAGTGCAAAATATGGGTTATTCCTGTCCAATCAGTATACCATGTTATTTAATATGACTATCTTACTTTTGTTGGCTTAAGTGCATTGACATTTCTTTTTTATTACATCAAAATACTTTACAGGGCAAACATTTAGCCTTTTTTTTGTAAAAAAAAATGACTTTATGTATTTATGAGACATCATGCAAAACTTTTTATTGTTACTGAAATACAAACTGCTGTAATTGCAAATGCCGTGCACATTTGATGAATAAAGTGAATTTTTCTATTAAACCCAAATTTTTATTTGTCTATTTTACTACCGCATTGGGTAAAAACTAAAATTTATACAAAGCAAAGTCTGAAATATCTGGAGCTTGACTGCATGAAGTTGCCGAAAAGTACTGTGGCTAAGACATTCTTAAAGGTTTCAGAAATTCTTAATGACTTCATAAGACTTCGTGATCTGCTGTCGGTGCAAAATTGAAGGATAAAAGAAAATTTATTCCTGACGGGAAAAAAAAAAAATGTCAGAAGATTTGAAAGGCTTAGAATTAAATTCTGTAACACTATTATTTTATGAGTAGCCCCCAAAGGAATAAAAAAAATATAAATCTCTTAAAATATAATCATATCTGCTCCTTTTTGTTTTAAGTTTTAAAGAATGTTATGATAAATGAGTCACCGAAGGATAATTGGGTTATAATTAGTAATCATCATGTTTTAGACCATGGTCACACTACAATATGGTTTGTTGAATGTATTTTTCTGCCATTTTTTGAGCGACTTAAACAAAAAAAATTACTTATTATTTTGTATTATCTATTTTTTTCTTTATTAGTTGAATTTCACTTGTTTATTTTATTCATTTTATTTCATTAGGTTATTTTATTTTTTATTTGTTTATTTTTTTCACTTTTTAAGAAATAGTATTTTTTTGCTGTTGTTTTTTTTACATTTACCATCTATAAATGAATGATTTACTAGCAGGGCTCATTTCTAAATTGTGTAGATGAGGTTGTACATGTCTTGGTTCATCATACCTTGTAAGAGGCGCGCCCACCATTAAACTGCATTCCAGGTGTGGCTGCTTACCTCCAGGCTTAGTAAGTTAAGATAAAAGTGTTGACTTGATTATGTATGCTACCGAGGGAAGAGTTAATGAGACAATTATCTCATTAAAGATAAAGAAAAAAATGTAAAAACAAGGATTAATATGATATACGTTGGACACTTTATAAATTGGATGTCACCTCATTGAGTGTCATGTCCGTAGTATCCATCCTTGCTGGCAAAAAAAGTCTAAAACAATGGATTTAATGCAAGTCAAAACAGAATGTCTGTATTATATCCTGTAATTTTCAGGTGAGTCTAAAGGAAAATTTCAAGAGCAGCTGCCACTTAATCCCACACCTGTGTATGATTTGGATTTGGGTGGGAGGAGGGGTGTAATTGCAACATAGGGAGACGGTTTTGACAGCTGCATTGAAAGGTCAAACTCCCGATTCATAAAGACTGCCATTCCTGATGAGGGGGTGCTGGAGTCAGTCTCTACTGATTCATGAAGAGGCATTTGGAGCTCTGGATGAGTGAAGTATACCTGTGTGTGCACCTTTCCAAAAATGTTACTCCAGTCCCTGCCGGAGTAACATTTGTGGCGTAGTGATTGCATCCGCTTATCATGAATTTGTCAAGCGGTGGTCGCCACGCCCATGTTACGCCCCAGCTCTGCCCACTTTGTATAAGCTGGGTGAGAATGCGAAAAGTTGCAGAATTTTTGTGCAGCCTCCAATTGCACCAAAATGATGCAACTTTTCAAGCTTTTTAGGCCAGAATACTCACATAAAAGGCTTGATGAATTGGGCCCTAAGGGCTCTTTCAGATGTCTGTGATCATTGATGCGATCTTGGATAGCAATGCACTGACTAGCCGGGTTTCTCCTGAACCAAGAGTGATAACTTCACACATTTCACGCTCGGTTTTGGAGATTTTCGGTAAGTTCAGGCATTGTGATCCCAGATCAGACCCATGATTACGGTAGTCTGAAAGAGCCTTACCGCTGCGCTCACACACATCCCTGTGCCGCTGCAGTGGTTTTACTGCTTCCCCAAATGATCACTTAACCTTGTAGAAAAAACCTGTCACCTGAAAAGCCATTTTGCTAATATGATCATTTTCGAGTTCTTACAAGAGAAAGAGATTGTGCAGGAAAACAGTGGAAAGAGTGCATTGCCAGTGCCATTGACGTTAAAAGCTGCAGCGTGACCGCTGTATGTGAATGTAGCCTAAACCTCAGTGATACAATGTAAATTACTTACCAGAATATTTCTTTAACAATATTTTTTTGTATGTGCTTGTTAGCTTTAGGAGATCATTTGGATCCCACTGGCAGACATATTATCATTTTTGAATTGTAGCCCAGTAAAGTGTGGGACTCTGATCAATTTGTTATTCAGTGCAGAGGAATGAAACAAGTTTCAAAACAACCTGTTAAAATATGTTTCCAACTTTTCTCTTTTAATTGCTGCTTTTTGGATTTAATGATAATAGGCGTAACAGTGAATTCTCATTTTGATATTTCTTTTGTATAGAGATCTGTAAGGGCGCTGTACACAATGACTTGTAGTTTAGGCAAAATGTTTAGTGTTGTTTGAACACTGAAATGCTCGAGTGCTTGGTACTCGAATCGAGCATTTTGGATGCTCGTACGTGCTTGACTGGAATAACGAGCATAATGGAAGTGAATGTGTAACTCGAGCATTTTTCCGAAAGTGAATGTGTAACTCGAGCAATTTTCCGGAGAACAGACGGCCTCTCTTACTCTCTTTTTCTCTCGTCCTTGCGCTCCCCACTTCAGTTGATCAAATGAGCCTCTTACGGGGACTCGAGCACCAAGCGATACTCTACTGCTCATTACTCA
The DNA here is from genome assembly GCF_051348905.1 of Ranitomeya variabilis. Taxonomy (NCBI): domain Eukaryota; kingdom Metazoa; phylum Chordata; class Amphibia; order Anura; family Dendrobatidae; genus Ranitomeya; species Ranitomeya variabilis. Next base: position 1,073,211,450 of record NC_135232.1, on the reverse strand, counting down.
ATCGAGCACCCCAATGTTGAGTATGGAGCAGTGCCGAGCACGCTCGCCCATCGCTAGTAACGGTACATCTTGAAGTGTAGGTTTAAGTGAAATGCCTAATCTCTATGGCTTTAATGTTTTAGGCCATAACTATTGGATAGTTTGATGTACGTGGTAATTTTCATGATTATACAATAGGAATACATACGTCTCTATAAAGCACTGTACACGCTGCAGAATGAGTATAATTACATCTACAGTATGTTAGCAATCTTCAGAATCTCAGCATAAAACAGTATCAAAGGGGCTGTCTCAATAACTTAACCCCTTATATGTATTTAGGGTATCCCAGAGGAAGGTCACTAATTAACAACTCCACCTATTTGTCAGAGCAGAGTGTCACCAACCAATAGTTGCCCCTGATCTGCTGCTCCTGCTTCATGTTCGTATCACAACCATTTATAATTTCTCAATAGAAAAGATCATCAATAAGTTTTGTGACTTATAATTTTGCAGAGTAAATAATAAGTTACTTTTGTAAATTTAGACACCCAATGGGCACCTAAAGATGGGCGAACCCTAACTAGCGAATTCAGCTTTCGTATCGGACAGTATGTTAAACGCCGAACATGGACTTTCTTTGGAAGTCAGTAACAATGTTTTTTCACTAAGGCTCAGGTTCTGTTTAAAGATTGGGTACTGTTCTGGTACCCGAACTGAACTTTGAAATGAAATTTAGGTCAGGTACCAGAACTCGAAGTTCCATCGATCCATCCTTCCCCAATTATAACTCTTGAATTCCTGACATCATAATCCAATGGCACACACATGATCTGCACTTAAATTATTGTAATCGAAACATAATGAGGATACAACTTTCCAAGCGGTATTGCTTTTTAACAGTAATACTAGAAGGGACGTTCATTGCTTTCTTGTGCTGTTATAATTTTAGGACCTGTGTTCACTGATACTTATTTTTTATGCCGCAATTGTGGGGGTTAACACATTAGATTAATGTCATCTGAATATATCAATGGCAATCTAATATGTATGGGGGCCCCAGACAACTGATCCATGAGGACAGATGTGGATTGCGTATGTCCAACTTAGGACTGAAAATCACTTTGTCCCCTGAAGATAAGCCATTGGCAGACATTTTTTGCCATGCTTTCATATAGAAAACATGAGTGCTTGGCCGATTAAGTGCTCCTATGTGAGGGAGAGCCGGCCGAGATGGCTGTCGGTTAAGCGATCCTCTACCAGTTCACCAATTAACCACAGTTCTACACCATGTTTGCTGACCAAATCGGAAAGTACGGTAATCATTTCTTCTAGACTTTGAGATGTGAATCACTAAAGATCATGTATCATCCATCTTTAGAAGGATTTATGCAGGAAAAATCTTTATTCAGAAGACATATCGTAGCCATTATATTCTTAAACTATCATGTTACTATAGTTTCTAACGACTTCATATCTTTATATACAGAAACTTTACATATGACAAACATTGATTTACAGTCTTTATAATCGGGCGTATTACATGTAGATACCTGTGGAAATTATCATTAAAGTGCCAGCTCATGTGAAGGGATTTGTTGGTCTTTGTTCTGATATACTTGCCCTGTCTGAGCATAATGACTTATGATTATTGGCTTAAGGAGGCAATTAAATTAATTTACCTGTGTATTTATGGGTGTCATCCATATACATCAATGTAATAATTGGTATTACTACTGTAGTCTAAAGCAATTTTGGAAAATTCAGGTAGACTACTGAAGATAAAAGCCGCCATACACAACAGAAATATCTCAGGACCAGGCAACCATCTAAGGAGAAGACCTCCCAACTTCATTCCTGGTTGAAAGCAAAGGACATGTTTAATTTCAACAGGTGATTCCTTTGTTTAGAGAGGTATCTGGCAGCTCTTACTCCACTCTCCCCATTAAACATATATCTATGCTTGGCTGAAAGAACATATATCTAAGATGTATGGGCACCGTAAGACATATTTTTACACATCCAGAAAATACTGTACGTTTCCATGCTGCAGTTGCAACATATCACTGATATTTGATAGTGCAAATCATATTCATTTGAGTATAAAGTTTAATTTTTCACTACCATTTAGAAGGTTGTGTCAAACTACATTGAAAAAAATGGTCTTCTGGAGGGCTGGTTTTCTAAAAAAATAAAAAATTAAAGTAGTGCTCACAGTAAAGGACTCACCGTCAGGAGATGTAGCGCTATGGAGCGTGGTGAGTACGGACAGGTCAGAGAAGGAGGATCCGGCGTGTGGAACACTAGCAGGAGGGCAGGCAGGCAGAGGTAGTGGACCGCAATGCGGGCCAGCAATTGCAGAAGCTGCGTAGAGCCAGGGAAAGCCCCGTCCGGTGGCGTCCCTGGATACGAGCGGGAAGAGAGAATAGCTGGCACAAGGCTCAGCGTGTGATGTCACACAGGTAGTATGGGGCAGCGCAGAGACCAAAAGCCGACGCGTTTCGAAGGAGTGGCGACCTTCTTCATCAGGGTTACCGGTCTCTGCATGCACCCAGACATATAAGCCCCAAAGATGTCAATCAAAGTTTGCCGTCTGCCCATTTAGCCCATTATAGTGATGGCTGCTGTAGTTATGCTAATTGTAAAGCCATATAAAACGCCATAAATTGAAACATAAAGGTATCTTTACTACGTCACACGTACTACCTGTGTGACATCACACGCTGAGCCTCGTGCCAGCTATTCTCTCTTCCTGCTCGTATCCAGGGACGCCACCGGCCGGGGCTTTCCCTGGCTCTGCGCAGCTTCCGCAATTGCTGGCCCACATTGCGGTCCACTACCTCTGCCCGCCTGCCCTCCCGCTAGTGTTCCACACGCCGGATCCTCCTTCTCTGACCTGTCTGTACTCACCACGCTCCATAGCGCTACCTCTCCTGACGGTGAGTCCTTTACTGTGAGCGGTAATATCAGTGCTCCGGTTTGTTTTGGTTGGAGTGGGGCTGCTCCGCTGTGGTGGGGTTGTGCAGGCGAGCATATCACATGCGGTTTTGTGTGTTCCATCATCGCGGTAGTCTTTTACTTCTATTACTTCATCTTTTGTGCCCTTCCAGTGCGGATTCATTTGTTGTTATCATCATTCTCGGCTATTCATTGACAGTGGTGGCACCTTCCTGTCTTGTCTCCTTGCAGCTGAGGGCTTTCATTCCATTGTATGAGGTAGCGCGTGTGCAATATTTGTTTATTTTAAAAAATTAAAGTATTTTTGAGCTGAGCTGAAAAATATTAAAATTTAAGAGTCCTCAATGATTGATACCTTTTATTGACTGATTGAAAAAAGATATCTTTGTACCGTGTTACGCAGTAGATAGAAAAATATTAAAATTTGATAGTCCTCGATAGTTGATATATTTTAGTAGCTAACTGAGCTGAGCTGAAGCTTCTCCACCAGATGTGTCCAACATAGGCAAAAGAATAGGCAATTAATGGAGCAAAATTTCAACTGAAGGCAGTGGAAAAGTCAATGGGAAAATATATTTAATGATGTCATGAAATAATAAAGCATAGCCCTTCACATTATTTTTATGAATAATTGGTTATTATAGTGTAATTGATGGCAAACAGTCTACCCATGATAGGTCTTGTTAACTTCTACATTGTTTCAATTGCAGAACAGAAGGTGCATTGATTATCACATTATACATGTCAGTCATGTGTAATGTGTGCAGATCGCTGTCATAGCCTATTAAAGGTGTTTTCTTCTGCTTAGGACATACAGTAACTGGTGGGAAATCTGTGATTCTAATTTCTGTTCACTTGCTCATAATAAAAGATCGACCATGAAATGTAGTCTTCGGAAGGTTTACTAGAACTATTTGTAAATCTCAACAAGTGAACTTGTATTATTCCAGGTCTACAAGCAATTTCCCGCTTCGGCTTTGGCATTTGGCAACCAATTCAAGAGTAATTCTGTTTTCCTTGGTCATGCAGTTGCAGGCTGGTCATGCATTAATAGGGGTCAATGTAAAGCATGGTTGTAATAGTAATAGGATGGATCATTCAGAACCCGATGCCTATTTGCAAGAATAAATTGCAGTGCCCTTGAAAAGTCAAGGACAAAAATGTCTTATGCCGTAAATATGACCTAAGATATCAAAATTTGTAAGCACTGAGTCATTGCATTGGGCATAACTTCTGGTGATGTGTTTGGGGATGCACATCCATCAATCATAGAGCAGGTAGGTGCGACCGTGGTGTTGTACAATACAACAAATAGTTTCAACTTGTATCTTTAATTACTAGTTTTAATTAGTTACAGTACATAAGCCCATAATTACTGGGGAAGAGTTGGCACTACTGGAGAAGCCACGACCTTACTTTTTACTAAATAATATTTCTCTATCGTTTGGAAAATCTACAAAACCATAGTTGTCATTAGTTTAAATGAACAGGACTCTTCTTCCTACACACATTGAAAAACATGAGCAAAAGCTTCTGTTTAGCCATATGATAACAGGATTGAAAATACTGCGCTGGAACAAAACCTAGATAATCATATTAGCCATGAAAACCCATCATGGAAAATGATTTGTATTTAATTTCTAAGAATAATCCTTGAAAATATTTTCCTACCTAGTCTTTTCGTACTTGTGTGAGCTGCATGTCATATATTGGCTAAGAGCACCCACTGGTCTCGTATGTATATATATATATATATATATATATATATATATATATATATATATATATATATATATATATTATGTTAGGGAATGCAACTCTGCTGCCTCCAATCATCAGGACAGTTACGCAATTGAATAACGAGAGATGGACGAGGACGTGGCTGTTTCCACTGCAAGGCCAGTTATTGGGGAACCAACAGTGAGCACATGGTATATATATATCCAATTCCAACGCATGGAACATATATATGTATATAAAACCTGATGCGATCACTCTTAACTCCACAATAACTAAAGTAACCACTAGCTGCCACCTGAAACTCTACAGACAGATTGGACACACGTTACAGTTAGCGTATTATTTCAAGTTTGCAGCTTACAGAACAAGAGGAATGGAAGTATTACATTTTATATATTAAATCTGGAAAGGTAGGTAGTGTTTATTAAAAAAAAATACAAAGATTTTACGAAGTGGGAATAAAACAATACAGCATATAGAATCATATAGAATAAAAAGGATAACGGAAGAAAACATTAAACCTGTGTCATAGATATGGTTCAGAGCTCAGCAGAGGGAGGTACTCCTTTTAAGAAATGGAAAGCACCACCTGAAGCTGCACCTTGCAGGACTGCTAAACCACAAAAAAATTAACTACTTTTTATTAAAGATTATGCTACATACCTCCCCTTGGTGAGTTCATATGAGTGGCTGGTTGTGGGATGAGCTAGGTCTTTTAAAAGTTTATGAGATCCCCAACTTTCAGGATATCTTTGCCCCTGGAGGTCCCAGGCAGTAGATATTGCCATCATGTTCTTTATGACGATTTTACCTTTCTATAAAGATGAAACATGACATAGATCGCATTAACCATCTGATCAAAATTAAGTTGGAGGTGTTCGGCCAGCCTTACGGTGATGTGATTGAATGCATTATGTTCGTATCCTCACTACAACTCAGAAAATTTAGCTCGCATAAATATTGGATCAATGCAAGCCTCAGTATTCATCACTGGCAACTGGCTCTAAAGAGTCTGAGATCAATAATTCCTTTGAACAGAGAAAGAAGCCAATGGAATTTAAAGTTACATATGTATACTATAACTGTTATGGACAGACTGTATATTCTTATATTTGAACTCTAGGAGAAAATAGATGCATAAAACTTTTCAGATTCCCATTAAAGTTTTGTTTGCGATCAGAAAAAGCCCTGACATTGCATCATATCCCCATTCACTAGATTATCGTGTCCCACAATACCTGGCAAAGCCAATGAGCAATAATGGTTCTGTTCATCAGAAAAAAAAGCTAAATTTTTATACTCAGGATTCAGTATAGGGGTCATTCTATGATATGGTTAAACATGACAGTGCTCTGGGCTCCCTACAAGTCTTTGTTAATTCCTTGAAGCAATTACCTGGTGAACATGCGAGTGAGCTTGGACTCAGCAGTGATTGGCTGCAGTGGTTACATGGATGCACACGTCATCGCTGCAGGGAAGTAAACAAAGTTCTTGTGTGGATAGAGGTTGAAAAACTGAGTATTGTTTTTGTTCTTTTTTAACAGACTTCCTGCTCTTAGCTCGAAGTTTAAGAATCCCTCTTAAGAAACACTAATCCTTCCGTCTATCTTTTTTCTGTTTTGTAACATGAGAATAGACATTTCAGTCAACAGGATTAGGGATAGGAAGTCCAAGAAAATTACTAACCCCATGATCGTGATCGTGACTACTTTCTCTCCAGTTCTTAGAACATCTAAATAAATATATTTCCTACCATAGGTGTGAATAATAGGAACGGACTTTTATGCGTAATGTGCCTTTAGTAAATTGTGGAATGAGTCACTTCATCCTTTAACACATAATGGCTAGACTCATTATAGTTTCCCTTGGATCTTTCTGAAGGAGTCCAATAAATGGTTAATATGCTATAATGGACGTCTAATGCCAAACGCAGGTATCTCTTGTAAAGAGGTACAATAAATCAGGTTCGAAGCTTCAATTCATTCCTTTCCTACCACCGCCTCACCTCTGTGATTATTATGGAATGAGGGCATTGCCTACACAAGAACAACCCTTATCTAAATTCCAGGCAGACAATGAAAATGGCCATCAAGGAATGAAAAGAAGAAGAATTTGCCCGGAGGAGCTTTGGGTGTAATCAATATGTTGTGGTCAGCGGTTTGCTGGGACTTTGTAATTGCCTTCATCTGACAAGGGGCACTTGAGAGCGTCTCACCTGTGCCGTCATCTCCAACCGAGCAGAGGGCCTTATCTCTGATAACAATCAGATCTGATTTCTAGGCTCTCCTCCAGGTAAAAAGGTGCAGTGATTGTATGCGTTCCCCTCCCCGGTGGTGCGTAGGGAGCTCTATGACGTATATCATAAAGGAAGGTGCTGACCCTCAGTCTGAAGCTTTTATCTGTTCTTCTCTTTCGTGATGAAAGAATTCCACTGTAAGCCATTAAGGAATCTCCGGGGCTCGTAGAATCCTGAATGCGACTAAGCAGCTGGTAATGAATGTACAAACAAATCCGTATGATCTCAGACAGTAAAGGTGCCATGTGAATATTCAACAGGCAACGAGAAAAAAAAAATTAAAACACATTGCTTTTGACAAATATCCTGGAAGCCCTGATTCCCAATAACGCTAGGGGGTCTATCGGATCATTGTAGTGAAACAGAGCGCTTGAAATAGAGACGCGGTAAAATACTGTGTATTCATCGCGGCCCCTGCAGCATTGGCTGCAAATATTCGCATGTCGCTTTTACTAAACGCAAAGCTGAACAGTATTCTTTCATCTCTGGCCCTATTCTAAATGTAAGTCGAACGAGATCCAAAAAGCTGAGCTAAAGGGATTTTTTTTTTTGCCTTCTGCGGATGGAAAATCTATTGTGATGACTTACCTTGAATTTGCCATAAAGCTTTTGATCTAAGGGCGAATTTCTCTCTGGAGGGTTTTCTTTTTTTTTGCCTCTTGCTGAAATTCAAATAGCGTATTCCCACACCGCAGCGTATCTTGTCCTACTGAAATTATTACAAGTGCATTTTCTATTTTTGTTATAGTCAGAAAATCACAATTTGATTGCCCAGAAAAGTACATGATTAGAATGGGAAGGAGTAAGCCATGCTTTGCGAGTCCGTAGGAAATGCAATTCCGAACTGTTGACCCGCTGGATGAAATGTGACAACTAGCTAACCATCATTAGTTTAATTTCCTCACTACTAGTTTCTAGCTCGGCGTTAGAAGATAATGTATTGCCAGGCCCCGCAGCCATGGACTACTAAAGCAGAAAGCCTTTTCTGAAAATGAACATGCCCGATAATAGAAAACTCGACGCAAAGGTTATATTGTCATGCAAAGCCTCCGTTATTCTATTTCCATGCTTCTATATACTAATGCATGAAAAATTATACACATATTTACAAAGACTGAACATGAAAATTATTGAAAAGGGGCAAATCCAGCAAATCTACAAAAAGAAAAACTTCGGTAATGTGAATGAAATAATCCTAATCCTTCCCGATAGTATCCTGTATCTAGACTAACTAGAGAAGTCTTTAAGAGGTTTTGCCAAACTCGCAAGATATCCCCTATTCATAGCTTGCTGATTTTTAGGGGCTCATCTGCTAGGACCCTCAGTATTGCCAAAAATTACTCTCTGTAGAACCCCATCTTGGATGGAGGAGAGGTGCACATGCTCAGTATCTTCTCCATTTATTGTCAATGGGACTATCAGAAACAGCAGAGTCCGGTACTCGACTTTGACTAGCAGTCACATTGACAAGGCATGTGCATATCTGCTTCATTCTTTGGGTTACGGAGACTCATTCTTGAGATTTCTGGGTGTCCTAGTGATTGACCCCCAGTAATCAGCATGTTATTACGTATCATGCTGATAGGGGACAATTTGAAATTTTGGGAAAACCCTTTCAATGTTGCTTATGATTGTCATTTGGTTTTCATGATGTGGCCATATTATGCACACTGTTTTGGTGGTCATTCACTATTCTTACTACTCTTCCATCATCTTAAAATTATCAATAAAACAATACTGGAAAGGGATGGCATTCCACCCTTGACATGTTTTTTACACTTTTTAAGAAAATGTGTATCACATGGAAACATAGGACACATCTACTACTTACTTCTTATCTGTAGGGTTACCGTAAATTTTTAGTATGTCTATGGCCTTAATAAAAAACTGGGGCCACCTGGTGACTTTGACTGTGACAGAGGTCTTACCTTCAGAAACCACTCTATGCCGCTGCTACATTACAGCGCAATGCAGGTGAGTTGGGCTGTATTGTGACCCCTAGAGTATCTCGACAAGCAAGTGGGAAATAAATCCAACTGGTTCTGACTTTTTATGACTTGCTTCTCTTGGCCGCAGTAGCCTAGAGATTACAATTCAAACACATTCACCTGCATTATGCTACTGTGTATTAGCAATGCACACTGATCTTTAGCGGCGTGACTTATGTCGGGGCCACATGTGCCATATTATCCAACCTTGCGACTGCATAGTCTTTGGTGTCCTGAGAAAAGTCCATCAATATCAGATTGATGAGTGTTTGACTCTCATCACAGATCTGTTTAGTAGACGCCGCATCTTCATTGCTTCCAAGGCACATGCGTTGTAGTGGCAGTGTCTGTTACTGCAAATCTCTGCAGCTCAGCCCCATTTAAGTGAATAAGATTGAGCTGCAATACTAGTCACAGCCATTAAGACCTACAGCACAATGCCAGGTAAGCAATGAAGAGCATGCAAAGTGCAGAGCTTGCCAGACTATCGAGATATCTGCTGTGATCTGGCAAGTTGGCCAGAGGTTTTACCTTCACTTATGCCAATATTGATGGTCTATTCATCTCTCCATCTGAGTGATGTTTTCAGACACACATAAAGCAATTGGCAAAAAATTAGGTGATATCTAATAATGGTTGAAAAGCAATGTCTGACTTTTGTTTGTTAATTTTCATAGATTTTTTAATTTATTATTACTTTTGTCAGATTCAAGTTATTACTGTGACCATTGTGGGTTTTCTGTCTTTAAACGAGGGGCACCAGCAATTTTGACCACGTGTGTAATAACTCATCAAAATACACAATTCCAACTACTTTGGAGGTACTAGTGGTCTTCCCTTACCTCTAGGACCCCTATGCGGCTGAACTGGTTTCCCCAATGATATGTCCGCGCCTGTTCCTGAAGACAGTATTCTTTTACATCTAAATTTTGACCGTGCTGGACACATCTGATGTAAGGTACATTTCTGTTATCCAGCAGGAGGCTTACGTAGCTCTGAAGTCAAGGATCGTCTTAGTGTGACATCCGTGTTTTTGCCTCAAATGCCTCTTTAAAATGCCTTCTGCTATGGACGGAAAGCAATCTAATGTTAAGTTTGAATAAAAATGAACATATAAAACAATGATAATCCCTGTAATTAATTTAAGGACAATTAATTACTTTATAGCAGTTAATGAAGCAGCGCTTAAGAACGGTGACTCTATTCAGCCGTATTCTTCGTGTACCTTCTCAAACCTCTCTGCTTTCTATCATAATTTGCAAGTCTTTGAAATCCACTAAAGGAGGTTTTTGAAGTAAAGCAAAAAAAAAGATGCAATAAATTATGTTCTTCAAACATGCTCTTTACGGTCCATATGGTATCCTGAGGGTGGTTTGTTGATTGCCAAAAGTCTGTAGCACCACTTAAAAAAAAGGAGAAAATCTGAGACACTAAGAAACAAAGGACTGTCATCACAGACATGCAAATCACATTGTAAATGGAACTCCCATGGGTGAACAGCTAACTAGGAGCCTTTGAATGAATCCCAAAAAAACACGGCTCTCCAATTTACTCAAATAGGCAGGCATGTTGGATTTCTTTCCGTCTCCTTTCAGTAATGCTGCTCGGCAAGCCACCTTGTCTGTTTGATGCACTAATCAAGTCTACTCTTCCCATTGTCTCTTGGTGTCAGGTGTCAATGAGTGGTAAGCAGTGAAGCGATTAGAACTTTCCAAAGAATAAGGAAGGATTTCAATCTTCATTTTCTCAGTTGGACTTGGTCGTCCTAGTGGAATTTCACTATGCATTTTTTTTCGCCTTCGAGACGGTGAACGAGACATTAAAACTTAAAAGCTCTATAATTGTTCAGTGTATATCGAGAAGGACAATTACGAAGAGTAGCAGAAAAAAAGGCTTTGATTGTGAATTGTCCCCGTGTTTAACAGCTACAGTCTATGCGGCAAAGTTTGCGTAGTGATTGCCGTCAAAGAAGAATAAACTTTCAGTGTCTGCTGAAGTGAAATGTAGGAGTTTAATTGTAGGGTAGAGTTTCTCAGATATCCTTTTGTAGCTGTACACATTGTAGCCAAGCTGACTGTGAAAAAAAATATAAATGAAAGGACTAGAGGATAAAATACAATCAGATAAACACGAGTAAAACACATTTATGCACATAGCTATGCCAATACCCACATACACACAAACACGTACTCGTACACGTACTTACAAACACAAATACCTACATGCATACATACATATAGATGTAGACTTTATTATCAAAAGATCGGTCACACAGATGAGCAAACAGGAACGAATAGCCAAACACGGACTTCTTCAGAAAGTCCTATGCAATGTTCGGAGTTCTGGGAGAGAATTTTCTTGCTCCAAAGTTCATGTCCCCATTGTTTTCATTGCGGTCCGGGTTCTGGTTCATGTTCAGGTGCAGTTCTAGTACCTGGACCTGGACTAAACATTGAACTAAAGTTCAAGTTGGGTTCCAGAAACTGAACTTCCACGGGTCATCCCTAGTCACACCACATGGATCAGTGCACCACATAAACATAGAGGGTAGATACTAAAGGTACCGTCACACTTAGCGACGCTGCAGCAATATAGACAACGAGCCGATCGCTGCAGCGTCGCTGTTTAGGTCGCTGTAGAGATGTCAAACACAGCAGCTCCAGAACGATGCAGGAGTGATCCTGTGACGTAGCGGTGACTCACTTATCGTTCTCACAGGTCGTTAGCTCCATGTAAAACATTGCTGACATCGTTGCTTTTGCTGTCAAACACGACGATACACGCCGACCTGACGACCAAATAAAGTTCTGGACTTCTAGCTCCGACCAGCGATATCACAGCGGGATCCAGATCGCTGCTGCGTGTCAAACACAACGAGATTGCTATCCAGGACGCTGCAACGTCACGGATCGTTGTCGTTCTCATTGTAAAGTTGCTCAGTGTGAAGGTACCTTTAGTTTTAACTTGAACCTAATCCATATATACTCATAGTGCATGCATAATCCGACACACACACAATGTGCACACATAAACACACATACTATACACAAAAATACACACCTACATACACTATTCTGTGCACAAATACACACAATGTCACACACACATTCACACTTACATACACACACATACTATACGAAGATATGTACATACACACTATACACACATGCACACACCTACATACATACACAAACACATACTCAAACATACATACACACAAACATAAACACGCACATAAAAACACACACACGAGCAAACAAATACATGCAAAGAACTACACATTGATGCAACAGCAGGGATTCAGGGCCACAGCAAAAATCATATCAGCATTTTAGCACACAGGAGGCTATCCTGATGTTTTCCTCTTCACTTTAACACTTTAACCCTCTTCAACCAACTTGTAACTTTGGTGATGGAAGTACAGCACAGCATCTCGCATCTATCCATGAAGGCAATAAACCAGAAAGTGTATTGCCTCTATGGACCCCATAGTAGCCACATATATACTGTACTTATACCATGTATACATATACCACCACCAGAACACATACATACAGATATATATAGTACATCAATTCGTCTGCTAAAGTCCGATCCCGTAGATTTTAGCTACAGTCAAAACAACATTGTTTTACATGGATCATGGGAATGGATGATCCAGTCTGGTTGGGTGACCCTTGTAGCCTGCAGATTTGTACAATGTTAAACTTTTGAGTCTATTCCTTTTTTTAGGCTTTTTAAGATAATTAGTGATGAGCGAATATACCGTACTCGTTACTCGAGATTTCCCGAGCGCACTCTGGTGTCTTCCGAGTATTTTTAGTACTCGAAGATTTCATTTTTTTCGCCGCAGCTGTATGATTTACAGCTACTAGCCTGCTTGATTACATGTGGGGATTCCCTAGCAACCAGGCAATCCCCACATGTACTTATCCTGGCTAATAGATGTAAATCATTCAGCTGTGGCGCTAAAAACTAAATCTCCGAGCACTAAATAATACTTGGAGGACACCCGAGCGTGCTCGGGAAATCTCGAGTAATGAGTATATTTGCTCATCACTAAAGATAATGTATTCTGCTCTATCATAGAGAAATCTACTAACCAGGGCACCAGACATCCTCCTTTCAGTAATTTTTTTAGTGAAGACAAAGCACAACATTTCGGCTGCATAGGGGCTTTATGAAGGCGTCAAAAAGCAAGATATGGTTTAATGAAGGCCATGCAAGGCCAAAACGTTGTGATTTTTCTGTACTACTAAAGTTGCTAATAGGTGGAAATCTGCTGCTACATACCTTGTGTATGTAAGGGTATAAATAATTATATTTTAAGGCATAGGGAGATAGTTGCACTAGTTTGGGTAAGGTATAGTTAACAATTTAGGAATAGCCCACAGATGGGGAGGGGTTACATCAGAAGCACTAGGAGTGGAGAGGTTCAGTCAGAGAGTCAGACAGTGTCAAGGTTCAATTCAGGTTCATGCTGCAATGGGCCCTAACAGTACCAAGCTTCATACCATTCAGGGATCTGTTTTAGACTCTCGGTGCACCCTCCTGCTGTTTGGAAGCTTGGTACTTTTAGGGCCCATCGCAGCATGTACCTGAACTTGAACCCTGACACTGTCTAAGACTCTGACTGACCCTAACTGAACTTTCCCTCTCCGCTAGGAAGTGCTTCCCCTTTTTATCTGATCTAACGCCTCCCCATCTATGGGCTACTCTCAAGCCATTAACTACACCTTACCCAAACTGCTGCTGTCATGTCCCAGTGCCTTATAATGGTCCCCCTATGGACAGACCTCCCCAATCCCCGAAGATGGTCTTGAGGTAAAACCAACAGGAAAACCAAGACACAAACCGACCATAAGTATAAAATGCAAATTTATATAAAACAATAATATTAAAACATTAATAAACATTACTATATAGTCTAGCTCTTGACTCAGCATCTTCTTTTCCTTACATGTGCAGGGACAGCAGAGTGGTGCACGGAGCTCATCTATTGCAAGCGCATCCATTGTAACCGAACCCATCATTTTAGAACGTGCTGCCAAAGTTGTCATTCAGTCTCTGTTTCACATGCCTGTGGTCAGACAATGTAAGACTTGGTTATGAAAAGGACAGTAATTTATATTTCTCTCCACTTCAGTATTTTAGTAAGGAAGTTATAATATACTGTAATAGCGTAGCAACTCACTCAAGAAAATAGGTAGCACGCTAAAACCTGCAACTAACCCTGCTGGTTCCTATACAGGTTAGCGATCCTGACTAGAGATGAGAGAACATCTTTGGTTCCCTCCTTATTCTGCATGCTATAGCGCTTACCGAATAACCTGGCTAACTGGAGCGCTCTGATAATCATCTGTTCCGAGCCGCAGCTGCATGTGTCGCGGCTCAGTGACAGGTACAACACTTGCATGGAGAGCCCAACAAACAGGCTGTCCATGCAAGCACAGATGCAGCTGCGGCAAGGAACAGATGATTATCAGAGCGCTCCAGTTAGCTAGGTTCCTGATGCAGCTTATTCGGTAAGGCTACTTTCACACTTGCGTTTTTTTTAATCTGTCAAAATCCATCATTTTGGGCAAAAAACGGATCTTGCAAATGTGCTTGCAGGATGCGTTTTTTTTCCCATAGACTTGTATTAGCGACGGACCGCGACGGATGGCCACATGTCGCGTCCGTCGTGTGACGGATCCATCGTGTTTTGGCGGACCGTCGTCACAAAAAAAAGTTCAATGTAACGTTTTTTTGTCCGTCGTGTCCGCCATTTTCTACCACGCATGCGCGGCCGAAACTCCGCCCCCTCCTCCCCAGACTTCAGAATGGGCAGCGAATGCATTGAAAAGCTGCATCCGTTGCCCACGTCGTGCACAAATTTCACAACGTGCTTCGGTACGTCGGCCCGACGCATAGCGACGTACCCATACCAACACAAGTGTGAAAGTAGCCTAAGCATGCAGAATAAGGAGGGAGCTGAAGGTCTTATTCTGACCATGCAGTCCTCAGTAGTGAGATAGCCCTAGCCATAGCTTAGACAGTGGCAACTCGGGCCTATGATGCCTGAAAGTCATAATTTTCCTTGTAAAGAACTGCAGGGCAGAGCAGGGTGTAAATTACCTACAGAAGAGAAAGTGTGCTGAAATCGAAAGAGATCTCAGAGTGAGTAAAACAAACCACAAAATACAAAATGAAGGATTAAGTACGTACTGTTAAAGAATATGCTGCCTACTTCCTATAAAGAACCAGCAGATAAGTGCAGGTGAAAGAACATAAACAGCAGAGAGATAACCCCTAGCTGGTCTTTCACTGACCTGGGTTAAACTGCAGCAGCATGACTGGACTTCCAAATGAGATTATCTCCAGCACAAAATAACAGCAAGGGGAAAGTATATAAAGCCGCACCCAGAAGGTGATAGGGCAGACCATTGAGTAAATGAAAACACCTTTTACCCTAAAAAGACTGCAGAAAGAATAAAGGAAACTAAACCCCTTGAGAAAAGGTGTCTCGGCAGTCAGAGAAGCCGACCATAAAGCACAGGCTCAAATGCTCGAATGCATGAAAAAGGAGCAATGCAAGTGACAAGTCATGTTGGAGTAGCACATTTTTTTAGTGTCTTTGTTTGTTAGGCAGTCCCTGCATTTATTTTCGCTACTGAACAGCCATGAGACATGCAGCCACAGTGACTCTAATGTACAGGGTGGGGGAAAACTTTTCAAGATGGGTGGTGACCATGGTGGCCATTTTGAAGTCGGCCATTTTGGATCCAACTTTATTTTTTTCAATGCAAAGAGGGGTCATGTGACACATCAAACTTATTGAGAATGAATTTCACAAGAAAAACTTCCCATATACTAATGTGCCACAAACAGGAAGTTGGTCACCAACCATTCCCATTTTATTTAGGTGTATCCATATACATGGCCCACCCTGTAGTATTCGAGCCGAAGACTCACGAGCATGCTCAGGTAACACCTTATCCGAGCGTGCTGGCTCATCACTAAACATAACCTGACATGTTGTAGAAATTTTGCGCACTACTGTAAAAAGCAGCGGACCTGGGAAGAAGGGTCAGGCCCCTTATATATTTGTAGTGACTGGAGGAGAGGTGTTAGGTTGGATTATGTCGGACTGGCACTGATTTAATATGTGAAGGGTAAGTCTCATCTGTGAGCATCTGACCATTCTAGTGTGAACCTTGATAGGAAGTATGAAGAGACTATAAAATACACCACATATAACTACAAATACAAGCTCTATTTATGGGTAATACTGGAAAGATGTAGGAAAGGTGGTAGAAAATCCAGCTTAGTTACAAATCAGTAAAATGCATTTCTTTTGAAGAGCACAAAGCAGCTTATGTCACAAGATCCATTTTTGTCAATGCAGCATATCTGTCCTGGATTTTCTACACTATGAGACTCGTGTATGAAAACTGTTCAGGAGTTACTGACTTCTATTGAACTGGATATATTTTTATAAGAAGCGAAGAATAAACAGTATTCTGATAGGGAGGGGTTATACACACCGAATTTTGTCAAAATGACATCATAGAATAAGCGTCTGCAACAAAGGAATAGTGTTTTCCACTGAAACAATGGGAAAAATGGATCTGAATTACCATACTAAAAAAGGGGGAAAGAACTCTATGATGAGGCTTCAAAGATATATTTTCATGAAATGAAATTCAACATAAAAAAATCCCCCAAATATTTCA
Organism: Ranitomeya variabilis; assembly: GCF_051348905.1. Lineage (NCBI taxonomy): Eukaryota > Metazoa > Chordata > Amphibia > Anura > Dendrobatidae > Ranitomeya > Ranitomeya variabilis. The sequence continues at coordinate 1,073,194,774 of NC_135232.1, read as the reverse complement.
CAATATGGCTCAACAGAAGTGTTTTCGTGAATTTTACAGGTCCATACACATAAGGCAAATGTTGGATGAACGTGCAGATATTAGTGGAATTTGGCCAATATCTCATGCATAGTATTTTTAATGGAGGATGCTTTGGAGAAAAAAATGATCAGGCATGTTAACATTCAGTATGCCCTATCCTTTGGTTTATAGGAAATACATTTCTTCCAGAGGAGTCACTTATTTCTAATTTAACCTGTTCTCAACTAAACAACTTGCACACTTGGTAGAGCATGTATGTTCATGGGGGACATGGGTGTAATAGGTTTTTTGGCTAACAAGCATTTAGCAAACTACTATTTTGATTGTATGGCCTGATTAAATGGTCCCTGTACTTTTGGGCAACTTGATCGTAATAAATAGACAATCTGCAAACCACTATATTAAAAAATGTTCTCACTCTAAAAAAAAAAATCACTCCTAAGTGACTGCCATTAGGTGACTCCCTTCTATGTAACTTGCTTTCAAGTGCCGCTTGTTGTCAGTTGTAGAGCATCTGTAGCAGCAGAGACATCGAGATGGGCTACAGAAGAGAGCACTGGTCTTTGCTTTCCTGTTTGTCAAACCATTGGATAATATCAGTGCTAGGAAGTGAGAGAAAAGGGGGTTCCTGTACCTATAGTGCTGGCAGAATGCTATGAAGACAAACTGCCTACTGATACAAAACGAATGAACAGATCATGGACATATATTGTATATACACTGTATAATACACAGGTACAATAATAAACTGTAGGATGTGAGAGCAGCAAGACCATGCTTTTCTATGGGGTTTCTTAAAGCAACCTACTAAGCAACCTACTGCTGTCTATTGCTAGGTATCAGAAACCTGATAAATTGCCAAACCCCTGAGGTTCTTACTAAAGACTTTAAAGTTTTATATCACATCTGTTGTAGATTTTCCTGAATAGCAAAAAAAAAAAAGAAAATACTCTATATTATCAATGCTCTTTACAAAATAAATGAATGTATTAGCATTTGAGAGATGGTGAAAGACATTTTTTGAGCCCCGATCATTTATCATCCTGGTTGATTGCCTTTGGAAGCAATGCTCGGAATATTTCCAGCTCCAGTGATGCTCACAGTACATCTCATTGTGGAGGAGAGAGCTCTGATCTTCACTAGATATTTTAGGTGCCTCCTATGGAAATTGTGATCCATGCCAGCAAGCAGCTGGAGACAGAAGAGAAATGACTACTACTGCCCCACTGTTATTTTCTGAAAGATATGATCCATGAAGAATAGGCTTCATTTATTATCTTTATGTATCTCTGCCAGGGTAAGCGGCGCTGGAAAGAGTAGACTATTCCATCATGAATTCCTGTCTCACATAGCTTACGCTTTAAAGGATCTATGTATCAAGGAAGAGCCTTTGTTTTCATCATTAATTTAATACTTTAGACACTTTTTGTTTCATCCCTTATAGCAAACATAATGAGATTTTTTTTCACCTCTGCGTGCTCTGATAACTAGAGAACACGCACAAAGCTTGAGGTCACGCTTCCGTAATAATATTCCGCGGGTGTCCTAAGTTTTTACACACCCTAAAGATATAAAGGATCTCATAGATTATTTCCATGTGTATGGACTAGGTCACTGCCATTTTTGATCTTATTGTCATTATTAAAGTTTAGGTCAGCGCCTACACAATGAATGGAATTGTTTTTTTTTTTTCAAAGGCGGCAATGCACTGCGTAAAGAAAGGGTTAATGAGCCGGTTACAGTGGAAAAGGTTAATTATTATGATATGCAATGGAAAATTATATGTGTGTGGGGATTCACTCTCAGGTATACATTAGGTAGCGTTCACACTGACGACACTGTGTGGTCCAAACAGGTGCAGTTTTTTTGCTTTCATAAAACCCCAAGGGATTCCAAACCAAAATGGCCTTTTCTGGGGACAAAAGGTATCACAGCAAATAAATGGCAAATATATGTCAGTGAGGGGCACCCAAACAGATTACAGTCCTTTCTCCAGGAGAAAACTTTATACGCTTTATACACGGAAAAGGTCTCGTTATTCCCTTCAGCCAGAGCTCCAGCAGCTTCCAGAGTCAGACAGAAGTTTTCTACTTCATGCACAGCTCACTCTGAACAGGTTCCAGCTTCCACATGTTTCTCTGGAGCTCCAACACACAGACTGCTCAGCTTTCCTACCTGACCCATGCAGTCCCCATTTAGAGAGAAACTCTGGTGCCCCTTTAGTATTGCCAGCTATAGATTAGACCAGAGATCCCCAATCTGTGGCTCATGTGCCACATGTGGCTCATGGGACCGTGATGTGTGGATCGCGGCCATCTGCCAACTTAGTATATTAGCACCAGGTCTAGCAATCAGCTACGAAGAGCAGGTCTACAGATGGTGACTTTTGTGACTAGCCTCGCAGAGAAGGGCAGACCTGGATGTGCATATACTGGTCTAGGGGTTGGAGAGATAAATTAAGCAAGTAGTAAGCTGGAGACGGGGTTATACTGCCAGATAGAGGGGGAGCTTGAAACTGGATGGTGGAAGTTCTTGATGCAAAAGTACCGAATGAGGGTAAGGTGGGAACCACTAGATGCAAGTATTCTGCCTTGCTGGGATTCCTGTGGAGAAGCTTTGGCTGCGCGTTGTGAGGATTCCTTGTTGTCGGTGCTGGGAATGGATGGTCATGAGGCCGCAAGTATGTGATTTGCACACTTTCTGCCACATTCAGACAAGACTGTGTCTGGCCTCACTCAATACAATTGCATTGAGCGAGGTCATGCACGTCTAGTTGGCATGTGACCACATGTATGCAAATTACATGCTTGCGGTCATGCGCCCACAACTCCTGGCGCCGGAGAATCCTCACAGCATACAGTGTACGTAAGGTAAGGATCTGCAAGTCTGCAATCACATAGACTGCAGACTTTGTAGCCTAAGGCGGACAACCCCTTTAAGTACAATTTTTTGACAATTTCCATGCTGTCCACTGAAGATAGTATTTAGATTCCTACTTCCTGTTGTGTATATGGACATTTGTATGACTCAGGTCCTAATTAAGTAAACATTAGAGTGTTTAATGAGCCTGAAAATATGAGGACAAAGGTCACTGTGTGGTGAGAGGGAGAAGATGAGCTTTGCCATCACTTATTGTGGATGGTGGATCCTGTTTAGTCTGCTGCATATAGAGGTGTTATTTTTAATCATAATCCTGTCAGTGATGATAATGAGACACTCATATAAGTATGAGTCTAGTATTAGGCCTAGTGGCCAATATGAGATTTGCAAGATTTCTTTATTTTTTTTAAATATAGATAGTAATGTGTAAAATTTAAATAAATATTATCAAAGATTAAAAAAAAAATATTTAGCATAAAATTTGATTTAAACAATGTTATTTTCTGATGTAGCCTCCCTTTAAAGCCCCCAATGACTGACTCAAAGAATGCCAGTAATGCATTTCTAATGCTCTTCTGCATCTTTTCGGCACCATAAGCAGATCTAGACCTGTACACATGGTGGATGCTTTTTTTAGATTTTAAGACACGTGTATACATGTAGGATAAGATCCAAGACTCGTAGTATATTTGTCCACAAATAATTTACATGCAGATATGCTCTGGATTTTGCCCTAATTATTAATTATGCTTTGCTTATATAGTGCTCTCATATTCCGCAGCACTTTACAGACATTACCATTGCTGTCCCCATTGGGGCTCACAATCTAAATCCCCTATCAGTTTGTCTTTGGAGTGTGGGAGGAAATTGGAGAATCTGGAGAAAACCCACCAAACACGGGGGGAACATACAAACTCCATGCTGATGTTGTCCTTGGTGGGATTTGAACCAAGGACCCCAGTGCTGCAGTGCCCTATGACAGCTGGCCCTAAGCCAAAGTGAGCGTCAGTCATGGCCGGGGACGAGATTACAGCCACCGCTCCATATACTAAGCCGTGACTAGGAACAGTGAAAGAACCAAAACACCAGCGCTGCCCCTTGACTGAAACTCAAATGCTGCGGGGGTGGGAATACATTTAGTTTTCTCCCCTCAGTATTCGGCAAAGTGTCTGTGCAGGTTAATAATGCTATTAATCTGCAGATTAACCCCATATCTGCGGGTTAATAGCTTTTTTTTGGTGACAGGTTCCTGTTAAGGACAGGTTCACACAACAGTTTCTTTAAAAAAATCATTTAGAATTTCATCCAGAATAGTGGGACTAGTTTTTTTCGCACTTGTCATTTGTATTTTGTCCATGTGCTATCCGTTTTTTTTTTTTTTTACTGCAGCTGTTAAACAAGACCATTGACAGTTTCCTATGTTACAGAACTGCAGTGTACCATAATCACTGGATGTCTTACTGTGGCTTCGTCTGTATGGCCGGGGTCACACTTGCGAGAGCAATGCGAGAAACTCACCCGAGTCTCTCGCCTCAATACCCGGCACTGCCGCCGGCACTCGGGACCGGAGTTTTCAGCTGCATAGAAATACTTGCCGCCGCACACTCCAGTCTCAAGTGCCGGCGGCAGTGCCGGGTATTGAGGCGAGAGAGTCGCGTGAGTTTCTCGCATTGCTCTCGCAAGTGTGACCCCGGCCTAGCAATAGAAATAAGGGTGGCACGATGGCCATTTTGTGCTATCTGTGCTTCTAAGAGTCTTAAGGTACCTTCACACTAAGCGACGCTGCAGCGATACAGACAACGATGCCGATCACTGCAGCATCGCTGTTTGGTCGCTGGAGAGCTGTCACACAGACCGCTCTCCAGCGACCAACGATGCCGAGGTCCCCGGGTAACCAGGGTAAACATCGGGTTGCTAAGCGCAGGGCCGCGCTTAGTAACCCGATGTTTACCCTGGTTACCAGTGTAAAATGTAAAAAAACAAACAGTACATACTCACCTTCGCGTCCCCCGGCGTCTGCTTCCTGCACTGACTGTGAGTGCCGGCCCTAACAGCAGAGCGGTGACGTCACCGCTGTGCTGTGCTTTCACTTTACGGCCGGCGCTCAGTCAGTGCAGGAAGCGGACGCCGGGGGACGCGAAGGTGAGTATGTACTGTTTGTTTTTTTACATTTTACACCGGTAACCAGGGTAAACATCGGGTTACTAAGTGCGGCCCTGTGCTTAGTAACCCGATATTTACCCTGGTTACCATTGTAAAACATCGCTGGTATCGTTGCTTTTGCTGTCAAACACAACGATACACGGCGATCTGACGACCAAATAAAGTTCTGAACTTTAACCAACGACCAGCGATATCACAGCAGGATCCTGATCGCTGCTGCCTGTCAAACACAACGATATCGCTAGCCAGGACGCTGCAACGTCACGGATCGCTAGCGATATCGTTTAGTGTGAAGGTACCTTTACTGTGGCTTCATTTGGCATCCAATTTTTTTTCTGTGCACCCACAGACTTGAATGGGTGACTCTCATCCGATTATCGAAGGAAACTTGAACATTGCAATTTTTTCATACTCCGATTTGGTCATTGAAAAAAATTGGTTTATGAAAAACATTGCCAGAAATTAACCGAAATTTCAGATTTGAAATCTGCTCCATGTGACTTTATACTGCAGATTTTCATGGCAGATTTTACCCTTGGCATCGCAGGGGGAAGAATCTGCTGTGCTAATTTTGCTGCAGAAAGTGCCCAGTGGATTATTCCCAAATGGATATGCTGAAAGATGTATTTGCATGTCTGAGCTAGGTAATGTTACCAGGATAAAGCAGGAAAGAAGTGTACATATGGTGCGCATTAGGTAAAACTGTGGTTTGGTATTTGCATGCACTTTTTTTCCCCATGTTTTGATGTAAAACATTGTGCGCGGGAAAATGATTGGAAGTATCCGAGAGTTAGTGGTTTCCAGGATTCATAAAAAGAATGCATGACAGTGACGCCACTTCCATCTTTATGTACAGGCAACGAGGATCATAAAAACAAAGTGAAGGAAGAGGGAAATTCAATTTTGTGAGAGCACTTAGAAAGCTATTCTCCTACGGGATTGAGTTTCTGCTTTGTGAATTAAGGTTCGCGACAGCCTAAAATCATATTGCTGAGTAGGAAAGTGACCAGGCTGCCGGTGATGAGAATGACTTGTAGGAGTCATGCGTGGGCACGTCACCTGGCTTCTTTCTCCACGGGGTCAGCGTTGGCTGATTACTATGAGGCTGCTTATATTACAGCACTACACATAACAGCCATCGACTCTGCTGTTTGCAGGCCAATATAAAGTGACACAATCTCGTCCCCTACATGTAAAACAGGTAACTAAGCTCTATTAGCCATGACTGACTTAGTGATAGAAAGCAGAGGGTGGTTATAAATGGTATAATCTCTAACTGGGTCGCTGTGACCAGTGGGCTACTGCAGGGATCGGTGTGGGGACCTGTTCCCTTTAACATATAATAACATATTTATTAACGATCTGGTAGAAGGTTTACACAGTAAAATATCGATATTTGCAGATGATACAAAACTATGAAAAGCAGTCAATACAAGAGAAGATAGTATTCTGCTACAGATGGATCTGGATAAGTTGGAAACTTCGGCCAAAAGATGGCAGTTGCAATTTAACAACGATAAATGGAAGGTTATACACATGAGAGGAATGAATCAATATCACCATTACACACTGAATGGAAAACAACTGGGTAAATCTGACATGGAGAAGGACTTGGGGATCCTAGTTAATGATAAACTTACCTGGAGCAGCCAGTGCCAGGCAGCGGCTGCCAAGGCAAACAGGATCATGGGGTGCATTAAAAGAGGTCTGGATACACATGATGAGAACATTATACTGCCTCTGTACAAATCCCTGGTTAGACCGCACATGGAGTACTGTGTACAGTTTTGGGCAGCGGTGCTCAGGAAGGATATAATGGAACTAGAGCGAGTACAAAGGAGGGCAACAAAATTAGTAAAGGGGATGGGAGAACTACAATACCCAGAGAGATTAGCAAAATTAGGATTATTTAGTCTAGAAAAAAACAACTGAGGGGTGATCTAATAACTATGTATAAGTATATAAGGGGACAATACAAATATCTCTCCGAGGGTCTGTTTATACCAAGGAAGGTGCCGGTCACAAGGGGCATTCTCTGCGTCTGGAGGAGAGAAGGTTTTTCCACCAACATAGAAGAGGATTCTTCACTGTTATTGCAGAGAGAATCTGGAATTCCTTGCCTGAGGGAGTGGTGATGGCGAACTCAGTCGAGGGGTTGAAGAGAGGCCTGGCTGTCTTCCTGGAGCATAACAATATTGTATCTTACAGTGATTAGGTTCTTGAGAAGGACGTAGATCTGGGGATTTATTCTGATGAAATATAGGCTGAACTGGATGGACTAATATCTTTTTTCGGACTTGCTAACTATGTTACTATATTACTGGTCCAGGAGCCACATTAATAATATGTGGTCACTAGACAAGAGCTCTGTGAAACTCCTACTATCCGTAGTGTTCCCGACACCTCTCCTAATTAATAAGCCTCCATGACGTCATGAGTGTGACGCACCAGAATGTAATGGTGTTGAGAGGCCTTCTAATCAGAAGAAGCACTCAGGATACTGCAGACGATAGATGATTTGCAGGGTTCGGTGGCCAAAGACAACCAGCGTGGCTCCTGGACCAGAGTCTTGCCGATCTTGTTGCTTAACTCTAATATGAGACCATGAAAAACAATCTTTTATTACCTAAACCCATTGATACTATTTTAAAGGAAAATCTCAGAAGAATTTTGTTCTCGTAACCACCAATATTGAAGCTGGGTATATTTGCCCCACCTTCATTAGATCTTTGCACACATGCTGGAAGCTTCACTGTGCATTCTAAACATTTTCTAGACTTGTAAGGAAGGATGTCTTAATGGAGGCCAGATTGGATTGGACTAGGATGTAGACATCTTAACATCTTTCAGAGGTCATTATCATACAGCTCATGTCAGTACAAAAGTTAATTGTTTAACATACTTCAGTTACGAAGTACACCTGTGGGACATAGGAGCAGAAAGAACAACTACTGACCATTTGGGGGCAAAACCTTATGTTATCTTTCAATGGAAAGTTATTTGAGGACTATAAGCTACTTACTTTTTCAAGAATGGCTCCAGATGTATGTGTCACATATACCTAGGATTTCAAAACCAACCTCCAAGTCCTCACACAAACTGAATGCAGATTCCAGAGCTGCATTCTTAATTCTGCTTTTGTCAACTCAATTTGTCAACTCAACAGAAATATGGCTATCAACCAGCTTTGATCATGTGATGTCAAACTACACGTGCCAGAATGCAACTCACTGGAGAAAACTGTGACCTGTCACTAAACAATACTTGGAAATTTCAGATCTGAAGCCTATAATTCAGCTCTATATTATTTAATAAAGTAAAATTTTGGTTCATTAAAATAAATACAATTTTTTTCAAACGTAAAAAAAAACCAAGATTGCCATCCATTATAATAATTGCCTGTTTTATTAATGATAGAACCCATTTAATAGTCAATGGTAGTCCTATGGCCGGTCAATGCTACCGATGCTGTATGACACAGAGATACCATCCACTTAAAGTCTGCAGAAAACATTACGACTGCTCCACTTCCAGTAATGTTGTAAGTTGCAATGTTAAATTATATTCCTCTTTGCACAATACTTTAAAATTGTATTCCTAGATGATAGTTTTCCTTCATCTCCAGATAATCATTGATCATCATAGTGGTGCATTGCCAGTGAGCGTAAACTGGTCCGCTGTGCTGTGCTCGTACTTATCTCAATAATTTATCCAGTAAAGAAGCAATTACCAGTCCCATCAAAGAAACATATTTTCAAATGAGTCCTTCTTAACAATAGCACAGCAGCCTTTCTACTTATTGTCTGTCTAGGCAACCAAGGAGAAATGAGTTTCTTTTTTCCTCCAGTCACTGAGGCCTCACAACCATTTTACGACACTTATCATCCTACACAGTGTATTAAAAGTAAACCAGTCATTTACAGAGCCAGCCTCAAATTTACCTTTTTGTTAAATAAAAAAAATCCAATACTCTGGAAACATTGTATAATTGCAGTAGTTTCTGAAGTAGCAGTGTTTTCCTTCTGTGCGATGAGCGAGACTTGCATGAAAATGATGCAAATGTTGCAAAATATAGTTGGGGTATAAATATATAAGGTCTGTATGTCACCTACAGTCAGTGGCGTAACTTGAAACTCATGGTCCCCGATGCGAAAGCTCCAACGGGGCCCCCAAATCTTTAATAGCAATAGTCTTTTTCTATAGGCCAAAGGGACTTTTTGGGCCCCCTAGGCTCCAGGGCCCAGGTGCGATTGCAACCCCTGCACCTGTTGTAGTTACGCCCCTGCCTACAGTGAAGGAAATAAAATCTGGAAAATCTGGCCAGCATCTTGTAAGAGAATGAAGCAAATGTAGCGGAAACAAGTACTTGATCCCTTGCTGATTTTATAAGTTTGCCCACTGACAAAGACATGCACAGTCTATAATTTTAAGGGTAGGTTAACGTTAACATTGAGAGAGAGAATATAAAAAATAAAATCCAGAAAATCACATTGTGTAAATTATATACATTTATTTGCATTTTGCAGTGAGAAATAAGTATTTGATCCCCTACCAACCATTAAGAGTTCTGGCTCCTATAGACCAGTTAGACACTATTAATCAACTCGTTACCTGCATTAATGACAGCTGTCTTACATAGTCACCTTTATAAAAGACTCCTGTCCACAGACTCAATCAGTCAGACTCTAACCTCTACAACATGGGCAAGACCAAAGAAATGTCTTTATTAGTAGTAGTTATTTACTTACTATAGGGTATAGGTTCCTTTTTAGTTTTGCCTTGGGATTGTCTGTAAAAGTAAATAATAGTGGATATCTATGAATGCTCATAATAGTAATACAAGAAAATGTGAGTAGACAGCTCACCCCATCCAAAATATGTATGTTGCTTAATCTGGTTCCTTGGCAATCCACTCCTCTGTGCACAGATAAGGCTCATAAGGTATCAAGCAACTTTGTACGAAGTGATGAAAAAGGATATTCGATCCAGCAAAGCAAGTTATGATGAATGGATTGATGTAACACAATGGAGTCCTCTGCCAAAGAAAAGACTGTATTTTCCTTTGGAAGACATGACTCATCCATACAAATCATGAGTGCCTCATTGACACCAAGTCATAGCATATAAAATGAACGCTTCCTTAGCAGAATGATTGCAGCTAGTAATGGGGATCTGCTATATAGGTAAGATAAAAAAAAAATTGAAATTTGTGAGTCCTCAGTGATTTATAACTTTTAATGGCTAACTGAAAAGATGGTAAAAAATTGCAAGCTTTCGACACTACTCAGGTCTCTTCATCAAGCATATTACTGACCCTGATTAAGAGACCTGAGTAGTCTCGAAAGTTTATAATTTGTTACCATCTTTTCAGTTCGCCATTAAAAGGTATAAACCACTGAGGACTCTCAAATTTTAGTATTTTTCTATCTACTGGCTAACACTTTAGAAAGATATACAGTTTTTGTCCTGTATCAAATTGTATAAGTAGGATATATTGACGATCTTTTTATGCTAGACACCATAGTAATCTATGGAGAACCAATTAGCAAATGTAGAATGATAGAAATAGAAAGTTTATTACAAGGTAATCTCTGAGACATCTCCTATACTGCCATAGGAATCTCTATATGTACCTTACATCTTAATAAAACATATGTGATCACTTTTCCGATTGTACAGTCTATTGCAATGCACTCCTCAGAAAGTCTCTTCTGTGAACGTTAGATGACACCATAGGGATCCAAAAGATGTCATACATGATAGAATATTATGGACTTACTCATAAAAATAGCGTCTATTAAATTTCATGGATGGGAATATGGCCTTAAATAAAACTAAGATTAAAATGTAGTAAAGTAAAAAAAAAAAAATCATTAGTGATGTAAAAGTAAAACAATTATCAATGCGTATGGATGCAAAAGAAATTTATGGTTAGAAACTGATATCTTACACTAAAGAATAACAAGATGAGGATGGGTTGGAATCCGTAAAATATGTCTGTGCATGAGGTTAATCAGCCTTCATAGAGTGTGGATATTTTTCTTTTTCTGCTCACTAATCATACAACTGATGTATCCCTACCCTTCATGATCCTGGTAGACCTCTTACACTCGCTAAGGTCTTTAAGAAATGTAATTTTCAAAACTGGCAGGAATGTTTGAGATTCCCCTGGGAATGGTTAGGAGTTATTTTATTTATGAAGTGGGAAAAGAGAACGGAGACATTTCACATGGGATCCTGGTAATGTGTTTGATACACCTTAATAATAAGGCTTCAGCTGAGTGAATTTTTGAACTTTCAATAGGCACTTGGAAAAAGGAAAAAAAAAACATTTGAGGGCAAACCAGACAAGTCCAGTGCATATATTTTCCCAATCATCCAGAAATATTATTTCCAAGTGACACCTTCTTCAGCTGAATAGATAGATACACAGTTTTAAAAGGTCAAATGTGATACATACGCTGATATGAATTGCATACTTATCTGACATTGCTTTATCAAGAACATTCTGTTGAACATAATCGGTACTTAGCTAGGTTGTTAAGATATATGTATTCATTATTCTTCTCACTTCTGCTGCATCTCATCTCTGAAGTAGCAACATATATACAGATAGATACACAGAAAGATAGGAAGAATGACAGCAAGATAGATCAGTAGATCGATAGATATAGATAATAGATAGATAGATAAATGATAGCTAGATAAATAGATATATAATAGATGATAGAAAGACAGATAGATAATAGATATATAGATATGGGATAGATAGATAGATAGATAGATAGATAGATAATAGATAGATAGAGAGATAATAGATAGATAGATAGATAGATAGATAGATAGATAACAGATAGATAGAGAGATAATAGATAGATAGATAGATAGATAGATAGATAGATAGATAGATAGATAGATAATAGATCTGGACACACCTTCTCATTTAAAGATTTTTCTGTATTTTCATGACTATGAAAATTGTACATTCACAGGGCATCAAAACTATGAATTAACACATGTGGAATTATATACTTAACAAAAAAGTGTGAAACAACTGAAATTATGTCTTATATTCTAGGTTCTTCAAAGTAGCCAGGGCCGTATTTGCCACTAGGCACGTGAGGGCACGTGCCTAGGGCGGGGACAATGCAGGGGGCGGCACCTGAGCAAGGTTTGGGGTTTTTTTTTTTATTATTTATTTATTTTTTTAAAGCTGGGTCACCTCCCGACCGACCCCGCCCCAATGCCCCCCCCCCCTGGCCACCCGCCCGCCCGCCCTCCTTGAAGACGATACTCACCCTGCTCCAGCGATGCCTGGTCTCGGCGTCTGGAGCTCGTCCTGAATGAGCGGTCACATGGTACCGCTAATTAAGGTCATGAATATGCGCATATTCATGACCTTAATGAGCAGAGCGGTATCACTTGACCGCTCATGCAGGAAGAAGGTGCAGCAGCGCGCCGGGAGTCGGGACAGCGCGACCGCGTGGTGAGGAACAGGTGAGTATGAGAGATGGGGGGACAGGGGAGGGGAGAAGAAGGAGGATGGTAAGCCGTGCCATTCAAGATGGGGGGGTGGAATATGAGCCATGCATACAGGGGGGGTGAATATGAGCCATGCATACAGGGGGGTGAATATGAGCCATGCATACAGGGGGGGAATATGAGCCATGCATACAGTAGGGGGGTTAATATGAGCCATGCATACAGGGGGTGAATATGAGCCATGCAGTACGGAGAACTGTGTGTGGCCATAATACAGTATTGAGCATCATGTGTGGCCGTTATACAGGATGAAGCATCATGTGTGGCCATTATACAGGATGGAGCATCATGTGTGGCCATTATACAGGATGGAGCATCATGTGTGGCCGTTATACAGGATGGAGCATCATGTGTGGCCGTTATACAGGATGGAGCATCATGTGTGGCCACTGGCCATTATACAGTATTGAGCATCATGTGTGGCCATTATACAGTATGGAGCACTGTTGCCATATTTTTTCATTTATAATTATTGTATATAAAACAGTGTGATCAGCAGTGCTAAATGGCTGTGGTTGGGACGTGGATATGGGTGTGACTAGTTGTGAAATGGGTGTGGTCAGAGGCGTGGCCTAAAATTTGCCACGGCGCAAACTTTATCCCTCCTTCCCTTCTTCAAAAGTTGGGAGGTATGGTACCGCATTTGCCAGATCATGGCAAGTGCCGCAAATCCCATAGGGAATTAATGAGGCCGAACGCAGTGTTGCTGTAAGTGATCCGTTACGCGGCACATGCAGAAAAACTGACGGATCTGCTGCAAAAGGCGACTTTCACTTCAGCGATTCTTGCCAAAGTCACTGCCGATAGTGTCATACTCACCGAATGGGGAGGCAGCGCTAAAAGTGCCTAGGGCAGCAGAAATTCTAAATACGGCCCTGAAAGTATCCACCTTTTGCTTTGATGACTGCTTTGCACACTCTTGGCATTCTCTTGATGAGCTTCAAGAGGTAGTCACCGGGAATGGTCTTCCATCAATCTTGAAGGAGGTCCCAGAGATGCTTAGCCCTTGTTGGCCCTTTTGCCTTCACTCTGCGGTCCAGCTCACCCCAAACCATCTCGATTGGGCTCAGGTCTGGTGACTGTGGAGGTCATGTCATCTGGCGTAGCACCCCATCACTCTCCTTCTTGGTTAAATAGCCCTTGCACAGCCTGGAAGTGTGTTTGGGGTCATTGTCCTGTTGAAAAATAAATGATGGTCTAACTAAACACAAACTGGATGGAATAGCATGCCGCTGCAAGATGCTGTGGTAGCCATGCTGGTTCAGTTTGCCTTTAATTTTGAATAAATCTCCAACAGTGTCACCAGCAAAGCACCCCCACACCATCACTCCTCCTCCTCCATGCTTCACGGTGGGAACCAGGCATGTAGAGTCCATTCATTCACCTTTTCTGCGTTGCACAAAGACACGGTGATTGGAATCAAAGATCTCAAATTAGGACTCATCAGACCAAAGCACAGATTTCCACTGGTCTAATGTCCATTCCTTGTGTTCTTTAGAGACAAACAAGTCTCTTCTGCTTGTTGCCTGTCATTAGCAGTGGTTTCCTAGCAGCTATTTTACCATGAAGGCCTGCTGCACAAAGTCTCCTCTTATCAGTTGTTGTAGAGATGTGTCTGCTGCTAGAACTCTGTGTGCCATTTACCTGGTCTCTAACCTGAGCTGCGGTTAACCTGCGATTTCTGAGGCTGGTGACTCAGATAAACTTATCCTTAGAAGCAGAGGTGACTCTTGGTCTTCCTTTCCTGGGGCGGTCCTCATGTGTTAGGGCTAGCGGAACAGAGTAAATATAGATGATGTTATTGGTGCATTCACAGCCCGGGGTCCACCGTGCAGGAGGAACCTGCTGCTAGTAAATGGCACTATATGGCAGTATATGCGAACTCTGTTACCTCACAGAGTCGCTGATATAGAAAAGGACTGTGTCCTGTTAAGCTCCCAGGAGCACACAGATAACTGCTGGGCAGATAGCAGTCAGTGGTCATGCAGTCAGGAAAGCACACAACCAATTCCTCATCGGAGGAGCCGGTATTCTAGTGGCTTATTTCAGCAGGGCCCTGAATACATGCAACCAAACTCCTGACTGGAGGTGCCGGTATTCTAATGGGTTTTACAGCCGGCCCTGACCACAGGCATACATGGCCACACTGGCGCAAAGCACATAACAAGGATTAATACTAGCGCATGGCCGTGCGGTCATGCAAACCTTTCATAGCTGCAGCAACTACAGGACCTTCCCAGAAGGACCAATGGGAGGCTGCCACAGAACTTGAGCAACTTCAGGACCTTCCTAGAGGACTAATGGGAATTGCTGCAGTATCTAAGCATGTGACCCTTGATCTCCAATGAGAGATCTTACTCTGGACATGCTCAGAAGGGGAAAAGTAGGACTTAGTCCCAAAGACGTCTGCTCGCCGCTGACCAGTACTGGCTACAATGGCAGAAGCTGGAAAAGCAGCAGTAAACCTTTGCACAGTGTCAGACTGAGCGAGACACTGGGACCGATGTCTCTGCTGAGCAGGCTCCACTGCGGCAGGAGAAGAATGGGAGATGGCCCGAGATTCCCCCTGTGCAGAGGCGGAAACTCGACTTCTAACATCATGTGAGCCAGTTTCTTTGTAGTGCTTGATGGTTTTTGCCACTGCACTTGGGGACACTTTCAAAGTTTTCCCAATTTTTCTGACTGATTTTTTTGAAAAAATGTTTTTGAGAAGTACAGTATAATCTATATTGAATATTTGTCTGTGTTCTCACATGGCCTAGATTCGTGCACATGTGGTGCTGTGTTCTTTTTTATCTATATGAAGCAGTTTGCAGCATGCACGTGTTCACATTAGGAGTGCTGGTTGGCTTTTTTTCTTTGTTTAGTTATTGGATGCTGGCTGCCTCCAGGCTGATCTTGCACTCCTCCCATTGACCTTGCAGGTGGCCGTAATCAGCTCTACCTGCCCATAAATTGAAGGCTTAGCCCTAGAGTGACATGTTTTGTCCATAGTTGTAGGCTGGTGGCCCAAAAGTGGCATGTACAGTAGAGTAGGACCCATCAGAGGGAGGTCACCTTGCCCTGGTTGATGGGCACACATGAATTGGCCAATTTATGCACTAAGAACCTTCATTTCATCTATTACTGTAAGTTTTATGAAAAAAAAAAGTGAAAATATTTGTGAAAAAATATTTTTGGGAAGTACAGTATAATCTATATTGAATATTTTTCTGTGTTTTCACATGGCCTAGATTCATGCACATGTGCTGCTGTGTTCTTTTTTTATCTAGATAGATAGATAGATAGATAATAGATTGATAGATAATAAATAGATAGATAATAGAATAAATGGCGCTATAAAAATGAATAATAATAAATAATAATAATAGATAGATAGATAGATAGATAGATAGATAGATAGATAGATAGATAGATAATAAATAGAAAATAAATAGATGGATAGATAGATATATAGATAGATAGATATAGATAGATAGATAGATAGATAGATAGATAGATAGATGATATATAGAAAGATAGATAGATAGATAGATAGATAGATAGATAGATAGATAGATAGATGATATATATAGAAAGATAGATAGATAGATAGATAGATAGATAGATAGATAGATAGATAGATAGATAGATATTGTAGATAGATAGATAATAGATAGATATAAGAAAAAATGGAACAGCACAATACCAATAAGCGGGTGCACAAGCCTCCTCAGCAAACCATCCAACACTTGCCCCAATCCAGATAAAGAGAAAAAGGAAGGGAATACTCCATAGACTATAGGTGAAAAATGTGGATTTTATTCAGGCCCACACACCATATATATCTTTATCTTGATTGATAGATAGATAGATAGATAGATAGATAGATAGATAGATAGATAGATAGATAGATAGATAGATAGATATTGTAGATAGATAGATAGATAGATAGATAGATAGATAGATAGATAGATAGATATTGTAGATAGATAGATAGATAGATATAGATAGATAGATAGATAGATAGATAGATAGATAGATAGATAGATAGATAGATATTGTAGATAGATAGATAGATAGATAGATAGATAGATAGATAGATAGATAGATAGATAGATATTGTAGATAGATAGATAGATAGATAGATAATATATAGATAAATGATAGATAGATAGATAGATAGATAGATAGATAGATAGATAGATATTGTAGATAGATAGATAGATAGATAGATAGATAGATAGATAGATAGATAGATAGATAGATAGATAGATAGATAGATAATTTTGAAGTGATTTTGAAGGTCCTATATATTGGAAAACCACCAAATGTGATACCATGTTCGAATTTGCACCTCTCAACATATTCAAAATTGGTTTCGGGTAGTTTATTAACCCTTCAGGTGCTTTTCAGGAATGAATGCAAAGTAGCATGACAGGACTGAAAAAGTTTATTTTTACCACCTAAATTTTGATAACGTCTGAACAGGCCGCGATAGCCGGCTGACTCGAAGGTCGTTATTTGGCCATGAACTGCAATCACAAACATCAGTAACACACGATCAAGATCTCAGGGGGTTAAAGTGGAAGCCCCTGACACTTTGTTAACCATCTAGATGCCGTAGTCACTATTGACTGCAGCACTTACGGGTTAAACAACCATAATCGGTGCCAAGACTGATCGTGGCTGATGCAGCAAGTTGTCAGCTATAGTGCACAGCTGCCTATGTGAACGTCATATCTGTGTGCAGAAAGCTGTAAGCATCACTTTAGCTGTGCACAGGGAATCCCGTTCTAACCAGGAAGCCATTTACATGCTCAGGAACATTACATGTAACCCATGGGAGTAAATGGTTAATGTTCTGAAAAGGTCAGAAAGCCTGTACAGACTCCTTAGGAGAGAAGCTAGAGATATTCACCGTTAATTAATATCCAAAATGTGCTAAAACATGTGTAACATCGACAAATAAACATTACAGGTGTAATTGGCATTTAGTGGGAAAAAAGCTACAATTGAAGAGAATTTTAAATGAGGTGAACACTTGAGGATGCCGTACGTTTTTATGGAGCAGAAGTATGGCTTAAATGTGGTCTACAGCATGGAATGAGAGTTATTTTTCTCTTTTATGTTGTGGATGTGAATGTCCATGACACAATGCGCGATTGTCTCCTCCGGCTCCGCACCTCCCGGCATCGAGGCAGTTCCTCTTATGAGTGGCCAACATTGGTTTTCTTGTTAATGCCGACATTCACAGCCTTGTCTTATAATTGGTTCCATTGTATCAGAACACATTCCTGAAGTCGGTGATTGACGAGCAAAAGTGGCGAGGGGCCACTCAAGTCCCAAGTCATCACTTTACCAGAAACTTTGGAAACTTTTTACCAACACAATGGTGTTAAAGCAAGATAAAGGAGACTAATAACTCCATTAACCAGACGAATCTGCCGAGTGATATTACAATATGTTACTGATTCATTTAGAGCAAGTATCAGAGCAGCCAAGGGCTTTGTGCAGCTCTCAAGCAGTCTCAGGAACGTTCTGTGGGCTCATTCAGACTCTTCTACCCTCGACCAGCACTTAAACAGACCAATTAGGGGAGGCCATTTTTTATTGGATTGGATTTTCAGAGGACCCGCCAAGCATCTATTTTATTGTACAAAAAGAAATGATCATTAACCAGTTCAAGCCCATTACTGAAATGGCACTTTTTTTCCATACATGTCATTTTAAGAGCTCTACAATATGTTATAATCCATATATTCTAATAGAAAAGAGAACAATTAGCTGGGTAGAAAGGCAAAATGAGCAGTTGTAAGTACACAGTGCCATATTAAATGATGATTATCATATACAGTATTAAGAGGATAAAAACTTTGATGGGAGAAGGAGGGAGAGGAGTGCTTCTTTTAAGGCAATATCCTGTCCTGTCTGCATGTATATGTTATATCAACAATTTCTCCTTTCTGTACATGATTTTGATGGGAGCGCTTCTTTAATATATAAAGTATCACATGATGAATTTTGGGCACACTTGTGTCTGTTGCACGACATTTGCATGCAGAGTATGGCTGCTGTATGTAACAATATTAGACTCTACCTATGTATATCGTGTATATCTACACACGTGGTCAAAATTGTTGGCACCTTTCGTTTAATGACAGAAAAACCCACAATGGTCACAAAAATAACTTGTGTCTGACAAAAGTAATAATAAATGAAAATATCTATGAAAATGAACAAATGAAAGTCAGACACTGCTCTTCAACCATGCTTCCACAGAATTTTTTTTAAAATAAAACTCATGAAATAGGCCTGGACAGAAATGATGGTGCCCCTTATAATAATGTGACAAAAAGGACATGTTAAATCAAGGTGTGTTCACTAATTAGCATCCCGGGTGTCTACAGTCTTGGAATCAGTGAGTGGACCTGTATATAGGGCTACAGATACTCACTGTGCTGTTTGATGACATGGTGTGTATCACACTCAACATGGACCAGAGGAAGCGAAGGAAAGAAAATTATAGACAAACATGTTAAAGGTAAAAGTTATAAGACCATCTCCAAGCAGCTTGATGTTCCTGTCACTATAGTTATACATATTATTCAGAAATTTAAGATCCATGGGACTGTAGCCAACCTCCCTGGATGTGGCCGCAGGAGGAAAATTGATGACAAATCAAAGAGACGGATAATATGAATGGTAACAAAAGAGCCCAGAAAAACTTGTAAACAGATTAAAGGTGAACTTCAAGCTCAAGTAACATCAGTGTCAGATCGCACCATCCATCGTTGTATGAGGCAAAGTGGAATTCATGGGAGATGACCAAGGAGGACACCATTGTTGAAAAGAAATCATAAAAAAGTCAGACTGAAATTTGCCAAACTACATGTGGAGAAGCCACAAAGCTTCTGGAAGAATGTCCTATGGACAGAGGAGACACAAATGAAACTTTTTGGCAAGGCACATCAGCTCTATGTTCACAGACAAAATAATGAAGCATTTCAAGAAAAAAACACTGTCCCTACTGTAAAACATGGAGGAGGCTCTGTTATGTTCTGGGTCTGCTTTGCTGCATCTGGCAGGGTGTCTTGAATCTGTGCAGGGTACAATAAAATCTGAAGACTATCAAAGGATTCTAGAGAGAAATGTGCTGCCCAGTGTCAGAAAGCTTGGTCTCAGTCGCAGGTCATGAGTCTTGCAACAGGATAATCATCCAAAACACATAGCTAAAAACACCCAAGAATGGCTAAGAGGAAAACATTGGTCTATTCTGAAGTGGCCTTCTATGAGCCCTGACCTAAATCCTATTGAGCATCTTTGGAAAGAGCTGAAACATGCCGTCTGGAAAAGGCAACCTTCAAACATGAGACAACTGGAGCAGTTTGCTCTTGAGGAGTGGCCAAAATACCTGTCGAGAGGTGCAGAAGTCTCATTGACAGTTACAGGAATCGTTTGATTGCAGTGATTGCTTCAAATGGTTGTGCAACAAAATATTAAGTTAAGGGTACCATCATTTCTGTCCAGATCTATTTCATGAGTTTTATTAATTCTGTGGAAGCATGGTTGAAAAGCAATGTCTGACTTTCATTTGTTCATTTTCATAGATTTTTTATTTATTATTACTTTTGTCAGATTCAAGTTATTTCTGTGAGCAGTGTAGGTTTCTCTGTCATTAAATGAGGGGTACCAACAATTATGACCACGTGTGTATATCTGGCATACTGTATATACCTACTGTCCCTTTCTCCTCCCTTGTAGATTTTTCTTTCCATCTCTACCAGTTGTTCCATTCTGCCACTAATTTATTTATAATATTTAGCTTTTTGTCTGATACACTTCTTCAGTATGTAATGATCAACTATCCACCACACCGATATGGGTTCTCGTTCTTCCCTGGCACTGACTTTGTATTTTCGGCGTTTTTTTTCTTTCTTTTGAATGAGGTGTAAGAGGACCAACACCGGAAGGGAACCCCTTTTATTTGTACTTTGTGACTTCTGTGGCTTGCATACCTCGGACGTATAGGTTCACGGTTTGCAGGATACACTGTTTACTACGCAGTAGAGTTATATTGTGATCTTGAATATTTCGCTGTAACCTCTGCACATAAAGAAAAGATTAGGATGTTTATTTTGTGCTGAGCTGTGTGATATTTGACATGTCAGTGCATGCTAAGTGAGCACTATATGAAGTATGAACATCTGTTTTTGATGATTCAGAAAACTGAATGCCAAATTAATCAAGGGAAAAGATTATACTGATATGCTGTCTTGCTGGCTTATACACCCACTGGTGAATTTATTACCTATGTGTCCTCAGAGGTTATACGTGTCAGTTACAGAGCAGCCTCGATGCAAAACATGTCCAGTAGTGATGAGCGAATGTGCTCCGATAAGGTGCTATCCGAGCATGCTCAGGCGCTAACCGAGTGACTTCCGCATGCTCAAAAAATATGCTCGAGTCCCCATGGCTGCATGTCAACAGCTGCAACAAATGCAGGGATTGCCTAATAAGCAGACTGTTGAACAGGAGCGATACATGCAGCCACCGGGACTCAAACATTTTATTCAAGCACACCGAAGTCACTCGGTTAGCACACGAGCATGCTTGGATAACACCTTATGGGAGCACATTCGCTCATCACTACTGGGCATGTTTTGCATCAAGGCTGCTATAACATATTTCGAATGTATTTTTCGAGCACGCCGAAGTCACTCAGTTAGCACACTCGCTTATCACTAATTCCAGTTTTACTTCACTGTAATCTACACCCTGTGACTCCTGATGAAGCCGTAGATGGTGAAACGCACGTCAAGGCTCCAGCGTGTCTCACCTTGCTAACACTATGTCTCAAGGTACTGCTGCTTTGCATCTTCTCTACATTTAAAATGCCTTTAATGTTTGGGACTATTTTTGTAATTGAAATTACTTTCTAGACCAGTGGTTCCCAACCTTCCTGACCTCGACAGCCACATTCAGCTCTGCAAGAGGGTCGCGAGCCACATCCAGCTCCTGTCACACCTCACAATTGTGGCAACCAAAGCCACCATTACGGGTATAATGATAACCAAAACTTTTCCACACAAATTACCCTGAAGCAGTACACCAAGATCCAGGGGTTCCCACAATACCCCCATTCAGTATTCTCCCATCACGCATCCCCAACACAGTCACATCCAGCTTCAAACACCTCCTCTGATCAGTAGTATCATCCTGTCTCCAGCGTACCACACTTAAATTATCTCTAAACCCCCAAGACCAGTAGAAGTGTACCCAAATCTTCTCTTCTGTGCAGGGCTACTCACAAAGTTCACCGTTTTCACATGTGGTCTTCATACCTGTTTACTAGCCCTGGAGCTAATGCACCAAGCTGGCAGACAGCCGCGATCCACCATTCATGGGACCACGAGCCACATGTGGCTCCCGAGCTTACAGGTTGGGGACCCCTGTTCTAGATGCTTGTATGTGGAAACTTCCTTTTTAGCTTACATTCTAATGCTAACATATAGCAAATGATCTCTTGATGCTCTGCACTGGGGCAAGTGTAGGCTGGTTGTGAGCAGTTGGGGACAACTGTCCATCTGCTGATTTATTCCTTGTGGGCATTTATTTTCTATTTTCTCGGGTGTTTGTAGTGAGACACGTGTTTCTCTTTCCGGTGCATTATTATTTCCACCTATATACTTCTGTCAGCACCGGTTATTTTAGCTGCTATTTTGTACTTTACCTCGCCTGATTACCTGTTTTTTGTCCTTCTGATTGCTATATATGTGTAATAAAATTTATATTGACTTGCTAAAAATCCCCTTGTCTCATTGGATCTTGGGCTAAATATATATTTTTTATACCTTTGCTTATTATAATTGTAAGATTTATTTGAATTTACTCAGAGCTCTATATTCGTAGATCCAAACTTTTGATCGGTTTTGGTTTTGGCTTAAAGGTGATGTTCCATTTGGCCATGTGGACAATTTTATAGGTTTACACTGTGACTAGTTGTAAGACCTATGGATGCACAGGTGAATACCTGGCTTTTTTTAACTTTCTATTATGTGGAAATGGAGAAGCATAAAAAAAATGATGATAAAAAGAAGCAGTGCTCATCCCGTTTGGTCCCCTATATATTTATTGTCTTTTTATCTTGGAATGGATATGTTTATTCCAGGCAGGTTTACATTCACTTTCTATTGATTTTTTATTGACTTTCCCACCACATGTACTTACAGTTTGCTTCAAGCATCTACTGCACCTTGAGTAAAATCACATTTTTTTGACATTACTTCTCATCTTTTCTCTTTCCTTCAGGCTATACAAATTAAGTTCTGTAAGTCTCTTTAAAACTGGGCCTGTCTTCCCATTAGGGTATATGAGCGACTAAATGGAGGTCTTCTATTTGAATCCCCTATTTAAAGGTAATGTGTCACCTCTACACACCTGCAAATATAGTAGTAATCTGCAGGTAAATTGCCTTTATTATTATTAATTAATAATAATTATTTAATAATGTCTACTAGGCTTTCTGTAGCAGGGGCTACAGGAGAAATTGAAGTTTTAATCTGTCTGCAGCCATTTGCTTTCAGTCATTGGGGCGGTGCAGGGAGACGGCACAGTTACCGCTCACTATACTGTAAACGCACTCTAATCACTCACCCGAACATTGATTGCCAGCCTTCTATGCAGCGTATTTGTGCAGTGTGTGTAGTGGAGGCTGGCAATCAATGTGCAGGGGTGTAATCACAGTGCACTTACTGTTTAGTGAGTGGTGATTGTAACGGCTCTTTGCACCAATGACTGAAAGCAAGCAGCTGCAGGTAGAATATAACTTCATTTTCTCTCTTAAATAATAATTCTTCATTTAATTTCAATGGGCCTATGGACAATTAGTATAGATGCAGATAGATACCATTTTGGGCAGTCACAGGTTCTCTTTAACCCCTTCATGACCTTGGGATTTTCCGTTTTTCCATGTTGGTTTTTCCCTCCCCTCCTTCCCAGAGCCATAACTTTTTTTATTTTTCCGTCAATATGGCCATGTGAGGGCTTATTTTTTGTGGGAAGAGTTGTACTTTTGAACGACATCATTGGTTTTACCATGACGTGTACTAGAAAATGGGAAAAAAATTCCAAGTGCTGTGAAATTGCAAAAAAAGTGCAATCCCATACGTGTTTTTTGTTTGGCATTTTTGCTAGGTTCACTAAATGCTAAAACTGACCTGCAATTATGATTCTCCAGGTCATTATGAGTTCATACACACCAAATATGTCTACGTTATTTTTTATCTAAGTGGTGAAAAAAAATTCCAAACTTTGCAAAAAAAAAAAATGCGCCAATTTCCGATACCCGTAGCGTCTCCATTTTTCGTGATCTGGGGTCGGGTGAGGGCTTATTGTTTGTGTGAAGAGCTGACGTTTTTATTGATACCATTTTGGTGCAGATACATTCTTTTGATCACCCATTATTGCATTTTAATGCAATGTCGCGGCGACCAAAAAAAACATAACTTTGGCGTTTCAAATTTTTTTCTCGCTATGCCGTTTAGCGATCAGGTTAATCTTTTTTTACTGATAGATCGGGCGATTCTGAACGCGGTGATACCAAATATGTGTATATTTGATTTTTTTATTGTTTTATTTTGAATGGGGAGAAAGGGGAGTGATTTAAACTTTTATATTTTTTTATTTATTTCATATTTTTTTAAACATTTTTTTTTACTTTTGCCATGCTTCAATAGCCTCCATGGGAGGCTAGAAGCTGGCATAGCCTGATCAACTCTGCTGCAATCATCAGATCACTCCTATGTGGCTTAGTTACAGGCTTGCTATGAGGGCTGACCACAGGGTGGTGCTCACAGCAAGCCTGCACCAGCAACCATAGAGGTCTGAAGGAGACCTCTGGCTACTATGCTGATGCATCGCTGACCCCCGATCATGTGACAGGGTCGGCGATGAGCGCATTTCCGGCCGCGCGGCCGGAAGCGGTAGTTAAATGCCGCTGTCAGCGTTTGACAGTGGCATTTAACTAGTTAATAGCAGATCGCGATTCCACTCGCCGCTATTGCACGCACATGTCAGCTGTTCAAAACAGCTGACATGTCCCGGCATTGATGTGGGCTCACCGCCGGAGCCCACATCAAAGCAGGGGATCTGGCCTCGGACGTACTATCCCATCCGAGGTCAGGAAGGGTTTAATAGCCAGAGAAGCAACTTCATTTGGTTTTATCAAAATACCATGAAAACACATTTACTCAGGTATAGGTCTATAGTATTTGATAGTGCAGTATGAATTAACGGGGTTGTCTGCCTTTATGGTACAAGCCTGCAATCACTCACTGTTACTATTTTCGCTACTGTGTGCTCTGAGAATTCTCTGGGAACTGTCAGTCATGTGAATGCAAGTATGTGATTCACATACTACTGGCCACATTCTGACTAGACTTGTCCAGCCTTGTTCCATGCAAGTGTACTGAGTGATGCTTGGCAAGTCTAGTCTGTAGGTGACCGCACATTATCAAATTGCATGACAGAGCAGCAAACACCAATTCTGATCAGCGGTAAAATCATTAACACTGGTCAGACAGCCGCGGTTCCCCTGCTTTCATATGACAGCGTGAGTCCACAGCTGTGATTGGAGGTAAAAAGTTTCCCTCTGGTCACTGGTGTCGGCTGATGGAGCTATTATTCTCATCAGCTTACGCCTGCTGCCGCTAATAATAGCGAGAGCAGGTGGCGGCTGATGGGAGTATTGATCATCCTCCTCCTGTACTCTAAATAAATGATTTAAAAAAAATGTGTGGGTTCCCCTAAATTTTTTTATAAGCAGCCAGGCAGAACTCACAGATCGAGGCTGCAATCCTCAGCTGTCAGTGTTAGCAAAGCTGGTTATCAAGAATAGAGGGATCACCATGCTGTTTATTTTAATTATTTCAATAAATCATTTTAAAAAATGGCATGGGTTCCCCCCCACTTTTGACAACCAGCCAAGCTAAAGCAGACAATGGAGGGCTAGTATTCTCAAGCTGATAAAAGGCCATGGATAATGACACCCTCCAGCCTACAAATAGAAGTCCACAGTCGCCGCAGAAAAGGCACATCTATTAGATGCACCAATTCTGGTGCTTTACCCTCATCTTCCCACTTGCCCTGTGGTGTTGGAAAGTAGTGTAACAGTTGTGGGGTTGACATCTCCTTTGTATTGTCAGGTGACATCAGGCCCACAGGTTAGTCTACAAGACGCCTTTCCATTACTAACCCCATAGTCATATTGTAAATAAAAAACACCCAGAATAAAGTCCTTTGTTTGAAATAAAAATCCACACCCTGTTTTATAAATGTATTTAAAAAGACAGTTATACTCACTTTATGTCCATTCCATTGAAGCCCTTGTCACCTGTAGAAAAACAGAAAATAATAAACAACAAAAATACTCATCTTATGCCTAATCCACCAATGCCCATGCCCCCTGTAAAAAAATAAAAATAATAAACAGCCATATCCCTCACCTGTCCTAAGTTGCAGCTAATCCATACTATCCCACGACGATTAAGATGATTCTCCCCGCCAGTTGGCACACACTGACAGGAGTGTACTCGCTCCTGTCAATGTCTAGCACTGAGTTCCCATAGTTTATAGTTGTGGGACATTATGGATTAGCTGTACTTAGTACAGGTGAGGAATATGGTTGTATATTATTTTTAATTTTCTACAGAGGACATTGACATTAGTGGATTAGGCGTAAGGTGAGTATTTTTGTTGTTTATTATTTTCTGTTTTTTTACAGGAGACAAGGGCTTCAATGGAAAAAGCGTAAAGTGAGTATAACTTTATTTTTAAGTGCATTTGTAAAACAGGGTGTGTTTTTTTATTTCAAATAAAGTACTTTATGCTGGGTGTTTTTTACTTTCAATATGGCTATGGGGTTAGTAATGGATAGGCATCTTATAGATGCTTCTCCATTATTATCCTGTGGATGTAATGTCACCCGACAATACAAAGGTGACATCACTTCCACAACTATTCCCCAATTTGCGACAGGAGAGCTACAGGGCAAGTTGGAAGAGCTGGGCAAAGTGCCAGAACTGGCACATCTGATAGATGCGCCTTTTCCGGCATGGCTGTGGGCTGCTAGTTTTAGACTGGGGTGCAATATCCATGACCCCTTACCAGCCTGACAATACCAGCCCTGAGATGTCTGCGTTAGCTTGGCTGGTTGTCAAAATAATTTAAAAAATGGTGCGCGGACCCATCTAGTCTATTCTTGATCTCGTCATACCTAACAGACCGGAAATTCAGCGTCTCCCACTCACACACCACCTCCTCACCTCGCCCCCTATCTTTTGGAGTCCTGCAAGGCTCAGTCCTAGGGCCCCTGCTCTTCTCCATTTACACCTTTGGCCTGGAAAAGCTCATAGAATCTCACGGCTTTCAGTATCACCTCTATGCTGGTGACACACAGATCTACATCTCTGGACCAGCTATCACCACCCTACTTACCAGAATCCCTCAATGTCTGTCCGCTATTTCATCCTTCTTCTCCACTAGATTTCTAAAACATAACATGGACAAAACAGAATTCATCATCTTTCCCCCATCTCACGTGACTCCATGGCTGCGCACTCTCCCCAGTCCCACAAGCTCACTGCTTTGGTGTAATCCTTGACACTGATCTCTCCTTCAAACCACATATCCAAGCCCTTTCCACTTCCTGTTGACTTCAACTCAAAAATATTTCATGGATCCGTACATTCCTAATCCAAGAATCTGCAAAGATCCTAGTCCATGCCCTCATCATCTCCCGCCTTGACTACTGCAACCTCCTGCTCTGTGGCCTCTTCTCTAACACTCTCACACCCCTGCAATTCTAAACTCTGTTGCCCGACTAATGCACCTCTCCCCCGCTATTTCCCAGCCTCTCCCCTCTGTCAATCCCTGCACTGGCTCCCCATTACCCAAAGACTCCAGTTCAGAACCCTAACCATGACATACAAAGCCATCCACAACCTGTGCCCACCATATATCTGTTACCTCGTCTCCCTGTGCTTACCTGCACGCAACCTCCGATCCTCACAAGATCTTCTTTTCTACTCCCCTCTTATCTCCTCTTCCCACAATCGCATACAAGATTTCTCTCACGCATCACCCCTACTCTGGAACTCTGCCACAACATATCAGACTCTTGCCTACCATCGAAACCTTCAAAAAGAAACTGAAGACCTACCTCTTCCGACAAGCCTACTGTTGTGAAATTGGATTTTGGGCTCCCCCGGTGGCCACTGGTGGAATTGAACTGGTGTGCATCATCCTCTCTGTTCACCTGTTTCCATCAGGATGTGGGAGTCGCTATTTAGCCTTGCTCCTCTGTCACTTCCATGCCGGTCAACATTGTAATCAGAAGCCTTTCTGTGCATGTTCCTGCTGCTAGACAACTCCCAGCTAAGTTGGACTTAGTCCTTGTTTGTTTTTGCATTTTGTTCCAGTTCACAGCTGTAGTTTCGTTTCTGTGTCTGGAAAGCTCTTGTGATCTGAAATTGCCACTCTGATGTTATGAGTTAATACTAGAGTCTTAAAGTAATTTCAGGATGGTATTTTGATAGGGTTTTCAGCTGACCATGAAAGTGCCCTTTCTGTCTTCCTGCTATCTAGTAAGCGGACCTCAATTTTGCTAAACCTATTTTCATACTACGTTTGTCATTTCATCTAAAATCACCGCCAATATTTGTGGGGGCCTCTGTCTGCCTTTCGGGGAAATTTCTCTAGAGGTGAGCCAGGACTATATTTTCCTCTGCCAGGATTAGTTAGTCCTCCGGCCGGCGCTGGGCGTCTAGGGATAAAACGCAGGCTACGCTACCCGGCTACTGTTAGTTGTGCGGCAGGTTTAGTTCATGGTCAGTTTAGTTTCCATCCTTCCAAGAGCTAGTTCGTATGTTTGCTGGGCTATGTTCTCTTGCCATTGAGAACCATAACAGTTTGACCGGCCTAAAAGGGTTAAATTAATTGACAGAGAAAGGAGAGAAAAGAGAAGTCTGCTGAAGATTTTTTTTTTTTTTTTTTTTTTCTCAGTTCTGAGTGTGCTTGTAATTGAATCTCTTGCAAGTCTGCCTATATTGCAGCCTTTCTCTCTCTCTCTCCTTCTAATCCTGGAATGGCTCTGTGTTCACCTGTTTAAAATGGATATTCAGAGTTTAGCTGCAGGTTTGAATAATCTCACCACGAAAGTTCAAAACTTACAAGATTTTGTTGTTCATGTTCCTATATCTGAACCTAGAATTCCTTTGCCTGAATTTTTCTCGGGGAATAGATCTTGCTTTCAAAATTTCAAAAATAATTGCAAGTTGTTTTTGTCCCTGAAATCTCGCTCTGCTGGAGATCCTGCTCAGCAGGTCAGGATTGTGATTTCTTTGCTCCGGGGCGACCCTCAGGATTGGGCTTTTGCATTGGCTCCAGGGGATCCTGCGTTGCTCAATGTGGATGCGTTTTTTCTGGCCTTGGGGTTGCTTTATGAGGAACCTCAGTTAGAACTTCAGGCGGAAAAGGCCTTGATGTCCCTATCTCAGGGGCAAGACGAAGCTGAAATATACTGCCAGAAATTCCGTAAATGGGCTGTGCTTACTCAGTGGAATGAGTGCGCCCTGGCGGCGAATTTCAGAGAGGGTCTCTCTGATGCCATTAAGGATGTTATGGTGGGGTTCCCTGTGCCTGCGGGTCTGAATGAGTCCATGACAATGGCTATCCAGATCGATAGGCGTCTGCGGGAGCGCAAACCTGTGCACCATTTGGCGGTGTCTACTGAGAAGACGCCAGAGAATATGCAATGTGATAGAATTCTGTCCAGAAGTGAACGGCAGAATTTTAGACGAAAAAATGGGTTGTGCTTCTATTGCGGTGATTCAACTCATGTTATATCAGCATGCTCTAAGCGTACTAAGAAGCTTGATAAGTCTGTTTCAATTGGCACTTTACAGTCTAAGTTTATTCTATCTGTGACCCTGATTTGTTCTTTATCATCTATTACTGCGGATGCCTATGTCGACTCTGGCGCCGCTTTGAGTCTTATGGATTGGTCCTTTGCCAAACGCTGTGGGTATGATTTGGAGCCTCTTGAAACTCCTATACCCCTGAAGGGGATTGACTCCACCCCATTGGCTAGCAATAAACCACAATACTGGACACAAGTAACTATGCGGATTAATCCGGATCACCAGGAGATTATTCGCTTTCTTGTGCTGTATAACCTACATGATGTGTTGGTGCTTGGATTGCCATGGCTGCAATCCCATAACCCAGTCCTTGACTGGAAAGCTATGTCTGTGTTAAGCTGGGGATGTAAGGGGACGCATGGGGACGTACCTGTGGTTTCCATTTTATCATCTATTCCCTCTGAGATTCCTGAATTCTTGACTGAATATCGTGACGTTTTTGAAGAACCTAAGCTTGGTTCATTACCTCCGCACCGGGAGTGCGATTGTGCCATAGATTTGATTCCGGGTAGTAAATACCCTAAGGGTCGTTTATTTAATCTGTCTGTGCCTGAACATGCTGCTATGCGAGAATATATAAAGGAGTCCTTGGAAAAGGGACATATTCGTCCTTCGTCATCTCCCTTAGGAGCCGGTTTTTTCTTTGTGGCTAAGAAAGATGGCTCTTTGAGGCCGTGCATTGATTATCGGCTTTTGAATAAAATCACGGTTAAATATCAATATCCGTTGCCACTGCTGACTGATTTGTTTGCTCGCATAAAGGGGGCCAAGTGGTTCTCTAAGATAGATCTTCGTGGGGCGTATAATTTGGTGCGAATTAAGCAGGGGGATGAGTGGAAAACCGCATTTAATACGCCCGAGGGCCACTTTGAGTATTTGGTGATGCCTTTTGGTCTTTCAAATGCCCCTTCAGTCTTTCAGTCCTTTATGCATGACATTTTCCGTGATTATTTGGATAAATTTATGATTGTGTATCTGGATGATATTTTGATTTTTTCGGATGACTGGGACTCTCATGTCCAGCAGGTCAGGAGGGTTTTTCAGGTTTTGCGGTCTAATTCCTTGTGTGTGAAGGGTTCTAAGTGCGTTTTTGGGGTTCAAAAGATTTCCTTTTTGGGATATATTTTTTCCCCCTCTTCCATCGAGATGGATCCTGTCAAGGTTCAGGCTATTTGTGATTGGACTCAACCCTCTTCTCTTAAGAGTCTTCAGAAATTTTTGGGCTTTGCTAACTTTTATCGTCGATTTATTGCTGGTTTTTCTGATGTTGTTAAACCATTGACTGATTTGACTAAGAAGGGTGCTGATGTTGCTGATTGGTCCCCTGCTGCTGTGGAGGCCTTTCGGGAGCTTAAGCGCCGCTTTTCTTCCGCCCCTGTGTTGCGTCAGCCTGATGTTGCTCTTCCTTTTCAGGTTGAGGTCGACGCTTCTGAAATCGGAGCTGGGGCGGTTTTGTCGCAGAGAAGTTCCGATTGCTCCGTGATGAGACCTTGTGCTTTTTTCTCGCGTAAATTTTCGCCCGCTGAGCGGAATTATGATGTTGGGAATCGGGAGCTTTTGGCCATGAAGTGGGCTTTTGAGGAGTGGCGTCATTGGCTTGAGGGGGCTAGACATCAGGTGGTGGTATTGACTGACCACAAAAATCTAATTTATCTTGAGTCCGCCAGACGCCTGAATCCTAGACAGGCGCGCTGGTCGTTGTTTTTCTCTCGGTTTAATTATGTGGTGTCCTACCTGCCGGGTTCTAAGAATGTTAAGGCGGATGCCCTTTCTAGGAGTTTTGAGCCTGACTCCCCTGGTAATTCTGAACCTACAGGTATCCTTAAGGATGGAGTGATATTGTCTGCCGTTTCTCCAGACCTGCGGCGGGCCTTGCAGGAGTTTCAGGCGGATAGACCTGATCGTTGCCCACCTGGTAGACTGTTTGTTCCTGATGATTGGACCAGTAAAGTCATTTCTGAGGTTCATTCTTCTGCGTTGGCAGGTCATCCTGGAATCTTTGGTACCAGGGATTTGGTGGCAAGGTCCTTCTGGTGGCCTTCCCTGTCTCGAGATGTGCGAGGCTTCGTGCAGTCTTGTGACGTTTGTGCTCGGGCCAAGCCTTGTTGTTCTCGGGCTAGTGGATTGTTGTTGCCCTTGCCTATCCCGAAGAGGCCCTGGACGCACATCTCGATGGATTTTATTTCGGATCTTCCTGTTTCTCAGAAGATGTCTGTCATCTGGGTGGTGTGTGATCGTTTCTCTAAGATGGTCCATTTGGTTCCCCTGCCTAAGTTGCCTTCTTCTTCTGAGTTGGTTCCTCTGTTTTTTCAAAATGTGGTCCGTTTGCATGGTATTCCGGAGAATATCGTTTCTGACAGAGGTACCCAATTCGTGTCTAGATTTTGGCGAGCATTCTGTGCTAGGATGGGCATAGATTTGTCTTTCTCGTCTGCTTTCCATCCTCAGACTAATGGCCAGACCGAGCGGACGAATCAGACCTTGGAGACATATTTGAGGTGTTTTGTGTCTGCAGATCAGGATGATTGGGTTGCTTTTTTGCCTTTAGCGGAGTTTGCCCTCAATAATCGGGCCAGTTCTGCCACCTTGGTGTCTCCCTTTTTCTGTAATTCGGGGTTTCATCCTCGATTTTCTTCTGGTCAGGTGGAATCTTCGGATTGTCCTGGAGTGGATGCTGTGGTGGAGAGGTTGCATCAGATTTGGGGGCAGGTAGTGGACAATTTGAAGTTGTCCCAGGAGAAGACTCAGCTTTTTGCCAACCGCCGGCGTCGGGTTGGTCCTCGGCTTTGTGTTGGGGACTTGGTGTGGTTGTCTTCTCGTTTTGTCCCTATGAGAGTTTCTTCTCCCAAGTTTAAGCCTCGGTTCATCGGCCCGTACAAGATATTGGAGATTCTTAACCCTGTGTCCTTCCGTTTGGACCTCCCTGCATCTTTTTCTATTCATAATGTTTTTCATCGGTCATTATTGCGCAGGTATGAGGTAGCGGTTGTGCCTTCCGTTGAGCCTCCTGCTCCGGTGTTGGTTGAGGGCGAGTTGGAGTACGTTGTGGAAAAAATCTTGGACTCCCGTGTTTCCAGACGGAAACTCCAGTATCTGGTCAAATGGAAGGGATACGGTCAGGAGGATAATTCTTGGGTGACTGCCTCTGATGTTCATGCCTCCGATTTGGTCCGTGCCTTTCATAGGGCTCATCCTGATCGCCCTGGTGGTTCTGGTGAGGGTTCGGTGCCCCCTCCTTGAGGGGGGGGTACTGTTGTGAAATTGGATTTTGGGCTCCCCCGGTGGCCACTGGTGGAATTGAACTGGTGTGCATCATCCTCTCTGTTCACCTGTTTCCATCAGGATGTGGGAGTCGCTATTTAGCCTTGCTCCTCTGTCACTTCCATGCCGGTCAACATTGTAATCAGAAGCCTTTCTGTGCATGTTCCTGCTGCTAGACAACTCCCAGCTAAGTTGGACTTAGTCCTTGTTTGTTTTTGCATTTTGTTCCAGTTCACAGCTGTAGTTTCGTTTCTGTGTCTGGAAAGCTCTTGTGATCTGAAATTGCCACTCTGATGTTATGAGTTAATACTAGAGTCTTAAAGTAATTTCAGGATGGTATTTTGATAGGGTTTTCAGCTGACCATGAAAGTGCCCTTTCTGTCTTCCTGCTATCTAGTAAGCGGACCTCAATTTTGCTAAACCTATTTTCATACTACGTTTGTCATTTCATCTAAAATCACCGCCAATATTTGTGGGGGCCTCTGTCTGCCTTTCGGGGAAATTTCTCTAGAGGTGAGCCAGGACTATATTTTCCTCTGCCAGGATTAGTTAGTCCTCCGGCCGGCGCTGGGCGTCTAGGGATAAAACGCAGGCTACGCTACCCGGCTACTGTTAGTTGTGCGGCAGGTTCAGTTCATGGTCAGTTTAGTTTCCATCCTTCCAAGAGCTAGTTCGTATGTTTGCTGGGCTATGTTCTCTTGCCATTGAGAACCATAACAGCCTACAACCTGCAGTAACCACCAATTGACCAAACCGGTGCACGACGAGCTCTACCTTCGCCTACTGTATCCTCACCCAACCCTTGTAGATTGTGAGCCCTCACGAGCAGTGTCCTCTCTCCTCGTGTACCAGTCATGTCTTGTATTGTTTAAGATTATTGTACTTGTTTTTATTATGTATACCCCTCCTCACATGTAAAGCGTCATGGAATAAATGGCCCTATAATAAGAAATAGTAGTAATAATAGCCAGCCATGATAAAGCTTACAGCTCAGGGTTTCAGTCCACAGCAGTAATTTTTTGCCATGCTGGTTATCAAACATAGAACAGACACTACGTCTTTTTTTTACATTTATTTACTTATTGTGCAGTTGCTGGCTGATGAATACTCCCATCAGCGGCACATGCTTTTGCTGTTATCAGCAACAACAGGTGTAGGAGGTTGAGAGTGGTATTCACATCAACTGACACCTCTGTGTTGGCTCTCTGACAGACGGTAATAATATTACCGCCAATCAGAGCCGCCTGTGTTTCTTGTACGGGAAAGTGGGGGAAACACCCAATGTTCAGGATGCTCTGTTTGGGTTACGTAACTAAACCCAACACACCTACCCATATGCCTGAACTTCAATATTCATAGCTTCTACCCTAAGACTGGACAACCCCTTTAATTCTGAATCTGACAGTGAGCTCATTTTGATAGCAACGATTGCAAAACTGATGAAATCTACTATATAATCATCTAATTCTGTCTGTTTGTCTGTAAAGGAAATCCCGCGTTGCTGATTGGTTGCGCCAGCCGCCCGCGACCAATCAGCGACAGGCGCAGTCCGGCCACGAATTGGCGCAGGATTTGAACCATTCTTTGCTGATTGGTCACACCCGGCCGGCAACGACCAATCAGCGACAAGCGCAGTCCGGCCTCGAATTGGCGCGGGATTTGAACCACGCTTCGCTGATTGGTCGCGGCCGGATCAGCGATCAGCGATATTGGGATTTAAACACCGCTTCACTGATTGGTTGCGCTCGGCCAGGAAAATCCTGTGTATTCATTGCATTATTCTTAAATATTCATAAATAAACTACATACGTATTCTAGAATACCTGATGCGTTAGAATCAGGCCACCATTTAGTTAATTAGAAATCTGCGTAGAAAGATCAGGATAAAAAAAGATAAGTTACAAGCCCTGTCTTCTGAATCAGGTCACTGATAGATTTACAGTTAACTCATTGTGCTGCCAACTATGTATAGTATTAGTTAGCCAATTAATGTATCACTCCTGGAATACATTTTATTCTTTACATTATCTAAATGGTTTTAGAAGCCAACCAGTTCAAAATGTTTAATGAAACTCAAATGCAAACATGATTTTTTCTCCCAAAATGCTCATATTATAATAAACAAGCACAAGTTATTCTAACATTCTGAAGCACATCTCAACATTTCAGAATAACAAAACAATAGCAATAATTGAATGAAACGTTGTCAATTTGATGTTCCGATATAGGCTCTATCCAATCATGTAAATCCTCCCTGCACTAGAGGAGTTCCTCTGTCCTTGTGTGCTTTGGTTTTATGTGCCGTCTATTTAGTCCCAGCCTCCTAGCAGCAGTGGTAAAAGACAAGTACAGTGGAGGAATTGATAAACACTTGCAGAAGCCATTGAGCTAGACTGAATTTTAAAACAGGACCAAGGCCTGAAGTTTTAGAATTGACAGTCAGAGCACAGACCAGATAAGCGAAACGTTCCACTTTTTATCTACTCTCAATTTCCAGGTTTCTTTGTTTATTTGAAAACAGACTTCTAGAAAGAAGAAGGAAAATGATGGCCAGGACATGACTAGTAAATCAATTTGAAGGTTATTTGATTTTTTTTTCAGGATGGCTTTTTTTTTCAGATTTATTCAAATATGAAGTTCGGCGATGGTTTTCTATTTTTTACGTGCTGCAGAGAGTATAATTAGAGTTGTTATCTGCTATAAATCACTAGAGGAATTACAGCTGTGAATGGAATACTAGACCATCTTTAAAGAAGCCTCTGTTTAAGTCAACATACTTTGCAGGGATAGCCTGGGGATAATCCTTGCTTTTTACATTTCATTCTGTTCCATGAAGACATGCTGTCAGCCTGTTTTGATTAGCAAATTAATTACAAGACAACACCAAACACTTTTAATCTTGCGGCAGCTTATTTTGCAGGGGATATTTACGGCTTTGCGTCTTTATGTTATATTTTTCCATCCAGTCATTTCTAAACACGATATAAAAGTAACAACTGTTTATATTTTATGTCACATGCTCTTCATGTATCAAAAATGGGATTTGACAGGTGTTAGATTATACCTTTTTTTTTGATAATTGGAAATTCAGGGAAAAAAAAAATACAGATTTAGCTCTAAGGGCGGGTGCAGACAGCCGAAGGATCTCTCTTTCGAGAAAATTAGGCTGATTATGCTCATGACACTTGGATCAAACTCTGATCATATTGTGAGCATAGAGCGATGTCAGATATCATCCAAGTGCAGGCCGATGAAAATCGTATGAAACTTTAGCATGCATGTTTTTTCCTCGGATAGACACTGGCATTGGTCCGAAAATGATCCGATGTTGTTGGATTGCACTCTGCTGTCTGCACAAGCCCTAAGGCTTCCAGATCATGCAGAGTACCAAGGTTAGACTTAATGGATTTGAACACTTTGATGGGAATTTTTTTTATTAAATGCATAAATTTTCAGCTTAAAATATATATATTTCTTTAAGTTGGGTTTCATAAAAAATTTGGCACCATCAAAAGCCTTTGTTTTACACTGTCTTTTGCTGGCTGCAGAATGAGATTTTGTTCCTATGGGAGTTTGTAACTGTTTTAGCTGTCTTTCACTGCCCTCCTCTCAGCTGATTTATCATTACATTAAGATTCAGCTGTACTTTTATCTGATTAGGGACCATGAATCGGATGACAGGTAAGATAAGGTCCATTTATATTCCATTAGAATCGTTCCTAGGATCTCTCATTTCATGATAGTGGTGCAGTCTAAACAGGTTGCCGATTCCTGACGACCGAGCAAAATACTCGTTCACGGATGAAATGATCTTTTGGTTTGCACAAAATATCATCATTCTCTGCAGCGCGTCGTCCTCTGTAAGCAGAAATTGTGCTGCCGAGAGCAGTGGTAAGCTTTGCGCACTGAACGACCTATTATCGCGCAGTACATATCTCAAGTGCGCTTCGCCTGTGTAAACAGGATTTTAAATGACTAGAAAAAAAGATGTCCCAGGATGTCAATAAGATATAGTGGATAATTCCAACATCCGCAATTGAAATAATAATAATAGAAAACATATTTATTTGGTCACCCTAAATTTTCAAAGATAAAAAAACTCTTGATTTACATATTTCAAGTAGTGATGAGTGAATATACTCGTTACTCGAGATTTCTCAAGCACGCTGGGGTGTCCTCCGAGTATTTTTAGTGCTCGGAGATTTAGTTTTTCTTGCCGCAGCTGAATGATTTACATCTGTTAGCCAGCATAAGTACATGTGGGGGTTGCCTGGTTGCTAGGGAATCCCCACATGTACTCAGGCTGGCTAACAGATGTAAATCATACAGCTGCGGCAAGAAAAACTAAATCACCAAGCACTAAAAAATACTGAGAGGACACCTGAGCGTGCTCGGGAAATCTTGAGTAACGAGTATATTCGCTCATCACTAATTTCAAGCTGATGCAGGACCTTTAGTCATAATTAAGCTACTCTTCAAAATGAGTTGACTGACAGATTCTTAGTCGATCTTATTCTGCATCCAGTAGTGAACAGGGAAGCAAACAGCCTCAAAAGCCAATCTATGCAAAAATTGTAATGAATCCTAATTGGATACATAGTTTTCAATTCAAAATGCCCTAAAGGCATTGATACTTTAAATAAAGGGAATCTGTCAGCAGTTTTTTACTATGTAATCTGAAGGCAGCATGCTGTGGGGGTAAAAACACAAATTTCAGCAATGCCTCCCTTGTCAAGCTCCGAGGTTTTATTTGCATTTAATTATTGTTTTAACAACAGGAGCTCATTACTGCTGGGACACAGCAGCACCTGCCTCCTGGTCCAGCAACGCCCCCCGATGAGCACTTCATTGTCTATGGACATTGTATATACAGAGCTTGGTGTGGGCGAGGTTAGCTTCCTCAGCTCTGCTTATTGCTAAATCTAAAAGCTCTGATTGCGTCAGAATGGCTGCACCCACTAATCTAAGCGATACATCATTGGAGTCAGCTTCTCCTTGCCTACGTCAGGATGCTCTCAGATGAGGTAGCTAAAACCTGCTGACAGATTCTCTTTAAGGGCTTGCAACCTACACAGTTGCCTGAAGTGTAGCAGCCATCAGTGATGAAGGGGGCAGCACAAGAAATGTTATATTATTTGCACAGCAGTATTATTTAGATCGGTGTTTTGCAGCTCCTGTTTCAAGGCCTCGGACAGGTAATGATTTGAGGATATCCTATAGAAAGAACGTGTGGTAACTTCTGCTTCCCTACTAGTAATTCCATCACCTGCAATAATTGGAGGCCCCGTTAGAGCTTTTGGAGTTATGCCACTGCCTCTTATCTAAGATTATTCCTGCTCCAAGTCAGCGTAAGATCTTTGCACTGCATAGTATCCTTTCTATACTGATTTTTTTCTAGTGCCGTCATTGCATTTGATATTTTTAGTGGTTGCTCTGCAGCGAAAGACGTGTTTGGTAGCGGTGACAGTATCTCCATCATTTGGTGTGGGCTACAAACTTTAGTTCTTGCCCAATGAAGTATTGCATTTTTCTTGCTTATTAAAATTTACATTGTCCCCTACTTCTTACAAACATACATTCATCAGGTTAGTAAGAATCGGGAAGTTTTGACTTGAAAATCAGACAACGCTGGGTTTGTTTGTTGTCTGCAACCGAGGAGAAGCATGGGTCTGCACAGGAGCTGCACACACAAAACTGTTGAATTTTCAAGACTATATAGAATAGAAAACCAATTGGAAAGATCTTCTGAAGGTTCAAGATAGACCGTCCATATATACAATATTAGGACGAGCTGAGTGGAGGCATTTTCTGAATCTGTCTATCATATTATCGCTGCTGCTGTCATTGTGTCTCAGTATAACTGCCGAGTGTCATTTTATCACATAATAACATCCATTTCGATGCAAATATCAGAAAACAATCCACAAATGTATTGTCCTGCAGCAACCGGCTGATATGGATGCAAAGCGTAGAGGTTAATAGGGTTTCGAAGTGTGAAGAATCACGGCGCGCCGCTCCCAAGTTCATTTAAAAATCCTATTTAATGCACAATATGTTGCTGCGTAGTAAACCCCGTAATAAGCAACTCTTACATGACGAATGTATTCACTTGTAAGCAGCAATACAATTATTTATCTTATGCTGCCGGTTTTCTTTAGCGACATAATGGGCGAGGTTAAATCTGGAATCACTGTAAAATATTCATTCAGAAGGAATAAATTTCTACATTGCATGCATCCACTCGTAATTCTGCATTGCAAATGGATTAATGTGGCTTTCATGTAATTTGATCATTAAAATATGTTGGAAACGTTTCCATGTTTTCTCCCATTCGGATCGTAAACTAATTGTGTGTAGAATGGCTGCTCCACACCCTACGCCTGAGCTGCAGAATGAAAAATATCTCTTGGAACGTTTACAGCCCAGGAGGCTCCTAAATAAAGAATGCACCAAAATGGTGAATGTTCGGGTTATTAGGGCCAAAACGTCAGATGATCCATTAGTTAGATTGTTGGCCGGTTGCAGCTTGGGTTTTGCCGTGATTCTCATACAGGCCCGATGTTACAGTGTGTAGAAATGTGTTTATGCCTGAATGCTGGACATCAGCAGAATCAATGGCACTTCAGATCAGAATGATGTATGGATTAAACAGAATGAAGGCTGCGGTGAGGACAAATCAATGTTAATAACATTATTCAATAGGATTGGAATTTTTAACAAGGCCTGAATACTATTATGCTCTACCTTAGCTTCAAGGCGGTGTCTGTTTCTCGTGAAAAGCAAAATGTATGTAATAGCGTATATTATGTTATGTTAGTGACACATACAACCATTAGAAATGAGCAAATCGTTGGAAATTCAAATTTGCCAGATTGGCCCGAAATTGTCAATTTGTAGAAGACTGATTAGAGAGAATATAAAGTACTCCAAAACATCTGATTGCCCTGAAATAACATGTATGACTCAGTGACCGTCCTTCCCCCGTCTCTCCCTGTCAATGACATTTTTATTATTCTCTTTTCATCACACACTAACCTTCTTCACACTATCTGTTCACTTGAAAAATGAATGTGGCGCCCCTAGGGGTATTTGCCACAAAAATAGTTATTGACACCAAATACAAATATTAAAAAAGCATTACCATCTCCGGCCAGAAGGGGGAGCTCCAGAGACTCCCCTTGATCTATTCTGGTCTGAGAAAAGGACTGGCAGTTGGGTTGAGGAGTTGAAAGTGAGAGGTCGTATAACTGATCTCCTAACAGCCCTATGACGGATTACAGGCCCGTGATACCCATAGTAGGAAAAGAGGAATAGAGAAAAAGGACATTGTGAGAACCGGGTAGCAATAACCTCTACCCAGAATAGGCGCAGAGACAGATACCGGATCCGTGGCTATATTCATTATATATAATACAGCAACCGGAAAGAAGTGAGGTGATATCAGCTTCACCAGGGTAAGACGCAGCAACAGACACAGAGTTCAGCGGTACTCCCAGAGGGGGTAAGCCGACAAAAAAAGGACTCGGGTTGTCCGACGAACCAGAGCACAGAAGAGACCGATTGGGTCGGCAGCCAGTTCACAAACAGCAGCAGGGCCATACAGAAACTGCGCATAATAAGAGGTGGAAATCCTGACAGGGTCAAAGTAATTCAGAGTTCTCAAACAGACTCCGGTGACAGTATTGGTTGCAAATCCCTTTTTGTTGAAGTAAACTGGTTAAACGTTTCAGCGCCTCAGTCTTTCATTTGGACAATAGCCATCGATCCAGGATCGGGGTCATCACAGCTGAGAGGACCTGCTGCTGATCAAGTAAGTGTCTGTTCCTTCATGATATCCCTTACATTGTGCATCGCCTGAGGCCACAGCACCGGGTCAAGCCACTAGTGACATCCCCCTCAAGAGACGGACCTCATTGATCTGGTGCTGGGTACCTCGGTCTCCCGGGCGTCACAACTGGCGTCACGAACAGGATTGGGCGAGCCCGTACACCGGGTATTGTGTGCCGTAATTGGAGCCTGAAACTGTGAAAATTTGGATGAAAAATCTTGGAGATTGACTTTGTTAAAGAAAATCCCGTTCCCCATTGAAAACTATTGAAAGTGACTTTTCTCCATTGGTTATAATGGGGTAAAAATGGCCGCCATCCCCTGATGTAATCATCTCATAACCTTTAGGCACAAACCTGTTAATCGAGCTACGTCATTACCCAAGCCCCAGTCTAACTGAAAAAATTCAAAATCCATCATCACAGAGCGTGCGGCAGTTAGAGGCAGCAGGGGGCGTTGTTGTGAATTTGGATTCTGGGCTCCCCCGGTGGCCGCTTGTGGAATTGGACTTGTCATCCTCTTTCCTGTTTCACCTGATTCCATCAGTAGTGGGTGTCGCTATTTAAGCTCATTTCTCTGGTGGTTTCTTGCCGGTCAACAATGTTATCTGATGCCTCTCAGTGCTTGTTCCTGCTTCTGGACAACTACTAGATAAGTTGGACTTTTGTCCATGTTTTGTTTTGCCTATTTGTTCCAGTTCACAGCTGAAGTTTTGTTACTGTGTCTGGAAAGCTCTCGTTGATCAGGGATTGCTACTCTGGCGTTATGAGTTAATGCCAGAGTTTAAGGTAATCTCTGGATGGTGTTTTGTTAGTGTTTTTCTGCTGACCATGAAAGTATACTATCTGTCTTCTGCTATCTAGTAAGCGGACCTCAAATTTGCTAAGACTATTTTCCTGCTGCGTTTGTTGTTTCATCTGAACTCACCGTCATTATATGTGGGGGGCTACTGTCTTCTTTGGAATATTTCTCTAGAGGTGAGCCAGGTCTTATATTTCCCTCTGCTAGCTATTTAGGTCTTAGGCCAGAGCTGGGCATCTAGCGATAAATAGGAAATGCTACCTGGCTATTTCTAGTTGCGCGGCAGGCTTAGTTCATGGTCAGTATAGTTCCATCTTCCGAGAGCTTGTCCCTCTATAGGCTTGCTATGATCTCTGCCTGCAGAGTTCATGACAGTTTGACCGGCCAATAAAGTGTTAAAGACCCAGGTTGAGAAAGGAGAGTTATAAGAAGTCTGCTGGAATTTTTTTTTTTTTTTTTTTTTTCCTCCAGTCTGCCTTGCTGCAGTCTTTTTTCTCTCTCTCCTCCTAATCTTTGTATGCTCTGTGTGCACCTGACAATAATGGATCTCCAGAGTGTAACTGCGGGTTTGAATAATCTCATCACGAAAGTACAAAATTTACAAGATTTTGTGGTACATGCTCCGGTATCTGAGCCGAGAATTCCTTTGCCGGAGTTCTTCACAGGGAATAGAGCTAGCTTCCAGAATTTCCGAAATAATTGTAAGCTTTATTTGTCCCTGAAGTCTCGTTCAGCTGGAGACCCTGCTCAGCAGGTTAGGATTGTGATTTCCTTGCTCAGGGGTGACCCTCAAGATTGGGCCTTCTCATTGCCAGCAGGGGATCCTGCGTTACGCGATGTGGATGCGTTTTTTCTGGCCTTGGGCTTGCTTTATGAGGAACCTCATTTGGAACTTCAGGCAGAAAAAACTTTGATGGCACTATCTCAGGGGCAAGACGAAGCTGAAGTTTTCTGCCAAAAATTCCGTAAATGGTCTGTGCTTACTCAGTGGAATGAGTGCGCC
Organism: Ranitomeya variabilis; assembly: GCF_051348905.1. Taxonomy (NCBI): domain Eukaryota; kingdom Metazoa; phylum Chordata; class Amphibia; order Anura; family Dendrobatidae; genus Ranitomeya; species Ranitomeya variabilis. Next base: position 1,073,152,318 of record NC_135232.1, on the reverse strand, counting down.
TTGGCGGCAACTTTCAGAGAAGGTCTCTCTGATGCCGTTAAGGATGTTATGGTGGGGTTCCCTTTGCCTGCAGGTCTGAATGAGTCCATGACAATGGCTATTCAGATTGATAGGCGTCTGCGGGAGCGCAAACCGGTGCACCATCTGGCGGTGTCTATGGAAAAGACGCCAGAAAGTATGCAGTGTGATAGAATTCTGTCCAGGAGCGAGCGACAGAATTTTAGACGGAAGAATGGATTGTGTTTCTATTGTGGGGATTCTACTCATGTTATATCGGCATGCTCTAGGCGTACAAAGAAGCTTGATAAGTCTGTTTCCATTGGCACCATTCAGTCTAAGTTTATTTTGTCTGTAACCCTGATTTGCTCTTTGTCATCCATTGCCACGGACGCCTATGTTGACTCGGGCGCCGCTCTGAGTCTTATGGATTGGTCCTTTGCCAATCGTTGTGGTTTTGATTTAGAGCCTTTGGAGACTCTTATTCCTCTGAAGGGGATTGACTCCACCCCATTGGCTAATAATAAACCACAATACTGGACACAAGTAACCATGCGTATCAATCCGGATCACCAGGAGATTATTCGTTTCCTGGTGCTGTATAATTTACATGACGATTTGGTACTGGGATTGCCATGGTTGCAGTCTCACAACCCAGTCTTGGACTGGAGAGCAATGTCTGTGTTGAGCTGGGGATGTAAGGGTATTCATGGGGACGTACCTTTGGTTTCTATTTCGTCGTCCATCCCCTCTGAAGTCCCTGAGTTCCTCTCTGATTATCAAGACGTCTTTGACGAACCCAAGCTTGGGTCGTTACCTCCGCACCGTGAGTGCGATTGTGCCATAGATTTGATACCGGGTTGTAAATATCCAAAGGGTTGTTTGTTTAATTTGTCTGTGCCGGAACATGCTGCTATGCGGGAATATATAAAGGAGTCTTTGGAAAAGGGACATATTCGTCCATCTTCTTCTCCCTTGGGAGCTGGGTTTTTCTTTGTCTCAAAAAAAGACGGCTCTTTGAGACCATGTATTGATTATCGGCTTCTGAATAAGATCACTGTTAAGTATCAATACCCATTGCCATTGCTTACTGATTTGTTTGCTCGTATAGAGGGTGCTAAGTGGTTCTCTAAAATTGATCTTCGTGGGGCGTATAATTTGGTGCGGATCAGGCAGGGGGATGAGTGGAAGACCGCATTTAATACGCCCGAGGGCCACTTTGAGTATTTGGTCATGCCTTTTGGTCTTTCTAATGCCCCTTCAGTTTTCCAGTCTTTTATGCATGATATTTTCCGCGATTTTCTGGATAAATTTATGATAATATATCTGGATGATATTCTGATTTTTTCTGATGACTGGGACTCTCATGTCCAGCAGGTCAGGAGAGTTTTTCAGGTTCTGCGGTCTAATTCTTTATGTGTGAAGGGGTCTAAGTGCGTTTTTGGGGTCCAGAAAATTTCCTTTTTGGGGTATATTTTTTCTCCCTCTTCCATTGAGATGGATCCCGTCAAGGTGCAAGCTATTTGTGACTGGACTCAGCCCTCCTCTCTTAAGGGTCTTCAGAGATTTTTGGGCTTTGCCAACTTTTACCGCCGATTTATTGCTGGTTTTTCGGATGTCGTTAAACCACTGACTGATCTGACCAGACAAGGCGCTGATGTTGCTAATTGGTCCCCTCATGCTGTAGAGGCCTTTCAGGAGCTTAAGCGCCGTTTTGCCTCTGCCCCTGTGTTGCGTCAGCCTGATGTGAATCTGCCTTTTCAGGTTGAGGTTGACGCTTCGGAGATCGGAGCTGGGGCAGTGTTGTCGCAGAAAGGTTCCGACTGCTCCGTCATTAGGCCTTGTGCCTTCTTTTCTCGCAAATTTTCGCCCGCAGAGCGGAATTATGATGTTGGGAATCGGGAGCTTTTGGCCATGAAGTGGGCGTTTGAGGAGTGGCGCCATTGGCTCGAGGGGGCTAGGCATCAGGTGGTGGTATTGACTGACCACAAAAATTTGATTTATCTTGAGACTGCCAGACGCCTGAATCCTAGACAGGCGCGCTGGTCTTTATTTTTTTCTCGCTTTAATTTTGTGGTGTCATACCTACCGGGTTCTAAGAATGTTAAGGCAGATGCCCTTTCTAGGAGTTTTGACCCGGACTCTCCTGGTAATTCTGAACCCACAGGTATCCTTAGGGAGGGAGTAATTTTGTCGGCCGTTTCTCCTGATCTGCGGCGGTCCTTGCAAGAGTTTCAGGCGGATAGACCGGATCGTTGTCCGCCTGATAGACTGTTTGTTCCGGATGATTGGACCAGCAGAGTCATCTCTGAGGTACATTCTTCTGCATTGGCAGGTCATCCCGGAATTTTTGGTACCAGGGATTTGGTGGCAAGATCCTTCTGGTGGCCTTCTCTGTCACGAGATGTGCGAGTCTTTGTGCAGTCATGTGACGTTTGTGCTCGGGCCAAGTCTTGTAGTTCTCGGGCTAGCGGACTGCTGTTGCCCTTGCCTATTCCTAAGAGGCCTTGGACACACATCTCGATGGATTTTATTTCAGATCTGCCTGTTTCCCAGAAGATGTCTGTCATCTGGGTGGTCTGTGACCGTTTCTCTAAAATGGTCCATTTGGTTCCTCTGCCCAAGTTGCCTTCTTCTTCTGAGTTGGTTCCTCTGTTTTTTCAGAATGTTGTCCGATTGCACGGTATTCCTGAGAATATTGTTTCTGACAGAGGTACCCAATTTGTGTCTAGATTTTGGCGGGCATTCTGTGCTAGGATGGGCATAGATTTGTCTTTTTCATCTGCTTTTCACCCTCAGACTAATGGCCAGACCGAGCGGACTAATCAGACCCTTGAGACATATCTGAGGTGTTTTGTCTCTGCTGACCAGGATGATTGGGTTGCTTTTTTGCCATTGGCAGAGTTCGCCCTCAATAATCGGGCCAGTTCTTCCACCTTGGTGTCCCCGTTTTTCTGTAATTCGGGGTTTCACCCTCGATTTTCCTCCGGTCAGGTGGAATCCTCGGATTGTCCTGGAGTGGATGCGGTGGTGGAGAGATTGCATCACATCTGGGGGCAGGTTATGGACAATTTGAAGTTGTCCCAGGAGAAGACTCAGCGTTTTGCCAACCGTCATCGTCGTGTTGGTTCTCGGCTTTGTGTTGGAGATTTAGTGTGGTTGTCTTCTCGTTTTGTCCCTATGAGGGTCTCTTCTCCTAAGTTTAAACCTCGGTTCATCGGCCCTTATAGAATATTGGAGATTCTTAATCCTGTTTCTTTCCGTTTGGACCTCCCTGCGTCCTTTTCCATTCATAACGTTTTTCATCGGTCGTTATTGCGCAGGTATGAGGTACCTGTTGTACCTTCAGTTGAGCCTCCTGCTCCGGTGTTGGTTGAGGGTGAGTTGGAGTACGTTGTGGAGAAAATTTTGGACTCTCGTGTTTCCAGACGGAAACTCCAGTATCTGGTCAACTGGAAGGGTTACGGCCAGGAGGATAATTCTTGGGTCAATGCATCTGATGTTCATGCTTCTGATCTTGTTCGTGCCTTCCATAGGGCTCATCCTGGTCGCCCTGGTGGATCTGGTGAGGGTTCGGTGCCCCCTCCTTGAGGGGGGGGTACTGTTGTGAATTTGGATTCTGGGCTCCCCCGGTGGCCGCTTGTGGAATTGGACTTGTCATCCTCTTTCCTGTTTCACCTGATTCCATCAGTAGTGGGTGTCGCTATTTAAGCTCATTTCTCTGGTGGTTTCTTGCCGGTCAACAATGTTATCTGATGCCTCTCAGTGCTTGTTCCTGCTTCTGGACAACTACTAGATAAGTTGGACTTTTGTCCATGTTTTGTTTTGCCTATTTGTTCCAGTTCACAGCTGAAGTTTTGTTACTGTGTCTGGAAAGCTCTCGTTGATCAGGGATTGCTACTCTGGCGTTATGAGTTAATGCCAGAGTTTAAGGTAATCTCTGGATGGTGTTTTGTTAGTGTTTTTCTGCTGACCATGAAAGTATACTATCTGTCTTCTGCTATCTAGTAAGCGGACCTCAAATTTGCTAAGACTATTTTCCTGCTGCGTTTGTTGTTTCATCTGAACTCACCGTCATTATATGTGGGGGGCTACTGTCTTCTTTGGAATATTTCTCTAGAGGTGAGCCAGGTCTTATATTTCCCTCTGCTAGCTATTTAGGTCTTAGGCCAGAGCTGGGCATCTAGCGATAAATAGGAAATGCTACCTGGCTATTTCTAGTTGCGCGGCAGGCTTAGTTCATGGTCAGTATAGTTCCATCTTCCGAGAGCTTGTCCCTCTATAGGCTTGCTATGATCTCTGCCTGCAGAGTTCATGACAGGGCGTGTCATTGTCATCCTGCTGCACAGAGGAACGAATCTACATTATCTAGACGGAAGCTGGGACCGGAGGGGTCTGGATTAACTAAGGGGGTACAGTATGTCGCAGCACGGAGACGCCGCAGCACCCGGCGACGCTAATGCAGCTGAAAGACAGAGTGTCGATAGAGAGCCTGGCAGCGCAGCAGTGCAAGGAGTGGTGCCCATCATGCCGGTGTTGATGCCATATACCCCGGGTGGCCCGTGGCTTCCAATGTATGAAGGTAAACCTAATACCCTTGACGGTTTCAGGGAAAAGATGCTGGCTCATTTTGATATGTTCCCCGTGGGTGAAGCTCAGCGTGTTAGTCTCCTGATGATGCAGTTAAGTGGCCATGCTAAGCGAGAAGTCACGGCATGGGCAACTGATCTAAAAGGTACTGTTGAACGCATATTTGCTGGATTAAAAGCTACATTTGAAACCACTGCCAGCAGCAAAGCTAAAGTACGATTCTTTAATTGCAAACAAAAAGCTAATGAGGGCGTGAGAGATTTTGCCTTAAACCTGCAGGAAGCCCTTAAATCACTTATACTGGCTGAACCCATTTTTAACACAGGAGCCGATAAACTGCTAAGAGATCAATTTATTGAGGGACTCTACACCCCTTCTCACCGGGGGCATATGAGCATGCTTGTTTTTAAGAACCCTGAATTGACATTTGCCCAATTAAAGGAGAGCGCTATACGTCTCCAGCTGGCAGAGGCACCTCGGGATCAGGATCTCACACAACCCATGGCAGATGCACTTCAGCAACGGGGAATGCCAGTGACATCAGCTACGTCCGGTGCCAATGCTAAGTCCCTGGGGCCCATTACTAAAGAGGCTCTTTAACTGATGTTGTTGCTTCAATGGCTAAAACCATGCAGGAGATGAGAGAACCCAAGATGGAGTTGGCAAACTGTAGAGAGGATGTTCCATGGATGAGGTCCCGGAGATACCCGACATGGAGACGACGACCCCGTGACCGCTAACAACCAGATGGACAGCCCATTTGCCGCCATTGCCAGCAGCCAGGCCACTTTGCACGAAATTGTGATTTAAACGGGAATCCCCTGGGAATGCGGGCCGCTTCGCAGGAATGAATTTTCAAGGCCCAACACCCTGGCACGACAGGTACATCGGAGGACGACCCATCATCCCTATCGTGCTGGACGGAATTCCCCTCAACGCTTTGCTGGATACAGGTTCCCAGATTTCATCTATACCATATATCCTTTATAAGAGGTACTGGGCTGAGGTAGATATTGATAAAGGACCCTCTGAAGTTGAACTAGATATATGGGCCAGTAATGGTAAGTTGGTACCGAAACTAGGATTCAGGGAGATGACCATAAAGATTGGTAAAGCAGAATTGAAGAAACAGGGTATAATTGTCGTTGATGTTGACCAACAGAACTGTGAACCAACTGTATTGATAGGAATGAATGTGTTAGAGAACTGCTTTTCCGAAGTTATTTCTGTCTTACAACAAATTGCTGAAACTGCCCGATCCTGCCAGCAGAGAGTTCTCCGGAGGGAAATAAAAGTATTAATGTTAAGGCAACAGATAGAAGTTGCAGGTGGAGAAATCGGCAGTGTGAGGGTGAGTGATCCAACGTCTATTGTAATTCCACCAAAAACAGAAATGCTGGTATGGTGTAGAGCGGCCATTGGTACTAAAGGACGAGACTATCAAGCCTTAATAGAACCAGCGTACACCGACAGCAGGCCCACTATACTCACGGCACGAGGGGTGGTCGAGGTACACCGGGGACGGGTGCCGGTACGACTTTTGAACTGTGGAGAGGAAGAGGTCACTTTGCCAAGGTACGCTACAGTGGCAAAGTTATATACTGTTGACAACAATGCCATCACAACCGTTGAGCCCTTAGAATCGACCTGTCAGGTGGAAAATAACGGCTCAGATGGAAAATTGGAGGATTGGTGCCAACAGCTAGACGTAGGTGTAGATTCAACACCTACCCATCAAAGACAAGGGGTGTATAGATTAGTGACGGAATATGAACAGGTCTTCAGTAAACACCCATTGGACTTTGGACGGATAGAAGGGGTGGAACATACAATCCCCACCGGTGACCATCCCCCGATAAAAGAAAGATATAGACCCATACCGCCCGCTCACTATCAATGCGCGAAGGACATGCTGAGAGAGATGAAACAGGCCGGGGTAATAAGAGATAGTTGTAGCCCTTGGGCGGCCCCTCTGGTGATTGTCAAAAAAAAGGACGGAACCATGACAATGTGCGTAGACTACCGGCGGATTAATAACATCACCCATAAAGACGCCTATCCCTTGCCTAGGATAGAAGAGTCCTTGACTGCTTCGAAATCTGCTAATTATTTTTCCACCTTAGACTTAACAAGCGGGTATTGACAAGTCCCTGTGGCTGAGAGAGATAAAGAAAAAACGGCATTCACCACACCAATGGGTCTAAGCGAATTTAATTGCATGCCGTTCGGACTCTGCAACGCATCTGGTACTTTCCAGCGACTGATGGAATGTTGCCTCGGACACAAGAACTTCGAGACCGTCCTCCTGTACCTAGATGATGTGATCGTCTACTCAAAGACTTACGAACAGCATTTAACAGACCTGACAGAGGTGTTCAAAGCCTTATCCAAGTATGGTATGAAAATCAAACCATCCAAATGTCACCTTCTCAAGCCAAAGGTACAATACTTAGGGCACATCGTGAGTTCGGAGGGAGTAGCAACGGATCCCGAGAAAATAACTGCCTTAAGGGATTGGCCAAGACCTACCAACGCAAAAGAAGTGAGGCAATTCTTGGGATTAGTGGGTTACTATCGTAGATTTATAAAAGGATTTACCAAATTGGCAGCGCCCTTGCAAGATGCTTTGATAGGGCAGACGAAGAAACCTTCAAACCGAAACCCTCCTTTTCAGTGGAACGACGAAAGAGAAGACTCCTTTGAACAACTAAAGAAGGCACTAACCGGAGAAGAAGTTCTGGCGTACCCGGATTACCATCAACCTTTCATCCTCTACACCGATGCCAGTAATGTGGGATTGGGTGTGGTGCTGTCAGAAAAGCAAGAAGGTCGGGAGAAAGTCATCGCCTTTGCAAGTAGAAAACTCCGGCCTACTGAAAGAAATTCTGAAAATTATAGCTCCTTCAAATTGGAGCTACTGGCAGTAGTTTGGGCTGTGACTGAACGTTTCAAACACTATTTGACCGGTGCCGAATTTATTGTCTATACTGACAACAATCCATTGACCCACCTAGACACGGCTAAATTAGGTGCGTTAGAACAGCGATGGATAGCCCGGTTATCTAATTACAACTTCGTGATCAAGTATCGAGCAGGTCGCAAGAATGGAAATGCCGATGCCCTATCCCGGATGCCACACTTGAGAGATGTAGAAGAAGAAACGGGGGAGCTTGAAGAAATTGAACTACCAGCCTTTCATCAGCCCAAGGTAAAACATCATCAGTCAAATACCTATCAGAAACAACAAGAAGTGAATTTTAATCCGTTAGCACACCATAGATGGGCTGACACCCAAGATAGCAATCCGGCTGTGAAGCTAGTGAAGGAACTATTGACTGAGCAAAGTGCATATCCCGATGAGGATGCCCCAGAAGAGACGCATCAACTCTGGAAAGAGAGAGGCAAAATGTTCCTGTATCAAGGGAAACTCTGTAGAAGATACACCAATCCGAAAACACATGAATTGGTTTGGCAGATTATCGTGCCTAAACAAGATGTGAGGATGGTCCTCGAGGCTTACCACAATGGTGCTGGTCACTTTGGTTGGAAAAAGCTAGAAGTACTTCCGAGAGAAAGATTTTATTGGGTCGGGATGAGAAAATCAATCGAACAGTGGTGTAGAAACTGTGGCCCGTGCAACCTCAGAAGGAACGATCAAAAGAGCCAAAGAGCACCACTGCAGCCCATAATCACCAAACAACCACTTGAACTGGTAGCCATGGACCACGTGAAGTTGACACCGAGCCGGTCCGGTTACGTCTATGCCTTGACCATCGTGGATCATTATTCGCGCTTCTTGGTAGTAGTACCTGTAAAAGATCTGACTGCAAAAACAGCAGCCAAAGCGTTCCAAACGTACTTTTGTAGACCCCATGGATATCCGGAACAGGTTCTCACTGACCAGGGTACAGCCTTTGAATCAGAGATCTTCAGAGAATTCTGTAATATGTATGGTTGCAAAAAGATCCGGACGACGGCCTATCATCCGCAAACAAACGGCTTATGTGAGAAGATGAACCATATTGTGATAGACCTACTAAAGACTTTACCTGAAACGGAAAGGAATCAATGGCCAGAGAAATTGCCTGACTTGGTGGATCTGTATAATCATGTCCCGGTGAGCTCTACCAACCGCACCCCAGCTTATCTTATGTGTGCAAGACCCGGCCAATTGCCAATCGATCTAGAAATGGGAATTCTGAAACCAGACGCAGAAGTTCAAGACTCCAATTGGGATGTCGTATGGCAAAAGCAGTATCGCCAAGTGCAAGAGAGTGTGGAAAGAAGCCTCCAGCAAACCAGAGAAAGACAAGAGCGAACTTTCAACCAGAATGCTCTAGCAACTCCATTAAGACCGGGTGACCAAGTACTCAAGAGGAATCGTCGAACCAATAAACTGGATAATCAATGGGAAGCCGTACCCTACACAGTTTTACCAACAAGAATGGATAATCCTAAAATGTGTCTCATTAGCAAAAACGGAGGTTTAACATCTGTACTAGTGTCAAGAGACAATCTTAAATTATGTCCGGAAACGTTGAAAGAGCCAGAAGTTGTCCAGCCAGAATCAGAAGTTATTCAACCTATACAGGTTCAACCAGTAAAGGAAAAAGAGGAGGAAATGTATCACACCTGTATAGGAGAATTTCCCAAAACCCTACTAACATACCATGGTGCAGTAGTGGTTCCCATGGTGGCCTTTTATCCAACACCGAATCCAATATTAGAAGTCCCAAGACAGGAAGAGGTTGACCCCGTACTACAAGAGGTTCCAGGTCAGGAAGAACAGATTCCTGATCAGAGTGATCCCATTCACGGTGGACTTGCCAACCCCTTAGTGGTGGAATTATCTTTAGCAGAGAGGGCAGATGCTATATCCGCAGTAGACAGAAGTACACCACATAAAGAGACACCGCTATTACGTAGATCCCAGCGTAGTACCCAGGGTCAATTACCGGCCAGGTATGCGGATTACCAACTATAAGACTATAGTCATTGTTATCGTTCTGTAACGTTTAAGCCCAGTACCTTCAGAGACTTACCTGTATGAACTTTTTGCATATTCTTGAACTTTTTATCAGCCCGGAAACACTAAATCAAAGCTCCGGAAAAACTGCTTTGTGAACTTTATATCCTAGTACCTTCAAGGATAGAACTGTATTAATGGACACTATTTGAAGTGACTTTTTACAGAATTCCATTTTTTTTGTTTCTTTGAGTGGTTTTTGTAACTTTTCATTTTTAAGACTCTGTACATATCAATTGTTATTTCAAAATGTTATCATCCCACAGTCCCGGAGTACTGTTCTTAACTAAGGGGGAATGTGGCGCCCCTAGGGGTATTTGCCACAAAAATAGTTTTTGACACCAAATACAAATATTAAAAAAGCAAGACTGCATTACCATCTCCGGCCAGAAGGGGGAGCTCCAGAGACTCCCCTTGATCTATTCTGGTCTGAGAAAAGGACTGGCAGTTGGGTTGAGGAGTTGAAAGTGAGAGGTCGAATAACTGAACTCCTAACAGCCCTATGACGGATTATAGGCCCGTGATACCCATAATAGGAAAAGAGGAATAGAGAAAAAGGACATTGTGAGAACCGGTTAGCAATAACCTCTACCCAGAATAGGCGCAGAGACGGATACCGGATCCGTGGCTATATTCATTATATATAATACAGCAACCGGAAAGAAGTGAGGTGATATCAGCTTCACCAGGGTAAGACGCAGCAACAGACACAGAGTTCAGCGGTACTCCCAGAGGGGGTAAGCCGACAAAAAAAGGACTCGGGTTGTCCATCGAACCAGAGCACAGAAGAGACCGATTGGGTCGGCAGCCAGTTCACAAACAGCAGCAGGGCCATACAGAAACTGCGCATAATAGGAGGTGGAAATCCTGACAGGGTCAAAGTAATTCAGAGTTCTTAAACAGACTCCGGTGACAGTATTGGTTGTAGAATCCCCTTTAAAACTTAGCTTTTAATATTATCAGAATAAAACCCTGACCCAAAACAAACCTTGGTTAAATAACCAATAATAAAATACCACCAATAGGTAACCTGTTGAGGTGCTACAATGCAACCTACTGCTCACCCCTGCCTTGCTGTGGAGGTTGGCACCCTAAGAATCGATTTTTTGGCGCCCCCACTCAACGTAGGCTGTCCCTAACTTCCCTATAAAATCCCTGTCAATGTAGGTGGGAAAACAATATAGTGGAGAGCAGTGGTGAAAAAAAGAGTGGAACAATAAAACCCCAACAAATCTTAACAAACACCCCCACTTAGGATAATACTAATGATACTGCAGCACATCGCTCAATAGAGAACCATGTCACAACAATACATTCGGTCAAAAGATAACCGTATCAGTCCCCTGTTTATCATGGATATACATTGATTATATATACAGATCCAATAGGGAACGGAATAACAGACCAGAGTATTGTGATAAAGAATGACAAGAGATCTAGATGAATGCTATTCATCTTTATGGCATGCGGCAGCATCGGTCACCACATTATCTCCTCCTGATGAACCGTATAAACGGGGAAACGCGTCGGGGTGATGTCAGCACACGCTAAGTGATCTCTTGTCATTCTTTATCACAATACTCTGGTCTGTTATTCCGGTCCCTATTGGATCTGTATATATAATCAATGTATATCCATGATAAACAGGGGACTGATACGGTTATCTTTTGACCGAATGTATTGTTGTGACATGGTTCGCTATTGAGCGATGTGCTGCAGTATCATTAGTATTATCCTAAGTGGGGGTGTTTGTTAAGATTTGTTGGGGTTTTATTGTTCCACTCTTTTTTTCACCACTGCTCTCCACTATATTGTTTTCCCACCTACATTGACAGGGATTTTATAGGGAAGTTAGGGACAGCCTACGTTGAGTGGGGGCGCCAAAAAATCGATTCTTAGGGTGCCAACCTCCACAGCAAGGCAGGGGTGAGCAGTAGGTTGCATTGTAGCACCTCAACAGGTTACCTATTGGTGGTATTTTATTATTGGTTATTTAACCAAGGTTTGTTTTGGGTCAGGGTTTTATTCTGATATTAAAAGCTAAGTTTTAAAGGGGATTCTATGTGCAAAATTGGTTTTCAATAATCCCCACACCAATTGTTTTTGATTTCTCTGAGACAGTATTGGTTGCAAATCCCTTTTTGTTGAAGTAAACTGGTTAAACGTTTCAGCGCCTCAGTCTTTCATTTGGACAATAGCCATCGATCCAGGATCGGGGTCATCACAGCTGAGAGGACCTGCTGCTGATCAAGTAAGTGTCTGTTCGTTCATGATATCCCTTACATTGTGCATCGCCTGAGGCCACAGCACCGGGTCAAGCCACTAGTGACATCCCCCTCAAGAGACGGACCTCATTGATCTGGTGCTGGGTACCTTGGTCTCCCGGGCGTCACATGTATGTGTTCAGCTGACTTCATACTCAACTTCATATCTAAATCAATATGTGGTGCAAAGACGAAACTCCCAGGTCGGAATAAGATAGGCACAATTGGGCCGATTCATCAAAGTGTTTACGACAGTTTCTTGGCATACAACACTCTTAATAATATTGCGACTTTTTCACATCCGTTCTGGTGGGGCAAAGTGGGCAAAGCATGTGTGGGACGTGGTGTTGCGTCATCAAATTTATCAAAAGTTATACCATCAGAGGCGTAGCTTTGCCACTAATGTACTCCAGTCCGTAACTTGAGCAGCATTTCTGGCCAGGAACAAGGAGGCACACACCACTAATAACATGTGCCAAATTCAATAAGCGGTGTATGCCCCTGACCACACCAGTCTTAATGAATCAGTCCCTTTATCGATTTACAAAAGTAAAAAAAAGAAGTTTATTAATAGAGTAATATTTAATTTATCCATAATAAAAAAGTTAGTTTCATATCATTAAAATCAGATTACACTGATAAAAATACTATTGTCTTTTTTTTTGCCTTTTTTTGGCAAAATCGAGCACTGGACTATCTACTTCTATAAAGTTATACACACACTATCTGTACATTTTATTCAGTGTTTTATGGTTTTCTCTCACCTTCACTATGGCTAAGCTGTTTGTTGCTATCTCATCTCATTATTTGTGTTCACCATGACATGACTTCTGCCTTTTCTGCTTTGGCTTTTATACAGGCTTTGATTGCCCCTGTGCTATACTATGTTATGTGATAGCTCAAGGTATTACAGAGAAGCCCACTCAGCCATGTCCAATATCATGGGATCATTTTCTGGCTAACATTCTTCTCCAATGTGTAAAATGTGTAAAGTGAAGTGCAGATTGTTCCGACTTGACAGACCAAGCAAATTCCTAAAAATTTGATATAAAAACTTTCGTTCATCTCTGTTGTTCACTTTTTCACTTTCACAATAAACTCTACAATTTCTCACTATGCAAATTCTTGAGAAATTCTCGCCAACCCTTGACAAACTGCAATGTATTTACAGTTATTGAATGGCCATATATAATACATATAAGTAACATTTCTCCATCATAAAATCATGTTTTTCTTCAAAGCTGATTCTCTTGCTCCACTTATCTCAACTTATGTTAAGTCAAGAGGAAAGATAATGAAGAGCACATCTGTAATAATGCCCAAAAGGGAAAGGACGTGTGCATCTGGCAGATATCACTCCCACTCCTTGTCTAATGTATGGAAGGTAACAAAAATACTGTCAGGGAAAACAGTCCTGGCCATGGTCAATCCAGTTTAATACAGGAGTGGACAAAAAATGTCTGTTTTCGGTGAGATCCATGTTTTCCCCCAAAACAACGCAACGCATGTTAATTTGTATGATATTTGGGTGCAAAAAAACGGAGACAGTTACCATATGTTTTGGACTATAAGACGCACTTAAGTTTTAGAGGAGGAAATTAGGAAAAAAATTAAAGCAAAAAAAGGTCTATTCTATACTGTAATTTCCCCTATCCTGATATATATGGTCCCTCATCCCCATTCTGATACACATGGCCCCTCATCCCTATCCTGGTATGCATGGCCCCCTCATCCCTATTTTGGTATGCATGGCCCCTTCATCCCTATCCTGGTGTGCATGGCCCCATCCTTATCCTGGTATGATTGGCCCCATCATGGTCCTGGTTTGATTGTATTCTGAATATTCATTTCTCTTAAGTATCGGAACACGTGACCGCCGGCCGCAGCAGGAAGGCTCCGGCTGACAGTGCGCTACTGAAGAGGAATTGATACTCACTGCTCTCTGTGATGAATGTCCCAGTGAGTATTCTGGCAGCTGTGCTCTGCTTGTGAGCAGCGCATGACGTCCCTGTCATGCGCTGCTTACAAGCATTAAGCAGCTGCTGGCACCGGAGCAGGACGCTGCAAGGGAGCGCCATGTAGGTGAGTGTAATGTTTGTTTGTTTTTAAACTTTCCTGATGGGGCCATGCATACCAGGAGCGGGATGGGGCAAATTATAAAAGAAAAAGGATGGGACCAATAATACCAGGAACAGGATGAGGCCATTTATACCAGGATGCCATAAAAATGAATATGCCTTGCCCTCCATGCCCATGGGCATGTAATGCAGTGCATATTAATTTCTCTTTAGCAGCGGGCACAAGAGCTAGCTGGAGCCACCGGCTCCAGCGTCCTGTGACCTGATGCTCAGCCAAAACTGCTCCCCCACCTCCCCACCACAGCCAGAGCCCATACATCCAGACTATAAGAGGCACCCCCCATTTTCCTCTACATTTTGAGAGGAAAAAAGTGCGTCTTATAGTCTGAAAAATGCAGTACATTTTATTGCTCTCTGGTGCACTGCTGTCCATAATCCAACATTATACACATTTCTGTAAAATAATAAATCACACTAAAATAAAAACCCTAAAGGTGAAGAAATTTTTTTTAAATCTTCTCAAAATTAAAAGAAGGCAGACTGAAGGTAATGAAGGTAATGAAGATGGTCGACATCCAGCATTGAAACTAGGCCTATTCCCCATTGTATAAAACATGTGGATCCCATAGATTAATGTGATATTGAAGTTAAATGGTCTATTTGCACAGTAGCCTGAAAATACATAGGTCATATGTGTTTAACCATTGCACTGCTGCAAGATGCCAGACTCCATTCCTCAGATTAACTGCATCCTTGCTTACTAGTTTCCAATAGAGTTACTGTTCCCACATATTTCCACACAGTTGACTCTGCTTCATCTTTGTTACATGCTTCATTTGTTTGTCTGCCATCTTGCATAACATGCTGTCCTCGTCCTCGTTGATCTAAGTGTTGGACCCACTCCACTGCACCATGCTTCTCAGCCAGACCTATGGCTTTCAGAACCAAGTGAGCTCATAACACTCTCGCAGTAGACGTGCAAAATCTTGGATATTGTTGCAAGATGTCATGCACTAAGCTAAACAATCTCTGCTACATCTGTAACTAAATGAGGAAACTGTTCAATGAATGACGTAGCAGTGTTGAGTTCAAAGAGCGAGATCTTGCGAAGGAACATGCAAGACCTTGTGATTTCACTAGTGCTGGCACTAAATTTGTGACAACAGAGTAGCTTTTATACATAGTTACATAGTTTAAAAAAATAGGTCAATCAAATTCAACCTGTAAATAATTTAAATATGTTTCAAAATATCATATTTTAAAACGCACATTATAACTTCTTCTTATATCTCTCTGAAATGCAGACAAAGCATTGACAACTTTCAAAAAGAGAAAGAAAAATTGTGCCGACATGCTAAATATAGCCATATAGTAGTCCTATATATGTAATTCCATAAAAACAGCAGGCCTACCTGAATGGGTGCAAAACTCCCCCAAGCAAGAGAAAGGCTCCATAGAAAGAGTTGAAATGTAGTTGATGTTGGTGAATAAACAATCCTTACTTCTTCACTAATTTGGATGTCCTGCTTCTTTTCTGGTTATATTGCTATGCAGTATTTAACAAAAGTTAGTACATCCCTGACATTTTTGTAAATATTTATTTTCATGGACAACACGGAAGGTATGACACCTTGATACAATGTAAAGTAGTCAGTGTACAGCTTGTATAACAGTGCAAATTTGGTGTGCCCTCTGCTAGGCGCTGGGATTCTCCCACTGCACAGGGTAGATCCCAAGCTTTGTCTGCATCTGCGGTCTTCCATTCATAGCCTGGGCCATCTTTGTGTAGAGCAACAATTCTTTTTTTCAGATCCTCCGATAGTTCCTTACTATGAGGTGCCATGTGGAACATACCGGCTCCTCGTTCACACCTGAAACCTGAGAGTCCCATTTAAAATGGCTAATTGGGCACTATTTGGCCATTTTCACTTAGAGGTGTACTCACTTTTGTTGTGAGCCGTTTAGACATTAATGTCTATGTGTTGAGGTATTTAGAGGGAGCACCAAATGTATACTATTATACAAGCTGTACATTGACTACTTTTGATTTTAACAAAGTTTCATATTTTCAGTGTTGTCCCATGAAAAAATATAATAAAATATTTACAGAAATGTGAGGGGTGTACTAGATCTAGATCTACAGGGTGGGCCATGTATATGGATACACCTAAATAAAATGGGATTGGTTGGTGACATCAACTTCCTGTTTGTGGCACATTAGTATATGAGAGGTGGAAAACTTTTCAAGGTTGGTGGTGACCATGACGGCCATTTTGTATTCGGCTATTTTGGATCCAATTTATAAATGGCCCACCCAGGTGCATCCATATAAACGACCCACCCTGTATAAATAGAGGTGTATATATTTATATATATATATATATATATATATATATATATATATATATATATATACAATGGTGTTCAAAAGTCCTGCATAGGCGTGAAGAAAACTATATGTTTCATACTTCTGAATCTCTACAGTGAAACTGGTGGAACATATATGTTTTTGTAATCCCTCATTGTATGCCATACTCATTTTTGAATGTCCCAAGTGTATAAATTGTTATGGTATGCACATTTTTGATATTTTTTTTTTACAGCATAACCATACCTACACCAGTACAGTGTGTAGAATGGTGAACAGGTTTCTAAGTTCATTAACTTCCAATTCAAGTTCACACAGACTTAAATTTTACTTTTTAAGATTTATTATTTTTTATTTAATTCAGAGTGCTGAAAAGGGCCTTTTGAGTGCATCTTTAGCTTCTAATACTTTATTGGCCAGCCTTTGCTCTTGAGCACCAGCTTGCATCTCTGTGGCATTGAGTGAACAAGCTTCTGCAGATGTTCACGAGTGATGATGTGGTTCCAGGCCTGTATCAGAGCCTCAATCAACTCACTCTTGGTCCTTGGCTGTTTTCTAGATATCTCTAATGATACCTTGTGCCACAAATTTTCAATTGGATTGAGGTCCGGGGACTGAGCTGGCCAGTCAATAGTAGCCACCTTGTTCTTCCAACACCATTGGCTGCCATACAGCCCCAGACCATTACTTTCATCGAATGTTTCACAGAGAAGCTCAAACACTCTGGCTTGTACTCTTCATGTGGGAACCTTCTCACATAACACTTGCCATCATTTCCTAAAATGCAAAAAGTGCTTTCATCACTAAATAGCACTTTTTCCCACTCCTCCTTCCTCCATTTTAAATATTTCAATGCCCACAGTTTTCGCCTTTGTCTTTGTATGGCTGTCATCAATGGCTTCTTTCGGGCCTTGCACCCACTCAATCCTGCTTCCAAACATCTCTTCCTAACAGTTGATGTTGCTACCTCAATATTGCACTTTTCTTGCCATTCTCGCAGAAGCTGAGGAGAGGTGAGCTTTCGATTGGCAAGGGATGTTCTTATCAGTACTCTATCCTCCCTTTTAGTTGACTTTCTGGGCCGACCAGATCTGGGCCTGTCCTGGGTAATTCCAAGCTGCTTATGTTTCTGCAAAATTCTTACGACTGTACTCTGATTACAGCCGACCTTCCTTGCGATCTGGGGGCCAGTATAACCCTCTTCATGTAGCACCACAACTCGCACACGATCCTCCGTTGACAAAAATCTGAAGGCTCCCATCATAAAACTCTACAGTATGATTCACTAGATAGACCAATAGATAAAACAAACAAACAAAGCAGCAGATGTGATGCAATGTAATGCAATGTGATTGGCTGCCATATCCAGGTTATGATTGGTCACAAGAACCTCATCTGTGATTGGCTAATTTTGGATCTGAAGCTGCACAATATTTAGTTGTGCTTTCAATTCCCATATTGTTGCAATAATTTCAGGCAAAACTGGTTCAAAAGCTAAAAATATTACAGGGAGAGAATGCAAAATTGTATTCTGAACAAAACCATATATAATATGTCGTATTAGCATCGAAGATATTAGACAGAAAATGTTTAAAACTTGAAAAATCAATTTATCCTATGCCTATGCAGGACTTTTGAACACCACTGTATATATATATATATATATATATATATATATATATATATATATATATATATAGATATGGAAAAGTCTATTAAGAGAGGAAAGAGAGAGGAGTCAAGAGCAAATAAAAAAATAAATAAGGCTACTTTCACACTAGCGTCGGTACGGGGCCATCGTGTTGCGTCGGCCCGACGTACCGACGCATACTGTGCAAGCACCGCACAACGGGGGCAGTGGATGCAGTTTTTCAACGCATCCACTGTCCCATTGTAAGGTCCGGGGAGGAGGGGGCGGAGTTCCAGCCACGCATGCGCGGTCGGAAATGGCAGACTGCCGGCACAAAAAAAGTTACATGTAGCGTTTTTTGTGTCGACGGTCTGCCAAAGCACGACGCATCCGTCGCACGATGGATGCGACGTGTGGCAATCCGTCGCAATGCATCGCTAATGCAAGTCAATGGAGAAAAAACGCATCCTGGAAGCACTTTTGCAGGATGCGTTTTTTCTCCAAAACGACGCATTGCGACGGAGGCCAAACGACGCTAGTGTGAAAGTAGCCTAACAAAGGACAGAGACCCTCAAATTTTGGAATTGGAAGAGAATGTGGCCCACTTTATTGGAGATACCCAAATGGCTAGGGTGAATATACGGCCTCACAAAACTATGCACACCAACCCAATAAAACAATATTTATAACAGTACCCAGTGTAGATTATTTTATGTGATAAGGAAATCTAGTATTCGGAAAGATACAATACTTTAAAAAATTAATATTTGACAAAGTATAGAAAAATATTTGGTCCTCATGTGATAGACAAAGCCAGTGCAGGTCCACTGCTAAGCCATTATTTTTATAAGACCTTTCTCAGCAAAAAAAAATGAAAAAAAACAGGAGCTTTCCTTTCACGACTTAACTTTTGTCATAGTTTGTATCTTTGGTACTTTTAATAAATAGTTGAGGGAAGCAGTGACTGCCTGCGGGAAACATACTGTATCATAAGGAGACAAACTAGTACCTGCTAAAGGTCAGTGTCAGTCATTTCCTTTTATGATCTTTTTCGGTGGCAGCTGCTGCTTTCTTTTCAAAGCAAGAAAAAAAATATTTGGTTTGTTGAAGAGAGAGCAGACATGACTTGTTACAATATAAGCATACTGTGCAGTGCGTTACAATATGCCGGGAAATCAGTTTAGGGCAACTTTGCATAAGACATTGTGCGGCACACTCAAAAGCCATTCATCAAAAGAGTACAGGAATATTACTGTCATACTCCAACTGCAGCCGAAATACAAGGAAAAATATATCACCTCATTCTTCTCTTGTGTTCATAAAATATGATGTATTGATTCGTTTCCAACAGTTGGGGACTTGAGGATTTCGGAGCCAGTAAAAGTTATGCATTAAGTGGTTTCAAATGTGAACCTTTAATAGGAATAAAATTTGCATGTAATATACAAACTATTAACTGGAAACAATAAATCTTCTTAAGGTAGTGCGGCCAAGTGAAGAAAATGAAGGTCGGGTTATTATACAACACTTAGGCGTGCATATGGAAATGTAAAAAAAATGTTAAAAAAATGCAATTAAATGGAATCATGGAAGTAACAATGACAATGATAAAAGTCTGTTTAATGAGGCATGGCTGAATACGAGAGGACTTGTGCCGAGTTTGGGCTCTTGCACGTCTGTTTGATCTGCCCCAGTTACCACACTGTTACCTGGACCTAACGACTACTAGAATTATAGGATTCCTTCATCTAGACCAGTGTTTCCCAAACTCCAATCCTTATGGCCCCCAGATCAAGTTTTCAGGATTTCCACAGTATTGCACAGGTGAGAGAATTATCATCAAGGCACCAGAAACTGCGATACTAGAAAATCCTGAAAACATGAGAGGACTGGAGATTGGGAACCAATGATCTAGAAGAAATGACAAGAAAGGGGATTTTACTATCGTAAGGGTGTGGAAGTCACCACCATTGGATGTGATGAGGATTGAATTGATTTCCATAGAGGAAAGGATCTTTCCTCCACCATTGCTCAGGTGGTGCCCACCAGCCTCCTCTGAGACATGAAGAAATAGATGTCCTATCCTTTCAGTCATCTGATCCCTAAGGCCAATGATTGGCTGATCATTTGCTGCAGTAAGCACTTGACTTTAACAATTTCACATCCCCCTCCAGGAACCGTGGCATAAACATTATCTGCGCTGCTGTGGGAGCCAAGTGTCTCCTATTTTTATTTTAATCGGGATCCTGATTTGATTAAAGGGAATATTTCACCAGGTTTTTGCCACCTTAGTCCCAAAATCTGAAAACAGAATAATGTAGAGGCAGAGACCTTCATTCCGCTGATGTGTCATTTACTGGGCTATAGAAGTAGTTTTGATAGAATCACTGGTTTCTCAGCAGCGAGTATTTAACTTGCTGCCAGGTGGTCCTCCATATTTATGAGCTCTGTGTAACCCCGCCCCTGACACTGATTGGCAGCTTTCAGTGTGTACTGTACATGTGCAGAAAGCAGCCAATCATAGGTGTGGACGGGGCTACACAGAGCTCAGCATTCAGAGAACTGCTAGAACTTTATCAAAACACTAGCAAGAAGCTCAGTAGGTGGTACACCAATGAAATCAGGGCCACTTCCCCTACATTATGCTACTTTCAAATGGGCTGTCAAAAACATGGTAATAGATTCTCTTTCAGCTGGGTAAACCAGTAGTTAAACCTATTGTTTAACTCAATTTTTGGGGGTTTCATGCATTTCTTTTCTAAAGTGTGCAGTGTTTTTTATTTTCCGCCATGTCACAATCTTAATTAAAAAACAAAATGAGTAATCTTGCAATTTTTAGGCTTTAATTTCCTGTCCTTTCAAAAAGAGTTTACAACAGTTTTCTTACCATCATGACTGGATCCACAATATCACAGCTCACCCTACTCCTCCTCCCTTCACAGAGAGCTTTGCACACCCATACATGTATACAGTGTATATACTGTAATTGTGTCAGTGCATTTACATTTTTCCTACCCATATTTTTCATTTTTGTCCTGATAATTACGAAAAAAAGATAAAACAACTTGTGAATAATGCCCAGTCATTTCTCCGCACCTCTAAATATGCACATTGTAAAAAACACTGCTCTGATTTTAAGAACTCCTGACAAGTTAAAATTTAATAACATTCCTTGCAGAAGAGATATGAGAATTATGGCCGGCTATTTATATTAAATCTGCAATGCCCATCAGACCTGGTCTTCAAGAAGTACCTGAACTATAATGAAAAAAGTTCTTTCCCGAACAATCCAATTTCTGATAGTCATGTCATAAATGAATTATCAAAACAAATAGATTTTTCGGCAGTTTTCATAAGGACAAATTTCTATCATCGTTATTCTTCACCTGTAATCAACAATCCCATAGAATTATTCTGGAAAATCATTATGAGAAGTAGATAAAAATGCAGCATTTTAAAAGAAGTTCTCTGCAATTCTAAGAAATATCATTATCAGTAGAAGAACTATGTAGCGCACCCTTTCATAAAAGAAAGGTTTTCTCCTAGCACTGATCTTAAGAATCACAGATCTTTGGAAACGGTCGTGCTAACCCTTCAGACAAGTAAGTGAACCCATCTGTGGCTATCATGGGGAGATTTATTATGCCACTTAGTGGGAAAAATAACCACAATTTTGAGAGCAGGTATGTTTTTGAGGCAAATAAAATTTACAATTTTTCCCATTTTTAGTCATCTCTTGACACTTGAGGGTGAAGTTTAGAGAACATGTGACCAAAGGCTCCCCAACATATCTACTATAATTTTCCATAAAAATGGTATTAGTTATAGTGTAAATGTACTTCTTACCATAGCTGAAATGTATTGGTTTTAAATGTGCACAGGCAGGCTAAATTCCCATGCCATGTAATGGTGTCCTTCTGAGATAGTTGAGTACAACGCTCAACCAGTTCTGGAAGTCCAATGGCCAATGAATTGAGCAATGGTGCACATGTTTGACCTCTGCTACCTTAGGATCTCTCTGACCCCGAGCAATCCGAAAGTCATCCTCTAGCCAGTGAATAGGCAATCACTTTCAATCTCGAGAAAATTCCTCAAGGTCTACGTTCCCACGATGAGCTTTTGGTGAGTTTTTGATGTTGCTGATTCTGTGCACCATTTTGCACCAATTAAGTAAAATAGGCTACTTGCATTTTTCTGAAAATATCTAAAGTAAAAAACCTCCCTAAAAACTCATGTCAATGTAGAATTAGTTTCTAGCATTATACTTCAGTGCTGGAGTATAAACTAAATGTCCTCTGACGTCTGCAATTCAAGAGTCAATTGGGAAGGTTCACTATGGTGAGTGACCCATTTTGCTCTAAATTATTGCATTTTGTGTTGTACCTATTGTGGTAGTGACCTAGAAAAGATGACATGGCTAAAGACCCAAATTTCCGACTCCCAAACTGTCATCTCCAAGATGTCCACTGGTTAGAGTTGTTAAGTATGGAAGTCACACACCTCTAAGGCCAACCTTCAATGGAGCTGTCTAGGGCCATGGCGCTCTTCACCATAAGGATATGTTCACATGTGACATTTTTTTCCTGCCCCCTCTCTGGTTTTTGGTACAGAAAAAAATCCTGCAAAAACGTAACAGGAGAATAAACCCTAACATTTTGGTTGACATGCCACCTGATGTATAATCCATCACTTTCATTGCTCACTGGGGCATCAGCAGATGCTGTTTTCTTGACCTGTTGAGCCACATGGGCTTTATAACACAGCGGAATAACAGGAAGGTGTATATTGGATAAATGTATAAATTTATTTTTTTGTTTCTATTTCTTCATTGTAGCACATGCAAATAAAACAAATCAGTGGCAAATGCATTGACTTCATTTTTCACACCTGGATAAAGTTGATTAAATGAGTGCCATTTATGTTAAATATCACTTGTTACATCAATGCTCCGATTTACAGACTCGTTAAGTGCGCAGCGTGAATTTAGATGTTATTTAGGAGCGGAGTTTGTCTTTTGTTTGCATCATTTCATGTATGAAAGGGGCAGACAAACAACACGACACAGGAAATTAAGCAGATGTAGGCAAAAGTGAATCATCACATAGGATTGAGCGGATTCTGGTAAACATTGTTTAAGTTCGGCACATGGGTGTTTAATACATAAATAGATGGATTACATTTAGAGTAACACAAACATGCCGTACTAGCGCACATTAACTCCATGTGCATGGTCTATGTCATACTGATGTAGCAGTGTTGAAATAGTTTCTTAACCATTTCTGCATGAGTAATTTGCCAATTCGGCAAGTTATTACTTTTCGCAGGTACCGTTGCCAATGTCACCAATGGAGCTTTGACTGAACTCCTTCGTTTAGAAATGAACGACTCTACTGATGGTCGAGGATATTGCAAAAGACACTCAAATCGAGAACTGTCCTACAGGCAGTGGGTGATGGCCAATTCTCCTTTTCCTAGGGGCATTTCAGAGTCCCTTTCTTGGGACAACCTCTTTACAAAAAAAAGTCACCGTCTGGCCCCCCGATATTTCTTCACACCAGTCTCTGATGTTCCTCCCCTCTTCTGCTTCTTTCAGTCTCCTTGCTTTTTCTTCTGGAGGTAGAAGCCATGCAACCGCTGCAGCCAATCAGGCACAACTGAGAACTAGGACACCATTCGTTCAATCTTAGACAGACCATTTGGTTAGCGGAAATATGAGTCAAAGGTGTGGGCAAGTGGAGGTGGTCCAGTAGGTGAATGCATTTTTTTAATTTTAAGACCACCATGGGTCCCATATTAAAGGCAAAAAGTTGGTAGATCACAGCTTTAAGATGATAAAATATGTTTACTTACAGCTACCTAGGATTAACACTAATGCAAAGCTCAGCTCTGCTGTTTTCTGTCTTCCATACTCAGCCCTGCTACATCTTTGTCTCCTGAAGGGGAAATTAGTCAAGGCTTTACTGTTTTGTATATCAACAATTATTTTGCCATTTTTTATCCCCTGGTGGATATCCTCACCTTCTGTTGGGAAGCCACAGGACTTGGCCTGCTGCCCTTTGCTGTTTTCTGCCTGTGCCTCATCTCCGGGCAACTAATGAACTACACGGGCTCTCATTAGCCTCTTTGCAGTAATGCCATTCACATTCTTTTTCTCCGCTTGATCTCATAGGTTGCTATCTTACGCTGATATTACATCTAAAAATTAACTTCTAATTAGTGAGGTGCATTGATCCAGAAGACATGTTTAATTCTAAATTCAGACATCAGGGGGGCATTAAACAGCCCTGATTCTACATGAATGGAGCACAAACATCTCAGCGTACTTAAGCTTGTCTGAAAAAGACATTGTCTAGCATGCAAATACATTGTAAAATTGGAAATGTTAACTTATTATTTATTAGCATAATATACAAATACACTATGATTCTAGACTGATTGCATCATAACCAAGGCCTTAAACCACAATGAGCCTAAATAGGAAAGGAACTGGAGAAGGGAAAAGTCAAAATAATAGAAAGGCTAAAAAGTCAAAATATTCTTCCTATCATCTCCTATTTAAGCCTATATATATATATATATATATATATATATATATATATATATATATACAATGCCTACAAGTGGTATTCAACCCCCTGCAGATTTAGCAGGTTTACTAAGATGCAAATAAGTTAGAGCCTTCAAACTTCAAACAAGAGCAGGATTTATTAACAGATGCATAAATCTTACAAACCAAAAAGTTTTGTTGCTCAGTTAAATTTTTATAAATTTTAAACATAAAAGTATGGGTCAATTATTATTCAACCCCTAGGTTTAATATTTTGTGGAATAACCTTTGTTTGCAATTACAGCTAATAATCATCTTTTATAAGACCTGATCAGGCCGGCACAGGTCTCTGGAGTTATCTTGGCCCACTCCTCCATGCAGATCTTCTCCAAGTTATCTAGGTTCTTTGGGTGTCTCATGTGGACTTTAATCTTGAGCTCCTTCCACAAGTTTTCAATTGGGTTAAGGTCAGGAGACTGACTAGGCCACTGCAACACCTTGATTTTTTGCCTCTTGAACCAGGCCTTGGTTTTCTTGGCTGTGTGCTTTGGGTCGTTGTCTTGTTGGAAGATGAAATGATGACCCATCTTAAGATCCTTGATGGAGGAGCGGAGGTTCTTGGCCAAAATCTCCAGGTAGGCCGTGCTATCCATCTTCCCATGGATGCGTACCAGATGGCCAGGCCCCTTGGCTGAGAAACAGCCCCACAGCATGATGCTGCCACCACCATGCTTGACTGTAGGGATAGTATTCTTGGGGTCGTATGCAGTGCCATCCAGTCTCCAAACATCACGTGTGTGGTTGGCACCAAAGATCTCGATCTTGGTCTCATCAGACCAGAGAACCTTGAACCAGTCAGTCTCAGAGTCCTCCAAGTGATCATGAGCAAACTGTAGACGAGCCTTGACATGACGCTTTGAAAGTAAAGGTACCTTACGGGCTCGTCTGGAACGGAGACCATTGCGGTGGAGTACGTTACTTATGGTATTGACTGAAACCAATGTCCCCACTGCCATGAGATCTTCCCGGAGCTCCTTCCTTGTTGTCCTTGGGTTAGCCTTGACTCTTCGGACAAGCCTGGCCTCGGCACGGGAGGAAACTTTCAAAGGCTGTCCAGGCCGTGGAAGGCTAACAGTAGTTCCATAAGCCTTCCACTTCCGGATGATGCTCCCAACAGTGGAGACAGGTAGGCCCAACTCCTTGGAAAGGGTTTTGTACCCCTTGCCAGCCTTGTGACCCTCCATGATCTTGTCTCTGATGGCCTTGGAATGCTCCTTTGTCTTTCCCATGTTGACCATGTATGAGTGCTGTTCACAAGTTTAGGGAGGATCTTAAATAGTCAGAAAAGGCTGGAAAAAGAGATAATTAATCCAAACATGTGAAGCTCATTGTTCTTTGTGCCTGAACTACTTCTTAATACTTTAGGGGAACCAAACAGAATTCTGGTGGGTTGAGGGGTTGAATAATAAATGACCTTCTGAAAAGACTTTTCACAATTTAAAAAAAAAATAAACAAAGAAATAACATTCTTTTTTGCTGCAGTGCATTTCACACTTCCAGGCTGATCTACAGTCCAAATGTCACAATGCCAAGTTAATTCCAAATGTGTAAACCTGCTAAATCTGCAGGGGGTTGAATACTACTTGTAGGCACTGTATATATATATATATATATATATATATATATATATATATATATATATATATATATATATATATATATATATATATATATATATATATATATATACACCATATGGCTATGTGGTGAAAATTATTGGAACACAATTGAATTCTAGAAGGGTGGAAGCTGTTTTCGCTGCAACAGAGACCAATTTGATATTAGAGGTGTTTTGTCAGGCTCCATATAAATTTCACTTAACAAAGAGTTAGCAGATTGCTGAACCTTGACAGTGTGCAATATGCCCATTGTCAGTATTCTGGCATTTTGTCATCACTTGACCCTAATTATGCGATTTGCATACTTGCGATCATGGGTCAGCTAGCAAATTTTTATGCTTTTTTCAATATTTTAGAGAAACTATTTGACACAACACAAGTATGCAAATCAATCATGGTGGCAGGGAAAATGCTGGTTAACCATTGGTCTTCATTTCTCTGAAATTCCCAACCTTTGCCAATTTATTAAAAAGTCTTTGTGTTCAAATAAAAAATAATAATAATATGGAAACCAATGGGCAATCATTTGTCCTATACAGTATAAGTATATATCCCCAATACAGAATATTCTGAAGAAATAGTTCGTTATATTTTGACATTTAAACATTTGAGACACAGTGTAGAATCAGGTACATGATATTTGATGCATATCCTGCTGTGAATCAGCAGTTGGGCCATTCAGTTTGCTTTCCCCGTGGGTCCATCATAACGCAGTCCGATGCTGTTTGCAGTAAAATAGAATTTCATCACATTATTCCTTAGGCTAACACACTCGAGCTTCAGAGCATGACCTCTTGTCCGGCAACAGATTCCTCTGAGGAATATACTATTTTGCCTCCCTGGCTTTGTAGAATGCCCTAATGTATTTCTGAGTTCTATATGTCCTTCTGCCATCTCACAAACTAATAGGCCCTATACTGCACAAAGGTAATTCCTAATTCTCCTAACCTTTGGAGAAAAACCTTTGAACCTTGCAATGCACTAGTGACATACCCAGCACCTGAGGATTTAATTGAAGGTTGTCCAACTACATGGAGAAACAAGACATATTAATGACAGGAAATATCTGTATACTGTGGTATTGCAACAGTGCAGGAAAATTTAAAATGAACATTCCCTTGTTTATATACAGCTCTTGCAAAAATTAAGAGACCACTGCAAAATTTTTAGTTTGTCTGATTTTTCTCTTTCTAGGTATATTTTTGAGTCAAATGTAAATTGTTCTTTTATTCTATAAACTACTGACAACTTCTTCGGAGTTCCAAGCAATACATTTTGTATTTATTTTCTGAAAATGAGAAATGGTCAAAATAACAAAATAATGCATTGCTTGCAGACCTCAAAAAAACCAAAACACAATTGATTACATTCCAGAGGTTTTCAATGGGGTACAGGTCGGGAGATTGGGCTGCCCATGACAGGGATTTGATGTTGTGGTCCTTCATCCACACCTTGATTGACCTAGCTGTGTGGCATGGCGCATTGTCCTGCTGGAAAAACCAGTCCACAGAGTTGAGGAACATTGCCTGAGCAGAAGGAATCAACTGTTTTTCCAGGATAACCTTGTATGTGGCTTGATTCATACGTCCTTAACAAAGAACAACCTCTCCAATTCCAGCCTTGCTGAAGCATCCCCAGATCATCACTGATCCTCCACCAAATTTCACAATGGGTGCAAGGCACTGTGGCTTGTACGCCTCTCCAGGTCTCTGTCTAACCATTAGATGACCAGGTGTTGGTGGGGATGCTTCATCAAGGCTGGAATTGGACAGGTTAATCTTTGCGAAGGACGTATGAATCAAGCTGCATACAAGGTTATCCTGGAAAATCAGTTAATTCCTTCTGCTCAGGCAATGTTCCCCAACTCTGAGGACTGGTTTTCCAGCAGGACAATGCGCTATGCCACACAGGTCAATCAAGGTGTGGATGAAGGACCACCACATCAAATCCCTGTCATGGCCAGCCCAATCTCCAGACCTGTACCCCATTGAAAACCTCTGGAATGTAATCAAGAGGAAGATGGATAGTCACAAGCCATCAAACAAAGAACTGCTTACATATTTGTACCATGAGTGGCATAAGGTCACCCAAAAGCAGTGTGAAAGACAGGTGAAAAGAATGCCAAGACGCATGAAAGCTGTGATTAAAAATGATGGTTATTCCACAAAATATTGATTTTTGAACTCTTCCTGAGTTAAAACATTAGTATTGTTGTTTCTAAATGAGTATGAACTTGTTTGGGTTTTTTTTGCATTATTTGAGGTCTGCAAGCAATTCATTTTTTTGTTATTTTGACCATTTCTCATTTTCAGAAAATAAATACAAAATGTATTGCTTGGAACTTCGGAAACATGTTGCCAGTAGTTTATAGAATAAAATAACAATCTACATTTTACTCAAAAATATACCTATAAAGAGAAAAATCAGACAAACTGAAAATTTTGCAGTGGTCTCTTAATTTTTGCCAGAGATATATATATATATATATATATATATATATATATATATATATATATATATATATATATATATATATATATATATATATATATATATAGTAGTATAGTGACCCCTGTGGTAGTTAGGGGGCGCTGTGTGTGCTCCTTGGGATATGCATTGAGGCATATCTGTTGTGATAATGGTAGTAAAACAGTGACTGGCAGTGTAGTGAATGGCCGATATGTGTCGCAGAGGGAGTCTGTGTGGTAAGTCTGATGCAATGTTGTTGTCCTGGGATCTGTAGTCCCTCAAGAGTTTGTATGGTGGTAAAGGAGACTTACTAGGCTAGTTGTGTGAGATGGGTGGGACAAACTAGCCACACATCCACACTCCCACCTGTG
Source organism: Ranitomeya variabilis (assembly GCF_051348905.1). NCBI lineage: Eukaryota > Metazoa > Chordata > Amphibia > Anura > Dendrobatidae > Ranitomeya > Ranitomeya variabilis. Next base: position 1,073,123,299 of record NC_135232.1, on the reverse strand, counting down.
GGAGTGGTTAGTACTATATAATGTGACTGAGGGATGGTCACATGGGCTTGGAGTGTGGACCTGAATGGTCTGTGCTGGAAGGTCCTGGAGAGAGCCCCATGTGTTGGGAGTGTCAGCTCCCTGAAGAGCACATGGCGGGGGCTCTGGACCTTGCACAGACCAGACTGTGGAACGGATGGAGATCCGTGTTATACTGACCGGGGTCAGAGTAGAAATGTCTGTCTGAAGGATGCCTCTGGTGAAGAGAGGTATCCAAGAACCTGTGCGGCAATGGCAGGTAACGAATGGAGATTCGTGTTGTACTGACCGGGGTCAGAGAAAAGGAAAGACAGAGTGAGAATGCTTGAAGGATGCCTCTAAGGAAGAGAGGTATGCGAGAACCTGTGCAGCACCCACAGGTAATGGGAAGGAACCGTGTTGTACTGACCGGGGTCAGAGTGAAAGGAAGAGAGAGACATTGTGTCTGGGGCACCTCTGAGGCCAAGAGGTGTCCAGGAACCTGTGAAGGTTGCCAACGGGTAACGGTCTGAAAACCGTGTGTAATGCTGACCGGGGTCAGAGACAAACTGTGGTAAAGTTGAATATGTCCCGATACTGTTCAAGCTGTTACTAGGTTCCTGTGGATGTGGTTTATGTTGTGCGAAATAAACCTAAGAGACTGTGTTTTTGATAGAAAACCGTGCCTGAGTGCATTAATCTCGTGCCAAGCGAGTGTCCCCCAAGACACATAGTAGGCGCTATGCTACAATTGGTGCTCAAATGCGGGCAAAGCGGTTCCCAAGAAGCACTTGTGCAGTGCTGGCTAAGCCAGAGGAGTCGACGGTCTGACAACCGTGTGATCCTGATCGGGATCAGTGAGATAAAGTGTGCAGTAATGCCTGTAACTCGGCGGGGTTACGAAGGTGACAAGCGTCTTGCTGTAACTCGGCGGGGTTACGAAGGTGACAAGTGTCTTGCTGTGGATCGGCGGGTCCACGAAGTCTGCGGTGAAGCCGTACAGAGCGTTGTGGAGTGTGGCTGCAGTTGCAGCAAGAGGTTCAGCAACAGCGGCTTGTGATTGCCAGCAGGAGCTGGTGAAGTGTTGAAAAAAAAAACAACATTTTTTTTCTTCTTTCCGTGCAGACTCTTAAAGGGCCGGTGCGACCCAAAGAGATGTGTTTTTTTTCTCTGTACTGTGTGAACTGGTACTGTTGGGTGTACTCCAGGGAAGGGCTGGTGTCCCTAAAAGGGCGGAGTCCCAAAGGGGGGCGGTAACCCAAAAGGTAGTAATTGCCCAAAAAGGGGTGGAGTTCCGCCGAATGGTGGTTTCCAAAAAAAGGGGTGGAGTCCCACGGGATGGTGGTTTCCCAAAAGGGGGCAGAGCATCCCAAAAGGGTGATTCAGTCGGACTGTTGTCCGGGTCAAATCAATTATTGTGTATGAAAAGTAATGCAGAGAATGCAACCCCTATAGTTGACAGTCCTAAGTTAGGCGTGACCAAGGAAGATGGTGGACGGTCCCAACTTACAGACATGACATCACCTGATGTGTGCCACAATATGACTGCTAGTGATGTGGTTGATAAAACGTGTGGAGTTGACACCCGGAAAGAGTGTGACTTGGGGGTTCGCCACGCTGTGGGGTATGACACAGACTATGCAGGTGACTGTGACTCTAAGGAAAAGGGAGTACAGTAAAGAAGAGGCCACCAAAGGAGTGGGGCCTGAAGTAGAAACCTGGTTGGGGCAGGAGGAGCTTCGGAGACAGGCTGCTGAGTGCCGTGTGAGTGCCTTAGAGAAAGAGGTGGCAGAGCTCAGAGGTCGCCTGTAAGAAAGTCATTGGAAGGAATGGTCAAGCCATGCAAGAGATGGTGGATGGATCTGGAGTGGTGAGGTTGAGAGTGACATAGGTGGGAGACCTTGTTACAAAAATGTGGTGACTAAAAGGCCTGACAAAGACAGATGGTGACTTGTCGGCTAAAGCTCAGGATTTACATGTTGACCGCTAGGGGCTGGAAAAAACAAAGGTGTGATGATGAGGATGGTGTGTGATAAGTGTTCAACCCTACGGGTTTGAATAGAGGGGGGAATATGTAGTATAGTGACCCCTGTGGTAGCTAGGGGGCGCTGTGTGTGCTCCTTGGGATATGCATTGAGGCATATCTGTTGTGATAATGATAGTAAATCAGTGACTGGCAGTGTAGTGAATGGCCGATATGTGTTGCAGAAGGAGTCTGTGTGATAAGTCTGATGCAATGTTGTTGTCCTGGGACCTGTAGTCCCTCAAGAGTTTGTATGGTGGTAAGGGAGACTTACTAGGCTAGTTGTGTGAGATGGGTGGGACAAACTAGCCACACATCCACACTCCCACCTGTGGGAGTGGATAGTACTATATAACGTGACTGAGGGATGGTCACATGGTCTTGGAGTGTGGACCTGAATGGTCTGTGCTGGAAGGTCCTGGAGAGAGCTCCATGTGTTGGGAGTGTCGGCTCCCAGAAGAGCACATGGCAGGGGCTCTGGACCTCGCACAGACCAGACTGTGGAACGGATGGAGATCCGTGTTATACTGACCGGGGTCAGAGTAAGAATGTCTGTCTGAAGGATGCCTCTGGTGAAGAGAGGTATCCAAGAATCTGTCCGGCAATGGCAGGTAATGAATGGAGATTCATGTTGTACTGACCGGGGTCAGAGAAAAGGAAAGACAGAGTGAGAATGCTTGAAGGATGCCTCTAAGGAAGATAGGTATCCGAGAACCTGTGCAGCACCCATAGGTAACGGGAAGGAACCATGTTGTACTGACCGGGGTCAGAGTGAAAGGAAGAGAGAGACATTGTGTCTGGGGCACCTCTGAGGCCAAGAGGTGTCCAGGAACCCGTGAAGGTTGCCAACGGGTAACGGTCTGAAAACCGTGTGTAATGCTGATCGGGGTCAGAGACGAACTGTGGTAAAGTTGAATATGTCCCGATACTGTTCAAGCTGTTACTAAGTTCCTGTGGATGTGGTTTATGTTGTGCGAAATAAACCTAAGAGACTGTGTTTTTGATGGAAAACCGTGCCTGAGTGCATTAATCCCGTGCCGAGCGAGTGTCCCCCAAGACACGTCGTAGGCGCTATGCTACTATATATATATATATATATATATATATACATATATATATAGTAGCATGTAAAACATTATAAAAAAAACTTATATATACAATATATATATATATATGTATATATGTATATATATATACACTCACCGGCCACTTTATTAGGTACACCATGCTAGTAACGGGTTGGACCCCTTTTGCCTTCAGAACTGCCTCAATTCTTCGTGGCATAGATTCAACAAGGTGCTGGAAGCATTCCTCAGAGATTTTGGTCCATATTGACATGATGGCATCACACAGTTGCCGCAGATTTGTCGGCTGCACATCCCAAAGATGCTCCATACAAGGCAGGATGGATCCATGCTTTCATGTTGTTTACGCCAAATTCTGACCCTACCATCCGAATGTCGCAGCAGAAATCGAGACTCATCAGACCAAGCAACGTTTTTCCAATCTTCTACTGTCCAATTTCGATGAGCTTGTGCAAATTGTAGCCTCAGTTTCATGTTCTTAGCTGAAAGGAGTGGTACCCGGTGTGGTCTTCTGCTGCTGTAGCCCATCTGCCTCAAAGTTCGACGCACTGTGCGTTCAGAGATGCTCTTAGGCCTACCTTGGTTGTAACGGGTGGCGATTTGAGTCACTGTTGCCTTTCTATCAGCTCGAACCAGTCTGCCCATTCTCCTCTGACCTCTGGCATCAACAAGGCATTTCCGCCCACAGAACTGCCGCTCACTGGATTTTTTTTCTTTTTCGGGCCATTCTCTGTAAACCCTAGAGATGGTTGTGCGTGAAAATCCCAGTAGATCAGCAGTTTCTGAAATACTCAGACCAGCCCTTCTGGCACCAACAACCATGCCACGTTCAAAGGCACTCAAATCACCTTTCTTCCCCATACTGATGCACGGTTTGAACTGCAGGAGATTGTCTTGACCATGTCTACATGCCTAAATGCACTGAGTTGCCGCCATGTGATTGGCTGATTAGAAATTAAGTGTTAACAAGAAGTTGGACAGGTGTGCCTAATAAAGTGGCCAGTGAGTGTATATATATATATATATATATATATATATATATATATATATATAGTAATTTTTTACATTTTATAAATGAAAATCGCTCAAATGAAAATCCCTCAAATGAAAATTTAAAGACTCTTGGTTGGCTGCAGGAAGCGTTTACAAGCTGTGGCACTTGCAAAAGAGGGTGCTACTAGGTAGTAACCATGCATGGTGCCCAAACTTTAGCATTGGCCCATTTTCCTTTTTGTAATTTTTAAAATAAAAAAGATGAAATTATATATATATTTTTTTTACTTAACCCCTTTACCCCCAAGGGTTGTTTGCACGTTAATGCCCGGGCCAATTTTTACAATTCTGACCACTGTCCCTTTATGAGATTATAACTCTGGAACGCTTCAACAGACCCCGGTAATTCTGACATTGTTTTCTCATATTGTCATATTGACATATTGTCCATCATTATAGTGGTAACATTTCTTTGATATTACCTGCGTTTATTTGTGAAAAAAAAGGAAATTTGGCAAAAATTTAGAAAATTTAGCAATTTTCCAACTTTGAATTATTATACAATTAAATCAAAGAGATATGTCACACAACATACTTAATATGTAACATTTCCCACATATCTACTTTAAATCAGCACAATTTTGGAACCAAAATTTTTTTTTGTTAGGGAGTTATAAGGGTTAAAAGTTGACCAGCAATTTCTCATTTTTACAACACCATTTTTTTTTAGGGACCACATCTCATTTGAAGTAATTTTGGGGGGTCTATATGACAGAAAATACCCAAGTGTGACACCATTCTAAAAACTGCACCCCTCAAGGTGCTCAAAACCACATTCAAGAAGTTTATTAACCCTTCAGGTGTTTCACAGGAATTTTTGGAATGTTTAAATAAAAATGAACATTTAACTTTTTTACACAAAAAATTTACTTCAGCTCCTATTTGTTCTATTTTATAAAGGGTAACAGGAGATAATGGACCGCAAAAGTTGTTGTACAATTTGTCCTGAGTACGCCGGTACCCCATATGTGGGGGTAAACTACTGTTTGGGTGCATGGGAGAGCTCAGAAGCGCAGGAGTGCCATTTAACTTTTCAATGCAAAATTGACTGAAATTCAGATGGGACGCCATGTTGCATTTGGAGAGCCCCTGATTTGACTAAACATTGAAACCCCCCACAAGTGACACCATTTTGGAAAGTAGACCCCCTAAGGAACTTATCTAGATGTGTGGTGAGCACTTTGACCCATTAAGTGATTCACAGAAGTTTATAATGCAGAGCCGTAAAAATAAAAAATCATATTTTTTCAGAAAAATTATATTTTCGCCCCCCAATTTTTTATTTTCCCAAGGGTAAGCAAAGAAATTGGACTCCAAAAGTTGTTGCACAATTTGTCCTGAGTACGCTGATACCTCATATGTGGGGCTAAACCACTGTTTGGGCACATGGCAGAGCTCTGAAGGGAAGGAGCGTCATTTGACTTTTCAATGCAAAGTTGACTGGAATTGAGATGGGATGCCATGTTGCATTTGGAGAGCCACTGATGTGCCTAAGTATTGAAACCCCCCACAAGTGACACCATTTTGGAAAGTAGACCCCCTAAGGAACTCATCTAGATGTGTTGTGAGAGCTTTGAACCCCCAAGTGTTTCACTACAGTTTATAACGCAGAGCCGTGAAAATAAAAATTATTTTTTTCCCCACAAAAATTATTTTTTAGCCCCCAGTTTTGTATTTTTGCAAGGGTAACAGGAGAAATTGGACCCCAAAAGTTGTTGTCCGATTTGTCCTGAGTACACTGATACCCCATATGTTGGGGAGAACCACCGTTTGGGCGCATGGGAGAGCTCAGAAGGGAAGGAGCGCCATTTGGAATGCAGACTTAGATGGAATGGTCTGCAGGCATCACGTTGCATTTGCAGAGCCCCTAATGTACCTAAACCGTAGAAACCCCCACAAGTGACCCCATTTTGGAAACTAGACCCCCCCAATGAACTTATCAAAATGTGTTGTGAGAACTTTAAACCCTCAAGTGTTTCACTACAGTTTATAACGCAGAGCCGTGAAAATAAAAAATATATTTTTTTTACACAAAAATTATATTTTAGTCCCCAGTTTTGTATTTTCCCAAGAGTAACAGGAGAAATTGGACTCCAACAGTTGTTGCACAATTTGTCCTGAGTACGCTGATACCTCATATGTGGGGGTAAACCACTGTTTGGGCACATGGCAGAGCTCTGAAGGGAAGGAGCGTCATTTGACTTTTCAATGCAAAGTTGACTGGAATTGAGATGGGATGCCATGTTGCGTTTGGAGAGCCACTGATGTGCCTAAGTATTGAAACCCCCCACAAGTGACACAATTTTGGAAAGTAGACCCCCTAAGGAACTCATCTAGATGTGTTGTGAGAGCTTTGAACCCCCAAGTGTTTCACTACAGTTTATAACGCAGAGCCGTGAAAATAAAAATTATTTTTTTCCCCACAAAAATTATTTTTTAGCCCCCAGTTTTGTATTTTCGCAAGGGTAACAGGAGAAATTGGACCCCAAAAGTTGTTGTCCGATTTGTCCTGAGTACACTGATACCTCATATGTTGGGGAGAACCACCGTTTGGGCGCATGGGAGAGCTCAGAAGGGAAGGAGCGCCATTTGGAATGCAGACTTAGATGGAATGGTCTGCAGGCATCACGTTGCATTTGCAGAGCCCCTAATGTACCTAAACCGTAGAAAACCCCACAAGTGACCCCATTTTGGAATCTAGACCCCCCAATGAACTTATCAAAATGTGTTGTGAGAACTTTAAACCCTCAAGTGTTTCACTACAGTTTATAATGCAGAGCCGTGAAAATAAAAAATATATTTTTTTTACACAAAAATTATATTTTAGTCCCCAGTTTTGTATTTTCCCAAGAGTAACAGGAGAAATTGGACCCCAAAAGTTGTTGTCCGATATGTCCTGAGTACGCTGATACCCCATATGTTGGGGTAAACCCGTTTGTGCGCACGGGAGAGCTCGGAAGGGAAGTTGCACTGTTTTACTTTTTCAACGCAGAATTGGCTGGAATTGAGATCGGAGGCAATGTCTCATTTGGAGAGTCCCTGATGTGCCTAAACAGTGGAAACCCCCAATTATCACTGAAACCCTAATCCAAACACACCCCTAACCCTAATCTCAACTGTAACCCTAACCACACCCCTAACCCTGACACACCCCTAACCCTAATCCCAACCCTATTCCCAACTGTAAATGTAATCCAAACCCTAACCCTAACTTTAGCCCCAACTATAACTTTAGCCCCAACCCTAACCCTAACTGTAGCCCTAACCCTAGCCCCAACCCTAACCCTAGCCCTAACCCTAACCCTAGCCCTAACCCTATCCCTAGCCCTAACCTTAGCCCTAACCCTAGCCCTGATGGGAAAATCGAAATAAATACATTTCTTTATTTTTTTATTTTTCATAACTAAGGGGGTGATGAAGGGGGAGTTTGATTTACTATTTATAGTGGGTTTTCCAGTGGATTTTTATGATTGGCAGCCGTCACACACTAAAAGACGCTTTTTATTGCAAAAAAATGTTTTTTGCGTTACCACATTTTGAGTGCTATAATTTTTCCATATTTGGGTCCACTGTCATGTGAAGTCTTGATTTTTGTGGGAGTTGACGTTTTTACTGGTAACATTTTGGGGCACGTGACATTTTTTGATCGCTTTTTATTCCGATTTTTGTGAGGCAGTATGACCAAAAACCAGCTATTCATGAATTTCTTTTTGGGGGGGCGCTTATACTGTTCCACGTTTGGTAAAATGGATAAAGCAGTTTTATTCTTCGGGTCAGTATGATTACAGTGATACCTCATTTATATCATTTTTTTATGTTTTGGCGCTTTTATACGATAAAAACTATTTTATAGAAAAAATAATTATTTTTGCATCGCTTTATTCTGAGGACTATAACTTTTTTATTTTTTCGCTGATGATGCTGTATGGTGGCTCGTTTTTTTGCAGGACAAGATGACGTTTTCAGCGGTACCATGGTTATTTAATTTTGTCTTTTTGATCGCATGTTATTCCACTTTTTGTTCGGCGGTAGGATAATAAAGCATTGTTTTTTGCCTCGTTTTTTTTATGGTGTTCACTTAAGGGGTTAACTAGTGGGACAGTTTTATAGGTCAGGTCGTTACGGACATGGCGATACTAAATATGTGTACTTTTATTGTTTTTTTATTTTTATTTAGCTAAAGGAATGTATTTATTGGAACAATATATTTTTTTTTATTATTATTTATTTAGGAATTATTTTTTTTATTTTTTTTTTTTACACATGTAATTTTTTTTTTTTTACATTTTTACTTTGCCCAAGGGGGAAACATCACAGTAAAGTGACAGATCGCCGATCTGACACTTTGCTGTGCACTGTGTCAGATCGGCGATCACACAGCACAGCAGGGAGGCTTCCCGGCGCCTGCTCTGAGCAGGCGCTGTGAAGCCACCTCCCTGCAGGACTCGGATGCAGCCCCGCGGCCATTTTGGATCCGGGGACTGCAGGGAGGAGACGTTCGGTACAAGTTGAGCACATCACCTTGTACCGATCGTCTCAGGAAAGCCCGCAGGGAGCCCCCTCCCTGAGCGATGCTTCCCTATACCGCCGGCACACTGCGATCATGTTTGATCGCAGTGTGCCATGGGTTAATGTGCCGGGGCGGTCCGTGACCGCTCCTGGCACATAGTGCCAGATGTCAGCTGTGATAGTCAGCTGACACCCGGCCGCGATCGGCCGCGCTCCCCCCGTGAGCACGGCTGATCGCGCTGGACGTACTATTCCGTCCTTGGGAAGTAGGGCCCACCCCACATGGACGGAATAGTACGTCTGATGACAGAAAGGGGTTAAAATGCAAAGGAAGTGTGTCATTTTTAACTATGCCCTTAAGAAGTAATTTCATCTTCAACTTGCTTAACTGTTCACAATAACAGTAATTTTGACCAAGGGTGCACAAGCATTTGCATGTATATGTACATATATATATATATATATATATATATATATATATATATATATATATATATATAAATATATACATATATAGTGGGAAAAATAAGTATTTGATTCACTGCCGATTTTGCAAATTTTCTTACCTATAAAAAATGGAGAGGTCAGTCATTTTTATCCTAGGAACACTTCAACTATGAGAGACAACATTTAAAAAGAATATCCAGAAAATCAGATTGTAGGATTTTTACACAATAATTTTGCATTTTACTGTGTGAAATAAGTATTTGATACAATAGAAAAACAGAACTTAATTTTTGGAATTGAAACTTTTGTTTGCAGTTACAGAGATCAGATGTTTCCTGCAGTTCTTGACCACGTTTGCACACACTGCAGCAGGGATTTTGACCCACTCCTCCATACAGATCTTCCCCAGATCTTTCAGGTTTTGGGGCTATCTGTGGTCAACATTGAGTTTCAGTTCCTTCCAAACATGTTCTATTGGGTTCAGGTCTGGAGACTGGCTAGGCCACTCCTGGACCTTGAAATGCTTCTTGCGAAGCCAAATTTTAGTTGCCATGGCTGTGTGTTTTGGGTCACTGTCATGTTGGAAGACCTAGCCACAACCCATCTTCAATGCTCTTACTGTGGGAAAGCGGTTGTTGGCCAAAATCTCACAATACATGATCCTATCCATCCTTCCTTTAATATGGTGCAGTTGTTCTGTACTCTTTTCAGAATAGCACTCCCAAAGGATGATGTTTTCCCCACCATGCTTCACAGTTGGGGCAGTGTTCTTAGGGTTGCACTCAACCTTCTTCCTCCAAACACGGTGAGTAGAGTTGATACCAAAAAATTCTATTTTAGTCTCATCTGACCACATGACCTTCTCCCATACCTCCTCTGGATCATCTATCTAGATGGTCATCAAGAGGGACCTTGTGTACCCAGCAGGACTTTAATCCATGAGGGCATAGTGTATTACTAACTGTATTGTTTGAGACTGTGGTCCCAGATCTCTTCAGGCCATTGACCAGATCCTCCCATGTAGTTCTGGGCTGAATCTTGTACTTTCTCAGAATCAGCCTTACCTCACGAGACGAGATCTTGCAAAACTTGCAAAATCGGCAGTGCATCAAATACTTATTTTCCCCACTGTATATATATAAAAGTGTGCATTCTTGTGAAAGTTTTATGTAGGTGTTGAAGAAATGCTGCAAAGTAAGAATGTTTTCACAATAAACTGTTAATAGTTTATTTTTATCAATTAACAAAATGCCAAATGAATGAATAAAAGAGAAATTTAAGTCACATCAATACTTTTTTGCCTTCAAAACAGTATCCGAGCATCAATCCTTCTAGGTACACTTGCTCACAATTTTTGAAGGAAGTCGTCAGGGGGGACATTTCAAACATTGGCTGTATATTCTGGGTCATTGTCTTGCTGCAGCATAAATTTATAGCTAATCGGATGCCTTCTCGAAGATGGATACCTATCTGCCAGTATTTCTCAGCATTGAGGACATCATTAATCCTGACCAAATACACAACTATATTTGCTGAAATGCAGCTGTCCTTCAGACACTCATCAACAGTACACTCATTATTGTATTGGTCTACAGCCCTTCAAACTGCCAACCACTATGCTAACCATATATTCAATAAAAGTTTTTTTATTTTGTTTAAAATGGCATGAGTGATGACTAAACAGATCAGGTTTTTTGTTTTGGTATTTATATATATCTCACCAAAAGGAGAAAAGGCGGCTGAGGTGGCTGAGCCAAAAGTGTCATAGACCAGTGACCTTTCTCGGAGAGGTCTTAGGGAGGTCAGTCTGTGCCCTTGTGTTTACCTAAGCTGCCACTAAACTTTCCCTCAGGGCAGATTGGTGCTAGGACCAGATGAACCCATGCACATGCTGGGGTTGTACAGCTTCTGAGGGCCCACTGATGGCCCACTCTGAACACATCAAATCACAAAACCCACCATATATGTAAAAAAATAAATCATCAAGTCATAAGGAACCCAAAATGGTTATGATAATAGTAATGATGAAAACTACAGCTTATTTCCTAAAATACAAACCCTGATGAAACTCTATAACTCTATAACTCGAAAAATGAAAAAGTTACAGCTCTTGGAAAGTGAAGAGTATAAATCAAAATCAATGAGAGCCCAAGGGAATAAACCTGGAGTCTGCACCAAGGTTCTAAATCTAGATTGCGTTCTCCAAAAGGGGAACAAGGATTTCCAGAGCTAAAAGGCACATTTACCTATTAGTCACTAAAGAAAAATAAGGGCAGAGTAATTACTTCTTTGTTTTAATTGGTAAATTAGTTGATTCAATCATAACGTGGACATTTAGCATTAATATAAAGAGAAGGACATAGTCAAGATTTGTGCAATACAAAGCTATTCTTATTCTTGCAAAATATTCATGTGGGTAATTTGTAATTTGCCAGCTGATCTTAAAAGGGTTTTGTCCACCTGGATTTCATTAGAAATGTTGGACTGTTTGCCTCTATTAGATTGCGTTAACTGAGAATTTGTTAGGGTATGTGCAGACCATCCGGAAGTGGCAGTGCATGTTTGCTGCGTCCAAAGCGCTGCCATCTAGGGAATGCAGGTGAATCCGCATGTGTTCACTGAACTCTGCGGATTCACCTCGTCCAATACATACTATGGGTGAAATTGACATGCGGCGGCCTGGACAGACGTGATGCATATCCGTCTCCGCGGGTGAGCCGTAGGCGTCTGTGGATGCATAGTGGGCATGGGATTTCTTGAAATCCCATCCACTATGCTGTAACATCTGGATGCTGCAGATTGGAGGCTGCACAAGTACACAGCGTACAACCCATAGCGTTTACTGATCGTCTGCACATACCCTAAGCGAGCTCATTCTGAAGTTCCCTTTGGATGATTTGTAACGCCTTTATCTGCCTTTTTCCAAGCTCCTGTCTGCTGATTCATGACCACAGACTACATCATACATGTGCAAGGAAACAAAAAGTCTATAAAACCTAAGTCAGGATTTTTTTATACAATCCTTTGGCAAAAAAAAAAAAATTTTTAGCCCCAATTACATGCATAGTAAAAAGCTATGTCCCGAAAGGTAGATAACTGTTTTATTGCGCAAATAATGAATTACCACAATGTCCTTTCTCTTGTTGCCAAATTGCCTAAAACTTCCATTAAAATTTTGAGGGTCATTTTCTGATTTATTATTTATTGTTGATTCTGGTACAACTCTTGCATTTATGATTACATGGTACATCCAAAATTAAAATATGACAGCTGGCATCATTTACACTTAGGAATCATTGTGTCTTACCATCGGTGGGCTGCTAGGCTGAAATAAGTCGAAGCTGGAGCTACGCTATGAAATAATTATTCAACACCTCACACAGATTATTTCATGTCAATTCTTGGGAGGAATTGCAACTTTTCCTAAGTCATTTGTAGCCTGAAAATCTGAATAAAATATGTGATTCTACCCATTTCTCGGTGACAAGTTATGTCATGAAGACACCCTTTTCCTTATAATGGTAACATACATAATTCTGAATCATTTGACCGCAACTGAAGAGATGAGTGGAGCTTAGACATAAAAAATTTACTTAGTATAGCCAATTATTTTTTAGCAGAAAACCTAACATGATATAACAAGAGTGTGCGTAGGAAATATTGTCATGGTTTCCGAAGACTGAGACACGTATTAATATGCTGTTCCCAAGTAGCATAAATAAGAACTAGACATCTCATCCACATAAGCATTTGCTGTCAGACTTTTATCAATATAGATGCAACGTAATGTGACTTATACTATCTGATATCTTCTGTTGCTTTTCAAGGATTAGATGTCCATTTTCTACATTTTCTTGCAGCCTGACAGTGATGTCATTAACATTCGCGAACTCCATAAATATTAATGACATGACACATATATGAGATGCAATGAGCTTCGGTCTATTATGGAATAATATGTCTGAAAAGGCTTTTGTTAAGTATGATAATTCATTTTCTACTTGCAGAAGCACGCTGGGAATAAAAGTTCAAAATAGTCAGGGCAGATCATTGAAAAGCTTGATGATTTCGTCTAATGGAATCTCTGGTAATATGACCCTTTGGAGGACTTGAAGATATCTAGACACTTCCAACTCAAATGAGAGAGCAAGGTCAAAACAGATTGCTTCACTCACACATTTATCTGCCGATAACATTAGATCTTATATGTTATTCCGGTATTTTCATTGTCGTGTTATGTTCTCGTGTTCTCGGGCAACTGTGATAGATATAGAGACAATAGGGGAAACAAGCCAAGGTGCATGTAATCACTAGAGATCATCTGAACTGGGTTGTGCAAAATTACTTTCTTACGCAACTTGTTGCATTTCATTGGCTGTGGCTTGGTGGTTGATGTATTAAATGTACCACGTAAAATAGCTTACTGTAATACTGTTACATATAGTATTTACTGATACTGTCTCTTATCTCAACTAGACCATTTGGAGATGCACCAAAATTATTCTATGGCCTCATGCTGGATGAAAAACTTGGTGCACGATTAGACACTTTTGACTAACTTTACATAATCTATGGTTTGGCTTACTTTGCACAAATTTTTTGTTCCTAGTTCTTTACGCCATTCGTATTTTGCTGTAAGCCATTTACATTTTGGTATAAGGCACAGCTCTTCGTTTTGAACAATATCACTTTTATCACTTTTAATACAAGCTATGTCACTTATTTCCAAGCCGCAGCCTTTTCAATGCAAGCAATGCCTCTTCCTTCTACTGCATTCCACTTTCAATAGAAGCCATGCCTCTTACCTCTCCTACACACCATTTTCAGTACAAGCCATGCCTCTTCCTACTACACCACATCACTTTCAGTACAAGCCATGCCTCTTCCCTCTAAGCCACGGCACTTACTATATAAGCCATGATTCTTCCTTCAGAGCCACACCACTTTCAGTACAAGCCATGCCTCTTCCTTCTAAGCCACATCACATACAATACAAGCCATGCTACTTCCTTCTAAGCCACATCACTTTCAATTCAAACCACTCCTCTTCCTTCTAAGCCACAGCACTTACAATACAAGCCATGCCTCCTCGTTCTAAGCAACAGCACTTACAATACAAGCCATGCCTCCTCCTTCTAAGCCACAGCACTTACAATACAAACCATGCCTCCTCCTTCTAAGCCACAGCACTTACAATACAAGCCATGCCTCCTCCTTCTAAGCCACAGCACTTACAATACAAACCATGCCTCCTCCTTCTAAGCCACAGCACTTACAATACAAGCCATGCCTCCTCCTTCTAAGCCACATCACTTACAATATAAGCCATGCTTCTTCCTTCTAAGCCACATCAATTTCAATACAAACCACTCCTCTTGATTCTAAGCCACAGCACTTACAATATAAGCCATGCCTTCTTCTAAACAACAGAACGTTGAAAAAGAAGCTCCATGCATAACAAAGCTGATTCCCGTATTATTATTGCTATTACTGCGACAATATCATGCACAGAGAATGGTAAAGAGGTTGATATTCTGGCTCCTATATTAGAAAAATAATTTATTAGGACTTTTTGGGGTAAGAGGTTGGAACACCTTTCTATTAACAATTGAGAAAAATTAACCTGGTAAGGCCATGCATTTCCACAAAACATTGTCAATATCTATTGATTTCAATATGATGCTGTGGAATAGTTCTTCTTCCTCCTATTTGTAGGTGACCTAAGTAATGACTCCTGGATCCCCACATCAATACTAACTCATCATTTTGTAGTAGCAGGCCTCCAACGATCAGCTAATAGACCGGAAACCTGTCAAAAGGAAAATGGTTTCCACAGCTGGAATGATAAAGCTCTGGCAAAAATTAAGAGACCACTGCAAAATGTTATTATTATTATTATTATTTATTATAGTGCCATTTATTCCATGGCGCTTTACATGTGAGGAGGGGTATACATAATAAAAACAGGTACAATAATCTTGAACAATACAAGTCACAGCTGGTACAGGAGGAGAGAGGACCCTGCCCGCGAAGGCCCACAATCTACAAGGGATGGGTGAGAATACAGTAGGCGAGGGTAGAGCTGGTCGTGCAGCTGATTGTGTTTCCGTTTGTCTGACTTTTCTCTTTATAGATATATTTTTGAGTAAAATGTAAATTGTTCTTTTATTTTATAAATGTCTGACAGCATGTCTCCGAATTTCCAAGCAATACATTTTATATTTTTTTTCTGAAAAGGAGAAATGGTCAAAATAAAAAAAACAAACAAACAAACAGTGCTTTCAGATCTCAAATGATGCAAAGAAAACAAGGTCATAATCATTTAGAAACAACAATAATAATGTTTTAACTCTGGTGCAAAAATGTAAGCAGTTCTTCTTTGTTTGATGGATTGTGACTGTCCATCTTCCTCTTGATTACATTCCAGAGGTTTTCAATGGTGTTCAGGTCTGGAGATTGGGCTGCCCATGACAGGGATTGGATGTGGTGGTCTCTTAGTTTTTGCCAGAGCTGTAGAAAAATAACAATTTATAAAAATGTGAAAATATGTAATAATAACTTATGAAATAATGCAATTCAGCTGAAGTGATGCTGGTACATGAACACTTTCCAGTTGGTCCAAGAAATGTGTCTTTAAACTCAATGATAAATTAATCTTAAAGGAGTTTTCTGATTTTAGCAAATAAAGGTTATTCTTTATAGAAAGACAATTCTCCTATGTGCTAATTTACTTTTTGCATCAATTCCTCAGTGCTTTCACAAACTTTTTATGGTGTGTTCAAGTGTGGACAATGGCTGTAACCTGTGGGGGAAGAGAACTGACGGGCCACCAGCAGCATTGGATTGCATAGGGTACAGGAGACAATTATAATTTTAAAGAATCACTCCTCCCATCAACATTTTTTTCATCTTAATATATTGCAATCATCATATTATATAGCACTGTGTATTTACAATTGCTCATCTTGCCTTTCTACCCAGTTTATTCATTTTACTGTTTCTTCTGCTTTATATAGTAACAGGAAGTCTCTTTTTCCTGTATAAGAAATCCCTCTCTTCAACTCTTCACCCCACTGCGCTGTTCCTCCCTCATGCCAGGGAATTTTGCAGTGATGATTCATGCTGAGAAAAGAGACTTCCTGTTTCCATCTAGAGCTTAGAAGGATTCAGCTACTCATTATCATATATTAGTCAGTTTTTAATAATGTGATGTCATAAAACTAATGAAAAAGAGAGGAATTAACTTGGTAGAAAGGCAAAATGAGTAATTGTAAGTGCACAGTGCTATATAATATGATGACTGCAATAGATTAAGATGAGAAAAATGTTGATGGAAGTGCTTCCTTAACTTTTTAACCTTTTTGCTAATGATGATTTTCGCATCTGTTTAAGAGATTTCTATATTGAATCAATGATTACATATACATATATATATATATATATATTGACTTATAGATTAACCTAGTTTAGTTACTTATTTGCCACCATTAGTTTCCACAGTGCTCTATGAACATCATGACCACTGTCCCCATTGGGGATTACTATCTAATCTCTAATCTCCTACCACTATGTCTTTGAAGTATGGGAGGAAACCAGAGCTCCCAGAGGAAATCACACAAGCACAGGGAGAACATACAAACTCCTTCAAAATGTTGAAGCCCAATTTTAGCTGTGTCCTTTACGAGTTAATATCTGGACATTTTCTATAATTATTTTTTTATCCTTTTATATATAAGAATATAAAATCAAATAATTTTCTGCAAAGCAGAGAGTCCTTCAAGATCCTCCGCCATCCACACTTCATGGATTAACAGCTTTGTGAAAAAGTGTTTGAGTCCTTCCTGATTTCCTATTCTTTTGAATGTTTGCCACACTTAAATGTTTCAGATCAGCAACCAAGCAAGAAATCACTTAAATGAGACATGCCTGACAAAGTAAAGTAGGCCAAAAGATCCTCGAAAGCTAGACATAATGCCAGGATCTAAAGAAATTCCAGAACGTATGAAAAACAAATTAATTGAGTTCCATCAGTTTGGGAAAGGTTATAAGGCCATTTCTAAAGCTTTTGGACTCTAGCAATCCACAGTGAGAGCCATTATATACAAATGGCAAAACATGGAACAGTGGTGAACCTTTCCAGGAAGGCTGACCAAAATTACTCCAAGAGTGCAGCAACGACTCATCCAAGAGGTCACAAAAGACCACACAACAACATCCAAAGAACTGCAGGCCTCACTTGCCTCACTTACGGTCAGTGTTCATGACTCTTCTATAAGAAAGAGACTGGGCAAAAATGGCCTGAATGGTAGAGTTCCAAGAAGAAAACCACTTCTGAGCAATAAGAACATAAAGGCTCACCTCGGTTTTGCCATAAAATATCTTGCTGATTTCCAAAACAATTGGGAAAATATTCTGTGGACTGACAAGACAAAAGTTGAACTTTTTGGAAGGTATATGTCCCATTACATCTGGCTTAGAAGTAACACAGCATTTCAGAAATGGAACAGTATACCAACAGTAAAATATAGTGGTGGTAGTGTGATGGTCTGGGGCTGTTTTGCTGCTTCAGGACCTGGAAGACTTGCTGTGGTAAATCAAATCATGAATTCTACTGTCTATCAAAAAATCCTGAAGGAGAATTTTGGACCATGCGTTTATTATGACCTCAAGCTGAAGCGCACTTGGGTTATGCAGCAGGACAATGATCCAAAACACACCAGCAAGTCCACCTCTGAATGGCTTAAGAAAAACAAAATGAAGACTTTGGAGTGGCCTAGTCAAAGTCCTGACCTTAATCTATTTGCGATGCTGTGGCTTGACCTTAAAAATGTGGTTTGTGCTTAGAAACCCTCCAATATGACCGAATTACAATTCTGAAAGATAAGTGGGCCAAAATTGCTTTCTCAAAAGACTCATTGTCAGTTATCGCACACGCTTGATTGCCGTTGATGGTAAGGGTAGCCCAAGCAGTTATTAATTTTAAGGACAATCACTTTTTCACACAGGTCCGTGGAGGTTTGAATTTCTTTTTCTCTTAATAATAAAGACCGGCATTTAAAAACTGTATTTTGCATTTACGTGTGTTATCTTTGTCTAATATTTAAATTTGTTTGGTGATCTGAAACATTTAAGTGTGACAAACATGTGACACAACTGTATATTACCCCACACAACATGTAGCATTTTGATATTCTAAGTGATGATCGCGGGCATTGGTACAGCAATCCCATCCTATTTTGTTTTTCTTTTCAGATGCGGAGATTGAGGGTCATTCTGTGAGCTTATTGATGGACGCTGCACTTAATTAGAGAAGCAGAGTGAGATCAATGCTCATAAGGCTTTAACACAATGCAATTTATGTGGCCCCAACATTTAATTTCCTAGACCAGTTTGAATCCTTATCTGTGTCTCTTTGGTTTCACTGATCTGCAGAGATTTCATAGCACATTATGTATGGACTTTAGACATTGTAAAAGTAACAATCACCATACGCAAGGGGCTTCTTTATATATATTGCTGATTGTGAAGCTGGGATGCCCTTACATGTGGAGGTGTCACTGATCCCAAGCATAAGGTCTTTTTATTCTTTCTAAATGCTGCTGTAAAGGTGAAGACATGTACTGTATGTATAAGAATCCCTATGTTATTATAAACTAAAACATTATATATCTATCATACCTACAACGGAAAGAATGCAGGAGAAGGGTAATGCCTCCCTGCGTCCATAAGTTAAGCTCGCCACTCACATTAGATCGTTAGCTGAACGATGCAATTACAACAATATCACATGACTATCTAAGAGACCATTTAGACAACTAACTGCTATATTAAGGGGGTTAACAGGTACTTTAAATTGATGGATTATCAAAAGCATTGGTCATTAATATTAGTTCGGTGGGGGTGCGATAGGACGATCTTGGGATCAGAGGGAAACGGAAGTTGAAGAGCAAAAGTTGAAGAGCGGAAGGCCACAGCTCTGTTTACTGTATAGTGGCCACAGCAGCGTATTGCAGATCTACTATATTCTAAATGAGTAGTCTGACATTTGCAGTACCGGTCACTATACAGATGACAGAGCTGTGCAATTGAGCATATCTGGCCGCAATTCACACCAAGAATAGCTCTTTGGTGGGCATAAGATAGGATAAGCCAACAACCTAACATATCTGGCGACCCTTTAAAATCAACGCCAATTGGTCACACGCAAGGTGATCAATGGTCATTTTTTGTCTTTTTTAGACAGCCCGATCACACTTCCAGGTGCACAGAATGATTGCTAATATGGTCACTGTGTGCATAGACTATAAAGAAAAATATCAAAAATCGATTGTCCTCGGTGGTTGATACCTTTTAATGGCAAACTTAAAAGATGGTAAAAAATAGCAGCTTCCCAGACTACTCATGCCTGATGAAAAGACCTGAGTAGTCTTGAAACTAGTCTTGATACCATCTTTTCAGTTCGCCATTAAAAGGTGTCAACCACTGAGGACTCTCAAATTTCATTATATTTTTATCTACTGGCTACACGGTATGTTTTTCCTATATAGACTATACTGTTAATGGGAGCACATTACCTAGTTTATGGAGAACAATTGCTCCCAAGAACGAACATTTTCAATTTGCTCGAATGCTCATTCCCAGTTTTTTCCAGTTTAATGGCCTTAAGGTGTATAGAAACCTTCTTAACTTCCCAAGATGGTAAAAACTATGGAAAGAATGTCAACGTCCTGATCTTTTGTTCCTGCGTGTAATATGGCATCTGGTGGTGTATGTTCTCCCCTTTGAAGTGCAAAATAAATGTACAGTATGTATCAAAAGAGTTGATGTGTAAAAGTGACATGTCAGAAACTGTGATTGGTGGAGATCCAAGAGTTGAGATCAGTAAAATGAAGTTGTAGAAGTATTCCGCTAATCATTTCTCTCCTCCATCTTTAAACACAGCCCCAAGAGGCTTTATCAGCTTGATGTTTTTCCGTAAGTGAGCAATGTTCAATATTCAATGTAACATAGAGTTTTTAGTACCCAGACCCATTTGTGTAGGAAATGTCAAAAGTGTTTCAAAGGGAATCTGTCAGCAGGTTATTGCTATGTAATCTAAGGACAGCATGAGTTAGGGTCTGAGACACATAATTCAGTGATGTGTCACTTATTAGGATGTGTGCTGTTGTTTACTTTCAATTAAGGTTTAATCACCGGCAAACAATCAATGCCTGGACCATAGTGCACGCGAGTACTAGTCCAACCACGTCCCCTTTTTTGATACGCAGACAATGTACACAGAAAGCTGTGGTATGGGCTGGGATAGCTTTATTAGCTCTGCTCTGATTGTGTCACATCTGCTGCCCCCAGTAATCTAAGTGATATATCCCTGGAATCAGGCTCACTTGCCCTATACTATGCTTCTCTCAGATTAAATAGCAAATGCTTAGTGATAAATAATGCAATGAAATCTTTTTAATGGCCCTGATGAAGCCACTTGAGCTCCGTGTATGAGAAAAATGCTTTTGATGTACATGGTTATATATAATTTATATTAGTTTCAACATTGGGGGTGAATTTGATAGCAAATAAATGCTCGTTTTATGTGATCTGGATAACGAGTCTTCAATGTGACAGATCACAAGACAAAGTAGACCGTCAGCCAAAAAACCATCAGACGAAGGACAATTTCTTAGGGTGAATCAAGTCAGATAGGTGTCATTCAGGTTTCTTTTCCCTATAGCACTGACATCTTTCTTCTCTACTACCTGGAGATATAAATATTCAATACTTATCCACAGTTAGTTTTGCCCAGCGTCACCTCCATACATTATATGTAACTATATGATGTAAACGTGATGGTGAATAATTGGCATTTCTGAAACTTTCTTGGAGATGGTAAATTACAACGTTTCTGTTCCTTTATAAGTGAGATGTGATTTATTTAATGTTCAGAAAAAAACTAATGATCAAACCTCTAAATCAAAATGGTTTTCATGTTTGAAGTCAATTTGGATTTTGTGATCTGTAAAAACAGTCGTATCCAGTACCCGAGAGAGAACAAAGAGCCCAGAATATAAGGGCGCATTCCTAAATTCATTGCAAATTCTTCACATGACTGTCAAATTTTATATCTAAATGTACGTCAGTTTTTCGTTTCTTTCAATGTCACAAAATGTCTGTTTTATATTGGCTTAACTTGTATTTTAGTTGCTTTTAAGTATAAGAATTCAAACAACAAAGAGAGGAAGTTGAGGTAGGAACTTTCCGCATCACACTGAAAGTCTTCTAATCTTAGCCTTGAAGGTATTTTAATATTCAATGCAACTTCTGTTATAGAAATGTACTTCCACCACAAAAAAATGCACCTTTGGGTTGTCCCATAGCATATGCAGCGGAGAATCAACCGGCCCATATGTCCTGCAGCAAAAGCTTTTAATCTGCTCTCCCAATCCTGTGCACTCTCTCCTGGGATAACAATCCTGTATAGTATTTTAAAATTAATTAGTTATACATCATTATTTCAGACAGTTTAACTATCCTTCAGTTTTAAAGGCTCTTTCTATCCTGTGCATGTGCAGTTTTAATTAATGGAAACCAATTTCACTGTGAGACGGTAAACTGAAAGTTTAATATACTAAAAATAATTTGGAGCATTGTTTGCTCTTTACTTGCTCATTAAAATAAACAACAAAGTGCGCTTCAGTTTGCTGTTATTGCTCTCATTGATATCAATGTCAGAATATTACATATTCTGAATACAGAATGCAGTTTTGGATATAGGCAGAATTAGGTTAGCATTATAATTTCTGTATTTAAGGGAAAACTCTGTTCTTTCAACAAACTTTTTACAAATCGATAGTGCAGGGAATGATTTGTAATATACCTTATAAGAGAATTATAATTATTTCTCCACTTATGAGACAGCTCTCTTTCTCCCTCCTGACACCTCAACTTATCAACTCTGAAAAAAACGACTCAAATCCAATTTGCCAGTATAGTGAGAATCAGGCTAGACAGCTGAGAATACTGTACTGTGTAGGATAGAGGAAA
Source organism: Ranitomeya variabilis (assembly GCF_051348905.1). Taxonomy (NCBI): domain Eukaryota; kingdom Metazoa; phylum Chordata; class Amphibia; order Anura; family Dendrobatidae; genus Ranitomeya; species Ranitomeya variabilis. The sequence goes on along the minus strand of NC_135232.1, from coordinate 1,073,101,153 downwards.
ATAAAGGAGCAGAGTAAGGAAACAGACAAAAAGAGACAAAGAAAGATTGTGCTGAGCATTCTAACAAGTCTTTTACCTCACCCTGAGCTGGATTCACATCTAAACAGATTGGTACTACTGTATATTGTTCTCCATGCTGCTGTCGATTCTGTCTGTGTGCTATCTAAGGAATGAATAGCAGTAATCCCTTATTTCTCTGTGTTCTGTTCTTTCTTTTGGAGGCATCTTAGTAATTATTATTATTATTATTATACATTCTTATAGCACCAGTTATTCCATGGTGCTTAACATGTGAACGGGGCAAATATAGATAAGTACAATAAACATGAGTAAAACAAAGCTCACACAAGTACTGGAGGAGAAAGGACCCTGCCCGCGAGGGCTCACAGTCTACAGGAGATGGGTGAGGATACACTAGGAGAGGGTAGAGCTGGTCATGTGGCGGTTCAGTAGACTGGGGATCACTGTAGGTTGTAGGCTTGTCGGAAGAGGTGGGTCTTCAGGTTCCTTTTAAGCAAACTAGAGGTCAAGCAGAGGGGAAAACTTGTGAAAATGCAAGATGTAAGACATAAAATGGCTAGACAGAGTGTTATTCCTTGGATACATGAGATTGCCTATTCTGAAAAGTTACTTGAAAGTATACTTTACTTTAAAGGGGTTATTCGGCTGTGACTGTGTACTGTAAGGATTCCCTGGAGCTGGCGCCAGAAGCGGGAGGCCATGTGACCACAGCTATGTGAGTTGCATACTTCCGGCCACATTCTGACAACACGTGTCTGGCCTTGTTCACCACACTTGATTGAGTGAGGCTACACATGTCTAGCCATGATGTGACAGCATATATGCAAATCGCTTACTTGGAGTCATACGCCCACTTCTCCTGACACCGTGGAATCCTCACAGCATGCAGTACATATGATCTGAGGATTTCTACATCTGCAGTCACATAGAGCGTGTGCAGACATTGTACTCTAAGGCCAGACACCTCTTTTTAGTGAGAATAGGAAAAGTGATGGAGAATACAGGGTTTTATGAGAATGGATTTGCAACTGTCTTTTATTCTGTCTGCCAATATCTACAATGTAAAAAACAGTATAGCACAAAAATATAAACTGGTAAAAGCAAAAAATAAAAACAGCCTCCTCCTTCTGCCCACCTGTATCATCTGTTCCTGTTTTTTTTTACTAAAAACATTGTAGTTATGCAGATTTGAAGAACACCTGTTCAGTATATAATGTGAAGGCATGAGTAAACCATTAGTGCTTAAAACTTCATTTATTTATCCTTAAAAATAGTCACATTATTGTGATTATTTGTGGTTTCATTTTTGTTATTAGATTTATTTATTTTAGTTTTCTAAGGAAAAAATGTTAGTCTCATGATTATGTCTGAATTACGTGAGATGAGTTTGGCTGAACATATCATACACATGTCAACTATCCATGGTTTGGCCAATAAAAGTCTAAAGTGTGCGACCACTTTCAGGTCCATCATTTCTCATATTAGTAGAGGAGTTAGGTCTGACATGAGTAAGTAAGCCAACAGTCCTAGCATTAGCTATGAGAACGGAACTTCTTAACTATGCCTGCTAATAATATTCATATTTATACTGTACAGAGTTCTTTGTAGTACTTAGTGCTTTACAATTGGAAACATTTACATACAAAAAAGACAACTGAAACAAATGACTAAATAAATACTAAAAGTGTGAAAGAGAAATACAAGTCCAAATAAGCTTGTCCTCTAAATGGAATAGTAAGAAAAATCCAAACTGCACATGGTACTAATATTGACCTTGGAATTTGCCTTTTGTTTTGACACTGTCAGATTTTATTGCAGTGTCAGTGCCCCAAAAGGGACCATAACCGAGTCGGGTTGCCACAGTGGCATTGCCTCCCTCACAGGGAGTAATGTCATGCCTGGAAGCAAGGAGGGGTCCCCTAACCAGGTGTCAGTAGGAGAGAAGTAGAGCAGAACCTGGGGAGTGGATCTGGGCTTAAACTCACCCCAGAGCAGAGCTCTAGGAATCAGATACTGGAGTCTGTGGTTGAGTGGTTACTGAAGTCCCGGCAGCTAAATCTGGAGGGCAGGGGACTGCAGGTCTCCTGGCCTGATCTAATACCCGGAGGCACAGCAGCATACCAGAGCCTGGAGCCGACACACAGGAGTGGCACCTGTGATAGGCTCCAGCTGCCTGCCATGCAGGCAACGGTTAGTTTTGTTAAAGCAGGGAGACAGTTAGCAGCAGGAAGGAGGGTGAGCTGTTAGACCAGGTGTATAAAATAATTGCTTTCAGGCTGCCCGGCTCCCAATTATGATCTGTTATCAATACCCCGGTCTGTACTATCAACCATCAAGTAAAGGAAAAGAAAACTACAGCTCTTGTGTCATCCAGTGATCTCTTGCACCCTGAGTCCACCACAAAATGCACGAAGCCTGACATAAACTGGATCGGTAGCCCTGGGGTGCCGCTCCACCTGTGGGGAGCAGAACCATCCCAGCTGCATCACCATAAGCCCCAGCTGTCTCCTTTAGCAGCGTCGGCCATCCGTTGCCGAACCCCACAGGTGGAGTCATGTTAAATCCCATATACATATTCCCCATTTTATGGCATGGCCAGGGCCACGGAGTTGGGTCATGGCCCCGTGACTTCTCCGTCCCTGTCTAGCCCGATTCCAAGTACCGCACGGCCCTGGTGGGCTAGTCACCTATACTATAGCAACGGCAGTCACATGTCGTCAGTAGTGTTGAGCATTCCGATGCTGCAAGTATCGGGTATCGGCCGATACTTGCTGTATCGGAATTTCCGATACCGAGATCCGATATTTTTGTAATATCGGGTATCGGTATCGAAACATTAATGTAAAAATGTGTAAAAGAAAGAATTAAAATAAAAAATATCGCTATACTCACCTGTCCGACGTAGCCTGGACCTCAGCGAAGGAACCGGCAGCGTTGTTTGTTTAAAATTCGCGCTTTTACTTGGTTACGTGAATTCCCGGCTTGTGATTGGTCAGGGCGGCCATGTTGCCGGGACGCGGACCAATCACAGCAAGCCGTGACGAAATTACGTCACGGCTTGCTGTGATTGGTCCGCGTCCCGGCAACATGGCCGCCATTAACCAATCACAAGCCGTGACGTCACGGGAGGCTGGACTTGCGCACTTTTTAAAAAGCGCGCGTGTCCAGCCTCCAGTGACGTCCCGGCTTATGATTGGTCACGGCGCCATGTTGCCGGGACGCGGACCAATCACAGTAAGCCGTGACGAAATTACGTCACGGCTTGCTGTGATTGGTCCGCGTCCCGGCAACATGGCCGCCATTAACCAATCACAAGCCGTGACGTCACGGGAGGCTGGACACGCGCGCTTTTAAAAAAGTGCGCAAGTCCAGCCTCCCGTGACGTCACGGCTTGTGATTGGTTAATGGCGGCCATGTTGCCGGGACGCGGACCAATCACAGCAAGCCGTGACGTAATTTCGTCACGGCTTGCTGTGATTGGTCCGCGTCCCGGCAACATGGCCGCCCTGACCAATCACAAGCCGGGAATTCACGTAACCAAGTAAAAGCGCGAATTTTAAACAAACAACGCTGCCGGTTCCCTCGCTGAGGTCCCGGCTGCGTCGGAGAGGTGAGTATAGCGATATTTTTTATTTTAATTCTTTCTTTTACACATTTATATGGTTCCCAGGGCCTGAAGGAGAGTTTCCTCTCCTTCAGACCCTGGGAACCATCAGGGATACCGTCCGATACATGAGTCCCATTGACTTGTATTGGTATCGGGTATCGGTATCGGATTGGATACGATACTTTGCCGGTATCGGCCGATACTTTCCGATACCGATACTTTCAAGTATCGGACGGTATCGCTCAACACTAGTCGTCAGTGATTTCTATTCAGGCTGTCCTACTGTATTCAATGCCCTGTGCATGTCTGATGAAGGTATAGAGTAGACTGAAACCTTACATGTGATTGAATGTGGATTCCATAATACAAAAGCAAAAAGCATAAATTCTAATCGACCCAAGAATACTGGATTCTAGCTATATAGTCATAACATTTGATTACTACACAAAAAGGGGGCTAACAAATAATTATGAATAGGTATATCACAAAAATATATAATTTTATTAATATATCAAAAACTATTAAAATTGATAGATTAAAAATGTGGGGGACAAAACACAAAAAATGTTGACAATGAGTGTAGCAGAAATGCATATTATACTGTAAATTGTCTAAAGTCCTCAATAAAAATTCTGTCTGTGATGGCTTTAGCAAAGTTGTTTTATATATATATATATATATATATATATATATATATATATATATATATATATATATATATATATATATATATATATATATATATATAGTGACAGTGATATATATATATATATATAGTGACAGAGTCACCGGGGAAGTGGTTTCCTCCAGCAAACTACTTGTTGGGAGGATTAAATTAAAGTAATGTTATGGGCTGGTTTTAGTGGCATCCATATAGCGGGTGGGAGGGGGTCCACGTATCTCCACTTGCAGAGTGCTTACAGGACCTGTGTGATGTCAAGATCATGTGATCAGCCACATGATGGTCAGGTCATCAATGGCTGAGGGCCAGACCTTTCAGTGTTCAGTGTGTGCCTGTAAAGGGAGCACTCCAGGGAAGTGTGTGCTAAGCCTGAACCATGGATATTGCTTCCTGTGAGTGGGCTGACCCCCTGCTAGTAAACGGGCTGTGCTTATTTTTGTTTCTTTGTTTTTCTGTTTGGCTCAGAGGGCTGTCTTTACTTTCCCAAGCTTGGTTTATGCTGTCTACAATAAACCAAGCACTTTCTTAAAGAGACAGTTTTACGGTTATACCTCTGTGTCCAGCTGAGTGAGCTGCTCTACCACAATATAATGTGTATATGTGTATATGTGTATATACTGTATATACAGCTATGGCAAAAATTGAGTCCACCACATCAAAACCCTGTCATGGGCAGCCCAATCTCCAGACCTGAACCCCATTGAAAACCTCAGGAATATAATCAAAAGAATGATGGATAGTCACAAGCCATCAAACAAAGAAGAACTGCTTCAATTTTTGCTCCAGAAGCAGTGTGAAAGCATTGGTGGAAAGCATGCCAAGACGCATGAAAGCTGTGATTAAAAATCATGGTTATTCCACAAAATATTGATTTCTGAACTTTTCCTGAGTTAAACCATTAGTATTGTTGTTTATAAATGATTATGAACTTGTTTTCTTTGCATTATTTGAGGTCTGAAAGTACTGTTTTTTTTAATTGTGACCATTTCTCCTTTTCAGAAAAAAAATACAAAATTTATTGCTTGGAAATTCGGAGACATGTTATCAGAAGTTTATAGAACAAATGAACAATTTACATTTTACTCAAAAATAAAACCTATAAAGAGAAAAATCAGACAAACTGAACATTTTGCAGTGGTCTCTTAATTTTTGCCAGAGCTGCTTATATATATATATATATATATATATATATATATATATATATATATATATATATATATATATATATATATATATACACACTATGATATATTTATCTACAAATATATGTAGATAAATAATCCAAGGTGAATAAATACATAATTAATAATACAAACTAAGTACATTGCATATACAAAAAAATTGCATACAATAAAAAGAGATCAACACAGGAATAAGGACCCCAGAACTCCAACGCATGTTTCGCCTTTTGGCTTTTTCAAGGCGTTTAAAGCCAACCTGTAACCAAGTTTGACAGATATGATTTACGGCCACTACCTTTCATGCCTGATATACAGCATTCTATAATGCTGTGTATAAGCCCCCAACCTGACCTGCAACAAAATAAAAATATCTTATATTATACTCACCTGTGGGGAGTTCCAGTCCATGGGGTGTCACTGGTCATGGTTTGGCACCTCCCTTCTTCTTGCGATGACATCCTTTGTGCTGATGATGCATCCTTACATCATCCACCCAGTCTTCCCGACATTGCGCTCCTGTGCAGGTGAACTTCTCAGCCCTGACTCGGGCAAAGTAAAGTACTGCATTGTGCAGGTACCGGGGCTCTTTGACCTTTCCTGGTGCCCTATTCATGGCCAAGAAGTTCAGTTGCACAGAAGCACAAAGCCGGGGACAGTGTATTGATGACGTAGGGACATGTCATCCACATGAAGCAAGAATGAGAACAGCATTGCAAGAATAAGGAAGGCTCCCAACCAAGACCAGCGACACCCATTGGATAGGACCGCCCCACAGATGAGTAGAATAAAAGGACTTTTTCTTGTCTTGCAGGTCAGGTTGGGGGCTTATATACAGCATTATAGAATGCTGTATATCAGGCATGAAAGGTGGTGGTCTCATCTCAGATCGGCCAAACCTGGTGACAGATTCCCTTTAGCTCCTAACATTTATAACATTCTATGTTCTTGTAAACAAATACGAGATTACATTATTGCAATATTAACCCATTACTTGCCGCATTAGCAATTTTCATTTTTTTTATGACAGATTTCTTTTGATTTGGGTCCTAATGAATCAGAAACATAATTTGCTAAATTTTTTCAAGTACGGATTTTTCAGAAAAGGGCGTGTTAGGGGTCGAGTTCCCACCTCTGCACAGGGGGAATCTTGGGTCATCTCCGCTGCGGTCTCCCATTCTTCTCCTGCCGCAGTGGAGCCTGCTCAGCGGAGACGTCGGTCCCAGCATCTCGCTCATGCTGACTCTGTACAAAGAGTTGCTGCTGCCTTTCCTGCTTCTGCCATTGAGGCCAGTGTTGGGCAGCGGCGAGCAGACGCTGTTGGGACTAAGTCCTGCTTTCCTCATTCTGAGCATGCCCAGAGTAAGATCTCTCAGTGGAGATCGAGGGTCACATGTTCAGATACTGCTGTCAATTCTATTGGTCCTTCTAGGAAGGTCCTGTAGGTGCGCAGGCTCTGTAGCAGCCTCTCATTGGTCCTTCTAGGAAGGTCCTGTACGTGCTGCATCTATTTAAGGCTCGCATGGCCGCACGGCCATGCGCTAGTGTCTTTTCAAGTTATGTGCTTTGCGCCAGTGTGGTCATGTGAGTTTGTGTTCAGGGACCCGGCTGAAATAAGCCCCTAGAATGCTGGCACCTCCGGCGAGGAGTTTTGTATGCATTCATGACCACTGACTGCTCTAATTTGGGTAGTTAGCCTGTGCCTCTGTGAAAGTTAACAGGGCACAGAGCTTTGCTTTCTCGGCTGCTCTGTGAAGCTAACAGAGCTGGTTCATACCGCTATATAGTGCCGCCGTTTCCCAGCAGCAGTTTCTCCTGCACGGTGGACCCCGGGCTGCGAACGCATCTGTTTCAATAAAACATTTATATTTACTCGGTGCGTTCCGCTAGCCCTAACAGGGCGTCCCAATATTCAATTAAAAATGACAATGACATGATTTCCTATTTTGTAAACATTCATTTTACAAACACAACACAAAAAATTGGACCTAATTCTAAAAATTATAAAATCTTAGTTGCTAGAAGCTAAAGATTAGGCGTCCCAAAAAAAGGACACTGGTAGATAATGGGTTTAAGGCTGAGTTCACACGTAGCAGAATTGCCGCGGAAATTTCCGCGGCAATTCTGCGCCTCCTGCCGCGGGTATATCGCATGCAGAATTTGCATGCATATACCCGCAGAAAACTAGCGTTTTGCAGGCATAATTAGCTTGCCGAATGCTAGACGTCATCGCAGGTCCTTCACACACACCTCGGAAGCCTCTGAGAAGGTCGGGCCGCCAGAAGGTGAGTATATCGCTATTTTTTATTTTAATTCTTTTTTTTTTTACCACTTATATGGTGCCCAGTCCGTGGAGGAGAGTCTCCTCTCCTCCACCCTGGGTATCAACCGCACTTGATCTGCTTACTTCCCGCATGGTGTGCACAGCCCCGTGCGGGAAGTAAGCAGATCAATGCATTCCTATGTGTGCAGAATCGCCGCGATTCCGCAATTTAATGAACATGCTGCGTTTTTTTCTGGATTGCGATTCCGCTCAGGAAAAAGATGCAGCATGTGCACAAAAAATGCTGATTGCAATCTGTTACATAGGATGCTTAATGTTAGCGTTTTTTTCGCGGTTTTATAGCATTTTTATAGCGAAAAACCACGAAAAAAACGCAAAAAATCTGCTACTTGTGCACACAGCCTAAAAGTAGGAGGCCGTTCTGCTGAAATAAAATGTTTTAAACTGAGCGGATCCTTCATGAGTATGGTAGTTGGTAACAGGAAAATGTGCTTCATATTATTTATAATGATGTCATGAAGAAGTACAAAAGTTAATCAGCTCTGGTTTATTTCTGGTTTCTTTCTTGCTTTACAATTCACTTTTGTTTTATTTGATAATATGCTACGGATATAGGCTTCTCTAAGCCCGAAACGCATTGGTGTTTTTTTTGCTCTATTGCTATGATTGACAATATGAAGATTTTCTAATGATATGCATAAATTTACAAGAAATTTTAATTCCCAAGTGCTGGCTATTATTATGTGTTTTCTGTTGTGGTTACGGTCATTAAATAAGAAACAAACTGAGCAGATCATAAATCCTTCAGGTATTAACACTAATTGGAATGTAATCTTCAGTCGTCTGATACATTATTATAAATATTTGCAATTTACATTTGACGCCATTTTAATTTTTCTACTATACTGTTTCCCTTTAAATAGCTGCATTTGCTTTAATAAATAGCTTCATCCTACAAATTCCACTGTTAGGTGGAGTGCCTCAATCCCCGTGTTCCCATCACTATGTCACTGGACCTGCATTGAATGATAGATTTTTGGAAGACAGAAAATGCCATATGGTTCAGATTAGAAATGAGCAGAATGAGAAAGTCTTTAAAAATTATCTTCTCCATTGATTCTCCAAAATGCAGAATGCTATGGAGCCTTTTTAATAATGGTCACAAATTGTGAAAAAAAATATAGTAAGCACTATAAGTATACGTCTTATACATTTACCATTAATGTAAAGCATGAGATTCTAAAAATGTTAAAGAGGCAATCCCACGAGGAATTTTATGTAGAATCAAATAGAAAAGTGCGTTTAATGGAACTTTGAATTTACAGCATGTTAAAAAAACACATTTAAGAATTCTCTCTCTTAAACATCAAAGATTGTAATAGCACCAATTGAGATTCCCCCCCCATATCACTTGTTCTGTGATATGCTGAGAATGTGCATCCGCTGTTGCTGCCTCATTCTTAGCATTGCATAGGGGTCTCTGCTGGTGCAGATGGACAGGGGGAGCACACTTAAAAGCATTGCCTTCTGCCAATCATTAAAAATACTACAAAGGTGCTATCAGTCTATGTGAGGTCGGGCTCAGTAGCATTTTCAAAAAACATTGATCACCATAAAATAAAAAAATGTTGTGACTGAAACTAATTCACTATTTTATTCATAGCAGTGTTGGAGTAATAGCACTGTAAAATGGAGTGCTATTAATTACATAATGGTCTTGAAAAGACATGTCACTTCACCTTGTGATCAGATTCTGTTAAGCCAAACTCCAGCTCCTCGGGGGAGGAGCTTAAATTCCAGGACTGTAATGAAGTAAGCTTTGAAAGGATTATTATTATTATTTATTATTATGCGCCATTTATTCCATGGTGCTTTATATGTAAGGAGGGGTATACCTAATAAAAACAAGTACAATAATCTTAAACAATACAGATCACAACTGGTACAGGAGGAGAGAGGACCCTGCCCCCGAGGGCTCACAATCTACAAGGGATGGGTGAGGATACAGTAGGTGAGGGTAGAGCTGGACGTGCAGCGGTTTGGTGGAAGGATCAATGTAATAGCACTTTTTTTGCCCACAATTTAGCTCCTCATTGCAGAAACTAGTGTGCCGAGAGATATAGGGTAGAAAACAAACTAAAAGTATACATTTTCAATATTATTTTAAAGGGTATGTGCACACATTGAGCTTTTGCAGCAGATTTTCTGCAGCGAAAACCAGAGTGTTGGCTGGAAATCACTCTGCATAAAAGATTCACTTTTTTAAGCATTTTTAACTTGTTTTTTCCTATATTTTTTATGTTATATTTTTCCTATTCTTTTGAATGGTTGAAAAACTCTGCAAAAACAGTAAAAGAATTGACTTTCTGCAAATTTAAAACAAAACAAAACCGTATACTGCATACTCGAGTATAAGCCGAGATTTTCAGCCCATTTTTTGGGGCCGAAAGTCCCCCTCTCAGCTTATACTCGAGTCATGTCCTGGGGTCGGCAGGGGAGGGGGAGCGGGTGCTGTCTAGTTATACTCACCTGCTTCTGGCACGGTCCCTGCAGGTCCCTGCAGGTCCCTGGCTCCCCGGCGCCCCAGCTTTTTCCTGTACTGATCGGTCACATGGTACCGCTCATTACAGTAATGAATATGCAGCTCCACTTCCCATAGGGGTGGAGCCACATATTCATTACTGTAATTAGCAGTAACGGTGACCGCTCAGTACAGGAAGAAGCTGGGGAAGCAGGGACGGCACAGCGCCAGGAGCAAGTGAGTATAACAGGGAGGGGAGCACAGCCCTGCGCGATATTCACCTGCTCCCCGTTCTGGGCGCCGCTCCGTCTTCAGCGTCTTCTGCAGTGACGCTCAGGTCAGATGGCGCAATGACTGTATGGAGCATCTTTTGGGGCCATAATGTTTGTGCAGCACCATATAGGGCAAGTGTCTGTATGGAGCATCTTATGGGGCCATAATCAACGTTTGTGCTGCACTATATGGGGAAAATTTCTTTATGGATCATCTTATGGGGCCATAATTAATGTTTGTGCAGCATTGTATGGGGCAAATATCTGTATGGAGTATCTTATGGGTCCATAACATTTGTGCAGCACTATATGGGGCAAATATCTTTATAGAGCATCTTATGGGGCCATAATTAACGTTTGTGCTGCATTATAGGGGGCAAATGTCTGTATGGTGCATCTTATGGGGCCATAACATTTGTGCAGCACTATATGGGGCAAATATCTTTATGGAGCATCTTATGGGGCCATAATTAACGTTTGTGGAGCATTATATGGGGCAAATGTCTGTATGGAGCATCTTATGGGGCCATAATCAAGGTTTGTGCAGCACTATATGGGCAAATATCTTTATGGAGCATCTTATGGGGCCATAATCAACATTTGTGCAGCATTACATTGGGCAAATGTATCTATGGAGCATCTTATGGGGCCATTATTAACCTTTATGCAGGATTATATGGGGCATATTTTAATATGGAGTATCTTATGGGGCCATCATAAACTTTATGGAGCATTATATGGGGCTCCTGATTCAATATGGATATTCAAAAACACTTAACCTACTGATGTCTCAATTAATTTTACTTTTATTGGTATCTATGTTTACTTTTGACATTTACCGGTAGCTGCTGCATTTCCCACTCTAGGCTTATACCTGAGTCATTAAGTTTTCCCAGTTTTTTGTGGCAAAATTAGGGGGGTCTGCTTATACTCGGCTCGGCTTATACTCGAGTATATACGGTACTTCATTGTTCAAATCTGCAAGGAAAAAGTAAGCAGCATGTGGACAAGACTTCGGAAATCTCATTCACTTTGCTAGTACGGCAAAACGCTACATTTTTTCTTGCAGTGAAAGCACGGGGGAAAAAAATGCCGCAAAAAACACAGCATGTCAAAGAGCCTAAGCAATTGTAAAGCTATACTGGGTTAATACCAGGACTCTGCATATTAAAAGGGTCTGTGGAATAACCCCTTTAGATTTGCATACTGTCAATATCATTTACATGTTCTAATTAACTTGTTCGATAATCCAGTGAGGTTTTATTCTGTATGTTAATAATCTTATTTCATTAAATGTTTGCATTAGTGGTTTGGGCTCCATAGGATGTGAACTGTATAAACTTACCGTAAACCGTCTCCCTGATGTAATTACTGTAATGTATCTATGTTAATAAAGCAATACATCCAGGACACACATATGCAAATCATGGAATGTGCAAGAATACACTCAATCCTATTGACCTGATGTAAATCTGTAGCTGTAGGTCATCTGTGTCGGTGGACACCATTTTCTTGCCCCTCAAAAATAAATAAGCCCTAAGCCTAATAATCCCCCGAATAGGATAAAACAATACAAGAATGGCAGAGTTCTTATTCCAGTCCCATATTGATCATCATAATATATAATAGTTCATCCCAACCTTTCCAAATTGTGCTGCTCCCTTCTGGAAATCTTTCATGTCTTGCCTCGTCATCTCTCATTCATGTGACATTTCTAAGTATTGGTCTCTGCCACTTTCCCCATACACAGCATGAATGGGCAGCTCCTGATAATAGTGTCATTGTTCCCCCCTCTCGATTACACAGATAAATAATATAACTGTGTAAAGTCTTTAATTTATTCTCCATAATTCATTATAGTGCGCAGCTGGCAGTAAATCAAGAATGTTTTCGTTGTCTTGTCTGATCATTTGTCGGGATCAATAGCTCTGTTTGTTTCACAGTTGTAGATTTTCAGTGTAGACTTCATCTCAGAATATTATTTTCTCTTTTTCTTTCAATGTTGGCGCTGTGTTCACTGTAGGTCGTACATCTGAAACACTATGGATTAAAGATTTAATATTATTACGGCGAAAAAATTCGCAAAGCTTATTACATGAATGGAGACAAACAGGGAGATGGACTGCATCAGTGGATATCGGAGAATAGCTTGCTCCGTCAGTCTCTGTGATTCCTCTCTGTCGCTCAGAAATGTGAAAGGTTTCTGAAAGGGTAACGACTTGGTAGATGCAAGAGCAGAGACTTCAAGAGGATGTAATGGCAGCAAGGAGGGAGGACACATGTAACAATTTGGTCATATATTCATCTGGGGCGGCTTTTGTGGTCAGAGTTGTGGCTGCCTTAAAGGTGTACATTATTGATGATTACCTAAGAGTTCGACACCAGACACCCTCATGATCAGTTGTTAAAGGGAACAGCTGATACATGATAGGACAATCCTGACCTTATCGTGGTGGAATGGCTTTTACACTTTTTTAATCAAAATAGTGTTTGCTAAGTACCTTGTGTTATTAACATGTACTAGTATTATTTATGTATTTGCTTCATTACTATAGAGCATATGCTCATTTAGTTTTTCTACAGCTGATACATACTGCATTATCCATCGGCCAGAGAGAAGTTGCCGGGGACCCACCTGTCTGACCATGCGACTCAGACCCTCGTGGCTTTTAAAGGGAATCTGTCACCTAATTTTGGCCCTATAAGCTTTGGCTACCGCCATCAGGGGCTTATCTACAGCAGTATATTCACGTGGGCGGGCGGTCTGGTTCGGTCCGGTCCAATGGGCATCGCAGGTCCGGGTCCGGCGTCTCCCATCTTCATACAGTGTCGTCCTCTTCCTTGCTTCTGTTGCGGCTCCTACGCAGGTGTACTGATTTGCCCTGTTGAGGGCAGCGTAAAGTACTGCAGTGTGCAGGCGCCGGGCCCCTCTGATCTTTCCCGATGCTTGCGCACTGCAGTACTTTAGGCTGGCCTCAACATGGCAGATAAAGTACGCCTGTGCAGGAGCCGCGACAGCAGCAAGGAAGAGGATGACATCGTATGAAGATGGGAGACGCAGGATCCGGACCTGCAACACTCATCGGACCGGACCGCAGCGGGACCGCCCCCCAGGTGAGCATAATCTAACTTGTTTTTCTTATCTTTCAGGTTACAACGGGGCTTATCTACAGCATTACAGAATACTGTAGATATGCGCCTGATGGCGGTGGCCGAAGCTTATAGGGCCAAAATTAGGTGACAGATTCCCTTTAAACTATGTTATATAACTATGTTATATATATAACCTATATGGCTGAGATCTTGCAGCCAGTGTCTGATACATACAACCCGTGAATCAGGCAGCATGTATCAGCTGTCAGGTTCACTTTAATAGCCTTGGTTGCCAGATGTACAAAAACATGGAATGGAGCCGATTTACACAGCTCAATTCAGTATGTAGCAGCCCCTGCTGAGAACCTCAGATCAGCTTCTACTCTCCTAAATGGGAGCTAATCTGCAGTACTCAGCTGCAGCCGCTACACACTGAATGCAACTGTGCTGTTCAACTCTACTCAATGTTTTGTACATCCAGCTTCCGTCAGTGCTAATAACACCCGACTGATGAGGGTTCTGGGTATTGGACCCCCACGGATGTTAATTATGACCTATCTTTATGATATTTGATCAACATCATTTACCTAGAAAACCCTTTTGATGAGTTATTCACCTTTCCACACTGACAAATTTCTGAGTCCAGTTCTTGGGACTGACAACAATATGGTCCTCGGCCTTTATCGCCTATCCTGTGGACAAGGGATAATTTTCAGATGCTCATTCATAAAAGCTAAGTGAGCTGAACCAGCCTGTTTCAATGGGACCAGCCATACATATATACCACCTGAATTCAACTAGTTCAGTGGGTTGGCGCACTATGTTAGGTGATTGAGGACCACCCAACTCTCTATTGAATTTCAACATATCCAATCCTCTGTACTCATGGGAGAGTACTCATGGAAATCTTTGCCTTTCTCCATTAAGAAAACATGCGCTCTCAGCTGATCAGAGTGTGCATGTGTGTGGGAAGGTTGAAAGAAATAGATGTCTAGCAACGTTTGAAGGTACATTGGCACCTTTGGCATGACAGTGTAATTGACTATATCCTATAAATTCATCACTTTGCCTCATTTACTTAGAGAAAAAAAGATTAATATGAATAATAGAAACCATTACGCAATAAACAGGTAATGCGGCATATATAGGCAACCTATATACGCACATTTCATAAAGACTTGAAATCCCTTTCCGGAAATGTCCTAATAGTTGATATCAGAGATATCCTTGGGCTGTGATCTGAATTGATCCCCATATTAAACAAGTTGTGGCACTTGTGAAGCATCTGAGCCTTTTTGCTTAAATCTCTGACATAATCTTTGTGTAGTCACGTCATTGATTTCAATTATTGAATATTTATTGCTCAATACGAGAGCATCATCTCATTCCCATAGACCTAATCCCTCCAGTAATTGAGGACTGAAAACTAATCCAAAGTATCTTAAAAAATTACACCTAAGGCTTGGGTTCTGTAAGCTATTATTTATTCATGGAGTAGCCATTTAATTTGTCTAAAACAGTTTATATTAAGTTAGAAATGAACAAATCGATTTGCTCTGCCCCAGTCCAGCATCGCAAATTGCTGCCTCTTGGCTAAAAAAAGAAAGGTGCGAGATGTCTTACAGACAGCGCCGAACAAGTGATATTAATACGTTGACTGTATCCCCATGAAATCCTGTAACTAACACCTGTATGAACAATGAGCTTTGATGTCAGCACTTCAATACTTATTTAAGGGGATCTATACATAGGGGACTGCTATAAATATACTTTGTAATTTACGGCAAGGTTAGATTTTTAGGAAACAATGTATCCAGATCCGTTATAGGAATATAATCATCATCCCAGAGAACCAAACATCAAAGACTTAACTTCTCTTTGAAAGGCAATTATTTTCTCTTTAGCTCTTTACGCTAAAAGTATTTTAAAAGAAAATAATAATAATTCCGCTTAATCCTCATTTCTCATCATCGATATATATCAGCCATATATGCATCGTCGTGCATAAACTGTGTTCATTATTAATATCTAACATCTGGAACCTGTTTGTAGATTTGGGGTAGATTTGCACTAAGGAATTCATCAGGAAAACTAATTAAAGACTTTTCCATGTTTATGTAAATGATCAATGCTCTGATTCACTACCTGCCTACAGCTGGAAAGTGTCTGAGCTCATAGGAGCCTAACAAGCCGTTATTCCACAATTAAAAAAATAACAATGCAAATCTCAAACAAACAAAGGACAAACAAAAAAAACCCCGATCGTGGTCTGCCATGTCCTGGTGGCGGGCAAAATTCTAAGATATTTTTCAATTTGGGCTTATGCAGGTTTGTCAGACGTGATGAGTTGGCAACGCAACTACGTTGTATATTGCTCATTTTAGCTTTGCCTTCGAAGACTTAATTTCCTCAGTGCAGTGTTTGAGTTCACGACCGGCTTTTTATCTGGATACATGAGAAGTTTTCATTGATCTGTGGATACGTCTACACTTGTTTCCAAAATTTCCACAACACAAGCCTCAGTCAAAACATCTGTAGCACTTGTCTTCGTAGACTTGTTTCCAGAGCATAGTTGTATCACATGGGAAATCATGACTTTTCTGAACTCTTTGTTGTTCACCACAAATGTGAATTAAGCCGGAAAGAGTTACAAGGATGGTTTGATTGAGGACTCGGCTAGACACATTAAATAGCTGGTTGTATTGTTTATTATCCTACTCTTGATTGTCTTTTATAACTCTGAGCTCCAACCTTGGTTTCACATTCTTGGATTATTACTCATCCAATTGTCAGGCATTACCTAGTGCCGATATTATCTAACAATAATGAAAAGATGGTGCCGAGGTCGTGAGTAAACTCAGGTGCTTGAATAGATAAATCACACTCAATTGTTTGCTGTTTTATCCTGTAAAGCGTTTTCTTGTACAGGATCACTAGTAAAATAGTATTTTTTGGTAATGCTGTGAAATGTTTTCATTGAATATATTTTCAGCTCACAGTAGACAAAAACTGTTTACCTAGAAAACGGTGATCCATTATAAAGGCAATAAATGAAATTTGCTGCTTTCCTGTAAAACTATAGTTGATCTTCAGCCTCTAGATCCAGGTCTGCACATACAAGCTAGCGATTTGACAATTTTATAAAAGACGTTGATGATCTTAAAATACAACCTAAGAAAGACTTTTAAAAAGATTCTACTTTGCCTGCCACCGTTGGTACAAAAAACCCGTAGATTTTTTTTACATGCTTCCTATAGATTTTTGCAGGCTATATTGCCTTAAACCAGTGTGGTGGATCAATTCTTCATAAAAAAGGCTTTGACATAAATATTTATATATAGTAGTATATATAGTATATACATAGTGTAAGGGTTTCAGCTCACACACACATATATGTACATATATACACTGCTCAAAAAAATTAAGGGAACACTAAAATCCCACATCCTAGATATCACTGAATGAAATATTCCAGTTGTAAATCTTCATTCATTACGTAGTGGAATGTGTTGAGAACCATAAAACCTAAAATGATCAACGTAAATCACAAGTAATATCCCACGGAGGTCTTGAGTTGCAATGATGCTCAAAATCAAAGTGGAGAATGAAGTTACAGGCTGGTCCAACTTCAGTGGAAATGTCTCAAGACAAGGAAATGATGTTCAGCAGTGTGTGGCCTCCACGTGCCTGTATCATCTCCCTACAATGCCTGGGCCTTCTCCTGATGAGGCGGCGGATGGTCTCCTGGGGGATCTCATCCCAGACTTGGACTAAAGCATCCACCAACTCCTAGACAGTCTGTGGTGCAATGTGACATTGGTGGATGTGCTTTAATGCCTTCATCTTGCAGGAACTGCTGACACACTCCTGCTACATGAGGTCTAGCATTGTTCTGTATTAGGAGGAACCCAGGTCCAACCGCACCAGAATATGGTCTCACAGGGGGTCTGAGGATCTCATCTCGGTACCTAATGGCAGTCAGGCTACCTCTGCTGAGCATATGGAGGGTTGTGCGGCCCTCCAAAGAAATTCCACCCCACACCATTACTGGCCAACTGCCAAACTGGTCATGCTGAAGGATGTTGCAGGCAGCAGATCAGTCTCCAAGGCATCTCCAAACTCTGTCAAGTCTGTCACATGTGCTGAGTGTGAACCTGCTTTCATCTGTGAAAAGCATAGGGCGCCAGTGGCAAATTTGCCAATCCTGGTGTTCTGTGGCAAATTCCAAGCATCCTACACAGTGTTGGACTGTGAGCACAACCCCCATCTGTGGATGCCGGGCACTCAGACCATCCTCATGGAGTCGGTTTCTAACCATTTGTGCAGACACATGCACATTTGTGGCCTGCTGAAGGTCATTTTGCAGGGCTCTGGCAGTGCTTCTCCTGTTCCTCCTTGCACAAAGGCTGAGGTAGCGGTCCTGCTGCTGGGTTGTTTCCCTCCTATGGCCCCCTTCATGTCTCCTGGTGTACTGGCCTGTCTCCTGGTAGCACCTCCAGCCTCTGGACACTACGCTGACAGACACAGCAAACCTTCTTGCTACAGCTCACTTTGATGTGCCATCCTGGATGAGCTGCACTACCTGTGCTACTTGTGTGGGTTGTAGAGTCCGTCTCATGCTAACACGAGTGTGAAAGCACAACCAGCATTCAAAAGTGACCAAAACATTAGCCAGAAAGCATTTGTACTGAGATGTGGTCTGTGGTCCCCACCTGCAGAACCACTGCTTTATTGAGTGTGTCTTGATAATTGCCAATAATTTCCATCTGTTGTCTTTTCCATTTGCACAACAGCATGTGAAATTGATTGTCAAACAGTGTTGCTTCCTAAGTGGACAGTTTGATTTCCCAGAAGTTTGATTTACTTGGAGTTATATTATGTTGTTTAAGTGTTCCCTTTATTTTTTGAGCAGTGTATATCTACTATAAAATTGTCTAAGGGTCACTTCCGTCTGACTGTCCGTCATGGACATTCATTGGTCGCGGCCTCTGTCTGTCATGGAAATCCAAGTCGCTGATTGGTCGTGGCAAAACAGCCACGACCAATCAGCGACGGCCACAGTCTGGAAGAAAATGGCTGCTCCTTACTCCCCGCAGTCAGTGCCCGGTGCCCGCATACTCCCCTCCAGTCACCGCTCACACAGGGTTAATGGCAGCGTTGATCACTGTGTAACGCACTCGGTTAACGCTGCTATTAACCCTGTGTGACCAACGTTTACTATTCATGCTGCCTGTGTAGCATGAAGATCTAATGTTAAAAATAATTTAAAAAATAATAAAAAATTGTTACATACTCACCTTCCGTTGGCCCCCGGATCGAAGTGTTTACTGACTCTCCTCGCGACGCCCCGGTGACCGCTCCTTGCATTGCGGTCTCGCGAGATGATGACGTGCGGTCTCACGAGACCGCTACATCATCATCTCGTGAGACCGCAATGCACTCTTCAGACCGGAGCGTGCGAGGACCATCGGTAACCACTTCGATCTGGGAGCCAACGGAGGGTGAGTATGTATTTTTTTAATTTTAATTCTTTTTTTTAACAGGGATACGGTGCATACTACTTGACTGGCCGATATACTACGTGACTGGGCAGTATACTATGTGGCTAGGCAATATACTACGTGGCTCTGTGCTGTATACTACGTGGCTTGGCAATATACTACGTCGCTGGGCAATATACTACGTGGTTGGGCAATATACTGCGTGGCTGGGTAATATACTATGTGACTGGGCAGTATAGTATGTGGCTCTGTGCTGTATACTACTTGACTGGGCAATATACTACGTGGCTGGGCAATATACTACGTGGCTGGGCAATATACTACGTGGCTGGGCAATAAACTATGTGGGCTGTGCAATATACTAGGTGGGCTGTGCAATATACTACGTGGGCTGTGCAATATACTATGTGGCTGGGCAATATACTATGTGAGGTGTGCAATATACTACGTGGCTGGGCAATATACTACGTGGCTGGGCAATATACTATGTAACTGGGCAATATACTATGTGGGCTGTGCAATATACTACGTGGCTGGGCAATATACTAAATGGATGTGCAATGTACTATGTGGGCTGTGTAATATACTATGTGGGCTGTGCAATATACTACGTGGCTGGGCAATAAACTATGTGGGCTGTGCAATATACTACGTGGCAGGGCAATATACTACGTGGCTGGGCAATATACTATGTGGGCTGTGCAATATACTACATGGCTGGGCAATATACTACGTGGCTGGGCAATATACTACGTGGCTGGGCAATTAACTGCGTGGGCTGTGCAATATACTACGTGGACATGCATATTCTAGAATACCCGATGCATTAGAATCGGGCCACCATCTAGTATATATATATATTTATATATATCTATCTCACATAATACAATAATGTGATTATTTATTATCAGCAAAATATACAATGGAAGTTTTCGTAAGGTGCAGGATACAGATTTAATAACAGTTGGCCAAAAGCTTTCTTGAACATTCAAGGATGCATGTGTTCCCATTACAGTAAAAGTTCATTTACATGGTTTGACAAGACGATTACCGATCAATAAACGTTTACTAATCAGCAAAATATTTAGAATTGAGAGTCCTCAATGGTTGATACCTTTTAATGGCTAACTGAAAAGATGGTAACAAATTGCAAGCTTTCGAGACTACATACGTCTCTTCATCAGGCAAAGACTAAAACAAATTCTGAAGAATCACATATTTATCCACAACATAGTATAGGAAAAAAAAAAAAAGAGGTGAGGGGAAAAAAAACCATGGATAAGCCAGGTGACATGAAGCAGAATTACCATGGGTGATAAACAGTTACGTCCATAAATATTGGGCCAATTCTTAGATAAGGAATGTTTTATTGTCCTGTGATTAGGGTCTGTTGTGATGACCCCCACATGGTCTGATGGGCAAGTTCCTTAGTTGTAGTTAGTTGATGTAAAAAGACATAAATCCGTGTGACACATTCATTCCTGCATTTAGAGTGTCAAAGGTCGTCATCAGTTTATATTCCCAGACTCTCCTGTCTTTCTGCGAATTGAAGTTACTTTTTAGTACAAGTAATTTCATGTCCATAATGTTATGATTTGGGAGACAGAAATGTATTGCCACAGGTATATCCATTCTTTTTTCTTTTATTGTATGGCGGTGAGAATTTATCCTTGTTCTCAGTTTTTGCCCTGTCCCCCAACATACAGACCCCCAGTTGGACATTTAGTACAAAAGATTAGGTACACCACATTATAAGTGACACAGCTGAAGGTACCTGGTATCTTGTAGTCTTGATGTGAATTGGGGATCTATATCTTGTCCGTGGTCATTATAAATGGACAGGTTTTGCATTTTTTCTGATTGCAGGGAAAGGTACCTGCAGCTGTTGGAGAGGACAGGGAGCTTCTGACAATGATGCTTCTTAGATTTGGGGGCTGCCTAAAACACAGTAGTGGGGGGTCTGGAAAAATGGATTGTAATCGGGCATCTTTTTGCAGTAAAGGTTGTAATTTCCGTGCAGCTCCCCTTAGCGCCTCCAGATTTGGATTGTAGGTGACTACTAGAGGTACCCGGTTATTTTCTTCTTTAGCTTTGTAATGTAGCAGGTGATTCCTTGATATTCTGGTGGCTCTTGTGATCTGATTTTCAATTGTTCTTGGATGGTAGCCCTGATTCAAAAAGGTCTTTCTGAGGCGACCAAGGTGTTCATCTCTATCCATTGGGTTGGAACAAATACGATTGTATCTGATGGCTTGGCTGTAGACAATGGAGTTTTTTATGTGTTTTGGATGGAAACTGTCCCATTTAAGGTATGTTGGACGGTCGATTGGCTTCTGATACAGGGATGTCTCTATTTTATTGTTCTGCAGCTTAATGATGTTGTCCAGAAAGTTAATTTCAGTGCAGGAGTAGTTGAGTGTCAAGTTGATGGTGGGATGAAATTGATTAAACTGTTCATGGAACGTCTTTAGCTGTGGCTCAGACACCGTCCAGATGATTAAAATGTCATCAATGTAGCGGTAGTACGCCACAAGCCTGATGGGACATGAGGACAAAAAGTTGCTTTCAAGCTTGGCCATGAAAAGATTTGCATACTGTGGGGCCATTTTACTTCCCATTGCTGTGCCAGTCTCCTGTAGATAGATCTTCTTGTCAAACTCAAAGTAATTGTGGGTGAGGATGAATTTTATAAGTTTCACCACAGAATTTGCATCAGTCCCCGTGTTTTCCAGGAAGAATTTGCAGGCATTTAATCCATCCTGGTGTGGGATATTGGAGTACAAAGATTCCACATCCATGGTGGCCAGGATGGTTCCTTCCTTTTTTTTTTTTTTTTCCCTATACTATGTTGTGCACAAATATGTGATTCTTCAGAATTTGTTTTAGTCTTTGCCTGATGAAGAGACGTATGTAGTCTTGAAAGCTTGCAATTTGTTACCATCTTTTCAGTTAGCCATTAAAAGGTATCAACCACTGAGGACTCTCAATTCTAAATATTTTTCTATCTACTGGCTAACACGGTACCAAGATATATTTCTTTCCTGTACTAATCAGCAGACATTTAAATGCCTGTTTAGACAAGCAGACCAAAGTAAACCATGTGCACTGAGCAATCTACGCTATACAGCTCTGTGAGCATAGGCTGCCATGGTTTTTGGCAGAACGAGTCCTGTTTACAGTACATGCCCAAGATTGATGATATTTTTTGCTGCGTCAACCTGTTGATATGGCAAGATAATCATGAAAAAAAATCATTTTTAACAACTCTCATTTATGATTATGTTGCCCGTTAAGCCACCGCCAATCATTTCTGGCAGTAGCCCATGTTGCATTAGAATAAATGATTAGGCATGTTTAAATTCAGCACACCCAATCCTTCTTAACACTAACATTATCATAATCAGTCCGTCTAAAATCATAGATTGAGTCAGCTTTACTTTTTTGTGTATGGGAACCCAATATCCATAAGTAATTGGATAATAGCCACAGATCTATAAATAATATACTAAAGGGATAATAACTTTAGATCAATGCATGCTGAACAAATGGTGTAATCCACTATCACTATCCTTATTTCTCTCGACAAGATTGTCTTTCAGTCTTCTTGGAATCATGGACTTCAACCAACTTTGTCCTTAAAGGGATTTTTTAAATTTTTCCTATAATCTCTATTAGCAGTGGGTAGGGTTGAGTTTCTGCAGCTGCTCCCAGGGGCACATGGACAACGCTGCGGACAATAACCAAGCTCAGCGGCTTTGCCTTTCAGGGCTCTGGAGCTCACTGGTTGGCTGCCGCATTGTTGATGTGACGTCCGTGCTGCAGACAACAACAAACTCTGTGGCAGCAGCAGAGACATAGCGGTGGATCTAGGAAGGGTGAGTAAGCCACAGATTATTTTATTTACTACTAAGGGAACTTTAATAATAACTTTCTGAAATGGCACAACCACTTTAACTATATTGATACCCTAACTTGTCTCAAAGAATAATACAAAAGAGGGTTTAAGGTTTAAGCCAAAATAAGAAAGACCATATGAACTAGTTAATGATGGTCACATTACAATTAATTCTGTTTTCTGCTAAATTTTCAGTTTTACTGTTCTTGTCTATCTGTCCGCTAGGGTAAAACTGTTACTTTACCAAATAGTTATCATTCACTCTAAGAACTAATACAATAACCTTATTTATACAAATATATCTAAAAATGATATTAAAAAAGTGTGTATATAACGATATAGCACAGATGAGGCTAATAATGTCTACACCCGGAAAGAGAGGCACAAAGCATTTCAATGCGAAACGCGCGTCGGGTGCGATTGTTCTCTTGACAAACATACCTAAGGCAGCATTTCTCTGCTTATACTTCTAAGAATATTTTATTTCATCTACTGATGGATGACCTCGTGTAGATACTGTAGTTTATATATTCAGTATTGCTATGTGAGCTATTTATGAGTGGCATACTTTAAATTGCCATACTTCTTATTTTTTTGCTCCTCTTATTCAAATGCAATTTATTATCCACTGCAATTTTATGAAATACATATCAGAAAAACTCTTACTGGGGGGTATCGAGTCCTGTAAATACAGTATATTATGAACATGTAGGATATTGTCACTATTTTTCTAAGTGTACCCATCAGTAGCCTCACCTGTGCGGTGTCATTATGCACATATATTTTTTTATATATATATTATTATATATATTTTCATTAATAAAGTTATTGTATTTGGCATGTAAAAATGCTATTTTGGGGGGGTTATCATTGGTATGCTTTTTGGCCTAGTTACATAGATTGTGGCTCTAAGAGTTACTCTAAGAACTAACAACTTATTGTTATTTTGATGCCATTAAGTGATTATGCAGAAAACAAGATTTTAGGATGTATAAAAAGAGAGATGAATTCCTGCGATCCCAACGTATTTTTACCCCTTTATAAATCACTTGTGAGGCCACATCTAGAATATGGGATCCAGTTTTGGGCTCCACATTTTAAAAAAGGATATTCAGAAGTTAGAGTTACTTCAAAGGTGGGAAACTAGATTAATACAAGGGGTGGGAGGTCTCATATGTGGAGAGGTTGGAAAGGTTGCCCTTGTTTAGCAAAGAAGACGTCTCAGAGCAGGTGTCATTTATATGTATAAATACATGTGTGGTCAGTACATAGGACTGGCACACATTGGTACAATTCCTTCCAAAGACCATTCTGAGGACCAGGGGGCACTAATTCCGGGTGAAGAAAGGAGATTCCGACAGCTAAATAGGAAAAGGTTCTTTACAGTTAGAGCAGTCAGACTGTGGAATGCCCGACCACAAGAGGTAGTAATGGCCGACACTATAAGAGCTTAGTGATAAATAATTTATAATTGATGGAGAAAGGTTTAACTTGATGCACCTTATTCTTTTTTTCAACCTATGTAACTGTGCAATAAATATGCCAAAACATTTGGAATAGATTGTCATTAATGGTGACTTCTACATTTATTATAAATTTGCTAATTAGCAGTTGGGTTTTATTTAACCCTAGAACGCATGCCTGGGGCCTCGCAGGCCTGCCAGGTTACTTGTTTTCTATTTTCTGTAAAAGTACTTTAGTTAGAATTTTGAAAATCTAGGTAATCCTCAGGTATATAGTTGTTAGTAATTTCCAGTTATTCATATATTTTTATGTTACAGACATTTCGGTATAACAACTTTTTTGGGGACTGCCCCATATTCACGCACCTGGGGCCTTTTAGGCCTGTACTAGGTTTACATGTGATACTCAGTATTTTTGACTGTATTGTTGCTGGGGAAGAACTTTTATGACTCTGCTATTGCTGCTATTGCTGGGAAGAGTGTGGATTCTGCATTCCCTTTTTTCCAATATCCTTGATGTGTCAGCCCTCAATAGCTACATTGTTTATTGTCAAACTAATCCAGAATTCCATGCCAACCGGAAAGACAAGAGACGTCTATTTTTGACAGAACTTTGTTATGAACTTTTGATGCCTACTATGATGGAGAGAAGCAGCATGATATGCTTATCAAGGCAAATTACGGAGGCAATGATCCGATGTGGAATACGCTTTCTGGAGCATCCAGAGCAAAGAGAAAGAAAAGAAAGCGCTGCTATATTTGTCCAGCAAAGAAGGAAAGAAAATCGGAGCGTTTCTGTTCTACTTGCGGACAAAATGTATGCAAGGAACATTCAGCCGAAAAAATAATATGCGAGAATTGTCGGGGGAATATGTAAAGTTACAAATAAATATTCCTGCACCAAGTTTGCTACAACCAAAACATTTTTTCATAATAAAATTGCATATAGAATGCCTATATTTGGCGTGCCCGTTTACTTACTTTTTTGTTGTTTTATGCACATAATTATGTTTTGAAATATACACATCTTAGGCTGTGTTCCCAGTAGCGCTGGGGTTCGCCAGAAGGGGATCCATAATGGATCTGACCTCCTGGTATCTCCAGCTAAGGCTGCCGGAATGGCGGGATTCCGCCATCCTTAGCTGGGGTCACCAGGAGGTCAGATGCATTACGGATCCCCTCCTGGCGGACCCCAGTGCTAGTTGGAATGCATCCTTACCTTGCAATTGTAAAATAAATTTTGAAAAGTATTTTTATTTGAGTTATTCCGTGTTATTTGCACACAGGCAAAAAGGCCCCAGGTGCGTGAATATGGGGTAGTCCCAAAAAAAGGTTGTTATACCGAAATGCCTATAGCATAAAAATATATGAACAACTGGAAATTACTAACAACTATATACCTTAGAAATACCTAGAGTTTCAAAATTCTAACTAAAGTAATTTTACAGAAAATAGAAAACAAGTAACCTGGCAGGCCTGCGAGGCCCCAGGTATGCGTCCGCCAGCCTTAGCTGGGGTCACCAGGAGGTCAGATCCATTACGGAATCCCGTCCTAGCGGACCCCTGCGCTAGTGGGAATGCATCCTTACTTTGCAATAAACTTTGAAAAGTATTTTTATTTGAGTTATTCCATGATAATTGTACACAGGCCTAAAAGGCCCCAGGTGCGTGAATGTGTAGATTTCTATGGGTATGCGTTCTAGGGTTAATTAATTAAACTTAAAAAGACCTTGATGGAAAATGATGTCACTTGGTGTGAATTCTAATGTATTGGATTATGTCATGCTTGATTTAGTAGTCCCAAGAGTAAGACCAGGGAATTGAACAACAGGACTTACTCCCAATCTAGGAATCTTTGGAGACGTCCTTCATTTAATGAGTCCCTCAGCAAGTCAGATAATCTCTTCTAGTACTGATGACTGGCAAAAAAAGTGCTGATATGGTTATTAGTATGTATATCAACACTTTGGAGAGTACCAGACCATACAATCAATGTGCACAACTGTACCTCAACCTGAATTTTTTAAGTGACCGTACAAAGGCGCACTTTAATGAAGTCTTGGTCACAGACTCCATTACAACGTATAATTGTCTGCTGTTCCTAACTGAGAAAAGAGAACCAAATTAAGATAGAAGATCATGGTATCTGATTGGCTGTCCAGCATATTGCATTGCCACGCGAAGCAAGCACAAATGTCAGATTGAGTTTCCATCCAATTGCTCAATGTAATAAGAAGCCTTTGGTGTGCAATTTGCATTCAGCTTCAATAATTATGGTGGCTTTCGTAAAGGATGAAATGATGGGTTAATAATATTAAAGGTGAATAAACAATTCAAGTTGCGTAAATCCATGTATTGGAACAGACTAATATGATCTGATAATTGTTGCTCGGCACATTGATGTATTTCTTGTGTTTGTATCCTAGTGTGTACAGATGTATGATAAGTAGTGTTGAGCATTCCGATGCTGCAAGTATCGGGTATCGGCCGATACTTGCTGTATCGGAATTCCGATACCGGGATTCCGATACTCTTGTGGTATCGGGTATCGGGTATCGGAACAACATTAATGTTAAAATGTGTAAAATAGAGAATTAAAATAAAAAATATCGCTATACTCACCTGTCCGACGCAGCCGGGACCTCAGCGCAGGAACCGGCAGCGTTGTTTGTTTAAAATTCCCGCTTTTACATGGTTACGCGAAGTCCCGGCTTGTGATTGGTCAGGGCGGCCATGTTGCCGGGCCGCGGACCAATCACAGCAAGCCGTGACGAAAATACGTCACGGCTTGCTGTGATTGGTCCGCGTCCCGGCAACATGGCCGCCATTAACCAATCACAAGCCGTGACGTCACGGGAGGCTGGAAACGCGCTCATTTTAAAAAGGGCGCGTGTCCAGCCTCCCGTGACGTCACGGCTTGTGATTGGTTGCGTCGCGGTCAACCAATCACAAGCCGGGAGGCTGGACACGCGCCCATTTCAAAATGAGCGCGTCCAGCCTCCCGGCTTGTGATTGGTTGATCGCGGCGCAACCAATCACAAGCCGTGACGTCACGGGAGGCTGGACACGCGCCCATTTCAAAATGAGCGCGTCCAGCCTCCCGGCTTGTGATTGGTTGATCGCGGCGCAACCAATCACAAGCCGTGACGTCACGGGAGGCTGGACACGCGCCCATTTCAAAATGAGCGCGTCCAGCCTCCCGGCTTGTGATTGGTTGATCGCGGCGCAACCAATCACAAGCCGTGACGTCACGGGAGGCTGGACACGCGCCCATTTTAAAATGAGCGCGTGTCCAGCCTCCCGTGACGTCCCGGCTTGTGATTGGTCAGGGCGGCCATATTGCCGGGACGCGGACCAATCACAGCAAGCCGTGACGTAATTTCGTCACGGCTTGCTGTGATTGGTCCGCGTCCCGGCAACATGGCCGACCTGACCAATCACAAGCCGGGAATTCACGTAACCAAGTAATAGCGCGATTTTTAAACAAACAACGCTGCCGGTTCCCTCGCTGAAGTCCCGGCTGCGTCGGACAGGTGAGTATAGCAATATTTTTTATTTTAATTCTTTCTTTTACACATTTATATGGTTCCCAGGGCCTGAAGGAGAGTTTCCTCTCCTTCAGACCCTGGGAACCATCAGGGATACCGTCCGATACTTGAGTCCCATTGACTTGTATTGGTATCGGGTATCGGTATCGGATTGGATCCGATATTTTGCCGGTATCGGCCGATACTTTCCGATACCGATACTTTCAAGTATCGGACGGTATCGCTCAACACTAATGATAAGTCTAATCCAGTCTCATAAGCAGTGTGCGTAGGGAGGGCAGAGGCTAAACCATGGGTGCACCACTCGCATTCTCAAGGGCGAAGCTTGAGGATGGATTTCAAGGAAGCGTACTACTAAACATTTTCCTTAGTGATATAGAGAGCAAACTAATTGGCTAATTATCTGTTAATTACCAGAAATCCCAGAACCCCAGCCTGTCATCAGCCCTCCAGGATTATGTTGTGCGCACCTGGCCTTTTTTTCTAATTCAGAAGCCTTTTTCACAAATAATATATATGTGTAATATTTCTATATTTCTTACATGTCAAAATCTAGTAACAGATATTACCTTGAAAATATTGCTTCATTTGTAAAAATAATGTTTTGTTTTGTTTTATTGTGAAATAAGACATAAAATACGGTATATTTAGAAACATAAAGACTAATAAAAATGCTGTTATTTTATGTTTTGGATACCGTTATGTATTACGTGAGTCTTAAGGTTGCACGATTTTCATAATGGAATCTTCCTAGGAACGCTCATTTCAGGATAATCATGCAATCTAAAGAGGCTGTTAATCACCCGTCAAGCAATCAAAATTGGGTGAAATTATATTTTGGTTAGCACAAAAGTTCATCGCTCTCGGCAGCACATCATAGTACGTAAAGAGGACCTGCTTTGCCGAGAACAATGACATTGGAAATCTGTGGATATCTGAAGTTTAGTTGACCTTGTTAATCAGCATGACCACCGGTTGGCAAACAAGTTGCTGGTTGGTCGTTTAACCCTGGTTGGTGGTCCTTTAAAATGACCATTATGGTTTGTCTGGGTTATATTATTTAACTTTAAAAAGTTGTGTAGGATCAATCAAAAACTGACCAAAGGTATAGGGGGGTTATCATATACAGTATTGACCACACATGGATTAGTTGAGAAAACTCTTTCTAAATTGAAGCTTAAGGTTTGACTTCAAAAAAGTCTGATAATCAGCAGAAAAGTCTCAAGAGACAACATATTGTCACAGTTGTAGGGAAATGTTGTGTTACATATAGGACGTTCAGCAATCTGGCCAACAATGTATTACAAGAATGTTCATATACTCCAACAGGACATATGGGAAAAGGGCTTACTACATGAGATGACAACCCCTCAAACCTCTTTAATTCGGAACTTTTAGACACCAAAGGTCTCTAAAAATATATTTAATTTCTTTTTTTTTTTTAGATAATATATCACAGGTTAACATTTATTATACAAATGAGGACAGATCCCGGATTTAGAGTCAGGTTCCAATTATGGTAGATCCTTTTAGTTCCTATTACATTCCTCTAGGCATTGGATAGATTAAACAGAAATTTTGATAAAATAAGGTCTGCCATTTTTAATTATGTTTAACCTAATATTTTGTTAGAAAAACGAAAGAAATCAGCCGGAGCATAAGTTGGTGTACATGCAATGTGTAGGAGCATGATTACACTGTCGGCGTTTCACAGACAAAATGTCATGGGGGAACTGGGTAGACTAAGGTTGGTTACCCGGGCCCCTGCGATATCCCTCAGGCTAGGGAAACCCTGTCTGTCCCTTTCCCAGAAGTTACACTGAAGGTGTGCATGTCTGGGCCGCCAGGCCTGACCCTGACTCCTGTTTCAGCCCTAAGCTGAAACCACCACCCGCCACCCAGTGAAGAGACCACACACCAATCCCCACAGAAAGCACAGACAGGGAAAACTGAAAAACGCACCACGCCGCAGACACACAGGAATACACTATAATGTGCACAGGGCAAAACAAATACAAATAGGAAGGAGGAATATGACAAAGGATAATACTCCACCAGATACGATATTCCTACAACAAGACCACCACTCCTGACCGAAACCACTAGGCATAAAGCACAAGCTATAATCGGCGATGCCCAAAGTCCAGCGCGACTATTTAAAGGCCGTGGGCGTGATCCAGCCTCCAACCTGATTACCAGCTAGATTAACCCTGAGCAAGCTGGATAAAATCTAGCCGACACCACTGAGCGTGTAGTGGACGTAAGTGGAATTACTGCTGTCTATCGGACACACTAGTGTGAACAGCGTCCGACATGACACAAAACCCAAGAAAAAAGACAAAATGAGCATATAGCCTATAGTAAGTAAAGAAATAGGAATAGTACATGTAAATAACATAGGTTACTTATTTAACACTATTTTGACCATTAAAGCCATCCCACCCCAACAAGGTGTACAAAATCGGGATGATCCTATCTGTAGGATTGAAACCTTACCTTGTGTCAGCCGACTTCAATATAGATTAGAGCAGGAATCAGGCCCGACTGTTCTGACACTGGAACATGGTAAGCTATCTAGGTAGATGAAATGCCTAAAAATGAGGGACACACCAAAGTACATTTCAGCTATATAGCTTCCCGAGGGCAGACATCTGAACAGTCAGACCCATGTCCTGTTCTGCCCTTATTCACACTGAGGTCTGCTGACACAAGGTAAGGTTTTAATACTATAGACAAGATAGGATTGTCCCGATGGGTACGCTTTGTGGCTGTGGGATGGCTTTTACGCTTTTTTGAATAAAATAATGTTAACTAAGTCCCCCTATGTTATTTACATGTACTATTGCTATGTTCTTATTTATATGCTCATTTTTTTTCTTGTTTTTTTTTTCTAATAATTTGTCAGGCAGGAAAATTTTTGGGATTGGGTTTTTGGGAGGCTCATTAATCAACAAGTTCTCACCTTACCTGTGAAAACATGGAATACCGGTACTCACTTAGGCACATTAACAAATAACTTCCCATGTACCAGCTTCACAAGGTGATAATAATCCGAATGATTGCTCTCTATTTTTTCCCAATGATCCAAATGCAAAATTGTTCATTTTTTGTGAAAATCACTGTTTGTCTGCAGCAGAAACCATTGTGTAAATTAGAAGATGGAAGGGAGGATGAAAGATCATGGGAAAGAGAAATGATAGGGAAAGGATGCAGGAGAACTTGCTATATTGAGGAACAGTTCTTGACATAAGAGCGATTTATCTGCCTATGCAATAGAACCATTAGGTCCCGGGTATATCACATTTTAACCATTTACAGCTTTAAATATCTAGAAAATGAAAAATGTAATTACATTTTACATATCAAACCATTTGCAATTAGGATATAACACATATAAATGTATATTAAGTGTTCCTCCAACCCCATTTTGTGTACAATAGACATTATATGTTAGGTGTTATCATGTACTTTACTGGGTATTGTAACTATTGTGAACCTCTGTGTAATACATCAGGATTTTATTTCTGGATTCAGCCAATATTCCTCACCCCAGGATATTTGTATTGTGCATTCTATACATATTTATATTGATCAATATGTATACATTTAAAAATGAAATATCTATATTAACGACATGGTTTACTTTTCTACATAATGGAAAATTATTGAATTCACATTGAATTCGCTTTTTTTTTCCCTTCTTTTTCCTTGCCACCAATCACTTATGGGCTGTAACTGTGGAACTATTAGATGGATGATCTTCAGCCTTCCCAGAGTGATACGGGCAACAAAGGTAGTACAATGTCTGCTGCTGTTTCAGGAATATCTCAGTTCATTCCTGCGAGAAGTGATCAAAGTTTATTACATTATTAAGTGTCTGGATACAGATATTGGATGCTTGAAGTTGAATTTCTGTCAATATGTCTGCAAGATGCCTGATCATCTCTCTTACTGGTACCAGGAAATAATTGTGCTGAGGCTTTATACTGGGAACTTGACTTTAATGTTCTTGATATTAGTTGTATTTGTGTCTGTATACATACAGTATATCCATAGATTATTATTATTATTATTTATTGTTATAGCGCCATTTATTCCATGGCGCTTTACAAGTGAGATACATACAATAATACGCCTGAAATTAATTCCTGTGTAATTTGTATGTTGTGACACCAGAAAACCCCTTCTATAGGAACATGGCCTGCCACCGTCTACTGATTGACCGAACTGACCCGTAGGTCATCCTCCTTGTCGGCTTTTCTTCCCACTAGTTCATTCTTCCTTTGGGCTTTTATTTTATTGTTTTTCAGCCCAGTTTATCTACACAGTGATCCATTGGATTTAGGTAAACTTTCCTTGCAAATTTTCATAAGGGATATAAGGAAAAAGCTACAGATGAAAATAAAAACTAGCATGCATAGCTCGGATGTTGGCTCCTTATGCCCTGATCTTTTATTTACGACATTCTGTACATTTTTATGTGTATGTATTATATATATAAATCTATATATATATCTAAGGTACACATGTACAGACATATTACCTTTGACTATTTTACCTGCCTCACCCCCTGTAGCAGCCATAATTTAGCGCGGCACTTGTTACAACCAATTTTTTAGATAGTTACTGAAGGCTAATGTTATATATTGTGAATCTACCAACCAGAGAGAGGCAACATCCCCTCCAAATAATCTCTTTCTTTCTTTCTTTCTTCTGTCCTTCTTTCTTCCTTTCCACTTCCTTCCTTACTTAATTTATTTCTTTTTCTTTTTTTCTTTCCTTCTTTCTTTCTTTTCTTCCTTTTCTTTCATTCTTTTTTTACTTCCTCCCTTCCTTCCTTCTTCCTGCCCACTTCCTGCCTTACTTCATTTCTTTCTTTCTTTCTTTCTTTCTTTCTTTCTTTCTTTCTTTCTTTCTTTCTTTCTTTCTTTTCTTTACTTCCTCCCGTCCTTCCTTCTTCCTGCCCATTTCTTTCTTTCTTTCTTTCTTTCTTTCTTTCTTTCTTTCTTTCTTTCTTTCTTTCTTTCTTTCTTTCTTTCTTTCTTTCTTCCTTCCTTCCTTATTTTTTGGTAAGGGTGGCAGTAAAAGAGAGAGAGGACACACATTTTGGCACACCTGCAGCTTGTACAAAAATAAATGCCTTTTAGAGCCAGAAAACTGTTGCAGTGCCACTGATATATGTCTAACAAATGTTACTGTACTTTCCTCACCTTACTGGGGACCACAGGGCTAAAATATAGTAGTTTGTGGTTCATATTACTTTATTTGTTGTATTTGCTCTGAAAGAACATATAACTATTGGCAGGGAAAGAATTTCCAGTGTTCACAGGCCAAAAAAAAAATCAGTTTCATGACTCACCGTCAACGGTGTACCTAGAAATCCCATATCCAATCTCTGAACTGAGGCCCCATGAGCCCCTGACTGCCTATGATTACATTGTGGGGCCAAATGGGAGTGACCACATGCCCTCCATGTCTAACCACTTTGAAGCCATAGACACAATTCACCTAGGAATTTAAGGGGTAACGCTGCTGCGAACGTGTCTGCTCTGCAGCAGCCGAGTATGGAGCAATTTGAGAGTATGATATAAATGTAAACCAGAAAAAGTCTTGCATTTGTGTGAATGTGTTTATGTCCTAATTTCCTCTTGTGCATATTCCTGCCTTATTTTTATATACTGCATGTAACATTAATCCAGACTTCAGTTCATCTCTCTGCTTTGACTTCCATCCTCTAGTGTCTGGGGAAATAGCACTGGCAGGTGGAGGGGGTTTCAAGTTATCTATCCATTTTCTGCCATCTGTCACACTTGCACGTACTTCCATGTAGAAAACACTGACAGTCGACACATATAAAATGACACAATAGCAGCTCTATCCTGAGCGGTTGGAGCTCTGTAGCCCCAGAGGCTTACACATCCATACACTCACATTAAATGCTGGTCTAAAAAAAAAATCTTCTTTTTCACTTTACTATTGTACAAAGTTTGCGATGACAAACAACACTAACATGCGAGATGGTATTATTTTTTACTGAGTTGCTGAAATATGTTCACATTGGTCTGATACATGTCTAAACACGTGAGCCGGGCATCCGATGCCAATTTGAAATCCCCTTCTGGCTTGTAGCTATTATAGTACGGGCGTGCCGCTTCTGTCCTCATTATGGTCTGCTATGCAAAGCTGTCAAGAAATAAATGTTTTGTGACCTCTAATATGTAATGCCTTCAAATATATAGTGTTATGTACATATCAAGAAAACACCAAGAAAATATTTAGAGCTCTACAACAATCATTTTCTGGGAGAAGGTGAAGTCAACGTTACATTTTCCCTGCACGGTCATTTTGGGCACACGGTAAAGAGTTGTCTTGATGAGCCAACTATTTTAATAATCTCAACTATGGCTTCCATTGCATTAATTTTGGTCAATCCATTTGCAAATGGATTAATTTCAAGGTGTATCTCATAAGAAAGCATAAATACAAATACGCCATTAAGTATTCCTGAGATGACCTCAAATGCATCAAACCGGTGCTCACATCTATACAGAGCTGATTTTATTCTATCAGTTTGCCTTATGCCTAAAAGAAGGACCTGCCTTTGACTTTGAGTTGGGTAAACCCTGTGAATCCTAAATGGGTTGATCAGGATAAAAAAAAATCCTTCTAAAATCTGGAAATGTTTTCACTACATGATACTTCCACTACTCCATATCCATCTCTCCAGAGCTGCAGCTGCTCCAGTGGACTTCACTGGTCCGTCAGTAATGTTATCATAACCATGAGTTGTATGACCTGTGTGAATCATAAAGTGGTTAACTAGAATTAAAAAAAAAATTCTAGCTAAAATTTGGAAATGTTTTAACAACATGATACTTACTCTACTATGTCCACCTCTCCAGAGCTGCAGCTGCTCCAGTGGGACTTAAGGTACCTTCACACTAAACGATATCGCTAGCGATCCGTGACGTTGCAGCGTCCTGGCTAGCGATATCGTTGTGTTTGACACGCAGCAGCGATCAGGATCCTGCTGTGATATCGCTGGTCGTTGAACAAAGTTCAGAACTTTATTTGGTCGTCAGACCGGCGTGTATCGTCGTGTTTGACACCAAAAGCAACGATACCAGCGATGTTTTACACTGGTAACCAGGGTAAACATCGGGTTACTAAGCGCAGGGCCGCGCTTAGTAACCCAATGTTTACCCTGGCTACCAGCGTAAAATGTAAAAAAACCAAACAGTACATACTCACCTTCACGTCCCCCGCCGTCCGCTTCCCACACTGACTGAGCGCCGTAAAGTGAAAGTGAAAGCACAGCACAGCGGTGACGTCACCGCTCTGCTGTTAGGGCCGGCGCTCAGTCAGTGCAGGAAGCGGACTGCAGGGGACGCAAATGTAAGTATGTACTGTTTGTTTTTTTTACATTTTACGCTGGTAACCAGGGTAAACATTGGGTTACTAAGCGCGACCCTGCGCTTAGTAACCCAATGTTTACCCTGGTTACCCGGGGACTTCGGCATCGTTGGTCGCTGGAGAGCGGTCTGTGTGACAGCTCTCCAGCGATCAAACAGCGACGCTGCAGCGATCGGCATCGTTGTCGCTATCGCTGCAGCGTCACTTAATGTGAAGGTACCTTTACTGGTCCTTCAATATTGTTATCACAACCATCAATCAGACAATCACGGGCCACAACAGTCATGTAACATTCATGCAAACACCGTCATTGTCTTTAATGGTCACACAAATGATGGATGTGATGTCACTGCTGTAGGACTGGCGGAGAACACCAAAAGAGCACCACTGATGAATAGTGTAAATAGATTGTTGAGAAATTATTCATTTTATAATATTACCACATTTATTTTCTAGTTCTTAACTAGTTATTTAAAAATGCCTTTTAATACTAGTTGCATCACTATCTATTCACTGTAAAGCACTATAATTAGATTATTATATTAATAGCACTCTATTTGGCCACTGTATCTTGGCACATGATGATATTTATATTTTGTGACACTACTGCTCAGGCACTGTAAATCTTATTATTGCTGAAGTTAATAGAGGTTGTCATTCTGTACTGTGCTTATAATTAGACCCTCTATAGCATGGCTATTAGTGCAATCTATGACAGTATTCCACATAATGAGCGGCTCTAATAAAGGTTACCATACAAGGCTTTATCTAATTCAGCCTACCAACGATAGTACCGGTACTACCAGCAAACAATTATCTGATTCCAGACATTGACATTTGGTGGTAGTCAATAATAAAAAAACAAATAGTCTACTTCAATGAATCGCATCTATAAGTAGTAGTGATGAGCGAGCATGCTCGTTACTCGAGTTTTCCGAGCATGCTCGGGTGGTCTCCGAGTATCTTGGGCATGCTCGGAGATTATGTTTGAGTTGCTGCAGCTGCATCATTTGTGGCTGTTAGACAACCTGAACAAATGGAAGGATTGCATGTATTCAGACTGTCTAGCAGCCGCAAATTATGCAGCTGCAGGGACACAAACATAATCTCCGAGCATGCCCAAGATACTTGGAGACCACCCGAGCATGTTCGGAAATCTCGAGCAGCGAGCACACTCGCTCATCACTAATAAGTAGTAGAAATATTGTGCCACTTACTGATAAATAAAACATTCTCTCTTAAGTCCATATTTTAAAAACAATGAAGAAGATGTCGATACACAGCTGACATCTGGACAACAGGTGTTATGTGCATTCATGTGTTTCTTACAAGACTGTGAAGAAGTGTATTAGAGCGAAACAGTTGGACCAAGAAGAAGCTCATGATGCGAAACAGCTGTTGCCTCCATTTCAGCCATGCATCCACATTTCCCTCGATATTATTAGAAATATGCAACAAAATATTTTTTTTTACCGACCAGTAAGCGCTATCAATATTTCAACTACTTGAAGATACTATTCAATATAAGGTTGGCTTTGCCTGAAAGCTTAAATATACAAAGCTATGACTAACAGGGAGTCTATTACCCAGGCTTTTATCTTACTGGTTTAAGTTTTTTGTTTCCTACTTATATATCTTTATTACGCTTTACGCTTTTGTTTGCTCTAAGATAATGAACTTGTGACACCTCTTTTAAAGGGAAGACATTATCTGCATCATTAAAGCATATGCTCTGTTTAGATCTATCGTTTTGTAAAGCGATCACACTGTGAATAATGCTGACAAACTCAAAGACACTTCAGGAATGGAATGACCTTTGTATATATTAAAGTCCTCCTGAATGGGATGATGCTTAATAAATGGAAATGCGCCTGGCTTCTTTCCAGGTTAAATTTCCTGGTCAGATATTCCAATTACTAATTTATTTTTCATTGTAGAACTCTTGTCCTCAATCACAAATCTATATTAATGTTTTATTATGGCAAATACAACGGAACGTACATCAATCTCAACCTCTCATCGTCTTTGCAGGCTAGCACAATGCCGAGGCAATTCACGTTATGTGGCTCTGTTTATGCAATTATGTCCTCTTTTCTCCAGCGTCCTAAACAAATGATGCTTCGGAACAGCCATTATGGGCAACTATTCTTATATCGTACACAACAAAGCGATAACGCAGATTGCAGCGTTCTCCGCGCATTGCTCATTTTGATGTGAAATTACAACTCTCAGTGTGAAATTGTGTTATGCCATCAGCCTAAAGACATAACATTAAATGGTGTCATCATAGCTATTCTTTAAAAACAGAAAACGAAAAAAAAAGCAAAAACAAAAAATAAAATGAAGAAATTGAGGTTGTCTAAAACTTCTATTGTATTCACGAGGCACGGAACACATACCGCAGCCGGCGTAGGATCGTGATATGTGACCTAATGGCGGATTATGTATTGTTATAGTGATGTTATTTACTGGAGAAATTTGTTGAAAAGTGGAGAAATATCTGCAATACAACTAATAGAATAGAGAACAAGGAGTTTTTTGATAGTTTTGCCACAGTTGAAACAGAGGGAAGGGTATAAGATAAATCAGTCGTGTTGTTTGTGTGCATAATGTCTATCCATATTTGTGTCACTGTCCAACTAGCCTTACAAGAAGACCGGTAGCTGCTGTGCAGAGGAGGAGGGAGATGATGGTGCAACTTATCTAGAAATATTACCCACTGGGACTCAGAGATCCATTTACACATATATACAACATATATATATATATATATATATATATATATATATATATATATATATATATATATATATATATATAAACTCAAAAAAAGGAAAAGCAGCACAAAATAATTGAAAAAAAGTGGACTTTAATGCCTGAACGGCGTGGCAACGTTTCGGATGTGTTATCCTTTGTCAAGCTTTGGCTTTGGTTTATTACTTTTTGACCATTGGATTGCTGGTCGGAAGAGCTCTGCATGCCTTGTAAGGTAGTAAATTTGATGCTGTTCCAATTTTTTCACTATATATATATATATATATATATATATATATATATATATATATATATATACTTATTGAATTCTAGAATTCAATCTTTTATCTGTTAATGTGCATATACCGTAGTGACATCACGGGGAAGGATGCTCCAACATGTGACCATTTTTTCACTCATTCAATGGCCTAAACTGAGCAAAAAGGAATTTTTGCTATGAAATCTGAGGGCAGCATGAGGTAGGGATTAAAACACAGATTTCAATAATGTGTCTCTTATTAAGCTTTGCGCTGTTGTTTACTTACAATGAAGATTTTATCACCATTAGATTATCACTGCCCTACTACAGCAGCGCATTCATGCTAGTCTGACTCCGCCCATTCCTGTGATAAGCAGCTCACAGTCTATTTCTTTATACACAGAGAGCCTGATGGGGCGGGTTTAGCTTTCTCAGCTCTGCTGCATTACTAATTGTAAGAATTCTGATTCTATCACAGCTGCTGTGCCCAGTAAACTAAGTGACACATCTTTGGATTCATGGTCTCTTTGCCTATGTCAGGCTGCTCTCAGATGAGGTGGCAGAAACCTGAGAGATTCCCTTTAACCAAGAGATACTGTAAAGTTAAAAAACTTTTTCAACAGCAGTGCCAAACATACCATCTAGTGTGAGATATTGTGGAAAATGTGGTGCTTTTTAAGACTGTATTTTGAAGGCCCTTTTGTGAGGGACAAAAATAGCTTGATTTCGATATTCAGCCTATGTAAAAATACTTTCAGATAACCCAATGAATAAATACCTTGTTTGCTAGGAGATCGTATCCTTTATGATGGCATAACTATCGTCGTTGGCAACACATTACCACACATAAATGGAGGATGTGCTGCCCACAACATGATGCTGTAGGATAAGAGAAAGATTGTACTGACGAGTGACGACCATTCTTCCCCACACAGTTTTGTTCGGCCCGTGTCTAGTAAATCTGCCCCAGGTTTGCATGATACATAGAAGTAAGGCAATCCAGGTATTACATCTTTACACCCAAGTGTGTGACTTCTAGGATCTTTACACACAGTATAATCATGGGCATGCAGCTTGAGCAGCCACTCAAGATTCATAAACATGGAAATATTATGTGTAAAGATTTTTTAAAGGGAACCTGTCAGCAGGATTGTGCTGTGTAACCTACAGACAGTGTCAGGTCGGCACCGTTATACTGAATAAAATGATATCTTGGTTGATGAAATCTGTCTTGTGGTTGTTGTTTAATCTGCATTTGTAGTTTTCAGTTAATGATATTCTCGTGCTCTGGGGTGGTCTGTGGGTGGGCCTGTAGGCAGGGTTTTGTGACGCTCTGCTTACATATTCATCAATATGCCTTCTGACAGGTCACTGATTCCTCATTGACCTGCCCCATAGTTTACATACTGATTATTATATGCATTGAAAGCATTAAAAAAAGTCACCTTCAGCATGATCACATGTATAATGTGCATTAAATTGTATTATTTTGTAATATACATTGATTCTAAAAAAAGAAATCTTTCTCAAATTGGGCGCAGTAGCATCTATCTGCAATCTGATAGATGGTGCTGCGCAGGCACCGTCGGCGCCATTTTGCTAGAGGAAAAAAAATTGTCTCCACCAAGTTGGTGCCACCAACCAGATTGCCGATAGATGCTACTGCACAGGCACGGCTGGCACCATTTTGAGAAAACATTTTTTTTCAGTATCAATATTTATGACAAAATAAAAGTTTAATGCATATTATATATGCAATCCTGCTGGGAAGTGATTCTTTTTTTCAATACATATAATAATCAGTATGTAAAATAGGTGGCACGTCACTGAGGGATCAGTGACCTCTCATAAGCCATTAGTATGAATACCTAACCAGAGCACCACATACAGACTCACCCACAGGCTGCCCCTGAGCACGAGAATCTTATTAACTCAAAGCTGAAAATAAAGATTAAACAACAACCACAAGACAGATTTCATCAACAAAGGTATCATTTTTATCAGTATAATGGCGCCAACCTGACACTGTCTGTAGTTTACTCAGCACAATCCTGCTGATAGGTTCACTTTAAGTTGAAAAAAGTAGAAGCTGCAACGGGAAGAGAAAGCACACAAAACGGAGGAAGGTATATAGATAATTGGTGGTGCTCACTTGAGAAGGTTGTGTGAAGCACAACAATTGTATGAGCACATAATATGATATGCTGCAGCCCCATGACTGGGGGAGGGAATCTGTCAGATGAACTTGATCAAAGGTGGATAAAACACATTAAAAACAGACTGCACTGCTGGAAAGAACTTGTCGTGTGATATCGTAATTCAGAAAGTTTTCATTTTTTATTTGCACTACATCTTTCAACGCCAAACTGGCACCTGGTTTCAAGTGAAAAAAACAACAAGTGAAACATATTGGAACATTAGAGCCTTTAAAGTCTAAAATAGACACCAAGATGTATAAGAAATGCCCACCAAGGGGTTGAAACAACTTTCAAAACAGGTGGAGTAGAAAAAAGAGGGGGTGAGTAATGAGTATAGAAAGAAAATAGTAGTAATATATAAAAAAGAGAGATGAGGAAAAGCAAACTGCAACAAACAAATCGTTTCTTGGCATCAATTTTAAACTTTAAATGTTCCAATGTCCCATTGTGTTTCATTTGCTATTTTTCAGTTTGGCATCGAAATGCGTCGTGAAAATAAAAACCTGAATGTTTCTAACATATTTTTAATCAAATTTTGTCAAGATCCCTAATGTAGCATATTTATGTGTATAGATTGGGCAGCTAGTCTCTAGGTCTACATATCATGGACCTGTAGGTATACTGTGTGCTGCCATATGGTGTCTCTGTATGTGTTCTTATGGAACTAGGCTTCTAGATGAGACTATAGCCATAAGTCATGTACATTTTATCTTATATAGTACCATGGGATTTTGGAAGGTACAGAATTACCCTGTACATTGATATAAGCACTATTTTATGGATCCCTACCTCACCCATAGTCAATAATGCAATGTATAGAGATCGTTATACTGACAAATTCCATTTAGAAAGCAACAAATAGAGCCGGAATAAAAGAGAAATTATTTCTTCTTAGTGAAATGATGTCTATTATTCTTACAAGTCTCAAAAATAGAGAATATTTTGGGGTTCGCAGATTGCTAACTAGTACATACTGTAGCCGTTGCATGACATTGAGGCAGTCATGTTAAAATCCCAGGGCACAGTCTAACACATTTTTGTTCTCAATATGTGCAGTTTATTAACTTAAATCCATGCAAAGTGTCAGCAACATTGAATAATCATTGACAATCCCAAATTCCCATGGGAGCTGTAAACTTCATATGTCTGAAGGAAGAGGACTCTAACGGAATCTTCTCTGGTTGAACTCCTATTTTCCCAACCAATAAACATCACTTTAGCAAGGTTTACTTTTCCCTGTAGTTTATTAAGCTGGTGGATAATAAAAGTATGCAGGGTTTGTGAGTCACAGGAGCATTATAACATACACTGTATATTGATTTTTTTTGTTTTTTGCAAGAGTCATATATTTAGTGTTAACAATATAGCCGCAGTTCTCGATTCCAGTTCTATAATTTTATGTTTTGTTCCTACCGGCAAGGACAAGCCATCGTTTATTCCTTCAGAATTATTTATTGATGCTAATATTTGAACATACAAGTAATCTGTTCATGTCGATGTCAGTCTCACAATTCATATTACGTCTTTGTTTCGGGGAAATTGGGCCTCATGCTGTAGACATTTTTTCGGTTCCTTTGTCCTTATTTCCCATTTAGTAAACAGATGATAGAGGATATACATTTTTTTTCGTCAATGTTCATTTAAAGTAAAGAATAAATTCCTTAAACTTCCTGTGATGATGAACAGCATGACAAATATAAGTATCCAAGAGGTGTCCAAGAAGTGTCCAATGACTGAACCATCAGAATGAACCAATCCTAAAGTCACAATTAGTGATGAGCGAGTGTACTCATTGCTCGGGTTTTCCAGAGCACGCTCGGGTGGTCTCCAAGTATTTGTTAGTATTCAGAGATTTAGTTTTCATCTCCACAGCTGAATGATTTACAGCTACTAGCCAGCCTGAGTACATGTGGGGGTTGCCTGGTTGCTAGGGAAACCCCACATGTAATCAAGCTGGCTAGTAGCTGTAAATCATTCAGCTGTGGAGATGAATACTAAATCTCCGAACACTAACAAATACTCGGAGACCACCCGAGCGTGCTCGGGAAAACCCAAGCAACGAGTACACTCACTTATCACTAGTCACAATCAATCAATCGATCAATAAATCAATCAATCAATCCTTAAGTGGTATTTCCATTCCTGGGACTGTACCCTGTTGGGAGAATAGAGATCCCCTTTCCCCCATTCACATTCTAGAAAGAACATGCATGAATGCGGCTTTCTTTCCTTTGTAATTTATGGGACTTCCTGAACGGCCCAAGTTTTTCATTGCTCCTATAAAACACGACTCAAATACATGGCCATCTCTCTACCTCATCCACATTTAGTTGGAGTGCCTCGAAATGCATGTGTGCAGAACCTGGCACAAAGTGTTGAGCATTACCTGCAGCACACCCACAGGTGACTTGAAGCATTACACAGTTTTAATTGAATTCTATATAATACAACACATGACAGGTCCTCCAGAAAAAGAAGTAATTTGGTTTGGAGAAAAAAGTACCTTCAGAATGCTGATGAATACATAGATGAGATATAATTTTTGCAAACCTAATAGAAAAATAATTGAAGAGATAACCATGCACAACTTGGTATCCAGCATCATCTTCAAAGCATTTTTTCTCCATACCTTGGTACTACTGGCTTTACAGCTGTACCCCAGCTCTTTATGTCTCTGAATGTGGATCCTGTATCTGGACACTAGGCAGCAGCAATGAAAACCCAAGCTGTTCCCCATGGGATACATGCAATTATATAATTGACATTATGTTAGCAGAGTCCTTACCCAAGGTTATTTAAAAAGGAACCCATCCCCTCTTTGTGTTTTTCTCTTCCAGAAAAACATACACTCTGTGCCCTAACTAAGAGCAAAGAGTTTTTACATTGCATTCCCCTTAATTAGCTATTTAAACTTTTACAAGTTTCATGATTATCTTGCCGTGTAAACAGGTTGCCGATCACCCGATAAACAAGCATAATGCTCGTTCATTGAGCAAAATGATCTTTTGTGCAGCACAAAATATCGATGTATTGTCCTAGCTAAACAGAACTCGCACTACTAAGAACGATGGCAGCCTATGCGTACTGAGCAATCTAGTATAGATTGCTCAGTGAACATCGGTTTCTTTGGTCAGGCATTTAAACGACCATCGATCTGTAAATCTTTACCGATCGGCATTTGTATCATGCCGCTATCGGTCCATGTAAATTGACCTCAAGTCTAGTGTTGAGCATTCCGATACCGCAAGTATCGGGTATCGGACGATACTTGCGGTATCGGAATTCCGATACCGAGATCCGATACTTTTGTGGTATCGGGAATCGGAATCGGAAGTTCCCAGTGTATGGTTCCCAGGGTCTGAAGGAGAGGAAACTCTCCTTCAGGCCCTGGGATCCATATCCATGTAAAAAATAAAGAATTAAAATTAAAAATAGGGATATACTCACCCTCTGACGCGCCCTGGTAGTAACCGGCAGCCTGCTTTGCTTAAAATGAGC
The DNA here is from genome assembly GCF_051348905.1 of Ranitomeya variabilis. Classification (NCBI taxonomy): domain Eukaryota; kingdom Metazoa; phylum Chordata; class Amphibia; order Anura; family Dendrobatidae; genus Ranitomeya; species Ranitomeya variabilis. The sequence goes on along the minus strand of NC_135232.1, from coordinate 1,073,056,966 downwards.
GCGTTCAGCACCTTCCATGACGTCGCGGCTTCTGATTGGTCGCGTGCCGCTCATGTGACCGCCACGCGACCAATCACAAGCCGTGACGTCATTCTCAGGTCTTAAATTCCTAATTCTAGGAATTTAGGACCTGAGAATGATGTCACGGCTTGTGATTGGTCGCCTGGCGGTCACATGAGCGGCACGCGACCAATCAGAAGCCATGACGTCATGGAAGGCCCTAAACGCGCACCATTTTAAGCAAAGAAGGCTGCCGGTTAACAGAGGTGAGGTGCAGGGGCCTCCGGAGAGGTGAGTATATCAATATTTTTTATTTTAATTCTTTATTTTACACATTAATATGGATCCCAGGGCCTGAAGGAGAGTTTCCTCTCCTTCAGAGCCTGGGAACCATCAAGATACCTTCCGATACTTGGTGTCCCATTGACTTGTATTGGTATCGGGTATCGGTATCGGCGATATCCGATACTTTTCAGGTATCGGCCGATACTATCCGATACCGATACTTTCAAGTATCGGACGGTATAGCTCAACACTACTCAAGTCTCTAAGAATTAAATTATTAAGCAAAAGTTGCAATCTGCTTACCACACACTGAAGCTGCCATAGATCTTGGTCCATGAGACTTCCCAACAGTCCAAAATGCAAGTCTCTCTTAGGTGCAGATGTAAAATAGAAGACAATGTGACTTGTAGTTCTTACAACACAAGTGTTCTGGTCTTTTGATTTATGTATACAAGCAAGTGGCATGACATATAACAGAAGCTGTGATGGTTCTGTTATCAAACCTTTCCAAAGTGACACTTGTGTGCTTCATCAACTGTAATGAGATCTGTCATGGTGTTCCCGATGGAAAATCCCAATGTGAGTGTTAACAGAGATTTTACCAGACCAATGCCGTTGGTTCAAAATGAGAATAAATAGACCCAATGGCAACCTAACTGTGGCAAGCATGAACCAGAGCTTGACTGCACAATTCAGACATGTATATTTTACAGAATGATGTACATAGTTTCACTCTGGCATTTCCAAGAAAATATAGTTAAAAGATCGGAAGACTGATGAAGCTGGGTGATTGAGTGGTCCTCTGATGGACACAGATAAAAAAGGACCATTGTGCAAGACTAAGATATGGGCCCTTTTCTGTCCAACAGCTCATCATAATGCATAATTCCACATGTTTTGTAGGTGGTAATAGCCCCCTTACCTCCTAGGTCTCTATGTGTCTGCACTGGTTACACCAATGGTCTGTCCACCCCTGGACAGGTTTTGCCGTATCTACACATGAGAAAGAGGCCTGCAGCAGAGAAGCATCACTGGGCTACTCATACCTACATCTATGGTTACCAAAGGATCCTCTAATTATATTTTCTCTGAAAACATTGGAGTACTTCAGAGAAAAATATACCTAACTCTGATTCATACTGTCCATGGCTTGGGCAGCATGAGTCACATGATAGATTCCCTTTAATGTTAGCGTTTGTGCTTTCTTGTAAAAAAAAATCTAGGGAAACTGAATTAGTACCATTGCTCTGATTCAGAAATCTACTAATATAAGTTTCACCTCACTTACTAATGGTGAGTACTTAGCATAAATATGTGGCCATAAATACAAGGCTTTGAACTATTTTGTTCTATTAAAAGCCTCAAACTGGAGGCTGCAGCGACAATTATCATCCAAAGGCAATTCTTTGGAGTGCTATGATAAATGTAATCTGCATCGTGAGACATAAAACCCAGTGAGATTTTATAAGAAGAGCAGTAACCGTAACCATCTTTAATAAAAAAGTAACATTTCCCTTTTTATCGTCACCTTTCATTCACGATCTGCGCGGTTCTGTCTACCTACAGCCGGCTGCTCCAGATCATGTGTCTCGAATTAACATGGCATGATTCGCCAAATGAAATATTCATCGCTGCTTCCCACAGGATGCTTCATTTATGATGTATACAGTGTTGAAGTGCGAAGTAAATAAAAGAGCCTAGTGATGTTATTTGGCTTCTGAAATACATATTTGTTCTTTAAATGTTCAACTTTGCGGCCTAACATAGAAACTGCTAATCTTTTAAAGCTGTTAAGGGAGTAAAATGTGATTAAGACAGATGGGGATGTTTTGTGAGTAAAAGGGAAGATAACAAAAAAGTGTCTGGCACATGAGTGCACCGAACAAGTCCTATAGTACTGCGAAATGGAAAAAGTGTGAATTCAGCTTACCTCTTGGGTAACTTCCAACATAGACAGTCTGCGGTCTGGGTGAAATAATTCTCAAAGGTCCAAAAGGGATGTTCTCCAGCACCAAAAGAAAGTGGTTAAAACTTAGCCTTTAACCCCTTCACTACCTTTAATGTACTTGTACTTCAAAAGTAGTATCCCTACCTTCAATGTAGGCTCTCACACCGAGAGCGCACTTAATGGCTGTTTTTTATATTTTACTTTTTCCTGTTTGTTAGTCTTGAACCTGCGATCATCTGATTACTTGCTATATATACTAATATCACATTACTGCTATATACAGGAAAATACACAGCCTAATTTGAAGCTCAGACACAGACAAGGTTTCAACGGAGCTTCGTGATGACAGTCATGGAGGTCATCCAGTAGGCGCATAGAATGACATGCCCCACAGCCTGCACTCTGTTAATTCCGCTGTCAGAAATTTCTAGGTTAACAGTTCCACCCTCAGCTGTTATAGGCAGATCCTGGCTGTGATTGGAGTATGGGGCAGGCTTGTCCTCTGCCAAAATATGTAATTTTTTCCCCCAGGTCTACATAATTGTTTAAAAGTGTTGTTGCCCTTTAATAATCAGTCACATAGTTAATATGTTTGTAAAAACTTGGTACAGAGCTAAACACCTGGAAATGTTCAGCTATGAAAGGTTAATTTTTTTGTCTATGCCATAACCCTAAAACTTCGCTTCTTCCTGGAGTGCACCAATGGTAGTAACACATACCCTAGTAGTCACATCTAGTGATGAGCGTGTGTACTCGTTGCTCGGGTTTTCCAGAGCACGCTCGGGTGGTCTCCGAGTATTTGTTAGTGTTCGGAGATTAAGTTTTCATCGCCTCAGCTGAATGATTTACAGCTACTAGCCAGCCTGAGTACATGTGGGGGTTGCCTGTTTGCTAGGGAATCCTCACATGTAATCAAGATGTCTGGTAGCTGTAAATTATTCAGCTGCCACGATGAAAACAAAATCTCCGAGCAGTCATAAATACTCGGAGACCTCCTAAGCGTGCTTGGGAAAACTCGAGCAATGAGTACACTCGCTCATCACTAGTCACATCCCAAAGGGGAGAGAGCATCAAAAGCCCCTCCATCATACCATGTGATTGGAGTACGCACCCCTTCACATCTAGACACACCCCTGAGGAGACAGGGCAACATTAGACACAAAAAGCTTAAAGGGAAGGTGCCATCAAAAAATTTTTTTTTCCAGCAATTGAAAAATTGTAAAGAATTAATGTTTACATTTTCTTAAAAAATATTTTCATTTGTTTATAATTTAGTAAAATATGAAAAATAATTTTAAAAGGTTTGGCATTTCCACTTTTAAACACTAGGGGGAGCAGCTGCTGAAATTTGACAAAAACCTCGTGTACAACTAGCTCACATTACAGCACTGCAGTAATTATGGGCGGAGTCTGCTGACATGTGTGATGTCTCCTCTCCTCCCCTTCTGGGTGTCTGCTAAGGGATGAGAGGATGATATTCAGGAACACAGCGAGAAGCCATTTTGTTGGTGACTGCAGAGTAAGGCTGCCGTCACACTAGCAGTATTTGGTCAGTATTTTACCTCAGTATTTGTAAGCCAAAACCAGGAGTGGAACAATTAGAGGAAAAGCGTAATAGAAACATATGCACCACTTCTGCATTTATCACCCACTCCTGGTTTTGGCTTACAAATACTGAGGTAAAATACTGACCAAATACTGAATGTGCAGCCTTACACTGACAAGTAGACAGTCACCGAGGATGGCAGGCAGCAAGGATTCTGGGAGATATGTGGTGGAGGGAACAGGGTGACAGCAGCACAGAGTATTTCAGGAGAGCAGTGTGCTGGCCTATAGGGGGGCACCATGTTCAGCCAGGGATTGTACATAGAGCGCTGTCTTTTATACACATGGATGGACCGTCTGCTCCACAGAAATCCAGGAAACATTTCTGCGGATTGATGGCCTGTTCTGATCCAGACTTTGCATGCAGACCCCATTCCCCTCCTCAGATCCTGTCTTCTCCATCCTGTCCTGGCGATGTGTGAAAGTGAGACGACAGGCGAAATACGGGGTGACGCTGGGAAGGAAATGTAGCCATATAGTAACGATAACATGAGACCCCTCTCTTCAGCTGCCTCACCAGCCCTGACTGCACCTAACTGGAGGTCATGCTGCCCCTCTATTACCCCAGACCCACGTGCAGGTGCTCAGCCAGAACCACCATAGAATGGGTCCCCTTTCTGAATATAATACTGCCATACAGATAACAACACATAATACCGCCATATAGATCACACATAAAACCACCATATAATTCTCACATAATACTGCCACATAGATAGATCACACATAATCCCACAATATAGTTCTCATATAATCCCATCATATAGTTCTTATATTATTGCACCATACTGATCAAACATAATACAACCATACATATCACATATAATACTGTCATATAGATGACACATAATGCCATCATACAGGTCACACATAATAATTAGCGGCATCAAGTATGGTCTATATGGCAGTGCTATGTTAAAAATATACATTATATGGTGGCATCATGTGTGATCTATATGGCAGTTTTATGTAATAAATATATCCAGCAATATTATGTTTGATCTATATGGCAGCATTATGTAAAAAATATATATGGCAACATTACGTACGGTCCATATTACAGTATTATGTAATAGATATATCTGGCGGCATTATGTATAACCTATATGGCAGTACTATGTAATAAATATATGTGGAGGTATAATGTGTGGTCTTTATGAGTATTATGTTATAAAATATATATGGCGGCATTATGTATGACCTATATGGCAGTATTATGTAATAAATATATATGGTGGTATATTTATTATGCAAAGGCAGGAAAGTTGTGAGCTATGCCCTTCTGTGACCCCCACAATTATTATATTTTATTTTTATTTTTTTTTGGGGGGGGGGCAACTAGACCATATGCTTTGTCGCCCTATGATTTGTATGTACGCCCTTGGTGATGATCCTCACAGCTTGTCCTGAAAGACACGAGGCTTGCGGTGTCAGTGAGATTGAGGTGGGTTTCAGGGAGCACGAGATGGGTGTCGGGGACTATGGGGTGGGTATCAGGGGGCATGGGGTGTCAGGGAGTATGGGGTGGGTGTCAGGTGGCATGGGGTGAGTGTCAGGGAGTATGGGGTGAGTGTCAGTGAGTATGGGGTGGGTATCAGGGGGCATGGGGTGAGTGTCAGGGAGTATGGGGTGAGTGTCAGGGAGTATGGGGTGGGTGTCAGGTGGCATGGGGTGAGTGTCAGTGAGTATGGGGTGGGTATCAGGGGGCATGGGGTGAGTGTCAGGGAGTATGGGGTGGGTGTCAGGGGGGCATGGGGTGAGTGTCAGGGAGTATGGGGTGGGTATCAGGGGGCATGGGGTGAGTGTCAGGGAGTATGGGGTGGGTGTCAGGGGGGCATGGGGTGAGTGTCAGGGAGTATGGGGTGGGTGTCAGGGGGCATGGGGTGAGTGTCAGTGAGCTTAGTGTGGGTGTCAGGGGGCATGGGGTGGGTGTCAGTGAGCTTAGTGTGGGTGTCAGGGCCCAGCCACAGTCTTTCCTCTTCTGCTCCCTGGATCACTAGTCTCAGACTGCTGCCACCTGCCCTCTGCTCTGGAATGTATAGTAGGAAGATCAGGCAGGAGACCTGAGGAGCTGCAGGACTATGACACTTAGGAGCTCAGTCCTGGCATACTGGGACTTGTAGTGACACAGCAGCTAGAGCTTGCTGAGTGTCATCACCCCCTGGGGTCTGCCAACCATAGCCCAAGTGTTAGAACAATATTACTGTGCCAACCATAGCCCACCTCTTTACACTGTGCAGACCTTTCACCTGATCCATAGGTGAAGCCCCCAGACTGCTGCCTGCCTGCACACTGATCCCCCTGCACCATGCACAGCAGGCAGCGAAGGGTTAACCATTACTGGCCAGCCTGGGTGCCGCCCCTTGTAACCACCCAGGGATCCCGGGCTGCAGAGAGTTGCTCTATTTTTAGAAACACGGACTCCAGGCTGCACCTACAGTCACTGTGTGAGTGTGATGAGGTGCAACACATCCAGGCTCCAGCCATCAGTGCTGCACAGAGAAGCAGCAGACATAACGCTCCATGTACAGGGAGACACGCTGCTGCTGGGGGATTTCTGGCCCCTGGACTGAGGGAGGAAGCTTTCAGCAAGACAGTGCAGGTCGGCAGTGATGGCAGCCTGTACTGTAATACTAATTACAGGCTGCGATCACTGCTAGCACTGCAGATACTTACCCTGGACCCTCGCTCCCAGCAGCTTCTCCCCAACATCTTCGGTCATCGCAGCCCACAGCAAACAAAATGGCCGCGATCTCCTCTCACAGCTGTGACGTAGCAGCTCAGTGGGCGTGCCCAAGTCACAGCTGTGAGACAGGAGATGGAGTCGGAGCCCGACCGTTGGCTCCTATGTACATGGCTGCCGTAAGTGAGGAATGCAAGTGTCGTACCCAGACACTTACATCCACAATAATGAAAATGGCGGCCTCCAGTGGCCAAAGTAAAAGGGAATAAATAAAAAAGTATGAAAGTAGTACATTTAGTTTTGTATTAAAAATAATTGATTATATAATCAATAATTATTAATACAAAAATTAAAATCACGGCACCCTCCCTTTAAGCCAGGCTATCATTTCTGTTTTTGTAAGGCAGTTTAAAAGATACTTATCTTAATTCCTTAATGTATACGTTGGTTTTATTATAATATTTCTTACATTTATCGTTTTATATTTGCATATAGTTGTCCGAGGATGAAGTCCTTCCGTTTCTCACATTAGACCTTTTCTCTCTTTACTCTAGACTTTTATTCTGCCATAATAAACTGTTGATTATTCAATGTTTTTCATATCGTTTTTATGCTAAAATCTCTGCTAATGGAAAATTATTTTTAACCTACAAGTAAAGTCCTATGTAAATGCATGCCTAAGTACACAAAGGTCAGTTCATTAACTGCAAGGTCTTTCATTTTCCCTATCTGCTTTGTATCTTTTATTAAACATTGAGATACTGTTCCTGCCCATTAACAATAAGTGAGCACAGAACAAAAAGCCAATTATTTGCAGAACGTGAAATCCTTACAATAATTCAAGAAATTTTAATTAAACCGTTACATCACATTGTGCTTATTACAATAATAAAAATGAAAACATTTACATTTTGGTGTTCAAAAAAATCTTGTTTAACCTGTACCTTTTTGAATGACTTTTTCATGTAATTGTGAACTTTTTTGCTATTGTATTACGCTATTCTTCCTTACTTTTGCTGTATAGCTAGAAAAAACAGAAAAAAAAAAGTCAATTCAAAGAGATCAGTAAAAGGGGACATTACGAGGCTTAATATTCTTATTCTAAATCCAATATCACATCAGCAATGACAAGAAACTCAGATGTGTTCTAGAAGACCAAAAGGTCTTATGTTTCCTGAGAAAAATTAGATGAAAGTTTAAAGGGATTTGCAAAAGAAAAAATAGAATAAAAAAATTATTAGTTACCTTTAATTAAAAAATCACACTGGTTTTGTTTAGTGAAGCAGGTTTTATAATAAGGAAAATAAACTTGTTCTAGACTGTGTATAGGACAGATGGCTGTGAGCATGTGCAGCAGGAATCTCCCACCGCTCCCTACATTTGTAGGAAGATGTATGCCTATCTGATATAATGCTAGAGGAACCTGGGGTTCAGTGCTGAGATAAGAAAAGGTCGTTTGCTATGCTGCTCACCATGTCTCTCAAAGAAGAATCTGCTCAAAATACTGTCCACTCTGTCTTTCTGATCTAATACTGGAGATACCAGAGGTGCTCAAGTAAGAAGAATCTGCTCACATTGCTGTCTCCACCATTTCTATCTGATCTAATACTGGAGATGCCAAAGGTGATCAGGCAAGTAGAGGTTAATCACATTGATGTGTACCCTATCTTTCTGATCTAATACTGGAGATAACAGACGTACTAAAGTAAGAAGAGACTGCTCACACTGCTGTCTACCCTATCTTTCTGATCTAATGATGTACTAAGGTAAGAAGAGACTGCTCACACTGCTGTCTACCCTATCTTTCTGATCTAATGATGTACTAAGGTAAGAAGAGGCTGCTCACAATGCTGTCTACCCTATCTTCCTGATCTAATGATGTACTAAGGTAAGAAGAGGCCGCTCACACTGCTGTTCACCCTATCTTTCTGAATTTTGAGCAGCTGCTGAGACCTAGAGATAGGTGACAATTATCTCTGGGTAACAGCAACGGAGCTTCCTGCTGCATATGCTCACAACACCTGTCCTATTTGAGTTGAAGAATGAGGGTCTATCAATACAACAAGACAGCGGCCATTTTTATCTTCTAAAGTGATTAATTGCCAGAGAAAATGAGTGTGATTTGATAGCTATAGGGTTTTTGAAATTTAGGTACAATGTGATTTCCATTATTTGTCTATTTTAGGCTATTCCTTTCTTAGGTATTCCCATCCGAATAATCTCTGACTTTTCGCTAATTATCAGAGAATTAATGCTGACATGAAAGAAATTCTCTGTGATCAGCTCTTACCACTGGCTGAATTTTGGGACTGCCACTAATTTCTGTGTATCCCACACCTTAGTATTACATAAAGCCTATTTAAATGAAGATGGTGTCAGAAAATAATGCAGAGCAATGGTTTTCATTTCAGTGGTTCTCACCATTTTGATCAAATCCATTATATCAAAGTGCACTGGTCATACATTGCGATGCACTTAATAATAACTCAGCTAAGGAAAATTCAGTTACTTCCTAGAGACATGGAGTTTATTTCTTCGGTACACATACCACTGATTGAAAATTTAGATCTAGAGCATCTTGCTCTAGATCTTTGATAAGTTTAATCAATAATGAGATCCATGAAAATTTCTTAGGCTAGTTTCACATTTGCATTTAAAAACACAGCGTTTAAAAAGCAAACGCAGGTGGTGAAAAAAACGCATGTAAACGCGTGCAAATGCTGCGTTTTTTAGACGCATGCGTTTTTGCATGCGGTGAAAAAAACGCGGCATTTTACTGCGTTTACATGCCTTTTTTCATGTGTTTGCGTTTTTGAAACGCATGCTGAGAAGTGTGTGACAGCTGCCAATCATCAAAATCAACAAGAAAACCCACTATAAATAGAAATAGCTAGGGTTGGGGTTAGGGTTAGGGTTAGGGGTAGGGTTAGGGGTAGGGTTAGGGGTAGGGTTAGGATCCCTAGGGTTAGGGTTAGGGTTAGGGGTAGGGTTAGGGGTAGGGTTAGGATCCCTAGGGTTAGGGGTAGGGTTAGGGTTAGGGGTAGGGTTAGGGGTAGGGTTAGGGGTAGGGTTAGGGTTAGTATCCCTAGGGTTAGGGGTAGGGTTAGGGGTAGGGTAAGGGGTAGGGTTAGGATCCCTAGGGTTAGGGTTAGGGTTAGGATCCCTAGGGTTAGGGTTAGGGGTAGGGTTAGGGTTTGGATCCCTTTATCACCTTGATGGTGGGGGGTGGCTTATCAATGTGTATTCTTGTTTTTTTCTATGGAAACGCATGCATTTAAAAACGCAACCAAACGAATGTGCTTAAAAATGAATGCGTTTACATAGACAGCAATATGTTTTTTTGCAGCAAAAAAACGCCTTTAGAAATTACTACATGTTGCATTTCTGCAACAAAACGCAAGCATAGAAACGACGCATGCGTCGTCAAACACGGCAAAACGCATACAAAAAAACGCATGCGTTTTTAATGTTAAATATAGGAAAAAAACGCATGCATTTTTTTGCGCTAAAACGCAGCGGCAAAAAACGCAAATGTGAAACCAGCCTTATAAAACTAATAGTATACAAAAGCAGTTGTTTGTCAAATTTGAGACCACAATCCTTTCAGAAGAGATCTCACTTTTTTCCCTAAAAGACTCAATCAGTACTGTATCTCCTAGCTTTAAATTTCTGAGCTAGGACAGGGTTATTATTTTTTATTTATATTTTATTGTTTCTTTATCTGCATATAACTAGACTGGTATACAATTTAAGGGGTTCTGAAAACTAGTGGTCTGAAAGGAAACAAGTCTTTGAAAACAAGATGACATACCGATTCCATCCAGTCTTTGTCCTTGGCCGAATCCAAACTGTGGACCTCAGCTGAAAATATAGATGTAGCATAAGCAATTAAAATCTCTGGTGGAATGGTGCGGCTTCCACTGATATTACGTTGACAAAGCATCGGCTTCTCTTCTACTCTGTTCTGTTGATGGGGCATGACTGCCGATGTCATGCTGAATGACCGTCGGCTCCCCACTGTCTAACTGCAGGAAGTTTGCTGTCAATCAGCATGACATCAGGAATCACGTCCCATCAGCAGACCAACCCGGAAGAAGAGCTTTTCTGTTGATGTGAAAAAGTTGAAATGTCGGCAGGAACGGTGGCGGACACTCTGTGCCGCCACCGGGTAGAACAGAAAGGTAGTTGCTTCTGCTAGGAACTACCTACCTGTTAGTTTATAGGCCCATAGGAAAAAAATAGTCCTGGCCAACCCTTTTAAACATGCTACATTCTTTGGCTTCTAAAAATAAAAGATCTTATTGAAAATTGACCTTTTTTATCTGACCAGTAGTGAATGGGTTACATTTCTACATTAGTACGGTAAGCTATAGATCCAGATTTACGGTAGTGAGGCTATAGCGCGTATGTACAGTAAATGCTTATTCATTTTTATCACACATTAATAATCATGAACAGATTAATGTAACAACATAAAAATGAAGCTATAAATTATAGATATTGGCTCGAGATTTCTCTCTGTCTGTAAATTATAGCAGAATTTGGGTGGTCTAAAAGCCATCCAAAGGTCTGACTTACCACTCAGCCAATCAGGATTGCGGAATGATACATTATGGTTCCTATATGTCACAAAAGTGCTAAGCAAAACAGAAAAGAGCGAAAAAAAAAAGATTATTAATATCTATGTTACTGAATTAATTCTTAAGCCGTGTGCTTCTTTTTAAACATATTGTTCTTGGTGGGAGGTTAGGCCTTCTGCTGAGAAATCACTTTCTGCAGTTTAAGTATAATTTAATTTAGCTATCTCAAGGATATCGATGGCCACAGCGAGAAGCAGATCTCAGGAAACTGATGTGCACATCCTGCATTACTGGTCGACACTCACTTTTATTTATAGGCTTTTTTTTTGTATTTTAACATAGCGACATTCAACGAAGCAAAGCTGCAATACCTGATATAACCAGCAAGAAGAGGGGTGCTGTTTCTTATAGGAAAATGCAAACTGGTATTTTTAATCTTATACATCTTTATATCTTATTGATTAATGCACAGTTGAAGCTCTCAGTTATTTAACTAACTACAGTTAGTCACAACATCATAGAAAGCTGTATCGTTTAGTTTACTGGATGCAGCAGCTGTTGCACAATCAGAGTTATTATGTAGCTTGTAGCAGAGCAGAGAAAGCTGCCCTCGCTCACACCGTGCTCTCTGTGTATATTGTTTATTGACAGTGAGCTGCTTATCACAGGAGGAGGTGGAGTCAAACAACTTGGTTAGAGTCAGTTAGACTAGCAGTGATACTGTCCTGGTGATAAAACATTCACTGTTTGGAAGCAATAGTACACAGCCTTATAATTGATACAAGTGGTGCATTGTGATCGTGCTTGACTATGATAAATGAAGAATGTAAAATTCTGTTTAAAGGGAATCTGTCATAATGATTAACCTTACCTAAGTGATTGTATGGTCATGTAGTTCATTGAAGATAAGTCAGTTTATGTTAGGAGTCGAGTTCCCGCCGCTGCACAGGGGGAATCTCGAAACCATGTCTGCTGCGGTCTCTTGTTCTGCATTCTGCATCAGCCGCAGTGGAGCCTGCTCAGTGGAGTCGTTGGTCCCAGCGTCTTGCTCAGTCTGATTGTCAACTCCTATAAATATCCCTAATAAACTGCCATGAAGGAAGCATGCAAAACACCAATGGAATCAACCTTCACACCAAGGCAAAGAATAAAATAAATAATCTTTATTCAAATATGACACATATACATATTAAAATCAATTGTTGGCGGGTGAAATACTTAAGACACAGGACAAAGGTGGGTAACCCAGAGCAAAAACTCCATAATAAATAAATAGTACAGGTAAAAATGAGCCAAATAAGTGCCAATGTGCAATTACTCATATATAGCACGCATTATAACAGTAAATAGTAGCATAAACAGTATTACTACTACTTAAGGGCAAAGTAAGTCACTAAAGTGCCAGTGTGCAAGTGCAAACAAGTCATATATAACACATACGATAAAGGCAAGCAATAGTATATATATATATATATATATTTACCAACAGGAGCGCTCCTGGGGACCCACCACACCCGACGCGCGTTTCGCACCGAAATGCTTCGTCTGGGGGTGGTTAGGTGTCCACCAGCAATGTTATTTATATCGAGATGGTCCAATAGGATTAACAACAAAGAGCCGCTGTGTACACATGCGCAATAGATTGCCATCATAGTCTGTAAATAGCAGCCCAGTAATAAGGATCTGTCGGCGTCAGAATGCCAGCCAATGAGGAACGCAGATGTAGAATGACGAACCGGAAGTTGCGTAACGCCTAGACGCCACATCCGGCTCGACGCTGGCGTAGCCGGCAACCGAGCTCAGTACATACGTCATATTAGGCGCCGGTTACTAGGTACTGAGCTCGGTTGCCGGCTATGCCAGCGTCGAGCCGGATGTGGCGTCTAGGCGTTACGCAACTTCCGGTTCGTCATTCTACATCTGCATTCTGACGCCGACAGATCCTTATTACTGGGCTGCTATTTACAGACTATGATGGCAATCTATTGCGCATGTGTACACAGCGGCTCTTTGTTAGAACTTAATGACAGCATTAATCCTATTGGACCATCTCGATATAAATAACATTGCTGGTGGACACCTAACCACCCCCAGACGAAGCATTTCGGTGGAAACGCGCGTCGGGTGTGGTGGGTCCCCAGGAGCGCTCCTGTTGGTAAATATATATATATATATATACTATTGCTTGCCTTTATCGTATGTGTTATATATGACTTGTTTGCACTTGCACACTGGCACTTTAGTGGCTTACTTTGCCCTTAAGTAGTAGTAATACTGTTTATGCTACTATTTACTGTTATAATGCGTGCTATATATGAGTAATTGCACATTGGCACTTATTTGGCTCATTTTTACCTGTACTATTTATTTATTATGGAGTTTTTGCTCTGGGTTACCCACCTTTGTCCTGTGTCTTAAGTATTTCACCCGCCAACAATTGATTTTAATATGTATATGTGTCATATTTGAATAAAGATTATTTATTTTATTCTTTGCCTTGGTGTGAAGGTTGATTCCATTGGTGTTTTTCAGTCTGATTGTGTAAAGGGTTACTGCTGCCTTTCCAGGCTCTGCCATTGTAGCCTGTACCGATCAGCAGCGAGCAGACATCTCTGGGACTAAGTCCTGCTTTTTCCCTTCTGAGCATGCCCAAAGGAAGATCTCTCAGTGGAGGTCTGGGGTCACATGCTTTGGTACTGCAGTAGCTCCTATTGGTCCTCCAGGAAGGTCCTGAAGTTGCAAAGAAAGAAACACACCGGCGCTCCCAAAAGGATACACTAGAGAGCTGCAGGTTTTTCTCCGTTTTTCCGAAGGTCCTGAAGTTGTTGTTACTGTAGCAGTTCTCATTGGTCCTCTAGGAAGGTCCTGAACTTGCTGCAGCTATAAAAGGTTTGCATGGCCGCACGGCCATGCGCTAGTATACACTTGTTTATGTGTGTGTGTTGTGAGTGAAAGTCACTCTTTAATCATCCCCTCCCTTGTGTTTGAATGCTCGCGTAAGGAAGATGATTGTAATCTAGCGCCCGACTTGTTGCCAACACTGGTGCACAAACAGCGTCTATTACTGTGACTGCCAGTGCGGCGCCATGTGCTATCACCGCGCTTTCCAAACCCAAGTGTGGGTGGTTATTGGCATCCGCCAGAGCGGCACCACTTGCACGTGCTACTTAATTATTATTTCTGTTACGTGTGGTACCGCGGCCCTGTGACGCAACAGGGTTCGCTTCTTTGACACAGGGTGAAGCTAACCCGTGTGTATCCTCATTGTACCGCCATATAGTCTGTCATTGCTTAGCAGCAGGTTCCATCTCTGCACGGTGGACCCCGGGCTGCGAGCGCACCTTATTCCTTTTCTCTAATTATTTGGTGCATTCCGCTAGCCCTAACAGTTCATACCTTTATTTATAAAATCTGTCACTCCATTGCAGAATAATGCACGCTGAAGTGATCTTAGATGAAAGTGCTCTGGGCTTGATTGGAGCACTTCCCATGTTTTTGCTTTCACTTGTCTATGCCCTGCCTTGAGCCACCATATTTTATTCACTGTCAGCCCACAGGCTAAACTACGCAGACAGCGGGCTGTCCGTCAGGCAGAAGAACGTGGCACAATGCATGGAATAGAGTCAAAGAGGCGGAGGCTCGACAAATGCTCTTATCATGCCCTGAGCACTTCAGACTCATTTGCATATGGATTAAAATATGGATTTCTCAGCAACTTAGTAACGGATTTTACAAATAAATATGTAGATTGACTTATCTTTCAATGTGCTACATGGTCACATCTACACAGGATGAGTTGATCTCCATGGCAGATTCCCTTTAATTGTAAAACTAACGTACTTTAACTACAGCCCAAAATATTATTAAGGAACTTAGACCTGGTCAAGTAACATCTAGTTTGGATTTCAGAATTAATTTCATTATTATTTCGAACAATGGTAAGGCACAAGCCCATGAGGAAGGAATAACCACAGTTTAATCATCTGTGTTCAATAGTTCTGCACCAGAGAACAGTGATCTGCTAGGGGTGCCATATTTCTGCCCTAAAGAATTTGGCATTTTCATGGTATATTCATGGGACTTAAGTTGAAGAGACAAGTTTGCAAAGTTTGAGATTTTTTTTTCTGAATTGTGAAAATAAGAATCTTCGCCTCTGAAGTCATTACTTACACTTCTAAGAGCAGTACTCAAGCAACATCCCACTTAGCCATTATGTATTCAAAGCATGGCACTAAAATGAATTTATTCTGGGTATAAATTGGGAGATGTACGTTCTGACATGAAGCTGTCAGCGCATTTATTTATTAATATGAGTTTTTTTTTTATTCTTTTAATAAAAATTATGTTTAGGAGGATTATTATTTTTATGTTTACAACTCTGCCATGTATAATGTATTCACAAAATCTTCTCCGGCGATGTCAATTAAAATGTCTAAAGGATGTTTAATTAATCACAGAATTTATTCTGCATCAAAATTAAGTAGAGGATTAAAGACAGTTTAGTTTAATGTGGGTGGGGGCATCCTATAAAGTCTTGCAGTAACATTCTTAAAGTTAAACTTACTTTTTCACATTTTTTGTTATTCCATTTTGTGTTTATTTTATTTATTACTTTCTATGGTAGCCATATGCCAAGGACAGTGACATTGTATAGATCTATCTACAGTATATCGGATCTGTATTGTAAAGAGTTGTCTCATTCCTGTTATATGCCGCTATGTGTCATGACACCGAGAAAAGATTAGATTTATACTAGATGTATCCACTCAGAACAGTCCAAGTCCCCTGTGGGGCATATAATCTAATTCCCATATTTCTCATACGCACTAGGGCCGATTTCATAGGAAACCAATTAACCTATGTGTATGCTTTTGGAGTGTGGAAGGAAATCCATGCAAGAAAAGAGAGAACAGATGCAGCCCACATCATTGTTTTCCTGCTCAGGTTTGAACCCTGGACCCCAATGCTGTAAGCAACATTACCACTGTGCGTCACGATACCACCAAATTTTTACGTTTTCTACAAGTTAGCTATTATTTTTAGAACATTTCTGCAACTAAAGGGTACACTTCTGTAATATATTTTTAAGGAGTTCTCCATAAAACAATTCACTAATATACCGTGTTGTATTGCCAACCGCAATAAAAAGAAACAACGCTGACAGAAATCCAAGAATTTGCCGTAAAATCATAAAAATTAAGTACATTACATTAAAACGCTCAATAGGCTGAGACCAATGAGATACAGTGTGCTTCATGTTCTTCCTGCAATGTCTCCCTCTTACTAAACTCTCCCCTCTCTAATCCATCCAGAATCATATTCCTGTCCAACTGCTACACCGATGCCTCCACCTTGAGCCAGTCATTGCACTGGTTGCCCATCTGCTACAGAGTCCAATATAAACTTATCACTGTCATCGACAAAACACTCCATGGTTCTGCACCACCCTACATCTCCTTCCCCATCTCAGTCTGCCACTCTAAATGTGCCCTCTGTTCCGCAAATGACCTAAGACCAACATCCTCAATAATCCAAACTTCCCAGTCCCGTCTCCAAGACTTCTCACCTGCTGTGCCAATACTCCGGAATGCTCTACCCCATACAATTCAATGAATTCCCAATATCCAGTTTTAATCATCTTTCTTTAGATTTACCTATCACCTCACCTCAATTATCTAACTTTTCCTGTTTTGCCCTTCCAAAATTTCCCTACAAATCTTGTCCCTCGTTGCATATGTTTACATACCTTCAATGCACTTAATAGCCATTTGTGCCTGTCCTTTTACAGATATTGGCTGATTACCCGCTTATGGAGCGATATGTAAAAGCAATGGATGAGAGAATATTCGGGTTCATCAGGTTCAACTGAACTTTATTCCAAAGTTCGATTTGGGTATCAAAACTCCACCCAAACGTGAATCCAAACCCGAACATCATAGAAATCAATGGGAACCCAAACTTTGGTGCTGTAAGCTCTCGCTCTACTCTGAACACTTTATTCTCCACCGAACTCTAGAACGGATTTACGAGAGAAGTCTGTGATTTGAATTTAGCACTGGTCTAGGTGTTCGGTAAGAATCCAGAACTTTACACTTCAGGTTCGCTAGTGAATACCGTATTGATGGCTGCACCATATTATACAAGCAATATTTTTAATTTAGCTATTGTGTCCCCTCTATTTTCTCATAGATTGTAAGCTTGCCAGCAGAGTCCTTACTCCTCTTGGTTTTTGTTGAAGTATGCTTTATTTTGTAATGTCTTTATTGTCTATACATGTCCTCGCTTAATTGTAATGGACAGCAGAATATGTTGGGGCTATAGAAATAAAAGTTATTATTATTATTATGTGTGATTGTAGCCAGGTCACGGGCTATTGGTATGGGGCGTGCCGAATGTGTGGCCATATTTGTACATATGAGGGACTGTGACTTGCTGGAAGGTCTGATATTCTTAAAGGAATTTTCAATATTTTTTAGATTTTGTCAAAGGAATGTGTCATCAGAAAGTGACCTCTTATTTTAAACTAGCCTTTATATTGCTTTTATTATTATTATTATTACATTTTTCATTTCACTCTCTACTTAAAAACTTCTGAACTATTGCAGTTTTCACATTGGACACTAGGCCTGATAATAGACCCTAACTTCCTACACTTTTCAGCATCCACATTGACATTAGCAGAAATAGACCTATTTGTATAAAAGTGTTATCTGAGCAACTTCTAATCTGGGCAAATGTCTTGGGGAAGAGGGGAAGAGGAGGTGAGCTGTGACATCACCAAATGTCAATGGCGGATCCTGTGTTATTTACTATGCATAAAGGTGTCATTGATATAACGTGTGCATGATAATGCATCTGCTGAAAAGTCCTTTGTACTGAACAGGAACTTGGACTCTAGTATAAGGCCTAGTGACCAGATAGGTTCCTCTTATTTAAATTCTCACAGCTCTGCTGTTTTTGTGGCCCCTACCGGTCTTGCATTAAGTACGTCATGTCTATCATTCACATGACAGCTGCTGATAATCACTAGCCTCACGGTCACTCGCCATATTCCTTGAGTCAGGGATGACATGTCATTGCCTCTGAACAAGCAAGGAAAATTGGAGTGGGTGGCACAAGAACAGCAGGGGTTTGAATAAGTGAGTTATTCTTTTTGGGGTATTTAATACCAATTTTTAAACTTAGACTAAAGCTTGCAAACAAATGATTTTACAGGTTTCACACAAAAATATCTGTGAATGTTGGAGAACATCAACTGGTTTTAAACTATAGATGTACAAATTTGAGATGGTACATTGGTGCATGGAGTGGCTCATTAGACTGTCCATGTGCCACCAGCTACCTAAAAAGCCATGCTGAATCCTGCCTCCAGAAAGTTCTGTATCGCTCCTCACAAATTTTAAAGCAAGACAGCACCATGGATCTTCAAGGAGTTTGTATGTTCTCCTCATGTTTATGTGGGTTTCCTCCTGGTTTTCCGGTTTCCTCTCATACGTCAATTACATAATAATAGAGAATCTAGATTGTGAGTCCCAATGGGGACATTAATTATGATGTAAGCATAAGGCGATAAATAACAGTATTAAAAGCCCGATTCCAGTGATTTTTCTTCATTTGCCCCTTTGTTAGGTTTCATGTGTGCATCTGGGATGATTTAGTGAATCCTGCTTTGAGCAGGGGGTTGGACCAGATGACCCAGGAGGTTCCTTCCAACTCTAACATTCTATGATTCTATGAAGTGACATGAAGGTAGTAACATGCTCACCGCTTGCCATCTTCCCCTGGTTTCAGCAGTGTTCCGGATCACTGCAGCACCTCGTGAAACCATCTGTAACCTGCCGGACCACTGTGCGGAGCAGCAATTGCTCTCTCAATCTAAGACTATGAGACTCGGAAGAAGGTTCTCAAGCCTCGTTCTTAAACTTTCACTGAGAAAATTCAAAAAGTGACCTCCGCTCCACACAGGAACTACAGTGTGATTGGCAAGTCACAAATGCATTCACGTGGTGCCACAATGGACCAGATTAGTGTCACTACCTTCATGACACTTACACACAAGATCCCTAACTAAGGAAAAAATATTAAAAAATAGAAAAAGTAGTATCGAACTATAGATTACTGTGAAATTTTATAATCCAGTTATGTGATATGTTTCTGTACGTAACATCTGATGAGCGAATAAAGCCTAACTTTAAATTGGCATCACGTTCGACATCTCAAGGTCAGTCCATGATATCCAAGGGCAAAATAGTGGCATTGATCATATAAGCTCAAGCTGAGAACTGCAAGAGCAAAATATTTGCAATAACCATGTATTTTTTCTATTCAAAGAGCTCAATGCCAAACTTTCTACATTGAAAAAAGGAGGATGTGGAGATGGAAATCAAACCTTGAAGATACAGGAGATACTTGATTTTTTTTTTTTTTTTGCCTTCGCAAGTCAATGTGTTGGCAGATGATGTTTCTGGGAAGAAAAAAATGTATTCATTGCTGCTTCCCACTGTTTTCTTGACTCTTCACTGTCAGAATTACAGCAGGGGGCAACAATGAAAGTAGTTTGTTGCCTCTGAGACATTGGCTGTTAAACATTCTGAATCCAAAGATTACAATAGCGGCTTCATTTCTCCCTAAGGTTTCTTTTACTGCTGGCTTTTGCTCTCCGCTCAAAGAGCCCAAAGTGAAGAAATTGATGAATATTAAAAATATTTTCTACAATAAACTGGTAATTCCAGTATCCATACAAGTCTTACAGAGAGCTAAATTATTTGCAGCATGTGAGCCACTTTTTGGAAAGTGCTTGTTATGCAGAACATTATATGTAGGCACGACAAGCATAAAATGAATACTATTATGTCAGACTTACTGCAGCCATTTATTGGTTCATAATTTACCATAATTTCTCTCTGCAGTAAACCATGAAGCAGGTAGGAATTTTCACAGTAAAAAATAGTATTGTGTGGTACGGGAGAAGAAAGAGGCTCATATAGAAAGTAAAGTACAGCCATTCAAGACAAATGAATGAATTTTCCCCACAGCCATTTCCATAAATTAGAATATTTTAGTTTTCATATGAACGTACAGCATAGTAAACAGTAGTAGCTTGAGGAGGTCATTTCTTTAGGCCTGAGATGAAGGTAGATGCTGGATAGTCACTCCTGGTCTTACAATATGATCAGGGAATACATTGTGTGCATTAATATGAGGCCTGACATGGTCACCATGTGGAGAATGAATGAAAATCGAGACTCTAAAGGTCCTGACTAGTGATGAGTGAGCATGCTCATGTGCTAACTGAGTGTCTTCAGCATGCTCAAAAAATGTGTCCGGGTCCCCGCAGATGCATGTCTCGCAGCTGTTCGACAGCCTGCTTGTTACGCAATCCCTGCATGTGCTGAGGCTGACAAACAGCCCCGAGACATGCAGCCACGGGAACTCGAACATATTATTTGAGCACTCCAAAGACACTCGGTTAGCACACGAGCATTCTCCAATAACACCTTATCGGAGCTCATTAGCTCATCACTAGTCCTGACACATATACTAGATGAAAGTCAGTTGAATTTGTCAATTTCCGTGAGACTGACCGTTTGATGTGCCTCCCAACTTTTCTCCGACAGATGATGTCAAGAGAGAGAGATCGAGCAGATGGACTAAACTGTCCGGAGCTTGGGAGAGTATTTCTTCATTCTCCTCATTGAAAGCTCATGAGCTCTTGACCAAGCCAAGTTCTTGTATATTGGGGTGGAGGAGATACAGCTTTTTGCATGTGTATGGCCAGCTTAAAAGAAACCTTTCATGTAAATTAACGCTATCAACCTGCAGATATGGCACGCTCTGACACCATGACTGAAACCGTGACCCTATGACTAGAAGTCCAACGCTACCAGGGGAATAAAGTTCATTTCCTCTCAGCAGCGGGGCTCTCAATGATGTCGCCAAACTGTATCAGAATGCTATTAACCTGCAGATTAACCCCACATCTGAGGGTCAATAGCTTTATTTTACATGACAGGTTCCTTTTAAGATGGACCTACACAAATATGAATAAGAATGACATGAACTGTACAGGACTTTCCCGATATACTTCATACGTGTGCATATTGGCCCATAATACATTAAAGGGATTGGCCAGAACTATTTTTATTTTTTTACTATGGGCCTAAAACTAGCAGAGGGAACTACATGCCTGATCTGTCTGACAGTGCCTCGGAGCTGACTACTCCACCTGGTGATTCAGCTGATCCACAGTTATAATCCAAGCTGCAATTTATGCTGCATACGGTTTGGGCAACATTAATCGCCTGAAAGTTTCTATTTAATAAAATTACACATTAAGGGGGAAACATTAAACCATCCAATTCATTTTGGGAGAGATATGAAAAAGTCATTAAGTAAGAACAGCATCAAAATAAATTGAAAAGTACCGTACATTAGCATGTTGCAGACCTCTTTGCTATACAATAGTTGCACTTTTTTTTTTACTTAACACCAGTTTATGGAATTGGTGTATGGGCACAACCAGAATAAGATCAATCCATGATTGAAAAATGAGAACAAATACTGTATGATATGAATGAACAATATGGAGCTCAGTAGACTGGTGTAGAGCTTGATAAAAATGCTGAATAATGTGGACATATGTAATGATATGCAAATATCACACTATAGTAAGACTTACATATTAAATAATACAATATTTTGCATATTTCATAAAAACTATAAGGCTGAAAGTGTAGATTTTCATTTAGCTATGTTTAGCATGCAATCCTAGGCCAAAAAGAGTAAGGGCTTGTGTACATGGAAGTGATGCCTGTGTACCGGCTGAGTTTTTCAGTAAGAGACATTTCAGGAAAACACTGTCTGCATTATTTTTTATTTCATTCGTGATGCCTTTTGCAGCATTTTTTTAATGTATGTATTCATAATGAGCGACTTCTAAGTAAATACCGCTAAAAGAATTTACTGGTCATTTCTTTTAATGGCTTTCTTTTGTGTCTTTGGAGGCCTGAGGCGGTTACAGGAGTTGTCCACTTCTTGGACAACTTCTTCTCAATCAGCATAATTGTCCCCCCTTAAATTTTAACAATTATACTTTCCTACGGTGAGGGCG
The DNA here is from genome assembly GCF_051348905.1 of Ranitomeya variabilis. NCBI lineage: Eukaryota > Metazoa > Chordata > Amphibia > Anura > Dendrobatidae > Ranitomeya > Ranitomeya variabilis. The sequence continues at coordinate 1,073,034,755 of NC_135232.1, read as the reverse complement.
GCACCATTCCAGTGGGGTCGGCAAAGACTCTCCCAGGGATTGCGTGGTATTATTAAGCAACAAGAGTCCTGTGACCAATCTTCGCTGGCTTCACTCTACCAAGCTTTAGAAAAATCTTGACGTTTGATATGTCCAAAGATTTGGGAGAGTGAGGTCAGCGCTGATTGTGCGTAAGGCTCTTGTGACACAGTAATGTCATGTAATCCCTCGGACACCGCAGATTGGTGTCCGCACCAGAGGTGGGCAAACATGTCGATTGAGTGGGGGTTGTCCGAGTAGTGGACAGCCCCCTTTAAAAGTGGTTCAAAAGGACTGATCATTTTTGCAATGTAAATCATTCAGCTGCGGCAATAAAAATTAAATCACCAAGCACTAAAAAATACTCGGAGGACACCCAAGCGTGCTCGGGAAATCTCGAGTAACGAGTATTGTTGTGAATTCTGTTTGAGGGCTCCCCCGGTGGTGTTTTATGGTAGTGCCACTTATTTGCCTTCTTCTATCCTTGATCACCTGTTGACACCCATTAGGGGAGTTTCCTATTTAAGGCTGCTTGGCTGCTGGTCTGATGCCGGCCAACAATGTATCAGTAGCATTCTGTTGCATTCTCCTGCCTCAAGATCCTGTTCAGCTAAGTTGAATTTTGTTTCTAGTTAATGCTATTTTTGTCCAGCTATTTGCAATGTGACTCTCTGTAGCTGGAAGCTCTCGTGGACTGAAATTGCCACTCCAGTGGCATGAGTTGTCACTGGAGTTTTAAAGTAATTTCAGGATGGTGTTTTTGAGTAGTGTTTTGAAGTTGACCGTGAAGTGACTCTTTCCTGTACTTCTGCTATCTAGTAAGCGGACCTCACTGTGCTAAATCTGCTGTTCATCCTACGTATGTCTTTTCCTCTTGACTCACCGTCAATATCTGTGGGGGGCTGCTATCTCCTTTTGGGGTTCATCTCTGGAGGTAAGGCAGGCCTGTATATTCCTCTGATAGGGGTAGTTAGATCTCCGGCTGGCGCGTGGTGTCTAGGGCATCGTAGGAAACACTCCCCGGCTACTTCCAGTGTCGTGTCAGGTTCAGGTCACGGTCACTTTAGTTCCCATCACCCGAGAGCTAGTCCGTTGTTATTTTGATTTCCCTGCCATTGGGAAAATCATAACAGTTTGGCCGGCCTACATGTGTTAAAACTATGCACTAAAGCAGGAAAGGATATGAAAAGGTTTTTTTTCCTTCTGTGTTTGGAAAGTGCACCTTAGTGCTTATTTGTACTCCTTGCTTAAACTGCAGTCTTCAGCCTTTTTTTTTTTTTCCTCTCCTCTTAATCTCTGAATGGCTTTGGTTACACCTGTTTGAATCATGGATCCACAGAGTTTGGTTGCAGGTCTGAATAACCTGGCTACAAAGGTCCAGAACTTACAAGATTTTGTTATACGTGCTCCAATGTCTGAACCTAAGATCCCTATGCCTGAATTTTTTACCGGAGACAGATCCTGTTTTTTGAATTTCAGAGAGAATTGTAAATTGTTTTTGTCTCTGAAATCTCACTCTGCTGGTGATCCTGCGCAACAGGTTAAAATTGTTATTTCTCTATTGCGGGGTGACCCACAAAGTTGGGCATTTGCATTGTCGCCAGGGGATCCTGCGTTATTAAATGTAGATGCGTTTTTTCTGGCTTTGGGGTTGCTTTATGAAGAACCTAATTTAGAGATTTTGGCTGAGAAAGCCTTGATAGCTCTTTCCCAAGGGCAAGATGAAGCTGAGATATACTGCCAAAAATTTCGTAAATGGTCGGTGCTTACTAAATGGAATGAGTGCGCTCTAGCAGCTAATTTCAGAGAAGGTCTCTCTGATGCCGTGAAGGATGTCATGGTGGGGTTCCCTGTGCCTACAGGTCTGAATGATGCCATGAAATTGGCTATCCAGATTGATCGGCGTTTACGGGAGCGCAAATCTGTGCACCATATGGCGGTATCTTTTGAGCAAAAACCTGTGCACCATATGGCGGTATCTTCTGAGCAAAAACCTGTGCACCATATGGCGGTATCTTCTGAGCAAAAACCTGTGCATCATTTGGCGGTGACCTCTGAAAAGGCACCAGAGCATATGCAATGCGATAGTGTATTGTCTAGAGGCGAACGACAGAATTACAGGCGCAAAAATGGGTTGTGCTTCTATTGTGGAGATCCAGCTCATGTTATATCAGCATGCTCTAAACGCATAAAGAAGGTTGATAAAAAGGTTGATAAATCTTTTTCTATGGGTACCTTGCAGTCTAAATTTCTTTTGTCCGTGACATTGATTTGTACTTTATCATCTGTTACTGTGGATGCTTATGTGGATTCTGGCGCCGCTCTGAGTCTCATGGATTGGTCCTTTCCCAAGCGTTGTGGGTTTGATTTAGAGCCTCTGGAGGTTTCTATTCCCTTAAAGGGTATTGATTCTACACCTTTGGCTAGCAATAAACCACAATATTGGACACAAGTGACTATGCATCTTTCCCCAGACCATCAGGAGATTATTCGTTTCCTTGTGTTATATAATCTACATGACATATTAGTACTTGGATTACCATGGTTACAAATTCATAATCCAGTCTTGGACTGGAGATCAATGTCTGTGCTGAGCTGGGGATGTCAGGGGATTCATGGGGATGCACCTTTGGTTCCCATTTCTTCATCTACTCCCTCTGAGATCCCAGCATTTCTGTCAGATTTTTATGATGTCTTTCAGGAGCCTAAAACTGATTCTCTCCCCCCTCACAGAGAGTGTGACTGCGCTATTGATTTGATTCCCGGTAGTAAATTTCCTAAGGGTCGCTTGTTTAATTTGTCTGTACCTGAACATACTGCTATGCGGGAGTATATCAGAGAATCTTTGGAAAAGGGTCATATTTGCCCCTCTTTGTCTCCACTGGGGGCAGGGTTTTTCTTTGTGGGTAAAAAGGATGGTTCATTGAGACCTTGTATCGACTATAGACTTCTGAATAAGATTACAGTTAAATACCAGTACCCGTTATCTTTACTGACTGATCTGTTTGCTCGCATAAAGGGGGCGAAGTGGTTCACTAAGATCGATCTACGTGGTGCGTATAATTTGGTGCGGATTAAGCAGGGGGATGAGTGGAAGACCGCATTTAATACGCCTGAAGGCCATTTTGAGTATTTGGTAATGCCTTTCGGTCTCGCGAATGCCCCTTCCGTTTTTCAGTCCTTTATGCACGATATTTTCCGTGAATATCTGGATAAATTTATGATTGTGTATTTGGATGATATTTTGATTTTTTCGGAGGACTGGGAATCTCATGTTCAACAGGTCAGGAGAGTTTTTCAGGTTTTACGAGCTAATTCTCTATTTGTGAAGGGCTCAAAGTGTATTTTTGGGGTTCAGAGAATTTCCTTTTTGGGATATATTTTTTCCCCTTCATCTATGGAGATGGACCCTGTTAAGGTTCAGGCTATTTGTGATTGGGTACAACCTACTTCTCTAAAGAGTCTTCAGAAATTCTTGGGATTTGCTAATTTCTATCGCCGATTCATAGCGGGTTTTTCTGCCATTGCTAAACCTTTGACTGATTTGACCAAGAAGGGTGCTGATGTTGCTAATTGGTCCTCTGCGGCTGTGGAGGCCTTTCGGGAACTTAAGCGCCGCTTTTCTTCTGCTCCTGTGTTGCGCCAGCCTGATGTTTCGCTCCCGTTCCAGGTTGAAGTAGATGCTTCCGAGATCGGAGCAGGTGCAGTTTTGTCGCAGAAAGGTCCTGACTGCTCAGTGATGAGACCATGTGCGTTTTTCTCTCGAAAGTTTTCGCCCGCTGAGCGAAATTATGATGTTGGAAATCGGGAGCTCTTGGCCATGAAGTGGGCATTTGAGGAGTGGCGTCATTGGCTTGAGGGTGCTAGACACCAGGTGGTGGTCTTGACTGACCACAAAAATCTAATTTATCTTGAGTCAGCCAGGCGTCTGAATCCTAGACAGGCGCGCTGGTCGTTGTTTTTCTCTCGATTTAACTTTGTGGTTTCATATCTGCCTGGGTCTAAGAATGTGAGGGCGGATGCCCTCTCTAGGAGTTTTGAGCCTGACTCGCCTGGTGATTCCGAACCTACTGGCATCCTGAAGGATGGGGTGATATTGTCAGCTGTCTCCCCAGACCTGCGGCGCTCTTTGCAGGAGTTTCAGGTGGATAGGCCTGATCGCTGTCCGCCTGGTAGACTGTTTGTCCCTGATGACTGGACCAGTAGAGTTATTTCGGAGGTTCACTCTTCCGCGTTGGCAGGTCATCCTGGAATTTTTGGCACCAGGGATCTGGTGTCTAGGTCCTTCTGGTGGCATTCCTTGTCTCGAGATGTACGTATTTTTGTGCAGTCTTGTGATGTTTGTGCTCGGGCTAAGCCCTGCTGTTCCCGGGCCAGCGGGTTGTTGTTGCCCTTGCCTATTCCTAAGAGGCCTTGGACGCACATCTCTATGGACTTTATTTCTGACCTTCCTGTTTCTCGTAGGATGTCCGTCATCTGGGTGGTGTGTGACCGTTTTTCCAAGATGGTTCACTTGGTACCTTTGCCCAAATTGCCCTCCTCCTCTGAGCTGGTCCCTCTATTTTTTCAGAATGTTGTGCGTTTGCATGGTATTCCTGAGAATATAGTGTCTGACAGGGGTACTCAGTTTGTGTCTAGATTTTGGCGGGCGTTCTGTGCCAGGATGGGCATCGACTTGTCTTTTTCGTCTGCATTCCATCCTCAGACTAATGGCCAGACTGAGCGTACTAATCAGACCTTGGAGACTTACTTGAGGTGTTTTGTGTCCACTGATCAGGACGATTGGCTTGATTTTTTTGCCATTGGCAGAGTTTGCCCTTAACAATCGGGCCAGTTCTGCCACTTTGGTTTCTCCATTTTTTTGTAATTCAGGGTTTCACCCTCGCTTTCCGTCCGGTCAATTGGAGTCTTCGGATTGTCCTGGAGTAGATGCTGTGGTTGATAGAATGCATCAGATTTGGGGACAGGTTGTGGACAATCTGAAGTTGTCCCAGGAGAAGACTCAACAGTTCACTAATCGTCATCGGCGTGTCGGTCCTCGTCTTTGTGTTGGGGACCTGGTTTGGTTGTCTTCTCGATTTGTTCCTATGAAGGTCTCGTCTCCTAAGTTTAAGCCTCGGTTTATCGGCCCTTATAGGATTCTGGAGGTTCTCAATCCTGTGTCCTTTCGTTTGGACCTCCCAGCATCTTTTACTATTCATAATGTTTTTCATCGGTCATTGTTGCGGAGGTATGAGGTGCCGGTTGTTCCGTCTGCTGATCCTCCTGCTCCTGTGCTGGTTGAGGGTGAGTTGGAGTATGTGGTGGAAAAGATCTTGGACTCCCGTGTTTCCAGACGGAAACTTCAGTATCTGGTTAAGTGGAAAGGCTATGGTCAGGAGGATAATTCTTGGGTGACAGCATCTGATGTTCATGCTCCTGATTTGGTTCGTGCATTTCATAGTGCTCATCCAGATCGCCCTGGTGGTTCTGGTGAGGGTTCGGTGCCCCCTCCTTAAGGGGGGGGTACTGTTGTGAATTCTGTTTGTGGGCTCCCCCGGTGGTGTTTTATGGTAGTGCCACTTATTTGCCTTCTTCTATCCTTGATCACCTGTTGACACCCATTAGGGGAGTTTCCTATTTAAGGCTGCTTGGCTGCTGGTCTGATGCCGGCCAACAATGTATCAGTAGCATTCTGTTGCATTCTCCTGCCTCAAGATCCTGTTCAGCTAAGTTGAATTTTGTTTCTAGTTAATGCTATTTTTGTCCAGCTATTTGCAATGTGACTCTCTGTAGCTGGAAGCTCTCGTGGACTGAAATTGCCACTCCAGTGGCATGAGTTGTCACTGGAGTTTTAAAGTAATTTCAGGATGGTGTTTTTGAGTAGTGTTTTGAAGTTGACCGTGAAGTGACTCTTTCCTGTACTTCTGCTATCTAGTAAGCGGACCTCACTGTGCTAAATCTGCTGTTCATCCTACATATGTCTTTTCCTCTTGACTCACCGTCAATATCTGTGGGGGGCTGCTATCTCCTTTTGGGGTTCATCTCTGGAGGTAAGGCAGGCCTGTATATTCCTCTGATAGGGGTAGTTAGATCTCCGGCTGGCACGTGGTGTCTAGGGCATCGTAGGAAACACTCCCCGGCTACTTCCAGTGTCGTGTCAGGTTCAGGTCACGGTCACTTTAGTTCCCATCACCCGAGAGCTAGTCCGTTGTTATTTTGATTTCCCTGCCATTGGGAAAATCATAACAGAGTATATTCGCTCATCACTAGTGTTGAGCGATACCTTCCGATACTTGAAAGTGTCGGTATCGGAAAGTATCGGCCGATACCGGCAAAGTATCGGATCTAATCCGATACCGATACCCGATACCAATACAAGTCAATGGGACTCAAGTATCGGAAGCTATCCTGGATGGTTCCCAGGGTCTGAAGGAGAGGAAACTCTCCTTCAGGCCCTGGGATCCATATTCATGTAAAAAATAAAGAATAAAAATAAAAAATATGGATATACTCACCACTCCGGCGGACCCTGGACCTAGCGGTGTTAACCGGCAGCCTCCGTTCCTAAGAATGAGCGAGTGAAGGACCTTCGATGATGTGGCGGCTTGTGATTGGTCGCGTGACCGCTCATGTGACCGCTCATGTGACCAATCACAAGACCACAATGTCATCGCAGGTCCTTCACTCGCTCATTCTTAGGAACGGAGGCTGCCGGTTGCAGCGGTTACAACCAGGGCGCGTCAGAGGGTGAGTATATCCCTATTTTTTATTTTTATTCTTTATTTTACACATAAATATGCATTCCGATCCCGATTCCCGATATCGCAAAAATATCGGAACTCGGTATCGGAATTCCGATACCGCAAATATCGGCCGATACCCGATACTTGCGGTATCGGAATGCTCAACACTACTCATCACTAGTTCCTATTTATCACCCCATGATAACATGACAGTGATTGGCTGACAAGCATGCAAATCGCTTATTAATTGGGTCATGCATTCTGGCATTAAAATCATCGTTATCTCCAGCACATCTCCCACTGTAAACAAAGGTTCTTCTGTCGATAGCAAAATACTGTATAGGGACAGAAGAGTCGCATTAAAGAGCATCCTGTTCCCCGGTATTTCTATGCCTCAAGCACTCATTGACTCCTATATACTCGATTGGGGCCCATTAACCGGTTGAAATTGTTGATTCGAAATTGTTACATTGTTTACACAACATTGAAGATGACATTAATGCAAAGCAGACAGTTGGCCAATGTATTATTTGTAACCATGGAGACACAATGGTTTGCAGTAGAGCTGTAGGGGCAAAACGGTAGAAGATTTCTTTTTAATCAAGACTATTTGAAACGTTGTATCATGTTTTATTGTAGATGTGTTACAGCAATAAATAGGTTGCACAGGTGTAATCGTTTAATAACAGAGTATTTGTCTTTCAGACACATATTTTTTAATGTAGCCTTTTCCTTCATCCAGTATATTCACTTGGTAATGAAATTTGACATGGTTTCTAATTTTGCACGCGTCGTGTGGTGAAGCTGTGCGTGTTTGGCCTCTATTGGGTTTGCATACATTATTGTGAACCTATTGCTCGTACATCACTAATGTGAATTCATTTTTTAGCAGTCATTGACTATAAGACCAATCCATTAGGGGCTGGTAATTGTGTTTCCACACAGACGACAGTCATTTTTGTCTGGAATAGCAGCTTGCAGCGTCGTACAGACCTTTTTCCGCTGCCAGAATCTGCAAACCACGGCCAAATCCTGGGCTGCGGCAGAGGAACAAGACTGTTTTCTAAATGTTTTACCCAGTTAAAGAGATCTCATTTTTAATTTTTTTGTCTTTTCACCGCAACTTCTGCAGTAATCATGAAAATGAATGATTTAATAAAAACAATTAACTTTAAGAGAACATTAACAGCAGGAAATTACGCTGCCCCTCCAACTGGCTAATTTCTTCCTTTATTAATAATTCACCATGCAATGTCCAGTCGGTAACTTTTCTTTTTCAGAGGCAGACTTTCGACCTTTGCTGTATTATAGGATTTCATTCTTTCAAATCTGTTTATTTCTTAATTGTTCCTTGTATTTCTCAATAGAAAAACAACTTTTACAGATTTCGCATGACTTGATCCATTGCCCACCGCCCCCTCGCCAAAATCGCAGATAACAAAAAAACAAGCTAGATCGGTGTCTAATGTTTTCTGCAGCTGTCAGACTCTCATAAGTTTAGTCAGTGGAGCTCATGGAGGGTATGTGGGATGTTATGTGGGCAAAATCCTATTACTTAGTATTTTTTCTAGCATTCTCTCTAGATTCAGACCTGTAGAATCACGAAATTGAGTGTTTGCTTGAAAGTTTCTCTTAGAAATGTCCAAGAAGTATCGTTTCTCATTGCGTAGAGTGACATGTTAAGCATGTCGAGGTGAGGAGACTTAAAGCCGCAATGCTCCTCTGGGAAATATGCAAATTGTCTCTTCAGAGAGGAAAGGGACTAGAACTCTAGTGTCACCTATTGGAAGTAGCAATCCTAAAAGTCAACGTCGTCCCTTTAATGAGCCTTATCTTAGAAATGTCAAAACAGTTGCATAACCCTGGTGTTGGAAACGTTCCTGACTGTATTACAGCTCAGTTTGTATGGAGCCTTAAAACGTTACCACAGAGGAGGACGCGGCTGGTACCGTACCTACAATTTTACTGTATGAATCCCTTGAATTCTGTATGTCTAGTGGAAATTAGCTCCATTAATATAATGCTTAAAGGAGGTTTCCCATGAATAAAGTTAATTTTAAAGTTGATTTTAATCAATGGATCTTGGAATAATGATAATTTCCACAATTGGATGTGGTTAAATAAAATGTTCTTGTGCTGAGATAATCTTATAAATGTGCGCCTGCTGTGTACTGTGTAATGGCTGTGTCTGACCATACAGGAACATGGTCTGATCATACCAAATCTCCTGGGTAGGGGGGAAGCAAAAGATAATACAGATATTACAGTATGGGATCACAGCTAATTCTCACTGTGAGGTAAAGCATTTCTCTGACTATTTAAAAAGAAAGTTTAACCTCAATGAAAGAATTATTTGTGATCCCCTGTTGTAATAATAATATGTTGTAATCTTTTGTTCCCCCCTGTCCAGGAGCTGTGGTTTGATCAGACCATGTTCCTGTACGGTCAGACACAGTACACAGCAGGGGCACATGTATAAGATTAGCTCAGCTCAGGAACATGTTATTTAAACACATCCAATTGTGGAAATTATTATTATTATAAGATCTATTGATTAAAATGAACTTTGTGGGAAAACCCCTGTAACAGAGCCTTTTAATATACTCACCACCAGCTGTCTTCAGCTCTTCCCGACACCTCTACATTCATCTGCCGCCATCTTGAGAATGCAATTCTTGTCTTACTGAATGTCAAAGGTAACAGTCACAAGCTCTTTGTGCACGTCTATGAGAGATAAAACTAAGCTCTCAAGGAATTACATTGAAAAGTGACCTTCAGCTTGCTCTAGCAAACACTGGAGTGATCCGGCAGGTCAAAAAGTGCTGGAGGCGATCTGAATGGTGACAATTAGTAATGAGCGAGTGTGCGCGTTACTCGAGATTTCCGATCTTGCTCGGGTGTTCCCCGATTATCTGGGGCATACTCGTAGATTATGTTTGAGTCCCTGCAGCTGCATGATTTGCAGCTGCTAGACAGCCTGAATACATGTGGGGATTCTCTAACAAACAGGCAATCCCCATATGTGGGGTATGGTATGCTCGGTTACTATAAGGTGTCAGTCTGTGTTTTTCTTGCATGTTGCACTGAATTGACTTTGAATATATGTTTCTAGTCAGTCAGTTTTGCAAAAAAAACTGAGAAGGCGAGGAAACGTACAATATGTGCAGTCTGAAAAAAGTTGAATTTTCTGTCTAGCTCACCATATTGTGTTAGGAGATGATGCATCGCACATTGACTTATGTTAGCTCTTACATCATATATATTTTCTTCTATTACAGACTTTAAATTCATTTAATTTGAAGACTTTAAGCTAAATATAGAGGACATTGCCACTTTGACCTATGTCTAAATCATCAACTAAGCTGCTTTTTTCTCTCTAGCCTGTTTAGTGTAAGGTGCATGGTTATACAGGTTATATTTATAATGAGCTAATGTCCTCCTAACGTCTAGCGTAGAAGAAAAAAGTCTACTAATCAAGGAAAAGCGCCACTGTGAGCTGCATACGAATGTTGAAAAAGGAAAGTGACTAAAGTGGGTATAGGGGTTACACTCACACACGGGTCCTTGAGCCTGGGAAGACCCACAAGGTCCCTTTGGCCTGTATGAGAAGAACAATGCTATAAAAATTCTGTAATCATTGGGAGTCTTGTTAAAGTTTCCTAATTACTTGGTCTCTCATGACTAAATCTGGGAAAAGTCAGGGGTGTCAGGCTTCCCTTTTTCTCAGGATTAGTGGGGACCAGTAAAAGGGTTTGTCAGTCTTAATCTAGAAGTCTGCAGTCGCTCAATGTGACTGCAGACTTATAAAACCTTACACTGATGATTTTCCAGTGAAGGCATCGGGATCTGGCAGTCATGTGACCACAAGTATGTGATTTGCATACTCCTGGCCACATAGTGACTAGACTGTTTCGGGTCTCACTCAATAAACTTGCATCGACTGAGGATGCATCCACATAGTTGACACGTGACCGCCGATAAGCAAATCACATACTTGCGATCACACACCGGCCGCTCCCGGTGTCAGTACCGGAGTACAGAGCGCATAGGGTGAGGATTCACAAGTCTGCAGTCACATAGAGTTGCTTAAGGCCAGACAACCCCTTTAACTTTGGTGATACCTCTCAACTGTAGTGTGTCACATATACTACTTTGGTAGAACTGCACCTAACTTTTGGGATTCTGCATCGTTGGTTCTTCTGGATATGGCAAAACAGAGGAGGCATCATAATAAAGCTTTAACCTTAAAAAGATTTAATAACCCTTACATTTTGGAGAATTCTTAGCAATTTTAGAAATTCAAAACCTTATCACGCCATGCTATCAAAGCGTGCTGTAGTTCACATCACAATCTCTTGGTCATCACCCATAAAAACAAAGAGTATAAATATCTCCCAACAGAGTATCGAGAAATCATGTTTTTTACACTTATCTCAGAACATGTCACACCTATAGAAGAGGTAAGAAAGACATGTTTGTACTTTTTATACTTTGCCTGTTATACTTTCCCTAAACTCTTGAATTCTCAGGGCATTACTTACGCACTTCGAAAAAGCTGGACAGCGAATCGCGCGTCGAGGGGCTCCTGGGAAGCTGTGGGGGTCACCCTTTGCTGTGGGTAAGCATGTAGATCTGACTACAGTTTTGGGTGGCTTGTAACCGGGTTGTCTTTTCCTATTTGCTAAATAACGCTGTGTGACAGATCTGACTATGAAAGTCTGTATGATATGATCACTACTATAACTGTGCCTCTTTGGGATACATTTGGCCTTCCACGCCTTCCCTAGTATATCACCACTTTTCCTTTTACCTCCTGTCTATTGGATTCTTGTTATATTGTGTTGATGTAATTTATTTGTTTCAATAAAGTATATCTTTTATTATGATTGGTGGGATGTTGTGCATACTCCATTTCTTTTTTTATACATTACTTACGCCCTGTATATATGTAAATCAAAGAATATGTAATGTATTTATATAAAGAAGAGCACATTTCATTTCCATAATTTCCAGCAACGTGTACAACCACCTTGGAGAAATGTACTGCAAGCTGTCTATGTAGATCAGTGGTCTCCTACCTGTAGCCCTCAAGGTGTTGTGGTTTCCCAGTAACTGGAGAGCTAGAGATCAGAGCGTGCTAAGGTAGATGACTGTTTTCCATTACGATGATGTAACAAGGGGACGTTCATTGGTTAACAGATGAAATATGTTTAGATAACCAAGAACAATTAGTGAACAGAGCAGCAATGCGGTTGGGATAATTTATGCATATTCAGATTGAATGGGTACAAACAGTATATCTAGGCATTTTGCCAGACTGCTTTCTCTGCACTATGATCTTATTCAAATTAGTAAGGGTTGAGCCTGTAATATCATAAGTAGCTTTAGTCCTCGCCGTAATCTACTCTTCATAAGAGAAAGAAATGCGCTCCATATGGTAACGTGGAAGATCAATCTTGAATTATGTCTGGGCATTGACCAAATCTATACCTCTGATTCAGTTATAACCTTAATCATAAGTTGTCTTCATCCAAGATTAATATCACTTTAAATACACCTTGTCTCGGGCCATCTGTTGACTTTATAAATCCAGTAATCACATCCGTAATACATGAGATTTGATATTTAGTAAATTGGAGGTTAATGAGAAATAGAGGTTATGAAATCATTTTTAGGCACTACACAGTATAATAATGAAATTTTGTTGCCATGTATATTTTAGATATGGTTTATGTCAAGGGTGTACAAGGTTTGTCAATCACTACGACGTACCATATTTTACAGTATCCGATATGTTCCAAAAATATATGTATTGGCATAAAGGAATAAAACAAAATATCTGAATGGCAGTTAGCACAGATGGAACCAGAGGGGTTGCCTTGGATTTTCATTGATGTATACATACATATTGGAGTTTGACCCCTGGTGACCCAGTGATCTTTAGAAGGAAAGAGCAAGTGCAGAAGATCTCTTCTTCAAATTGGTGGACTTTCAGGGGTCACAAAGAGCAAGTGCAGAAGCTCTCTTCTTCAAATTGGTGGACTTTCAGGGGTCACATTCATGGATTTGCCATTTAAAAACTTGCTTTAAACACTTGCTTTAAAAAAGACCTTTCAGCTTTCTAGATTCAGATGGCCAGATGAAAACTTGGACAAGTCAGTTATTGGTTCTAGGAGCTGCTTAATGTGACCATCTGCATAAGGACGAGTGCATGAGCTACCTCCTATTTATATGCACTAGTCTAGTCCATAAAACAGTTATGTTAATGATGGTTCTGACCCATTATTGGTCATCGGCCTGAGAAAATATTTGTTTAGTCGATTGGCCCTCCTTAATGGTGCATTGACAAGCCAAAATGGGAACATCTGCTGTAAACGCACCATTGTTGAATTTATAGTAAACATTTGGTGACCTTCTGTAGACTTCAACATATATGTTCTTATGACCAAGATCATTTGCAAGGTGGTTTATTCACTGATAACCTTTTTATTACTTATTTGTAGTTGATTTGGTTTTAATGTACAATTATCCCATACTTGTACCCTGAACAATTGCTGAATGATGATGTAAACAAATTGCTTGACTATCATTTAAGGCAGAGGTCCCCAACATTTCTGACCTTGAGACCCACATTCAGCTCTGAGAGAGGGTCGGGACCCACATCCAGCCTTGAGAGAGGGTCGCGAGCCACATTCAGCTCCCGCCCCCCTCACAATAGTGGCAACCAAAGCCCCCATTACAGGCATAATAGTAACCAAAGCTTTTCCACAAAAATCACGCCAAATCAGTATACTAAGATCCAGGGGTTCCCACAATACCCCCATTCAGTATTCTCCTATAAAGCACTCCACTCTACTGTCACGTCCAGCTTCAAACATCTCCTCTGACAGGTGGTATCATCTTGTCTCCAGCGTACCATACTTAAATCATCTCAAAACCCCTAAGACCAGTATATGTGCATCCAGATCTGCTCTTCATACCTGTTTGCTAGAACTGGAGCTAATTCACCAAGCTGACAGACATCCGCGAGCCACAATTCATGGGACCGCGAGCCACATGTGGCTCCTGAGCTACAGGTTGGGGACCCCTGATTTAAGGAAATGAATTATCAGTAATGTAATTAATTGGCAGTCTGTGAAGCTGATGCAGAGCTGACAGCACATCTTTCAAGTTAATTAATGCTTTTTAGGTCATATAAAAAGTGTGATCAGCCAATGAACAAGCCTTGATGATCATCACACTGGGTAAAAAAGCTTTATTCTGTGATGAGACAAGAGGTGGTTTTCAGACTACCTTAACATGCTTTAAGAAGAAGCAGTCACTGATTGTTGAGACACGAGGTTTAGTGGGTGCTCTTGTCCTCTGGCTCGGCTGTCTTAAGAAAGACAGCATGGACCAAGGCTCATCCCATTGAACACCCGTACTCTTTTCCACTTTTGGAGAATACCGCTCAGACAACACAGAGTGAGGTTAAAACAGTGTGGCAATGCTTTATTGAACCACCAACAGACAATAACCTATAGAACAGTCCCAGCAAATACCCAAGATGGTGCAAATTATAGAACCTCACCCTTTAACTGTCTCACTGAAATTAGAGCAGCTACAACTTTGGGACTTCCAAGGCCGACTACCCCCACTAGTGGCACCCCACTTTTGGTGGGTCCCAGAGAGAGGAGGTAGCAACAAGCTTTGGAAACTAACAGTCCATTATGGTATGTAGCCTGGTTACTTGATTGTCCCAACCTGGCTTCTCCAAACCTCTCCATGGGGCAAGGTGACCAGTGGGTCCCAACATTTCTTCTCCGAATGTCTCTATGGGGCCAGGTGAACAAAAGATCTCAACCAGGCTTTTTTGAACATCTACATAGGTTCAATGCTGGTCAGTGTAGCCTATCTTTATTCCTCCAGCTAGGGCCGTGGTCTCTAAAGCTGGCATCCTGTAGAATGTTAAATCTGTATTCCTTGTGATGAAGCCATGGTGTCTTAGCTGTTGTTCTGTAGAGTCTCCATTGTTATGGTTCTCAATGGCAAGAGAACATAGCCCAGCATACATAGGAACTAGCTCTTGGAAGGATGGAAACTTAAACTGACCATGAACTAAACCTGCCGCACAACTAACAGTAGCCGGGTAGCGTAGCCTGCGTTTTATCCCTAGACGCCCAGCGCCGGCCGGAGGACTAACTAATCCTGGCAGAGGAAAATATAGTCCTGGCTCACCTCTAGAGAAATTTCCCCGAAAGGCAGACAGAGGCCCCCACATATATTGGCGGTGATTTAAGATGAAAATGACAAACGTAGTATGAAAATAGGTTTAGCAAAATCGAGGTCCGCTTACTAGATAGCAGGAAGACAGAAAGGGTACTTTCATGGTCAGCTGAAAACCCTATCAATACACCATCCTGAAATTACTTTAAGACTCTAGTATTAACTCATAACATCAGAGTGGCAATTTCAGATCACAAGAGCTTTCCAGACACAGAAACGAAACTGCAGCTGTGAACTGGAACAAAATGCAAAAAACAAACAAGGACAAAAGTCCGACTTAGCTGGAAGTTGTCTGGTAGCAGGAACATGCACAGAAAGGCTTCTGATTACAATGTTGACCGGCATGGAAGTGACAGAGGAGCAAGGTTAAATAGCGACTCCCACATCCTGATGGGAACAGGTGAACAGAGGGGATAATGCACACAAGTTCAATTCCACCAGTGGCCACCGGGGGAGCCCAAAATCCAATTTCACAACAGTACCCCCCCCTCAAGGAGGGAGCACCGAACCCTCACCAGAACCACCAGGGCGATCAGGATGAGCCCTATGAAAGGCACGGACCAGATCGGAGGCATGAACATCAGAGGCAGTCACCCAAGAATTATCCTCCTGACCGTATCCCTTCCATTTGACCAGATACTGGAGTTTCCGTCTGGAAACACGGGAGTCCAAGATTTTTTCCACAACGTACTCCAACTCGCCCTCAACCAACACCGGAGCAGGAGGCTCAACGGAAGGCACAACCGGTACCTCATACCTGCGCAACAATGACCGATGAAAAACATTATGAATAGAAAAAGATGCAGGGAGGTCCAAACGGAAGGACACAGGGTTAAGAATCTCCAATATCTTGTACGGGCCGATGAACCGAGGCTTAAACTTAGGAGAAGAAACCCTCATAGGGACAAAACGAGAAGACAACCACACCAAGTCCCCGACACAAAGCCGAGGACCAACCCGACGCCGGCGGTTGGCAAAAAGCTGAGTCTTCTCCTGGGACAACTTCAAATTGTCCACCACCTGCCCCCAAATCTGATGCAACCTCTCCACCACAGCATCCACTCCAGGACAATCCGAAGATTCCACCTGACCGGAGGAAAATCGAGGATGAAACCCCGAATTACAGAAAAAAGGAGACACCAAGGTGGCAGAGCTGGCCCGATTATTGAGGGCAAACTCCGCTAAAGGCAAAAAAGCAACCCAATCATCCTGATCTGCAGACACAAAACACCTCAAATATGTCTCCAAAGTCTGATTCGTACGCTCGGTCTGGCCATCAGTCTGAGGATGGAAAGCAGACGAGAAAGACAAATCTATGCCCATCCTAGCACAGAATGCCCGCCAAAATCTAGACACGAATTGGGTTCCTCTGTCAGAAACGATATTCTCCGGAATACCATGCAAACGAACCACATTTTGAAAAAACAGAGGAACCAACTCGGAAGAAGAAGGCAACTTAGGCAGGGGAACCAAATGGACCATCTTAGAGAAACGGTCACACACCACCCAGATGACAGACATCTTCTGAGAAACAGGAAGATCCGAAATAAAATCCATCGAGATGTGCGTCCAAGGCCTCTTCGGGATAGGCAAGGGCAACAACAATCCACTAGCCCGAGAACAACAAGGCTTGGCCCGAGCACAAACGTCACAAGACTGCACAAAGCCTCGTACATCTCGTGACAGGGAAGGCCACCAGAAGGACCTTGCCACCAAATCCCTGGTACCAAAGATTCCAGGATGACCTGCCAACGCAGAAGAATGAACCTCAGAAATGACTTTACTGGTCCAATCATCAGGAACAAACAGTCTACCAGGTGGGCAACAATCAGGTCTATCCGCCTGAAAATCCTGCAAGGCCCGCCGCAGGTCTGGAGAAATGGCAGACAATATCACTCCATCCTTAAGGATACCTGTAGGTTCAGAATTACCAGGGGAGTCAGGCTCAAAACTCCTAGAAAGGGCATCCGCCTTAACATTCTTAGAACCCGGTAGGTATGACACCACAAAATTAAACCGAGAGAAAAACAACGACCAGCGCGCCTGTCTAGGATTCAGGCGTCTGGCGGACTCAAGATAAATTAAATTTTTGTGGTCGGTCAATACCACCACCTGATGTCTAGCCCCCTCAAGCCAATGACGCCACTCCTCAAAAGCCCACTTCATGGCCAAAAGCTCCCGATTCCCAATATCATAATTCCGCTCGGCGGGCAAAAATTTACGAGAAAAAAAAGCACAAGGTTTCATCACGGAGCAGTCGGAACTTCTTTGCGACAAAACCGCCCCAGCTCCGATTTCAGAAGCGTCGACCTCAACCTGAAAAGGAAGAGCAACATCAGGCTGACGCAACACAGGGGCGGAAGAAAAGCGGCGCTTAAGCTCCTGAAAGGCCTCCACAGCAGCAGGGGACCAATCAGCAACATCAGCACCCTTCTTAGTGAAATCAGTCAATGGTTTAACAACATCAGAAAAACCAGCAATAAATCGACGATAAAAGTTAGCAAAGCCCAAAAATTTCTGAAGACTCTTAAGAGAAGAGGGTTGCGTCCAATCACAAATAGCCCGAACCTTGACAGGATCCATCTCGATGGAAGAGGGGGAAAAAATGTATCCCAAGAAGGAAATCTTTTGAACCCCAAAAACGCACTTAGAACCCTTCACACACAAGGAATTAGACCGCAAAACCTGAAAAACCCTCCTGACCTGCTGGACATGAGAGTCCCAGTCATCCGAAAAAATCAGAATATCATCCAGATACACGATCATAAATTTATCCAAATAATCACGGAAAATGTCATGCATAAAGGACTGAAAGACTGAAGGGGCATTTGAAAGGCCAAAAGGCATCACCAAATACTCAAAGTGGCCCTCGGGCGTATTAAATGCGGTTTTCCACTCATCCCCCTGCTTAATTCGCTCCAAATTATACGCCCCACGGAGATCTATCTTAGAGAACCACTTGGCCCCCTTTATGCGAGCAAACAAATCAGTCAGCAGTGGCAACGGATATTGATATTTAACCGTGATTTTATTCAAAAGCCGATAATCAATACACGGCCTCAAAGAGCCATCTTTCTTAGACACAAAGAAAAAACCGGCTCCTAAGGGAGATGACGAAGGACGAATATGTCCCTTTTCCAAGGACTCCTTTATATATTCTCGCATAGCAGCATGTTCAGGCACAGACAGATTAAATAAACGACCCTTAGGGTATTTACTACCCGGAATCAAATCTATGGCACAATCGCACTCCCAGTGCGAAGGTAATGAACCAAGCTTAGGTTCTTCAAAAATGTCACGATAGTCAGACAAGAATTCAGGAATCTCAGAGGGAATAGATGACGAAATGGAAACCAAAGGTACGTCCCCATGCATCCCCTTACATCCCCAGCTTAACACAGACATAGCGTTCCAGTCGAGGACTGGGTTATGAGATTGCAGCCATGGCAATCCAAGCACCAACACATCATGTAGATTATACAGCACAAGAAAGCGAATAATCTCCTGATGATCCGGATTAATTCGCATAGTTACTTGTGTCCAGTATTGTGGTTTATTACTAGCCAATGGGGTGGAGTCAATCCCCTTCAGAGGTATAGGAGTTTCAAGAGGCTCTAAATCATACCCACAGCGTTTGGCAAAGGACCAATCCATAAGACTCAAAGCGGCGCCAGAGTCGACATAGGCATCCGCGGTAATAGATGATAAAGAACAAATCAGGGTCACAGATAGAATAAACTTAGACTGAAAAGTGCCAATTGAAACTGACTTATCAAGCTTCTTAGTACGCTTAGAGCATGCTGATATAACATGAGTTGAATCACCACAATAAAAGCACAACCCATTTTTTCGTCTAAAATTCTGCCGTTCACTTCTGGACAGAATTCTATCACATTGCATATTCTCTGGCGTCTTCTCAGTAGACACCGCCAAATGGTGCACAGGTTTGCGCTCCCGCAGACGTCTATCGATCTGGATAGCCATTGTCATGGACTCATTCAGACCCGCAGGCACAGGGAACCCCACCATAACATCCTTAACGGCATCAGAGAGACCCTCTCTGAAATTCGCCGCCAGGGCGCACTCATTCCACTGAGTAAGCACAGACCATTTACGGAATTTTTGGCAGTATATTTCAACTTCATCTTGCCCCTGAGATAGGGACATCAAGGCTTTTTCCGCCTGAAGCTCTAAATGAGGTTCCTCATAAAGCAACCCCAAGGCCAGAAAAAACGCATCCACATTGAGCAACGCAGGATCCCCTGGAGCCAATGCAAAAGCCCAATCTTGAGGGTCGCCCCGGAGCAAGGAAATCACAATCCTGAC
Source organism: Ranitomeya variabilis (assembly GCF_051348905.1). Classification (NCBI taxonomy): domain Eukaryota; kingdom Metazoa; phylum Chordata; class Amphibia; order Anura; family Dendrobatidae; genus Ranitomeya; species Ranitomeya variabilis. The sequence goes on along the minus strand of NC_135232.1, from coordinate 1,073,015,421 downwards.
CTGCTGAGCAGGATCTCCAGCAGAGCGAGATTTCAGGGACAAAAACAACTTGCAATTATTTTTGAAATTTTGAAAGCAAGATCTATTCCCCGAGAAAAATTCAGGCAAAGGAATTCTAGGTTCAGATATAGGAACATGAACAACAAAATCTTGTAAATTTTGAACTTTCGTGGTGAGATTATTCAAACCTGCAGCTAAACTCTGAATATCCATTTTAAACAGGTGAACACAGAGCCATTCCAGGATTAGAAGGAGAGAGAGAGAGGAAGGCTGCAATATAGGCAGACTTGCAAGTGATTCAATTGAAAGCACACTCAGAACTGAAGGAAAAAAAAAAAAAAAAAAAAAAAAATTTCAGCAGACTTCTTTTTTCTCTCCTTTCTCTGCCAATTAATTTAACCCTTTGTGGGCCGGTCAAACTGTTATGGTTCTCAATGGCAAGAGAACATAGCCCAGCATACATAGGAACTAGCTCTTGGAAGGATGGAAACTTAAACTGACCATGAACTAAACCTGCCGCACAACTAACAGTAGCCGGGTAGCGTAGCCTGCGTTTTATCCCTAGACGCCCAGCGCCGGCCGGAGGACTAACTAATCCTGGCAGAGGAAAATATAGTCCTGGCTAACCTCTAGAGAAATTTCCCCGAAAGGCAGACAGAGGCCCCCACATATATTGGCGGTGATTTAAGATGAAAATGACAAACGTAGTATGAAAATAGGTTTAGCAAAATCGAGGTCCGCTTACTAGATAGCAGGAAGACAGAAAGGGTACTTTCATGGTCAGCTGAAAACCCTATCAATACACCATCCTGAAATTACTTTAAGACTCTAGTATTAACTCATAACATCAGAGTGGCAATTTCAGATCACAAGAGCTTTCCAGACACAGAAACGAAACTGCAGCTGTGAACTGGAACAAAATGCAAAAAACAAACAAGGACAAAAGTCCGACTTAGCTGGAAGTTGTCTGGTAGCAGGAACATGCACAGAAAGGCTTCTGATTACAATGTTGACCGGCATGGAAGTGACAGAGGAGCAAGGTTAAATAGCGACTCCCACATCCTGATGGGAACAGGTGAACAGAGGGGATAATGCACACAAGTTCAATTCCACCAGTGGCCACCGGGGGAGCCCAAAATCCAATTTCACAACACTCCATGCAGAAGGATAGAGATCCCTTTTCATACCCACATCTGTAGTTCAGGCCATCATCCACAGGTCAGGGGGAAGATGGGATGAGATTAACTCTCATTGTTTGAGTATTTAATCAATCTGCATAGTTTGTACTTCACTCTTTTGCAGGTCAACAATTTACATTGACTTATACAATGGGTAATAAACATATTAGCAAGCATTGAATGTTCAATTACCATGCGTCCCTGTCCTTCAAATATAGCAACCCAATAAACTGTAAGAGCTGATATAATAGGTAAACAGCAGCTGTTCATCAATTCACAAACACCAAATCAATCTACAACAAGAGTCAATGTTCAGACTCATACGAACAATTGTCTATGTCTCTTGACTCTATGAAGAAAAACACATCAATTCAAGAGTTAGGGTACCGTCACACAGTACCATTTTGATCGCTACGACGGCACGATCCGTGACGTCGCAGCGATCGTATGATTATCGCTCCAGCGTCGTAGACTGCAGTCACACGTTGCAATCACGGCGCTGGAGCGATGCCGAAGTCCCCGGGTAACCAGGGTAAACATCGGGTTACTAAGCGCAGGGCCGCGCTTAGTAACCCGATGTTTACCCTGGTTACCAGCGTAAACGTAAAAAAAACTAACAGTAAATACTTACATTCCGGTGTCTGTCCCCCGGCGCTGTGCTTCTCTCCACTGTGTAAGCAGCAGAGCCGGAAAGCACAGCGGTGACGTCAGACGTCACCGCTGTGCTCGCTTTCCGGCCGGCGCTCACAGTGCAGTGAAGTTGAGACGCCGGAGGACAGACACCGGAATGTAAGTATGTACTGTTTTTTTTTTTTTACTTTTACGCTGGTAACCACGGTAAACATCGGGTTACTAAGCGCGGCCCTGCGCTTAGTTACCCGATGTTTACCTTGGTTACAAGCGAACACATCGCTGGATCGCTGTCACACACAACGATCCAGCGATGTCAGCGGGAGATCCAGCGACGAAAGAAAGTTCCATACGATCTGCTACGACGTACGATTCTCAGCAGGATCCCTGATCGCTGCTGCGTGTCAGACACAGCGATATCGTATGGATATCGCTGGAACGTCACGGATAGCGATCAAAGTGTGACTGTGTGACGGTACCCTTAATGTTCAGACTCATACAAACAGCAGTCCATGTCTCCTGGCCCACTGAAAATATGTGTCTGGCATAATTAAGATTAAATGCTGTGTTGTCACACTGATCATTACTATTGCCTGAAGAAAATAACATAAACAAAATCTGATTTACATACTTTAACATAAAAAAGGTTAAAGAGAACCTGACAGCTGATACGAATTGGGCAGCATGATTCAGGTACTGGCTGTATAATGTCGGCCATTTATGTTCGTCTCTGAAACTCTGCGACATTTCAGCTCAATGCTTTCTTTAATAGCCACTGGTGACTGAGCCACACTGTAAGACAGGCGGGTCCTCAACAGCATCTTCCTGCCCACTGAAGTAAATTGACAGGTCTTTGCCTATACATGCATGTAGGTGAAGGCCCGTCACTCCAAATCAGCGAGTGGGGAACAGCCAATGGAGACCTACCTGTCCTACTAATATACAGTTCGACTTGGTCCCCCGCTATTAAGGAATGTTTTGCTCTAAAATACTGCAGCATTTCAGAGTCAAACATACCTGTCTGAGATCGTACAGCCAGTACCTAATACATGCTGTTCCTAGATTTCGTACATGGTTTATTGAATGTACCTATATATAACTACTACCAAGCTACTCTGCATGGACTATTCACAAATACTTAAAATTCCATTAATAAAAATAGCCTCAACTTTTTTTTCGCATTAACCAGATTGTTTAGCATTGATACACAGTAGCCACATTGTCCTTTGCTGGATTGAAGAGTAAATGCATTCCATTAATTAGCATTCTGCAATCATATCATCAGTGCTGATTAGTCACATATTGCTTTAACTAAAAGACTTGTGAAGTGATTTAAAATGGACAGACATGGTGATTAATATAAAAGGTAGAAGGCACCGTTTGAGATAAAAGGGACCCATAATGTATTCCTCTGCGGGTCGATTTAAGGGTTATCTGTGTAGACCTATCTAAACAGAAAATTGAAGTATTGCTGTAGGCCGTCTTCTTTACTGTAAAGGTGACTTTGCGAAGAGCGGAGCGTGTTGGCTGTTGTTGACAGTGAAAATCAGCAGATACTTTAATGAGCAATAATTGGTGCTCACAAGGCAGCCTCGAACTTTATGAATATGCAAACCTACCCGCTAGTTTAGAAAGGCACCGTACTTGCGGAAAGTATTTTGCACATGAATTCTAATTTTTTAAAACTGGAATAATAGAGAGCTAGAGGGAGGATATTTATCAAAGCTTTAGGGAGGAAAGACCTTGTGATTTTAATGCATTCTTGAAACGAGCTATAATCATTTCTTTTTCGATAATAACAAAACCCAAAAGAAACGTCACTTGAATTTTTACTATTTTAGTAGCACATCTCGCTAGCTTAGGGGCAGCTTGTGGGAGAGAACACTGAAGAAATGGAAAATATAGCAAATTTGACCCTTTCACTTTATTTAAAACCTTTAAGCAATTTTCTCGTCAAGGCTATTCCATCACGTAGAACCAACCTGAACCACAGCTTCAGCTTCACTTTCGTGTCTAAAACAGTATTGATAAGCCTGTGCAAGGATTGTTGAAGAATTCTAAATATGCATTGGTTGCCCAGAGATACCGGGATGGAATGTAACCTTTCTGACAATTTCACTCACCCTTCTAAACACGCAGCAAGGCAAAATAATTATGATTTGCACATGTCTTAGTATCTGTTTACTGGAGAAGAAAATTCTAAGTGTACACATGGGAGATTTATGGGGCAAAATGCTATTGACATGAAATAATAACCTTAAATTAGAGCCCAAATTGACTTTGGTTTTACTAATCTGTCTTGCTTTTGTTAATGCCAAGAAATTATATTATTTTGGCAAGATAGTTATGACTTAAAATATTGACTGTCTTGCCAATGAGAATTCAAAATAACATTATAGATCCAATTACTAATTAAGCGGAGGATGTCGCCAGGACCATTTAATCATTTATGAGGACAAATAATCTGATTTTCGATTGGAGTTTAATTTACAAATCTGTTTTAATTTCTTCGCTAAGATAAATATTTGACCAGGAGTCAATGATTCGGATTGAAGTGGCTTATCTCTCTCATCATTCTGGTGTAGTGTATCAAACACAGTAAAAATGACATGCATCCATGGTGGAGAATTATTGATATGTCATGTCTTATCTCATTTTATAATATAATACCGCTATATTGGGAGATGTTTATTCAATGTAGCCATGAACAAAATGGTTGTGTGTTGAGAATTCTGGTTAGATAGCCGTTTAAGGGCTTGCTCACACCATCATATTAATCAGACGAGTACTATCCAATTTTTTATCCGATAGTAGTCAGACTAATGATATGTTATGGGGCAGTGCCAATTCAGCATGAGACAAAAATTGCCGTACGCTGCAATTTTACTTTGTAATCATATGTCATTCAAGTCAATGAATTAATGGAAACCATCGGAATGCACTCGGTTGACATCCAAGTGGTTTGATTTCCATGGACTCACAGAATGGAGGAGATTGAGACATTTTGTTCTCCATCTTCTACTCATAGTGTTCTCCAATTCATTTGAGAGAATCGGATCTGATCACACTATGCTGACACTCTGATCAACGTTTGATCAGAGTGTCATTAGCATAATCGACCCGATTCTCTTGAATGTGAGAATCTACAGTTGTATTAGGGAGCCCTTAAAACCAGTTCTGGACTAGATCTTAGGGTGAGTGCAAGATAATTAATGAAATATATTTATAAAGCTATTTACCTTTCAATAAAGAGGTTTTTTTTGGTAGAACAACATGTGGTCTTTGGATCGTTGTCATGCTGCATGTCCCACATTTCCGTGAGATTGAGCTCATTGAGGGACATTTGGACATTTCTGTTAAAATTTGAAGAAAAAATTCAGAATTTATTGGTGTTAAGTTGTCTCGATTCAGATGCAGCAATACAGGCCCAAACAATGATACTACTTCCACCATGTTTCTACAGATGGTATGAGGCTTTTTGAATGTGATGCTCAGTTTTTATTTCTCCAAATGTAACACCTTTCATTTAAACCCCAAAGCTCTATTTTTTCTCATCCATTCACAAAACATTGTTCATGCTCTCTGGCTTTTCCAGGTGATATTTAGCTGAGGGCAGATGGGAAGCAATGTTATGTTTGAAGAGCAGGGGCTTTCTCTTTCCATCCTGCCATCCATAACATTGTTGTTCAGTGTCCTCCTGACTGTGAACTTATGAATAGTGTTGAGCATTCCGATACCGCAAGTATCGGGTATCGGCCGATACTTGCGGGCATCGGAATTCCGATACCGAGATCCGATACTTTTGTGATATCGGGAATCGGTATCGGGATTAATATCAATGTGTAAAATAAAGAATTAAAATAAAAAATAGGGATATACTCACATCTCCGACGCAGCCTGCACCTTAGCGAGGGAACCGGCAGCCTTCTTTGCTTAAAATGCGCGCGTTTACTGCCTTCCGTGACGTCACGGCTTCTGATTGGTCGCGTGCCGCCCATGTGACGGCGACGCGACCAATCACAACAAGCCGTGACGTAATTTCAGGTCCTGAATGCCTAATTCTAGGCATTCAGGATTTGAAAATTACGTCACAGCTTGTGATTGGTCGCGTCGCGGTCACATGGGCGGCACGCGACCAATCACAAGCCGTGACGTAATTTTCAAATCCTGAATGCCTAGAATTAGGCATTCAGGACCTGAAATTACGTAACGGCTTGGTGTGATTGGTTGTGTCGCCGTCACATGGGCGGCACGCGACCAATCAGAAGTCGTGACGTCACGGAAGGCAGTAAACGCGCGCATTTTAAGCAAAGAAGGCTGCCGGTTCCCTCGGTAAGGTGCAGGCTGCGTCGGAGAGGTGAGTATAGCAATATTTTTTATTTTAATTCTTTATTTTACACAGTAATATGGATCCCAGGGCCTGAAGGAGAGTTTCCTCTCCTTCAGACCCTGGGAACCATCAGGGATACCGTCCGATACTTGAGTCCCATTGACTTGTATTGGTATCGGGTATCGGTATCGGATTAGATCCGATACTTTGCCGGTATCGGCCGATACTTTCCGATACCGATACTTTCAAGTATCGGACGGTATCGCTCAACACTACTTATGAACATAAACATTAGCTAATGTGAGAGAGACCTTTAGTTGCTTGAATGTTGCCTTGGGTTCCTTTATTACCTCTATTATATGCCTTGCACTCAGAGTGATTTTTGCTGGTCGACCACTCTTCGAAAGGATGATGGTCCTGAATTTTGTCTATTTGTTCACGATCTGTTGGACTGTGGATTGGTGGAGCCCAAACACTTTAGTGACTGTTTTGTAAACTTTTTCAGTCTGAGGTGCATCAACAATTTTTCTTATGAGATCCCCAGAAATCAGCTTTGTTTGTGTATAATACAATTCCACAAACATGTGTTGTGAAGATCCATGTTCCTTAAATAAAGCAGGTCACCAACTCTCACCTCATTGTCATCCCATTGATTGAAAACACCAAACTAAACCTAATTTCAACTTCAAATAATTTGTTAATCCTACAGATTCATTTACTTTTGCCACTCATGGGCATTTTATATTGCATAATTTAACGCAATAAAAAAAGAAAATATTTTTTACTCATTTGTTTGATTTTTTTTTTTACTTTTAACTTTTAGTTCTATACAAATCTGATGTAGTTTTAAGTCAAATGTATCCAGAAATATGAAAAATTCCAAAGGGTTGAGAAACTTACAAGCATCACTGTATAATAATCAGAACTTGGCATGAAGATGAGTTGTGGGTGAAAAATATCAATGTGTGCAGTTGATTATACAGTAGTGGTCTTAATTGGATTAAATTATATTTACAATTCACAAGTTTCCTTCCTTTCCTAACATATCCTGGGTTTTGTCACATGAGATGACAAACTTTGGAAAAAAATGACTTTGCAATACTCTATCAGGGGATATCTATGCTATGGGCCTCTATAAGTGGCCTCCTGGTGGTAGCTATGTGAATTGCAGCTCGTCAAATTTTTGATACCATGTTGTGAGAATCCATTTAATTTTGCGTGGTAAGACATATAAGTCCTTAATGAAATAAGCAGAGAGGTAAGAGTGGAAATTGAGTTATCTCTACCATCCCTTGTCCTGCCAAAAATATTTATTTTGCTAGATAGTAGAGCAAGAATTTATTTGACCACATACTATGATGGTGAGAGTGATAGGAAAGGAATTACTAATTTGCTCCCCTGGGCTAATTGCTCATCTAATGTAATGCTTTATTGCAGTCATAACCCTGGTGTGTATCAGTGAGTACTTCACGACTACATTCTTCAATATCCTCAGTGATGGTGCTTTCAATTTGTTATAAGACAGCCGAATGGTTGAATCCTCATAAATGCTGTAATCTCAGGCCAACAACAACATCACAGATGTTATTGGCAGCTTTAAGAACTATATTGGCCTATAAAATGAGAAACCTCTAAACTTGGATTCTCTTCTCCGGAAAGGACCTCAGACAGAAATATAACTGCAGATAATCTAAGACAATGGTATTGGCAAGTTGCGGAGGTCACATAGTCATAAGTCAATGATTGTATATATATATACTAACTAGTTTAAGACTTATTTTCACAAATTGTTATTTACAGGTAGAAATGTTCTATTAAGAAGAGGCCTTTTCACATAAACCGGTGCCTTTTTCCTTTAAAAATGATATGACACTGACTGTGACATTGAACATAAAGCAAGAAATCTGTGTTTGATTACCTTGTCACTCTTTTGGTGCCTCAGGTGCTAAGGCATAAGTTGTACATTCTGCAAGGCAAGGACTCACCGATCCTGAACTGTGATATATGTATCTCTAAGTCATGTTGTCCCTTCATAATAAAAAGTGCACTGTTCACAGTGTTTCAGAAACATGGGCACCTGAAGGTGCGTGAAGAACGGAGTCCTAATCCCAACCCTCGAGCACTTCCTTTGATATAATTTGTATCCAGAGTCTTGACCTATATAAATATAAGTGATCTCTGATTTAGTGCAGCAATTGGTAAATTCTAGGAATTCTTCTGGGGCTGTCCATCATTCTGTCCATTGTAGAATGTCATTCATTTTCCACAGCAATTTCATCTACGTTACCCACTTTTAGGATGTGATACTTTTTTTAAGTCATACAGTGCCAAGATCATAATTGTGGGTCCATCTACCTCTAGTAATCTTTCCTCGGGGTCCCATTTCTCCTACCTATAATCCCACCTTCTGGCTCCCTCATGTCTTCTATTGTCCATTATTTCACTTTGGCATCGTCTGTACATTAGGGGCCGTTGACAGAGAAAAAGACAACTGAACAAGGAAATTTGGATAATATAGGCGTTGTTCCCTTCCAAACAAGTTTCTGCCCTGGCTGCAGGGTGGTATAAAACAACAAACCACGCTGCTGTACTCACCTTCCCCTGCCACCGGTTAGTTTCCATCACTGCCCTCAGTGTCTGGCATTGGCTGTGGCACTGATGTCACTTTGGTAGCACAGCAGCCAACCAGTGAGCTTAGAGGCACACCCCTTTCCTAACTGCTAAGCTCACTGATTGGCTGTCGCCCTGTCAATGTGATGTCAGCGCCTCCAACATAGCCAGGCACCGGGAGCAGTGGCAGAGACTCAACGGTGGACCTAAGGATAGTGAATACAGTGTGGTTTCATGTTTTATTATAAGCTTAATCTAAAGGGAACACTCAATTTAATTATTTTGAAAATACGCAAAAAAAGCATAATTAATAATGCATTGTTTAGCTGTAAAGTTATAAGATGTCCAAACGTGATGTAGTGTACAATATCATTATAAGGCTCTAAATACCAGTTTTTCAGATGGCACAGTTCTGTTTGTCTGCCCACATAGACCACAGCTCCCAAACATCTCAAAGAAAAACCCAACCCACCTTCTGAAATTTCCAATGTTTCCACTTGTGCTTTATACGGGTGGCCAGAATTTTATCACTAAGACTGGCCGTCACTTATCTTACTTGGCCGACATCAATTACATCAATTACACCGGCCTCCCCAATACACATGAACACTCAGCTCATAATATGGAAGATGCTATGGTAGTAAGTGAAGAATCCATAAATGTTGATATTGGCTGGCACAGAGAATGAATAATAGCAAGCTTACAAGACTAGTTATGTTTCCGATGGTGAAATACTGCATGTTGAGGGTTAATTTGTTGAAAACAACATACATCACATTCCTATAGAAAGGATATGTGACATTATACCGTGAATGCTCAACTCTTATTCGTATAGCTAAAGGGCAAGAAGACAAAAATGACTCATGCAGAAGTGCTGAAAAATGGTGTAGACTATATGTAACCTTCTTCTGGAGATCGCTTTTAGAGACGTGAGAAGTTCAGTTGTATAATTGTGGTAATTTTGTATCATGTTACATAAACAGTCACTGAGTCACCATGTATGTCACCAAGTGTTCAGCACAGTGTCAGGCTCAGTTTACATCTGTGTTCTATAGAAGAGCAATGAAATAACCACAGTGCCGGATCATCGACATGGTGGGCACTAACAGTGCTTGATGGACCTCACTGGCTGTAATGAAGTCTATTGAGTTTTTGTAGCAGTAGCTGTCCTTTTACTGATCAATAAAGTGGCATGCTCTATTTTGGGTGAAATTGACCGTCAATGCATATGTAGACAAAGCTTACGATGGGCACTTTCTGTTCCCCAACGTGTTGCTACTACAATACTTTAAAAATCCTACAGATCATGGGATCAGTAACTTAAGGAAAGAGGAGGAGTTGGTGGGGCCTGAATTATAAGTCTTCCTTTGTGAGGCCATTTTGAAAGCATTTCCCCTATGTTAGACCAGAACTGTGGTGTAGATATAGTGGAGCAGGGGCAGCAGTGACAAAGGAGGTCCATAAGCTCCTCCGCCACATAAGAAGATACAAGTATTATATGTGGCATGTAGTAGGTAAAGTTCCTTTTACAGATTTTATATCAGGGTCCAAAAGATTCTGGCCTTAGAAATTTATTTGCCTTTTTAGCTCGGACATAAAGATGCAAGACATTATGCAATAAAAATTGCATATTCCCAGTTCCCAGAGTTCAGACTCAGTGGCATAACATAACATTCCCAATGCAAAACCTCCAACATGATCAACTATCAAGGGTTCCCAATAGTATAGTCTTCTTACATGGGCTAAATGAGCCTATTGTAGACTGTGAGCCCTCGCGGGCAGGGTCTCTCTCCTACTGTACCGTTATGACTTGAATTGTTTAAGATCATTGTATTTGTTTTTATTATGTATACCCCTCCTCACATGTAGAGCACCATGGAATAAATGGCGCTATAATAATAATAATAATAATGAGATCCCCCTAGGCCTGGGTGTGACTGTAGCCTCTGCACCTACTATAGTTTTGCCTGTGTACAGAGCCATAGATGGAGAATAGCTCAGCTTGCGATGTATTTGCCTCTCTCCCCCGTCCTTTTTTTCTCAAGTTCTCAGTATAATAAATAGTTAATGTAATCAGGAGAAAATGTATTGAAGTGCTTCAAACTTCTCCTGTACGTTAAAGTATTGAAATAATTTTGCTTTTCTATTGAAATAATTGCAAGGGCTATTTAAACAATTATGTTTTTGTGTGGCGAGACGGATTTATGTATAATACATTGAGTTTCCATCGTCAAGTGCTGACCTCCACCAGGGGTTAATATATGCATATCATTTGCGACTAACATCGCATTATTGTGCAACTTGCAGATGTTGTATTATTCATTGCATTGTGCATTCATAGGCCGCTGTATTCACTATTATGCAAAGTATAATAAGTGGAGAGCCTGTCTAAGTGTTGTCCAGGTCATGTTCTGCAGAGTCTTCACAACGCGTAGGACATTCGGCAACACTCCTTTCTCAATGAGCTCACACAGTTATTAAAATAAGGACACTTATTGAGACCAGGAGGGATGAGACAACCTGTCACATTACAGCTGTAGTCAATCAGCGGTTCCGAGCATGGCGCATTAATAGAAAATCATGATGGAACTAATGTGAAATTTATGCCATAAAAGTTTGATGGATGTAGATCCCACCATTGGGTATCAAATATTTTTCAAGAACAGGAGATCCGATGAGTGCCATTGCTAGAAGAAGAGGCGGCTGCACAATTTTCTGAGCTCTCACAGATGGAAACATTGGGCCACTCCATTCTTATACATGATGGCGCTGCAGTCACTAGATAGATGTTGATCCCAGCAGCTGTAGACCCTTATGTATTAATCATTTATGGCACATTGGGTAATTATGCTATACATATCCCAGATGGCAAAATCACTTTAACGAGTTCAGTCTGTGTAAATACTTGTATACCCCAAAAGGCAAAAGTTTTGTAAGAGTTATATCTTTTTTGGATAACCATAAAAATGATATAATTTCTCTGTTTAGCCAATAAAGGCATCAATCTTAGAATATTTTTGTCTTTCTGGGTATAAAAGTAATTGCATCCATTTTTCTGGCTAACATAGCACCACAATACCATTTCTATTGTACCTTAATCTGTAAAATGTATACTTTATAATAAAATAATGCAATAATACCAGTCCTTTATACTTCCACTTTTCAAATGACTCATATATCCAAAATGACCTGCTGCGTCGGAAAAATTCAACTCATCTTTCTCTGACGAAGTTAGCTCCATTGTATCTGGCAAATGTAGCTCTACTATGTTTAAAGAGATAAAGTTTTGAAGTTATCCACTATCCGAGGGGATGGTCTAAACTTTGACTAGAAAATCTAAAATTAAACTGCACTGATCCACGGCAATACATTTAGGAGATTCCAAGACTGTCTAGTCTAAGTCTTCACTGACTATGGGCCACCATACACATTAGATTAATGTTGGCTGAACCCGCAAATATTGACAGGTTCAGCCAACGGTCTAATGTGTATGGGGCACCAGCCGACTGATCATCGGGAGGGATGTTGATCGCACTTGTCTGACTTTGAACTTCCAATTGCATTGCTGTCCCTGAGAAATAACATCAGTCAACACATCAGTTGGCGACTTCCTCAAAGAAAACAAAGGAGCAATCATCAAGTGTTCATGTGTATTGGAGAGTCAGCTGAGATTGCTATTGGCTAAGTGATCAGCCATATCATCATTAGTCTGAAAGCCACCTTATGTGTATGGCCACCCTAAGAATTAGACAGTAGTGATAAATATGTCCCAGAGTTCACAAAGCATTGATGGCTTGGGTTTAATACATCAGGCTAAGTTCACATTAGCGTTCTGCGCCGCAGCGTCGGGCGCTGCAGCGTCGCCGCATGCGTCATGCGCCCCTATATTTAACATGGGAGCGCATGGACATGCGTTGCACTTGCGTTTTGTGATGCATGCATCACTGTGGTGCATGCGTCAGGGCGCAGAGGACGCAGCAAGTTGCAGTTTTTTCTGCGCCCAAAACCATGCAAAAATGGACGCATGCGTCACAAAACGCTGCGTTGTGCATGCGTTTACATTTGTGTTGTGCGTTGCGTCGCCGACGCTGCGGCGCACAACGCAAATGTGAATGTAGCCTAAGCCGGCAAACGTTCACAATGCGCAACACAATGAGGAGTTTAGGACCTGCGATGACGTCGCGGCCTGTGATTGGTCTCGTGAGCGGTCACATGAGCGGCACGCGACCAATCACAAGCCGCGACGTCATCGAAGGTCTTAAACTGCTCATTCTTAGGAACGGAGGCTGCCGGTTACAATCGGTAAGGTCCAGGGGCCCCCTGACGGGTGAGTATATCCATATTTTTTATTTTAATTCTTTATTTTTTACATGAATATGGATCCCAGGGCCTGAAGGAGAGTCTCCTCTCCTCCAGACCCTGGGAACCATACACTGGGAACTTCCGATTTCTGATACCACAAAAGTATCGGAACTCGGTATCGGAATTCCGATACCGCAAGTATCGGCCGATACCCGATACTTGCGGTATCAGAATGCTCAACACTATTTATGAGGTTATGCACCCCTGCATAATCTCGGTGTGCACATGAGGGATGATGGTGCGTCCAAGGCCTAGATTGCTGACAGCTGCAAGTGGTGGTTAGGTGATCAGCTGTGGTAGCCAGGCAGGGCTTCAGTATTTCTTGCTGAAGGGAGACTCTCTGTGCAGTACCTGGAAGGACCGTGGTGCATGCTGGGATTCACGTGACAGTAGGTCCTTGCGGTCACGTGATGGAAGGTCCTGATCTGCCTGTGAGCGCAGCTCCTGCCGCACACTCTCAGGGAGGGAGAATAACAGTCATAGGAAACAAAATTGCGGTCTGGTGAGGAGCGCTGAGTTGAAAATGGTGGAAGCAAATAAAAATATATATATATGTTTTTTTTTAAAGTGCAGACAAAGATAATCCACAACACGTTTCAATGGCATTTTGCAGTCTTCATCAGGTGGCAAACATCATTAACCGGACACCATGATAGTCTGTACTGCAGGGAATCCATCTCAGGCATGTCATTAAGATTGACTGAAGAGCTCATGACATATCTGTTGTGGCTACCTATGATGTTTATGATATCCCTCACCTGTTGACTACTATGGCATCTGTTTAATGCTTTCTTACATGATCCTGTCTATTGAATAGAGTAGTCTACTTTGCTACTTTCTACTTCTTTTTTTCTGTATATTGAAGTACATTGCATGAAGATGAAAAAAGGACACTGTTGACCTTCGTCAACCTGTCATAACCCTATGGACAAGTTTACCATGTATGTTAGAAGCTTTCCCAGGTTACACATTAAATACATGTCACAAATATTGGCAACCTAACTCCGACACATCATTTTATTTTGCTATATAAATATCTTGGTGCATAATGGATTATTTAGTATTTCTTCTAACTACAATGAGGAATCTGGCCTTGAAAGTTTTTGAATGGAGATTTTATGTCCTCCAAATGATATGGAGAGTTTCATTTCATACTTTACAGATGATAGTCAGTATTTTTCTCATAAATTTGGTCCTATTAGTGTGTGAGATAGGAAAATGACATTATGAGCCCCATGGGTGCACAAGCCTAAGTGACTGTACAGAAATATGGACCATATTGGTGAATTGGAGCATGACTGTAGATCAGGCATTTGTATGAAGGACGGTGACATCAATGATGAAACTTATTCAGGCTCGGAGAAGTAGTCGAGAGCAGGAATGTATCAAGTTTGATGTTGGTGATTGATATATAAATAGTTTTATGTAAATATATATCTAATAAGTTTGAATCTCCTTTTTAAAGCTAGCATTGGAGACAGAAAGAGACAGATTCTGCGTGACTGTTTTCTCTCCTGTTCCACTCAAAAGATATTTAGAGACAATTTACAGAAACTGACTGTGTAGAAATTGTAGCTTAATGGGGATCTGGAGAATCATCATGAACTCTAGAACAGAAGGAGATACATAATTCATGAGATTGTAAATGTGTATAATATTGAAATTCATCAAAAGGCAGAACCTCAAATAAACAGCCTCAAATTGGAGATGAGCAAAAAGGGATGTTTTCCTCTCGCTGGGACGGCTGCTTTATTTAGGGGACAGACCAGTGAGTGGATGTTTCTGTTAAGTGTGCGAATGTGAAAATGCGCTATTATTTGGCAGATGTTGTATTCCTGTGCCGGGGCTTTGTATTATTAGAACTGTACACTGGATCCTGTGAAGCAATTAAAACATTTCTGCATGTGACTGTGTCTCGCATGTGTGGGTGAGCTGTCGTGGAAAAACACTTTCGTCACTTTCTGATGAAACTGTGTTGGCAAATGAGCAACATGTCATTCTTTGTATTAGTATTCTGTAGTGTCCTTATTTTCATCTATGAAGGAAAAAACAAGTCTTAAAAAGTGTTTATCCCCATCCATTACCCCACAGCATACGGTTGAATAATATTGCCCCTCAATACTATTCAACCATGTTTAGTGATTAATATTCATATTGACCACTAACACAAAAGTGCGTTGTCCGGCTTCCAATATAGGGTTGAACTTAAATATCTAGTAAAAAGAGCAAAACGTAACATACTTCTGAACTGATACCATTTGTGACACATTTTGTGACTTATCTTCCCAAAGTGATCTGTTCGGCCACAAAAGGTCCTCTTTATTAGACATGAGCGAATATCGTCGGATCCCTCCGTATTCGGCTCAGTAATAGAGCTTACCGAATAGCTGCATCGGGAACCTGGATACCTGGATCTCTCACAATGATCAGGTGTCCGGCGCTGCAGCTGAATGTGTCGCGGCTGCGTAACAGTCACAACAGATTCATGGAGAGCCTGTGTGTTGTGACTTTTCTTGGAAAAAATGTGGTCAATTTAAGGAGCGCTATGGCTATAGAGCACACTGCAATAGATTAGTGGTTAACAAACCTTTTATTGAACCACTACATGTTTCGGCAGCGGACTGCTACCTTCCTCAGGTAAATCCACCTGAGGAAGGTAGCAGTCCGCTGCCGAAATTAAAATAAAAGGTTTGTTCATCACTAATCTATTGCAGTGTGCTCTATAGCCATAGTGCTCCTTAAATTGACCACATTTTTTCAAAACAAATGTACATTCCCCTTGAGGGATTGTGGCTGGAGCAGCTTGTGGCCATAGAGTTCATCTCCAGGCAACAGGACCTGAAGTGAAGTCACATCCTGTGAAGTGGCATCACGTGACTGGATCTTGGGCCCACGTGACCAGACCAGGAAGCACAGGAGTGGTCCAGAAGCAACAGAGCAGTATTGCACTGAGACGACCACTACCGGAGTTGTACAGGGGTGCACAACCCTTTCAGGTGACAGGCTAATCCCCCCACCTTCCATTGCAACATCCCAATCAAACCACCTGGTGCTTTCCATGCTGCTCTCTTCCATGTTTGTTGTGAGTGTCACATGCAGCTGCGGTGCCGGATTATCGGGAGCAATCCAGGTATCCGGGTTCCCACTGCAGATATTGGGTAAACTCTATTAGTGAGCTGAATAAGGAGGGAGCCGACGATATTCGCCCCTGTCTACTCTTTACTCGATAAAGAGAAAGCTGGTGCAGAACATTGCATCCTGCCGTGCTGGCTTAAATATCTGATACAGGAGACAGAGCATTACACTATGGTCCTAAGTCATTAAAGTGTTAACGCCAGAATTTTGACGTAAAATAACATGAAAAGTCCCCAAATTTTTGAGCAATGCAAATGTGACTTTTGGTGTTTTCATCCTACTTTTGACCAACTCTGCCAAAGTGGAGAGAGCCGGGGAGGATAAATGGGCAGGGGCGTGACGTGAAAACACCTACTCAACAAATTCTACAAAAGTGACGGTGTACATAACACTAGGAACCTTACGGTAGTCCCTGACAGGAGTGACAGTTCTAGTGACGCGCACACCACTGATAAGATGCACCAAACTCATTGATTGTTGGGTGCCTCTTAGTGAATTCAATACATCTTATCCCTGAATGCCACATTAATCAGCTATAATCTGTAGGGATACCTAGAAACAAGAGTTCATTTTTCCTGCAGGAAAAGTGCCATCCATGTAAAGCATGGGCATCTCGGGTCCCATAGAGAGATAGAGACAATGATGTGTGCAGCCTTTCTTCTTAGGTAATATGTAGCTAATTATCTTAAAATTGAGATTCCCCAACTTGTTGCAGATTTTAGCTTTCAGCAGACTCATCAGCATTATGGACTGTTTTACTTGCTACACATTCAATCATTGCATTCATCATCACTACATCCAGGATTACAGGAAAGGAACTGACAAACAAACTCAGTGTCCATGCAATGCAAACTGGAGAGTACAACCACAAAAACTAACTATAACAGTTATTACAGTGCCATCTGATGTTTGCTCAGTACAGTCCCTCCTTACAATAAGCCTGCAGCTGTTGTATGATCCAACACCATCAAATACTAATAGCGCATTTAGACATGCCAACCACAGCAATTAAACAACTGCTGATTGATTACAAGGAAGCCCATCAGCAGTCATTTATTAGCCTGTTTACACTGACTAACAATTGTTCTACGCGTTCATTCTGTGCACATAGAATATCATGTTAACAGCAGCACATCTCCTGTTTTCACAGCATGAAGTTTTTCAGACAAAAATAATAAAAAAAATTGCACCTGCTGAAAGAGGGTATTGCTTGTTTTGTTAGTTAATTTCTAGACAGCCTGATAATTAGGGACAAGCGATCCCACAAACACTCATTCATCAATTATTAACTTATTTAAGTGGGTCTTAAGAATAATCTATTGAGGTAGTTAACAAAGGGTTTTCTGAAGCAGATAACCCCTTTTTCAAAACTTTTAGCTTCTTGTAACTTTATGTCATGTCCTGAGAGCCCACCATGCACATGAGGAGGCTGTAGGCCAATCGATGCTTTGGTTGATCATTTTACCGGCAGTCTTTCGGCTCTTCCATACACAGTAGTGCTCGTTTGGCCAAGCACTCCTGTGTTGTCTATGAGCTGGCGCCATACATGTCTTGTTATGGCTTATTTCTGGGAACGCAAAAAGTCTGGCTGTCTGGAATGAGACATTTCGGATCAATATTACCCCCGACAACAGTTTATCCGGGGCTCTCCTACACAATACTGTTGGGTTCGGCCAACAGTAGACTAATGTGTATGGGGGTCTTAAGACATAAACGTTAGATGGACAGGTTAGGAATTTACATATCTCTAGATAATAAAAACTAAAGTAGGAGAATAATTCAAGTGGAATCAAGCTGAAATGTAATTACCTTGCATGTACACATTTATTTCACTTTTCTTTGCTTCTATTGTTGATGTTTAGCAATATAATGCCATTACTGAGCAGATTGCCCGGGAATATCTGACTAAGCTGTGGTGCTCTATGGATTCATCATATCCAGTGTATAGCAAAGCTATGTAGTAAGTCTCAGGGCAAAAAAAAAAGGAATATATTTAGGAAGGTTTTATAGAAACTTTTACATTAATGTCATCTAGCAGTTGAAAATACCTCAAAAAACTTCCATGTGATTTATTGAAATTTCTAAAGGATTGTGAGAAATGTTCTATGATCGAATATCCATAAGTCATCCATAACTGCGGTACATTTATTGGTCACTAATTTGGGTACAGTCTTATAGAGAACATTGCTTCACTTACAAAGTGAGAACGTATACAAGAATAGCCCACATTTGTCTTTACCGTTCAGGCACACTCGCTACCCAATTTCCCTATCTCAGACACATAACCTGCTCTCCATTGGAGGTTAATCACAAACATCACAAACCAGGATTTGCCGATCATTGGATGTGTTTCTTTTTTCAAGTACTTGTCAACCCTCTACTCCTCCAATCTCACTTTCCCCATGTAGCTATAAGACTCCTTGTTTTTCCCTTTTCCCCTTATAATTTATTTTTTCTTTACTTCATCATGTATCTCCGTTTTTCCCATTTCTTCCTCCGTACAACCAACCATTCTTCACGATAGCACCCAAATATGCCCTGTGTTCCCCATGAGATCAAGGTACAATAGGTTTAATACACACAAAACTTACAGGCCCCAATACATTGAAAGGGTTGTCCGGGAACATTGATAGCCTATCGTAGGATGGTTCATCAACATCTGATCGATGGGGGTAAGACACCCCGCACCCCCGCCGATCATCTGTTCCCAGTGTCTGCAGCAGCCAGAACTACTCAGTTACGGAGCTGCACAGCACAGGTCTGTTGACTGTATAGTGACTGTGACCGGGTACTGCACATCTGCCCCTGTGTAAATCAATAGAAGGCGGGTGGACTGATGATGCCAGGTGCAGCTAGGTGGTCTTCCACATAAAGCTTTGCTGCTATCACTTCACATGATCTAGAGCAGCCAATCATGGGGAACTATCACAGCCAGCACAGATAGATGATGGCGCTGGCCAATCCGCGCTATTTCAGTTTTTACAACATAGGGATAGAGGTCAGAGTGCGCATCTCATTTCAGCTAGGGGCAGGGAAAGGCACTGTTATTGAAGAACATCTAATTGCATTAATACGGAGATAGCTATGGCCGGTATAATTGAGTTATGAATTCCAATTAGGTCTCATGCAGATTACCTTATTTTTGGTCTAAGTGCAATCTGACAAAACATCAGACCGAACTCAGACCAATATTATCCTATGGTGCAGGTATCCCATTTTTGCCTCGGATGGAGTCTGAGGAAAAATCACAGTATGTATGATTTGTATCCATAAATTGAATCACACTTGGCAATGGAAGTCAATGAGTCCGTCCAAAATATCGGACTGCACTCAGTTGACAATTGAGGGCTTTACCATTTTTGCAGAAAGACAGAATGCAAAAAATGGGGAATTTTGTTCTCCATTTTCTCCTCATCCAAAGGAATCTGATCACACTGCGATCAAGCTTTGATCAAACTCTGACCAGAGTGTGATTACCATAATTGACCCGTTTCTCTTGGTTGAGAGAATACACAGCCAGGTGACCCTTGCCCGACACTCATTTTTCACTCTTCTTGCAGCGCACAAATTTGATCTCCCGCTCTCTTCTTCCTCTATGGAGATATTAACAATAACACTATTGGGAAACAGCAGAACTGCTCTACACATCGTTCCAAAGCAATAGAACTTTTTGAGCTTCGCCACAAATAAATTTGCAAGGAATCAAATTTTTGGAAACAAATTTGCCGGACTTGGTGAACTTGAATTACAAAAAATGTGATCATCTTTAGTGCCTTGTGCTTTATGTTTGGACAACTTTTTGGTGAAAAAATTCAGTTAGATGTCTTCTTTATTCCCATATCACACATACTGTAATTTCTGGATTATGCACTGACTCCAGAATGATAGCTTCAGATTGTGTGTAAATAGTGAAGTGTACAGTGATCTCACGATGAGATACAGGAGGACCTCCTCCGTGGTTCCTCGGTTGACAAGCGCCTCGCCACGATGACTGTGTTCTCTCTTGTTTGCTGCTCTCCATTATACACTTGTTTTGCTCTCGTGAAATGTCAGTTTGCTTCATTGTACAGGACTATTTGGCAGACCCTGTCAACTGCTGACATTTCAACGCTATGTTCATTTTCAGCAGGCAGAAAGTATCCATGGATCGGTTTCATTCAAAAATACTTTAGTAGTTTGTTTTTTAAAGACCATAATAGAAACCTATTAGAATGAACTATTCTAAAAAATATTATGACACATATATGTTTCAAAGATTAAATTGACCTGATGTGTAGTTGTGGCTAAAAGATAAGGCTGTGTTTTATCTTCTAGAAACAGCACCACTGTCTTACATTGTCATAGTCTGGTACTGCAGCTTAGACCAGTTAACTAAAATAGTGCAGAGCTTTAATATTGGACCAAACCCACACCAAAAGAGGGGCTGTTTTCAGGGGAAAGTCACCTATTTGCTGAACCTCATATGACCCTTTAATGGGTTTCTTCATTTCAGCAGTTAACTTTGGGGACTTAATCTTGGATTTGATTGCTCAAAATGTCACCTATAGTGATGGGCAGTCCGGCTATTGTTGGTGATCTGACTCACTTGGCTTTGCTCACCAAAAAAGAGTTGACTCTTTTGGATCCTAAATGGATGCCTATTAAATACTAGATTGTGGCCCGATTCTAACGCATCGGGTATTCTAGAATATGCATGTCCATGTAGTATATGGACAATGATGATTCCAGAATTTGCGGCAGACTGTGCCCGTCGCTGATTGGTCGAGGCAACCTTTATGACATCATCGTCGCCATGGCAACCATTATGACATCTACGTCGATACTGTGCCCGTCGCTGATTGGTCGAGGCCCAGGCGGCCTCGACCTATCAGAGACGCGGGATTTCCATGACAGACAGACAGACAGACAGAAAAACCCTTAGACAATTATATATATAGATCTGTTCACCCCAGATCAACATACATTGAAGATGACGTAAACGCAGCCGAAACCTCATACACCCGTGATGGAAATCCTGCCCACTTGTAGGCAGCCAATTAAATTGGTGAGTGGACAGAATTTGGTCAGGAAGGCGGGGTTTTGTCCACAGACACTTGAATCTTACCCACAGTGAGATCCATTAAGAGAATTTAGTGCCTGTGGTGCCACTAGTGGTGCCTGTTAGAATGAAGCATCCATGCCACCGCTCTGGCTATTGTCTATGGAACTGATGGAGATATCTCAGCACAGTCCTATAGACAATACATAGAGTGGAATCTCAGGATTGGGGTCTCAAGAACAATCCCCACCTTATACATATATATCCTTTAAAGCAGTGTTTCTCAACTCCAGTCCTCGAGACCCACCAACAGGTCAAGTTTTCAGGATATCCTTAGTATTGCACAGGTGATAATTTCATCACCTCCTCAAGCATTAATTCCATCACCTATGCAATACTAAAGAAATCCTGAAAACATGACCTGTTGGTGGGTCTTGAGGACTGGAGTTGAGAAACACTGCTTTGAAGGCAATGTATCATCAGAAAATGTCCTACTATTAAAGTCAGATTTTAAGTTAAAAAATATATATTTTTTTTAAATTTCATGGTCTGTATAAAAAAACACATTTCACAATGTGCACATTTCACAATGACCACTGTGCTATTCAAGACTCATACTTCCTTCTCTTTCAAGAAATGCACACGTACATTAGCAGCAATAGACTGCCTCAGTCCCCATCTTTTGTAATGAAGCTTCTAATGAGCGATTGCAAAGGTCGTCGTGAAGTGAGGGGGAGCAAGCGAGCTGTGACATCACCTATTCTGATTGGTGGATGCTGTGTTATCAGTTGTGTACATTGGTGTTACCTTTCACTGTCAACGTACCTGTGATGATAATGAGACTGCTGAAAAGTCTTTCTGACAGAACAGGAAGTGTGATTCTGAAATAACCCTAGTGTGACAAATGCACAATTTCTAATTTTTTTTAAATACAGATTGGGCAGCATGGTGGATCAGTGGTTAGCACCGTAGCCTTACAACGCTGGGGTCCTGGATTCAAATCCCACTAAGGAAAATCTGCCAGAGGTTTTTATGCTCTCCCTGTGAGTTTTCTCTGGTTTCTGTCCACATTACAAAAACATACTGATAGGGAATTTGGATTGTGAGCCCCAAAGGGGACAGCGATGATAATTAATTGTAGTTAAAAAAAAATCCAATTTTTTAAAATAAGTTTAACACCAAAACCTGCATTTAAAAACGGAGGTATGAACAGTCCTATACATCAGCAGAAAATAAGTTAATGATCTATAGGACTGTCCATACCTCCGACTTTCACATTGTGTCAATCCGAATGATGCTGATTTAGTTTAATAGACATACAGTATCTATCTTGTAATCCTTGTGACTTCGCATGGCACCGCTTGATGATACATAAAAGCTGATGTCTACACGACCGAAAATAAGTAATTGAAGGGGTTAAACCACCATATGGAAATGTGAAGAGAAATTGCAGCGTCCACGTTTTCTTGTAAATGTGGAAATGACCGCTTTAATTATGGAGAAGGACTCCGTGTGATATAATCTAATACTGGGTGTAACTTATAATTCTGTTTTACATATTCAGTCTCTTGTAGTTTTTCCTTTTTCTGTAAAGGGTCCTTATTAATTCTGACACTGTCAGTGAAAGTCACAATGAGCGGGCGAGCATATTGTGGTAAATCCTCCCTTAGCTGGTGGTTACACTCTAATTACACTTTAACTTCCTAGCGAATCGGCCTTCATAAGAGAGATAATCCTTTAACGTGCCATCGGAGCTGGATGTTGATTTCCGAGACTTCATAATAACAGACATAATGACAAACTTTCCCTACAGGAAGCTGATGAAAGTGCTACAAGTGTTCCAGCTTGACATTTCCATGAACAAACATTTACAAAAAGGCTTTTTTTTTATTTCCAAAATGAAGACATAGAAAAAAAAAAATCTGCATTTCCATGGAAAATGTCTCGTAGCCATTGAAATGAAGATAACACATTTAGTTTAGATTGTCCCGGAGTATAAATGTACAAGTCGCAGCTTTTATTTTTGTTGCTAACATTAATTCTACATTTGCATGAGGTCTTTGTTATTCTTGCGTGTGATTTTCAGCCCACTGTGAGAATAGAAATGAGGTACTACTGGAGTTTGATTAACATATGATAATTTGCCATTTGGCTATTAATGGGAATTTTAAATGCATCTCAGTGGGATAGATTTGGAAATTATTTTAAACAGATCCTTTCATCAGAGAATCTCTGGTTCTAACAAAGGTGCATGAAGCAAAATGTGACATATAATGACCTGACTTTGTAGCTTGGTGACCTCTGAAAGACTGTTCAATTGGCTTATACAGATATTGTTTTTGTTCCCAAACTGCATAATATCTTATTTTGCGCAAGGTTTTTTGCATATTAATTCTAGTCCTCTTTTATGCACACTAAAGACATTTCCACTGAATAAGTAAGAAATACAGATCATTTGGGTTACTAGTGCCATCCATGGATGGCTGAGTGCATTGCCGTTCCATACAATGGAGTGGTGGTACATATACTCGAAAGCCATTCTACTGATTCTTGGCGTCGTGGAGGTCACAGCCGTCAGACCTCACTGATTTATTAGTTTACACCAGTGGAAAGGTGCAGAAGCAGACATACTGCATGTACAGCTGGGGGAAGTCCAATCATACTACGTTTCCTAATCAGGAGGGGGCTGATGATCATTCAGCTCCACCACTCCTTGTATTTTTACTCCTTAACTCAGAACATAAAGGTAGGAGGCCACTGGCATCTCTCTATGCTTAGTGAATTTCTCCTTCTATAATTATTTGCGTTTCTTGAAGTGTGGTCTTTTCCAGGATTCAAACTCACAACCTGCAGCATTGAAGACAGAAACGCAGAGCGCACTTCTTAGTATGGAAGGATTTCCTGTGCCTTAAGATTTAAATGTTACTCTTCTTCTTTACAGGCATATTGTACTGACAGATAAAGCCATTCTCATTCTGTATGTTTGCCCTCAGTAACATAATAACACTTATACTCACCTCCGGTCCAATGCCATATCAGAAGTGTCAGCATTGTCTCTCCTGGGGCTCGTGTAACATTGTTACTTCATGAGTCACCGATTTACTCTCCAAACCTTTGGACGTATTACATACGTACATCCAGAGGAAGTGAGAAAGCAGCAGCTCTTATTTCTTCCAGATGTATGTGATTTGTAGGAAGAACGGGAGAGTGAAGTGGCCGCTGATGGTCAACAGTGATCGCTTCGAAAGACATTGCCGACACCACTGGAAACCACTGGAGTTGTCCGAGTAGTGGACAAATATAAATATATAAATCCACTATTTCATCTCCTCCAAACACATTACATAATTCAGGCTTTAGCAATGACTACGGAGGAAGGAAGTGACTTTAAAGATAAAGAAATAAAAAGTTTATATGACAGAGTGATAACGATTTTGATTTTGTATTTTAATCCTGGGTTCCTCTATCCAATGTATACTTGTGTGCCCACTGAACATGGACCTTTTTTAATAACAGGCCCATGCTCGATGGTCACACCACTCATATGCCTCCTATTTCTAGTTGTGCAATAAAGAGATCTGATGATATAATGATCAGCGAAGGTCCCAATAATGAGGTTCAAACATTTCTCATGTGGATATAGGACAAATGTGCCTTGTGGGAAAACCCTTATAATTCACACAGCAAGTCAGATGTTCTATCACATCTAAGACAATGCAACATGGTGGAAAACTCAGTGGAACCACTTGACTCAATGGGACCTATCGCCCACTATTTGGGTCGGTCATTCAACATATCTACACGGCATTGTACCTTGACTTCTGATAATTGAAAACAAAGATACAAATATGAACAGAACCATTGAGTCCTTTTGCACAGCAGATGAGCCGCCTCTAAATGACTGCCAATCGCTTACCTCGGAAGTCAACTGGCCTCATTAACTTCATCTTACATCATGCAATAACCGTGAGGGTTTGGTATATATGATCATTCATACTAAATTCTTGACAATGTTGTGGTTGGCATATCCACATCAAATGGGTATGGTCAATCAAGAATGATTTTAAGATTTGTGTAAAAGATAAGATTAGCAAGTGAATTATCACTAATTGTTGACTCAGTAACCTTGTAAGCACGACGATATGATCTAGCAATCATCTCCCCTTGTAAAGAGCCTTTGACGTTCTCGATAAAAAGCTAACATTAGAAGATTAAAACAATGGTAAACACTTAGAAATGGCGGCGGAGATGTATTTGTTGTGCTGAGATATTGCATTTCTCTTCTCCCAGTATTACCTATAGAATCTGTTCGATAGCGGTAAATGAGCAGACTTCACATAGAAATGTTGTGCCACTTATAACATTTTTCAAGTGGTGATATGAAAACTGCTGAAGGAAAGTGATTTTCTTCCCTGGTATTACCCAGGATCAATCGTAAATAAGTGTGATTGTCAACACTGTTCCTCCGCTACAAGTCCAGCCACTTCAACAATATTATTTGCCTGGAATACTCCATGGACGGATATACAGATATGAACTTGCTATTCCCTTCTCTCCTTTTTTTCCCTATGTTCATTAATTGCTTTTTCCAGTTGAGAATCTCCAAATCTAAATTAAATACAGATATTAGTCATTTCCATATAAATTAGAAACTCTCAGCTTGTTGTCAGGTTTTTTTTTTTTCTCCCCGAATTGAATGAAAATAAAAGCCACCAAAAACGCTAAGTCTCTTCTCTTTCCCATCTGAAAGGTACAATTTTGGGCTTAGGGATTGAAATTTCTAATGATAGGCTTAAAGGATCATGTACGGGGATGACATTGCCAATTACATGTCATAGGTGCACAAAAGCAGACGCTTATAAAATTGGCTCAATTTAGGAGATTCTGTGTAATTGGGACCTTATGTACTGATAAAGGGATTAGATGTGACGCCACATCCTTCCCATATATAATACTGCCAAGTCATTCAGGTGTCCTGCTTCTAAGCGAACCTCTCACTAGCAAAGAGGTCCTTCAGTTGTCTAGGGAAACAAAATATTTCCACAAAGTAAATTTCAACACTTAACAAAAAGTTGTGAATCCATTCATCGTATGTTTGATATGCCTGATAGGTCATGGAGGGGGAATATTCAATAGTTCTTGGTACGACACTGCAGTTTTGAGATTGTAGTGACTATAATATGACCAGTTCTGAATTGTTAGCCTGGAATTAAACAATACTTTTTCCTATTTATGGGTCTGTGCATGCGATGTAGATTTGTCACGGTTTTTGTCGCTTTTTCTTTTCAATGCAGATTTGTCATGAAACCTGAAGAGTTTTCCAATGCTACAAAGTGAATGATAACCCTGAAGTCTCATGCACACACACGTTGCTTATTTTTGACTTGCAGATTAGCGCATGAAAAAGCAATGTGTTAAAAACGCACCCATTTTATACAGTGTTTTTCCTGCCAAGAGATGGTGCAGTAATACTTAACATATGCACATAACCTAAAGGTGTTGTTCATCACTTGGACAACCCCTTCTCAAGTACTATATTCCCTCGTGTTGAATAGCAACAGCCTGTACTTAGCTCGGCTTCCGTAGTTGTCCCAGGAACAATGGCGCGTGGTCTCCCAAGGCTCGTCTGATGTTTTTATGCCATGTGAGACCTGCAACCAATCAGTGACTGTGCCTGGTCGCATGATGTTGTTATGCCATGTGACACCTGCAGCCAATCAGTGACTGTGCCTGGTCGCGTGATGCTGTTATGCCATGTGACACCTACAGCCAATCAGTGACTGCACCTGGTCGCATGATGTTTTTATGTCATGTGACACCTACAGCCAATCAGTGACTGCACCTGGTCGCATGATGTTGTTATGCCATGTGACACCTACAGCCAATCAGAGACTGCTTCACTCTCACTTCAGACAAAACTACCACCCTGAAGAAGTGAGAACATCTCTGGACTCCTCCAAATGTCAGTTACATCTGAAGAAAGTGAGAGTGAGGTAGCCACTGATTGGCAGCAGGTGAAACATGGCATAACGATGTCACCCGAGCCTGGGAGACCAGTTTAGCCAAGCAATTGCTGATCAGGGGCAGGGGAATTGCTTAGTATGTAAATTAAGGGGATGTAAAAGGGCATTGATCTTTTGTTCACTTCAAATGTGCACCAAAGCCCCTCATTTGCATATGTAATGAAATATAAATAGCTTGTATGATTGTCTGTAATGCGTCATTCAGTATGCACATCCTGTCATCGCTCTCGGCAGAGCAGGTCATGTCTATACAGGTGATGATCAATAATCATCATTGTGGTTTGTCCTGAAAAACTTGAAACGCGTTGACATTCATGCTTCATCTTTGTGAGTGATGATACTTTTGGACCTTTGGCAGCACGTTCCTCATCTATTTGATCGTATCTCATTGGTGGTCCTGCAACATCCTTTTATAAGCTTCTCTAAGAGTTATGACTGTCACAACCCTACCAGATGAGAGTACTTTTAATATGCTAAATTGCCTGGTTTCCAGGTTATATCCTATTTCGCGTTTTTTTGTCTCTCCTGTTAATTTATCTGATCTGCAGTTATGGAGCTGCACAGCGCAGCTCTGCGTATCGTATAGTTGTCACAGCCGGCTACTACACATCCGCCCCTATATAAATCAAGAGGGAGGATGTGTAGTACCAGGCTGCGGCCACTATACAGATGACAGAGCACTGTGAAGCTCCACGACTGGGCAGTTATGGCCAACACTGACAACTGCTGATCACAGAGGTGAGGATTGTCGTATCCCCACCCATCAGACATTGATGACCTATCCTAAGGATAGGCCATCAATGGTAAAGTAGTGGTCAACCTCTTTAAGACTAATTATACTAAAAGGACAATAAATAGTGATGAGTGAACGTGCCTTATCTGAGCATGCTCATGTGTCTTCGGCGTGCCACAACACATACAGTGACAGCCTAACAAACAAGCAATCTCTGCATGTGTTGCAGCTGTCAAACAGCCATGAGACATGCAGCCGCAGGGACTTGACTATGTATTAGAGCACACCGCAGACACATGAGAATGCTCAGATAAGGCACGTTCACTTATCACTAATGATAAAGTAAATCATAATAGGAAACTCCGGTCTACACACCCAGTAATCATTTTCTTTAAACCTCTTTCAATATTCGTGAAGCCTGTATAATGGCTAGGGTGAGAATACGGCGCAGTCTCACTGATCGGCAGCATGTTACTGCTCTGCGAGGTATTGCATTCCCGTCTTCTTGGATGAATTCCTCTGTAATTCAATATTATTCTCATCCATTAATATAATAAATGTAAGAAATCGGAATCACATGAAGGTACAGTATGGGGCTGTAGATTTCTAGATCCATGAGGCCTAATTGTGGCGTGGTTTGCTTTGGCAATGTGCCCACTATGAAGCTAAACAGATGGCTTCAGTAGGTAATTATGTGGCAGACTGTGCTTAGCAGCCTCTTGGATCTGGTTAAATACTGCACCATACATTTTTAATTCATGATTTATTTTATATTACGTTCTCCATACATCGTAATGAATGGGTAGTGCTGTAACTTACAGTAAGTGGCAGCATGAAACACAACCTGTAGGGTGAGGACAGACGGAAAATGCCACGTCAAAGTGCTCAAGCAATGATGGCCCACAATCCTGTCCATATAGTATTGTCATACTCAATGGTTTACAAATCTCTTCTGAGTGAGCACAGCGTTGGGTGAGTCGTGTCCACAAAGTGGGGGTGTGATCGGCTCTTTGTGCATCTCTGTGGACTCGTCCGAGTTGTAGGTGGGTGCAAGATCTTCCTCCCCCATTGCATGCACTATTCTATCACCCAATTGCAATTTTTTTCCACCTAGGCCACAAGGTTACGTTCCCGTGATTTTTGGTGAGTTTTTGGTGTTGCAGAATTTCTGCACCTAGTAAGTAACTTAGGTTAGTTGCCTTTTTTTCATTGCTTTTTTCAGTGTGTTTTTTACATGCATTTTTATCACATTTATTTTTGATACTTCCTGATATTTGGCTTTAACAAAGCTTTATTGATACAGCCATGTGTGGTTTGCATGCGCTTTGGTGCATTTTTGCATTTGTCCTCTTTACCTGCAGATTTTATGTGTCTAATGCAAGTCTATGGGAAAAATGTGCACAGAAAACTCAAAGAAATTGACATGTTATGGATTTGAAACACGCACCGCAGGCCAGTTTATGCTGAGTTAAAGAAAAGCACAGCGGACATGAGACTTCTATAAATCCCATTCATGTTGCGGGAACTGTGAGAGGCTGCGTGTTCGAAGTAACAAAAATACAGAGCACCAAATCTCATCATAGGCGCACAGCCTAAGGCCATGTTCCCGTGATGAGCTTTCGGTGAATTTTTGATGTTGTAGATTTTCTGCACCTATTATGGAAATTAGTTTGCATGTGTTTTTTCATTTTCACGGTGTTTTGATGCTGTATTTTTTTGTCTCTGGTTGGTGTCATCTTTTAATAAATCTCCTTGGTTTTTGGTGCTTCCTGGTTTTTGGCTATGATATGTGTGGTTCACTTGTTTTTGAGGTGTTTTTTCAGCGGAAATGCACTAAAAGCGCATGTGTGTTTCTTACATGTGAATTTTCCGCATCTAATGTACAGTAAGTCTATAGGGAAAATCCGCACAGAAAACTCAGCGTACCGGCAAGAGAAATTGACAGGCTGTGGATTTGAAACATTCACCGCAGCTCAGTTTACACTGAGAAAAAAAGAAGTACAGTGGGCATGAGACCTCTATAAATCCCATCTACTTTGCTGGAACTGCGTTTTTGACAGAGCGAAGATCTGCAACGTTAAAATCTCCCCAAGTCTCAGCATGGTCACACAGACTAACTGTGGAAAATAATTCACATTCTCTTGCACACTGGCTACAAATAGTCCATGTACTTTATGTATGTGCACAGGAACCATCGTCTGAATGAGACCACAGTTATGTAAAAGTCACTCATGAGCATAAATAGAAGCATTTTTCTTAAATGTTCATGCAGACGTGTCTATGAATCCTACATGGCCGCTTAGTATTATAAAGCGGAATACAATCTGCCATCCTGGTAATGTGTTATCATTTTGACAATGGACTTTTGAAAGCAATTTAGTTGTTTCTCGAATGCTTTTTTTTTTCTTACCGGTCATGCAGGTAATCTCTGAAAAGAGTAGTAAAGCGGCTGAAAAATAAAAATAAAATAAAAATTAGCACAATGTTGCCATATGTAATTTTGTATCATAATGTGAAAAAGAAGCAAGTTTACAAAGTGGAGCAATCATTTCACACACGCATATTCCATTGTCAATAAATAGAGGGAGCGATCAGCCGGGAACAAAGCTGAGATCAGACCCCTCGAATACAGAAATGCCCCCGCTACTTCTCAATCATTATATGGCTGCAATTTGCCTGACCCTTAGGGTACGGGATATGAAGGCATAACATCTGCATGATTAAAGGTCTTAGACATGTCTGGTTCGGGTGGAACCCATAACAAAGCATTAAGTAGATGACTCGAAGCCAGAAACAGTGAGTGATGGATGTGCAGCGTGTGTCCGTGGTATCTGCCGGGGAGGATGTTTCTGTGTCTGTGACATCAGCCCTTATGTTTCTATGTGTTTGTCGGTAACTCTCCTTATTGTTACAACCATATTCACAAATACGAAACTGTAGCATAAATATTTTTAATTCAAATAAGTAACATTAAGATTCAGATCAATACATTAACATTATTGATGGGTGAGAATATTAAGAAATATTCCACCACTAAGGATAAAGTCCGACTTCACGAGGTGATTGGATTTATCTAGGTGAGGAAAAATCAAGTGCATCAACACATTGGGAAGAAATTTGCAGGAAATGTGTCATTTTTACCTTTAGCCCTTTTAGAGATCATTTCATCTTCAACTTGCTCAACTGTTCAAAGTAGCAGTAATTTTCACCAGGGGTGTCCAAATTTTTATATGCCACTGTATATGCAAACTGTGCATCTGCATGAGGGTCCATTAGATTAGCAGGACCCTGATACCTTCAAACTAGTCTTTGACTGTCTATTAGACTACAAGGAACGGGCTGAACTAACGTTATGAGAGAATTGTTAGATGGCTTGTCCAGAACTTTTTCTTTACCCTTTGGCTAGGCCATCAATATCTGATCATTCGGGGTGTAACACCCAGCACCACTATCAATCAGCTGTTCCCAATGCTGGAGAGAATGGCAATAGTACAGCTCCATCAACTGTATAGTGGTCGCGGACGGGTACTGCATATCCACCCCTATTCATTCAAATGGAGGGCAGATGTGCAGTAACCTGGCTGTGGCCGCTATACAGTATACAGAGCCATGCAGCTCCATAAATCAGCGGTTCTGATTGCTTCCGGCTCCAGGGACGGCTTATCGGTGTGGTGGGGTGCCATTTCTCACACGCCCACTGATTATTTATGGATGAGCGGGACATAGACATACACACATACTATACCAACATAAACACACATAAAATACACAGCTCCACCTGTACAATTACACAGACATATTCCCCATAGCTATCAAGCACATTTTTCTATTTAATACTACTTTAACCCCTTTCCGACATTGAGTGTAAAAGTACGCTGATGTCGGACTCCCACCCTTTGATGTGGGCTCCGACGGTGAGTCCACATCTTTTCCAGCACATTTTAGCTGTTTTGAACAGCTGACATGTGTCGCTAACAGCCGTGGGAGGAATCGCTATCCACCCGTGGCTGTTAACCCGTTAAATGCTGCTGTCAAACTCTAACGGTGGCCTTTAACTCGCACTTCTGGCAAGCGCAACAGAAATCCCGCCCATCGGCGCATGTGTCACATAACCATGGGTCACCGATGGGTTAGCATGACAACCAGAGGTCTCCAGCACCCCTATGGTTGTCACTGCCACCCGTGGTCGGTGCACATAGCAAGTAAGCAAATCTGCTACATACAGGTGATCTGATCATCGCCTGTATGTAGCAGAGGTGATTGGGTTATGGCAGCTTCTAGTCTCCTATGGACACTATTGAAGCATGCCAAAAGTAAAAAAAAAGAAAAATAATATAAAGGTTGAAATCACCCCCTTTTGCCCCATTTAAAATAAAGCAATAAAAAAATCAATATAAAAAAAAATTAACCCGATCGCTAAACGTCGTAACGAGAAAAAAAGTCAAAACGTCAGAATTACATTTTTCTGGTTGCCACAACATTGCATTAAAATGCAATAATGGGCAGCCAAAATGGTATCTTTAAAAACGTCAGCTTGGCGCTCAAAAATTAAGACCTCACCCAACCCAAGATCACGAAAAATGGAAACGCTATGGGTATCGGAAAATGGCGCAATATTTTGCTTTTTAGCAAACTTTGAAATTTTTTTTCACCATTTAGATAAAAAATTACCTAGACATGTTTGGTGTCTATGAACTGGTAATGAGCATTTAGTGAACCTGGTAAAAAAGCAAAACAAAAACCATTGTGGGATTGCATTTTTTTTTTTGCAATTTTACTGCACTTGGAATTTTTTTTCCTGTTTTCCAGTACATAATATGTTAAAACCAATGGTGTTTTTCAAAAGTACAACTCGTCCCGCAAAAAACAAGCCCTCACATGGCCATATTGACTGAAAAATAATAAAAGTTATAGCTCTGGGAAGCAGGGGAGCAAAAACTGAAAATTCAAAAACAAAAATACATCTTGTCATGAAGGGGTTAAATACAACTTTTTGCGCAAACAAGGCCAACTATGAAATAAATAAATAAAATACAGAACCATTATTCACTAGTCTTGCTTTAGTAGACTTCCATTGGTGCAGATATAAGAATACACGCTGAGACTCATATTTAGAAATTAACTGATTACATTTATTTGGATTTACATTTCCTTGAACATTTTCATTTCAATTTTCTTCACGTTTTTATGAAAAGTTGAAAGCTACAGGCATAGTTTGACCAACAGGATTGTGCCCTTAGCTAAATGCTTTGAAATCAATATCTTCCATTGATCCCTGAGGTTCTGCAGACAACAAGCCTCATTTTCTTTGGCCTGATGGCACATTTTGATAAACGGATGAGCTGCACGTACAATGTTAGTCCACAGCAGCAGATACCGGGTAACTCCTGTTACGTAACCAGAGAACAGTGTCTCCAAAAGTCACCATAGACCTGTCTGATAATTAACATAGAATTTACAATGTTCTTATCTCAGTATCACCAGCTTGGGCTGGAATAATGGGATGTCTCTGAAATGGCTTCCTTCTAGCACTAGATATTATCTATGGGCATTCCAATTATTGTCTCAATTAGCCAGTTCTGTATTCACAATGCAATTACAATAGTGTTATGCCTAGACCTAGGACTGCAACATTTAGTAAAACTGCAAAGATCAACTGTAATAATTGATGCCGTTTATTTTTAAACATTTTTACTCTATCTATCTATCTATCTATCTATCTATCTATCTATCTATCAATCTATCTATCTATCTATCTATCTATCTATCTATCTATCTATCTATCTATAGGTAGTGGTGCAGTGTAAAAATATGCAAAAGTAGGTGCTAAAGCATACTGGACATGCACTCAATTTGTCCACTAAAATATAATAAAATAGACAGAGGCAGCACTTAAGTTGCCTGTGCAAAAAAAAATAAGACTTTTCATTGTCACACTTCTTCCAGAAGCAAGAATGGGCACAACGAGACTGAAGGGAAAGGGAGCTCTGCCACTAGATTAAAGAGGAGCAACCTTGACTCTTGCCCTCTGTAACTCTAAGCTACATAGCGTCCCTAGATGGGTTCTTTCACCCAGTGCGATGATGATGTTCTTATCCCTGTCTTACCCTGAGATCGACCCTGACTAGTCCGTAGGGCAGCAGGAACACAAGTCCGGGGTCACACTTGCGAGTGTGATGCGAGAAACTCACATGAGTCTCTCGCGTAAATACCCGGCACTGCCACTCAGACCGGAGCATGTGGATGCGTAAAAATACAAGCAGCCGCACGCTCCGGTCCAAGTGCCGGCGTGCGAGTTTCTTGCATCACACTCGTAAGTGTGACCTTGGCCTAACATAAAAACACAACGGGAAACAGATAGGGATAAAAGCAATAGCAATCATTCAACACGCTCCCAGACTACAAAAATGGTAAAGGGGAAGGTTTAGGTGACGGAAAACGACATAGGACATAAGATAAAGGAAGACAATCGAACAAACTTCAAAACAGATATCTCCACAGATGACTCCTAGATGATCTCTCTGCACATAGCTCACACCTCCAGATCCAAACCAGGTAGAGCAAGCTATCACTGGCAACTATTCAAGCTAAGAGGTGAGAATTTATACCAGAGGGGAGTGGCAAACTCAGAACAGCTGAGATAACTCATGATAGAGAGCTCTATGTGAAAAAACGGAAATGTTTAACCCTTGTAACAACAGAGCAAGGGAAACCTACACTAACTGGAAGGTAATGCAGATCCATTCAGTGCAGGTACACGTGTAGCCAGATGCTGTGATCTTCTGACTCTTCTCTGTCACAGTATTCCCATAACATATATTTGCCCATGTGGTGACATTTCAGACCGATCACAAAACCTTTCTACAAGAAAGAGTGATATGACCGAAATGTCACCACATGGGCTAATAGAAGGATTCTTTTTTTTTTGCACAGTCTACTTTATTGTCGCACAGGATTGACAACCATCCAGAAATTCCAGAATATTCTGTAAAAATAGAGCACTTTTCTGACCTGTTCATTAAAAAAAAAAAAAAGGTATCTGCAATTTTGTTTTTGCTGAAGAATCTTACAGAGATTATTTTGACTGTAATTATCAGCATTTTACAGCTTACGGTGAATGCGTCTGATAGATTTGCATAGTACAATGCCCAATGTGATACACTGAAAGTGTAACATATCTTTAGACAAGTGAAAATAATAACTATCTCTTTAAGAGGTAGATAAAAAAGGCAAGATCATCCAAACTTGGAGAAAAGCTGTGACAGTAAATCAATATTAGGTGGCCCCACATTCTTTTTTACTGAGCTGTGATGGTAATTAATTCAACTACAGCGGCATGTAAAAGTTTGGGCACCCCTGGACAAAATGACTTATTATTATGCAAAAACTGCACTCTTGGCATTAAATAGCTGCTTACAATAAGTAGGTTTTGCTGAGTTGAAGTGTTTTTATTGCTCCATTTTTGTAGTCCTTATGCATGTTGGAAAAGGTTTGAAAAAAAAACAACAAAATTTACCTTCCTTAGTATTTTGCACACATGCATCGAGTCCCTCTGGCCTTCACCTATTGGCGTCCAGCCCTCAGCTTTTTAAACCCCTCCGTTTCTTTGTGGACAACAACCCCTGACAAAGGAAGCAGTCCGAAACGTGCGTCGGGGTGTGATCCTCTCTTCCATTAGGTGACATACTCACTTTGTACTAGTGCACCCCCGGCAACATAGCAGCTATAGCTCCCATAGGAACAACCTATACTCCTCTTCCATGCATTCTTTGGATTCTATTAGCACTTCCTTTATTTTTCCTTGGTCCCACAGTAATGATGACCATTGTCATCCACTTTAGTCCCGGTGTTATTAGGTATTACCTAACACTAATAAATTAAATCATTTGGAGTTGACACTTGTACATAAACATTCACTTGCTGCACTCTTGGAGTTGTTGTACTCTTTTTCCATTTATTCAAAACAAAATTTCTTCTGAGCTTTCAAACTAAGGCTGTGTCACACATTCAGGAATTTTTGCTTTTTTTCACATTTTTTCGCTATAAAATCGCGATAAAACCGTGAAAAAACCGCATACATTAATCATCCTATTATTAGAATGCAATCCACAATTTTTGTGAACATGTTGCGTTTTTTTCCGCTGCGGAATTGCATTTTGGAAAAAAACGCAGCATGTTCATTCTTTGTGCAGAATCACAGGGATTCCGCACACATAGGAATGCATTGATCCGCTTACTTTCTGCATGTGGCTATGCCCACCGTGCGGGAAGTAAGTGGATCATGTGCGGTTGGTACCCAGGGTGGAGGAGAGGAGACTCTCCTCCAGGCCCTGGGAACCATATAATTGTTAAAAAAGAATTAAAATAATAAATCGTGATATTCTCACCTTCTGGCGGCCCCAGCAGCCTTTCCGCTCCTCGCGATGCTCCCGTCCCAGTATAGCTTTGCAGCAATGACCTGTGATGACATAGTGGTCTCGCGAGACCGCTACATCATCTGGGGTCATGCCGCAAAGCAATACTGGGACGAAAGCATCGCGAGGAGCGGGAAGGCTGCAGGGGCCGCCAGAAGGTGAGAATATCACGATTTATTATTTTTTAAATTATTTTTAACATTATA
The DNA here is from genome assembly GCF_051348905.1 of Ranitomeya variabilis. Taxonomy (NCBI): domain Eukaryota; kingdom Metazoa; phylum Chordata; class Amphibia; order Anura; family Dendrobatidae; genus Ranitomeya; species Ranitomeya variabilis. The sequence goes on along the minus strand of NC_135232.1, from coordinate 1,072,978,762 downwards.
TCTTTTTAATATTGATGCTACAGATCGCTTGGAAAACGTTAGCATTCTGCAAGCTAACTGCGCTTGTAAAATGCTAGTGTTTAGCGGGAATACGCATGCCAATTCCGCATGCGTTTTTCCCATGGCACGGAGTTCCGGAATTGCTGTGGAAATTCCAGCTGCAATTTTGGATGTGTGCACGTAGCCTTACTATAGGACACGGCACATATTGTCGTAGAAGCCTAGATGCACAGTAATGTATAGTACTGTACATATGTATATCTTTTCAAAAATTGATCCACTTTTTATTATTATTTTTTTAAATATATGTATCACATTATATTATTTTTGATTTCCTATATATCTTTTGACACAGTTGAACATTTAGTACTATATGAGATATACATCTATGATTTGTGTAGATTATATGTATTGTTACCTGGGAGTTGGCTTCTTCTTTTGCATTGAATTTTATTAGATAAACTATTGTGTGTTTATTCACCTCTTGTATGTGGTGCTACCCTTTACCACTTTTGTCAATAAAGGTATTTTCACTCTATACTTTCTTGTCCCGCATTATCTTAGATAACATGTTCGGTTTTTCCCTTTTTGGTTTTCACATATTTCCCGACTGGTCTACCATTCATCCACCCAGCAGATGTAGACCACCTACTTTATAAGAAAATATATACAGTACATTGATTTGTTAGGTTTTATATCTACTGCTGTGTCCAGTATTTGTTTTCTACATGTGACTGGGATGCAGAACATCTTGTGTAAATGCAGGAGGGGACACTTAGGGCTCGTGCCGATGAGCGTGTTAAACATCAGATCACACTCAGAACAATGTTATTCTATGTGGCCGCGCACATGTCCGATTTTCCTCGGTCCAAGGAAAAAAAATTGCAGTATACTCCAGCTTGATCTGATATTCGGAGCGCACTTGACCATGCAAGTCAATGAGTCGGTGGGAAAATCGGGCTGCACTCGGACAGCATCTGAGTGCAGTTCTATTTCCACACGCTCACAGACCTGAGAAAATTGAGATTTTTTTACCGTCATCTTCTCCTCATCATCTGAGAGAATCAGATCATATGTGATAAAAGTGATCAGGGTACCGATTCTCCCAGATGAGACAATACATGGTGGTCTCTGCACCTGCCCTTAATGTGGAAGGGAAGTAGGAGAAGGGGGGATGTAACACAATCCACCCTGCCTTTGAATCAGTATTATGATCAGGCCATGGACTGAATCTCTGCCCCTGACAAGGAGAAGATTTCATACAGAACAGTCATAATCCTAACATTTGACCTCCATTGGAACCAATCGATAATATTACTGTTGCTTCTCGCGTTACTAATAGGTTTACAGTGGGAGATCAGCGATCCTAACATCGAGGACGTCAATATTTAGGAGAATGTAACTGACTAGTTTACTGTCAATCAGTGACATTAGTGGTTCCTGAGGAACCAATATCCCGCGCTCTTATAAATATTGGATCAGCGCTCTTTATATGCCCATTGTGTGCCAAGGGTGGCTGGAGGTTGAGCGCTAGATCTACGAGCAGTAACAGCTTCCATGGTGATTTCATCAGTTACATTTCTGCGTCGACTGAAGAACTGTTTATAAGGAGCAATTAATGGTACAAAGAGGAGGATAACGAGGATTCTTAATGATAATTGTCTCATGCGAGTCAGGAAAATAGAAATAAAATCTATCATCTGGTGCATCGATATTCAGGCAAAAACATGGTTATTTGGAATTGTGTCATTGCAGGTTATGTCTACCTCTGTAACTACTGTTTGAGTGTCTCCAAACGCCTGATAGAAAAAAATGTTACACAGAAGGAGCAAAGTCATTTACTACACAAGTAGTAAAAAAAATGTAATTTTATTTCATACTATTTGTAATGTTGTTTCATTTTTTTTCTATTAGAAGAATGGAGGTAATACAAAAAGTTACAAAGGTAGAAATAGCATTTAGATGGGTTATCCAGCCTTAGGGACAATTTTCTTTTTCTTTTTACTTATAGAGTGTGTTTTGGTCTGAAATCGTTTTTGTAATTGGGTTACATTAAAAATGTATCATTGTGTGACTTTTACAGTGTTTTTGTTTCCCTGCACATTTAACTTTCATGCGATCTGGGGTCATGAATCAGCTGATATAAGCTCAGATAAAAAGATGTAAAAGAGTTACTTACTACCCTATCAGACTGGCAGCACGAGCTCACTGATGGATTCTCAGTTAGCTCATTCTGCAGCCAGCAATAGTGCAACGCAGAGATTAGAGAAGGCAAAGGGTTCAATATTTTGAATGAAACCCAATTGCAAAAATTATATATACCATAGCTTAAAATACATGCAATTAAGTAAAAAGAAAATTGGTACCCCAAAAGGCTGATTCATGCACATGCTTTTCCTCTCCTCTCTGCCCCTCTACAATGGGTCCTCCCCTCCACTAGCCATTTACCAGCTGTAACTCTATTCACATATATTAGTGCATCATGTTGAAAGAGGGATACAGACACTAAGTAGAACCAAACATATGCAGGATGTTTCCATATTGACAAGTGACTTGGTTAGCACACGAGCATGCTCAGATAACACCTTATCTGAGCATGTTTGCTCATCGCTAATATAACCTTTGATCAAAGAAATATCACAATAAATTGCAGAGTATGGCAACCAACCAAATATCTCAATATGTGGCTAGAGTTAGATGTTTCTTGGTAGATGTCAACAATTTTCTTTCTGTTTTAGAGAAGCATTAAGTTTTCTGGAGGTCCTGGTATCTTGCCCTTTTTTCTGGAGGTCCTGATAACCTGCCCCTTGTCTGGAGTTCCTGGTAACCTGCGCTTTGTCTGGAGGTCCTAGTTACCTTCCATTTGTCTGGAAGTCCTGGAAAGCTGCGTTTTGTCTGGAGGTCCTGGTAACCTGTGTTTTGTCTGAAGGTCCTGGTAACCTACACTTTGTCTGGAGGTCCTGTTAACCTGTGCTTTGTCTGGAGGTCCTGGTAAACTGCGCTTTGTCTGGAGGTCCTGGTAACCTGCGCTTTGTCTGGAGGTCCTGGTAACCTGCGCTTTGTCTAGAGGTCCTAGTAACATTCCCTTTGTCTGGAGGTCCTGGAAAGCTGCCCTTTGTGTGGAGGTCCTGTAAAGCTGTGTTTTGTCTGGAGGTCTTGATAAACTGTGCTTTCTCTGGAAGTCTTGGTAACCTGCGCTTTGTCTGGAGGTCCTGGTAACCTGCGCTTTGTCTGGAGGTCCTGATAACCTGTGCTTTGTCTGGAGGTCCTGGTAACCTGAGCTTTGTCTGGAGGTTCTAGTAACCTGCCCTTTGTCTGGAGGTACTGGTGACCTACAGTTTGTCTCAAGGTCCTGGTAACATGCGCTTTGTCTGGAGGACATGGTAACCTGAGCTTTGTCTGGAGGTCCTGGTAACCTGCCATTTGTCTGGAGGCCCTGGTGGCCTGCACTTTGTCTGGAGGTCCTGGTAACCTGCGCTTTGTCTGGAGGTCCTGATAACCTGCGCTTTGTCTGGAGGTCCTGGTAACCTGAGCTTTGTCTGGAGGTTTTAGTAACCTGCCCTTTGTCTGGAGGTACTGGTGACCTACAGTTTGTCTCAAGGTCCTGGTAACCTGCGCTTTGTCTGGAGGACCTGGTAACCTGCCTTTTGTCTGGAGGTCCTGGTAACCTGCCATTTGTCTGGAGGTCCTGGTTGCCTGCACTTTGTCTGGAGGTCCTGGTAACCTGTGCTTTGTCTGGAGGTCCTGGTAACCTGTGCATTGTCTGGATGTCCTGGTAACCTGTGATTTTGTAATATGCAGGTGCTGGGATGCAGTAACACAAATGCTGCAGATTAACTATATTTAATTAATCAACAGTAGTGATCTCCGCACAGGGAGATAGCAGGGTAAAAGGGTACAAAACTAAACTGAATAAACAATTGTTTAACTAACAGTCTCTGGCTAACAGTTCACTTATTGTGGCTCAGCAGCCTGTCACTCACTGAAGGTCCCATGGGTAGCAGGATGCTGGCGGCGGTTGGTGTGGTGTCTGCTGGTATCGTCTCCCAGCACACGGTCCTACTTCTTGCAGCAGTTTTGCCCATTGAGCCCCTAGTCCATATATATCTGCAGAGAAATGAATAGAGCTCTCCACAGGATTCCTCTCGGCGCATGTCTCTTTGATCAGCTGCCGTCACCTGAAGGGCTGCACTGCAATTCTCTGCCCAACATGTGCCTCTCTGGATGTCAGAGCTGTGATGCTCCATCGGTCACACGCTCTCCTGCGCACCCGCTACTTTCGATGAGTTCCTCACTATGCCTCCCTTTCTTTTCATGCCACGGCCTGTCACTCTCCTCTCAGCGTTTGCGGTCTCTACCTCATCAGCATTCTGGCGGGAAGACCGCTTCCGTTGCTGTGCAACCCATATTACCTCACATTGACTGGCCATGCCCCCTTCACCCTAGTTACTGGCTCGCTCTGGCTGCAATCGCATTCCCCCCAGGAACAGGAGGTTCGGCCCCAGCAGTTCTGGACCCAGCGCTTCAGCAGCTCTGGCAGCCCAGTCTTCCCTTCTACACTTTGCCAGGAGGTCCTGGTAACCTGTGTTTTGTCTGTAGGTCCTAGTAACCTGTAATTTGTCTGGAGGTCCGGGTAACCTGTATTTTGTCTGGAGGTCCTGGTAACCTGCCCTTTGTCTGGAGGTCCTGGTAACCTGTGCTTTGTCTGGAGGTCCTGGTAACCTGCGCTTTTTCTGGAGGTCCTAGTAACCTGTGCTTTGTCTCGAGGTCCTGGTAACCTGTGCTTTGTCTCGAGGTCCTGGTAACCTGTGCATTGTCAGGAGGTCCTGGCAACCTGCGCTTTGTCTGGAGGTCCTGGTAACCAACCTGTGCTTTGTCTAGAGGTCCTGGCAACCTGCCCTTTGTCTGGAGGTCCTGGTAACCTGTGATTTGTCTGGAGGTCCTGGTAACCTGTGCTTTGTCTGGAGATCCTGGCAACCTGTGCTCCCAAAAAGTAACTAAGGAGTGCAAAAATGACTTAGGACTTTCTCATCTTTCTCCCTCTCACTTTCTCTTATGCCCATATTTCAGCAGTTGAACGTTGCGGTGGGAAGTGTGAGAAGCTCAGATGTACAAGTGCCAACATGTAATGATATCATCTTTATAGATCTTCTTCCTTAATGTCCTTTGCTTTGGCAAATCAGTTCACTACAAATTACCATGTCCTGCTGCTTTCTCGCCTCCCATACTCCCACTATGTGCCACCTTCTGACATGCTCTTTGCTGATTGTCAGTAAATTTACTCTTGATTGATAATCCCTCCTCTGATTCACCAGTTATATAAACTATGCAGGAAAGGTCACCCTCCTGATATTTCCGAAAGGACAGAAAATAATATTATGGACTGGGAATACACTCCTATACATTGGGAGATGTGACTTCAGTAATGACTGTGTTGCTCACCTGTCTCGTGCTCTGTCTCATTATCCATATGTCTTCATGCTAGACGAGCTATGACCCATAATATTACGGCAATAGTAAAAACATGGTTTATTCTGGATTTACCACATTTACCTCCCTGTCTCTCCTATTGTCCCCACTTTTGTCGATACATGTTACATTCTTCTCGCTGAATGACAGGTTATAAAAACAAATGCTTTCTGCAGTTCCACCAGCATAACATGATTGCCTCGGCCAATAACAAGATTGTGTTGGTTCATAGTAATTTGTTAGTAGGTGTTATTGATCACTGTATCAGTGGCATTTTCAATCATACATTATTGTCCTGTGGGTGTACCAGATGATGAATTGCTGTGACTTTAGTGGGATTGCAGAGATATAAGTCTTGATAGATACTTCATTTTAAAATATTAACCGAGTACTTAATTTTATAGCTTAGGGTCTCTATTGGTCACATGAGACTACAAAAAGGGTTATCTTATTCATGGTCCTAGTGTAAAAAAGCTGGTAACAAGTAATAAAAGATTACAATAACCTACAATAAGATTACACTAGCCAGAGGAGCATTGCACGGCCTGTAAGTCTCCTTACTCCGGCTTGGCACTCTCCACAAGATGAAATGCTCCCTCTTAGACCACAGTCAGAGGCTTTGAACCTAGTCAAATTAGATCTCCTGCTTTGCACTGAGGAGTGGTAAATACCTTGAAACATGTGTCTACAAATGGATTTTCTGGTATAGCTTCTTATCCTAAATCATCTGGAAAGGCTCGTTAAAGAGAATCTTGCAACATGTTTATGCTATGTAATATTAGGATAGTTAACCACCAAATTCAGAGATGTGTTGCTTATTGGCCTGTGTGCTGTTGTTTACTTACAATGAAGGATTTATCAACAGGATATTATCATTACTCAGATTAGCTCCCTTTAGCCAAGTCGTCCGAACACACCCCCTCCTCTGATAAGCAGCTCACTGTCAATAGACAATGTACGTAGAAAGCTGTATGTGGGCGAGCTTAGTTTTCTGAGATCCTGCTGCATTCTACATCTAAGAACTCTGATTGGGCCATAACTGCTGCACCGCGTAAACTAAGGGAAACATAATTGAAAGCAGGGTCTATTTTGCAGCATCAGATAAGTTAGCAAAAACTGGTTACAGACTTCCTTTGAATAGTCAATATTAACTTTTAGGATTGCTATATCCAATAAGTGGCGCTACAGTTAAAATCGTCTGCTTCTCTGAAAAGGCTATTTGCATTTAATAACCTACATATAGTATTATAACTTTTCCATTAGGAAACTCATAAAGTTCTAAAGTTCAGTTCTGATGTAACTGCTTCTAGGGGGCGCTCCCTACACATCTTCAGAGGTCCCCATCATCATTAGGGTAATGTTGGTTAAGTCAATCAATATCGATGGGATTGGGCAACAGTCTAATATGTGTTGTGGTCTAAAGGGTCTACCCCAACAGATAATGTTGGGTTTGGTGAGAGAAGGATCCAACATGTTAGATTTCCAATAAGCAATGCTTAGGTGCTATTTGAGGGATCTGGTGGCAGCTCTTTCATACCAAATACAGGCGCACGCGGCAGAGCTCAGTGTACCATGTACGAGGGACTCAGGAGTGATATCTGTTGGCCGACACATTGGCAGAGCAATCGTTCTCCTGACAGCCAAGTTTCTCTGGTCCTACCTTCCTGTCCACCATAACGGAGAGGCTTTGAGTTCAGGGCAAGACAATGCTCTGTGAGCTCAAAAGCCGGAACTCCTGGTGGAAAATTTTGACCTACACTGATACATTGTGACAAATACTCATGAAGGAAGAGAGATTTTTCTGACAAACGCATTTACTGTAGCTCATCGAAGATTGTTTACATACCTTAGCTTTTGGTAAGTACAGGATTTCAGCACATTCATCGAAAGGAAAATAACATTTTGAAAAAGGGAAAATTTATCCAGGCTGTTGCAAATATGGCTGAATGTTGCTCTTCTGCAAAAGTTTGTAACTTTTTGCTATTTTACAGCACTATTGCTTGATTTTTAAAAGTGGGAGTGATTATGCAAATATTCTTCAGTTAGATTTATGATACATGACTAGAGATTCATAAATTCAGCTTGAATTTTGCAAAAATCCTTATTCACCCAAATGGGGATTTTAATATAATTAATTTCCGAGCAGATTCAGCAAAAAAATCGGGGGCTGATGGCTATTTTTCTGAATTGTAAAAGGCCATCAAAATGTAAAAAAAAAAAATTAAAAATTGTTATACTCACCTTCTCTAGTCCCTCGGCTACTTGGTGTAATCCATCCAGTCCTCGCGGCATCTTCTGATCATGGCTCAGTGTGAGAGGTCTGGGGATGCCAGAGTGAGCGGCGGGGGATCTGAAGATGTGGCGAGGGCCAGACGAGTGTCGGTGAGTAGCAGAAGGGTCAGGGAGGAGAGCTTTGAGGTGAACAGAAAGACTAATTTTACATATTATGGTTATAAGGCCGGGGTCACACTTGCAAGTTCAATGTGAGAAACTCGCGTGAGTCTCTCGCATCAAGTCTCGGCATTGCCACCGGCACTTCGGACCGGAGTGTGCGGCTGTACGTATTTCTATGCAGCTGAACACTCCAGTCCGGCAGTTCTGGGACTTGATGCGAGAGACTCTCATGAGATTCCCTCATTGAACTCGCAAGTGTAACCCCGGCCTTATGCTCTAGGTCTGCAGAACATAATATGGGACATTAAAATCTCGGAGACTAACTTCTCCGAGAATGGAATTTTCCTGGAAAAAATAAAGCTCCAAAAGGTAAATTGAACATTTAACAACTTTCTGATAAATGTGCGGCATTTAACCACGTTGCTGCCGCAAGCGAAATTGACTTAAAAAATTTGCGTCAAAAATATTAGAAAGTTGTATGATTTTCTATCACAAACAGGTTACAATTACCTAAAACCAGAAAACACTTTAACCCTACAAGTTGCTAAAAACTTTCTGTAAGCCTACAGATCAGTAGTCAGTCAACGACAGCGAGGTGTCAAATTCTCAGTCGAAAATCGAGATCCCCGCTGGTGTGTCTTTGTTAACTGGAGGATGATCAATATTCTGTCCCTCAAATCACACAAAGTTGGGCATTGAGAATTAGGAATATGAATAGAAATGATTAAACACATGTATATTAATGTTCATTACAGCTTGGTGCGCCTCTTTATGGCTCTGATTATTGCTTTAGTCCTGATACATGTTTATTCTACTGATATTTAAATGTAATCAGGAGATGTGTTGTTTTCTGACACCATGCCGGCTTCTTCTTTTGCCTTTTATTTAATGAAGATTACTTGTAACACGTCTATGTCACTTTCGCACATAGAGCCGCAACATTAACCTGAAAAACATTCAGTTGTAGTCCCTGATCGAGGTTTTCCTTGGCCACATGGCCAAAATTTGTTTTCGCAACATGTTTGGATGGTATGATGTAGAATCCAAAATTGGAAAGAACTTTGTTAATAATTTTTTTGATAAATTTGCTTCATTATAAACAGGGGGAAAATAGGAAGATTCATTTGTATTGGATAATAGAGAAATAGAAGGCATAACTTTATCCTGTACTAAGTTTATCTCTAGTATAGGATGTGTCTTCCAACAGAACCTGAAACGCCTAGAAACATTGATACAGTTTTGCTTTTGTGCTCCAAGTTCAAGGAATTACCTAATCGAAACAGGAACTATCGGAATTTATTATATATTTTCATAAAAAACCCATGTCAGGCTACAATTCATACATTTTTTAAAGGTGGTCCATCTGAACTACTTGTCTAGTGATTGTCTACAGATCAGGCTCAGTGGTCAGCACTGTTTCTTTGGAACACTGGGGCTCAAATCCTGACAAATACAAGGAATTGTATGTTCTCCTTGTGTTTGGTGGCTTTCCTCCAGGTTTTCCGTTCTCTCCCACACTCCAAGACATACTGATATGGAATGTAGATTGTGAGCTTCAATGGGGACAGTGATGATAATGTCTCTAAGGTGCTGCGGAATATGATGGAGCTATATAAGAAAACTATAACAATGCTCGTTTTGATATTTTGCTACAAAAGGTTATCTCTTAATGGGATGTCTGATTTTCTAAAATGATTAAAATTGAAAAGTGCGTTATAGGCATTGTCCAGTCTTCTGATTAAAGTCTGCAGTCACTTTATGTGACTTTCAACTTCTGATTCCTTACAGTGCACTCTCCGCATGTTGTCTTTATTCTCGGATTTGGTCAGTGAGCTTGGGCAGTCACATGACTTCAAGTATACTGTACAATTTGCATATATGTAGTCATGTGTCGACTGTGTGTTCTCGACTTTGCTCAATACCAGTGACTTGAGTGAGGCCAAACAAGTCTAGACAGATTGTGGCCGGCCCACTCTCGACAGCATGACCTGAGAATACTGGCAGTGTGCTTTGTACACGCTTTAAGCATTCAGAAATCTTTCACCAGAAGACCGGACAAACCCTTTAATGGGTTTTCCACCCAAGACTTTGCTAGCATGTTCAAGCAGTCACCTCGTAACTTCAGATATGCACACTTGTGTTCACGTGCAGGCAAGATTATTCTCTGCATAGAACATTGAAAGAAGCAAATGAGAATCAAGTCAGCACCAGATGGCAAGTCTGCAAATCACATCTTTGTGGACAGGAGACGACCACTAAAAACAGTTGGCAGATCTGAATCCTAGTGATTATAGCACACACTATTGGTATTAGGCAGGTTTTTTGTGCTTGCCAAAAGTTTGCTCTAGTGTGAACAAAACCCTTTAACCAACCTTCAGCAAGTTTTGCAGGAATTACATAGTCCTGTCTTCCATTCTGAAGACACTGTTTGGTCAGCAATATCTGTCATGTTTCTTATTAGTCAATGTCCACGCCGCGTTCTTTCGAAGTGGCAGGTTTAGAATGAAGACCTCATTTGACTGACGTTCATTCTTATGCATATAGACTGCTGTAAAATGTAAGTTTTGATGATGATTTGCATGTCTTGGGATCTTGAAGATCACATTTGTTTTTTGCTGCCTCTTGCACATGATATGTACCTTTCAGCTATGTTTTTTACTGATGTAGCAGAAAAATAATTTCATGTCGCCAAGGCACAATGGTGAATTTACACTTTACAGTGTTTCTACCAAGCAAAGCATAGCTTTATATGTCACTTGGAGCAATGTATTATCGATCTACTAGTTTGTTGCTGGAAGCATTGCAACAATTTAGATGCCTCCTCCTTTACTGATATTTAGTCACATTAAAATCTCTCTTTTGGATGATTCTGGATGAAATGTGAAAATAAACTACTGATAATCCACAAGTGCTGTGATTAGGTCCTAGAACGTTTAGCTAAAAAAGAGAAACAAACATATATATGCATTCTATTTACGTGGCTTACATGTGTGTGTGTACTGTATGTATATATATATATATATATATATACATATATATATATATATATATATATATATATATATATATATATATACACAGTTGAAACCAGAAGTTTAAATACACTATATAAAAAGACACATATACATGGTTTTCTCAATATCTGACATGAAATCAAAATGAACCTTTCCTGTTTTAGGTCAATTAAAGTTACCATAATTATTAATATTTGCCAAATGCCAGAATAATGAGAGAGAGAAAATGTTTTAAGGCATTTTTATTACTTGCTGCAAAGTTAAAAATGTATATACATTTCATTAGCATTTGGTACCATTGCTCTTAAACTGAATGACTTGGGTCATACGTTTGGGATATCCTTCCACAAGCTTCTCACAATAGTTGGTCGTGATTTGGGGCCATTCCTCTTTACAAAACTGGTGTAACTGATCCAGGTTTGTAGGTCGCCTTGCTCGCGCCTGCCTTTTCAGCTTTGCCCATAAATTTTCAATAGGATTGAGATCAGGGCTTTGTGATGGCCACTCCAAAACACTGACTTTGTTATCCTTAAGCCACTTTGTTACCATTTTGGCAGTATGCTTCAGGTCATTGTCCATTTGGAAGACCCATTTCCACCCAAGCTTTAATTTCCTGTCTGATGTCTTGAAATGTTGCTTTAGTATTGCCATATAATCTTCATTTCTCATGATGCCATCTATTTTGTGAAGTGCACCAGTCCTTCCTACAGCAAAATAACCCCACAACATGTTGCTGCCACCCCGTGTTTCATAGTTGGGATGGTTTTCTTAGGCTTCTAAGTTTCTCCCTTTTTCCTCCAAACATAACGATGGTCATTATGCAAAAAAGTTCAATTTTAGTTTCATCAGACCACAGGACATGTCTCCAAAAATTTCAGTTTCATCAGACCACAGAACAAGTCTCCAAAAATTAAGGTCTTTGTTCCTCTATGCATTTGCAAACATTAATCTGGCTTTTTTTATGTTTCTTTTGGAGTAATGGCTTCTTCCTGGCAGAGTGGCCTTTCAGCCCATGTTGATACAGTACTCATTTCACTGTTGGTATTGACACAATCTTACCAGCTTCCGCCATCATCTTCACAAGGTCTTTTGCTTTTGTCTTTGGGTTTATATGCACGTGTTGGACCAAAGCACGTTCATCTCTGGGACACAAAACCCATCTCCTTCCTGAGCGGTATGATGGCTGGACATTCCCATCTTGTTTGTACTTGTATATAATTGTTTGTACAGATGAACGAGGCACCTTCAGGTATCTTGAAATTGTATCCAAGGATGAGCCAGACTTGTGCAAGTCTACAATTCTCTTCCTGATATCTTGGCCGATTTCTCTAGACTTTTTGATGATGCTACACAAGGAAGAAGTGTGTATTAAAATACATCCACAGATGTATCTCTAATTAACTCAGATGCTGCTAAATAAACATATCAGAAGCTTCGAGACACATGATATCGTAATATGGACAGTCCAGAATTTTTTAAATCCATAGTAATCTTAGTGTATGTAAACGTTTGACTTTGCAGTAAGTAATGAAAATGCCTTAAATGCCTTAAAACATTTTCTCTTTCTCTCTCTCTCTCTCTCTCTCTCTCTCATTATTCTGGTATTTGGCAAATATTAATAATTATGGTAACCTAATTGACCTAAAATGGGAAAGGTTTATTCTGATTTCATGTCAGATATTGAGAAAAGCATGCATATGTGTATTTTTATATAGTGTATGTAAACTATATATATCTAAACCATCAGTGCATGAGTGAAGATGTATAATTAATGTACTCTTACTGAACACCCACACAATGTGTATACTTCATAGCAGCTATAGATTAGTAATACAAAGAGGAAGTCACATATGAGAATGTATAATGCCAAAACGATCAGCAGTCCACTGTAGCGGTGGTGCTCGAGGAGGGTAAATAATAAATAATGCAAAATCAGAAAACTGGAAAGCTCATGATGGTCTGAAACATTCAGTTGGATTAGTGTGATGTGATAAATATATAAGGTTACACCTTCCCTGAGTTTCGGGACTTTTTTGATTTTACATACATGAGAAAGGACCAAAATTATCAAAAGTGATAGAACATACGATCCAAAAGAGTATGCCAAAGTAAAGAAGGCATACATTTGTATAACTAACCTTTTCACCCATCAAGCCAATGAGTTTCACCAACAGATTCTTCAGAGGGTATTGTAAAATAAATATATAATAATTAACGCAAAATTGTCAGTGAGGGAAAGAAGTTTGCAGGCCTACAAAAGAGCATGTTTCTGGAGGGCCTTTACATAACTTGGAGATGTCAGTATAAAATTAATATCTTGTACACATCACCAGCAAGATCCAATTAGTTATTTGTAAAGCAACTGAAACGCCGCTGGGTTTATACCTTGTTTCTTCGGCGTTACTCTGCATGTCTCTGCTTTAACCCTTGCTCCTCTCCCCCTAATGTGCAGGGATACTGTTGTCTGTTACCTGTATGGATGCTGCTCAGTTCCCTGCCACCGCTGCGTAGCTGTACATGTGCTGTGATGTCTTTGCTCTGCTGCATGGCCACTCGCATGTGCGGTCCCTGGCTGCCGGTGTGGAAGCTTGCCACAACTTGCGAGGTCCTCTGCAGCTGGTGCATGACTTTCCTCTTGTGTCCAGGCTAGCAGTCACTGCCAGGTGCCCTAAGCCACAGTTTCTGTGCTGACTGTGCTGTAATGGTTTCTGTTTGTGCTTAGGGTGCGCGCGGCCACACCTACCCTGCTTTTATCAGGGTTTGAGTGTGCACCTGTGTTGCTTCCTCAGCCTATTGCTGAGGAGCAGCTCCTATATAAACTCCCTCTTTCTTGTTGGGCGTTGCCAGAGCATTGCATTGTGTTTCTATGTCTTGCCTTGCGAGGTATTCAGCTCCTGGTCTGTCTGCAGTATATTCTGAGAGAGCTGATACCTGTCTTCCGCCTGTTCTGGGGGCAGAGTACCCAGATCCACCTATCCTGGAGGCTGCATATCCTGATCGATTTGTGTTTCATTTTTCTGCCTAATCTGGGGGCAGAGTACCCAGACCCACATATCCTGGAGGCTGCATATCCAGTACCTGATCCTGTCTGAACTGTGTCCATTGTGTTATATTTCTGAAGTCCTTTTGTGTCTGACACCCCACACCCAGTGACTGAACTTTCAGGGCTTATCTTTTAAAGATGGAGTCCGGTGTTCTTGCTGAGCTCTTGCTATGCTGTGCTCAGCCTTCCAAGTGGTGCTAACCCAGTCTGGCCCAGTTCCAGTCCAGCAGTGCTTGCACCATCATGCTTGAGTTCCTTCCTAGGTCCGATGCCCGGAGCCTGATGGCCGTAGTTAGGAACCTGATGACCACCGCTACCTGGTCCTGTGCCATCTGTGTCCCAGCCGATGGCCTGGGCTGCCACGCCAGTGTACCAGATGTCTATCCGGTATTCCTGATGTTCTTCCTGTGTCCGATGTCCTGATGCCCTGGGCTGCCATGCCAGTGTCCCAGCCGATGCCCTGGGCTGCCACGCCAGTGTCCCAGCCGATGACCTGGGCTGCCACGCCAGTGTCCCAGATGTCTATCCTGTGTCGATGACCTGATGTCCTGCCTGTGTCCAATGTCCTGATGTCCAGCCTGTGTCTGAGGTCCTGATGTCTAGCCTGTGACCCGATGTTCCACCAGTTCTCTGGTGTCCACCCTGTGATGACATCCTTCCAGGATCGGTGTCTGATGTTCTCTTGCTGAGCCAGTGCTATGCCTGAGGCCTGAGAGAGAGGTCGTTCTAGTATGCCCGTGCCAGATGTCCCTGGACTGCATCAACCTGTGTTGACCCCTGCCATCATCTGAAGTCCGTCCGAGGTCAGTGTCTGATGTTCTCCTGCTGAGCCAGTGCTACGCTTGAGGCCTGAGAGAGAGGTCGCCCTAGTATACTCGTGCCAGGTAACCCTGGACTTCATCAACCCGTGATGTCCTCCTGCCTTTGTCTGTCATCCTGACACATGTATCCTTCCTAGATGTGTGGAATTGGGATCCTGACATCATTATGTTTTGTTATGTACTTTGCTTTCATTTGAGTAAACTTTGTTTCTTCATACCTGAAGTTGTGCGGTGTAATCTAGTTCTGCATATCGCCATCTTGCTCACATGCTCAGCTGCCACAGACCCTGCTCGCTGACCTTCCCTAGTCTGGGTAGGTCCAGGTCACTCTATGTGGTCCAGTGGGTCCACATCACTTTCCCATTTGGGACGCTCACCCACGTCGTCATGGTTTGGCGACGTGTGGGCATCGGCTCGGCTGCGTCTACGGTCGCAGCCGTAACAGCAACTCAGAGGAAATTGGCAAGTGATTGGTTTCAAAATCAGGTTCAAATGCAAATGTCTTCTGATGGATCTTTAAGACCCTATCATGCTAGGATTCCATTATAGTGAGACATGCTTTGGTACTCTGCCTGGACACTCATGTGACCAGATTACCATTTGTATGGAGATCCTTGATTTATGTCAATACTCTAGAACGATAGATAGATAGATAGATAGATAGATAGATAGATAGATAGATGATAGAAGTTTTTTTTGTCTGTCAAGAGTTGTTTTGCCCATTGTCAGCATGTTGATTCTTTATCCTGTAAGTTATGTTTTGTATATATAGCTCTAGTAAATTTTAATTCACTCCTGGAGAATTAGATTATTATTATCTGAAACACTATAAGAAGCAAAATGTAATTAGAATAAAAAAAAGTGATATAGTTAAATGTTTCAATGATTAGACAGTGAACGCCAAAGACTAAGGCATTGAGTGGCAGATAAATTAGCAGCTAATTGACAAAATAAGTGAAGAGCAGAGTAATGGGTGAGAACTGCAAGGTAATAGGAACCTAAAATGCGATAAGTACCTATTGAAAAGAAGCTCCAGAGAAAGAAGAATCAAATGCAGTAAATTCTGTAGAAAAGGTAAAATGTGAGAATAAATCATTTATACCGTAAATGAAAAATAAGTTATTACCTATACATTGATTTCTATAAATTTGTGCATGAATTTCACTATTGCATATTTTATATTAGCCAAGACTGTAATCAGTGCCTATGGAAATTCAATTTTAGTTGATGAAAAGGAACAATATAAACAAGAGTGATAATGTATAGGGTAAAATTAAAAAGAGATGCACCAAGTAACCAAGTATCCGCTGCAGAGTTATGACAGCTACTTATCTAGTATGGTGCCATCTGGTGTTGAAAGTATATGGGAATTTTGCAGGTCCATATAATGAGTAATGAATGTTGGTGGACGCACATGCTTAGTTTCTCTGCATAGTGATCCTTGTTCACTTCACAGGAGCCTACAGCTATAACTTGAAGATCAGAAAGTGATCTCTTATGGTTGCTTTGCAGTGAACAGAGTTGAACAGAGAGCGCAACTCAGCGCTCTCCCGAAATATATATTTATTAGAGAAAAGGATCGCATTTGAGTCAAATTTTCGGAATTTTATGATTGCAAGCAAATTCAAACATTTTGAGATTTGATTAGCGGTTCCCCCAAAAAAACTTGCTCGGCACCATTTCCCACACCATTGCCCAGCTATTGTCCTTTTGCCCATGGCCTCCCCATAATTCCCAGCTATGACATCTAGTGGATTATCATACCTTGTACAATGGTGGTCGGTACCTGGGCCATCTCAGATCACTGGGTCTCATCGGAGCACAATTTGTGCACAGAGTCTTTTCCTATCTCCAGAGTCACTGGTACCATATTTTTCGGACTATAAGATGCACTTTTTTCCCTCAAAAATGTAGAGGAAAGTGGGGGGTGTCTTATAGTCCAGATGTACCGGCTCTGGCTGTGGTGGGGAGGTGGGGGAGCGGCTTCGGCAGAACAGTGGGTTACAGAGGCAGTTGCCAGCTGCTGCGGCTAACTCCTGTGCTCACTGCTAAAGAGATATTAATATTCACTGCATTCCACGCCATGGGCATGGAGGGCAATGAATATTCATTTCTCTTTAGCATCCTGGTATAATTGGTCCCGATTCCTGTCCTGGTATGCATGGCCCCATCTTTATCCCGGTATGATTGGCCCCACCCCCATCCTGGTATGCATGGCCCTATCAGAAAACTTAAAAAAAAAAAAAACATTACAATTACCTTCCCAGCGCTCCCTAGTAGCATCTTGCTCTGATGCCAGCATCTGCTTTATACTTGTAAGCAGCACATGGCAGGGACATCATGAGCTGCTTGCAAGCCGAAGTGCAGCTGCTGGGATACTCACTTCTCTGCACGCTGGGACTGTGTGCACGCAGAGCAGTGAGTATTCATTGCTCTTCAGTAGCGCACACAATGTCAGCCGGAGCTTTCCTGCAGCTGCCAGCAGTCACGAGTGCCTCTACTAAAGGGAATGAATATTCACCGCATTCCACGCCCATGGGTGTGGAATGCAGTGAATATTCATTTATCTTAAGTAGCGGCACACGTGACCGCAGGCAGCTGCAGGAAGACGGCGGGTGACACTGTGCGTGCTACTTATCTCTAATGCACACAATTTTGCAAGTTTTCCCACCTACAAAGAATGGAGGTCTGTCATTTTTATCGCAGGTACACTTCAACTGTGAGAGACAGAATCTTTATTTATTACATAAAATAAGCATTTGATACAATAGAGAAACAGAACTTAATATTTGGTACTGAAACCTTTGTTTGCATTTACAGAGGTCAGATGTTTCCTGAAGTTCTTGACCAAGCTTGCACACACAGCAGCAGGGATTTTGTTCCACTCCTCCATCCAGATCTTCTTCACACTAAGTGTGGCCTGATTCCTGACCTTTCTTAGAATCATCCTTACCCCACGAGGCGAGATCTTGCATGGAGCCCCAGACCAGGGAAGGTTAACAGTCACCTTGTGTTTTCTAACAATTGTGCCAGCAGTTGTTGCCTTCTCACCAAGCTACTTGCCTATTGTCCTGTAGCCCATCCCAGCCTTGTGCAGGTCTACAATTTTATCGCTAGTGTCCTTAGACAGCTCTTTGGTCTTGGCCATGATATTCAGGTTGGAGTGTGATTGATCGAGTGTGTGGACAGGTGACTTTTATACAGGTAACGAGTTCAAACAGCAGCAATTAATACAGGTAATAAGAGTAGAGTAGGAGGGCTTCTTAAAAAAACTAATAGGTCAGAATTCTTGCTGGTTGGTAGGTGATCAAATACTTATTTCATGCAATAAAATGCAATTTAATTATGTAAAAATCATGCAATGTGATCTTCTGTTTTTATATTTTTGGATTCCGCCTCTCACAGTTGAAGTGTACCTACGATAAAATTACCGACCTTTCCATTCTTTGTAGGTGGGAAAATGTAAAAAGTTGTCCGTGTATCAAATACTGTATATATATCTATCTATCTATCTATCTATCTATATATATATATATATATATATATATATATATATATATATATATATATATATATATATATATGTATAACACGTTGTCTGCAGGTCTTTTTACGTGACTTTAGGAATCACTAAATGCAAGCAATTGTAGAATAAATCCATTTTCTCACATCGTTCAATTACTTTTGTTGCACAACATTTCTCCGGTGAAACTCACATCACCATCTGTGCACACTAAGAAGTTTTAGTAACATTTCAATTTGCCTCAGTCTCTCTGACCTTCCCCACCATGAACACAGTCAATAAATATTTTTATCCATTTTGCACCGTGTATTTACAGACACCTACATACCTTCCTATAGCAGCAATTCCGTCTTCCCACACCTGCCTTAGAATGGCATATCTCTGTATCTGCAGGTGTCCGTATTGTCCTACATAGAGCAAAATAATAAAATGTTGGCAATTTTCCTGTTAGAGATGAAAAATATATATATAAAAAATAGAAATATGTTATTTATCAGTGTGGTGAAAAACCTTCCAACAAAAGGATTTTACAACACACAATGTTTAACACACAACTGAAGGAATGAACGCAGACATATGCGCGTATTTTTAACTCTTGATGGGTTTTCGCAGTACTTTTTTCATATTTTACAATCGCCTCGTTCTCCATTTTTGTTATACACTCCAGGCAAAACCTATAATCTGTATATATCTACTTTATTGCCCAAATTAAAAAGTAAATTTGGTGACTCCCTGCAGTAGGAATATAATTTATCCTTTTAAGTGATCACACCTCATTACGTCATCTCTGCCGATCCAGCGGGGGATGATCGAGCGGCAGTGCTGGAGCAAAGTGCAGATTTCAGAGGTAATATGTTAGTTTTGTTTCTTTTAGAAGCAACTGGTTCCCACTGATAAAAGGGGTTGTCTGGTAACAGCGCATTGATGACCTACCCACTGGATAGGAGCGGAGGTGCATTACCTTGCAGATGCCGACACACTTTGAATGGAGCTTCGCTTGCAACTTTATTAAAAGTATTTATATTCTGAGCTGCTGGAGCAAAAAACAGCTGATCATTGGGTGTACCAAATGTAGGACCCCCACATTCTGATGCTAATGACATAAGCTATGAATAAGTCACTATTAAGCTGTTTCTGGACAACCCCTTTAATTACCTACGTGATCTAATAGCCCCATTATTCTGTTCTGCCAGGCCAAATGATTAGTTATTTTATTGTTGATAGTGAGATTCAAAGAGAATCTGTCTTCAGGATTTTGCATGTTAAAATAAAGGCAAGGCCATAATGGCGCCATTAAACTGATTCAATAGATACAGTGAAGAAATTCTCAGCCTGGTTCTTACTGTTTTTATGCTGGTGCCGGGTGGTGCTTGTTCAGATTGATCTTGAGGCGGACTTCAGTAAAATGGTGCCGATGGAGGTGCATGTGCCGAGTGACCTCCCAAGTAAATGATGAGCCAAAGTAGTAAATCTGCACCCGTGCTGCCTCCAGCGCTGTTTTTCTGAAGACTGCAATCAATCTGCACAAGTGCCACCCATGACTAGCACAGCGACGGCGCAAAAACAGAAAGAAGAAACAGACTCCAGAGGCAGTGTGGGAGCAGGGGCAGGAACAGAAAACCATACCCACAGTCTGCCCACAGTCACGCTCTAATGCACGGAAAGCTTAGGAAACCCAAACTTCTAATGAGGATTAAACAACAACCAGGCTGCGGATTTCTTCACTGAATGTATCTACTGAACTACTGTAGTATACCAGCGCCATTATGGCCAAACCTTTATTTCAACATGCAAAATTCTGATGACTGGTTCTCTTTAAAGACTCCAAAAATATGAAATGCTTATCAGTGAAAACTGCTAATATTGGGTGAGAGAATGGTTGAAAATTTAACACCAATCCCTTATGTAGTAACTGAAGATATTTTAGCTTCCAAAGATGTCTGATTGCGGCTTACTCTACTCTTTGACAAAAGCACATACTAAAACGTGAATACGTGAGAACACATGGCTATTAGCTACATATGGAATCCTGCTATTCATGGTGCATGAGCACTTTTAAGCCCCTCATACATCTTTGAGGACTTTTGTCCAAAATTATGGTTTAGCCAATATTTCAGCCGGCAGCTATCTCACCTGACTTTACCACACATAAGAGGGCTCGCTCTGCCATCACATGTTGGGGAAGAGATGGGCCCCACCATAAATATCAGATTGTTGGAAAGACACATGGGTTAGTTTGTTTTGCTTTATGTAGTATACATTATCTTTAAACTAGCTACCTAAATGAGCTTTGCTTTACGGGGCAATGGAGTGTTTTGTCCAGACTTCCTTGTGCTTTTAAACAACTCATATGTATTTAGCTTTAACAGAAATGCCTAAACAAGAAAACACTGGACGGTTTCGTTATTATGCTTTTTTTGTTTGCTTTTTCCATTTGTTTTACTTTTTTAGATTGATGAAATGATCACATAGACTGAACATTGCTTAAGGTCTTCCGCTCTAATTCCCTTAACCTTCTGGCTATTAAAGAAACCTGGATCCAGCATTCAGACACCACTGCCGCTGCCACTCTCTCGTTTGGTGGGATGAAATTTTCACATACCGCCAGAGCTGAGAACAGATAGGGTGGAGGTGTTTGTTTACTCCTTTCATCACAATGTGCTTTCCAGGTCATCCCCTGGTTCCCTCACTTACATTTCCTTCCTTTGAAGTCCACGCCTCAGACTCTTTAAGCCCTTCTCCTTGCGAGTGGTGGTTGTTTATCACCCTCCAGGCTTCTCCCACCACTTTCTATACCACTTTGCCACCTGGCTTACGCACTTTCTATCCTGTGACATCCCCGCCCTCATCATGGGAGACTTTAACATCCCCATCAATGATCCCCTCTCCCAATCTGCCTCTCATCTTCTTTCTCTAACTTCTTCATTCGGCCTCTTACAGTTTACTAATTCTCCTACGCATGAGGACGGGAATACGCTGGACCTGGTTTTTTCCCATCCCAGCAAGCTGCATGACTTTACTAACTCCCCTCTCCCGCTCTCGGACCACAACCTTCTTTCCTTCTCTGTCAATAATTGTCTGCTCACCCGGGACACCCCCACCTACAACACTTAACGGAATACATGTACCATTAATACCCAGCAGCTTATGGACAATCTCCACACATCTTTGGCCCCCATCTCCTCCCTCTCCTGTCCAGACTTAGCATTGTCAAACTTCAATAATACACTGAAGAATGCCCTAGATGAAGCAGCACCTTCTACACGCAGAAAGACCCGACACAGACAATGGCTTCCCTGGCACACTATGCAAACACGCTTTCATCAGCGTTGCTCAAGGTGTGCAGAGCCGCAGTGGAGAAAATCTCTCTTAGCAGAAGACTTTATCCACTATAAGTTCATGCTCAAAACCTATAACTCTGCCCTTCATCTGGCCAAGCAATCCTACTTCACCACACTCATCACCTCACTAACCAACAACCCAAAACGACTTTTTGAAACCTTAAACTCCCTCCTGAAACCTAAAGTACAGGCCCCCATCACCAACCTCAGCGGTGAGGATCTGGCCACTTATCTCCTAGAAAAAATCAACCACATCTATGAGGATATCTCAGCCCAATCTCCTCAGTACCTGGAGCCCCTGCCGTGCCGCACCTCAAGCTCACAAGACATCTTTGAGCCTGCTTCAGAAGAAGAAGTTTCCAAGCTCCTCGCTTCTGCTCAGCCTACCACCTGCAACAGTGACCCCATTCCTTCACATCTCCTGCAGTCTCTCTCACCAGTGGTCACCACTCACCGGACTAAAATATTTAACCTCTCTCTTTATTCAGGTATCTTTCCCTCCTCATTTAAACATGCCATCATAACCCCTTTACTTAAAAAGCCATCCCTGGACCAGAACTGCACTGCTAACTACAGACCTGTAACCTTTCCTTCATCTCTAAACTCCTGGAACGCTTGGTCCACTCCCGGCTAATCCGCTATCTCTCGGATAACTCTCTTCTTGACCCCTTACAATCTGGTTTCTGCTGTTTACACTCCACTGAAACTACCCTCACTAATGCCTCTAATGATCTAATAACAGCTAAATCCAAAGGTCATTGATTCTCCTGGATCTCTCCACAGCATTCGACACTGTGGATCATCAGCTCCTCCTCTCTATGCTCCGCTCTATAGGCCTCAAGGACACAGCCCTCTCCTGGTTCTCCTCCTACCTCTCTGACCGCTCCTTCACTGTATCTTTTGCTGGCTCCTCTTCCTCTCCTTGTCCCCTTACTATTGGGGTTCCCTCCTCTACTCTTTATACACTGCCCCTATTGGACAAACAATCAGCAGATTTGGGTTCCAGTACCATCTCTATGCTGACAACACCCAATTATACACTTCTTCCCCTGACATCACACCTACCCTAATTCAAAATACCAAGGATTGTCTGTCTGCTGTCTCTAACATCATGTCCTCCCTCTATCTGAAACTAAATCTCTCCAAAATTGAACTTTTTGTGTTTCTCCCTTCTACTAGCCTCACTCTACCCAACATCAAAATTACCCTGGGGTCACTCTCGACACCAAACTTTCTTTTACTCCCTGTATCCGATCACTCACTCGCTCTTGTCACCTGCATCTTAAAAACATCTCCAGAATCCGACCTTTTCTCACCTTTGAAACTGCTAAGACTCCTACTGTCGCTCTTATTCATTCTCGTCTGGACTACTGCAACTCTCTTCTGATCGGTCTCCCTCTTACCAAACTTTCTCCTCTCCAATCCATCTTGAATGCGGCAGCCGGGTCATATTTCTGTCCAGCCGCTTCACCGATGCCTCCATCTTGTGGCAGTCATTACACTGGCTACCCATTTGCTACAGGGTCCAGTATAAACTCATCTCTCTCACCCACAAAGCCCTCCACAGTTCTGCACCGCCTTATATCTCCTCTCTCATCTCTATCGCCCTACACGTGCCCTCCGTTCTACAAATGACCTAAGACTAGCATCCGCCGTAATCCAAACCTCTCACCTCCATCTCCAAGACTTCGCTCATGCTGCGCCAGCTCTCTGGAATGCACTTCCCCAGACGATCAGACTGATACCTAGCCCCGACCTATTCAATCGCGCTTTAAAAACCTATCTCTTCAAACAAGCCTACCACATCAACTACTCAGTAAACTAACTTTTCCCTGTTCCCTCCTTCCAAATATTATTCTGAATCTGAACCCTACTATTCATCTGTCTCCACACCCTCCATGCACACGATAACTGCACTTGATACTTGACTATTGCACTTAAACACACGGGCTGATGACCGGATCATGCAGCTTCATATGAAAATCCCTATTTATTATAATTGCCAGACCTGAAATAACAAGCACTTTTCACCTATTGTTTCCCCCCATTTCCTTGTAGATTGTAAGCTTGCGAGCAGGGACCTCACTCCTAATGTCACTGTTTAAATTGTCTTAACTTGTACTGAATTTGTTGTTTGTACATGTCACCGCTTAATTGTAAAGTGCTGTGGAATATGTTGGCGCTATATAAATAAAAATTAATATTATTAAGGTTTGCTCTGCAATGGTTCCTATTTTATAGTTATCTTTTAAAAAGTTTTTGGTCAGAAATAGAGATGAGCGGATCAGGTAAATTGGAATTTGCCTCTGCGTTTGGATTTTTCCAGGTAACTCAAGTTATTCTATGCAAATTGAATGCCCTTTATTATTCTCTGGGTCCCTAAAATCCTTAGTATTGCACTCGGGAGAGTTCTGTGAAAGCACGCGGAAGCTCACATCGTCGGGACATCACGACATACCACATGACCTTGTGAGTGAGTGAGTGACACAGTGAGGATGAAAGGATATACGGAATATTTTGTACCTTTTGATGGTAATTTATGGTTCAAAATATGCGTGTAAACAGCAGCCATTGGTGCTATATCCAAGCAGAAGCAAATGACAGAAAATCTGCATTTAGATGAATGCGAATTGTTGCAAAATTGTTTGCAAAATTCAATTCCGCTCAAATATATTCACTCATCAATGGTCATAATATTTATTTCTAGAAATGAATATAGAAAAATGTATATTTTGGCCGAATTACATTTCCAAGGTGTCCATGCAGCAAAGCTCAGATTTCTCTATTGTTATAAGTCACTAGCAAGGTATAAGAAAGATGAGAAAATACTTGAGTATAAACTAAATTAGTTAGTCATCTATCTATTATCTATCAAGATTCAGAGAAATGCCCAAGAAGACTCAGCGAAGGGGAAAATGAATACTTAATTTCACATATATTGGAAACTCATGCTCCATCAAGCTTAAGGAATTCTCCTACCAAGTGAGGTTCAGTACAAGGCCTGAGAATAAATCTGCTTTCTACACTTCTACCTCCCCATCATTTAATCACACTCTTCATGAGTTCATTTTACCCTTGATTGCTTTTTTTTTCTCGAGAAATACTAAAAGCATCAATTGTTTTGCTTCTAGTATAATATGCCGCTGTGTCTTCAGGCTTATTCAAAAACTTGCTTTTTTGTGAATTTTATTTCTGGCTGTTCATAATACTTTTCTTATAGAGAAGGTGTATGCATGCATAATGCTTTATAATCACAGTGTTATAAGCACAATATGATATTATATGTTGTTGATATTTTGTACTTCAATTGATAAAATTTACGTTGCAAAAAATCTTTAATATATTTGATGAAAGAAATATTTAAAATAATAAACAGCAAAGCTTTCCAAAGCGAAACGCGCGTCGGGTGTGGTGGGTGCCTGGCTGTACGAGGTAATTAACATCATTGTATGTGTATTGTGGGTTTGTGTATTACTGATTCTGGATGTTGATTTATCTGCTCTGCCCGCGGTATTGTTCTGGCACCTTATCTTTTCACTTTTAATATGTATATATAACTTATTTATTATTAAGATTATACACTTTATACTATATAGTGCTTGGCTTTTATTGCCTGCAGACTGAGCAGACAGATTGTATTCAGATAACGTATATATGCATACTTACTTAGGCTATATATATACATGTATGTATTTGAATTTTTTTGTAATTGAATGTTGCAACCCTTTGCACATATGACATATATTATGCCACTTTAAGCCATACCTACCCCTTGTTTTTCCTGCATTTGTCTTTCCCCATTAGTGTTTCATCTACTTTTATAAACCTGTGTGCTTTTTTATATTTAATGTGAAAATAAAATTTAATTTAAATCCACTTTGTAAAAGTGCTAGTGCTGGTGTTCTTCCCGAAATAAATATTTAGTAGCAGAGTCGCCAGAATTACATAATAATCAACATACAATGTCTAAAAAGTTTGTGATGGCGCCATATGGCATTATCAATGCACACTTATGCTATTTGGGCACATGTGTTGGTGCCGCGGTGCTAATTCTAACAGCGTAGCTCGTCGTTGCTACATCTCTATAACAGAAAAAAGATTCAAATTATTTCATAAATATTTAAAAAAATTTATCAATTTTTGTAAATGATGCACGTTAAAAAAAAGGAAAAAAAAAATAAAACTTTTTTTCCTCCAAAAAAGCCTCTCTTGTCACTCATGTTGTGACGGTATTGAAGTCATATTGATTTAACTAGGACTAACTCGGTCAGCAACGGTTCCGGTTGAGTAGAATACAAGTAATATGGTGGATGTACCGATTCTCCTTAAAGATACCACCTAAGAATAAAGTCTTGTACGCAATAATCCATAAGAAAAAATAATGCAAAGCAGCTCTCCTATGTAACAAAAAACACTATCTCACCAAGTCCTACAGTATCTAGGAGAAGCGCCAACCCTGTATGTCTGTTCCTTTAATGAACATTGTATCATAAGTAAAAATTCCTGTCGATACGTGATTTAAGTTTTATATTTTTGAATATTACATTCAAATTATGCAAAGACTTAGATATAATATACTGTATATATATATATATATATACTGTATATACCTTAAATTATTCTTAATGATCCTTTTTTTCCAAAACAACACCAGTGTTTGGTGATTGGTTTGGTATTTCAGCCCACTCCTCCCTATTTGCAACAGTGGAGTTGTTTCTGAAAATGTGAAAAAAAAATCTCATTTTTGTACTTGTAAGTTGTAACTAAATTTTTCTAAAAGTTTTTTTGTATTATTTTCATCTCAGTTAAATCTCCGAATGTATTATCTGACTATACAGACATTTTGTACAATTATTTTACACTTTTATCATTTGCTTAACTTTGTCTTAGGTTATCTTTGTGTTAAAGCAACCAAGCTACACAAATAAAAAGTTTCCCATTGTGTGAAACGAAGGTTTGTTCGGTGCTTGCTACATGTGTATGACAATATGCAGTAACTGGAATAAAAGCATTCAATAACAATTACAATATACAGGGATGAGATTACAAACATAATTATTATTGATGAGTGAATATGCCGGAATATAATTTCGGCAGCCTGCTCGAATTTGGTCAGGAACTTTATTTTGTGTGAAATTTATTTCATGAAGATGAACTGTACATTACCGTGAAAAAAAGAACACACATATATATATATATATATATATATATATATATATATATATATATACACACACACATTATATTAACCCTACCCTTACCTTTTCCGGAATGAAGCCCTTCTAGTGTACAGTTGTCTTCATTGATCCAGGTACCGGTATGGTTTTCACTCCACCGTCTTTGGTGTTTTTTCATCACCCAGCATCTTTGGCTACTTCTGTGCTGGATATACTGTGATGTTATCATGTCATGCTATATTATGATTTTGCCCACAGCATAGTCAATACAGAAAAAAGTCAAAGATGCCCGGTACTCAAACACCATGAAGTTGGTCTCTATTTTGCTGGATTCATGTAAATCGAATTAATAAACTGGATTCTGATCAATCTGAATTTTTTGTGAAATTTTAAGTGAATTTGATCTGCCTCATAGAGATTCTCTCATCTTTGATATGTAAACTTTAGTCACTAAGTATATGCTCACTAGTAGAGACAGGAACATTTTGGCTTTTCCTGAGCCTGAATGTCCTGGCCTTGATACATTCAAAATGGCAGTTCCCATTTTATGCTGGCAATGAAATATTAAAAATCCTTTGCCATTTTAGGACAATTTTCTTAGCATTAGAATTTTATCTGAAATTTTATCATGAAATTCCAATCAACAAAGAAGAGCATTTTCTACGACAATAAATAAATTATGTTTTTTCTTATGTTAAGTGAATTTTTCAATTTCTATTTGCCCCAACTGTTCTCAGATTGTGTCTCAAATGTGTGTTTCATCGGGACACAGGTATCTATTAAACCTAATGATGAGCACAGGGATATATCAGCTTTATATCTTTATAAATCAAAAGATCTTGTCTGTAATTTCTGGAACTTGGCAGCTTTCAGATAAAACCTTAGAAACCGCTGTCTCAGTCGCCATTTCTTGAACGTGTAGAACTTACCGGTGGGATTTTTAGTTCCATTGTATCTCAGAGATAATTCCATTCAAGTGATCCAAAGATTGCAATTCACCATAGTCTCTAGCTACCAAAGGGATTTGTTTTTACAAAAATCAGGTTAATTAGGGATTTTACTGGCCCTGCAGCTTTCTTTGCAATGCCAATTAGCGGAATGATTTATTGAGCGATGGTAGCTACCACCAAGAACCTAGAATATACGCGATAAACTGGATGTTGGTACAAATATGGAATGTAAACCTCATATGTCAACTCTTCATTCTATGATGTGTCTTAGTATAAACAAAATAGAAAATATCCAACAGTAGCTATCCTTTCATATTACCTACTGGTAAGAAGAGAAGCACAGATCAAAGGAAAACAATCAATCCTTGTAGCAGTGAGTAGAGCTGAGGTCTAGTACCTCTATATCTCATGAGAAAAAAGCAGATTTGTCAAAGTTTTTTTTTTCATTCTTTTAATGGACCAGCAAGAGAATTCACAATCCAACCAAACCTCAAGTTTCTCCTGCCTGCCATTTTAAAACCAACAAGATTTCAAGAGAACCGCATGCTATAATGCCATCGGTGGAGACTACCCCGAACGTCTATTATGAGTTGAATCAGGCAAAGCTTGAAAAAAAGTAAATACTTGAAAGTTATATAGAATAGTCATCCTATGTCTTCAATTATTTGATTAAGTACAAGAAATCAACTTAGCAAAAAAGTGTGGGTGTAAGTTATCAGGAGGGAAATTTTTGAATTCCATATGGCTCTGGTCTGCATTCTCACTATTTGCATAAAATTAATCTAAGTGTCTCAAGATGTTTGATGAGTTTAGTGCATCATTAACAAATTAGTGATAGATCTTTCCGAAATTGGAGAGAATAATGTTAGATGGGCTGTGCTGCAGGAAATGAGGAGCTTTGGAGATTCAAATAAGATTTGTATTACTACCGATGCGCTTCGGTGCTGGACCGGCACCTTTCTCAAGTTCTAAATAAATCTGATCAGTAATAGATCTTATCAGCAAAATCTAATTCTTTCTCTTCCAGGACTGATCATTCATTCTCAAAATTCTCAATTGTGCATTCAGTGTAGACAGAATGTTACATTACTAACCTAAGAGATGACGGTGCTGATAAAATTCTATATAGATAGATGGGGAGGAGTCCTGGCTCCAGCTCCTCCCTCCTCCCATCTCCCCTCTTTACAGAATCTTATCAGTAGCAATTGCCATCTCCTATCTCAGTAATTGGAAATTCTGCCTTCACTAAGTACAGATTTTATCCAAGAATTGAGCATTTTGAGAATGACTGTTCGGTCCTGTAGGAGAAAGAAGCAGATTTCTCTGATAAATATTATTACAAAGTTACTTATTTTCATGTGTACTATTGATTTATGAAATAAAAATTAAATCAACGGTTTCACTTTAAGGTTCAGGGTGTCATGCTGCTGCAGTTCAGTGTAACGCAACCTCCATCAGAGGGAGCTTGAGAGGGAAATGAGACTGCATACTCAGAGTAGCTCCATAGAGCAGCAACACAGGCGCCACCAAATGGTGAGACAGTGGTCAGACAAGCCGAGTCAATAAATGTTCAGAGGCAAAGTACAAAAAGGAGTAAACAATATCCGTGGTCAGGCGCAAGCCAGGTCAGAAGCGGATAAGACAAAGACAGAAAGCAGAAGCGAGTCCACATACAGGCCAAGTCAGAAACCAGATAAACAAACCGAGAAACAGAGAAAACGCTGGGAAAAGGGCAGACAGAGGAAGACAACAGAGACAGGGCAAGTCAGGGATCGCAGCAGGACAAATCAGGGGTTACCAGAGTCAGGTTCACATGCCGAAGGCAGAACTATAGCTGACACCACCAGCAGGATGCCTGGGATCTAAATAGCAAGACTGAACCCAGAGTGAGGCAGAGCAAAGTTAACCCTTGACATGATGCGCCCGGAAAAAGGGCAGACAGGACTAAACCCTGGAACGGATCTAGACACAGGGTATGAAAAACTATTTTACCCCTACATTAAGCCCAATTAAACCACCTTTCTCCTCCATACTCCCCTATACAAATACCTTCATTGTCTTCCAATTCCCTAACGTATCCAGTTCGAACTACTATCATTGACCTACAAGGCCACTCCATTTATCTCAGAACTAATCTCTCGAAATTTTCCTACACATCCTCTCCAGTCCTTTGAAGACCTCATTCTCTCTTCCACACTGGAACATTCCTAGCCTAACTTCCTCCAAGATTTCTCCCGAGTATCCTCCATAAGTACATTTATTTATATGGAAATATGAACCGTAATCGCCAGTTTTCGAAACACATACAAATCAACTGATTTCATTTTTTTAGCAATGTAATCTCATCCACCAGTGTAATCTCCCTTATAATGCATTATTTCATCTTTTATATTATAGAAAGTAGTCATGTCACTTGCAAAGATAGTTAAGATTTTGCTCAGCAAAATTAATCAGGTCATGTCACCAACCAAGTCCTGATCTTTATGGAAGGGTTCATTCAGTTTCGTTAAGGGCTGCATATCAAACTATATTTAGTAGTGAAGTTGATTTTTTTTTTATCAAGCAATGGAGTTTTTATAGTTTGAATAGTATTACATGTGAAATGTGATAAATTTTATACATACTTTTTATAAGGAAGATGAGATAACTAGATAGAGAGTAACAGTATAATGAAGCATTACAAGGCTCCTCTGTTTAAGGTACCATTCCTTCAAGACATATACCTCAAAAAATCTTCTGATATGTATAGAAAAAAAGAGAGGGTAGCACTTAAAATTACATATTTTGGATAAATTGGACTTTTTATTGGCTCATGTATTGAAGTTTCAATTCCAGATGACTGAATTTGAGAGAGGTTAAGATAGGTTCTGAGAGAGGTAACACATCTTAATATCAGCCAATGAAAAGTCCAGTTTTTGCACAATAATTTTTTTGTAGTGCTATATTTCTATTTTTTCTAGATAGAGATAGATAGATAGAGAGATAGATAGATAGATGAGGCACAGTAGACTGGGTGGCGGGGTGCAGGAACGGCAGAATCGGTAAGCAGTGAGGTGAGACTTTTTCTCTTTTTTCTTTTTACATTCTATACTAATTTTGCTCTGGGGTCCCTGATGCAGAAAACCGGAGTTTGTGAAGCGCATTGGCTATTGCTTCCTTACCAGCCTGACTTTGTGTCAGGACTTTAGTGACGTCACTCTCCATGATCTGTAAGTGGTGCTTTACCGCTCGAGTCACCCAGCAGTGATCCCTCAGCATACACTACCGGCCACTGCTGCACTTTGATCATCTTACCTACTCCAGACAGCGGGTACTCACCTCCTGGACCAGCTTGATACCCTGCAATCCCTTGGTATCCAACAACAGGAATTGTGCACCATGGCAACTTCTCCCATTGCTCCCAGGATCAGAGATAACGGGCTTCACGCATCTCCCACAGAGTGACACAGCAGCAGGACTGGTGTATCACGACACTTTCTCTCAACGCTCCCAAGGACCAAAGACAGTGAACTTCACGCATTTTCTAGGTAGTCACGTAACAGAAGGTAAAAAACCTTCCTTTCCCGAGATTATCTTATCCCACTTATTTAGATATATTATGCATTAATGAAACTTGTTACACCAATCTACTGAGCAATTACTTATGCGACTATCTAGTAGGGACCTCATCTGAACACTGGTCTCACCTTCAACTTTATGTGTACACCTCAATCTACCCGAAGCACCGTTTGAACTTCTTTAATTTTTTAAACACTTTTCAATAAACGGGTAGTCGTTGTTTACCAAGCCAGGCAGCTGGGTGGTTTTTCATCGTGTCTAGCACTAGTGTCACATTATCTGCTTTCTATCCTCAGAATAGGTCATCAATGTCTGATCGGCCGGGGTCTGACACCTGGCACCCCACCTATCAACTGTTATTGGTGTCAGACGCTGCCAGATGAAAGCACTCACTTGCCTAGCTGCTATGACTTGGATATTGGCCACCGCAGAAGACTACACATCCACCTCCTATTGACTTAAATAAGAGGTGGATATGCTATACCAAGCCTCGGCCACTACCAGAAGACAGAGCAGCTCGGCAAGCGAGTACTTCCGGCTGGCGGCCGCTGTCTCCGACACTGATACCAGCTGATCGGTGCGGGTCCCTGGTTTTGGACCCTGGACGATCAGAAATTGGTGACACCCCAAACTGGAGAAGCAATATCTTTAAATGTACCGTAACATGCAAAGGTTTGCATTTTTGCGATGAAGCACATGCGCCTATGGCTAACCTATGTCTGAAGCTTTTTAGTACAGGATATGTAGATTATTTTTCTTTATTTTAATGATAACTATGAGACTATGATAAATAAACCCCCAGCAGACTTAACGCATGTAGTGTGCCAGCCATTTATCATCTGTGCTCAACTGCACATTTTAATAGTTGAGAAAAATACATAAATATTAAGATGCAGATTTCTCACTGCCAGGGAAAATGTTATTACTTCCTAATTAAATTCCACTGATGGAAACATTCACATATTTGTATATTAGTTATTTAATTGAATTACCCCTATACATATATTCTTCATAGCACTACGGCTGTAAACCGCAGAATCCTAGCAGTGTGATGTGCATCGCTGGCTTGTGTTCATGCTGCATTCTGGAGGTGAGATCCTAATGGGAGGTAATTGCAGAGCCGAATATTAATTATTATTGTTAGTTTATGATGTATTTTGCTTTTTATTGTTATTTACGGTAATTTTGTGGCTCGGCCGTTTGTTGTCTCTACATTTCGATAACTCCAGCAGGGAGAAGTGTTTTATGTCTATAACATTAATTAGGTCAATGTCACTGACGCAGTAAAAAGTACATTTGTAAATCGAGAACGCGGCTGCTCAAGAAGCAGAACACATCATTACTCCTCAGGTAGCCAAAATGGCATCACTTGCAGAGTTCAGAGAAAGTTTTTCGACTTTTCCAAGAGTCATAAAACTCTACACTGTGCAAAACACTATATCCTATGATTTATGGTTGTATATTCCGCTTTAGATGATATAATGGAAGCTATAAAGTAGTATAACAAAAAAAGTGCATTGGAAACAAAAGCATGGATGGCAGCAAAGGATGGAAGTGTCCGCAATGCTTAGAGGATTGGCATGATTACATATATTATTTTTGTGTAAAAAGCTTTTTCATTGCTGTCAGGGCTGTTTACCCCACACAGTGCGAGTTATTATACATGAAGAGCTGTCAATCACACAGTGTGGGGGAGGGAAGCTGGACTTGCAGACTTTCTCACCGAGTCTTGGTAGCATATACACTGCTATTTACATAACATAATTAATATATATATATATATGTACACTGTATGTCTAACAAACGTGCCACATATACGGTTAAGTAGCTCTCATGTATAGTATTGTAGGACATGTTGAAGCCATATTGCTTTGTATTAACTAGTATTTTTTCATACAAGTCATAAAGAGACTCTCTCTGTTAGGTGTCGAGTTCCCACCGCTGCACAGGGGGAACCTCGAACCATGTCTGCTGCAATCTCTTATTTTTCTCCAGCCACAGTGGAACCTACTCAGCAGAGACGTCGGTCCCAGTGTCTGGCTCAAGCTGATACCGTGCGAATGGTTACTGCTGCCTTTCCAGGCTCTGCCTTTGTAGCAAGCACTGATCAGCAGTGAGCAGGCCTTTCTGGGACTAAGTCCTGCTTTTCCCATACTGAGCATGCCCACGGGACGACCTCCCATTGGAGGTCGCGGGTCACATGCTCAGGTCCTGTTGTGGCTCTTATTGGACCATCAGGAAGTTCCTGGAGTGCTACTGCTATAAAAGGTTCGCATGGCCGCTCAGCCATGCGCTAGTGTAAACTGATTTACGTGTGTGTGTGTGTGGATGAATGCCTGTTGATGGATGAAAGCTCCGAATCATTCCAATCCCTAGTGTTGATGCCTGCTCGCGAATGGTGGAAGCTACCTAGCGCCAGACAGTGCTACTCTGCACATCCTGCAGACAAATCAGTGTCTCTCAGCAGCAACCGCCAGTGCGGCGCCATGCGCTTAGTGCGCTTTCCGGGCCCTGGTTAGGGTGGTTAGTGGCGTCCACCAGAGCGGCGTTATGTGCACTCTTGTGCGGTAAATTATTATTATTAGTTCAGTTCTACCCCTGACACCACGAGCGTAGGAGGTCTAGAGGAATTCTTTCCCTGAGTCTTGGGATAGAGTTCTGTGACCCCTTGCTTGTGCTCTCTGTTCGGTATCACAGCCCTGTGACGCAACAGGGTTCGCTTCCTTCATACAGGGTGAAGCTAACCCGTGTGTGTACTCACATTATACCACCATCTAGTCTGTCATTTCCGAGCAGCAGGTGTCCTTTCTGCACGGTGGACCCCGGACTGCGATCGCACCTCATATCCTCTCTAATTATTATTTGGTGCGTTCAGCCAGTCCTAACTCTCTCCATTCACTTAAGGAGGTTGTCCGCTACCCTGACTTATATACTGATTTTGCCATAAATGCTTAAGGATGTTGCCTTTAAGATCTCCATGTACCTTTTATGCCAAGTTTCATGTTGTTTTATGCCTTTCTACTTCTCATCCTGTGCCCTGTCACTACCTCTGTGGTCATAGCGATTACTTCTTCTTAAGATTCCACTACTCTTTTCTCACTACATTTCCCATAATCTCTTGTACTGGGCTGCAAGCCAGCAGTGAGCACAGACCTTTAACTCTGCCTACAGCATCAGCACAATCTCCTGAGCAGGACACCGCATGGAATCGAAGTAATGCACAAAGCAACAGAAAAGCAGCTCTGGCAATAAAGATTATCCCCTACTCCCCCTTACTTACTGATCGATGAATGGGATGATCAAATGGATGGGATGAGATCTTAATGCATTGCCATTATAAAAGGAATACAGCAGGGTGTATATACAACACACAGGGTATCCAGCAGCGAGTATACATGTATATACACTCACCGTCCACTTTATTAGGTACACCATGCTAGTAACGGGTTGGACCCCCTTTTGCCTTCAGAACTGCCTCAATTCTTCGTGGCATAGATTCAACAAGGTGCTGGAAGCATTCCTCAGAGATTTTGGTCCATATTGACATGATGGCATCACACAGTTGCCGCAGATTTGTCGGCTGCACATCCCAAAGATGCTCCATACAAGGCAGGATGGATCCATGCTTTCATGTTGTTTACGCCAAATTCTGACCCTACCATCCGAATGTCGCAGCAGAAATCGAGACTCATCAGACCAAGCAACGTTTTTCCAATCTTCTACTGTCCAATTTCGATGAGCTTGTACAAATTGTAGCCTCAGTTTCCTGTTCTTAGCTGAAAGGAGTGGTACCCGGTGTGGTCTTCTGCTGCTGTAGCCCATCTGCCTCAAAGTTCGACGCACTGTGCGTTCAGAGATGCTCTTAGGCCTACCTTGGTTGTAACGGGTGGCGATTTGAGTCACTGTTGCCTTTCTATCAGCTCGAACCAGTCTGCCCATTCTCCTCTGACCTCTGGCATCAACAAGGCATTTCCGCCCACAGAACTGCCGCTCACTGGATTTTTTTTCTTTTTCGGACCATTCTCTGTAAACCCTAGAGATGGTTGTGCGTGAAAATCCCAGTAGATCAGCAGTTTCTGAAATACTCAGACCAGCCCTTCTGGCACCAACAACCATGCCACGTTCAAAGGCACTCAAATCACCTTTCTTCCCCTTACTCATGCTCGGTTTGAACTGCAGGAGATTGTCTTGACCATGTCTACATGCCTAAATGCACTGAGTTGCCGCCATGTGATTGGCTGATTAGAAATTAAGTGTTAACAAGAAGTTGGACAGGTGTACCTAATAAAGTGGCCGGTGAGTGTACACCCTGATGTATACAAGATGGGGCTGGGTCTGCAGTAGTAGCAGTCACATAAATAGAGTGAGCTCTGCTGAACGCAAACCCGCCAACCCATGTGACAAGCCCCGCCTACTCCAAGAAAATCCCACCCACCTGACAGTTTCCAGAGCCTGGAAACGAGGGAGATTTTGATGTTGGAGGATACTGGGGTGTGGTGGGGTTTTTGCAAAATAAATGAGAGGGCATGATTTTTTCTGGATAGGCTTGTGGTGCTTGTGGGAGCTTTAATTAATGAATAAGATTCTTCACTCTTCAGAAAACCATCTATTAGGTAGAACCATTCCGAGAACCTCGGGTCCGCGCTCTAACTTTTCCGATTAGTCCGATTGCTGACCTTGCCGCACCAATAAATTTGTGATAAGTGCTTTAATCTTTACACTTGTATCAAAGGACGACATTTCTCTTCTTTTATTTGAAAACTCGCTGGTCCCCAGAGTCGTGCAAATTTGATATACAGTAAATCAATAATAACTGCCTTTGTGAAAACATCTTTATTGCATTTTTTTTTTTTTTCCAAAAGCAGGAATCACAAGCCTAGCTCCGTAATATCTCGTCTCTCCAACGCCTCTGCTTCAACAATTAAAGATATTTTATGGTTGTCATGACTTCTGCAGAAAAAAAAAAATCTGACTGGCTAATACACTTCTGCTGCCATTTAGCATAGCACCATGCTGCCAGGCCAGGCTAAAAGTAAGAGAGGGCGTGCATTGAAAAAGAGGAACTAAACAAGACAACAATCCTTTATTTTAAGCATTTTATCCTTCCTGCCGGTGACAATAAGTAAAAAGCCTTTTAGTAGAAAGTACAATTTCTCCAAAATTGTGTTACTCTCCGTCCTAGAGAGCTCTCCCAGATCAAATAAAGAGAACTCTCAGCTGAACTGCGGGAAGGAATTACATTGCCCGCAGACAGCCCTACTCATTAAGGTGCGGGGGTTTAATATATATTTATTTAGTGAGTACTAACCAATATCTAACACAGATGGTTAATATCTAATGAAAGCTGGCAACTTCATGCTCCTTGGTCTAAATGAAAACTAGGCCCCCAACTACCACGAGCCATTTATAATAATGGTGTTTTCTTACGTAGCCGCGGAGAGCTTGGAGTCTATTCAAGAACGAGCTAACATCTGCTATCTCCGAACCTCTTTGGATCCTTTCCTGGAATTTAAAGGGAATCTGTCACCAGGTTTTTATCACCTAATCTGAGAGAAGCATAATGTAGAGGCAGAGACCCTGATTCCAGTGATGTGTCACTTACTGGGCTGCTCAGTGTTATTTTACTAAAATCATTGACTTATCAGCGGCAGATTATAGTAACAGGACTAATAACACTGCTGTGAGGTAGTCAAGCATATTTATAACCCTGCCCACACCACTGATTGGCAGATTGATGTAGGCACTCACTGTACATGGGCAAAAAACTACCAATCAGAGGTGGAGGTGGCTCAGCATTCAGAGCACTGCGACACGTGCAGCAGAGAAAACAGAGATTTTATCAAAATGACAGCATGTAGCCCAGTTAGTGAGACATTGATGGAATCAGGGTCTGTGCCCCTACATCATGCTGATTTCAGGCAGGGAAGCAAAAACTTGGTGACTGATTCCCTTCAATCTTTTTTTTTTTTATCAAAGTTTTATACTATTCTATTTTTCCAGTATGATTATCCCTTTTGATAAAAATATTCCTATGATATGAACACTTTTTTACATGTTTATTAGCATTTTAATTAAATAACAAACAAGTAGACGGGAACGAGTTTCCTGAAATGTGTTTTAGTTGAGTTGATCGGTGTGGATCGAATAAAATTTGTGCAAACCAAATTTGCTCGTTATTGTGAAGGGGTTAAAAATATGAAAATATTAAACTCTTTTCTTATAGGTCTGGCCCTCAGTTGACATCTGGGGACTTTTTATGATCAGGAAAGGATTTGGTACACGACTGGTCAATCTGGAATGTAGACTTTTAATAAAGCTTCAGTCAGACGGCCGTAGATTCTCTCATCTGGAAGAATCGGGCCGATTATAGTAGTGACACTCTGATCAGAGTTTGAGCCGAGTGTCTGTTTACTGTAATCCGAGTTTCTCGCATTAGAGAATCATAGCAGAGGTGCAGAGAAGAAGGAGAAATTAATATCTTCATCTTCTCCATCGTGTGAGTGTGCGAAAATTGGACTGCACTCGGATTCCATCCAAGTGCAGTCCGAAGGTTTCTACGCACATGTAGACTTTAATGGATGTGTGGCTTCCGAATTCAGAATTAAATCATTAATCAGCACTTTTCCATTGATTGGCAATGGTCCGCTTGCTATCCGATGTATACAATCGTGGGAACAAGTCCTAAATCACATAAGCCGTAAAAGAAGTAACTTCATGAAACAGAATGAATGTGACTGCTGAGAATCAAAAATTAGTAAATTAATATGTCCTGCGCATTTTATATGCATATATATAGTGATGTGTAAAGGTTTATTTAAATTTAATTGATGTAATAAAATGAATAGTTTATTTTTAATATCGATATTTGGTGTGATCAACCTTTGCTTTCAAACGTCATCAACGCATCAGTACTTCTAGATTCACTTGCGCACAGTTTTGGAAAGATATTCCAAATATCTTGGAGAACTAACCACAGATCTTCTGTGAATGTCGCTGGTGCAAATTTCTTCCTGTAATCCCAGGACTGGATGATGTTGAGATCAGGTCTCTGTGGGGCAGTGTCGGACTGGGATACCAAGGTCCCACCAACAACAATCTCCAGGGCCCCACTTTTCTGCTACATGTAAAAGTGACATTATCTTCAATCACAAATTTATAGGACAATGATCTGGGTAGATTGTTAAATGAATAAGCACTGCTCCTATAAGAGGAACTCCTGCACAGCGGCCCACCGGAGGATTCTCCTGCTCTCCCGTGGGCCAGTCCGAGCCTGCTGTGGGGTCACACCTTCACTTCCAGGTCTCCTTTTCTTCTCTTAATGACATTGGCTTTATGTTTCAAGCCTGTTACCGAATACATGTGTAGCCAATCAGATTCCTCCCTGATGGTATCGCATGATGGATAAGCATCTGCCTGTATTCAGGTGCTTATTATGGTTTTATGGTACAAATATATAAAAAGTAACGTTTTGGTCAGCACAGCCTGAATTCGAGCAGATACAGATACTCTACCATTCTTGCGCTCTGCATATGTTGCTGAGCTCCAGTAATTATACCTCCATGCCTCCCCGTAACCACCTGAGGAGATGTAATGATGAATCATTCACAAGCTATCCTAATGATGGGTCATCTTCAATACTGCCATAGGATATTAATCATGTGTGCTCAGGCCTCTTGTGGTAAGGTTGAACGTTCAAAATTCTTCTTAAATCTGAGAATAGCTGATTAGTCACAGTCTGCTTCCCCATGACATCATTTAAACTCCCTGTCTGCAGCCAAAATCTTTTCTTTTCTTCACAACCACTAATCTGTTTCTTGACATGTAAGCCAGAGAACATGTTTTATATGAACTTTCTGGCTTGCAGGGATCTTCTCTAAAAAGGTTTTGCCTTGTTGCCATAATAAAGGCACAAACAGGAGTTTAGAAAGATGTGGCTGGGCTGAATTTATCATGTAAATCCTAAGGATGCATTACATTTAACAATTCACCATGAGAAGGAATGATGTTAGCATAAAACAGTCATGTTTAATTGATAGGTAACATATTCTGGTATTGTAAAGGGGTTGTACTCTGAAAGTAGGTTGTCACCTGTCCATTGGAGAGATTGATGTAGGTCCGACTGCCGGGATCTGCACCCATCGGTAGAATGGGCACTAGAGGATCACTAGACACCCCTTTTAAGGGAAAAGAATCTATCATCAGAAAGTGACCTATTGTGTAAATCAGGCTTTTGTGTTAAACATGTTACTTCTGTTTTTTGACACATTTTTTTCCCTACCATAATCTGTATTAAAAAAATAAAAAATAAAAATGCTGCAATGTTCAGACTGACCACAGGGGCTTTTTTTAGATTCTAACTTCCTGTTGTTTCAGGAAACAACACATGCACATTAGCCACTATGAACTGACTCTGACCCAACCTTTAAAGCATCTAATGAGTGTGTGCAAAGGTCTTTGTGAAGAGTGGGGGAGCAGGAGACCTGTGACATCACCTATAGTGATTGGTGAATCCTGTGGTATCAGATTTGTATAGAGGTGTTACCTGTCATTGTAATCCTGCCTTTCTGATAAGACACCTACTGAAAACTCTTCCTGAAAGGACAAGAAGTATGAGTCTTAAAAAGCTTCATACCTAGTGTGAAAATTACAACATTATTATTATTATTATTATTATTATTAATAATAATAATTATTATTATTATTATGATATGATAAAAAACATTTCCAAAACTGTTAAAAAGTTCATGAATACAAAAACCTGATTAACCGTAGATCATTTACGACAACAGCTGCCCTTTAATTGCTTTAGTACTTTTATGTTGTTGTAGTTTTGTATGAATCATGTTTCATTGATTATTACTGCAGTATATGTTAGGCTGGAGATTGAACATGATGAGAGGATGCGAGGAGTCATAAGTCTGCAGTCACATAGAGTAGCCCTAAGGCTAGACAACCCCTTTAAGCCTAGAACTCTTGCCTTTTCTTCACATGTTGGAGCAACAAGGAGTTGACTCTGAGTACTCCAGAATACTGTATGTTGTCAGTAGAGTGCAGTTTGAGCCTTTGTAACAAATCACCATTATTTGTATTTCTTTTTTTAATTTCGTAAATGTGATAATTGCATTCATCACTTAACCCTGAATAATATCACATAGTATCAATTTTAACTTTAAAGAGAATCTGTCAGCAGGTTTTTGCTACCTCATCTGAAAGCAGCATAATGTAGGCAAAGAGACCCTGAATCCAATGATGTATCACCTAGATTACTGGGTGC
This sequence comes from Ranitomeya variabilis, assembly GCF_051348905.1. Classification (NCBI taxonomy): domain Eukaryota; kingdom Metazoa; phylum Chordata; class Amphibia; order Anura; family Dendrobatidae; genus Ranitomeya; species Ranitomeya variabilis. The sequence goes on along the minus strand of NC_135232.1, from coordinate 1,072,938,198 downwards.
AGCTGTTCTCACGCAATCAGAGTTTATAGATGTAGAATTAAACAGAGCTGAGAAAGCTAACCCCGCCCACACCAGGCTCTGCATGTACAAAGTCCATAGACAGTGAGCTGCCTGTCACAGGGAGAGGGGGTGTGGCCCGACTAGTGTAGTCCAGCAATGTTAATCTCTTAGTGATAAATCCTGCACAGTTAGTAAATAATAGCACGCGCTCTGACAATTGACACATCCCTGAATTCTGTGTCTCAGCCTCTATCTCTTGCTGTATTCAGATTACATAGCAAAAACCTGCTGACAGATTCCCTTTAAGTAAGAAATGCTTAATAATAGAAACACGCTCCTGTTAACTACATTGTACAACTAAAAGCACATTTTCCAAATGATAACTTTTAAACAAAGCTTTTTCCCAAGGTCGAATTTTCCTTTGTTTTTTTGCAGTGTAACAAGTTCCTTAAGAACAACTAAATAGATGTACTGCACATAGAATGTAAGAGAAAAATACAAGCCAGCCAAGCAAGCATAACAAGAAAAGTTTGCATGTTTCAATTAAATTAATTATAGTAGAAATGTGTTAATTAATTGTTTTTTAAAAGAAAAAGTCAATGTTAATATGCTGTGCCCAGAAGAGATACAGTTCCCTGTTACTGCTGGTGAACTGGAATTAACACAATCTGCACTATTACATGATCTACTTCCTTATACACAGACACGCTCAGATTGGCAGAGCATACATATTTATTTCAGTAGCGATTTGGGTATTAGTCACTACTTGACAATTTTGACAATGTTTTCTCCTTATTATTTTGGTGGGTTTCTATGGTCCAATATAAGGCCAAATTTTATTTGGAACCTAACAGTTGATTCTTGTTGCCTGAACCATGGGCAGCAAGAATCAAAGACAAGCTCCAATGTTACAGCCATATACTTTTTTACTGTAAAACGCACGGGCTCTTAAGATAAAAAACTTTTACAAATCATATGTGGTCGATGCGACTATAGTCAATAGTAAAAAAGGCGCCTTCTCATTTGGGACATCATAAATCAGCTGCTAGATTTCCTTTAAGATCATGATGCATTTTGGCATAAAAAAATGAATCCCTAGACATTAAATTTTGAGAGTCCTCAGTGGTTGATACCTTTTAATGGCTGAACTGAAAAGATGGTAACAAACTGCAAGCTTTCAAAACTACTCAAGTCTCTTCATCAGGCATAGAATAATTTTGTATAATCCTAGCCTCATAGAGACCTGAGTAGTCTCAATGCTGGCAATTTGTTACCATCTTTTCAGTTAGCCATTGAATGATGTCAGTCACTGAGAGTTCAAAACTTAATATTTTTCTATCTACTACTAACACGGTACAAAGATTTATACCTTTTCTGTCGCTAGACATTGTAAGAAATGGATTTAAACAAGTTGGAAGGTTGTTGGTTATTTGAAGGAATTCTCAGTAGTGGCTTTGTAAGAAATGGATTTAGACCAGTTGGAAGGTTGTTGGTTATTTGAAGCGTTTCTCAGGGGTGGCTTTGTAAGAAATGGATTCAGACCACTTGGAAGATTGTTGGTTATTTGAAGGGTTTCTCACGGGTGACTTTGTAAGAAATGGATTTAGACCAGTTGGAAGGTTGTTGGTTATTTGAAGAATTTCTCAGGGGTGGCTTTGTAAGAAATGGAGTTAGACCAGTTGGAAGGTTGTTGATTATTTGAAGGGTTTCTCAGTAGTGGCTTTGTAAGAAATGGATTTAAACCAGTTGGAAGGTTGTTGGTTATTTGAAGGGTTTCTCAGGGGTGGCTTTGTAAGAAATGGATTTAAACCAGTTGGAAGGTTGTTGGTTATTTGAAGGGTTTCTCAGGGGTGGCTTTGTAAGAAATGGATTTAGACCAGTTGGAAGGTTGGTGGTTATTTGAAGGAATTCTCAGTAGTGGCTTTGTAAGAAATGGATTTAGACCAGTTGGAAGGTTGTTGGTTATTTGAAGCGTTTCTCAGGGGTGGCTTTGTAAGAAATGGATTTAGACCAGTTGGAAGGTTGTTGGTTATTTGAAGCGTTTCTCAGGGGTGGCTTTGTAAGAAATGGATTCATACCACTTGGAAGATTGTTGGTTATTTGAAGGGTTTCTCACGGGTGACTTTGTAAGAAATGGATTTAGACCAGTTGGAAGGTTGTTGGTTATTTGAAGAGTTTCTCAGGGGTGGCTTTGTAAGAAATGGATTTAGACCAGTTGGAAGGTTGTTGATTATTTGAAGGGTTTCTCAGTAGTGGCTTTGTAAGAAATGGATTTAAACCAGTTGGAAGGTTGTTGGTTATTTGAAGGGTTTCTCAGGGGTGGCTTTGTAAGAAATGGATTTAAACCAGTTGGAAGGTTGTTGGTTATTTGAAGGGTTTCTCAGGGGTGGCTTTGTAAGAAATGGATTTAGACCAGTTGGAAGGTTGTTGGTTATTTGAAGGATTTCTCAGTAGTGGCTTTGTAAGAAATGGATTTAAACCAGTTGGAAGGTTGTTGGTTATTTGAAGGGTTTCTCAGGGGTGGCTTTGTAAGAAATGGATTTAAACCAGTTGGAAGGTTGTTGGTTGTTTGAAGGATTTCTCAGGGGTGGCTTTGTAAGAAATTACTGTAATTCAGACCAGTTGGAAGATTGTTGGTTATTTGAAGCGTTTCTCATGGGTGGCTTTGTAAGAAATGGATTTAGACCAGTTGGAAGGTTGTTGGTTATTTGAAGGGTTTCTCAGGGGTGGCTTTGTAAGAAATGGATTTAGACCAGTTGGAAGGTTGTTGGTTATTTGAAGGGTTTCTCAGTAGTGGCTTTGTAAGAAATGGATTCAGACCACTTGGAAGATTGTTGGTTATTTGAAGGGTTTCTCACGGGTGGCTTTGTAAGAAATGGATTTAAACCAGTTGGAAGGTTGTTGGTTATTTGAAGGGTTTCTCAGGGGTGGCTTTGTAAGAAATGGATTTAGACCAGTTGGAAGGTTGTTGGTTATTTGAAGGGTTTCTCAGGGGTGGCTTTGTAAGAAATGGATTTAGACCAGTTGGAAGGTTGTTGGTTGTTTGAAGAGTTTCTCAGTAGTGGCTTTGTAAGAAATGGATTTAGACCAGTTGGACGGTTGTTGGTTATTTGAAGGGTTTCTCAGGGGTGGCTTTGTAAGAAATGGATTCAGACCACTTGGAAGATTGTTGGTTATTTGAAGGGTTTCTCACGGGTGGCTTTGTAAGAAATGGATTTAGACCAGTTGGAAGGTTGTTGTTTATTTGAAGCGTTTCTCAGGGGTGGCTTTGTAAGAAATGGATTTAGACCAGTTGGAAGGTTGTTGATTATTTGAAGGGTTTCTCAGTAGTGGCTTTGTAAGAAATGGATTCAGACCACTTGGAAGATTGTTGGTTATTTGAAGGGTTTCTCACGGGTGGCTTTGTAAGAAATGGATTCAGACCACTTGGAAGATTGTTGGTTATTTGAAGGGTTTCTCACGGGTGGCTTTGTAAGAAATGGATTTAGACCAGTTGGAAGGTTGTTGGTTATTTGAAGGGTTTCTCAGGGGTGGCTTTGTAAGAAATGGATTTAGACCAGTTGGAAGGTTGTTGGTTATTTGAAGGGTTTCTCAGTAGTGGCTTTGTAAGAAATGGATTCAGACCACTTGGAAGATTGTTGGTTATTTGAAGGGTTTCTCACGGGTGGCTTTGTAAGAAATGGATTTAAACCAGTTGGAAGGTTGTTGGTTATTTGAAGGGTTTCTCAGGGGTGGCTTTGTAAGAAATGGATTTAGACCAGTTGGAAGGTTGTTGGTTATTTGAAGGGTTTCTCAGGGGTGGCTTTGTAAGAAATGGATTTAGACCAGTTGGAAGGTTGTTGGTTGTTTGAAGAGTTTCTCAGTAGTGGCTTTGTAAGAAATGGATTTAGACCAGTTGGACGGTTGTTGGTTATTTGAAGGGTTTCTCAGGGGTGGCTTTGTAAGAAATGGATTCAGACCACTTGGAAGATTGTTGGTTATTTGAAGGGTTTCTCACGGGTGGCTTTGTAAGAAATGGATTTAGACCAGTTGGAAGGTTGTTGGTTATTTGAAGAGTTTCTCAGGGGTGGCTTTGTAAGAAATGGATTTAGACCAGTTGGAAGGTTGTTGATTATTTGAAGGGTTTCTCAGTAGTGGCTTTGTAAGAAATGGATTCAGACCACTTGGAAGATTGTTGGTTATTTGAAGGGTTTCTCACGGGTGGCTTTGTAAGAAATGGATTTAAACCAGTTGGAAGGTTGTTGGTTATTTGAAGGGTTTTTCAGGGGTGGCTTTGTAAGAAATGGATTTAGACCAGTTGGAAGGTTGTTGGTTATTTGAAGGGTTTCTCAGGGGTGGCTTTGTAAGAAATGGATTTAGACCAGTTGGAAGGTTGTTGGTTGTTTGAAGAGTTTCTCAGTAGTGTGTTGTGATTTTGCTTTTTGCTCCCTCTAGTGGTCATTAGTGATTTGACTCTGGAGCTTCTGTCTTTTCCTATATCCTCACCTGGGCCATTAGTTCAGGGGCGTTGCTATATAAGCTCCCTGGACCTTCAGTTCAATGCCTGGCATCGTTGAAATCAGAGCTAATCTGTTGTGCTCTTGTCCTATGATCCTGGTTCCTGTATTTCAAGCTAAGTCTGCTTCCTTGCTTTTTGCTTTTGTTTGGTATTTTTGTCCAGCTTGTTCCAATCTGTATCCTGACCTTTGCTGGAAGCTCTAGGGGGCTGGTGTTCTCCCCCCGGACCGTTAGACGGTTCGGGGGTTCTTGAATCTCCAGCGTGGATTTTTATAGGGTTTTTGTTGACCAGATAAGTTATCTTGCTATATTCTGCTATTAGTAAGCTGGCCTCTCTTTGCTGAACCTGGTTCATTTCTGTGTTTGTCATTTCCTCTTACCTCACCGTTATTATTTGTGGGGGGCTTGTATCTTGCTTTGGGGTCCCTTTCTCTGGAGGCAAGAGAGGTCTTTGTTTTCTTCTCCTAGGGGTAGTTAGATTCTCCGGCTGGCGCGAGTCATCTAGCGATCACCGTAGGCATGATCCCCGGCTACTTCTAGTGTTGGCGTTAGGAGTAGCTATTTGGTCAACCCAGTTACCACAGCCCTATGAGCTGGATTTTTGAATCTCGCAGACTTACACGTTCCTCTGAGACCCTGTCCACTGGGGTCATAACAGTATGCCAGGCCAGTATTAAATGTTTAATGCATTGCAGAAGTGGGATTATAAGAGAAAATTTTGAGGTTTTTTTTCCCTCTCTCATTTTTTTTTTTTTTTTCTTTTCCCCTTTACCTCAGAGTGGCTTAAGCTTGCTGCAGACATGAATGTCCAGACCTTGATTACAAGTGTGGACCAGCTTGCCGCTCGTGTGCAGGGTATACAAGATTATGTTACCAGAAATCCTAGGTCTGAACCCAAGATTCCGATTCCTGAACTGTTTTCAGGAGACCGATTTAAGTTTAGGAATTTCAGGAATAATTGTAAATTGTTTTTGTCCCTGAAACCTTGTTCGTCTGGAGACTCTGCTCAACAAGTAAAAATTGTTATTTCATTCTTACGGGGTGACCCTCAAGATTGGGCTTTTTCGTTGGTGCCAGGAGATCCAGCATTGGCTGATATTGATGCGTTTTTTCTGGCGCTCGGTTTACTTTATGAGGAACCCAATCTTGAGATTCAGGCAGAGAAAGCCTTGCTGGCTATGTCTCAGGGCCAGGACGAGGCCGAGGTGTATTGCCAAAAATTTCGGAAATGGTCCGTGCTGACACATTGGAACGAGTGTGCACTGGCCGCTAATTTTAGAAATGGCCTTTCTGAGGCCATTAAGAATGTTATGGTGGGTTTTCCCATTCCCACAGGTCTGAATGATACCATGTCCCTGGCTATTCAAATTGACCGGCGGTTGCGGGAGCGCAAAACCGCAAATTCTCTCATGTTGTTGTCTGAACAGACACCTGATGTGATGCAATGTGATAGAAAAACCGCAAATTCCCTCATGGTGTTGTCTGAACGGACACCTGATTTGATGCAATGTGATAGAATCTTGACTAGAAATGAGAGGAAAATTCATAGACGCCGGAATGGCTTGTGCTACTACTGTGGTGATTCTACACATGTTATCTCAGCATGCTCTAAACGTATATCTAAGGTTGTTAGTCCTGTCACCGTTGGTAATTTGCATCCTAAGTTTATTCTGTCTGTAACTTTGATTTGCTCACTGTCATCTTATCCTGTCATGGCGTTTGTAGATTCAGGTGCTGCCCTGAGTCTTATGGATCTCTCATTTGCTAAGCGCTGTGGTTTTATTCTTGAACCATTAGAAAATCCTATCCCTCTTAGGGGTATTGATGCTACGCCATTAGCAGAAAATAAACCGCAGTATTGGACACAGGTTACCATGTGCATGACTCCTGAACACCGCGAGGTGATACGTTTTCTCGTTCTACATAAAATGCATGATTTGGTTGTTTTGGGGCTGCCATGGTTACAGACCCATAATCCAGTCCTTGACTGGAAGGCTATGTCAGTGTCTAGTTGGGGCTGTCGTGGTATTCATGAGGATTCCCTGCCTGTGTCTATTGCTTCTTCTACGCCTTCGGAAGTTCCGGAGTATTTGTCTGATTATCAGGATGTCTTTAGCGAGTCCAGGTCCAGTGCATTGCCTCCTCATAGGGAATGTGACTGTGCAATAGATTTGATTCCAGGCAGTAAATTTCCTAAGGGAAGACTTTTTAATCTGTCGATACCTGAACATACCGCTATGCGTTCATATATCAAGGAGTCTCTGGAGAAAGGACACATCCGTCCGTCTTCTTCCCCTCTTGGTGCGGGATTCTTTTTTGTGGCTAAAAAGGACGGATCTTTGAGGCCTTGTATTGACTATCGGCTTTTAAATAAGATCACTGTCAAATTTCAGTATCCTTTGCCGCTGTTGTCTGACTTGTTTGCCCGGATTAAAGGTGCCAAGTGGTTTACCAAGATAGACCTTCGTGGTGCGTACAACCTTGTGCGCATTAAGCAAGGGGATGAATGGAAAACCGCATTCAATACGCCCGAAGGTCATTTTGAGTACTTGGTGATGCCTTTTGGGCTCTCTAATGCCCCTTCAGTTTTTCAGTCCTTTATGCATGACATTTTCCGGAACTATCTGGATACATTTTTGATCGTTTATCTGGATGATATTCTGGTTTTTTCTGATAATTGGGACTCGCATGTGGAGCAGGTCAGGATGGTCTTTAAAATTTTGCGTGAAAATTCTTTGTTTGTCAAGGGCTCAAAGTGTCTTTTTGGTGTACAGAAGGTTCCCTTTTTGGGGTTCATTTTTTCCCCTTCTGCTGTGGAGATGGACCCAGTCAAGGTCCGAGCTATTCTTGATTGGACTCAGCCCTCGTCAGTTAAGAGTCTTCAGAAGTTCTTGGGTTTCGCTAACTTCTACCGTCGTTTTATCGCTAACTTTTCTAGCATTGTGAAACCTTTGACGGATATGACCAAGAAGGGCTCCGATGTGGTTAATTGGGCTCCTGCTGCCATGGAGGCTTTCCAGGAGTTGAAACGTCGGTTTACTTCGGCGCCTGTTTTGTGCCAGCCTGATGTCTCGCTTCCCTTTCAGGTTGAGGTGGATGCTTCAGAGATTGGAGCAGGGGCCGTTTTGTCGCAGAGAGGCCCTGGTTGCTCTGTTATGAGACCTTGCGCCTTTTTCTCTAGGAAGTTTTCGCCTGCGGAGCGAAATTATGATGTGGGCAATCGGGAGTTGTTGGCCATGAAATGGGCATTTGAGGAGTGGCGTCATTGGCTCGAGGGTGCTAAGCATCGTGTGGTGGTCTTGACTGATCACAAAAATATGATGTATCTCGAGTCTGCTAAACGCCTGAATCCTAGACAGGCCCGCTGGTCATTGTTTTTCTCCCGTTTTGAATTTGTGGTCTCGTATTTACCAGGTTCAAAAAATGTGAAGGCCGATGCTCTTTCCAGGAGCTTTGTGCCTGATGCTCCTGGAGTCGCTGAACCTGTTGGTATTCTTAAGGATGGTATTATCTTGTCAGCTATTTCTCCTGATCTGCGACGTGTGTTGCAGAGATTTCAGGCTGATAGGCCTGATTCTTGTCCACCTGACAGACTGTTTGTGCCTGATAAGTGGACCAGCAGAGTCATTTCCGAGGTTCATTCCTCGGTGTTGGCAGGTCACCCAGGAATTTTTGGCACCAGAGATCTGGTGGCCAGATCCTTTTGGTGGCCTTCCTTGTCTAGGGATGTGCAGTCATTTGTACAGTCCTGTGGGACTTGTGCTCGAGCTAAGCCTTGCTGTTCTCGTGCCAGCGGGTTGCTCTTGCCCTTGCCTGTCCCTAAGAGACCTTGGACACATATCTCCATGGATTTCATTTCTGATCTTCCGGTGTCTCAAGGCATGTCTGTTATCTGGGTGATATGTGATCGCTTCTCTAAGATGGTCCATTTGGTTCCTTTGCCTAAGCTGCCTTCCTCTTCCGATCTGGTTCCTGTGTTTTTCCAGAACGTGGTTCGTTTGCACGGCATCCCTGAGAATATTGTGTCAGACAGAGGATCCCAGTTCGTTTCCAGATTCTGGCGATCCTTTTGTAGTAGGATGGGCATTGACTTGTCGTTTTCGTCTGCTTTCCATCCTCAGACTAATGGACAGACGGAGCGAACTAATCAGACTTTGGAGGCTTATTTGAGGTGTTTTGTCTCTGCTAATCAGGACGATTGGGTGACCTTCTTGCCGTTGGCTGAGTTTGCCCTTAATAATCGGGCTAATTCCGCCACCTTGGTTTCGCCGTTTTTCTGCAACTCTGGTTTCCACCCTCTTTTTTCTTCGGGTCATGTGGAACCTTCTGACTGCCCTGGGGTGGATTCTGTGGTGGATAGGTTGCAGCGGATCTGGAATCTTGTGGTGGACAACTTGAAGTTGTCACAGGAGAGGGCTCAGCGCTTTGCCAACCGCCGCCGCGGTGTGGGTCCCCGACTACGTGTTGGGGATTTGGTGTGGCTTTCTTCCCGCTTTGTTCCTATGAAGGTTTCCTCTCCCAAATTTAAACCTCGTTTTATTGGTCCTTACAAGATATTGGAAATCCTTAATCCTGTATCTTTTCGCCTGGATCTTCCTGTGTCGTTTGCTATCCACAACGTGTTTCATAGGTCCTTGTTGCGGCGGTACGTTGTGCCTGTGGTTCCTTCTGCTGAGCCTCCTGCTCCGGTGTTGGTTGAGGGCGAGTTGGAGTACGTGGTGGAGAAGATCTTGGATTCTCGTCTCTCCAGGCGGAGGCTTCAGTACCTGGTCAAGTGGAAGGGCTATGGTCAGGAAGATAATTCCTGGGTGGTCGCCTCTGATGTTCATGCGGCCGATTTAGTTCGTGCCTTTCACGCCGCTCGTCCTGATCGCCCTGGTGGTCGTGGTGAGGGTTCGGTGACCCCTCACTAAGGGGGGGGTACTGTTGTGATTTTGCTTTTTGCTCCCTCTAGTGGTCATTAGTGATTTGACTCTGGAGCTTCTGTCTTTTCCTATATCCTCACCTGGGCCATTAGTTCAGGGGCGTTGCTATATAAGCTCCCTGGACCTTCAGTTCAATGCCTGGCATCGTTGAAATCAGAGCTAATCTGTTGTGCTCTTGTCCTATGATCCTGGTTCCTGTATTTCAAGCTAAGTCTGCTTCCTTGCTTTTTGCTTTTGTTTGGTATTTTTGTCCAGCTTGTTCCAATCTGTATCCTGACCTTTGCTGGAAGCTCTAGGGGGCTGGTGTTCTCCCCCCGGACCGTTAGACGGTTCGGGGGTTCTTGAATCTCCAGCGTGGATTTTTATAGGGTTTTTGTTGACCAGATAAGTTATCTTGCTATATTCTGCTATTAGTAAGCTGGCCTCTCTTTGCTGAACCTGGTTCATTTCTGTGTTTGTCATTTCCTCTTACCTCACCGTTATTATTTGTGGGGGGCTTGTATCTTGCTTTGGGGTCCCTTTCTCTGGAGGCAAGAGAGGTCTTTGTTTTCTTCTCCTAGGGGTAGTTAGATTCTCCGGCTGGCGCGAGTCATCTAGCGATCACCGTAGGCATGATCCCCGGCTACTTCTAGTGTTGGCGTTAGGAGTAGCTATTTGGTCAACCCAGTTACCACAGCCCTATGAGCTGGATTTTTGAATCTCGCAGACTTACACGTTCCTCTGAGACCCTGTCCACTGGGGTCATAACAGTAGTGGCTTTGTAAGAAATGGATTTAGACCAGTTGGAAGGTTGTTGGTTATTTGAAGGGTTTCTCAGGGGTGGCTTTGTAAGAAATGGATTCAAACCACTTGGAAGATTGTTGGTTATTTGAAGGGTTTCTCACGGGTGGCTTTGTAAGAAATGGATTTAGACCAGTTGGAAGGTTGTTGGTTATTTGAAGAGTTTCTCAGGGGTGGCTTTGTAAGAAATGGATTTAGACCAGTTGGAAGGTTGTTGGTTATTTGAAGGGTTTCTCAGTAGTGGCTTTGTAAGAAATGGATTCAGACCACTTGGAAGATTGTTGGTTATTTGAAGGGTTTCTCACGGGTGGCTTTGTAAGAAATGGATTTAAACCAGTTGGAAGGTTGTTGGTTATTTGAAGGGTTTCTCAGGGGTGGCTTTGTAAGAAATTAATTCAGACCAGTTGGAAGATTGTTGGTTATTTGAAGCGTTTCTCATGGGTGGCTTTGTAAGAAATGGATTTAAACCAGTTGGAAGGTTGTTGGTTATTTGAAGGATTTCTCAGGGGTGGCTTTGTAAGAAATTAATTCAGACCAGTTGGAAGATTGTTGGTTATTTGAAGCGTTTCTCATGGGTGGCTTTGTAAGAAATTAATTCAGACCAGTTGGAAGATTGTTGGTTATTTGAAGCGTTTCTCATGGGTGGCTTTGTAAGAAATGGATTTAAACCAGTTGGAAGGTTGTTGGTTATTTGAAGGATTTCTCAGGGGTGGCTTTGTAAGAAATTAATTCAGACCAGTTGGAAGATTGTTGGTTATTTGAAGCGTTTCTCATGGGTGGCTTTGTAAGAAATGGATTTAGACCAATTGGAAGGTTGTTTGTTATTTGAAGAGTTTCTCAGTAGTGGCTTTGTAAGAAATGGATTTAGACCAGTTGGAAGTTTGTTGGTTATTTGAAGGGTTTCTCAGTAGTGGCTTTGTAAGAAATGGATTCAGACCAATTGGAAGATTGTTGGTTATTTGAAGGGTTTCTCAGGGGTGGATTTGTAAGAAATTGATTCACACCACTTGGAAGATTGTTGGTTATTTGAAGGGTTTCTCAGGGGTGGCTTTGTAAGAAATGGAGTTAGACCAGTTGGAAGGTTGTTGGTTATTTGAAGGATTTCTCAGTAGTGGCTTTGCAAGAAATGGATTTAGACCAGTTGGAAGGTTGTTGGTTATTTGAAGGGTTTCTCAGGGGTGGCTTTGTAAGAAATGGATTTAAACCAGTTGGAAGGTTGTTGGTTATTTGAAGGGTTTCTCAGGGGTGGCTTTGTAAGAAATTGATTCAGACCACTTGGAAGATTGTTGGTTATTTAAAGGGTTTCTCATGGGTGGCTTTGTAAGAAATTGATTCAGACCACTTGGAAGATTGTTGGTTATTTGAAGGGTTTCTCAGGGGTGGCTTTGTAAGAATTGGATTTGGACCAGTTGGAAGGTTGTTGGTTATTTGAAGGGTTTCTCAGGGGTGGCTTTGTAAGAAATGGATTTAGACCAGTTTGTTGATTATTTGAATGATTTCTCAGGAGTGGCTTTGTAACAAATGGTTTCAGACTAGTTGGAAGGTTGTTGGTTATTTGAAGGGTTTCTCAGGGCTGGCATGGGGATTGCACAGCACTAATTCTTATTTTACATTTCGAATACAATTAGCTTCACTTTCAATTAGACAATCTTCAAAAATATAAACTAATTAAGAAAGGATAACAAGTAAAGTATCAATCTCAGTTTCAATTAGACACAATGTAAATACACTAGTCAATCATTTGTACATGGCACAAAGGTGATTATTGTGACAGTGCAGTGTGTGGGGGGGCATCTTTGAATTAAGTTTATGCTAATTATATTTATCCATTTTAACTATCTATACATGGATGTACAGTATAATCCTCATTAAAATAAAGTTAGTTTTAACCATGATAAAGTTTAATTTTATTAAGTCGTTTGATCCAAATTAAATAAAGAATAAATTGTGTCAGATCACTAATCCCTCCTTAAGACTCCACGATTTAATGAAGTCTATAAAGAACATCACTCTCAATACTTTTAAGCAAAATTATTTTTTTCTTTACATGTTAAATGTACATTTACATCTTCATGTAATATATTACAGTAAACATTATCTCAATGTTATTAAATAAGCAATTAACAGATGTAATAAAAGTTTACATGAAAAAATATGTTTCTTAACTAAAACTTGTTTTCCCATAAAAAATGATCAGCACCCTATTAATTAATTTTACTCACTTATATAGCGCCATTAATTCCATAGCACTGTATAGACATTATCACTGTCCCCATTGGGGCTCACAATATAAACACCCTATCAGTATGTTTTTGGAGTGTTGGCAGAAACCGGAGAACCCGGAGGAAACCCATGCAAACATGGGGAGAACATACAAACTCTTTGCAGATGTTGTCCTTGGTAGGATTTGAACCTAGGACCCCACTGAGTCACCATGCTGCCCATATGTTATATGCTGAATGTAAGCTGAAAAGAAACATTTCCAATAGTTGGATTTGGATCCTAAATTTAGAATTGAGACCATCCTGACATTGATAAAATGAAAAAAAATAATAATAATAAATTAAATAATGACTGATATGCAAATATTTTGATAATCACATACAATATAAATATAATAATCTAGGGTAGAAAAGTAAAGTAAAAGTTAGGCATAAGATATTAAGTTAACATAATTAAATTAATCAAAGAAAGAATAAAATAATACAAATGGTACTACTAGTGCTAGTAGTGCAATAATAATAATAATAATAATAATAATAATAATAATAAATAATAATTAAAATAATAATAATACTTATTATTATTATTATTATCACTATTATTATTATTATTATTATTATTATTATTATTATGTGTAAGTGATGGAGAAACGTTTGACTTTATGGACCTAGGTTTTTTTTTCAACCTAAGTATATAATAATAATATTATAATAATAATAATAATAATAATAAGTATTATTATTATTATTATATAATTATATAGGTTGAGAAAAAAAAGCCTAGGTCCATAAAGTCAAACATTTTTTCATCAAATAATAATGATAATAATAATAATAATAATAATAATAATAATAATTATTATTATTATTATTATTATTATTATTATTAGATGAAGAAATGTTTGACTTTATGGACCTAGGCCTTTTTTTCTCAAGCTATATAATGATATAATAATAATAATAATAATAATAATAATAATAATAATAATAATAATATACAAGTGATGGAGAAATGTTTGACTTGTTTTCAACCTATGTAACTTTATAACTATGTACTACTACTACTACTACTACTACTACTAATAATAATAATAATAATAACAAGAAAAAGAAGACTATAGAGATAACAAAAGAGAATATAATAATTCAATATCAAAAACATAAAAAAAGTAACATCAAGAAAAATAAATAAATAAATCATACTAAATACCTGGAAAACAAATTGAAAAAACATGATAATGGCAATAAATGTAATAACAACAATAAAGTTGTGGAAAATTGAAATAATAAAATTAATTAGTGAAATTGGTAGAATACCATATAAAAAATGTTAGGAATTGTATCTCCACTTGGTTCTCTTCAACCACTGCTATCCATTTTTTTTAGGGTATAATTTTATAAGCAAAAATCAGAAGTCTGAGTGAACATGTATAACAGACGCCTAACAATTAGTCTAGTTTACATCATTATTGCTTTGAAGAGAGGTGATGCAACAATGGAAGAAATATGTTCCTTCTAGACAGCCACCGATGTGACGATTCCTTCCATTGACGACAGATCCACTTTTAAAACAATATCATGATTGTTCAGGCAACCTACCACAGAAACGCCAGAAATTCTATCTAACAGCTTATTGACAGGAGCCATTTCGACAAGTAGACAGCTGGCCAGTCAGGGCTTTGGATACTTATCTTCTGTAAGCAGCTGTGGTGCATCTGCCTTTAATAGGGAGGGAGGTTGAATGCAGAACAATGATGTTGCCACTAATACAAGGTTACTCCCTTAAACTTTTGGCCTTTCTTTAAAGCTTCAAGGACAATCCTGCACAACCTTCATAATGTAAAAAAATACATAGACCGCGGCAATATTTTTGGCTTGTATCCTTTGTCCCAAGCAAACAAAAGTCCTCCTGGAAGATGACAATGCGTGAAAATCTAAATATTTGTATTACAATCTTGGCATGAAGAAAAGCTGTCAGCGACTGTCATGAAAGACTCTAGGATTGTATCCATGCATCGTTTCATTTCTGATGCAAGAGACACAAGGGTCATATATCCGCTTAGTGTATGTCCTTGCCTTGTGATACAGTATATATGTCTTCATGGTTTTCTGTTTAATCATAAGAAAAGTTTATTGTCTTAGATATTTTTGATTGTTTGTGTCATCTATGCAGAATAGATTTCAGATGAACCAAATATCATTATAATACACCTTAAAGAGACATTTTGTTCCGTTTCTGGTCAACTGTTTATTAAGAGGGTTGACTCATTATCGTAAATAAGTGAAATTGGAAATTGGTTGTAAAAACAAGGAACTTGTCAATCTATTTTATATTAAAAATCCTCCCTGTTCTCAGAAACGGAGGGGTTTTTAATTACATAGTTTATGGCTAGTTGCCGAGGGTACTGATCTCCGCTGTAGGCTATCAAAGATGGCTGGTCTTCCAGCTAAGGAGAACATTGCTTACAAGCTCTTTGCTATGGATCTAACACATGCTGCTCTGAAGCGGGTCAGATAGCTTTTTCTGGCTAGCTTCTGTGCTCTTGTGCTCCTATCATTCTGTAATGGCAACTCTGCCTCTGATTACTCCATCAGAGAAAACAAAGTTTGGGCCGGTGGCATGACCATTCCGCTGGTCCAAACTGTGAATCATTCATGAGAACAGAAGAAAGACAGTGGTGTGCTCCTAAAGACAAGTTGAGGAAGCCCGGTTACGTTTATGAGCTGATTGCGCCTTTTATACTTCAGCATACCTGCACTGTTTTAGAAGCAGAAGATGATTAAAGCATTGGTCTAAAACACAAATTAATTTTCATCCTAAATGCCTATCTAATGTGATAATCTAATCTATTTTTAATATACTTTAATTAAAAGTCCCTACCATTCCCTCACTACATTACATAACTGCTTTACTTCCCTTTCGATAATGTTTCGTTTGAGAAAACAGTGTCAGTGCGTATTCTTTCTGGCTTTGATCAAAAGTAATGCTGGTAGGAGAGCGCACTGTGTAGTGCACATTGTAACAAGAATACCCAGAGTGCAGAGACCCACGGGGCACCTGCAAGTGATGTCATGTATGTGGGTGGCACTGGCAGTGCACTCTCTTGCTGGCTCATTAGTTCTTATCAGAGCTGGCAAGAAAGCGCACTGTCACTGTGCATATTGAAGAATCTACTGAGCATATGCTGGTATTGACAACCGATGCATGCATGCTCAGTAGAGCAGGGACTAGTCCAACCCGTGAAAAGGACTTCACTGGTGATTCTTAATTTAATTTTCAGGCAGGGAAATGCCTCTTTATGACCCTTTTTTTTCAGTATCCTAGCATGCACTGGAATTTTCAATCAAAACGTCATAAAAAAGGTAAGTACTAAGTAGTAAATAATAAACAAAGCAGATAGTGTAATGAGGGAATGGTAGGGAATTAAAGTATATATGAAAATTAAATTAGATTATCATATTAAATAGAGAGGCATTTAGGATGAAAATTAATTTTGGATCACCCCTAAAAGGAAACGCCATCTGTGTTTTTCCTGAAGTGCCTCCTTTGGCGTCTTTATTGTCATTTTTGTAGTGGCTTTGTTGCCTGAAAAATGGATCAGCCATTTGTTCTGGCCGCTTCACAGCTTTCAAAGCCTTTTAAAAGAGGTTAATAAAGATGGAACATTTGCACAGCAAGATGGTTTAACTTTGATGTTCATATGTTCATTATTTTTTCTATTTTTTAGCACTTTTTCTTGTGGAATCTGCCTTAAAAAAAGCACATAACTTAAAGGCAACCAAAGATCTAACTAAAGAATAGCAGCAAATATAACCAAAAGTATGCAAATCACAAGTGACCATTATGAGTGAGCTTTAGTAGGGTAATCTAGCAGGCAAGGCTATACAATCAGCCCAACAGATAATATTCTAGGCGATTTGTATTGTATACAGTATTATCCAATGAAGATTAAATTTCCAGGTCACTCCAGGGGTTGGATGAGGATATATCGCCTTACATGCTGCAATATCAAGCTGATTGATATAGTTTAGCTGCAATTATTATAGCTTGTGTGCCTGGTATAATTCCTGCCTACTCTCCCATTCCCACCCTGCTTCTTTACCATGAGACACACTCGGTCTCCTGTTAGTAAATCCTGATTTTTATTCTGTATAGATACCAGAGCAGCGGGAAGATACTACTTTATAAGCTTCTAGATTTAGGAGGTTGTGCAATGAATCGTGATTAGTTCTAATACGCTTTTTGAATTAGTTACAGTCTTTTTTTTTTTCTTTACCAAAAAGTGAGAACTCGGCAAGAAAGAAAATAGTCAACTTGTAAAGGCTTTTAGATTTCATATGAATACTAAAATGACATTCTGGAAGAATATTATACGGTGTGTTTTCTGTGCTGACTAGGTAAAATACATAAAAGCTCATACCGTTGTATATATTCTTTCCAACCAAGCGTGCCATTATGTCACATTTCATTATTACTGTGCGTAATCAAGGAATTCCTGCCCTAAAAATTTATTAGGGAGTGCAAATTTTTGGGTTGACCTCTTTTGTGGTATTTTTGCTTATTGTGGCCGTTGTTAAGAAACGTTCATTGCTTAAAATATTGATGACCTAATACAGGGGCTGACATATCATTGGTGAAACCTGGACCCAAGAGGTAAATTGGCCCATAACCACCTCCAAAAAAGCGAGGAGGCTCTGTCATAGCAGAACTATTGGACTGCAAAGGGCCCAGACACTGTTCTTGCACTTGGACCCTTTTTTGTTGGTGTCCACCAATGACCTGATGTATTGATTGGCGTTCAACTAGAGATCAGCTGTTTATAGGGGAATCCAAGCTCTTCTGAGCCCAGCAGCCTATTTAGTGTTGAAACCACTGACCAACGACCAATTAGAAGCACACCAGCTACTAAACGTATGGTGTGCCGGAAGACGTCATGATCAAAGCGTTAAGAGGGCCGTGGTTTTCACGCAAGAGCACCGCAGCTTTTTCAACCAGCTGGTAAGTGGGCATGTCAAGAGTTGGACCCTCTCTAACACTCAGGGAAGCGTTTTCAACATGGATGCATCCCCCTGGGCCGCTGCCACAATGATCCCGCAGACATGTTCCCTCGTCCGTACTTTCAACTCACGTGTGGTCATCCCAACACATATTTTATTACAAGGACACACAGCATAATAGATTACATTTATGCTAGTGCAAGTAATGTGTTTCCTGATTTTAAACTGATGGGATCCACTAGAATAGGTAAATATATCACACCGGTCAATATTGGGGCACGCCACACAGTGCTCACAGGGGGTGCATCCATGTCTCACCGCCATAGAATCCAGAAATGTGGTAGCAGGCTCACTTGCATAGTGACTCCGGACCAGGTGGTCCCGTAAATTTCTGGATCTCCTGGCCTCGATGCATGCCCTTGCAGGGATGAATTTGAAAATCACAGGATCCGCCCTAAGGATGTGCCAAGAATTATCTAAGATTTTTCTCATAAGGGGCAATTGGGAGTGAAAATTTGTTACAAGTTGGACCATTGTTTGGTCCCTATTTGTCCTTGTTGCACACAGGAGAGAATGCCTCACTGTATAGGTACCTTCACACGAAACGACTTTGTAACGATATCGCTAGCGATCCGTGACGTTGCGGCGTCCTGGCTAGCGATATCGTTTAGTTTCACATGCAGCAGTGATCAGGATCCTGCTGTGATGTCGCTGGTCGCTGAATAAAGTTCAGAACTTTATTTGGTCGTTCGATCGCCGTGTATCGTTGTGTTTGACAGCAAAAGCAACGATACCAGCGATATTTTACACTGGTAACCAGGGTAAACATCGGGTTACTAAGCGCAGGGCCGCGCTTAGTAACCCGATGTTTACCCTGGTTACCAGTGTAAAATGTAAAAAAAACAATCAGTACATACTTACATTCGCATCCCCCGCCGTCTGCTTCCCACACTGACTGAGCGCCGCAAAGTGAAAGTGAAAGCACAGCACAGCGGTGACGTCACCGCTGTGCCCTGCTACTGCCGGTGTTCAGTCAGTCAGTCAGTGCAGGAAGCGGACGCCGGGGGATGCAAATGTAAGTATGTACTGTTTGGTTTTTTTACATTTTACGCTGGTAACCAGGGTAAACATCGGGTTACTAAGCGCGGCCCTGCGCTTAGCAACCCGATGTTTACCCTGGTTACCCGGGGACCTCGGCATCGTTGGTCGCTGGAGAGCGGTCTGTGTGACAGCTCTCCAGCGATCAAACAGCGACGCTGGAGCGATCGGCATCGTTGTCGCTATCGCTGCAGCGTCATTTCGTGTGAAGGTACCTTTAGTCTTGCCCTATTATATGCCTTCTTGATCATAAAGTTACTGTAACCGCATTCCTTTAACCGCCTTTTAAGATCCTCTGCTTGTTCCAAAAATGTTATTATAACTATGCCCATACTGTTGGATCATGCACTATGCGCTATGCACCTCCTTATTTTTCATAAAGTAGCAGGAACCTTTGAGGACACACAATAAAATACTCTGGAATATAATGGAGCTACAGCAAATAAGCATTGAGAAAGGAGTAATGAAGACCAGTGATGTGACGGTGCCTAGACATAAACAGACTATGTCCAGAGATCCACAGTAATCAGTATTTCTACACAAGCTAAAACAAGCCTACAACCTTCGAGAAATGTATGCATTTCTCCATTTAATAAAAATCTGCCTTTTTTGCCATTGTAAAACAGTATACGATAAAGTGTCATAAACACCAAACAACATATGTCACATACAATATGATTGTACACTCTCAGAGAGAAACCTTTAAGTAAATTCCCACAAGCGGCACACTTCCAACCACAGACACCTGTTCCGACATATACATGGAACTGAGCCATAATCTCTTCCCACTCCTTCCAGGAAACAATAAGTCTGTAATGAACCTATTCATATTATCCGTTCTCCCTTTGTAATGCTTTGTATTTCTGTAGAATAGCAATTAAATTTACCGTTTTAAGATAACATTTCAAATCCTTTCCAAGAAAACACAGAAAATTGGTCAGAGTAGGTGGACCAAGTGTTTCCCATCTGTTGTGAAATACGGCAGTAAAGCTCTCATCATTAGATTGGTGGGCAGCAACAGGCTGAGTGTAGAAAAACAGAGGAGAATGATACTCCTCATCCAGCTCATATACCATTTGCATGTGCCAGCAGACAACGCGGAACCCGGCGAGCGGAAGTCTCTGTAAGGCTTTGCTCATATGTGTGTTGTGGCTTCCAGTATTAACGGAAACCACATTGCAGTGCCGAATCCATCTCAAAGTGGGCAGCACTAACTTGTAATGGGATCGTTGGGGTACTATTGTGGTGTCCCCTTTCCATCAAAGAGCTCATCTGGGACTTTCTAGTTTTATTAACTATGGGTGGAAGAATTTACTGGCAAGTAGTTGCTGACCACCGATGGATTGGTAAAACTATTGGTGGAAGAGGAGCAAATTTCATACGCTTTTGCCTAGAGTTTAGACAGATAAAAACTGTGTAATTAAACTTTATTTTTTATCTTATAATTAGTTATAGTCTAGAGCTGCATTCATAGTTCTACTTGTTGTTACAGGATAGTGTTAACGAGCATCCCTAACAAATGTAGGCCTGTGGTCATGCGGCAGTAGAACCACTCCAAGATACTGAGCCGATGACCTCAGGAGATTGTGTGTTAAACTAAGCTGCTACCTTGAAAAACATCCATGTAGTGACCTCTGAGTATGGCCTGGTATTGACTATATGCAAGTGCAGAAGCATAGGGATTCTCTTGCGAAATATTGCACATGGCCATCTATGAAAACGGCATTTTACAAGCTAGCAATGGATTTCAGTTCTAAAGCTTATGCAGGATTGTGGATGCAGCTCTTGAATAGAATGATGGCTATCAATTTGAATTCTTATTAGATAAGTAATGGAATGCAAAGTACAACTTTGGAGCATTTTTAATGGACATAACCATTATTATGTAATTAAAGTTTTATTAATAGAGTGGAGAATACGCCGCTCACACAGGTGTATGACAATTTACAGGCAATTGAGCTCTGATACATCCAATGAGCTGTGCCACTGTCACCTGGAAGTGATATGGACAGGGATTCAAGCTTTGGATGCACAGAACAATGTTTCCTTTCCCTAAGAGCAGGAGCCCATGACCATTTATATTGGGTAAGTGCCATCTGTGGTTTTGATAGACAGCACTCAGACCCATTTTATTCCATAGGGCTGTGCACATGTCAAATTCTTTTCCTTCATCCAAGTGTTCCAAATCGGAGACATGTTTGATTTTGATCTGAGTGTTAAATGAAAATCGGCAAGTCTATGAGTCCATGGAAAACATTGAATCGGACTTGAATGGCCAATTGAAGCCAAGTGAGGTCCGATTTTCATGGACTGACTGAATGGAGAAGGTGGAGAAACTTTTTTTCTTTCTCCACGTATGGGGAAAAACCGATACAACTCTGATCAATCTCTGAGTACAATCTGATCAGCATAATTAGACCAATTTTATTGGAAGGAGAGTAAAATGGTTGTGTGCACCTGCCCTAATAGTAAGCAGAGTTCTTGAAAATAGTTACGAACAGATATAAAAAAAAAATATCAGAAGATAGCTCGTAATAATGTAACTCTAGTTACATAAATCCAATTTAACATGTTTACTCATGACTTTATGGGATGATAATGGAAGGCGTCTGTGAGAAGTAGTACATACTGTGTATAATTATGTACTGGGAACTTTTCCCAACCACATGAAATCCAGTAGCATTGCTCAGACAGGCATAACTATATATACATGCCAATTACCAAATGTATTCAGGGCATGTTGTGTGTTTCACATAATGTAGAACCCATGTGTATGTCAGATGGATCATTTTCTGGATAATGATTTTCCCACTGGAAATATACACAAATATATTAGGACGATGCTAGAACAACAAGAGATCAGTTCCTCTACCAGAATGGGCAATCCAATTATACAGCAAAGCGGCAGCATGGATAACAACACTTGTAAAGGAATACATTTTATTGTTTCTACAGTCATCGGATGTGTGAAAGTCTACTTATACTGGGCACTTTTTAAATGAAGTTTTCCTTTAATATGTGCTTAAAGACCCTCATACACATTAGATAGATATCTGCAAATGATCATTCAGCTAACAGCTACATCTACTTACTCTCAATGCACAGGAACATTCTGCTCGGCTGAGTGTCTCTGTGACATCTAGAGAGAACCGCTGCCAAACTCTATCCACATCGGCTAGGGGACAGTCAGGAGGCCCCCATATATCTCACATACATGAGACTATTTGCCAATCCGGCCAATATTGGTGGACTTGTCCAACTTTAGTCTACTATGTATGGGGCCTCAAGGTATAGACATGTGGAAGTGATTAAAGATGACCTGTTAGCTCTCATGACTTGCCAATTTTAGAAATTATTTTCCAGAATGTTCTAATATTTTAATAATATTCTACTATTTTAGATTATTTGCATTCTTGATTAAAATGTCTGCGGTGTACCAATATTAGAAAGTTTCTCTTATTCATAAGATAGGCGATAACATCTTAATCACTTGAGGTTCAACTGTTGGGACCCCCAGGGAAGCCAAGAGCTCCAGAGAGCCCTGTCTGAATGGAGTAAAGGTCAAGCATGCACACCTTTGCCCCATTCATTGTCAGTGGGATCAAAGGATAAAGCCAAAGGAGTGACCGCCAGCAAAGAGGATAACCACTATAAATCCCCCACTGATAAGCGATAATGTCACGATCCATTTTTGGATTTGTGGCAGCTCTGATTCTACTATGATTTAAATGATGTTTTTTTCCTTTCAGGACCAGCGGGGGTTAATATCAGTTTCCCTCACTGGCAATCTGTTGAAACTGCAGAGTTGTTAGGTCAACTGATGTGGTGGGGACCACTCCCACCATCCTTTAAATGGTCACCTGATGCACCAGCTGTTGGTGATAGAGTTTCTCTATGAAGACCAGCTGTGCAGTTGCAGCTCTCTGGTGTCAGCTATTTCTGGAGTTTTGGAGTCCTGTTTCTGTGTTATCGGCGGTGTGGTGCTTGGCAGCGGAGTCTGTAAGCTAAGTGTTGTGCTTATTTCTTGTCCATCTCTTGTTTGTCACTGTTCCCTGTGTTTGTTATCATTTACAGTGGTGAGACTAGCACACTAACTCTAGTCCACTAGCCAAGAAAGTGTGAGGTTCCTGATGGTGGTGGGGGAAGGAACCACTTAGGGTGTTAGGGGAGTGCAGGGACAGACTCTGGTTTGAATTCAGGTTGTGACGATCCTTCACTTCATATCAGTAGGGCCTTGCTCTCCCCTATACTGTCCCATTGTGTATGTGTCGTGCCATCCCCTGACTGACCCCAGGTGGGTTCTTTATATATTCCATGACAGATAGCCTCAAATTTTGCACAGAACTTTGAATTTTACTGCTTTATAGCTTTGCAAGTGTTACGAAATATACACCATTTTTGGTAACACATTTACCCCAGCAAAATCTTTTCTCACAGTTCTTTATAACTGACCAAACTTAGGGTTTTAAAAATATATACAATATATATATACTCCTTTCACCATGGCCCCCACCTGTCCTACCAAGCTGCATGGTCCTCAGCCTAGTGTGGTCTTCATGACGGCCCCGTGGATGACCTGGAGGGTACTACATGGAGGGATAGGTGAATGCCGAGAGGTGAGTATAATTTTTTTAAACCTAAATATATAAATGAATTCAATGCAAAAGGAATTGTCCAAATCTGTTGACTTTGAATGTTGTCGGATTCCCTCACCCGTAGTTACAACATTTGTTTGCACTCTGCCATTTTACCTTACACAGTTAATACATGATGTTTCCTTTTCTCATGTACATGTCCATTTTCTATTTAGTCTGGTACAAACCAATCCCATTTGAAAATGTAGCGTCGGCAGAATACTTGCAGTCACAGTGCCATTGATTTCACACTAGAGCTTGTATTAGCATTTTTCGACAATCAATTCTACCATGGATTGGACATCAGGGCTTTATAATTAATGACAGGAGATTGAAGTCGTGGCAGAGAAGACTTGCAAAGCAATGCAAAACAAAACACATCCATTCATTTCTTTGTAGAAGAGACTTGAAGTTGTGCACCGACCATCAGGCCGTGAAGATTTGTCTTGTACCGCTGAACCCGTGCACTGCGGGAAGATTGCTGGTGTCTAGATGGTTAACGTCAACATAACATATATCCGACCGCCTCTGGGTCATTCATTGCAGGTTGCATCACTTGTCTGTTGCGGATCTTTTCATGATAAATGATCCCCTTTAATGGATATAGCGCAATCTGCTCTTGGATTTTATGTAATGATTCTGTACAGCAGGTGGATGGAGAAATCTTCAGAACAAAATTGCAGTGTCTAGGGACCTCCTACCGAAAGAGTTGCTGCATACTGATGTAATAGGAATTATACAGTGCAGAAGATGAAACATGTAGCTTGGAGGCATCATTGAAAGGATTCAGCAATATGCAGGATGTTCATTTTTTATTAATTGTTGATAAACTGATGATTTCAACAAAAATCACATCTGAGCATCTCCTTAGCTAAGGAGTCTGGATGGAAAATGAAACGTTTAGGGATGTGGAGCACGTACCGAGTTGCCCTGCTTCCTGAATGAAGTCTTTATTGCTGGCACACTGTGGAACCAAATAATAGGTTAGCAGTTTTCTAGTTTGGCTATCTATTTCAATCGCTTGTGGTCACACACTACATACACGGTAATACTGAAATGTTTAGTACAGTTTCTAACTGAATGATTCCCATTACCATGAGCACATGATGGATAGATAGACAGACAGACAGATAGATAAGCAGACATACAGACAGATAGACAGATAATAGATGAATGATAGATAGATAATAGATAGATGATAGATAATAGATAGATGATAGATAATAGATAGATAGATGATAGATAATAAATAGATAATAGATAGATGATAGATAGATAAATAGATAGATTTTTCAGTTAACTCTTTGTGCACATTGATGCCTCACTGAATGAAGGTAAGGCTGCTTTCATACTAGCGTCGGTACGGGCCCGTCGCAGTGTGTCGGGCCGACGTACCGACGCATGCTGTGAAAGAAATGCCCGATGTGGGCAGTGGAAGCAGTCTTACGATGCGTCCGCTGCCCCATTGTAAGGTCTGGGGAGGAGGGGGCGAAGTTTCGGCTGCGCATGCGCGATCTAAAATGGCGGACACGACGCGCAAAAAAAGTTACATGTAAGGTATTTTTGTGCCGACGGTCCGCCAAAACACGACGCAACCGTCGCACGACGGTTGCAACATGTGGCAACACGTCGCAATGCGTCGGTAATGTTAGTCTATGGGGAAAAAACGCATCCTGCAGACAACTTTGCAGGATGCGTTTTTCTCCTGAACGACGCATTGCGACGTATTGCAAACGACGCTAGTGTGAAAGTAGCCTAAGCCAACAATCCTATGCAAGAACCACACAGAGCACATAATGACGTCACAGTAAAACGATCGAGGGAAGGAAAGGTATTCATTCAGTATGTCGTAGTGTCATTTTATGCTACTATGGTCATTTGTAACTCCAGCACTTGAAGAGTTAAGAGTATGGGCAAAGGGAAAGAAGTCCATTCATCTGGAAGCCTAATGAGAGCAGAACCCAGATCCCATAATTCAATTAGGCAAATGCTAACGGCGGCACAACGCTGCTCCTAGGCTTCATAGACGTAACAGGGATATTATTTTATTTCAGGTAGACATTCGTTTTAAGAGGTCCAGAGAAATATATTCTCTTAGTGCATTACAATGGTGAGAGATTCATGTTCTGCATTAATCATCTTCCGCAGCACGCAGTGATTTACTTACAGGGCTGCGCCATAAACTGAATTAGAAAAAAAAAAAAGAGCTGTTCTCAGCAAAATAGACTGGATGACTTAATAGACAGGAACATGAGGCAATATTCCAGAGCACCGCGCTCACCCCTGCTCAATAGATGGAAATGAAAAACAAAACGTATGGAGCTTTGATGAGACAAACACATCTCGGCTTGTTTTTAATAAATGAAATGTGCGCTGCTCAGAAATATTGAGTGCTGGAGATGCTCAGCGGCGACACGGTAAATATCCATTAGTTTTATTTTAACTTTACACTAAAAACAATTCCCTGGCGTTTCAATTAAAATGCCTCTTCTGAGCTTTGATTTTTACAAATTGCATTTTCCATCTATTGCCGGCTCAGAGGGGGATTGTGACAACACTCCAGCCACTATAGGTGCCCTGGTTCAGCAGACTATTGAGTTATTAAGGACCTCTCTTTCCACTTCCCGTTCCTTTTAGGATGGAATAATTGAGGTTTGTATTGAATAGTAGAATATAAATAACCTTGTCGAGATAGAAAAATGAACTTGTGTTGACTATTGTTTATTGGAAAGATAAGTGCGGTGAAAGTTCAAAAGTGGGGACCAAAGAAGTGAAAATTCCTTGGAATTTCAGCTGCTTGTATTTTACTGCATTACTTTTGATTCCCCGCTGTTGCTCGTGTATCTAAAGTCCAATGTACATATTAATCTAAAGTTGACTGATATGGGTGAGGTCGGCCGACAGACTAATGTGTAAAGGGAAAACCAAAAAAATGAGCGGGAGCAAAATTTAATATAAGCGCAATGTGTAGGAGCATGTACACACTGTGGCCAGTTCATAGACCAAACCCAAGCAAAAAAAAACAAAATGAGCAAATACCCTGTAGTAAGTAAATAAATAAATAGTAATAGTGCATGTAATTAACTAAGGGACTTAGTTAACACTATATTAGTCAAAACAGTGAAAATGTCATCACACCGCGACAAGGTGTACCCAATTGGGACGGACCTATCCTATCTCTGGGATTAAAACTTTACCTTCTGTCAGCCAACCTCAGTGCAGGTAAGGGAAGAGCAGGGACTTGACCAGACTGTGTAGACATCTGTCCAAGGGAAGCTGTATAGATGAAATGCTGAGCTCAAAAGAGAGGCCACGCACCAGCTTATACAAAATACAAGAAACTTCAGCAATACAAAAATAAATGAGCTGGAGCATAAGCTGGTATACGTGCAATGTGTAGAAGAACATTGACACTTTTTTATGTAAAGGAGTCTCCTGACTCTCCACCGATAGATTATGTCAAAGGGAGAGAAGGATCTGGCTACTGAACTTCAATGGGTGATTCTTTGGTTTAACCTTTAGATAAACCACCGCTGGAGATTCTGCTCTCTCATAGATAACGTAGGATGGGTGTTCAGCCTTGCCGAGCATTCTACTGTATTAGGGAATCTGGAGAGGTAGCTACTTATTAAGCCATCAACTATTTAATGTGTCTGGAGGCCGATGGTACACCTAGATTAGTTGGATTAAGCAAGAAAATAACAACTGTGGGTTAAGAGAAAGTTGGTTTTAAGGCTGACAGTGACATCTTAGTCCTTGAGATGATGCTAAAGATGTTAGTGCTGCATTAAAAATGGGTTTTTGCAAATTTATCAAAAAAGAAAAAAACTGAAATATCACATGGTCATAAGTATTCAGACCCTTAACTCAGTATTGAGTAGAAGCACCCTTTTGAGCTAGTACAGCCATGAGTCTTCTTGGGAATGATGCAACAAGTTTTTCATGCCTGGATTTGTGGATACTCTGCCATTCTTCCTTGCAGATCCTCTCCAGTTCCATCAGGTTGGATGGTGAACATTGGTGGGCAGCCATTTTCAGGTCTCTCCAGAGATGCTCAATTAGGATTAGGTCAGGAATCTGGCTGGGCCAGTCAAGAATGGTCACTTCTTTGTTATTTTAGCTGTGTGCTTAGGGTCACTGTCTTGTTGGAAGGTGAACCTTTGGCCAAGTCTGAGGTTCAAACCACTCTGGAAAAGATTTTCATCTGGAATATCTCTGTACTTGGCCTCATTCATGTCTCCATCAATGACAACCAGTCATACTGTCCCTGCAGCTGAAAAACACCCCCATAGCATGATGCTGCCACCACCATGTTTCACTGTTCGGATTGTATTGGGCAGGGGATGAGCAGTGCCTGGTTTTCTCCACATATACCGCTTAGAATTATCACCAAAAAGGTCTATCTTCCTCTCATCAGAACAGAGAATCTTATTTCTCATAGTCTGGGAGTCCTTCATGCATTTTTAGCAAACTCTTTGCAGGCTTTCATTTGTCTTGCACTGAGGAGAGGCTTCCGATGGGCCACTTTGCCATAAAGGCCCGACTGGTGGAGTGCTGAAGTGATAGCTGACTTTGTGGAACCTTCTCCCATCTCCCTACTGCATCTCTGGAGCTCACCCACAGTGATCTTGGGGTTCTTCTTTACCTCTCTCACCAAGGCTCTTCTGCCACGATTACTCAGTTTGGCTAGACGTTCAGGTCTAGGAAGACTTATGGTGGTCCCAAACTTCTTCCATTTAAGGATTATGGAGGCCACTATGATCTTAAGAACCTTGAGTAGTGAAGACATTCTGTTGTAACCTTGGCCAGATCTGTGCTTGGCTACAATTCTGTGTCTGAGCTCCTTGGCCAGTTCCATTGATCTCATGATTCTCATTTGGTCTGACATGCACTGTGAGCTGTGAGGTCTTATATAGACAGGTGGGTGCTTTTCTAAATCAAGTCCCATCAGTTTAATTAAACACAGCTGGACTCCAATGAAGGAATAGAATCATCTCAATGAGGATCACAAGGAAATGGACAGCATGTGACTTAACTATGAGTGTCTGAGCAAAGGGTGTGAATATTATGAGCATGTGATAGTTCAATTTTTCTTTTTTATTAAATTTGCAAAAAAATTCTACATTTCTGTTTTTTTTCAGTCAAGATGGTGTGCAGAGTGTACATTAATGAGAAAAAAATAAACTTTTTTGAATTTACCAAATGGCTGCAATGAAACAAAAAGTGAAAAATTTAAAGCAAACTGAATACTTTATGTTCCCATTGTATATACAGGACAGGGGAGGTGATACTATGCAGTGTATATATGCAGGACAGGAGGAGTGGTACTGTGCAGGGTATATATATACAGGAGGAGTGGTACTGTGCAGTGTATATATACAGGACAGGAGGAGTGGTACTGTGCAGGGTATATATATACAGGAGGAGTGGTACTGTGCAGTGTATATATACAGGACAGGAGGAGTGGTACTGTGCAGGATATATATATATACAGGAGGAGTGGTACTGTGCAGGGTATATATATACAGGAGAAGTGGTACTATGCAGTGTATATATACAGGACAGAAGAAGTGCAGTGTTTATATAAAGGACAGGAGACGTGGTACTGTGCAGTGTATATATACAGGACAGGAGAAGAGGTACCGTGCAGTGTGTATATACAGGATAGGAGAAGTGGTGCTGTACAGTGTATATACACAGGACAGGAGGAGTGGTACTGTGCAGTGTATATATACAGGACAGGAGGAGTGGTACTGTGCAGTGTAAATATACAGGACAGGAGGAGTGGTACTGTACAGTGTGTATATACAGGACAGGAGGAGTGGTACTGTGCAATGTATATATACAGGACAGGAGGAGTGGTACTGTGCAGTGTATATATACAGGACAGGAGGAGTGGTACTGTGCAGTGTATATATACAGGACAGGAGGAGTGGTACTGTGCAATGTATATATACAGGACAGGAGGAGTGGTACTGTGCAGTGTATATACACAGGACAAGAGGAGTGGTACTGTGCAGTGTATATATACAGGACAGGAGGAGTGGTACTGTGAAGTGTATATGTACAGGACAGGAGGAATGGTACTGTGCAGTGTATATATACAGGACAGGAGGAGTGGTGCTGTACAGTGTATATACACAGGACAGGAGGAATGGTACTGTGCAGTGTATACAGTTAGGTCCATATATATTTGGACAGAGACAACATTTTTCTAATTTTGGTTACAGACATTACCACAATGAATTTTAAACAAAACAATTCAGATGCAGTTGAAGTTCAGACTTTCAGCTTTCATTTGAGGGTATCCACATTAAAATCGGATGAAGGGTTTAGGAGTTTCAACTCCTTAACATGTGCCACCCTATTTTTAAAGGGACCAAAAGTAATTGGACAATTGACTCCAAGGCTATTTCATGGGCAGGTGTGGGCAATCCCTTCGTTATGTCATTCTCAATTAAGCAGATAAAGGGCCTGGAGTTGATTTGAGGTGTGGTGCTTGCATTTGGAAGGTTTTGCCGTGAAGTAAACTTGCGGCCAAAGGAGCTCTCCTTGCAGGTGAATCAAGCCATCCTTAAGCTGCGAAAACAGAAAAAACCCATCCGAGAAATTGCTACAATATTAGGAGTGGTAAAATCTGTAGTTTGGTACATCCTGAGAAAGAAAGAAAGCACTGGTGAACTCATCAATGCAAAAAGACCTGGGCGCCCACGGAAGACAACAGTGGTGGATGATCGCAGAATAATCTCCATGGTGAGGAGAAATCCATTCACAACAGCCAACCAAGTGAACAACACTCTCCAGGAGGTCGGCGTATCAATATCCAAATCTACTATAAAGAGAAAACTGCATGAAAGTAAATACAGAGGGTTCACTGCACGGTGCAAGCCACTCATAAGCATCAAGAATAAAAAGGCTAGACTGGACTTTGCTATAAAACATCTAAAAAAGCCAGCACAGTTCTGGAAGAACATTCTTTGGACAGATGAAACCAAGATCAACCTCTACCAGAATGATGGAAAGAGAAAAGCATGGCAAAGGCGTGGTACAGCTCATGACCCAAAGCATACCACATCATCTGTAAAACACGGCGGAGGCAGTGTGATGGCTTGGGCATGCATGGCTGCCAGTGGTACTGGGTCACTAGTGTTTATTGATGATGTGACACAGGACAGAAGCAGCCGAATGAATTCTGAGGTATTCAGAGCCATACTGTGTGCTCAGATCCAGCCAAATGCAGCCAAACTGTCATACTACAGATGGACAATGACCCAAAACATAAAGCCAAAGCAACCCAGGAGTTTATTAAATCAAAGAAGTGGAATATTCTTGAATGGCCAAGTCAGTCACCTGATCTCAACCCAATTGAGCAGCATTTCACTTGTTAAAGACTAAACTTCAGACAGAAAGGCCCACAAACAAACAGCAACTGAAAACCACCGCAGTGAAGGCCTGGCAGAGCATCAAAAAGGAGGAAACACAGCGTCTGGTGATATCCATGAGTTCAAGACTTCAGGCAGTCATTGCCAACAGAGGGTTTTCAACAAAGTACTAGAAATGAACATTTTATTTAAAATTATTGAATCTGTCCAATTACTTTTGGTCCCTTTAAAAACAGGGTGGCACATGTTAAGGAGTTGAAACTCCTAAACTCTTCATCCAATTTTAATGTGGATACCCTCAAATGAAAGCTGAAAGTCTGAACTTCAACTGCATCTGAATTGTTTTGTTTAAAATTCATTGTGGTAATGTTTATAACCAAAGTTGGAAAAATGTTGTCTCTGTCCAAATATATATGGACATAACTGTATATACAGGACAGGAGGAGTGGTACTGCGCAGTTTATATATACAGGAGGAGTGGTACTGTGCAATGTATATATACAGGACAGGAGGAGTGGTACTGTGCAGTGTATATACACAGGACAGGAGGAGTGGTACTGTGCAGTGTATATATACAGGACAGAAGAAGTGCAGTGTATATATACAGGACAGGAGGAGTGGTACTGTGAAGTGTATATATACAGGACAGGAGGAGTGGTGCTGTACAGTGTATATATACAGGACAGGAGGAGTGGTGCTGTACAGTGTATATACACAGGACAGGAGGAATGGTACTGTGCAGTGTATATATACAGGACAGGAGGAGTGGTACTGCGCAGTTTATATATACAGGAGGAGTGGTACTGTGCAGTGTATATGTACAGGACAGCAGGAGTGGTACTGTACAGTGTTTATACACAGGACAGGAGGAGAGGTACTGTGCAGTGTATATATTCAGGAGGAGTGGTACTGTGCAGTGTATATGTACAGGACAGGAGGAGTGGTACTGTGCAGTGTATATATACAGGACAGGAGGAGTGGTACTGTGCAGTGTATATATACAGGAGGAGTGGTGCTGTACAGTGTATATACACAGGACAGGAGGAGTGGTACTGTGCAGTGTATATATACAGGACAGGAGGAGTGGTACTGTGCAGTGTATATATACAGGAGGAGTGGTACTGTGCAGTGTATATGTACAGGACAGGAGGAGTGGTACTGTGCAATGTATATATACAGGACAGGAGGAGTGGTACTGTGCAGTGTGTATATACAGGAGGAGCTGTACTGTGCAGTGTATATATACAGGGCAGGAGGAGTGGTACTGTGCAGTGTATATACAGGACAGGAGCAACGGTAGTGTGCAGTGTATATACAGGACAGGAGGAACGGTAGTGTGCAGTGTTTATACACAGGACAGGAGGAGTGGTACTGTGCAGTGTATATATTCAGGAGGAGTGGTACTGTGCAGTGTATATGTACAGGACAGGAGGAGTGGTACTGTGCAGTGTATATACAGGACAGGAGGAACGGTAGTGTGCAGTGTATATACAGGACAGGAGGAACGGTAGTGTGCAGTGTTTATACACAGGACAGGAGGAGTGGTACTGTGCAGTGTATATATTCAGGAGGAGTGGTACTGTGCAGTGTATATACAGGACAGGAGGAACGGTAGTGTGCAGTGTTTATACACAGGACAGGAGGAGTGGTACTGTGCAGTGTATATATTCAGGAGGAGTGGTACTGTGCAGTGTATATGTACAGGACAGGAGGAGTGGTACTGTGCAGTGTATATATACAGGACAGGGGGAGTGGTGCTGTACAGTGTATATACACAGGACAGGAGGAGTGGTACTGTGCAGTGTATATATACAGGACAGGAGGAATGGTACTGCGCAGTTTATATATACAGGAGGAGTGGTACTGTGCAGTGTATATGTACAGGACAGGAGGAGTGGTACTGTGCAGTGTATATGTACAGGACAGGAGGAGTGGTACTGTACAGTGTATATACACAGGACAGGAGGAGTGGTACTGTGCAGTGTATATGTACAGGACAGGAGGAGTGGTACTGTACAGTGTATATACACAGGAGAGGAGGAGTGGTACTGTGCAGTGTATATATACAGGAGGAGTGGTACTGTGCAGTGTATATGTACAGGACAGGAGGAGTGGTACTGTACAGTGTATATACACAGGAGAGGAGGAGTGGTACTGTGCAGTGTATATATACAGGAGGAGTGGTACTGTGCAGTGCATATGTACAGGACAGGAGGAGTGGTACTGTGCAGTGTATATACAGGACAGGAGGAACGGTAGTGTGCAGTGTATATACAGGACAGGAGGAACGGTAGTGTGCAGTGTTTATACACAGGACAGGAGGAGTGGTACTGTGCAGTGTATATATTCAGGAGGAGTGGTACTGTGCAGTGTATATACAGGACAGGAGGAACGGTAGTGTGCAGTGTTTATACACAGGACAGGAGGAGTGGTACTGTGCAGTGTATATATTCAGGAGGAGTGGTACTGTGCAGTGTATATGTACAGGACAGGAGGAGTGGTACTGTGCAGTGTATATATACAGGACAGGAGGAGTGGTGCTGTACAGTGTATATACACAGGACAGGAGGAGTGGTACTGTGCAGTGTATATATACAGGACAGGAGGAGTGGTACTGCGCAGTTTATATATACAGGAGGAGTGGTACTGTGCAGTGTATATGTACAGGACAGGAGGAGTGGTACTGTGCAGTGTTTATACACAGGACAGGAGGAGTGGTACTGTACAGTGTGTATATACACAGGACAGGAGGAGTGGTACTGTGCAGTGTATATGTACAGGACAGGAGGAGTGGTACTGTACAGTGTGTATATACACAGGACAGGAGGAGTGGTACTGTACAGTGTGTATATACACAGGACAGGAGGAGTGGTACTGTGCAGTGTTTATACACAGGACAGGAGGAGTGGTACTGTACAGTGTGTATATACACAGGACAGGAGGAGTGGTACTGTGCAGTGTATATGTACAGGACAGGAGGAGTGGTACTGTACAGTGTGTATATACACAGGACAGGAGGAGTGGTACTGTACAGTGTGTATATACACAGGACAGGAGGAGTGGTACTGTGCAGTGTTTATACACAGGACAGGAGGAGTGGTACTGTACAGTGTGTATATACACAGGACAGGAGGAGTGGTACTGTACAGTGTGTATATACACAGGACAGGAGGAGTGGTACTGTGCAGTGTATATATACAGGACAGGAGGAGTGGTACTGTACAGTGTGTATATACACAGGACAGGAGGAGTGGTACTGTACAGTGTATATATACAGGACAGGAGGAATGGTACTGTGCAGTGTATATATATAGGACTGGAGGAGTGGTACTGTACAGTGTTTATACACAGGACAGGAGGAGTGGTACTGTGCAGTGTATATATTCAGGAGGAGTGGTACTGTGCAGTGTATATGTACAGGACAGGAGGAGTGGTACTGTGCAGTGTATATATACAGGACAGGAGGAGTGGTGCTGTACAGTGTATATACACAGGACAGGAGGAGTGGTACTGCGCAGTTTATATATACAGGAGGAGTGGTACTGTGCGGTGTATATATACAGGACAGGAGGAGTGGTACTGTACAGTGTATATACACAGGACAGGAGGAGTGGTACTGTGCAGTGTATATATACAGGAGGAGTGGTACTGTACAGTGTATATATACAGGACAGGAGGAGTGGTACTGTGCAGTGTATATATACAGGACAGGAGGAGTGGTACTGTGCAGTGTATATGTACAGGACAGGAGGAGTGGTACTGTACAGTGTGTATATACACAGGACAGGAGGAGTGGTACTGTACAGTGTATATACACAGGAGAGGAGGAGTGGTACTGTACAGTGTATATATACAGGACAGGAGGAATGGTACTGTGCAGTGTATATATATAGGACTGGAGGAGTGGTACTGTACAGTGTGTATATACAGATACTTTCATTTACATCCAACCTATAAGCAGTATATACAGTGGAATTTTAGCTTTTTAGACAAATACCTATGGGTCCAATGGGTGTAAATTAGACATTGTGAGCTTACGTGCGCACACAGTGTCAGTGTATAGAATTTATAAAAGGCTGGCGGACTCAAAATGGGACTGTCGGCCAACTTTGCATCTTAGTGCTGCAGACCATCGGACAGGTTGTCTACACGGTCATGGTGAGTGCTATCTCATTTTGTTAATTTACATTACAAGAAACGTTTGGGGTCCACTTTTCTAAGAATGGAAAACCCCTTTAATGATTTACAGTCATAAGTGAATCACAAAAAGGTCAATAAATGGGACTAACTTTATGTCAAATGATTCACTCCGTGGTAAGTGTTGGCCAGATACAGCAGAATGATGTGATGCATTAAGAAACTGTACATGAGGAATAATGTATTATGCTTTGCAAACTCGATATATATACATCTTTTTTTCTTTTTTTCAGATTTGTAAGTGTCTTTATACATTTATGTTTGTACATGTTAGCCTGATTGTTATTGTTTTTATGCTTTCAAGTGTTCGTTGCACTCAGTAATGTGGAATGGATGGCAGCAGCCACGGTCCCATGTGTGTTCGGTGGAAAGCTTTCCTGTGCTGAAGCTCTTCAGCTGTAAAGGAGCATACACGTGATACGCTTCTTCCTCTGCTCAAACGCCTCTGTCCCTTGGTATTTTTCATTGCCTGACATGCGGCTCTAATGGTTCTATTAGGTGCAGCATGTCTGCTGAGCTGGCCGTTTCCCGATGTGCATGTCATCAGTGCTGCTTCTCTGCAGCTCCCTTATTAGCATGTGCCCTTTACTGACTCTGCAGGGGCCATCACCTAGAATTAGACGCTTTCTGCTAGACCTGTCCTTACTCTGTGCAAAATGATTACAATCCATTATGCCACCTTCTTGCTGACAGCTCGATACTGCTGTGATTACAATAAAATCACTCTGTATTTAAATATGATACTACCTATCTAGGGTGAGTGCTTGACGATGGAAAGTGTTGGCCGAAATTGGAAATATTGATGGAAAAGCGCTTGTAATTGTAAGACACGCACCAAGGTGGAAGAAAGTTGCAATCTGCAGTTAATAAGAAAATATAATAAAATATCAGATGTTTTCCCGCTGAGATTCTAATTTTCAATCATAGGCAAAAGTAATTATGCAGGTATTAATCTGCGAAACATATTATCTTATGGATTCTGTTTGATTATTCATTTATTTACATATCTATTCATTGTAGTTTGTGATTTGACTTATTTATAGTCATTAGATAATACTATTGGAAGTTAGGACCATAGGTAGGGTCAGCCGGCGGCATCTGTCAGGTGCTGGGAGGGCTACAGTTGTGTGAAAAATTGTTGCCACATTCCTGATTACTGTATATACTTGAGTATAAGCCAAGATTTTCAGCCCATTTTTTTAGGCTAAAAGTGCCCCTCTCGGCTTATACTCGAGTCACTGTCCCAGGAGGTCGGCGGAGGATGGGGCACAGCAGGAGTGGCGGCTGTCACATCATACTCACCTGCTCTCGGCGCGATCGTTGCTTGTCCCTGCTTCTCTGATGTTCTCCAGCGCCCGCAGCTCTTCCTGTATTCAGTGGTCACGTGGTACCGCTCATTAAAGTAATGAACATGGACGCGACTCCACTTTCATACGTGTGGAGCGCATATTTATTACTTTAATGAGCAGTACCACGTGACCGCTGTACACAGGAACAAGCTGCCGGCGTCAGAGACCATCGGAGAAGCAGACACCGCATCAGGATGGGGTGAGTAGGACTGGGGGAGGGTGAGCCATGCGATATTCACCTGTTACCGTTCCACCACTGGGCTCTGTCTTCCTCATCCTCTGGCTGTGACGTTCAAGTCAGAGGGCGCGATGACGTCTTTAGTGCACGCCCTCTGCCTGAACAGTTACTGCAGAGACCCGGAAGACAAAGCAGCGCACGGCAGTGGAATGGGGACAGGTGAATATCACAAGTGCCAGTGTCTTGAGCCAGTGGCAACTCCCGCACCTGACCCCATAGAACACCGTGTCCCCACCTGCTCAAGACGCTGGCCCCAGACCCCCAGTGATTAGAGGTGAGTATGTCATTTTTTTTTATCACAGCAGTAGCAGCATATGGGGCATAATATTCTATTGAGTATCTTATGGGGCCATCAACCTTTGTGCAACATTGTATGGGGCATAATATTCTATGGAGCATCTTATGGAGCCATCAACCTTTTTGCAGCATTATATGGGGCATAATAATCTATGGAGCATATTATGGGGCCCATCATTAATCTTTTATGCTGCATTATGTGGGGCATATTTTAATATGGAGCTTCTTATGGGGCCCATCATGAGCTGTATGGAGCATTATATGGGGCTCCTGATTCAATGTGGATATTCAAAAACACTTAACCTACTTCTAAATGAAGGCCTTTATTATTAAGGGAAAAAGAAGTACAAACCAACAGGGCCCTGGGTGGAAAAAAAAGTGATTGCCCTCTCCTCTTAAAGCATAAATTAACTGTGGTTTATCACATCTTTTGGAAGCTGAGTTAAAAGTTAAAATTCCCTATCCACACGCAGAGCTGATTTTTGCAATACCTTTTCTCAATCAAGAAATCACTTAACTAGGACCTGCCTGACAAAGTGAAGTAGACCAAAAGATCCTCTAAAGCTACACATCATGTCGGGATCCAGAGAAATTCTGGAATAAATGAGAAACAAAGTAATTCAGATCTATCAGTCTGTAAAAGGTTATAAATCAATTTTGTATCTGCTGGCCACCATTTTTCTGAAATGTAAAAGGCCATCAAAATGTTAAAAAGAAAATTAAAAAACTTAAACTCACCTCACCACTCACATCTTCGGCCTCTCTGCTCCCCACCGCCACCCCTAAGAATGTTTTAATTTTTTGCATTTATTATATTTTGGAGTCTCGGGAGACCCCATAGCATAATAAAGGACATTAAATGTGCAGATAATAATCTCTCTATGAATCAAAATTTTATGAAAAATCTATGCAAACAGGTGAATTTGAATTTTGCCTGATCTACTCATTTTTAATTACCCCCACTGAGAGACACTTTTTAGAATGCAATTGTCTCTCTGGATCCAGGCACCTGTCATTCTCATAGAGAATCCCATTTGTTGTGCCAGCTGATTCACAAATGACCCATTATTACATTATAAGGACTAACTATGTCTCTTGTAAAAGTCCAGACTTTATGATCTTTAATAAATTATTGGAAATCAACTGGTTGCTTTATAATATTGACATTTATGAATGCACTGAACATAGAATAGACATATATTGATTTCTGTAGCCCAAATACGAATGTTCCTATTTCCAGCAATGATGTAGGGTCAATGTCTTAGACAGACAATTAACATAGACATGTTTTTATGGTGCGAGAGGCAAAGTCCATAGAGGAAACCATTGCGAACATAGGAACTATACCACCAGATGACCACAGAGCCAATATTTATCTGTCTATATTCTTTTATCAGGTTTTCCCAGTGTGGAAATAATTTCCTTATAATTGGCTTTGATTTTTGTTTTTCTTTGTCCGTAGAATATTTCAATTGACAGATGTCAAATCAGTCTGAAAAGTTAGAAGGACATGATGACACGTATTATGACAGCTTAGGTAATAAGATCTCACGGCCCAATCACTTTGACGGCCATTTAAAGGGAAAGTCTACATATGTTTAGAAATATGTATACAAATGGAGAGGTAAAGTCTGTTTTCTATGTTATTTTTCCCTAAAAATTTCAATCATTTTGGAATCCAGGCTATAATTGTAGAAAATGAAGTACCCTTTAGGCATTATAACTCTAGTGCTGGATGGGAATGAACCTGTAAGTGCATGGGTAGGTAGAGAAGCAATTTAATTGCCATTGCAATATATGGAAAAAACTATGTAAAAGACTACGTGTTTGACAAAATCAACCCCTTATCCAGACCAGATAACCTGTGAC
The DNA here is from genome assembly GCF_051348905.1 of Ranitomeya variabilis. Classification (NCBI taxonomy): domain Eukaryota; kingdom Metazoa; phylum Chordata; class Amphibia; order Anura; family Dendrobatidae; genus Ranitomeya; species Ranitomeya variabilis. Next base: position 1,072,899,712 of record NC_135232.1, on the reverse strand, counting down.
AGAATTCAGCAAAATGGCAGCCATCTACATCTTGTTGAAGAATGGTGGGTTGACAACATGTTAGATAGAAAATAAAAACATGCTCACCTGACCTCTCACCTCTGGTGCCACCCCCTGTTTTTGCCTGACCTTTGTCTGGTCCTCTACATTTCCATCATGTCACTTCTACATCCCAACCTAGAGTGAACACTGGGCTGGAGATGTGACATGCCAGAAAGGTGATCAGTGAGGTATGCTTGTTTTTCATGTTTAACGTCTTGTTGGCCGCCCCTGTTGCTCTCTCCTCGCTGTCTGGCCCTCCATGCCTCTATTGCACTGCATCCATCATGGTCTTAACTCTAGGCCAAGGCTTCCTGCCGCAAGAAGGTCTGGGCCTACTCATGGCTGGAATCCCTGGCTTAGAGTGAAATGCCATGCAACGGAGGTGTGGAAGACCGGCTGAAGAAGTGAGTGGTGAAATGAGCATAAGTATTCTATTTTGCATTTATTATGTTTTGTGGGTTTGTAAACAAGTTCAAGGCATCATAAGGCACATTACATTATCGATTATCAAATATCCCGGTAAAATCAGTGCAAACAGGCAAATTTAGATTTTGTTAGATCTGCTCACCTCTACCAAAGAATTCTATAGGTCACCATATACAAACCATAGCTGAAGGCAGAGTGCACATTTGGCTGTCCAGACCCCCATTCACATAACTTCAGTTTGGATAAATGTTCATGTGATTTCAAAGCGGAAATCGGGAAAGCCGCTGCCGGATGGCTCTGTCAGCAGCTTAAAGGTAACCTGTCATATCAAATATCACTATTGACCTCAAGGTTTGGGTTAATCTGCAGGTTAATAGTGTTCTGACATCATGTGGCGCCACCACTGAGCGCTCAACTGCCAGAAGGAAATGAACTTTATTCCTCCCGACAGCATTTGGCTTCCAGTCATAGGGGCGGCGATGGCACAGTTTAAAGAGAGCAGCATAATTGCGCCCTTGGCACTGACTGACAGCCAGCCCTAAAGCTGAGACTTTTGTCACTCAGTGTCAGAGCCGGGCGGTTACAGCCATTACTCTATACACAGACCACGTTACTGACACCTACAACTGGAAGCTGTATGCTGCCAAGTGGAAAAAAGTTAATTTCCTCCTGGCAGTGGGGCTCTCAGTGCAGACACTGCACGGTGTCAGAGCGCTATTACCCTTCAGGTTAACCATATATCTGCAGGTTAATAGCGTGATGTCAGCTTCCTTTAATTCCTTGATAATAAATGGATCAAAATTAAACTGGTTGACCATTATCTCCCAATATCATCTGTTGGGTGAGAGAAGAAAAACCCTCATACACATGAGTCTGATTCCTCCTTTATTGATGGGTTCAGCTGACTTTTGTCTAATATGTATGGGCAATTTTCTGATCAGTGCAACTCCCGAAGAACACTGGAAACCAAAAGTGTTCCTACTATGCATACCATAGTGTGCCAATCTGTGTGACTGCTACAGGTGATGGGATCACACCAATAGTTGGGGAGGTGCAAACACCCTCTTTTCAAGGACCCTAAAATATTACAAAACACAAATAAATGAACAGGTATTTATTGTCCATATACCCTAAAAGCAACTAGTGTCCACATAGAAAGGCTTCTTCTTAATAACTGTTCCATTTTGGACTTTTCTTCAATGCATCATATAATCCTGTAGTAAACTGTATAAATATGATAATATTTTCACTTAATATTTGCACCAATGAAAACTTATTTGCTTTTAATGCTGAAAATCCTGCTGCCATAAAGTCCAAACCGACCGATCATTTCCCTTCTCTCTTGATTTGTTGTGGTGAATTAATAGAGTATTGAAAAAAAATAGCGATGTTTCCCGCACAGCTTTATTTTATGAACTAACCGAAGGCAATACACTTCCACTGCATCGCCTAATAGAAAGAGTGAATTCCAAATAGATTGCACTTTCCAAGGCTTGTAAATGAGAAGCAATCAAAAACTATGTCAGTATTTTAGTCTGGCCTTGCACAAAATTGCAAATATTACATTGCCATTTAGTTAATGAGATATTTCCATAGATACCTCGGTGTAAAAAAGAATGGAGTTTGTATGTACAAATCACATTGGAGATTTTATTACAGTCCTACGACATGGCGGTTAACATCATTGTTTATCTAAAGTCAGACGGCAGAAATCGACACTTCAGTCTTATTTGTTATTGTATATGAATTGTACATTATTATTTTCTATAGAACGTCAGTCGATGACGTAAAATTTATGAGCGCATTGTCCTTGCTTGTTTTACTAACTATCCTCCCACCGAATAATGCAGTGATGAATCCAGGAGAGGACATCTATATCATAGCCATCCTTAGCATATGTTGGAAAGGGCATTAGTTTAAGGAAAAATACCCCTAAGGATGCCACATATAGTACCTTCCACTGTATATGCCATAAATGTCTAGAATTAATCCCCATCCCTGGGATCTACGTTGGCTTGCAAAAGTATTCACCCCTTTGGCTTTTTTTTGTGTTTTGCTACCTCACGACCTGGAATGTCACTTGGTTTTTGGAGGGTTTGCATCTGTTCATGCCTACAACTGTGAACATTTGGTTTTCATTTTATTGTGAAGCAAACAAAAAATAGGACAAAATAACTGAAAACTTCAGTGTCCATAACTATTCACCCCTCACTAAAGTCACTACTTTGTAGAGCCTCCTTTTGCAGCAATTACAGTTGCAAGTCTCCTTGGATAAGTCTCCATGAGCTTTCCACATCTTGCCACTGGAATTTTTGCCCGTTCCTCAAAGCAAAACTGCTCCAGCTCCTTCAAGTTAGATGGTTTCCTCTGGTGAACAGCAATCTTCAAGTCTGACCACAGATTTACACTTTTCCCCTTAAACAACTTGAGTGTTGCTTTAGCAGTATGCTGTGGGTTATTGTCTTGTTGGAAGGTTTTGCTCAACAATATCCCTGTACTTCTCCACTTTTCATCTTCCCCTCAACTCAGCATGATGCAGTCACCACCATGTTTCATTATGAGGATGATGTCCTTGGGGTGATGAGCTCTGTTGGTTTGGTGCCAGTCAAGGCATTTATCTTGGTGGCCAAAAGTTTAATTTTGGCTTAATCTGACCACAGCACCTTCCTCCATACATTTGGGGCATCTCCCTCAAAACAAGCCTTATATTTTTGTGTGTAAGTTAAAGATTTTTTCTGCCCACTCTTCCATGAAGGCTACCACTATTGAGTGTAGGAATTATTGTGGTCGTATAGACATATACTACAATCTCTGCTTGGGAACTCTGTAGCTTCTTCTTCTTTATCTTTGGTCTATTTACTGCCTATCTGATTAATGCTCTCCTTGCCTGAGCTGAGAGTTTTGGTGGGCAGCCCTCTCTTGGCTGGTTTGTTGTGGTGCCATGTTCTTTCCATTTGATGATAATGGATTTGATGGTGCTCCTGGGGATGATCAGAGATTGGGATCATGTTTTAAAAAACCCAACCCTGATTTTTACTTCTCAACAACTTTGTCCCTGACTTGTTTGGAGATCTCCTTGGCCTTCATGGTGTTGTTTGGTTAGTGTTGGTTAGTGTTGCCTCTTGCTTAATGGTGTTGCAGCCTCTGCAGCCTTTCAGAAAAGGTAAAGTGTATATACTGACAGACCATGTGGCACTTAGATTACACACAGGTGGACTTCCGTTCACTAAATATGTGACTTATGAAGGTAATTGCTTGCAGCAGAAATTTTTAAGGGCTTCATTGCAAAAGGGGTGAATACATTTGCACATGCCAATTTTAAGGTATTTGATCCCATAAATGTAATTTATGCCTATAGTTTTCTCACTTCACCAATTCAGACTATTTACTGTTGATTAGTGTTGAGCATTCCGATACCGCAAGTATCGGGTAACGGCCGATACTTGCGGTTATCGGAATTCCGATACCGAGATCCGATACTTTTGTGGTATCGGGAATCGGTATCGGGATTAATATCAATGTGTAAAATAAAGAATTAAAATAAAAAATAGGGATATACTCACCTCTCCGACGCAGCCTGGACTTTACCGCCGTAACCGGGAGCCGTTGTACCTAAAAATGCGCGCTTGAAGGGCCTTAGATGACGTCACGGCGCTCTGATTGGTCCGTAGCGGTCGCGTGACCGCTACGCGACCAATCACAAAGCAGTGACGTCACCTAAGGTCTTTCAAGCGCTTGAAAGACCTTAGGTGACGTCACTGCTTTGTGATTGGTCGCGTAGCGGTCACGCGACCGCTGCGGACCAATCAGAGCGCCGTGACGTCATCTAAGGCCCTTCAAGAGCGCATTCTTAGATACAACGGCTCCCGGTTACGGCGGTAAAGTCCAGGCTGCGTCGGAGAGGTGAGTATATCCCTATTTTTTATTTTAATTCTTTCTTTTACACATTGATATGGATCCCAGGGCCTGAAGGAGAGTTTCCTCTCCTTCAGACCCTGGGAACCATACAGGATACCGTCCGATACTTGGTGTCCCATTGACTTGTATTGGTATCGGGTATCGGTATCGGATTAGATCCGATACTTTGCCGGTATCGGCCGATACTTTCCGATACTGATACTTTCAAGTATCGGACAGTATCGCTCAACACTACTGTTGATGCATCACACACAAATTGGATTCCAGAAATATTTAAACACAAGTTGTATTGTAACAAAGTATGTAGAAAGGTGAGGAGGTTCAATACTTTTGCAAGCCAATGTACGTTTCATATTGCACCGTCGGTAATGGAGATATGGCTGACCATGCACTGCTTTCTGCAACACTTTTACATGAGATCTGAAAATAGCCAAACAAGCGGTCATCTACCAAACGTTTATGTCACATCCTGAAGATTTGTATTCAGCTTCTGACCACAGAATAGTCACAATGTTCCTTAGGTTTTCTGCATATAACTCATCCAACCAAAATTCTTCAGAATTTGGCAGGTGTAAATGAATCCTATATCTTCTAATTACACACAGTAAGTTAGGTAGGGGGGTAGGGAAAGGCAGAGGGAGGGATGGAGGAAGAGAAGGAGGGACGGAAAATGGAAGGAAGGGAGAGAGGAAGGCAGGGAGGGAATGGGGAGGGAAGGAAGGGAGATAGGGAGGGATGAAGGAAGGCAATAAGTAAGGAAAGGAAGAATGAAAGGAAAAAGGAAAGGAATAATGAAAGAATGAAAGGAAAAAGAAAAAGAAAGAATGAAAGGAAAAAAGAAAAGGAAAAAGGAAAAGAAGAATGTAAAAACAGAAGGGAAGGAATAAACAGGGAAGGAAGGAAGGAAATAAGGAAGGAAAAATAGAAGAAGCAAAAATAGAGAAGAAGTAAAGTTAATTTGATCTTTTTCTGTTATAAAGAAAACACTTGTAATATATAAGATGATAGATATAACAGATAGATAGATAATAGATAGATAATTCATAGATAGATAATAGATAGATAGATAGATAGATAGATAGATAATAGATAGATAAACAGATAGATAATAGATAGATAGATAGATAGATAGATGATAGATAGATAATAGAGATAGATGATAGATAATACATAGATACTAGATGATAGATATAGATAGATAGATAAATAGATAGATAGATAGATAGATAGATAGTGGATAGATAGATAAATAGATAGATAGATAGATAGATAGATGATAGATAGATAGATAGATAGATAATGGATAGATAATGGATAGATAATAGATAGATAGATAGATAGATAGATAGATAGATAGATAGATAGATAGATAGATAGATAATAGATAAATAGATAGATAACAGATAGATAATAGATATAGATG